>NC_092463.1:41305723-42713223 GCF_047495875.1 Pithys albifrons albifrons
ACATTGAGCAAATGTTATGTGCCACATACCAAAGGTATTTGTCAGGCAGAGAAAGTACCTGAAATGCTTTTAGCATGCTTTCTAGAAAATTAAAGTTACCACTTCAAAACTGAACATTTCTAGAGGGATAAAGGACTGAACCATTTTTAATTCAGTTAGAACTTCACTTTGTTGAGTTTTTATAGGCCTAGATTATAAAACTGCAGTTAAACTGACTCTTGCCATTTATCATTTACCTCTATATGCCAAACCACATGTGAAATGAATGTGTTTGGCATATGTCTAGTTCCTTACAGAAACAGACAATATTTTGTGCAGTTTTAAGACTCAGTTGAGTCTTAGGAGGGAATGGTGGGGTTCTGCAAGCAGCAGACTTGCAGAAGTAAGGACCAGACAGCATCTCCTGAACTGGGGTTTGAAGATCTGGACTGGCACAGTGAGGACATAGCAAGCCAATCAGAAGAGTCTGGTGCTCACCTGCATTTCCTCCTGTTTGTCTTTTTTTTTTCCATGTTAAGTGTTGTGCTAAAAATTAGAACAACTAAAATTAAACTAATGCCATATTATAAAGGTTCATGAGTGTAGTCCCCAGCTTTTCCAGTGCCAGGATGGACCACCTCATTTCAGTGACACAGAAGAAATTCCTTTGTGATATGACAACTAAAAGTATGATTCCACATGAACTTCATGTGGACTCTTAGACTGAGCATTCCTGTTTCAGGGTGGTTAGTCGTGACACCTGAGGTGCATGGTAGCAAAGAGGAGGGATTTCCTGGAGAGTCCAGATATCTTGATAGCAAGTGGAGCACTCTTGTTTAGCAATGAGGACAACTGAAGTTGTGACAAATGCCTATGGGCTATCCATGGCAAAAGAGGTAGGATTGTCTGCATCAGAGCTGGTCTGGGTCATAGCAGGTGCTAATAGCAGAAATGCTGTTGGGACTCGGTGAAAATGACTGACCTGTATCCTTTGCACTGTTCTAGGTTCGGTATGATGATGAAGTGAAAAGGGTAGTGGCAGAGCCTGTGGAGCTAGCTCAGGAATTTCGCAAGTTTGATCTGAATAGTCCGTGGGAGGCATTTCCTGCCTATCGTGCAGCTCCAGAACCTCTGAAAATAGAAGCAGGAGCCAAGAAAGAAGATGCAAAATAGCAGCAGAATGGAGTGGATGCACAGGACCATTCTTTCTGTTCTAGCATTGTATTTATAATAATAAAAGTTGATAATGAGATTCTTGCCTGTTGTGATCTCATGAATGATGTTTTCAGCCTAGATGAAAACCAGGAGGTGAGGGAATGCTCATTGACTATCCTGATAATCCAACTACTAGATGTGTACCTGGTGCTTTGAGTTGTAAAACACTGGATTTGCTTTGTGGTTTGCAAATTGAATGGAATGCAGGCATGCCCTGTGGCCAGTGTTTTGTATACACTGCTTCTGCTAGCAGTCCCTGCAGGCATAAGTCAACCTGAGCACTCACTGGCAGACTGTACTGAAGCAACTGTGGAGCTTAAACAGTGGGACAGCAGTATCTTAGCTCCAGGATGGGTGTGGGGAAAATGGTAATAATAGGGCAAGCAGGCAAAGCTTTTGTAAATGTTCTAATACAGTTCTTATTAAAACAACTAATATACCTGGGATTCAGACCAAAACAATTATGGAAATCTCTGTATTGTTTCCATGGGAATTAGGTCGGTGCCTTTTCTCCCAGCAGGAGTTGCAGGTATGCTCTGATGTGACACTGCCTCATGCTGGCTTTTTCTTCACAATCAAGCAGTCTTTACTTTCTCCAGTGTCTTCAGATTGTGTTGTTTTCTGCAACCAAAAATATCTCCCTCCCTTGTCTCATAGACAAGAGTCTATGCCTTTTTGTCACTATTTCAATTATTTTGAGCTCTATGATAACATTACCACTTTCTTTGCTGTTGTGGAATATCTTAGTGTGCTCCAAAAAAGCTGGAAGAATAATGTAGTTCCAATCCACCCAGCACCTGTTTGAATGGGATTACATGACAGTAGTAGTCAATTCATAATATCCCTTGTCTTTGGTCCAGAAAATGCATAATGCAGTTCTGCATCAGAGAACTGCCTGGCTTCATTAAGATCTGAAAACTATTGTATAGAAGATTTCATAAAATAATTCACAAGCTGTTTGTAGAGATTCCTACTCAAGCTTTTAAATTGTAAAAGCACTAATTAAAAGAGAGGTTTGGAGTAGGTTAGAGTATGGGAGGAGGAAAGGATAGGACAAGAGTAAATTAAAAAGAACTACTCGCTATGACTAGAATGTGATCAGTTTTCAAGAATAAAGAGCTGAACGATAAGGTAAGAATTGGTTTTCATGTTTGTTTTGTTTCCACCCCTTCCTTGTATGCATGGGCTGCTTAAATTCTTTTTTTTTCTTCTTTTTTAAACTTTATTTTGGGCTGCTGTGACCAGCAGTGCTTGGGATGTGCCTCAAGGGTGTTTTCTGACTAAAATTAATAGTATTTGCCACTCACCGTAAATGCTATAGCTCTATGTGGGAATTGGAATGGAACACAGGATGGTAGAAGTTTGGGATTTTACACAGTTTTTAGATCCACTTTGGGTCTGCCATCAATTGAGCTCATTAAATAGGAAATGCACTTTTAGTTCTTCCTACAAGATGTTCCACAGCTGTTTCTGTTTTCTGTTGCCATGTCTCTCACAGCATGCTGATTTTGATATATACCTATTGCATAAGACAGAAAAGTTCCTGGCACCACTTCTGTTACCATGAAAATGCTTTATAAAGCACATTTTCTCTCTGCGTTCTTCAGCCCCAGGTTGAGATGCCGCGCCAAGACTCATGTTCTATATATTATAAAAAATACATATTTCCCAGTATGGTAAGTCAGAAGACTGATGGTAGAAGGAATAGAAAGAAATCTGCCATAATGTTTGTGTAGAGGGAGAATTTGATTGACGTCACATCAAGAAATGTTATACACAATGCCTTGTCAAGTTAGACAACATGCAAAGTTTGCTCAATAATGTGTGTACTGGAAACGTAGCCAGCCCTGGGGGGACAGGCATTGGTTTCAGTAGGTCTATAATACATGGAATGGTTGCTAATGGAGCCAAATCTCTTCTCATTATTTTAGCCTGGAAGATCATGAAGATGGCAATTTACTCACCCAGATGCATTATCCCAGGGCACAAGAGGTTATACAGCATCCTCCACTGCTTCTGAGCTCCAGGGACAATTTTTGCCTGTGGAGCCTGCTCACTTTGGCTTCCTCGTGGCTGGTTGATATTTGCTTCATGCTGGATAAGGTGTGGTCACCTTGGTCAAGCACAAAGCTGGCTTCCAAATCCCCTGTCCCTGCTTGTTCTGCACTGCCAGCCTCCACGGGGCTTGTTTGCCTGGGTTGGATTCCTCAAGTGTAGGAGGATGTTGGATGAGATTAATGTCAGATGTAGCAGACTTACAGACACACTATTTAGAAGACAGATTTTCTGGTACTGGAGGGACAAACAGACTTCACGCTATGACTCACAGTCACTATGTTGAGCTTCTCCAGCTGAGCAGGTTTTGCTAGTGTTTTCTAGAACTCTGCCATTTCTCCCTACAACCAGGCAAGCAGATGCTCCTCCCAGAGGACGTGGCTATAGGCAGTGTCAGGGTGTCCACCTGCATCATGACTGCACAGTTGGTATAGGCCTTATAATTGATCTTCAGTCAAAATCCAGATGGGGATTTCAGTTGAGCCTAGAATCATAGAATCATAGAATCAGTTGGGTTGGAAAAGACCTCCGAGATCATCGAGTCCAACCCTTGGTCCAACTCTAGTCCATTTACTAGATCATGGCACTCAGTGCCACGTCCAATCTGCGTTTAAAAATCTCTAGGGATGGTGAATCCACCAACTCTCTGGGCAGCCCATTCCAATGCCTGATTACTCTCTCTGGAAAGAATTTTTTTCTGATATCCAACTTAAATTTCCCCTGGTAGAGCTTAAGCCCGTGCCCCCTTGTCCTATTGCTGAGTGCCTGGGAGAAGAGACCAGCCCCCACCTGGCTAGAACTTCCCTTCAGGTAGTTCTAGACAATGATGAGGTCACCTCTGAGCCTCCTCTTCTCCAGCCTAAACAACCCCAGCTCCCTCAGCCTCTCCCCATAGGGCTTGTGCTCCAGTCCCTTCACCAGCCTTGTTGCTCTTCTCTGGACTCGATATCCTTTCTAAACTGAGGGGCCCAGAACTGAACACAGTACTCAAGGTGTGGCCTCACCAACGCAGAGTACAGGGGAAGGATCACTTCCCTGGTCCTGCTGGCCACGCTATTTTTGATACAGGACAGGATCCCATTGGCCTTCTTGGCCACCTGGGCACACTGTTGGCTCATGTTGAGCTTCCTGTCAATTAGTACCCCCAGGTCCCTTTCTGCCTGGCTGCTTTCCAGCCACTCTGTGCCCAGCCTGTAGCGCTGCAGGGGGTTGTTGTGGCCAAAATGCAGGACCTGGCCTAGCACTCCTGCAGAACAGAGCTTATGGGACTACTGAAGGACAGGCTGGATGACAGCATGCCACATATCACACTGCATCCCACGACATTTTCTTCGAGTTGTGTAAGAAGGTGCAGTGGGATGGGGCCCTCCCTGTCAATGTTACATAGCTCATTACTCCTTCAAACAGTGGATGCCGCTCATAAACTGAAAGAAAAAGACAAGGAAAGCATAAGGATTGGCAGTACCATACCTGGAAAATACTGGTGTAACAGGTCCTGTCTGGTTATGGTCAGTACTTCACTCCTACTTTCCTCAAGGTTTTCTTCCTTCTTCCCCTTCAGTGATTCAAACCTCACCTTCCCTGGGAGCCGTGTTTGTCCTTCTTCCTTCCACTCTTTCCTCAAACTTCCCCTAATCTTTCTCCCATGAGCAGCTAGCAGACAGACCCAGGCAACTATGATCTTCCCATGTTCTGTGTGAGATGATGGAAGAAAGTGATTTCTCCAATTCTATAAGCAGAATTTCCCTTTTGTGAATATGCTATCTCCCTGCAGTCCCATTTCAAAGAACTCTCCCTCCCGAGGAGGCTTTTCTAATGTTGTATTAACCACATCTTGTGCCTCAAACCAGCATCCAACCAGATCGTGTCATTTTTAATCCCTCTTATCTTGTTCCCATTTCCCATCTTCCTGCTTCAGGAGGTCATGGTGAAAAAGATGAAACCAGCCAAGGTGCTCCTGCATAAAGCTGGCTTGTTGAAACATTTTGAAACTGCTCTGACAACAGACAGTTTGACCAGGGGAGTGCAGAGGGGCAGGGTTGTTCTCACTCAGCAGCAAATACATGGCAAGGACAAAATCCTTTAGGAGGAGCACTGCCAAACATTGCAGTCATACACATAGGGACTGCGTGCAGCTGTCAGAAATGCAGGCTTGTTTCTCTGCAAGTATTACTGCTGTACAGACAGCTAAGGCATATGCTTACCACTCTGCAATTGCCTTTCTGTGTGGGATAGTGATGTAATTCTACAAAATTCCCCTAGCTTAAGGCAGCATCCACACTGATTCTTGTCTCACCTGCCACTGTATCAGTCACCTTGAGCAGACTCTGATCCTCCTCTCTTCTCCCTCCCACCAACACAGATATCCTCCTCTAGGCACTTCAGCTGCAAGCTGTCCCTAGGAATTTCTCCTGTTGACAAAATCATGTACAGCCCTCGCAGATGTTGACCAGAATCGTGGGCTCCTCCCTGTGTCATATGCTGCATGCAAAAGAGCGGCATTTCATGGCCCATGGGACACTGGGGGTTTTGCCTAGTGAATTCTAGATGAAGTCATATGTACACTGTGGACTGTAAGGGACTCTGGCATGAAGAAGGCACATCAATCTTGCTGCACAGATGGGCCACCATTGTCTTGTGATTCACTGTTTAATAAAAGATACCACATCCCAGAAGAAAGGGATGCAACTAAAGCATTAAGCAGCAGAAAATAATGAAAAATGAAAGCAGCAGCATCTGACTGGAAGATAGCTAAGGGTATGATAGAAATGTAGGTCTTTGAATCCAAACTGAGGGTAAGAATGGCTCTGGATATTGTGGGCCCCTTCTTCCATGACCAGTCTGTGACTCTTCCATTATGTGCTGCTTCTCTTAGCCAGTGTGAGTCCATGTATTTCCAGGTACAGCTACAAATCCTGAAAGTTTCAGAAGCCATGGTCCTTTACACACTGACAACTTACTAACTGGGACATCATCCCAACCCTCAGTAAACTCTCTGGTGACAGTAGTCGCTACAAACTGATGTCTTGTAACTTCCTGAGAAATGGATGCCTTTCAGCTGTACCTCATCTCTTTTCTAGGCAGACTTCTTTCTCCCTTTAACCTGAGGGAGATGACATTTATTATGTATTTGTATAAACTTAGCATCCCATACTGTGCCATACAGAGTAGAAATACAGAACAGTTTGACTGGGGGTTGAGCACTAACAGAAGTGTAAAGATGTTTAGGGAACAGATATCTGCTGCAGAGGGAATCAGTTGAAGTTTTGTCTATGTAATTCATAACATCTGAGGCAGACTGTGCTCATTGTAACCCAGAAATCCAGTCACAGGAGAGGACGATGAGGTGTTAAAGCCTGAGTGACTTCAATACTTGCTGTTTGCTAGGTCAGTGTACTGAGTTCTCCCCCCAGGAGATTTGATACCAAACTGAACTAGTGACATTTCTTCTGCCTGCTTGTAAATTTTGGCTGCTACTGCATTCCACAAGTCTGCAGTCTGCTGACCTTATTTGTTTGTGACATTTCGGGATTGTTTGCATATTTTCAAACCTGGGTAAAGAAAAGCTGAAAATGAAGTCAAGGAGCCAAGCAGAAGTGTCACAGAGATGTGACAGAGGCACTGTGCAGAGATAGAAGGGACTAGAAGTCACCCCTTCTTCAGAGGCAAACATATGTAGTGTAATTTCTTGCAACTAATAGCTTTCTTTAAGGCATTGCAGTGGGAAGTCAGTCTTTGGAAAACAAGCTTAAACAATTCTGCCAAAAACAACAAAGTTTTCCAAGTTTCCAAAATACGATGGAAAATATCCTTCAGGGTCATCAAGCTGAACTACAAGCCCTTCCCAGGACTGCAATCAGGAACGCAGAAAGATGGATCCATTCCAAGAGAGGCTGCTGAGGCCAGGAGCAGCAAGGGAAGACGCCACAGCAAACTGCTCAGGCTACACACACAGCACTGTCTGCGGAGCTCGTGGCAGCTGCTCCTGGGCAGAGCTGCTATGGCCCAGACACAGTTCAATGCCTGGCTGTTCCTGTGTGTGTTTGCTGGATCCCAGAGGCTGACAGGTAGGAAGTGCATCTACTGGCAACACGGCTTCTTGGCTTGGCAAACATCTGTGCAACGCCATTTGCATGATGCTTTGCCTGCTTCTTCAGATATAGTCAGAGGCTTCAGATAGCTGTACTGGCATGGGAGAGAGCTGGAGTCCAGCTGGGGCATGTGCTGGGAGAGGCACTGGTACCTACTTGCAGGGTGAAGACCTGCTGCTAGTTTTGGTGGAAAGGGAGGATTTTCTTGTGCCTGCACTGAAAAACCCCCCTGCTTCTGCAATAATGTTTGTGGATTTTCTATATGCTTTTGGGGGAAAAAAATCTAAACTTGTTAAGTGATAAAATAAGTAAGGAACCATTTTCCCTTCCCCAGGAGATATTTATGTTACTATTTCAATACAATTTTATGTTTTGTTTAATCTTTCCCTAATCAAAAATCTACCAGTGTGTATATTTATGAGGCTGTTACTAATAACAGCAGTTTGGCATCTGTTCAACAAATGCACTGACTTTTGAGCCAGACATCTCTCAGTAGAGGGATCTATAAACCTAGAGGATCAGTTAGTAAAGAAAAGACCAGCAATAAAATTTTGAGATTATATAATATTTTTACCTAAGCTAAAAGCCTTGCTGGAACATTCATGGTGGAGTAGAAAAGAGAATCTACATCCCTACTCACATTCCAAAGCCACAGCTGGCTTGGATCATGGAGCCCGCAGCTGTGCAGAGAAACAATCCTTTGCAGCCTGCAGTGCGGCGGTGCACTGCTTCAGGCAGCTTGTACATCTCCCTGAAAAACTTTAATCAGGAATGGAAAGTTGGAAGTGGTGTTTGGTGGTAGCCATCACACACATACAGTACTAAGTAAGCTTTCTACTTTTTATATGCACCTGCTGAGCTTAACTCTGGAGTATTCAACATAAATTCTCACTCTTTTTATATACAAAAGTCTTCATCTATATAAAAATGAAAAAAACCAACCAAACAAATCCAAATGCATCAGAGAGATTACTATTTTATACAAGTTTTTTCCATTTCATGTTTCTTGACCTGAAGGATGAGTCTGTAAGAAGTAGAAGAGAGTCTTGGCAACATAATGACGCTGATCAACATAGAGAAGGGAGGGGATGCAGCCTCTCTCACACAGTTCTGAACCAAGGCTAGTGTATCCTTTTCACAAGGAAAGAAATAATAAAAGCAATAAATGCAGAAAGTATAAGCACTAGAAGTATTAGCAAATGATAACTGAGAAATTTTTAGGCTTAATTTGACTTTCATATTCAAAAGCTACCATTCCTCTGGCCTCATATCCATTTTTTCCAGTTTACATGGTGTCATGTGGCCCAGCGAGTAATCAGCTGGACATGAAATGAGCCATAATGGATCTGACAAGGTTTGTTTTACCCTCACATTCTGCCCTAGGCAGCAGCAAAATCTTAGGGAAGAAGTATAAAACCAGGATAAGCATCAGGTTATGTTACCACTAGCAGGTTGAGGAGCCTCCCAGCTCCCTTCTTCCTTGAGCAGCATTACTTTCTCCTGCAAAAAACCACCCAGTGACCAAACCCCATCAGTTCAAAGCCCATCTATACTTTGCATGAGAGGCTGCCTTGCTGCCTGTCAAAGCAAGTGCCTTGGCTGCTGTATGCCTCGGTTCTTCTGGAGGGATTATGGGCCTTGATACCCAAAACTTACCCTTGCCTCACTTAACCAGTGCTGCTTCTCTTAAAAAGCTTGTTTTGCTTATCAAAATTCCATGGTCAGCATCTGTCATGTTTGGCAGGCTATGAGTGGTAGCTCAGAAATATTGAAGCCATTATTGACAACTAAATGGCAAAAAACAGAAAGGTCTTGCGCTGCCAAACTCTTCCTGATGTCTTTCAGATGAACATCCTCACAGCAGCACCAACATGCTCCAACGCAGCCCAGAGGATGCTGACATCATGCTAGAGGTCTCCTGAGCACTGGGGTCCTGTGGGCCGAGGCACTGTTGGTGGCCATGCTCCCACCTACCTGCACGTAAAAACTCACCTGTTCTGTTTGTTCTCATCCCTGACGGATTTCAGGAGAACACCTTGGCGATGTCTAATTGCATTTGTGCTTGCTCCCATTGCGGGGTGCAGCTGAAGGGGTCTCTGCCCTGCCTCGTGGCACCTCGTACGCCTGGGGTGGGACACAGAACCATCCCCACTGGGTCAGGCGACTCCCCACAAGGGGCCAAGTCCCGCCCGAGGCAGCCGGGGCGGGAAGCAGGAGCCGAACAGTCCCTTGGGGAAACCGAGGTGTGGGGCCGGTCAGAAAAGGGGTGTGGGTCTGGCAGAGAAGGACATGGAGTGGGACTGGGCGGGCCGTGGGCAGCAAGCCAGGGAGCGGCCGCCTCCCGGTCCGCCCGAGCTTTGGCAGCGCTGCAGATGGCTCTGCAGCTCGTTGGTAGCTGCTGGAGGGGTTGTGCTGGGCTTTCCGTGCGCATGCTGCTCCTCTCTTCCAGATGCTCTGGGGAAGACTGGATATTCAGGCCAACGGGACAATCCGGCTGCGGGATGAAGAACTTGCCTCCCTACGCCCAGCACGGCGGTTCCTGCAGATTTTACAGGATGAAGTTCCCAAAATACCGACAGAGATTGAGCAGCATCTGAGATATTATTCCCTGACTGATACCCCCTTGCCTCTAACAGAGTTTGACCAACTCATTTTCACTAGTGTTTACTCTGCCTATCAGGTTCGTTACGTGCAGGGTCTGGATAAAAATCTCTGGATTCACTTTTTCTCTCAGCTGGCTGATGAAATCTTTCGTGACCTGTGCAAGGGGCTGTGCCCTGCAAATACCACCCTCCTCCTGGCTTCCTGGCCTTGGAAGGATAAACCTTCACATTTAGCATCCCTGAAACACTCCTATCATTCTAACCTGGCCAGGACCTAGAGAGACACTTAATGAGGGAAACTACCATAGGAAAGGACACACTTGTCTTCATTGCATCCTTGGTGATTTCCAATGCTTTCTACAAATATGCCCCACCTTTTTGTCGTGCTTTCTGTACTGTGCTGGCAACCCACTAAGAATTAATCACAAGCTTTTATTTTTAAATGAAAAAAGACAAAACAGTGGGTTTCACCCTCTCCTGATTTTTTGCTAAGTGGGCTGTGCTGAGGGCAGCAGTGCTATTTAGATGTCTTATCTATCTCGATCACTGATACTGGGGAGAAGGCTTGAAGTATTTTTCCAGGATGTTATGCTGGTGTCCTAGCTGACTGCATTTCAGATCATTCAGTTCAGCCCCCTTATATTCTCCCTGTAGTTTCAACCAAATACAGAATCTTTTCTCCTCTCCAGGATGCAACTAACCAGATTTTGTTTCATGATATAGCTCACACATTTAATTTCATTTTTCTGTTCACATGGAATCACATTTTATATGTCAATAGCAATTTCCCATCTCATGTATTCATTTTTCTTTAAAAAGCAACCTGAAAATGTATGTATTCCATGAAGCTTTCTAGTATTTGAATATTTACACATATTCACAGCTTTGTTTCAGTTATCAGTTTGGAAAATACTTCCTTAAATCTCATTTAAATTCTGAAGGATTGTGACCTACTTATTTCTTCAATAGATTTTGCCTCTCTTCTACAAAGTTTTTTTTTTGTACAGCTATTACAAACATAATACTCGGTCTCTATCCTCAAAGTCAGAAATATAATTATTTTATAGAAAAAGATCATTAACATTTGTCTTAAACATTGCAGTTTGGAATTAAATAAATGCAATTATCTCCTCAGGAGGGTTTGGATTTTATTTTTTGTTTTTTTCTACTAGGTTTCTTGCTGCCACTATAGATACATTAATTTTGAACATTATGCTTAGATGATGTGATCCATAATTCCCTTTCTACAAATATAATTTTTCCATGCTCAACAAAAGAGGCATGTGTGACATTTGAAATGGGAACAGTTAGATTTTGACCTAGTTAATCTTCTTCTAAGCAATTGCAGCCCAACAGATGGAGAGAAGAAATGGTAACACAGGAATAAGAAGCCTGGAAGCAAGATACCACAGACAATGGTTTTAGAGGTCAGGGTAAGGCTATGACAGGAAGAGACAGATTTGCACAGTTCAGTAAAGCAGGTTGGTTGTTGATGGCTTTTTGTTTTGTGTGTTTGTTTAATTTTGCTTTGTGCTTTGGGGTTGTATTTGTTTATTTGTTTGTTTTTCACCCCAAAGGATGTAGGAATTAAGAACAGACTTTTATTTGAAGTAAAATTTCTTGTTCCATCTAATGTTTTACTATTCTTGTGCTGGTTTTTTACATACCTCCGATCTCCACTCTTCGTCCTTTTACCAAATATACCCCCAGTCTTTAATGTCTGGGATATGTACAGAGTGACAGAGGCAGTAAGTGGCTGCTGACAAGCCAGTCCAAGCAGAAAATATCCAAAAGATGAGCTGATATGGCACTAATGCATGAAAATACTATATTCTGGAAAATATACAGTCTGAGCCATATGAATGTATGGATAAAGGCTGAGTGGGTTGGCTTGTGACTCAGATGCAAATACACTGCTTTGAAGTCAGAATTTTGTTAGGAGCAGTTTAAGAGCATTGCTATCTGTTGAGCAGATTGTAAGTGATGCCTGAGAGTTTTTGATTTTTAATTTTTATAGATTTTATAAGTAACTGCAATAGATGTAGCTTTTAATGTACCAATAAAAGTAACCCCAGTAACTCAATGTTTACACATTCTAATCTCATCCTGTATCCTCAAAATTCTGTTAGCTGCTTACTCTTCTTTTCAGGGTAGAATTCCAGAAAAACACCTTAAGGCCTGTACCAGAAGATATAAACATAGATAGAGTGACCTCTAAGTTCAGAACTTTGGAAGGCCTCCAAGGACTCTATGTGCTGCAAGGAAGACGAAGATGATGAAGGAGAGGTCCCAACTCACCCAGACTCAATTCTCAATGGGGTGTGTAGAGGGGCAGAATGGGGCAGAACTGAGGGGTGGCAGAACGAGGATTGGATGGACATTATTATAAAAATCATAGAACCAGTGTCATGGGGCATGTGCGTGGATATATATTCCTGGGTCCTGGAGGCTCCTTAAAGCTTCTGCTCCTTATCTTCTACTAAATTGGCCTGGAGTTCTTTTCTCCGTAGTCTTTAAGGCAACAAAAGTTAAACTCAATTGATGTTGCAAAGTTTGGTACATGCTCAAAATTATGCACTTCTGTAGTTTATATATTTTTGGGAGACAGACCAGGGTTTAGCTCAACTGAAACAGCACCAATGGTGCCACAATGAAGCCTCCAGCATTCTCTGCTCCTACTCAGTGGATCCTGCTGACTGGCTGTCTTCTGTCTGTCTGTCTGTCTGACTGTAGGAACACAACAGGGTCCTCTACAGCCACAATAGCCTCTCTACAGTTGCACTGCAGCTCGGCAGAACATGGTGTGTAAGAAACTGCTTAGAACACAGGTCCTGAAAACATCACTTCATGATTCCTTTGATCACACTTGCACTAGGCTATCGATGTAGCACATGGCAGGTTAGCAGTACCCTTGTATTCAAGGGGCTCATTTCTGGGGAATGTAATGCCCCCACAGTCATCAGTGCCAATGCGTAGCATGATACGACTCACATTTACATATTATGAGCCTGCTCCTGACCCAGATCTCCAGAGATTCAAAAATACATTTTTATTCTTCCTACTCACCTTGCTTCTGATCTTTCAGAGGATGGTCTGTATCTGGACTTGAGCCCTCATCTTTCATTACAAGGGCTAGAAGCCTACATTTTTGTTTGCTTCTAAATATATTCTTTCTATTGAATGGAAGCTGAGATTCTCAATCACGTCTTCTTGACTTATCTACGTCAGATACAGAAAAGCACCAAATATTGTGAAACTTGCAATGAAATCGTAAGAGGTACCAACGCTTAACACACACAAATGATAAAAAAGAGTGTACACAGAGATACTGACTCAGTATAATTCAGGTCATTCAATCACCATGCCTCTTTCTTACCTGAGCTGGTACCTCAGTCTGGGACAAGCACATAAACTAAAAAATAACAACAAATTCCAAACTGAGTATATTTTACATCTTTTGTATTTTTATTACATTCATTTCCATTACATTTATTCCCAGATATACAAGGAAAGTAACCACACCCTTCACTCTCTGAATGCTGGGGATCTGCAGTAACATGACTGCAGTGGTTCTCTGATCCTCAGCATCTCACTACATTGCCCCACCCCTGCCCCAAAACTACTTCATGCTTTATGTTTAAATCAAACACCAACACGGGACACACAGTTACAATCTGAAAGGCCTCTATAGATGAATGTCAGATTCAGCAGTGGCCCTGCAGACAGGGCACAAGCGTGCAGCAAATGGAAAGCACTGGACACATGATACAGCATGCTCAAAGTAGAGAATGATATTCAAAGAAGAGTTATATCCAAGTTCATGGCACCTTAGCTCTTCCTATGCTCCTTTCACATCTACATTTAATTATTTGATCCTTGAAGTGAGCTGGCACCTGGAATCCATTTTGACTGAGCCTCTGGATAGATCAGGAAGCCTGTGAAGGTGATGTACTTGCCATGGTTGCTATAGGCACCATAGCCATCATGCTGATGACTGTAGAGCCAAACTGTGTCTCCATATTGCAGAGGCAGCATGATACTCTGACTCTGCATCTCTCGCCTCTTGGAGTGGTTGTCATCATAGATCATGGCCTGCACCTCATTGTGGTTCTTCATAAGTTTCACTGACATAGTCTTAAAGGGCATTTTGCCAATGGTGAAGGAGAAATAGTACGCACCAGGTATACGGCATGAGAAGATACCAGTGGAGGAATTGAAATCCTTTCCAATGTTCACAAACTCTGTGTCAAATGTGATTGGCTCGTGTTGGGTTTGCTTGTCATCTGCCCCCAGGAGACTCTGTGAGCGGGCAACAGAAAATGCAGAGCGAGGGTCTTGTACCCTGTTTGGTTGATCAGATAGCATGTGTCGCTGTGAAGCTTCACTCTGCTCTCTGGGAAGTTGCTGAATTTTACGAGGGTGTGGCCCCAGCTCTTGAGAGCTGAGAGAATTCTGGAAGAAGGCAGAAGTGTCTGGATAGATTAGGTAGCCATTGAAAGTTGTATAGGGGCCCACATTGCTGTAAAGAGCATACTTGGGATCTCCATGTAAACGCAACCAAACTGTGTCACCGTAGTCAAGCTGCAGCATGGCACTCTGGCTGGCTACCTTCCGCTCCTTGCGGTGATGCTCATCATATACTATTACCTGCACCTCATTCTTGTTTCTCATCAGCATGACAGACAAGTTTTTCTTTGGGTATTTCCCAACAGTGAAAGAGAAGTAGTAGGCTCCTGGGATCCGACAGCGGAACAATCCAGTCTTGGGATCAAAATCATTGCCAATATTGACATACACTTTGTCAAAGGTAATAACCATCTCGGAGCTCCCTTCCATGCTGCTGGTTCTGGCCACAGAGAAAGCAGAGCGAAATTCAGGACTGGTGTCTACTGGGAAGCCATCAGTAAGAAGAAAAATCATGCAGCAAAGGAAGCCAAAGAAGACCTGAACATTCAGTCTCATCATTGTACCTGAAAGGAAAAAGAAGCCTATTTTAGCAGGAATACCAGTCATTTACAGCTCATACACCAGCTGAAACCCAAACCTGTAGACTTGCTACACAGACATGACGGTCTGTGTCCAAGTATTGAGAAGTTTCCAGTGTGTTCTCGGAGCAGTGTATGGGACCATACATGAATTCAGATCCCAGCATGAGTTTTATGTTTTCCTAGTGAAAGCTGGATCTTTTTTAACCCATACTCATTGGAAGAAAAGAATCTCCTCGGATGCAGGAAGAATTCTTGATTTTTTTGAATTTTCACATTTTGTAGATTTTAGGAACACAAGTAGCTATAACAAAGTAGATTTTTAGTGGGTTAATATTTCTAGCAGCTTAAGTTTAATGTCTTTCTATCGCTACCTTCTGTCCCAGAACAGGGAGCTAAAATTCTTTAGCTGTTTAGTCTCTGTTTCAAAGTACAAGATTGAAGGGTATCAAAAGAAGATGTAAACACGGGGCAGAGTGACCCAGAACACTGGAAACCCTCCAAGAGCCCTTTGTATGCTGAAGAAGAGCAGACTGATGAAGAGGGGGTCTCATCGACCCCAGACCCAATTCCTAGGGTTGTGGGACTGGGGTGGGATAGAAGTGGAACTGGAAATGTGTAAAGTGATGATTGGATGGATTATATTATAAAAGCTATGGAAATTAAAGCTTGCCCACGCACACATTGATGTATTCCTGGGTGAGCCTGGGTGCTCATTAAAGTAATTACCCTTTATCTTATCTCCTACTAAAAATTTGGCTTGGAGTCTTTTTTACAGACTTTTAAGGCATCACCTCCTTTGAATGCCAAACTATCCTACAGCTTGTCTGTAAAACAGTGTTGCTCACAATGCAGAGGGATCTCAGAGCCTGTTGGGGCTTTGCCAGAGCTCCCTTTTGTCGTGCTTTTATTTCTAAGACCAAGAATGAAACAAAGCCCTGCACAAATCCTGTATTGTACAACTGAGATACAGCTGAAGTGCAGGGAGAAGGGGACATATGCTCTAGAGATTCCTGTGCAGATGCCACTGCCTTGCCACTGCACTAGCTGTTTCACAGAATGTGGAAGCTGGAAGCCAAGTAAGTTGTTAGATCCCATTATTTAGACTTCAGCATGAATCTGTGAAGAGAGTAAAGAAATATGAAGAACAGGGAATATTCAGGGAAGGAAGACAATGGAGAAAATGAAAGAAACAATAAAAAAGAAAGTAAAACAAAATGATAAGTAAAAGGAAAGTCTTCTGAAGTATGCAGTTCCTGAGAGAGAACTAAAGTACTAAAAATGGGGAAACAACTCCCTATCTGGATAATAGACCAGACATAAAAAACTTCTTTGACCCTTATAAAAGGAGGGATAAATTAGGAACTAATAGGGTTTTCTGTTTCTAGTTTCTATGGGGTTGTTTTGTTGGGTTTTTTTTGGACTGAGGCCAAAAAATTATCTGTTAGTGCTTTCAGGCTGAAAACAAAACTGCCAGTCATTCCAGTGAGAATCTTCTCTCTGTGTCACCTCTCTGTGGTTATTAAAATATCATTCAGGCTAGGAGGCAACTGCCTGGTTTGCAGTCTGCTCCATCTGTCACCCCAGAACTGGTGCCTTGCCAGCCTGCAAACAAAGAATTCACAGACCAGCAGAACAGGAGCAAAACATGCAACTCGTTGTGGGGAGGGCTGAAGTCAAATCTTGAATTAAAACGGATAAAGAGGTAAATATTTGTATCATCTGAGATGGCCTAATAATAGCAGTAAAGCAGATGGAATCCACATAGGCTGTGAGGTGGCAATGGGATCCCATTTTGCCAAGATGTGATACCTAGCATCACTCACCAGCAGGAATTCAGCTTGACCTACAGTCCCTGCTCTTTCACACTTGAGAATAAAACTGAAATCTGAGATGCAGCTTTAATAGCTATGAACTCAAAAATTATGTAGATTCTCACTTAATTACATGAAAATGACACACTCACAAAGACAAAAAAAAATCCATCCATGTCCTAATTTTACATTAGGTCATTTCTCTCACAGATATTTGTAGCAGGACTCTGCCTCAGCAAGGATATAGCAGCTCAAAATTTGTTTTACAAGTTTATCAGTGATGGCCTGAGCAAGGAGTGTCTACTGATCAGTGACAAGATCGAGTGAGGAGGGTCTGCTGTTCGAGAGCTAATTTCTCTGTAATAAGGTCACATATTAAATGTTGGAACACTCAGCAGAGTTGAAAGATCCTCTAGTGCTGCTGTCCTATCTTTATCAGCTCTTCCCAATAACTTACTTGCAAGTCATTCAAAGAAGGCAGTTAATTATGCTGTATTTCCATTAGCAAGTTGTTTCCTTGACAGCTCCCACTCACCACTTTCAGGTCTATATAGGTTCTTTTAAAAATAATTTAGATACTATCTAATAACTGCCTCTCACACTAAACTAGTCTAAGAATAATTTGCCAATCATAAGGAAGACCCATCTAGCTACAGGGGTGCCATAAACAGAGGCAGCTCATGACAACTTTCAGACTTGAGTGTTGGCATAGTAATTCTGAAAGATAAAGGTTCCAAAATGCTCTGTTGTTCCCCCAGAAAGTGTTTCTGATGCCCAGGTCTTTTACTGGTATAATTTTTATCCACCAATGAAGAGAGAGCACCAGGGATATGAAGGTAGGACATGTGGTATCAGCCTTAAGTCCACGCTAGGCATAAGTTTTAAAACTTTAAAAAAGAGTGAGGTGGAACACCCAGGCTAGAGATGAAAAGTGGGTCTTTAGCATGTGTCATGCATAGCAGCTATGTTATTCTCGTTACATTTACATATGAATCAGGACCCTTTTCTCTTACCCTACCATTCCTTATTGTCCCAACATCACAGAAGTACACAATGAAGCTATGCAGAATCAACAGATAAACAAGGTATGCTACTGCCTTTAAGCTACCAAGAGGGACTGCAGCCCACAGAGAAGTAGCCAAGAACCTAATTTTGGAATAGGAGACACAAAAGACATGATGGAGCTAAACAATTCTCAAAGGCACTGACATAAAATTAATGACCTGAAAAGAAGCAGCTAAAATGGTAGTGATTCACATAGCAGAACAAGAGTTACAAATCTTCCTTGAAAAGAAAGCAAGAATCCACCATTTGCATGACCCAGGAAATTTTAATAGCTTTGTGTTTGCTGGAGGTGATTTTTCTGTCCTGGAACAGAGTCAATCCACCAGTGAAAAGACAATTAGTTTTTCTCATCTACTGAAAGCCATAGATTTACAAAAGGACTTTCAACAATAGAAAGGTCACCCCATTTCTAGACTTGCAGGCTTGCTTGTAAAACTCCCAAGGGTATTCTTTTTGTTCCAAAATACTAATTATCTAGATTCCCTAGTCCTACCTTATGCAAGAGACCTTTAATTTCAGTAGGAATTTTGCCCAGAATATCACTGAAGAATGAGATATGAAACAAAACTGAAGCAATACAGTTGGATGAACTGTTAGTAAAAGGTTCTTAAAATCTTATAAGCTGCAATAGCAAAACCCTGTTCTTCCTGGCTCTCACCCTAATATTTAAAGACAGCTGCAAATGTTCCAATTATTTGAATCAGTGAAAGCCTGTGTAATGAACAACTCTCTTGGACTATAGTTAGCAAGACTTTTTTACCCCAGATACCACATACTGTCTGTTCCACTCACTCGATACAGATTAAGAACATCAGAGGATGCAAATGCATCAGTTCCTCCAACATCAAGGACAAATTAATTGTAACACATCCTCAAAAGAGAAATCTGTATAAATAGTACAAGAGTAACAAAATCAGGGATTCAGTTATGGCTCTAGCCTTTCTCTGCTTTTGATGAATGTGAGATTTTTTTTTAACTCTGGAACAATCCTGAGAGGTAAAACATTGAATGCTTTTTGGAAAGTCTAAGCCACACTTTCAATGACAGAACCGTATGACATTAATATAGAAGATACTTAATTTGAATGTTTTCTTGAGTCAAGAGAGTCTTTTAACATAATAAACCAGACTTTGTGTACTCAAAGATCTGTGGAGAGACAAACATTATTTTGAAGTGCCTCAACTCCAGCCCTACTAGGGAAAAGGAAATGGAGAGACTGTATTTTGGTATAAGCCAGTAATAATATCTTGCACTTCAGAATATTAATTAAACCTGCTATGTTTCAACCGAAGCCCTAACAACTCTGTTTAAGATAAAACGATGCTAAATAAAATTCTGTATATTCACTGACCAAAATGAAAACATTATAGTTCTGGCATTAAGATTTTTCTTTAAAAACACTCAAGAAAACTTGTCATGCACATTTGAAGTGAGAGAGTGACACAATGTTTTGGCTACTATGTATATTTAAAGATATATTAATTTAGACAGACAGAATGGGGTCTTAGTAGAGAAGATGGCTGAATAAATCCTAGGTGGGAACAAGGAGTCTCACAAGCTAATGGTCTAAAATGTAGTATTTTTTTAGATCCATTTCTAAATGAACACATGATACAAATCTTCCTCTCCCTCACATACTCACTGCTCAAGCAAACAGGACTAAAACTGTAAAGCAAAGAAACATATTCTACCACTGATCAGAAATGGAAGAACAGAAAACATTGTTAGAACATTTGAGTTTAATCTGTAGTTCATAAAATGTGTTGAATACTATAAAGTTGTTCTGCACATGCAGTTAAATCAACTGTTGATAAGAAATGATTGAAATTACAGCAGCAGGAATTAGTGAAAAAATAGCCATTGCTGGGAATAAGTTCAGTGATCAACCGCCTCTGTGAAAGCAGACGCCAGAGGAGACTTGAGACCACAGCTTGGGAAAGCCACAAGTCTGTTGCTGTGCAGTGTGTATTTAACACTGCTGCCTTTAGACATAAAACACCAAGACGGTTTCAACAGTAGGCATTTTCACATGGATCCCATTACAGTTGCAGTAAGGCCAAAGTTAAACTATCTCTTTTCTTGCCCCCAAACCTAATTTCCTTTTTTAGCCTGGTTTATGTGTGCATTTCTTTCTCCTGGTGGCCAGAAAAGATGTTGAGACTGTAACAAAGCTTTGTTAGAGCATCCCATCTCTCCAGCAGGAACCATATTGCTGCACCAGAAGGCAAATCACACTGGCATAAAGGATTAACTGAGAGTCTGGCCTGGAATACCAGGAGGTATTTTGATAGCTAAAAGGCAGTAACTGACATTTTGGCAGCATATACCATAAAGATCTCAGTTAAGACAGTGAGAGAGGAAGGCCCCAGAGGCAGAGTACACACTGCAAAACTAGCTCTAAAGAGAGAGGAAGACACAGAGACCTCAGAGAATGGAGTAGAGGGCAATTTTGTTGTTCCAGGTGGCTGGGCTAGAAGCCATGTAGCAGAAAGACTTTTTCACAGAAGCTCTCCTTTTTTGTTTGCTTTGGCTGTGGAGGTAAAACCATATGAAGCATAAGGACACTGCCAGAGAGACTGTCCCAGCAACAGACCTATTGGAATGACAGACACTTTGTAAGGAAGAATGCTGCACAGGCAGTACAATTCAGGTTATTCCAAAGGCAAATGGGAAATTATTCTATAAAAATGAACAAGACTTAGTTACAGGGAAGATTTTAGTTTAAAAGACTTAAGATATTTAAACTTAATATCCTGGATGGAGACATTAAAGACATGGACCTCTTGGAGCGAGTCCAGAGGAGGGGCACAAAGATCATCAGAGGGCTGGAGCCCCTCTCCTATGAAGACAGGCTGAGAGAGTTGGATTTTGCAACCTGGAGAAGAGAAGGCTTCAGGGTGACCTTATTGCAGCCTTCCAGTTTCTAAAGGGAGCTACACGGAAGCAGAAGAGGGACTTGTCACAAGGGCATGTAGTGATAGCACAAGGCAGAATGGCCTTAAACTGAAAGAGGATAGATTTAGGTTAGATATTTGGAAGAAATTCTTTACTGAGAGGGTGGGGAGGCACTGGAACAGGTTGCCCACAGAGGCTGTGGATGCCTTATTCCTGGAAGTGTTCAAGGCCAGACTGGATGGGGCTTGGAGCAACCTGATCTAATGAAAGGTGTCCCTGCCCATGGCAGGGGGGTTGAAACTTTAAGGTCCCTTTCAACCCAAACCATTCTGAGATTCTATAATTCCATGAAATAAAACTGGTTTATTTCATCATACGACAAACTAAGACAAACAAGCAAGGTCCAGTTAGTATCAGCAGTGCTGCAGGAGAATGTGAAGACAAAGGTAATAACTATACAAACCCTAAGAAACTGTCTTAAGAGGCAATGAGGAAGAAAGTTTAGAACAGTTTGCAGAAGACTTTTTTGGGTTGAAGACAAGATCTGGGAAACTAAGGAAAATGCAGATGGGTTCAGCAGCACAGAGTACTGTTGCAATTCTTCTGTTTTAGTAAGAGTTTGTGTGGCATAAAGGTAAATGTTTTTTCCCCAGTAACTAATGAAGCATGGAGAATTTAAAGGGTTCATAAAGAATGAAAGAGATGTTTAGACAGCCCCATTGAACACAAGCTTATTAGTAGGTTTTCCTGAAGTGGTAGCTGACAACCTTAGGGACATTTGAAAAAGATAAAAAATCTCCGCATTAAACTAAATTGGGTAAACCGAGCTGTAAGTGACAAAGCGGAAACACTAGATAGGCAGAATGACACTGGAATCACTACTGTGGAAACAACTCAGATTCTAACCCCTTAATTTTTTCTGTTTTATTGTTATACACCATGTTTCTTTCTAGTAGTTTTTCTACATCACTTCCTTCCAGTGAAGGAAAGTTTAACTCTCAGGAAAATTCCCACTCCCTTTGTTAACAAATGAAAGTCTAGGAAGAGTTCGGAGACTATAGGTAGGTACTTACAGTATTCACTACAGACAAATATACCTATAACATAGGTAGATTTTTGATTTGTTTTTGGGCCACACTTTTCCCTTATACATCTAAGCAGCAGTTTCCTTCAGTGCAGCTGAATGAATATTTTCTTCCTCCAATTATGCTCACCAGAAGAGAAGGTTCCTGGGCTGTTCTCAGAGTTGATGCTGTATTTGTCAATTTTCTTTCAATCCTTAATTGTAACAAATACTTATAGACATTAAAGTAAATGTCATCAAGATGAGAGTAAATATTCCAGTTAAAAAGATGGTGTACTGGCTTTGCTTCCTGTGCCACTTTCATTCCCATTCTCAGTCATCCAGCAGTTTAGTACAGCACTATGAGTTGGCCAAATCTTGAGTGAGTCTTTCATGCTCTCCTCTCCATCTCCTCACTAAGAATGAAAACAGCTGTTAATAGTAGGTTTATTTGTCCAGGAACTACTAGGACCCTGTGCAACCAGAGTCCCACGAAAGTGCACTGAATAGGAAAGTAATTTTGACTGTCTACACATTACAGGAATTGCAACTTTTGTGTTAAAGCTTCCTGTTGAAGACTGTTGTACTTCAGATTGTGCTGATATTACATGAGATACTGGAACCTGTGGTGTACTCTCAAGGTTTGTTCAGTGTCCTCTCTGGGATGGTTATACCTCTTCAATTTTCTTTCTGTGAGTCAGTGTTGCACTTTGTATCAGACAATATATGATTTTAATTTAACTGCTATGTAAGGTCCTAATCAAACAAAGGAACAAGATTTTACTTATTCCTTCTCTAGCTGCATAGCCACACTTTTTTTCCTTCTCACTTGGGCAGGCAAATAATTATAATTTTCTTCTAGAACTCTGTGCTTCCAGAGTTTCAATCCTTTCCATACTCACTGGAATGCTGCCCCCCAGTCATTGCTCTAAGACCTGCCACATCACCCAGCTGGGTAAAAGCTACAGGGAATATGCTGGTACTTGTTCGTTGACCATCAAATCCAAATGGATGAACTGTGGAGTTCAGCAGTTGTCCCCTAAGGGAATTAATGGATAGCTGAGTGCCAGCTGGGGTTACATGCAATGACAGCAAAAAGCATTTTTGTTCCCCAGTTATGGCTGACCTCATTGCTGGCTAAGAGCTGATGTAGTGATGCAGCCAAAAATTTTCTCAAGTTGGGTAAATCTGGTTCCCACCTGGATTACCTGCAGTTAACAGAAAACTTTCAGAAAGGGTAAGTTTCAACATCCTTTGTGTGATAAATCAACCTGTAAAACTATGTTTCATCAGTGGAAACATAATTGCTTTGGTCATTTTGCTCATTAAATGCTTCACTATTATTGAGAAAATGTCACATGCTATTGAGTGGTATTTTCTGACAGTCAGCTTTGCAAATCCATCTGAAAAACTATCTGTACTGGAGCACTTGCCTACAGGAATGCTGCCTTCTTTGTGAGTTTTTTAGCATGTCCTGACAGCTAAGGCAGGAAAACATGCTGTCTTTTAACATCTGCCATCACACTCAGCCAAAAACCCACATTCATTTCTTTCCATGCCCTGCTGTTTCATTACTGTAAGGGAACTCAGAGAACACTGTGAATTGCACTGCAGTGCTGCTCTTTACTGTCAACATGCTGCAACATCTCAATTTGGAAATTCACTGAGCTCTAGTTTAGTGAAGAGGGAGATAAAAGACATTAAGATCTGTGTGTCTTTCATCTCTGCAATGGCATCTTCATTTCTACCCCTTCTCTTTCTGAGTCAGGACATAGACCTGGAGCTGGAGAACAAGCATCATGCACTGAGCAGAGGCTAGTATTATTCCAGAATAAAAACTCTGGGGAAAAAGAGGTGTCGGTCAAAGTCAACATACATTAATAAGTATTTTTTTTTCTGCTCTTGTTCTCTAATTGTCCAACAGGACCATAGAATGCTTTGGTTGGAAGAGACATTAAAGATCATCTGGCTCCAATGCCCCTGCCATGGTCCAGACACTTTTCCCTAGACCAAGTCCCATCCAATCATGCCTTGAACTCTTCCAGGGATGAGGCATCCACAACCTCTCTGGGCAACTTGTTCCAGTGTCTCACCACCCTCACAGTAAATAATTTCTTCCTAATATCCATGATAACTCTGTTGCTTTTGTACCCAATGAATTGGTAGGCAGATCAAGAAACAACCATTGGAAGAATAATCACAGCATGTGACTACCCTCATTTTTGTCACCAGACAATGTTTTGAGACAAAGACTTGCCCTGGGTGGTACAGAAGTTGTCAGTGAAGAATGAAATTCTGCAATACATATGGTGATCTTCAATATCAGTTATTTTTAAGGAATCAAGTTTATTTGATTCTTGACCCAGATTCTTTCTTTTATGTCTACAGATACACAATAAAGAGCAGCAAACTAAATTAGCAGGGGTAGTCATTGTCATGTATTAATACTGATCCTTTACAATCAGCAATGTGTGGTTCCCATTTCCAGTGGTCTTTCCTGCCAAATCCCTTATAACAAGACCTCTCCAAGGAATGTCTATGGACAGCTAGAACCTCAATCCTTCCAAATTTTTTTGCCACTGTCTAGCAACTATTTCTCAGAATGCTATAGCTGTTGCAAATGAAACATCCAAAGACTGTGAAGTGATAGCTGATATCACCAGGAAAACCACAGTTTCTGCTTCCACTTTTTAACTCTGAATATATTTTGGTCCATGGATTTAATCAGCTTGTCATCTTCATCAACAGGGAACTGTGAAGTTCCTACACCAAACTCTGTACAAGTCAAGTTTTCACAGTTGTGCTTTTGAACATGGATTTTTCTGTGACAATCTGACACAGACGGGCTGCTGCCTGCAAGGCAGAATCTACTACCCTGGCTGGAGGACTAGAGAAAAGCATTTGCTGAACAATCTCCTCAATTTACACAAAGCTTTACAAAGTTGTTCCCATATCTGCTTTCTAGCTTTGTATTGTTTCCAGTATTTAAAAAATGCCAGTCCCCTCATAACAGCAGTAAAAATGCTTGTGTGACTATTTCTATAAAACTCCATCTTCACTGGAAAGCTGCTGGCAAAAAGCTTTGGCATTACCATCAGAAAGTGCTGCTGGACACTGCTCTTCACTCATCAGTTCCTCATTCACAGTGAGAAAGTGCTCAGTGCCTGTCAAGTGTTCACAGGTTCCAGGCTCATCTGCATGACCAGCCAGTTTCCTCCTAGGCAAAATTGCCTTTGACAGCTTGAAGCTGATGCCTCTGAATTTTGCTTATAGGAAAAGATTTTTGCTCAAATATTGAAATAATGACTACAGAATGCATTTGCAGATTTTACCTGACTTTTTAGACCCTAGCTGGACATAATATATATAAAGAACATGAAGGATATGGCTGCTCTAAACCCTGTTATGCGGATGCTTTAATTAAAGCAGGTTTGGTATCATTACTTGGCATTAAATATGCAGCTCATACTGAGAAAAGTGCCATTTGCAATAGCCTACACAATTTCCTCACCACCACACTGAGAAATTCCAGTCATGCACCCTAAACCCAAATGTTCATATACAGTTCATATTTCAAGCCAGGTGCTCCCTCTACTTAAATTCTTTCAGTTCCCTACCTTCCTTTTAGCTACTTCTGTCTAATACCATTCCTTTTCAAGATAATTATCAACATCTTCCACCAGGAGATTACCATCTGCAGAACCCCCTCCAGCCTGTTCGGTATTTTTCTGCACAGTCTGTCTCAGATTTTCTCACAATTTTCCTAGAGAACAATCCTCTCGCCTTTTTCCTCCTCCTAATGGTAAACACGAGGTTTTATTACATTAGCTCTATTAGCTTTATCTCCTTCCAGAACTATCTTGTTCCAAAGCTAAACTTCCTTTAGCATCAGATCACAGTAAGCCTTCTTTTGGATTCCCTTTCTGTCTCCCAAATAAAGACTGCATTTCATACACTCATATGAGAAGTAAAGAAAGCAAAGGGAAGAGTGGGAAAAGGAACAATGAAATAAACTCAGGCAAATCAGTATAAGCTAATGTGAAGCACTGCTCAGTCCTTGGGTGGAAGGGATATGAATTCATTTTGAAATATCTGGGGCATCAAGTGACTGGCTTTTTAAGTATATAATTATTTTTCCCAAGGTGTTCCAGCCATAATAGAAGATGAGGGCAGGGGGTAAATCAGAGTCAGAGCTTATATAATGTTACAGCTTGTGCTCATATGTCCCACAGTACATCAAAATATGAGGATTTCTAACAACTTATAGATAATTCCAGTGTAAGAGTGTTTAAATTACAACAGATTATTATGCTAATATGCTACAGTTCACTGAGCAACAACTCTGTGAAAACAGCCTCTAAAAAGCACAGCCTAATTTTTCATTTTCTCCCTGTCTTGTTCATTCAACACAGACTCTTTCTAGCAGTTGCTCTGCAGCCTTTCAGTCCCAGAGAGTACCTGTTTTCATAGAAAAAATTCCCTATTGCCTGCTTGGTATAAAAACACTTCCACTTCTCCAAGTATGTCTTTAACTTCTCTAAGTGCTTTTCTTTTTGTCTGAGTGGAAAGGTTTAAAGCCTGAGAAGAGAGAAAAACCCCTCTGTCTTTAGAGGATTAAAAAATTATTTGGTTTGACTCAGAATGTGAGCTCAGAATTCAAGATCTTATGTGCAGCCCAGCACTGCAGCATACAAAAGAGTTGATCATTGTTCTCCTATTTCTTTCTACCTGTCTCCTTACAGAAATCCAGAATTTTTCAGCATGCACAGGGGACTGTCTGTTCCATTTATATTAAACAATATATATTAAACCATGAACATGAGAGGACCTAGATTTTCTTTCCCTGGAGAAGCACCTAAAATATAAATTGTAGAACTATGCTTTATTTTATTTCTATTCCGAATTCCATTATTTTATTTAATTTCATTTTACCTCTAAAAAAGCAGTTTTGGACTACAGTCTTTCAATCAAGGAGTAAAATACTAGAAGAGTTTGTATTTTCAGTTCAGATAATTTTGCTAACTGCTAACCCTCATTAATTTTTCTTCTTCCGTATCATTGTTTTTTACCATTCATAACTCAGTCAAGTGTCTGCTCCACAGAAATCAGAATGTCCCATTCTCCATGCCTTCACCAAAAAGAGAGACCTCTTCTGTCTTCTAGTAAGCTCCTACTTTTCATTCAGACTCTTTTCAGAAAGAGCTGGTCTGTGATCTCAGTGCTGTGCTATCCTACGATATCAGACAAACATCAGAATAGAGTCAGGAGACTGCTTTTATTTTGTTTACACAAAATGATTGTGTTGCCTTCATAAAATGATAGAACAGTCTAGAAGAGAACTTAAATGTCTTCACAACTTTCCTAGACCAAATATTCAATAGTTTTTATTATCCTAGAAAATTATCCTTGTAGTCTACAATAATAACTGTTTCTGCTATTTCTTGCTTTCCATTCCATTACCATGAGCCCAAAGAAAAGATCATTCCCTCCTCTATTTTGTATCTGAAGACTGTTACATTCCTCTATCAAATTTCTCGTCTAAAAAATTTTGGTTATTTCAAATCATCTTGCAGGTCACATTTTTCTGACCTGTGATGAGTCCTGCTGCCCTCCTCTTGACTCTTTCTGATTGAATTACACGTCTCCCAAAGTGCAATAACCAAAAATTTGCACAGCCTCCATTGCTTTAACAATGCTGAACAGATCAAGAGGATTTCTGCATGCCTTCCAGGCTTGCAATGTCTCTTTGCCTTCATTTGCAACAGCATGACATTGACTCATGTTCAGCTTGCATCTATCATAAGATTCGTTTCTGCAGAGTTGCAACCTAGTCATTTACTTATATCTTGTGCTTATGCAGTTGATAATTTCTGCCTTATTGCACTACCTTGCATTTATCCCTATCAAATTTCATCCACCTCTTTTCCTACCAGTGCTTCTAATGTGCTGGAAAAATTTTGAATTCTAATCTTTTCGTCCAGCATATTTCAAGTGTCACAGTCTTAGGTCTCTGGAAAATGTGATTTACTCACTCCTTATATTACCATTCAGGTCACCTAAAAACACTGAGAAAAAGCAGATCCAGGACACCTTGACACAGCTATCATATCAGTGTCAAGCAGCTTGTGGCCTCTCTAAAGGACTGGCACAGACTAATAGCATACAGATTATGAGCTCTGAGTCTTCTGATATTATTTAAAGACCTACTTGTTCAGATAATCATGTTCACCCAGTTTACAGCCTCCTTCATCTGCTATGCCCCGTGCCTAACCAAAGCAAATATTTAAATTAATGTGTAACCACAGCCAAGAATCTCAACTTTTACTTAAAAACAAAAAAAACCCCCCACCAAATCAAATCTCTCTTATGTCACAAATATATTTTAATATGTAAAATGAACAAAAGCCAATTCTATTAGAACCTGCTGGGAAAGATGTGACCATTTCTCTTCATAGACTTAGGGATATATTAGAAAAACCACAACTTCTTACATTCACTGTAGTTACAAGAATAAACTTCAAGCACAGCACCAAGGCAGTTGGTTGATTTCAATGGACTAAACAATTTCTTTGCATCTGCTCCTGGCAAAAGGACTGCAGAATTCCTTCCTCAGCGCTTAAACACGAGCCATGATGGTCAGAAGCAGGCACATAACAGATAGTAAGCCTTTGTGTACATCAGAATAAAGATAATCTGGTATTCTGTCTGACAACAGAGGCTTGACTCTCTCATCTAGCTCTGGCTCATACCCCAGTAATCATTGCCATAGTCTCCCCAGATTCCTTAAACCAACACATACAGTTTTCCTGGCACCATGGCTGAGGCCCCGGCACAGCAGAAAACATTCATGGTATGAATTAACCAGCTGGAGGATGAAGAGGGAGAAATAGGGCTTTATGAATTTTTATTATTTCCCAATGGAGCCCTAGTAATCAATTATTATCCCCTAGTGTAACCAATCACTGCTTGCTCTGTGATCATTTGATTCTGGTGGTGTTACCTCTGCTGGAAACCTCAGACCTTTGATTAGCTGCAGCAGGAATTCCTCCTTTGTTCTCTAACCTGTCTGGAGGAAGCATGCAAGTAGAGAGAAGCTTTACAGGGAAAAGAAAGCACTCAGGGGTAGACAACAGATTGACAGCACCAGCAGCAGAGCAGTTGCATATTACTGGCTTATCTCATTTGAACATCAGTAAATTTCCTTACCAAGAAAGGGTCAAAGGAAAAGGTAAAGGAAAGCTGGAAGGAAAAATGAAATCCTGACTTTTCTTCAGCTTGGATTATTTGGCCAACAGGATCTATACTCAATTTCTGGTTGCCAAACAAGAAGTAAGAGCTGAAGTTTTTAATTTCTACTGGGTGAAAATCAGCCTTTCAAATATTGTATGATGAACTATCAAATTGCCAACCCTTAGTGTGTTGTCCAAGACACTACAAAGATTCTCAATCCTACACAGCAGTCAGTAAATTTTAATTCAGTGAAGCATCATTTTCCTTAACTGTGCATATTAGAGTAGAATGCATGCTTCATACTTTGGTATTTTAAAAGGATGGGTGAATGGAAGAGTTCAGGAGTCAACCCCACCAAATCCTAACATCTAACCTCAGATGCTGATAACAAAGCTGTAAACTTCAGCATTTGTAAAATGCTAGCAACTTAAACTTCTACTTTTTTCTTTATTCTCATTCTTAGAGTCAATGTAAAGATGAGTATCTCTTGGAGGGAGACATTTCTCCATTGCAAATATTCTATTTTCAGAGGTACTTCCCACCTTGGAAGTCCACTGTCACTATCACATTATTTCGTTTCAATGCTCTCTGTCTATAAGTAACCATAAGAATGTGGAAATTCTGGAAGAAGGAGTGATCTCTTGGAGGCTCACTGCATGACTCCTTTCCACTAGCACCCACTTCCACTACCACTGGCCTCTTTTTCTTTTGGTCTTCATATTGCAGGGTGCTCTACACAGAAGGTTCAGACGATCATGTCTCTACACCTTCGCCACACTGTATTTCTCACTGTGCCTATGTTCATCTAGGTTACTGTTTTATACAAGAGTTAGTGTTCCAAGAACTGGTGATCAACAGTCAGCCTTGCTGCTGTTTGGGAATATGTCTGTTATTAAAAAGGAGAGTATAAACACTATCATACACCTACGTGACCACAGGTCACTATATAGTTATCCTGGTTTTTCGTAAGTATAGCTGTTGCCACCGTGGGTCTGCCCAGCCTCATGTATTTGGAAAATATGAATGGTTTGCAGTTTATCAGTGGAGGCCACAGCACAATGGACAGATGATCACACTAGTAAAACATAAGTAACAACAAAAAGGCTTCCAAGTTTTGGCTCCTAATCTCTGGTTTCAATGTATTTTATTTCTGCATTTGTTTCTTCATCTACAAAACAGCAAATGTCTACAACATCAAGAAATTATTAGATTTATATCAATTCTATACCAAAGCGATAGGTTCTCCATTATAGAAATCAAATGTACTTTGAAGGCATTGCTTCTTCCAGATGGAAAATTCAGAACTCATTTGCAGAGCCTAGGCCACAAACCATTCAGTAGTCTCAATTACGGCTTTTTAGAGGGAAACAGAAGGAATGTAGAGGGTAATGCTGCCCTACTGGGAAACTGCATGCTTCCTGGACATAGCTTTTACTGTGATAAATTAACCATTAAAACCGGCTAGACAAGCAAACAGCTGCCATATGCCTAGACAGGATTGCAGCCTCCTTTGCAAAGTATTTCAAAGTCTTGTTACACATCATGTCCCTGGAGAAGAGAAACTGCAGAAGGTTGCAATAGCATGAGAATAAATAATTGAAGCACTGCTTATTCAGTATGTGCATAAACTGAAGGGTCACAATGCTGCCTTCTAGTCAGCTGGCATCGAAGAAACTCACCCAGTGTCTAATAGAAACATCATCTGGAGACACTGACCTACTTCCCTGGGAGCTTTTAGGGAATGGGTGAGAAGATGACAGTGGGATTGCCAAGTACACAGAGAAAGATTAAACTGGATTGTCTAACAGAAAATTGTACATTACAGAATCAGTCGCACATGCTACTCTTGGAAAAACCCTCGGGACTCAGCTCCCTCGGAAACTAGAGATCCATGCAAGATTAATTCTATTTCCCATCTCAGAAACTGTCCCTGTGGGAATTTTCCAGGATTCTCTTCCCCATGGCCGATCCCTGGGAGGTTTTCCAACCTCGGCTTCGTGCAAAGTGGGGCCAAAATTTCATACCCTTTCGGACATAAACTCTAGCCATTTAATTCTGGAAATAAAATGGGTGAGAGAGGGTAACTCGGGCATTTCCCGCTATTGTCCAGCCGCTCACTGGGAAGGCAGGATTTGCAGCCCGCCCGCCCGCGCCCTGCCCGCCGTCCCCACGGCCACGGTCAGGGACACCGCGCCTGCCCCAGCACCCGCCCTTCCCGGACCGCGGTGGCCGCCCCCAAAGCCCAGACGGCCTCTCCGCCGCCGTCCGGGCACCGCTCCGCACCGACGGCCTCGACCCAGGCCCTCGGCGCCGCTCCCATCGCCCCTGTCCGATCGCGGGATCCCATCTCAGTGCCGGCCCTGCAGGTGCAGCCCGGCCGCAGCAGTCGTGGTCCCCCGGCACGGTACCTGCTGCAGACGCGCGGTGGCGGCTCCGCGGCGGCGGGGGCTGAGCGCGGTGAGGAGCGCGGTGCTGAACGCGGGGCCGAGGCGCTGCCTGCGCACTGACAGCTCGGGTGCCGCGGCGGCGGCGGAGCCGGGGCTGGGAGGGGGGCTCAGGCACCCGGGGCTCCGGCGCCGAATCAGTGACGGGAGGAGGGCCCGGGGGCGGGCGGGAGAGGAGAAGGGGAGGGGGCGGTGGGGCGAAGGGTCTCAGAGCTTCTGTCACCGCCGCAGCTCGGTCGGTCTCCGGGAGGCGACGGCACCCGCGGGCGCCGCGGACTGGGGGGCGTGTGAGCGCCCACACGGGAAGGGTTGGCGGAGTGATGCGGCGGTGTGAGCAAGCCGGGCTGAGCTGTCTGATGCCTTCCAGGGAGGAGAGGGCACAGGAAACGAGCGCCGCGGGACAATGCACCAGCCTTTTGTTCAGCACGGCGGCGTCTGCGGCGACAGAGGGAAGCGGGGGAGCGTCCAGCACTGCTCCCCTCCAGGGCAGCGGTGTGAGACCGGCCGGACCGCCGTGGGGTGGCGAGGGCAGAGCGTAGCGGCCTCCAGTCCCGGGCTAAGCGACCCGGGACAGTGCTTCCACCCCGGCAGTCCTCGGTCAGGTCGATGAGGGAGAGATAATAGCCTTAGCTAGACGAAAGGATGTAACTGGGGAAAATGGCATGGCTACCCAAGACCATGTTCATGTCTGACCTTTCGCTCTGGAGATTTGTGAGTCCCAAAGCATGTCTGTAGACTGTGTTAATTAGTTCATCAAAAGCTTGTATCTCTCTCTAGAAAGCTTGGCTTGCTTTAGATCATCACCTAACAACAACAAGGCTACTACTTGTTCCTTTGAAGGCTGGCACTGATTTCTGCTGACAGCAAAATAGCAGGCTTTTCACATTCCTGTTCTGTGTTGAAGAGCATCTTTTGAGTTTTGTAAAGCACGTTTATCATTAACCCTATAAAATCTAACGTTGACTTCCAGAAAGAAGATGTAAACATCTGAATGTTTAAAAAATGTTCTAACTCTCCAGCATCAAAGTCTTTCATTCTCCTGTATGCACCTACTATGAGGGGAATTTAGATGCCAGTGTACTCACTCGGAGTACAGATGGGGCATCTACTAATGCTTCTGCTAGTGGATGGTCCAGCCCTGTGTTGGCATGCTCTGCTCTCCAGCCTCTGTCTCCACTTACCCTCTTCTGGCAGGCATCAGTACTTTCACCAGCTGTATTAAGACACATTTGAATCAGTTTTCACATAGACCCTTTCCCCTTCCCTCCCTTCTTCATCGAAGTACACAGTGCACTCATGTGCCAGTCACAAAGCTGTTCCCTACAACAGAGAATGAATAAAAAAATTTAAAAATTAAGTTTTCTTCAGAGACAAAGACGAGTGACAGATGAAATGACCAGAAATTCATTTGCTCTTTAGGGCAAGGAAACAATTTATGGCATAACAAGAACTTCCTTCCACTCAATAGCTTGTCTAATGTGATGTGCACATCATATTAAATACCTGCCACCATGTAAATCCTCCCTAGCTTTCTACCCAGCAGATGCTGCATTGTATTATATCTTTCTTCTTCCCTCCTACAGAGCAAAACAAAGGCATTGATGACAGGCAGAGTGAGACATGAGAGACTTAGAAAATAACCCTCATGTGGATCTGGTAACAGCTGTCAACTGAGCAGAGTATATCCTGAATGGGCTCTCTTCCAGCTGGTACTGCTGGCTAAACATATTTTGTGCTCTCTTAACAGCTTCTTTACACGTTTCAAAGGACAGATTACTCAATACCCAATTTACTGCTCCTGGAAGTATGAATGGACCACTAACTCCCAGGATATGAGAATGCTCATCTTGAATATACCCTGGACAGATGTATTCCTTTTAATCATCTAGGAATGATAGCAATGATGATTAATTTATCGACAGTATGATAAATTGCACTTCTAAATATATATGTTTCCACTGGAGTCAAAGTGATTGAGTACTAGGATACTACAATATTAAAAATAGACACATAATTTGCATTGTCCTGTATAGTCCAGATGAACTGTGCTCTGCTCTGCCTCTGCCAGCCTGTTTTTCTTTCTTATTGGGGCAATACTGGTACATGCTTCTTCTGCCCCAGCTGAGGGAAGGCAGAGGGCTGAGAGTGAACTGTGTTCTATCCAGTAGCAGACAGTGGATTTACTACATATCCCTGAAAAAGTGTTGAAACAGCAGAGTTGCCTTATCTGTGGGTTCCTAGGAAGGAGGCAGGATAAGGTAGAGATACTGTGATAAGAAAGGGATACACTTCCCAAAAGTGAAGAAAGGAGGAAGACCTAGTCCCACCTCATACTGTTACTTTTCCTGCAGGTCCAAGTTCCCCACAAGGATGTATCCCTTGAAGTCCCATGGGTGTACTCAAATGCTCTTTTGGTGTTAGCATTATGAAAAATCTCAGGGCATAACTCATTAATAAATGACAGCCTCAGAAGTGTAAGAATCAGTGTTATAAAGTTAAAAATTCCATGGAAGAGAATGTTCATATTTATTTTACATAAAACTGATTTCAATAATTTGCACTCATTCACTGTTGTTTCACACATTCACTCATACAAGCATCAAGAGGTGTATCTGTGTGGTCTGGTCAGGACTATATCCCTGTGTGTGTATGACACAGAGGACAGGGGACATTAGTTATTGAGTCCTTGGTATGCCTCTTAGGTTTGTCTTGACCAGGCACAACAAACTATAATTTTGACAAGCTATTTATGTCTCCTGGGAATCAAGCAGTCACTATGGCAGTCACTATGGCCTCAGTTTTGCCTTCATCATCTTCTTAGGCAAGGCTTCTTTGTTTTCTCATTCTGGGTGTCTTTGTTGCTGCCTTGCTATTGAGAGAAAAGGGATGGGCCATGTGACATACTGAAACCTTGTTCCCAGCCTCCTATTATCAGATCCCAGGCTCTCTGTTGTTATCTTTGATGTAGCTGTATTGGAGTGCAGACCTTCTGGTCTTGATGGGTGCATTTTCCTTCTTACCAGTTTTATTGCTGTTGATTGTACCCTTCATAATCAATATGTGCTATATTTTTAATCCATGATAAGTATTGTATCACTATAAAGATGAGAAATGTCAAAGTAAACAGTGATTCAAACAAGTCTAAGTATTAAAAAGAATACCTTAAGAATACATAAAGACTCACTAGTAGATAAGCCAGCTCATAGTGGGACAGTGTAAGAAAAGAAAAAAAAACTCTGTTACTATTTGATGTAGCAAAAATCCTGCATTAAGCTACTGCTGTTTGTATATTTATTACTAACCTGGACATGGAATGACCAGCAGTTAGCAGATGGTGTCACTTGACTTACAATGAAATCTTTCAATAGCAAAGAACGTCATCAGTAACCATCATGGTTGAATAACTAACAGGATTTTTTGAGACCCCACCTGCAAGTCTTGTTCTTGGAAATGAAGGGAGATTTGGTGAGCTTTGGTTTGGTTTTTTTATGTTTCATGGTCTGAGTTTCTATGATTCTGAATAGCCTACTTGGGGGAATTCTACTTTTAGCAGAATTCAAAGCTTGAGCCTTGGGGGTCACTGATCATATGATGTCTGGACTGTGTTGTAATGGCAGGAAGCCAAGTGGGGAGATATTCTGTGTTTGCTGAAATCTGGAGTAGGTCCATTTAGAAGGGTAGGTCAGAGGGAAACTATGATTACTTCTGTAGAGAAGTAGCTCTATTCCAGGTGCATGAATGAGGAGGGAACAACAGGTGTGACAGTGCTGGATGTGCTGTCTTTTTTTTCTTTGCTAATTGAAAGAGATTCTAGGTGCATGCCAGCAGAAATGCAGCATGAGTTATGTTCATGTGATTGAAGTGTAATCCTGAGTACAGCAGGAGCAGGTTCATATTCCTTCAATGACTACATTGGGTAACACTGACAGGGGTCACAGGGGAAATAGCAGCAGGAAAAATGGCTGAAATCCTTGTGGCTGATTGACAACTTAGGACATGTGGCAAAAAAAATCTGGAAAACACTCAATTTATTGAATAGATGTTAGACTTACAGCAAGATACTTACTGAGGAACTTGTCTGACAAACTGTAACAGACAATTTCTGGAGATATCTGATGGGACTTATGTCAAGAAGGTGAGCAAGATCTGGCGACTCCATGAAAAAAGACATAAAGTCAAAACCACAATGACAATGGGGCAGCATGCTATGATTTTGTGGTACTTTAGACATGAATGCTGATCTTTTCCACTGGAGAAGCAGCCAGGAAGACAAAAAATTGACAACAGAAGAAGAACATAGAAAAGATATTGTTTGAACTCAGTGTACAGAACACATAAGGTGTCAAAGAATTTAAAGAAATATTTTAGGCACACAATAAAACTGTATTGAAATCTTCCTTTCCACTGTGTATACATACATATATGTATCTTCAGTTTTTCTACAAGTCCCTTGAATTAAATTCTGAATTATGTGGACATTTACCCATAACAACTAAAATTACTTTTCAACTCTGTTTTGCTGAAAGTCTGAATATTAAATCCTTTATCCTCATTCCAAGAGACTAATTGAAACATGTGTCAAAGAAGCTGAGAAAAATCTTTACAGGGTTGACCAATCTTTTCATTAACTAAGTTCTTTAATATTTCAATTTGACAATGTACATATTATGAGAATTCCACCATATTTCTCATTTCTATGTGGGTTTAAGGTTTTATTCTTCACATTTTTATATTCTGTAAATTGACACAGTTTTATTACTCTCAGCTCTCCTTTAGGCATTCTTGGGATTCAAGATCTCTCCTTATTAGTTGAAATTATAAAACAATTATAAAACTCTGCCAAGTGATTTTTACTGCTAACAACACGCTTGGGAAATTCTGAATGTCTGTGAATATAACTGAACAAATGTAAGCAGTGCTGGTCGAAGCAGTAACCTCTAACATTTTGCATTTTTTTCTTGCCTCTCAACTGTGTTCTTAGACATTTCTGGATGAGTACAATGACCCACATTATGAAATGGGCAAATCTGAAAAACAGTCCAAGAATAAAAAGGGAATGCAATTCATCACCCAGGTGAGGTTCCTGGTCTTGTTCACTGTGCATTTTCAAAAACTGTTGTCCTGGCATCTGCCAGAAATCAGTCACGGGCAAGGACAGCCTAAGGCAGCACTGTCAATAGGAGAAATGTTGTCTGCCAGCACCCTTGAACACATACACAGCCTGCTGAGAACATCATGTTAAGTCTCTTCATAAGGCTTATGTAAACCTTCTGGTTGTGCTCAGACAGTTCCTTCAACTGTCTTACATGGCTGTAAAATTCCCCTTTCTTTAAATATGACCACAGGCCAATGATTGGCATGCATAAACACCCCAGCTCCTCAAGAGACCCTTTTTCACTTCCATCGTTCTCAATTTAGCACTTAACGGTTGAAATAAACTACCAGTCTCTATGTGTGATAAGTCACATTATTTTGAGTGAATTATGACAAAACAGAAGTGTCTGCAATATATCACCCCTCTACACTGCCCTGCCCACTCAACAGAACACAGCCATAAAGTCTCATTTCTTGAGTGATGATTTCTTCCCCATTTTTGATTTCAGTGTTGGAAAATAGCAGCATCCTCTCTCCCTTCCCAGTTAAAGCTAACTTTGATTGAACCCAAGATCTTCATAACAAAGACCAAGGCATTCCCTACATGTATATTTCTGAAAAGAACAGGTGATCAGAGGGCAGCACTGTCCTCAACTCAATAGGAAAAGAAATGAACAGCATATATTTTGAAGATATCTTCTACATTTGGAAACCACCTTCTCCGTCATTCTTGAGACTTAAGTGCTATGGAAGATTACTTCAAGTCAGTTTTATCACTCAAACTGTATTTTTCCTTCAAAAAATTTCCTACACAACTGCCATCTGTACTAAGTGACATGTATATAACTCAAAAGGCAGAAAAAGGTACTTTTGTCTTTTCATCTGTGCCAGCTTCTTTGTCTGGAAACAATGAGCTTTGCAATCTGAATAAAAATATTTTCCTGATATTTAGTTCTCTAATTGAAATCACAGGATGAACTTAACACACATTCTCTTAGTTATAATTTATGATCAGTTTTCTTTTCTTGTTACTCCTTAAAGCAAAAATATTGAAGTACGAACTGTATTCCATTTACATCTAAAACCCCTACGTAAGTGGATAGAAACTGTCATCATGCTGTACTTTCTCTGCAACTCTGCCCATACTCCCTGCTTTGACATAGTAAAAGGAAGCTTGATCAGATTTCTTCTATTTGGTAGTTTCTACCTCTGTAAATACTATTTCCTTGCATTAAGGTGTTTAGAACATTTGCAGTTTTTCTCAAGATCCCAAACCTTCACATTCTAACATGTAACTTCTTACCCAGTATACTCCCATCCCCCTGAAATCTCACATGTGAATCATGCAATCTCATATTGTTAGTGGTACAATTTTCTATGCAATTTAGACATGCAGAGATTGCATACAAAGAAGTGAGAGAAATTATAGTGTGTGTATTTTTACTTTGTGCAGTTCCAATGCTAAGTACTTAATATTGAACAAACTGGATGTTTATTGTAAACATTTTTATCAGTAAAAATTCACTTTCCCCTAAAGAAATAACTAATACTTTGAAAGAAACTTCTGCATTCTAGATGACATGTCTTGGAAAGCTGGACTTCTATGAATTGTTTGGAAATTAATTTAATTTCCCATTATCTACCTTTGGATGCATCTTTATTATACATAAATGTTTCTCCAGACACAAGCATTCAGCCCAAAAATTCATATTTGTATACCCTAAAGCTAAACAATTTAAAGGCAAAATTACTCTACTAAATTAAAAAGCAACCAGCTTAATGTATAAAATAAAGCATACATGCAAAGCTGTGCAGGCCACTCTGACCAAGACTTTATACAGGCCAAATTCAATGTTTCTTCCTGGTTTTCAACATGCTCTAAACCTGGATTCCCCTCTAGTACTTCCAACTATTGTTCCAAATTACTTAAATACAATGGCCCATAAAGCTCACCCTCCCAACCCCAATGTCTCCAGTGAATTAAAAACAGTCTCCATAGTAGCAATCAAATGTCTCCTGGGCCTACTTATTGCAGGAAACAAAGTCATCCTTGATGATTTCTATGCAGCTACAGCAACCAGCGGCTTCTTTCTCATCAGCCACCTGTACTTCTATGTTAAAATTCCTGTCAGTTATATAAAAGTCTCACCCTCTCTAGGGTGTAGGTGTATCAAAATTCAAATTAAAACAAAACACATCCAGTTCTTTAATATTTATCTCTCCAGTTTCACGGCTGAAGGCAACCTCACTGTGTTTTTTCAACCCAAGGCACAGACGAACCTGTGTAATTCTGCTAAGCCCTCCAGGTCTCTACCTAATGGGACCTTGTGGTAGGACTTTATTTGTATTGTTAGAGGTAAGTGTTCAACACTTATCAGTATGAATTGTTTTGTGCTTCTTAGATTTACATTAATATAGTGTCTTTGCTACACTTGCATAAAGTTCAGGACTCACACCTCACAAAACCAGATTTTAGGCAGGTTTCTGGCCAGGCAAGTGGTTCTTCTTCATTAGAAAGGACACATTTTTGGCTGAAGTGTTGTTCTTTCTCTGTCCCTCTCTTATTTCCTCCTCTTCTCTTTGAGAATGATGACAAAGATGTGTTTGTTGGTGATCGATGCCACGGAAACTGAAAAAGATCATGTGACTCCTGTGTGCTCTCTCTTCAATTTGCCTGTCCACTGATTACATGTTTTCCTTTGCTTTAATGACTATACAACAACTAACCACACAACTATGCTTGTATGATTTACAGAACTAAATATGTTTCTGCTGAAGTGTTTTGTGCTGATTTACTTTTAAGTTTTGGAACTTCCCCCTGAGTTGTTAGCCTAACACACACAAGCCCTAAGGCCTACACCATGAATCCTGCATGTCCTGTCTACTTCAGGCCCCAGCTGATGGGTAGGCAGCCTATTCTTAGATCTCTTCTATGCTGCCAAACTCTTGCAATATAATTATCAGTAATGGGTTTTATCTGTCCTTGAGCCTGCTGCAGAGTGACAGAAGAAGTTTCAACTTTCTCATATAATTCAGTCCTCCTGGGGTGAAAAAGAGTATAAGAAAAGCCAAATGGTCTAATTAGTCTCATATTCACAGTTCGGAAAGGACAGACAGCAGCCCTCTGCACTGCAGGGAGCAAGAAGGTTCTTTCTCTGTCTCCTCAGGGGCCCATACTGTTCCCAAAGGAGCACAGTTACAGAAAAAAAAAAAAAAAGAGAAAGAAATAAAGGACAAAGAAAGACAGCTCAATTTCCTGTTTTGTACTTGTTTTTTTTCTCCTCAGAAGGTAAGATTTGGTCCTCTTAGCTCATCTCCTTCTAGTAGTGCAGCAATTCAGCAAGCAGGTAACAGGTGCAACAGGACCCAGTGGCTGCAAGCACTTAAGTGCTGGTCTGTCAGCACAGGAGAATTAGCCACTGGTGTCTGGCTTCTGGAGAGGTCTGGCTGTGATCCCACCACTTCAGAGAACGAGGTCAAGGCTGAAGCAAGCAAAGAAAATTCAAGTTTTTTCTCCTGCACCCACCTTGGAAAACCTGCACTTTTTACCCTCCATTCCTTTCAGGAGCAAAATATAAACCATGTCTATAAATGCTATGCAGGCACTGTAACTCTGTTTGAAAAATCCTGGACTCTGATATATATGATTAGTAGCATTCTCATTCTGCAAGTAATTCCAAATGCCTGTGTGGAGGCTTCTTTTGAAGTTAGGAGCCATTCTCACTGAGTAAGAAAATCAGAATACATTGCAAAGTAGAAGACATTGTAAAGCTTCCTTGCATAGTCTATAATTAAAGTATGGTTACACTAGGGAAAGAGATTAGAAAGCTGAGGATCCTGGAAGAATCAGTTCTGTCTTTCTCATTATGTACACGAATGGTATATTTCCTCTTTAGTTTTTGTTTTTTGTCTTTTTAGTCCAAGGATTTGGCTTAAATTATTTACATAAGACAGAAACCAGCAATGAATGCTCAACAGCAGAAAACTTAATGCTGTATATCACATGTATATAGTGATATACATGAGTGTGTGTGTGTGTATATGTGTATATATACACACACACACACACACACATATACCTGGGCGTGTGTATATATATATATACACACATACACATACATACATATATATATGTATGTAAAGAGAAGGTAAATACAGCCAAGGGACTTCTGAAAATGGTCATACATAAACACATGGGAATGTCAGAGTGTTGTGAAAGATTGGTAGGCAGGTACTTGAAAGAGTCAACCTTTAGTAATAAAACTTCTTCAGCAAAACAGCTCAGTCTGACACTCAGAGTCGCACATATTAGGAAAGAGAAGAATTAAAGAGGGCAATTAAAATTTTTTTTGAAATGTCAGGCATGTGCCAAAACTACATCTTGTAGCTGGACATCCTTCCTCTGATTAAAATTGAACAGAGAACCGTTTGTAACACATTAGCAGCATCTGCTGGATAGTGTAGGGAATACAGTTTGGAAACTGCAATACTAAGTATGATACATACAATTATTGGATTAGGCAAGCCATCCAGAGTAGGCAGAACAGTTCAGACTCTTTTTTAAAACATCTCACATTTTCTTTAATTTTTGGAACTCGTTCTCGGTAAAATATGCAGTTTTAAAAGGGATTTTCTGCCTAAATAGTCCTAGTTTCATGTAGCAGAAACTGCTGTGTGATAACTGTAGAAACTGGAGACGTTCGGAATTAAAAATATTGTAATTTAATTAAAAATGTAACATTAACTAAAAGGGGCTTATTTTTTTTAGCTATAGAACAATTTGAACATTTGAAACCTAGAAAAATAATTTGCAGTCAGATGGCAGCAGTCCAAGTCATCTTAAGGAGGAAAACTGAATTTGGGTTGTGCCAAAAAAACATAAAGTATGGTGGGAAACAGAGGTCTTGAATGTCTTGGCTATAAGGGATGCCAGACATTAATTTAGCAGATTCAAAGAGGGATGCACCTCATATGCATGGAAAAGACTTGTCAAAAATAACATCAGCAGAACTCTATTGTGATTGCTCTAAATCTCTCCAAAACTGAACACATGTGGAGAATCATAAACAGCTATAAAGACACAGACCAGTAATTATCAGCTTAACTACTGGCTGCATTTTTTTTTTCAAGAATAATACTGTGTTCTTCTCAGAAGGCCCTGTGCCTTGCAGCTGTGAGCTGAGTAAGAGTTACCCTCTGGAGCTGAGCAGACCCTACACGAGCTGAGACTGCTGCAACATGAGGGTCTTCTCATATTACTGAGCAGCCAATGGAACCCTGGCACTGCAGATTCTTGTGAGAGGAGGTCTCATTCTTTGGATTGTGCATTAACCACCTGTCTAAAATCAGGAAATTCTGAGGGATGGGGCATTTCCTGCTTCCTCAGAGAGTTGCTCAGAACTCAGAAGGTTTTCTTTTGATTTCTCCTTATGCCCATATTGTGATGGCTCATGGAGATCTTCAGAGAGAAGAAAAATGTAATTTCAGGAACACAGGGTTGTTACCACAGAAGAGATGAGGCCATCTTTAATCTACTATCCTTTGTGACAGAAGACAATTAGTATTGCAGTGTTTTATGCTGAGATTGCATCTGGTATGTCTTACATGATGTAAAAACCCCTATAAAGTAAGTATTTCTTTGAAATATTCTACTTTCTAAACACAGTAGAAAAAAGAAACCCATAAATACTGGAAAGGAAAATGACATCTTACAAAGTCATAAACTTGCCTTATATAACACTGCACCACAGTTACAGCTACTGATCAGCTCTGTCTTGTGATGAAGCACTGTGGTCCTTTTAAATGCTCATGAATATAGATAAACAAATGCATAGCCTTTTTCTGCATCTTGCAGCAAGAAGTTTGAATATATAAATATAAAATGCTGTAATAAATGATTTTTTGGTAAGGTTTTAACTTTTATTTCTAGTAATTTTTTATCTTTTATGGTCTATTTGTATTTATGTATGCTGTTATTAGCAGCTAGACTATAACCTGGAAGAATGGTGGGTATCTAAATTCCAGTCCTTTATTAAGTTCAACAGAGATCCTTGTAAGCCTCCCTAGCTTGACTAACTTAAAGAATTGCTGTCTTTCAGCATTTTTGCCACTCCTTCCATTTATTCCTTCCTTCCAAAATTTGTAGAAGCTTCACAGGGCTGCTTAAATAAACGAATATGGCAGGCACAGTCCCCGCCTTAAAACACTGAGCCTGTGGCATCCCATCCTGGAGGAGAAAGGAACATTCAAGATTCCTAGGTGCCTGTGGTTGAAAGGAACTACCAAAGTCAGAGGGTCTGCAATAACTTACCAAGTTTTATTAGTAAATTACGCACTTGCCATGGACATTGGTATGTTGGTCCCTGACCTACTATATAAGCGCATGGCAGTGGAAAAAGAGTTAAGATGAAAAAGAAGGAAGTGGAGAAAGGGGTAAGATAGGAAGGAAGGAAGGAAGGAAGGAAGGAAGGAAGGAAGGAAGGAAGGAAGGAAGGAAGGAAGGAAGGAAGGAAGGAAGGAAGGAAGGAAGGAAGGAAGGAAGGAAGGAAGGAAGGAAGGAAGGAAGGAAGGAAGGAAGGAAGGAAGGGAGGAAGGAAGGAAGGAAGATTTAGTTTTCTTCCTGGTAGATGGTGCAGTGCTGTGTTTTGGACTTATTATAAGAATAATGTTGATAACACACTGATGTTTAAGTTGTTGCTGAGTACTGCTTACCCTAAGTCAAGGACTTTTCACTTTCCCAGGCTCTGTTGATGAGGAGCTGCACAAGAAGCTGGGAGAAAGCATGGCCAGCTGACCTGCACTGAGGAAGACTCCATACCATGGATTGTCATGCCTTGTATATAAGCTGAGGGAGTTGTCCATGGTCCTGCTGATTGCTGTTCAGGGCTAGGCTGGGCATCAGTCAGTGGGTGATGCACAATTGTATTGTGCATCCCCAGTGTCTCTGTTTCCACCCCACCCCTCCCCCCCCCCCCCGTCTTTAAATATTATTATTATTACAATTTGTATTATTATTTAAATTTGTTTTAGTTATTACATTGTTCTTATATCAACCCCAGAGGTTTATCTTTTCCTTATGATTCCCTTCCCACGAGGGTGGGTGGTGTAGTGAGGTGAAGTGAGTGACTGATTGCGTGAAACTTAATTGCTGCTGGAATTAAACCATGACAAGTGACAGAGGTGATCTGCAAAAAGGAGCTAAAGGAGATATTCTCTACTTTTTGACCCATCTATCATGTATGAAAGTCAATGTAACAAAACATGAAGATACCAGTACAAGTTATGGAAAAAAAATAACAAGCTGGAGACAATGATAAAGTGAAGGGGTTAATCACTGATGATGTATGATAAAAGCACAATTATAGAGAAGGACACATAGGTGTAAGTTCAAGCAACTGAGGATCAGAAGTAGAACATGATGTAGTAGAGGAAGAACAGCGAAAGGAGATTAGCAGCTGAAGAAGCAACAGGGAAAATGAAGTCGTGAACTCTGAGCACATGTGGCCCAGGAGCAGAGACCCTAGTTCTAGTATAAAAGAGAATGATTCATGTGACAAGTTCTGACATTTGGTCAAAGAATAGGAAGCCAGATATTAGAGATAGTATGATGGTAAACAGAGTGTGTCAGCTTGCATGTCAGCCACATAAAAATCATGGTGTATATATAAATTCATGACTGTATATCAGCCCCACGGAATCAATGTGATTGACAGTGAAGAGACTTCTAAGTCTCAGTCATCTCAGGTTATAAGCAAGCCACAGAGAGGCCAAAGAGAAGACTGAATGGAAGGAGGTGGGTGGGGACATTGGACATTTTTGAGTCCCTGAGCTGAAAGCATGTCACAAAGAGAAGAGGTAGTGTTATGAAAAGGAATCATTTTCAATAATAGCTTAAAAAGAAGGAAAGGAGAAAAATTATTCAGACTGTGAACTTGCAGGAAGAATCATTAGAGAAGTAAATTAAGGTGAACAAGGGTTGGAAGGATTTCAAGAAGCAGGGAACAGTGGTCTTGAGAACTCAAGATAAGATGAATGGGGTAGGAGTCAAGATGCCAAGATGTAGCACAGAGGACCATTTTATGCCAAAACACAAGGGATTCCCTTAAGCATCAACTGACACCTCTCTCTTTTCTGAGGGCATAACCTTACGATTCAGTCCTTTTTTTTCTTCAGAAAGAAAATTAGCCCAAGAGAACAAAAATAGCTAAAATTATACAGTGAATCATGGAAAATTATATCTACTAAATTTCACAGTGTACTGCTATTGCCATAGTAACCATAGTTGGTAGATTACTGCAAGCTGCTTCTTTGCTAAATTTTCCTGGAAGCTTTGCCAATTCTCAGTTTGGTTTCAACATGAACTTTAATAAAGACTAAGTCTGAAATCTCAGATTGTCTTCTCCTATTTCTCTTTTGTCATGTCCCCTTTTTATTCCCCTTTGTAAAATTTAAGTTCTCTATGGAGGAGTTTTCAAAGGTAACTTTTGCCAAAGTTGTAAATGGACTTGTACTAGGATTTGTGCAATATATTTTTTCTGATTCTTGATTTCCAATTCAGTGAAATATAATCCTTTGTTGGAAAATGAAGTATTATTTATTGCTCCTTGCTTTGGTTGTTTTTCTCATTCCATCTAACAGAACAGCCCAGCTCATCAGTGGTGCAACACTATGTATCACAAAGCAAGAAAGGAAAAAATAGCATGAGAAGGAAAACAAGAAAAGTGAGTTTAGCTCTTTATCTTGTTTTCTGAAAACAACAGGTTCCAAACATGATAACAAGACCCAACCTGAGAGAAGGGTAGGAACTATAAAGAAAGAAGGCAACTCAACCCATGGATTTATTTGATGAGACATTCTTTCTCAGATATTGCAGAGCTGCATTTAATGTGTGCTTTGTATTCTGCCTCCAGATATGTATAACCAGTCCTTTGTGGACATTTCAGAAAACCAGGACAGGTAATGGATAGTGCCACATTAGGAAATGAACTGCCTAAAAATGTTGGGGAAATCTTTTAAGTTCACCATTGCTGTTGATGCTTGCTTAGTAATACACAGTCATAGAATAAAACACACACTGTGTCATTCTTGCTATGCTGTTGGCCTTTTCCATCCAGAAATGGAAACATGTCCAGAAGAATGGTATCCTTCTGACAGATGTACAGGCTCATGAGCATGTGGTGTCCTCTAATTGCCATCCTTTGGCCAATAAGACATGAAACCATGATGGCCAGAACAGACCATATTTTAGATTTTGGAAATAGATTATTGCTTTGTCCATCTGATATAGCTCATTAGAATGTCAAAACTGAATGCACTTAATTTTTCTTTTATAGTATAATTTCTTTAATAGTATAATTGTGGACATCTAAAACGACCAACGATGTACTCACGTGGAAGGATAAAACCATTCAGGGGAAAACTCATGACAATTGGTCTACGAGCTTATTAGAGAAGAGGGGGAAAAAACCCAGGTGTAAACTGGAAGTTTCTGTTTGGCTTGATTCTTCAGCATATCAAGCCAAAGGCTGACCCGCCAAAGAAACAGCTTTATGAGTCATCAGATGCAAGAAGATACTTTCATGCTTGTCATCAGCAAATACAGAAATGTAAGAAGGATATATGAGGGATAGGTAATCTCTTTTGCTTCAGTTAAAAATAAAGCTGAAGGCAGTGCTTCTGGTATAAAAAGTTTTTGGAGTCAAAGCTCTTAACCTTTTAAAATATAATTCAGTCATCTACATAAACTTATCTTGGGCAATAAAAATTTAATTCTCATTGCTACATCTACTTTAGAGGACCCTGTGGTTAAATCATAAACTACTGTGTTTCATCTACAAAACAGGTCATTTGTTGCTGCTTCTTCCTTCTGGGTGGTAAAGAGGAACTCAGTAAGTTCTCTGAAATTGGAGATGTATTTTCTTCTTAATAAAACACACAGACCTGTACCAGAAATGAGTATCAGATGACATCTGGCAGAATCAAAGAGTGTGAAATGAATCAGAAAGGGAGAGCAGTTGTACAAAATAAATGCATAGTGTCCCTTGAAAGATTCTCTATATGAGTGCTCCTTTTGGTGAGGGAATTATCACCATACAGGTGTAGAGTTGTAGACTGGGGGAAATAGTGGAGAATAGGACTGTGATTTGAGACTGGTGGAGCTCTGGGACAGGTTACAAAAATTCATAAAATACTGGAAATATTTAGAAAAGAAAGATCTCAAAAGTTGTAAGCAAGAAGCACATTCAAAAGTTGCAATCAAGAAGAATATTCAAATGTGAGCTCTTTTGAAGGAAAAGTATGGGATATAGCCACAAGTAAGTCTGAGTCACTAAATTAATAGTCAGTATTGGGTTAGGGAAAAAAATGTTTCATATATTTTATGTTTACAAATCTCTCTCTAAACATACACAAGTCAGTTTAGGATGAGCTATCTCAAATTTCTCAGAGAAAGTTCAATTACCCTTGAGTAGCTGATATACAATGGCTTATTGTTCCAGTGCCTACACAGATTCTTCCTAGGCATAAAGTGTAAGGAACATCTTAATACAGAAATCTGAAATCAGCCATCTTTACTTAAGGAAACATATAAGGAAATTGGAGAAATATGCCAGATGCTAATATTTCAAAGCCTATTACGAGTGAAAGATGAAAATTCTCACAAAGCTTTGTGTCTGTGTCTTCTTTCTGCCCTGTCCAGACACATAAAATTATTGCAATCCATCCTACATATTGACTCCGTTAATTAAAATTTCTCCTCAAACTATGTGGCTAGATAACAGACATTGTATTGTAAAAGAAAAGGAAGGTTTTAAGATAATTACTGAGCTGATAGATCAATGGTCCTCATTTATCTTTTAGAATTGTGGTGACTTTGAGGGGGAAATCCTGTTTATGCAAATGCTGGTAAGCATAAGTAACATTTCTCAAATCACACATTGTGAGTTTTATGAAGGATAGAAATGAGAGCTTGCCTCATTGGAATTCTCCCTGTACACCCCAAATCTAAAATGGTGTGATGACTTTCCCTGCAAGTTACTGGAAAAGGACGAAACAGAGAACCATTAATGTTTCTTCCTTTGATGCAACAGAGCCAAATTCCAGGGTGGAGTAATTCAAATAGAAGCCCCCAACTTAGTGACTGCTCTGGGTTTTTTAATCTGGTTTTCTTATGCAACACAGATCATGTGGTCATGAGGAGAGAGATATCCCCTTACTCATTAAAGAGGTGTTAGCTGGCCATGGAGACAGCCTGGAAGTTCTGAGCAGAGAGTAATTGCAAACTAGTAACTCAGCAAACCATGCTGCTGCATGCTCTCAGTACCATGACAGGTTCAAAGCTGAACTGAAAACCTTCCCAAGTAGGGCTTGAAACAACAGTGCCTACAGGCACAGCAATGGCAAAACTGGGAACAGACACACCTAGGACAGAGCCAGGGCTGAGTCTAAATGCAGACCCTGAGGCCAAGGCAGGCCTGCAGGTGGGGACCCCAGGTGAAGCCAGTCAGAGCCATTCAGGCTATTGGTGCACTACTCCAGAGAGTGGACCAGCCCTGACAGACCAAAACAAACCTTCTCAACACTGGAGACACCTGGATCATGTAATGTATTTCCCTGGAAATAGGTGTCTTTTTATCAGTTCTTTGCATGCAGGCAAGAGATATTCTAGTGTGTCTTTCTGCCTGTTATCTGGGTGGCTATCAGCCTACCAGCCTTGGAAACCTTTCTGTGACTTTCACAAGGATCATTAATTAAAGCTGGTTGAAGGTGAGCAGGTGTCACATGAGGACAGTTATGGAAAGGCTGCTCACAAGAATATGAAAATTGGCTGAGGGATAGCATATTTAGGCTGAACGACCATTAACTAGATTGCAAAAAAAAAAAAGTTAAATGAATCCTGGATACCTAAGGCATACACCATTTGTTTTAATGGTGTGAGTCTAAACAGCACACAGATGTTGCTTTCTCTACTAAAAATAAAATTCACTGGGGCAATGGTTTCTGAACAAAACAATGCTAACTGATCTTACAGGTGCTTCCTTTAGCAGCTGATGCATTTCTAAGATAATGTGCAGCATGAGAGCTTGCTTAGAGCAATAATTTTGAAATTAATTATCTTGCTGAACAAAAGAATCAGACTCCTTAGACTCCTCCTTCACTTGAGCGCTCTCTGTCTTCAGTGCCAGAAAGCACAGATGTGTCTGTAAGTGGCCTCACTACACCAAAGGCTCTCTATGTTCTGCCTTCAGGACAGCTTTGGCCAGACCACACCACTAATTTGCAGTGGGAAGCAGATCACGTGCAGTCAGTCAGCAAAGCTTTGGGCCACAAGCACAATCCAAGGTGACCGCTGTTCTCCTCAGGACTTGTACAGCCTAAAGGGCTGCGGCAGTTTCTTCCTCAGCCTTTGTGCGTTCCCCTCAGCTGCACCTCGCATCTTGGTACCAGAGTGTCTCTGATGCACCCAGTGAACGAAACACTGGAAAACCATTTTCTGAATACACAGAGGTGAGGAAAGCATGTCATGCAGGGTATTTAAGCTTTGAAAGTGTTGGAAATTAGGGACTAGTTCTGTTACTAATTTCTGTTATTAATTGTGGAACTGTCAGCAAACACAACAAATACACTTCGCGCGGTTTTCACATTTCTATGCTGCATTTCCCACACCAGGCACTAGAGGGCAGGAGCCAATAAAAGTTTTTCAGTGCAATTTTCGTAGAAGGAACTAAGTTGATCAGATTTATCTTTTTTAGATTCTCATGTTTAATCTAAAATAATTTTACAGCAGCCCCTTTATGTTTTTGGACATTATTAATGCATATAATATTTCTTCTGCTGCAAGGGTTATTTCTTTTTAATGTAACTTTTATTATTAAAAGATTAATCTTTCAAGATTGTATTGATATTTGAGATTTTTTGATGAGTTCTGAGATTTACTAGACGTTTCATAAGTTTCTTAACTTAAATTCCACTTAAGGTTCTATTTCTATGGCAGGTGAAATATTTACTTCCATGTTATTTGCATTTGAATCCATCAGTCATGCTACAAACAGCAGAAGAGGAACATGCTCAAGGCATAAAAAAAGAGAAAAGAAATAAAACCCATACCAGAATGGATCAAAACAAGCATAGGTTCAAATATTGTTGCAAAAGATGACCCTCCTAAATCGCCCCTCCCAAATTTAATAGAAAAGAAAATATTTTACTTTCTGACTGTCAACCAAGATTCCTTGTGAATTATTTATTTATTTATTGAAAGAAACTGATGAGCTAACCTGTAGCTATGAGGAATATAACATTCCATTGTCAGAATTAGTTGCTCATTACATCTTGTAATCCAAAGAGACCTAGCAGAATAACATAAACAAGTATTATGAGAATTTCTTCTTTGAATTCAGCATGCTCCGACTGGCAGTCTGGAGATTATGCAACACACCCAGCCTGCCTCTGCTTCCTGAGAGGAGACAAGTATGTGTTTGATAGTGTGTGCTCTTTGCCCAACCAGCCGAACATCTCAGCCTGTGCTTGCAGAAGTCAGGGGCTTTAAGTTTGAATTTCCATGGGAGAAGAAAGACAGGCTGCAGCCATGCCTCCTCTCAAATAGGAGTGTGGCTCCACACTTACAACCTCCGTGTGGCCTGTGAAACTGCCATATGTCCTGTGTTGCTGGAGGAATTGAACTGTGTTGCTTCAAGATATCAGAGAATAGGCAGTTAATTGTGCAAATGTGGAACCAGGCAAGTATTAAAATTACTGCCACTTTAACTGAATATGGAAGTCCTGTAAAGACATTATTTCCAGCTATCACTGTCTGGATTAATAATTATATCAGGTGTGATTCATAAACAGCTGCCTAAAAGGAAGAGCTAGCACCACATCTTTTTTTTAAATGTGATTAAACAAAAGTTCCTCTCAAAATACATTACTTGGGGATTGACTGTTACTGTAAATTTGTCAGTGCAAACTTAACTGATAAATCTGATTTAATGTGAATGAGGAACTCAAAAGAAACGATTTCTATCTCTGTTAAACATATTTGCACTCCTTGTAGATAAGCAAAACCCCTCTTATCTACCCTTCTGGGCTTCAGTTTTCAGAGCCTTGGGCACGGCCTTTCCCCCTTTGAGGGCTTTGGCTGCCTGTGGGCATGGTCAGCTCTGATTCATGCAGGGCTGAGGCTGATGTGCAAGAAGCTCTGTGAGGCTGAGCTACTGGACTACGAAGAGCATCCTTTCAGTCTCAAGCCCTTCCTTAGTCTTTGCCTGAGCTATATTGTGGTTATGTAATCTGACGATGTACCTTCCTGAGCCAGATCCCTTGATCTGAATCTCTGGGTTGACCTTTGTTCTGTTACACCCCTGAAGACTTGTCTGGCAAGCACTGGATTGTCCACTGACCCTGTCACCAGATCTGCCCAGGCAGGGCCGGACTACACCCTTTTCAGTGAGGGCACTGCCTTGCTGCCCTGCTGTCACCCCCAGCTCCCAGATCACCTTCCCTTGCAGAGCAGCTCTCTTCTGCTTCCTCACACCAGATCATTGGATCCACTTCTTAAGTAAGTCTTTTCTAGTGAGAGAGTGAAATACAAATATAATCCCAGACCTTTATGGAAAGTGTAGTTACTTATATGTGGCAGCTGACATAGTTTCAACAGTACACAGAGCAAACTGATGGTAGTACTAACACTTGAGAAGCTGTTAGAAGTGCTCAGCTTAGGCTGTCTGCTAAACCCCTACTGTACACTGGACTGCATTGTTTTCCAAACAGAATCTCAGTCCTGTTTTGGTGGTTTTGTTGTTCGGCTGCTGGAGGCAGAAGTGAATTTCATTTACATTCTCTCCTGCATGGGAAGGTACCTCTTCTCATTCGTATACTGAAGAAGTAAGATATTTCGTCAAGGCAAAGGGGAACAAAATATGAATGTTTGAAGCCATGACTACTCTGCCTCTAATGTGCAAAGAGATATTTTGTTTAAAACCCATATGTTAAATTTATTAGTCTTTCAATATATTATTAGTAGTATTAACTTTAACAAGAGAGTATAGTTCATTTTGAAGAGGAGACAATCATCTGAGGAAGAGTTGATAACAACATGATATAGTGGAGTAGAACTGAAGGCAGACCTCAGAAGACTATGGTACATAGTGATGGTATTTGTCCTGGAATGTGTTATCAGTTTATCATGTTTATTGTACTATTAAAATTTTATGAATTTTTTGATGACTTATAAGCTAGGAAGTTACTGGCCACTGCCTGGTACCCTGAGTCCTACAGGCAGGCACTGATTAAAAATTACTTCTCTCAGCTCTGCATCTCCTCTGTTCTAAGGAAGCTCTCCAGGCCTCTACCTGTAGTACTTTCAAACTAGTTCATCTCTCAAAATCAAGCAAATATACACATATTCCTTTTTTGTCCTATCCACACAGGAGGACTGATTTCACCAGAGCCAGGGGACCTAAAAATGGGGCCTTCAAAATAGTCTAATCAAACCCAGGGAGAACCAAATTTCTAGGTGTTTCCACACTGTAGCCCCTTTTAACTGAATCTGTTTCTAGGGTATGTAGTCAGTCAAAATATGTTAAAATGTCATCCACAGACTTGGAGCAAGTTTGTTAAACCATGGGATCTGCCTCCCCCCAAATCTCACTATAGCTTACATTGGATCTATTGCAACTGTAAACTGCAAATGTAATGAAGGGCACTGTGATGAGGGCACCTGTGAGAACTCGGCTGTTCATCTGCTAACAACTGAAGTTCAAACACCTACCACACCTATTAGATAAGACTTCAGACTGTGAATCTGATGCCATTTAGGTTTGGAGCCATTGCCTGAGTTCTTGTTTTTCAAGATTAATCTATCCTGAATTGAGAGCTGTTTGATGCCTTCCTCAGGGGTGTGTATTGGGACTGGCACTGTTTAACATCTTTGGCAGTGACATGGACAGTGGGACTGAGCCCACCCTCAGCAAGTTTGCCAACAACACCAAGCTGTGTGGTGCACTTGACATGCTGTACAGAAGGGATGACATCCAGAGGGACCTGGACAGGCTTGAGAGGTGGGCCTGTGCAAACCTTATGAAGTTCAACAAAGGCAAGCGCAAGATCCTGCACCTGGGGAATTCCAAGCACAAATACAGGTTGGGCTGAGAATGGATTGAGAGCAGCCCTGAGGACTTGGGGGAGTTGGTTGATGAGAACCATAACATTACCCAAAAATGTGTGCTCACAGCCCAGAAAACCAACCATATCCTGGGATGTACCAAAAAAAGTGTGGCCAGAAGATTGAAGGTGATTCTCTCCTTCTACTCTGCTCTCATGAGTACTGCGTCCAGCTCTGGGTTCCCCAACAAAACAAAGACATGGATCTATTTGAGTGGGTCCAGAGTAGGGCCATAAAGATGAGCAGAGGGCTGGAACAGCTCTCCAGTGAGGACAGGCAGAGAGATTTCAGGTTGTTCAGCCTGGAGAAGAGATAGCCTTACACCAGCCTTCCAGTACCTAAAGTGGGCCTCCAAGAAGGATGGGAAGGGATTGTTTATCAGCGACTCTACTGATAGCACAAGACATAATGTTACAAAGCTGAAGGAGATTAGGTTTAGTTTAGATATTAGGAAGAAATTCTTTACTGTGAGAGTGGTGGGACACTGGAACAGGTTGCCGAGAGAAGTTGTGGATGGCCCGTTCCTGGAAGTGCTCAAGGCCAGCTTCGATGGGACTTTGAGCAACCTGGTCTATGTGAAAAGTGTCCCTGCCCACGGCAAGGGCATTGGAACTAAATCATCTTTAATGTCCCTTCCAACCCAAACCTTCTATGATTTCATAAGGAAGACTGGAAATTATGTGTACATCTTGTCCTGACCTCCAGCCCCTGGTGTATAACTGCTGGTTGCAGTCCCTTCAGCACAGGTCAGGATGAGTGTGATCCAAAGGGTTACTTCTTCTCACAGACAAAACCCAGCCCATTTTGTCCTGACCTGATGGATGTTACTTATTTGCAGACTAAATGCCAGTTGCCTGATTCCTTGTAGTAATTACAATCTGGGTACTGTTATCTCAGTTTTACTATTTTATGCAACTATATCAAGCAAACAGATATTACAAAACATTTTGTTTCCTGAACTAAACCAAGAAATCTTGTGGTATGATTGGGTATGATTTGGTGTATGTTCCACATACAGGCCTTTATGCTACAGATTCCCCCAAAATCCATCCATCCATATTTAATTTGCTTCCTTTGGTGGTCTGTGAAATACCCTCTACTCTACAGCTTCTTCTTCCGCTGCTTTCACAAAGCTACATTTTGCCTGAATATAAAATACATTTTTAAAAGCTTTTTCAAAACTCTTATCTTCCTAGAGCCCCAGTGGAAGTGACACAAACTGTTTTTAATGAGTCCTGAAGGCATGCTAGAGGCTGCACTGACTGAAACACCATATTTTTAACAGAGCTTACTTCCTAAGTCTAGCTGTGATCTCTCTCTCCATCCTAAACCTTCCTCACCTGTACTCAGGCACTCTCCCCCTCTCTCTCCCTTGATCTACCTTCATAGTTCTATCAATTTCAATTGCAAAACAATAGTTACAAATTTAGCCCAAGAGCTAGAATTTTGATTTGAACTGCCTATTATAAGTGTTTTGTGTCAGACTGACAGCATTTCTAGCCTTATATCAGGAGATCTATTGGAAAATCTTAAAAATTTAGGAAGATATTATTTTGGGAGTTTATGAGTCATTAGGTATGGCTCAGATCCTGTGAACTTTGGGGAAAAAATGAAGGAAAGCAGGGTCATGTGCAATGTGTTTATATCACTGACTATAGACAGAACTTTGTAGAAAAAAACCTAAACCACAGTACATTATTTTCAGATAAAAAATATTTCTGATTTAAAATAGTTTCTTAAATCTCTCTCTACAAAACTGAAAGTCTAAAGAGTGAATTTTACCTTATGCTTCTATCAGGTGACTGCTATTCACACAGAAAGAGAATGAATAGAATACTCACCATCTCCACTTCAGACATTTTTGTATTTCTAAACTGTCATTAAAATGTCACAATCCCACTGCAGTCCTGTTCACTTCAGGATTTTCTCTCTTATCACAGCAGTCGGTAGGTTTGGGTTCTTTGCTTTTCTTGCCATTGTGCACAATTTAATACCACCATCAGAGGTGGATAATGATTTCACACAACAGAAAGTTTTTGTGGCTTCATATGGCTGGGTGTAACTGAACCTGTTGGTGATTTAAACTATTCCTGTAACTTTTTGGGGTGTCTGGTCTTCCTCCAGTAATAATTACAGGCTGTGGCAAATCAGTTCACTTTCTATGAGTGGCCAGAAAGACCATATTTACAGACAAATGCAAGTGAGAAAGGTCTAATAAATTTCTGTTAAATTTTCACACCTCGGTACTCAGACAAGTCACTGCCCAAATTCTAAACTGAAGTCTATCATAAAAGTTGGTATTAATTAGTCATATATCAGCCTTTGATAGAGGCCAGAAGCTTAACAGATCTTGGAGAACAAACTTCTTTCATGCTCTTCTCTTACAGGTGTTCTGTCCAGATCAGTGCAAAGGCTGAGTAATACTGAATAATGGTCTGGGGACTTGCCATCCGAAGGGCCAAACAGAACAATCTGTGGGAGATCTGGGCAGGCATAATCAGTGAAAGTACAAGCAGCAATCTGAGATGCAAGATAGTTTGCTTGGGAGTAGCATTGAGAGCAGCATTGGGAGCACCATCAGGAGCAGCCAGAATAATTGTAGGGAACTAGGACGTATTTGCTTGAATGTTCCCTGTGCCATTATCTCATCTCAGAACTCAGAAGGCATTGGACATCTCAACACCAAAGCAGCAGGGAGCACTCAGAAGACTTCAGTACTTCTTACAAGATATGTGGGTTCTGTTTTGATATGGTTAGACAGGAATCTTCCAGTTGCTTCTCTGCCCTTTGGAGGAAATGGGAAGTCCACACTATATCACAGAAGTATGTCAGGGAATCAAAGTTCAAAATCCCTGTTTTCCAGTTCGGTGGCAGGGAAAGCCTGAGCTTTCCTGGTAGGGCATCCTGGAGATGCCATTCCCTCTTCTGTCCTTTTCAGAGCTGTGAAACACTTCCACCTTTTTCTGTGGTGGACAAATACAGGAAAGCAGCACACTGAAGAGTTTGCAGGAGGGTACTGTTCTGCAACTTGCTGTTGTAGCTGTACAAAAGCAGCAAAGTGCACCAGAGACCAAATGTATGTGTATATTGGAGCAAAAGAATGCCACAGTGCATCTGAGAGTATCAGTAAATGAACTTTTTGTGCCTGTGCACTTAATGTGTCCAAGGCTGAGACTAAATATAGCTCATGAGCACTTTCCCATCTCTGATAAGAAAGCATGCTGTGACATTTCTTGCCTTGTATCTATAATGCTGATACCCAAAACCCAAAAGCCTCTAAGGCTTTCTAGCTGCAGTCTTTTTTTGGCACCAATTTAATTAGAAATATGAGAGTCTCTAAGTAATTTGGAATTATTTTTACATGTTTAACAGGAATGAGAAGCATTATCTCTGGACCCGAGTTTGGACAGAGGATCCTGATTCTGGACTCAGGTGGCCTAGTTTGGATCCATGAGGTCATGATATTTTCCAACTCTCTGTCTTGCTAGTAAAATTGTGTTTCTTTCTAAGTGAAAGGAAGACTACCTAGCTAGCACTTGAAAGGTTTGTTGTCAAGTTATCTTCCCTTCACATCTGAAACCTTCCTATCTGCTTCCCAGGATTTCTTCTGTAAGCCTCTCTTTCTCTGTTCTGTCCAACAGAAAGGTCAGGACAAACTCACTGATGTCCAAAAACCATTTCAGAACTCAGCTCCAGTTCTGTTATGACAATGATGTGGACGTTTACTTTCATTTATGTTTTATTTCCAACTCCAAGCTCTAACTGATCTCTCACAAAACTTTCAGATATCTAGTTAGATGCAAACCTCCTCTCTTTGCTTGTTGATATGAAGTTGTGCATTATCACTTAGATTATTCCTGGAGTTGTGTTTACTGGAAGGAACTGGAAGTGCCTGTCATAAGGAGGTGAAGTGGCCTTTAGAAAATCAACATTTGTTTCCTGTAATCTTCAACCTTGACTACTCAAAAAGCCCTTTCTTTCTTTCCACCTCATCAAACACTTCTCACAAGTGAGTTTATTTACTCCCATTAAAGACTAATGCCCCATCTCTATGAGGATCTGGTTCAACAAACTATTTTATAAGCATTTTTTATCTGTTGCGTTTGCTATAAATGCCTGCACTACAATGGATGCAACCCCCTTTCCTTTTCCTCCACCTTGTAGCAACTTAACAAAATGCTGCAGACCAACCTCTTGCTGTACATTTTTTTCTCTTTACTTCCTACCCGCACAGAAATATGGTGACATTGAATTTTTTATGCATATATTTATGGACACATTTACTTTCTTAATTAAGCTATAATTTTATTTTAAGAGGATGCCATCACTATAAAAATCATAATCAAACGTTAGTTACCAGCTACTACTGAAAGAATAAAAATTATTTACTTCTCATCATTAGCAGTGTTTGGCTTTTCACTCATCTTGGGGCATGGATGCTGAAAATAGACCAGTAAGTTTCACTTCTGCTTAAGATTATTTTTGTATTAGAACAAGGCCACTTTGAATAGACTAAGAACACAGCAAAAAAATTTATATTGGTATTAGACTCTCCATTGAATTACAGAGGAGGCGCTAGTTCCCGAAGACTGTTCTGTATATTTTGGATTTTACAGAACCAAATGCTTGGCATTCTGCCAGAACACTGAGATTTGAATTATCCTCCTAAAAGTGTAGCAAGCTGCCTGTAGCTATTTTTTTATTGTACCAGAGGAAAGAAAACAAAGGTAAAGTGAAATATATTATCAAATTCTCTTTGACTTCTTGCATTTGTCTGAGTTGAGATTGAGTGTCTACTTAAGAAGTTCCTCTCCCTTTAGATGCTACTTAGTACAAGCTTGTACCTTATTCAGAATAATCTCTGCCTCAGTCCATGTTGGTATTAATTATACCTTCAATCTGGCTTGCAGATGCTAAATCTTGGGGAACAACTTGGCTGTGTAGTGGGGGTCTTACCTAACCAAGTAAACCAAGTGGCAATAACATCTGTGTGTTTGGGGCTGTTACAAAAGGCTCATTAAATCTTTGGTTTTGTTGAAATGCATTTCTGGTCTTAAGAAAAAGATAGGACATAGACTAGTGATGCAGGTATAGATTTGATCTACAGCTAACTATGTGGGGGGCTGCCTGGAGCAGTATCTCTTAAGTCTGCTGTCTGCTCTCTGTATGCTTGAATTAAAAATAACAAAGCACTGCAGGTATGAGAAATCTTTTCCTCTGATTTGTTAGTTTTGTACATCTTCTCACTTTCTCCCCTGCCTGTCCTGCAGCTGGCCTTGACGTCTTTGTAATTGAGTTTCTTCCCACCACACAGACAATTTTGAGTCACCTCCTTTCAAGGATAGTCACTCAAGTGCCCGTGGAATCCAAGGAACCAAAGTAGCTTTAAAAACTTCTGTGTAGTTGATCAGCAACTAAACTCTTTTGTGCTCAAAAACTTTTGCTTGTGAAAATAAAAATCTACTCACAAAAAGTAATACTGAAACAGATTTCTCTGTGCAGGGCTCTCTGGGATCATAGCAAGTTATAACCTCACATGCCATTTAAACCAGTGATGAAGTGCTGAGTGACCAGCTCTCCCTGACACTTTTTTTTTTCTGCTAAGGGTATGTATTTGCCCTTTCATAGAGGCTACGGGAAGGGTGAGCTTACTTACCTGACCCATCTTATGAACTGTTCATAAGCACATTTAATAAATTAATTCTTCACAGTCTTGTATAGAATGGATACATCACATGCTGTATTAGGAATTTTCCTGATATTGCAAATCGTATGAAAGATTTACTTAACACACTGGCAAACAGCAAATGCAGAGGAGCTGCCCTGGTCAGGTATACTTGCAGCAAAGACATCTTCCAGAAATACAGATCTGACTGTTCTCAAGAAGTCAGTTGTATATTCCCTGAGATCTCTTTTGCTGTGGAAGAAAATATTTCAAGTTTGAAAAGGAGTTAGTTAGAACTGGTTCCAGTTTAGTTGTTTGAAGTGTACCTATCAAGCCTGCCAGAGTTCCAGATTTGCTCACATTGTAGAAACTTTTCTGTTTACCACCAGCTAAAGTTGTACATCTGATGCTGAAGCTACAGCGATACAATTTTTCTGTAGAATATAAATAAGGGAGAAAATATGGATTTCTTGTGTAGGGTGATAAACAGATCAATACTACATGAAAGAGACATCGATGGGTATGAAACTTATGTAGTGAAGCATGCTCCTTTTATAATTTCAAAATTAACAGAATTTCACACTGAAACTTACATAGTTTTTTTAGCATAAATGGAAATTTTGCAAGGATCGTTACAAGAAAGCAGAGATTTAGAGCACAAACTGATACAGTGTGAGCACTTTAGGAAAGAATTTATTAAGGTGAGCATTTTTACTAATGGAAGAGTGAGTGATTATCCTAGTAACATAGAGTAAAGAAGTAACAGCTGACATATAAACTAACCATCTAGGAAAAGAAAAATGTAATCAAATGAGAAGTAGTATTTGGATCCACCTAGAAGGAGCATTCTGATAAGATACAGGGCAGTGCAATATGATACACATAATTGCTTCTAAAGAGAATAAACAAAGAACTGATCTATAGTAATGAATACCTGCACAAATCATAGCAAAATCTGGAGAGAAGGGTTCATTTTGAGTATGACAGAGAAAAGAATCTATGGTTAATTGAATTATATTTGAAAGTCATGAAGCTGTCAAAACGATTGGATGCTGATTTCTGAGATAAAATCAAAGTTTGCAAGGTGAGAAAACTTGAAGGTTCTGAGGACTGACAGTAAGCGCTGACACTCAGGTGGAGTTTCAGACATGCAGTAAGATCTGCTGGTTCCAGCACAGCCTTTCCTTGTCAAGGTGTCCTAAGAATAAAGAGAAAACTGAGAGAAATGCCACTGAAATAAAACTAAACATGACAATACAAAACTCAGAGTTAGTACTGTGTAGGTCTGCAAGTTGAAGGAAGATTTTACTTTGCAGGAGACCTCCAAATAATAGATGTGCATACAAAAATGGATGAGAGACAAAAATCCATCTGGCAGATATACCAAACTTTTTAGTAAAACACAGAAAAACTTTTGCCAATAGGTATAGAATAAGCAGAGTAAATCTGATTTCTCACAGATATATATATTTTGTACCCTTAAGTACTATCTCTTAGTAGTCATAGGCTTATAGGCTGGAGAGATGGGTGGATTCCAACAGGATGAAGTTCACTAAGGCCAAGTCCAGGTCCTGCACTTTGGCCACAACAACACCCTGCAATGCAAAGACTGGGGACAGAGTGGCTGGAGAGCAGCCAGGCAGAAAGGGACCTGGGGTTTTGGATTGACTGGAGACTAAACATGAGCCAGCGATGTGCCCAGGTGGCCAAGAAGGCCAATGGGATCCTGGCCTGTATCAAAAATAGTGTGGCCAGCAGGACAAGGGAAGTGATCCTTCCTCTGTACTCTGCAATGGTGAGGCCACACCTTGAGTATTGTGTTCAGTTCTGGGCCCCTCAGTTCAGAAAGGATATTGAGGTGCTGGAGCAGGTCCAGAGAAGAACAACGAGGCTGGTGAAAGGACTTGAGCACAAGTCCGGTGAGGAAAGGCTGAGGGAGCTGGGGTTGTTTAGTCTGGAGAAGAGGAGGCTCAGGGGTGACCTCATCACTCTCTACAACTACCTGAAAGGAGGTGGTAGCCAGGTGGGGGTCTCTTCTCCCAGGCAACCAGTAGTAGAACAAGAGGGCATGGGCTTAATCTCTGCCATGGGAGGTTTAAGCTGGATATTAGAAAGAAATTCTTTACAGAGAGAGTAATCAGGCATTGGAATGGCCTGGCGAGAGACGTGGTGCATTCACTGTCCCTGGAGGTTTTTAAGATGAGACTGGATGTGGCACTTAGTGCCATGATCCAGTAATCACAGTGGTGTTGGATCAAGGGTTGGACTTGATGTTCTCAGAGGTCTCTACCAACCCAGCTGATACTATGATTCTTCTCCTGGCAACAGCTCTAGATGTCCCCAAGGTCTGTGTCTGATCCAGAGACTGGCTGGTGTTGAGACATTTGCTGACAAAGAAAATGTATAATGTATCAGTTCTTCCTGTCTCTCCCTGGGGTTTCACCTGCCTAGCACAAAACACAAAGAAAGGTAATTATTCTTAATACCTCCACCATTCTTTTAAATTTAGATTATACCAAACCTGAGTTCCAGGTTACATAATAATTGGTCAGAGACCAGTTAAAAGGCAAAGAAACAGCTTAGGGAAGGATGAAAAAATCTTTGATCATCATAAATCTTGTAACGTCAGCTATTGTTCCTGTTGTTAATTAAGAATGCCAAGGATTATTAGGTTCCCAGGGAATAAGAATTGATTCCTCAGAAAAAACCCAACAGGATATAACCCAACAGCCCACTTTTCAAACTCTTGAGATTCTTGGAACAGATTGTAGGAACAGCAGTGAAAATGCTTACTCTATAACTGCATAACTTTATGAAAAGCTATAATAAGTGCCAATGGTTTGTGTTTGTCTTTTCACATTCTTGCAAAGATCATTTTTCACTCCAAGGGCATTACTGAAAAAAGTCATCTATGAATCTTAAGTCTCTACAGCTATTGCTTGAAGGAATAGGCAGAGTAGGAAAGAATGAGGTTAACAGGATTAGTTAATGCCTTGGCTGTTACTCCTACAGAAATTTAAGGAATTTTGTAGTGGGATGCATACATCATTCTATCACCCTTTCATAACATTGCTTGACTGACCAAGAACTTGTTCCATTAAACAGATTTTATGTTGCTTATCTTTCAGTTATACTGAGGGCTGTTACAAATTACATGGATTTTCAAGATGTCAAATACCACGTTAATAAATTACAATTCTGTTGTCCACAGATCAGTGGATATTTTACAGCTGGTTCAGTTTCTTGTTTTATTTAACTGTAGAAGTCTTTTCTATAACTCCTGAATTTCCCCCCGAAAAAGGATTCAGGTTTTAGGAGGTGTGTGAGAAGTGAATATGAAAGAAGTTCAAAACTGATTAACATTATACAATAGAAAGAAATCTGTATTAAAAACTTCAGCCATTAGTAGTTTACATTAATGAAGGACCTTGATACTTGAGTTGATAAAGGACTTGTCTCAGGCAGGTTTTGTAGAGGTGGGATATGTACTTTTAGATGTCTTGCTGCATATCAAGAGCTAAGCTTTGTATTTCAAGAGCTGGAATTTGACATTGCAATTTTACTCATGTTGGTAAATAATTACCTATCATCTCCAGAGAGACATGCAGATGACAGGAACCATGGGATGAGGAACAGCCCACTCTATGTTACATACAGTGAAGGCAAACTGCATTGAAAACTGCATGTGCAGGTACTTTTTATTCCCTTCTTCTAGAAAGGGTGGTAAATCTATAGGAGAAATATAGTGAGATGTTCAAACCTAGAATCACAGAATCATTAAGGATGGAAAAGACCTCCAAGGCCGTCAACTTCAACCCTCAGCTGAACACCACCATGCTCACTAAAAAATTACATGAAGTGCCTCCTCTATTAATTTTTTGAATACATGTAGAGATGATGACTGCCACTTCCCTGAGCAGCCTGCTCCAATGTTTAACCACTCCTTCAGTGAAGAATTTCTTCCTGATATCCAACTCAAACCTCTCCGGTGCAACTTAAGGCTATTTCCCCTTATCCCCTTGCCTGAGGGAGGAAGCTGAGCCCCATCTTGCCACAACCTCCTTTCAGGTAGTTGTAGAGGGCAATAAGGTCCCCCCAACTCTTCTCCAGACTAAACAACACTAGCTCCCTTAGCCATTCCTCATAGGGCTTGTTCACCAGTTTCATTGCCCTTCTCTGGACATGCTCCAGCACCTCATGTTTTTCTTGAAGTGAGGGACCCAAAACTGAGTACAGAATTTGAGATGTGGCTTCTCCACTGCCAAGTACAGGGAGATGATCACTTCCTTAGTCTTGCTGGCCACACTGTTTCTGACACAATTGAGGATACCATTTGCCTTCTTGGTCACCTGAGCACACTGCTGGGTCACGTTCTGTTGCTGTCAACCGGCATGCCCAGATCCTTTTCTGCCAGGCAGCTTTCCAGCCACTCTTGCTCCAAGCCTGTAGCATGGTGTGGGGTTTTGTGATCAAAGTGCCCAACTTCATCTTGTTTAACCTCATGCAGTTTGACACTTCCATCTACCTTGGTGTCATCTACAAACGACTATAATATCAGCAATTAGAGTAGGGTCCCCATGTACCCTGTATAACAAAGCTAAAAATCTTCCTGAGTCTGCATAGGATACCCAGGTGAGATGACACCGCTAGGTCTGACTGTAGGCCAGACTCCTTTTTCAAATGGAGGACATTTGTGGGAGGCAGGGCAGGGTTGGAGTAGGGTGAGACCCCTGTTGAAGTTATAAAAGAACTGTCTTGTTTATGGGAAGGTCTGGCAAATCTGTTGTGTGCACTCTGTGCTCCTTCCCTCAGGCAGGGAGGGCAGGAGGTGAGAAGTCACCTCCTGGCCCCTGTGTCTAGCCCCTCTACCTCATTTAGCCTCCCGACCCCTTCCCTTCCCAGCTGATCTTAAACCCTTTCCTTTGAAAAGAGCACTGAGAAAGAGAGTGACTGACATAACCAAAGCTACAAAGTTTCATTGCTGTTCCTTCCCTCTTAGCAATGGTCCTGGAGCACAGGAGTCTCTGAGAAAAGCCTGAAACCAGATGCACCGGGCCAGACTCCCTTCTTTTCCAAGTGCCTTGCATATTACTTCTGGGCACCAGGATCTGCACTTCACGAATACTGAGGACATGTCTGAGGACATAGCCCTGAGACAATGAGATCAAAATAGTGCCCCTGCTCCTGTTGCCCTTGTAGCAGGTTAGTGGTGTCTGGCAGAAACAGGTCCCACTCTCCTCACTGCTGATGAGCACCCCAGGCCAGCATTAAATGAGGTCTGTTAATTTAGTGTGGCAGGCACATTTCTCCAGCTATGAGGAAAATTGCACTGTGCTATAATAATTTGTGCTATGAAAGAAGTGCTTTGAACGGCTGAGAGTGGATAGAGAGTTTGAAATGGATTTGGTTGGGCTGTTGCAAATCTGTGAATAAAACAAGGCCCAGCAAGAGAGTAGTTCCAAATAATACAAGATTAGGAGAGGTAGCTGCTTCTTACTAAATGAGTTTCTATAAAAAAAGTAATTGTCATCTGTTTTCTGCTGCTTTCCTACAGAGAGGAAAACGTGGCAGTGTTACAGTACAAAGCAAAAAAACGTTTCCTGACCAAGCTGAAGGTTTGATTGCAAGCTTTGTGTGTCTGATTGGCACAGACAAGCAAAAACATGCTTAGCATTCTGTTCGCAAAAAACGTGCAGTTGGTGATTTACAGTCCAGATCCATCCTGTCAGCACAATTTACTTTGCTTGCAACCTCATCTCTAATATTTCCTTCCTGGGGAACATTTGCCCCACTTTATGCTATGGAGAGGCAAAACCCACTTGGCAAAAACACATAAGGACATGGACATGAATGTTGGTCATACGAATGGGGTATGTGTTCTATGTGCTGGAGACACCTATGCTGAAGACTGACTTCTAGTCAAAGCTGGGGGAGCTTTATATTGATTTCCATTGGTAGCAGCTAGTAATTTCACTATTTGTTTCAGCAAAAAGACTTGATACAGTCAAGGTGTCTTGTGTCTGGATGTGTAGTATGAATCTACCTTTCCTAGTTGGTTTTCAGCTTTCCTATCAGCCCAGCTGCAGGAACATATTTAGTTATTTGTGGGGAAGAAGGTGAAGTCAAAGGTGACTAGACAAACTGGTAGCTAAAATGGTCCCTTCTGTGCTATTGGCTGTAAAAACCAGTGTGTCTCAACTGTGGCACTGCTTGAGCACAAGATGTGCCTCCAAAGAAGTAGATTATCACCTCATTTGAGCCTACACTGATGAACAGTCTTGTCTTACACATATGACAATTTATTCCAATTTTTAGAATTATCCCCAAAAATGCAAAGTCTTTGAGGCATTGTGGAGAGTGAATTGCTTCCTTGCCTCTGAAGCTACTTATGTCAAATGACAGGTGAAGTTCTCTGACAGAGGCAAATTTATACTCCTGTAACTACTGCTGTGACTAGAAGCCTGAAATCTCAATTATATTATTAATGTGCTGTTGATAACAATGAGGGCACAGGAAGACTTTACCTTCTGTGCTGTTTTAGGCTGGGATAGAGTTAATTTTCCTCCTGGTAGATATTATATGGCTGTTTGCATTTGCACTGCACACAGCGTTGATAACACAGGGATGGTTTTGGTGCTGCTGAGCAGCACTCACACAGAGTCAAGGCCTTTTCTGCTTCTCAGCCCACCCCACCAGTGAGGAGGTTGGGGGTTAGATGGAAGGGGACACAGACAGGACAGCTGTACCCCAACTGATGAAAGGGATATCCCATACCATCTAGCAACATGCTCAGCATATAAAAGTGGGTAAAGAGGAAGAGAGACAGGGACATTTGGAGTTGTCTTCTCAAGTAACTGTTAGGTGTGATGGAGCCCTTTGCTGGAGATTGCTGAACACTTGACTGGGGAAGCAGTGAATGAATTCCTGGGTTTGCTTTGCTTGCATGTGTGGCTCTTGCTTTACCTGTTGAGCTGTCTTTATCAAAACTCACCAATTTTCTCACTTCTACTCTTCTGATTCTGTCCTCCACTCCACTGAGGGGAGTGAATATGAACAAATGGCTGTGTGGAGCTTCATTGGTGACTGGGGTCAAACCACACACCTTTGTAGATGTGAACAAGTTTTGCTTTGGGGTTGCTGTTACTGACACTAAGCTTCCTGCAGGCCTGTGGGAACAGGGAGTCACTGCAATACTATATTCTCTCACCTTGGCCACATTCTGCCTCCCAGCCTTGGTGAAGGGAGCTAGTGAAGATTTAATAGGCCAGGCTTACACTTATTGTGGAGACTTTTTAAACAGAGTATTTTTGTCCTTTTCTACCCATCATTGTAGTCCCACCAAAGATGAACTGCAGCTGTCAGCTGGCCCCAAAGCTTTAAGAATAACACTTTTCACCCCTTCCAAGTCTCAGGATGGAAAAGTTGAGAGAAGCATAATACTTACCATGATAAACCAGATATATGGATTAATTTCCTGCCTTTGTTTTCAATTAGGGCAAAAATCTTTCTGTGAGATTTTGATCATATTCCATGTGGCAAAGACTTTTTTTATAACACTCAAAGAGCTGCCACCAGCATCATGGAATATCTAAGTCAAAAGGATCTGTATTTCTGTTCTGCTTTTTGTATTTTCAGGCATACATGATTGCTTGCCCAATGTATATGAAAAGACCACTCCACACTCAGCTGAAGTAAGACACGAGCACACACTTACCAGGTCATGCCCACTTGGCAGTACAAAGTTCAGCCTCATCCACTGGGCACTGCTGTGCCACCCACCTGTCTGCTCTCAGGGTTGCTCTTAGGGGCATGGTGTCTCTGATCCTCGTGCCTGGCAGCCAGGGAGACAGCATGTACAGTGAAAAGATTGCCCATGGCACCCTGCTGACATGGGGATTTAGAGCACTGGAGATACAGGGTGTAATTTTGCAGTATTTACTTTCCATTAGGTGAGTAAGTAGTGTGATCATTGTTCTTTGCCTGACATCTTCTCATGTGCCAGCAGCCTGTCTTTTACCCATTCTGACAAGAATGGAATTTTTATTTGCAGAACTTTATCAAATATGTTTCTTAAGGGTGAATAGCTTGCTGTCATACACCCTTCTGATATCTGACTGTTGTATGATTAAAAGAAAATATCTAAACATTTGTGCATGAAAATAATACATTGAGCAAATCAGAGATCACCTGGACTAACACATATTCTTGGGAAATCTCTGCTGATGGAGTTTTCCATACATCAGCATTTTGTCTTCCCTTCACAGTACTACATCAGCCCCTTGCCCTGACTTTTTCAAGGTAAAGGACTCAGAAGGTGCTTAGAAGAAGCAGTCTAAAAGATATGAGAGGGTAGAACAGTCTAGAAATGCTAACCAAGTAATTGTAAAAAATCCCAATATATTTTAGTGAAAATCCACATTAAATTCACATTTCTTGTCCTTGCCTTCAAGGCTGTAAACAGCTCTGCCCACACAATTTTCTGCCCACAAATCCACATGCTGTTTTTGCCAATCTTGTCTCTCAGCTGCTCCTTTTGCGTCTCTCCCACACAGCACTTTGTGCTGGGATTCTTCTCTACCCCCAGACTTCCAACATCTGTGATAAATATATATGTATGTATTATATATTATTCTATTTTATATATTTATTTATTATCACATGCACATGTAAAATGTGATTCCTCTTTCAACTGTTCCTTAAAATTAACTTCTTTCCCCAAAGACAAAGGCTTCACCACTCTCTTCGCTTCCTTTGTGATATATGAATTTATCCCTGAATGACAACTTCACATGTGAATGATAATTCTGGAGAAGGGACAGCATTATTTTTTTCTAAACTATCACATGTGCTTACAGAGACATGTATGGCATAAGGCATAATAACAGATGCAAGTGAGTGCTCACAGTTCCTGAACTTGGAAGGACAACTAGCACCAGCCTGAAGCTAAAAACCCAACTGCTTAAGCTATCTTTGACAGATGTTTCAAAATTGTATGTAACATTTCAGTCATATAGAGAACATGATGTCAAATGCTCCAGGAGGAATTTATAGAATGAGAAAGTTGAGTGCAAGTATCTGTGGAGTGCTTTGCCAGTGACATACTGGTGATGCTAATCCTGATGGGGTATGCTGGTAGGAAGACTACCAAGACATTTTCTATATCACATCAGTATTTCCCTGCATACACCTCTTACATGAAACTGTGAAAACTGCTAACTGCTCATTAGGTGGTTTTTTGTATCTGTTGTATGGAAGCAAAGTGGTCTGGGGTTTCCCATTGCAAGACCAATAGGTTGCACAATTCTACCTGAACACTTTCACCTGATGCTAAAGGTAATGCACAAACTGACCAGGAGATCATTAGTAAAAAGTATTTCCTTTCACTAATCTTTTCCTCTTCCAGTCTGGTAACACTTAAAATATAATTATTTTTACTGTTTAGCTGCTACAGTCATTTGTCTTTATGACTCAAAAACCACAGTGTTTTTTCATTTGTGCAAGCCTCTTAAAGGTAGAAAAAAATGATAGTAAAGCCAGAGGTTAGAGGAAACTAGTGAAATAGCTGAAATATATCTGATCTTGCAACATGAAGTTCACTGGAGGCTAGGATGACAGTCTCCTTTTAAGGGCATTGAGAAATACTCTAAATGGATTGTGTTAGGGAGTTTATTGTGGTTTTGGCTTTTGGAGAACCATAATTTGTTTTATTTTTTTTTTGTGAAATGAAAACCATGTGGAAATTTGAAGCTGAACTCCTTTGCATCAGTGTCCTCAGGTTTTTTGGGTAGATGATTTTAAAATTACACCTTGGCTTTTGTCCCTTTAATTTACATATTTTTCCCCTGCCATCATGCTGTACTACAGTTTCACAAGGAGATCTGTGCATATCCAATCATTGTTTTAATGTCGATTTTCAAAGAAAAATAATTTTAGAGTTGCAAAGCTAAGCAGAACTAGAAAGTGTAAGATTAAATTAACAAATTGTTTTTTCCAGAATATGAACCTCCTTCTGCTGTCCCTATTTACTCTCAAGATCTCTTCCTTTTAAATTATGTGTGAAGTATGCTCTAACTCTGTGAGGAAAGATGTGTATCCTGGTGGAGCTGCAGTAAGTAACTGTCAAGAAAAAATTTACACACATCTCCTAAAAATATGACATCTATTTTTTAATAGAGTAGAAAAATTAGAATGAACTGAAAATGTTAATGTGAGAAAGAACATTATGAAAGGTGTGTCCTTCTTTTTGGGAAATTGTTGGAAATCCTTTGCAGTGTTTGCAGAGTACATTATGCAGCAGTGCATGCTGTGTTTCTGGCACAGGGTGCTTTCTGTAGCGGTGTAAGGTGCTGCAGCTTGGCCCAGACCACTCACAGAGGTGCATGTTGCAGTAGCTGTTTTATGCTGCAAGGCAAAGGCTTGGTTTTGTACCAGCTGGTTCTCTGCTCCCTGAATTTAAGAGGGATGTTTCCCGTTCCACTGTGTCTCAAGAATGGTTTCACTCAAACAAGCTGTCATGGGGCAGTAAGACAGGAAATGTAAAGGATAGGTTTCTAACAGCAGCCAAGCTGCTAAATTGCCATATTGGGAAGGATGGTTCCCTTGCATGTGCCAAAAAGATGAATATGTAATCCTTTGAAGTACTAAACAGTATTATTAAATGATCACAAAGGACTTAAATTTCCTGCAGAGCCAGGCAAAGCCAAAAAGGAAACCAACAACCCACCTCATCAGAGTCATCAGGGGTATCATTTTCTGCAAAGGTCATCAGAAAAGGCTGAAATGTGACTTCTTCCTAGAGATTTCTACTGCCTCTTAATGTATAAATTTGTCTCCAACTGGCAGGTGTAAACAGTCTGGCAGAGTTGAATTTCAGTACTCCTACCAAGAGGTTCCCTCAATTTTTAAAGGTGATACCTTAGAAGAAGGTACTAACTTATTTCACTGTGGAGCAAAGCAGAAAGCAGTCTGCCAAGGGATGCACGGTTTGTCATACTGTTCTGAGAGTAACAAAGGAAAAAAACAGGTTCTCCTATGTGCATTTGTTTTATTTTTGTCTTGTTCCTTGAGCCAATCAACAACTGACTGCAGGGCTCTGCATTTCAGTGACATTTCTGTAGGTAATCAAATATCTCTTCAGGGCCTGCCTTTGGGGAATGCATAAACATTGGATCACAAAGTTACTTTATATGCCTCACAGGACAATTGTTTCTTGCTAGTGTTTGAAATATTAGACTGAGACGTGGAAGAAGGAGTGAGCCACTTCAGAGTGTCTTGAAACCTGTCCATCCAAAATCCGCAACAGGCAATGGTGGTGACTGCCAGTGACCACTGCTGGTGCTGAATATGACATCAAAGATTTTATGTTTTTATACAGATGGAAAGCCTCATGATGCAACTACTTTACTATGTGGTTACAGACACTAATGTTCTTTGCCTCTGTTTTTCAACAGTGCAATAAGGTTTTCTGTACTTTATCAGCTTGCTGGGAAGTGAAATTCATTCTTTGTATGAAGAACTTTGATAGTCTCTTGGGATAACTGAAGAAAGGCTAGGTATTAGAAATACTTCTGAGAATTATTTCATCACACCATTGCACTGCCAGTTTGGTAGCTGACTGTGGTCTACACCTAATGATTTGGAAAGCAAGGTATAACAGAATCATATAACATTTTAGGTTGGAATATCCCTGTTAAACGTAGCTGGAGAATGGCGCGAGATCTGCCTGCTTCTATTGCTCAAGTATGTCTTGAAATGATTCAGTTAGACAATGAATGGTATTTTCAGCTTGCCTTTATGCTAAGGCAATTTAAAGCATTCATTTTTTTTATTCCTTCCTTTCTTTCATCTATCTTCAACACTGTCTTAAATGTAATTCCTGCTTCTTTACATTAAATGTCAGTCCTTTTGGCCCTGAGGTACTGGAAAGGTGTCTCAGCAATAAAGTCAGAATGCTCCTGTGTTTACCGATGTCCTAGTTCAGCAGGTGGGACCAGTTTATCACTGTGTGTGGGGGACCAAAGCTATGTATCCCACACCCTCTATTCATTTCCCAAGAACTGTTAACAATAGACCATTTGCAGCAGCTGCCCAGGGCACACCCAACTCCTCAGGCTGTGAGCTGGGTGTGAAAGACACCTGTGAGATAAGAGCTGTGATAACTCCCCCCCAGGGAGTCGTTAGCACCTTCACACCCAGCCTGGGGGGTCATGTCTGCTAATGGGCCAGCAACAATTCCAAAATACCCCATGACTCACAGAGTCAGATCACCCATTGTGTAACTCCTTGCCTTGGGGAAGGTGCTGGGTGCTCTCACCTGGACCTGAGGGTACATAATCTTGGGGTTTGAAGACCTCAGGAACCACTTGTTAGATCTGGAAGAGGATCAGAACCTTGACAGGAGAAGACTACCACTCTCAACCAGATTGTGACCACCACACTTCACTAGACCACGACCAACACTCTTCACCAGAGTGCAACCCTCATCTGCACCAAGAGGTTTGGGTTTTTTTCACCTCCTTTTGCTTTGGACTTGGGGGAACTACGTGGATCTCAGCATGGGGGCAAACAAATGCCATTGTGTTTGTGCCCCAGAGAGCTGGGTTATACTTCTGGGTTTTGTGGGTTAAAACCAATATCTCTTTGTGTCATTGCATTTATTGTAATATTGTTATTAAATTGTAGCTCTGATTTATAATCTCTTTTGTGTTGAGTTTGTTTTCTCCTGCTGGTTTACATTTAAACCAGCACAACTGACTTGGTCAGAAAGCCTAGACTTTTGTGACTTGCGAGATGTGGTTATGGAGCCAGTTCATGTTAGCTCAGGTCTGTGCTTGACATGCAGAATGGTAGTCTCCTATTATTCTCTTTTGCTGGAAGTTTTTCTCTGTGTGTTTTGATAAGGCACTAACATTTGTACAGCCACATAAATGAAATCAGGAAAGTCATCTATTTAAGTCTTCTCCCTCTCCATCTTACTCTCCTCTTCCCTCTCTTTTCTCTCTCCCTCCCCTTTTGTGCCTTGCCATGACTTTGTCCTTTTTCCTGTCAGACCAGGTACCTGACCTAGCTCAATGTGTACCTGTATGAGCTCTCAATCCAAGTCAAGGGTTATAGTTGGAGTGTTCAGTAACGTGAGAGTGGCCAGGACTATTCCATTCATCACTGGCATGGATTGAGATTACATTAATGTGACTGTAATCACAGACAGAATCACTATAGGACCAATGCTTTTCATCCCTGATTCCTGTAGAAAAAAACCAGAAAGCTGCAGGAAGTGCAATCACTGGGGACAAGAATCAAGAGGTTCTTGCTTTGAAAAACCAGAAGATCCAGGAATTTTCAGGATACTGTGGAAAAGACATATTGATTTAATCCTGACTTTTGTCAAACTGCAAAGACAAGCCTAAAAGGAGGGTGTCTAGGCTCAGCTGGGATGGTTGTGATGGTTTGAGGGTGAGCAGCCATTTTAAAATGAGATAATTTGATGTATCCAATGTGAATTGACAGGCTTCTTTACATTTTCAGCTACAAAGTTGCCTCCTTCCACAACAAGACAGTGACAGGCACGTGTTGCAGAGTGGAACATTAAATAACACCTAGGAGAATGGGTTGGAGCCTAATCATAGCCTTGAAGGATGACACTGAGGATCTCAAGCTTCTCATTCCCTTTTATTGTTTTAGGATTATTTATGGAATTTTCAGTGGAGTGTGGGTCGATGTGCAAGTGTTGTCAAAGCAGTATTGAGGACTGAGGAAAATGAGCAGACTACCACAACAATAATCAGGGAAAACTGCGCATAATTAGAGATCTTCTTGCCCATGAAATGCTGAAACATTTCATGCCCCTAAATTAAAGCATCCAGAGTCATAGTGAAACTGATGGAGTAATTAGGAGAGTGTTGAGGGGGCTTACATACCAGAATGATATGTATGTACAGCTCAAAAGACTAGAACTATTTCCAGAGTGGGAGAGATGTACAAGAGACTCAATTAAGAAGAAATACTTGGGTTGGCTGTCTTTCCTGGTGAGTTCTGCTGTGTTGTAAGAAGCACTCAAAGGAAAGCATGGTTCCTTATACATAGGGCTTAAAGAGCTGCAGTGGCCTGGAGGAATCAATTGGAAACGTACAATAGAGAAGCACCTCACAGTAGCAGGGAGCTGGAATGCAGCTAATGCTTGTTTTCTCACATTCTGAAATTACAAACTGTCCACAAATTTTGGGAGGAATTGTTAAATGATCCCTAATAGAGCAGTTGCTTCTATAGCTGGTAGGTTTGCTCACTTAATCATCATAAAGGCATGCAAAAATGAAATCCTCAGTTACATGTCTGATATTTCTCAGCTAGCACACAGCAACATAGGTTTTTGCCTTAGAACAACCATTGCTACAAGAACTGTAGTGACAGGGAGAAGTCTAACACTTGGGGTACTAATCCCCAAATATTTAAGTGGATTTTTTGAAAAAGGAATATATCTAATCTACCCCACTTCCTCTTGTTCCCCAATCACACCATTTTTATTCAGTAATTGGAAACAAATACTTGAAATTCTAAATAATGCTTAAAGAACTAATTGACCTGACACTGTGGGCTTCCCGTGTGCTTTGCTGAGCTATGCTTTTGAATAATTTACCAAAAGAATGGTAATAAACCAATAAAATATTAACCAGGCTTTCTACAGAACATAAGTTAGAGGGTTTTATTTAAGTTGTGAGTCTGTTAACTTCTCAATCAGTGTAGCACTGTCAACATGACCAAACCTGGTTTGCAAGTCCACCGTCTTTCATCTGAAAGAGGCTCTTTGCTGTAGTATATTACAGCATTCCAGCACTAATGTTACTCCTGGTCCGCTGGGATGGAGCCCACTGTGTCTGAATATAAAGTGTTGGGTCTAATAATGTAAATATAAGAACATAAACCCAGTCGTACCTGGTCAGACCAATTGACATTATAAATCAATATCCTGTCTGCAACAGTGGTCACAGAAAATGTTACTTAGGCCAAAACTTAAGGCCAGTGAGTTTGAAGGCAGGAGGGGAATGAATAACATAAATGGCTTACAGTGATAAATTGAAAAAACTTTATTTAGAGAACTATATTTGGTAGAGCAGATGAGCATCTTTTATTATGTTTTCCTATTAGGGGAAAACACTGTTTTAATTGTGATAACAAATGAACGGATCATTGAAAACCTGTACATTTGGTATTTTACTGAAATGTTCCCCTTTAATTCTTGAAGCACATAGAACTCTTCTTTTATAGGGATAGTAGTCAGAGTTTGTGGCTTGAAATAGAGGCTGGATGCTAAGGGCATTTTTGGAGCAACCAACGAACAGTGACTGTTGGAAAAATGTGTCTTGCAATCCCAGGCTCCAAAAGTATTAAAGGCAGGTCTTTATGGATTTGCTTTTTGGGTGAATTCCCAAGAGCAACAACTGTGAGATGAACGCTCATATGTGTTTTATAGTTAAAAGACAATGTTATCAAAAGAAGTCTGACCAACCTTTTGACTTCACCATATCTTGTGAAATTTCGAGAAGGGCATCTGCTTTCTCAGCAAGATAACTGATCTTATGGATGGAAGGCATCATAACCTCAAAAATTGCTATTCCATTTATGATACTGAACAAACAATTCTTAGTAGGCATCTCCTAGGATTCTTAAAATTGAGTAATATTGAAGAATGTTAAAAGTAATACTGCTTGCATTTTTTTTTTGTTTATAATCCCTGTCCTTTATGTATATCCACTTTTACCTGTCATTTTTGTGAAGTCAGATACTTTGTCCGTATTCTGTTCCCTGCCCATTCTTTCTCAGACCCCACAGGAATAGAGCTACAGCAGCAACACTACTGATTTTGAGCTCAAAAGTTATAATCAATGCAAATTTTCTCTCTTTTCATACATGTAATCTGAAAGCTCAGCTTCTCTACCAGTGTGTACAGGGGGACATCAAGAAAAGTGGTGAGAGTGTGAGGTCCCAGTATTCTGTGGATGATCCCCCATTCTAAGCTGTCTAATATTAACTGAAACCATCATATGATCTCACAGCTTGTAGTTGGCCTGAAGAGATGGCTGGCTCTGGCTGAAGTTAGACAAGACAGTAATGAAACTATGGAGAATAAGTGTTCAGATGAAAATGCTCTTCCCCAATAGCAATGACTCCCATTGAATGCAAGCTGTGGAGGTGAAACACGTTAATTATCATCTGTGGCTGGCAAGGAGACTGTACTGGGTCCTATTAATGTTAAACTGACCAGTGTGACTGATGCAGTTACAAGACTGCAACTATTGTAAGTGTGAACATATAGGAGCAATTGGTCATGGAATGAAATGGAAAGTCTGAAAAGGGCACAAATTTTTGAATATGCAAAAATTTGCAAGGTGAGGAGACTGATTAACAGAACTGCATATCCATTAAAATTGTGATAAGTTATTGTGGTGGAAGAACCAGCTTGGAGGGAGATTAGAGTTGGAGCTCCTGAAGGATCAGTTCTGGGACCAATCCAATTTATTTTTTTAATGATATTGACAGACGCATAAAATTATGCTGATAAGATCATGGCTCACCCAAAGCAGGGAGATACCATCAGATGATAAACTGGGATATGACACAGAAAGAAACAAGAGACCTTAAGAATCTGATTCTCAGGAACAAGTTGACTTTTAATATTTCAAAGTATTAAGATCATGTATAGAATCAAAACCCAGAAATTTTGGGACATGCTCAGAGTTCACAAGTTGGAAATGACAAAGGGGGACAAAGACAGAGGATATCTGAGTTGTCGGTGTAATAGAATCATGAAAAAGTAAGTGTAGTCTTACAACTTGTATCAAGAAAGTGAAAGAAGAAATGAAGTACTAACAGTAAGGTACAAGGCATGGCTTGTAGATGTCTGAGCAAGCAGGTTCAGGAAACAAGAACTAAAGCAGAACAGATGATGATGGGAGTGGAGAGTTTGTAATACAAAAGGATTAACGGAATTTGTCTGGTTTAGACTTGGTAAGCCAAGGGTAAGAGGACAGAGGTTCTGGAAATTCACAGTGTTGTCTGGGGAAGGCAGGTGGGTGAGAAGAAGAGGTCTTCCAGAAAAGCCAAGAAATACTGAATTTCCTTTTAATTTTCAGACATCTGACAGTCAGAGCAGGGACAGTCTGGGACAGCTTTTCAAAGAATTGTGGGACTAGAAACACAAGAGAGTTTACAAAGGACTCTGATCAGTTTAACAGAAGGGTGTATTATATGTTTCTTGCAATAACTGGGATTGTTAACTACCTTTTCATCTCTCACTTGACATTAAAAGCTCAAATAAATTTTTCTGGCAGCAATTGAACCAATGAAACCTGTTTTTCTGGAAGTTTTTGTCTTGGGGAAGGACAATCCTGTAGACCCTTTGATGTTTGAAGAGGAACTACTTGATGCCCGTTGCCCAGAAGGAGCATTCCTGGATTTCCCTACCAGGCTTCCTAGTTTCACATTGGTGAGGAATTTATATCCTCTTGCAAATTTGGTTCAAACTGGCTAGCAGGTTCTTGGAAGAGATGTGTAACAGTAGGAAGATATTGACTCGCTTCTTTCGAAAAACAGACCAAAACCTCAAAGCTGTTGGGGGAATATATTTCTTATGTTAGTGGTGATTCAGTTGGAAGGCTTAAGCAACATCAGATCCAACTTGCTTTCCAGTAGAATAAGTACCTCACTGCTCTGACAGACTCTCTGGTAATAGGAAATTGTGTAAGTAGCCTACTGCTCTGCTGGAGTCGTTGTTCTGTCAACCTTGTTCCTCTTCAGACACACAGGAAAAAGCAAACTATTCCATAACAAAGCTGAGTAGCTTACTTTCTTGACAGAGGAGGAGTGGTCCTAGTTGTTCTCTGGCTCACATTTTATCTTCCTGCCTAAGAAAGATAAAATCCAGGAAATAATACAATGTGGAAGAAGAAGGAATTAATAAGTTACTGTGGTTGACTTATTACTTACAAGTAAAGGCTCATAAATGAAGCTGCCCAGAATCTGTCTGTAATATCATTCTGAATGAAAAATAACTCTTTAAAAAATATTTTGGTGTTTTTCTTTTTGTCCCCTCTAATTTACAAAGGACGGTTGCAATTTATGTTTATGTAGTCCCAGCCTAAATCACAAGTTATAATTTTTTGTGCTGTTAAATGAAGCCTCTGTTATTTTTCAAATCTCCTGGACTGTACACTAAGGGAATCAGATGGATAGAACATTACTTCAGAGGTACTGACACCCAGCACAGACACTGAAATGTTGAATCTTGAAGACATTTACATTTGCTTTTTCAGTTTGCTGCCCAACCTGTCTTCCTATCTTCTTATTTATCCCTGTGGCAAGCACTTTCAACCATAAACTCATACAAGTATGACTGCTATGTGAGAGAGAGTACGGAAGAAAAGAGTGGTTAAAGGAAGTGTTTGAAGGGACCTAAATTTATTCTTTTGATGGTGTGACTGTGGAATCTAGAAACAGTAGATTAATGTCAAACTGTAACAGAAAAGATGTAGGTGGAAAACCAAATGTGTTTGGTAGGAATGGCTGTGAATACAGGCTGCATGTTCCTGGCTTGCAGATGACCAAACATCCAGAAGTTTTGTTTAGTCACGTCTGTATGATCTGGGAATGCAACTGATCACCTGTATCCTGAGCAGGCAATGACACCACGCATGCAGCATGCAGAAATGTTGTATGCACCACAGCTGCTGGAACTTTTGGTGCTGGCTGTGAGAAAAGCAAGATAAATACTTCTGCTCACACAGCAAGGGTGCTATGTGGATGGAGATGACATGCATGTTTTAGACTGCAGTTTTAAAGTCTCTGTCTGGAAGACCTGTTCCTGTTTCCAGTATAATTGTGGTAAAAACTCCACTGATTTTCTTGCTGTAGGAGCAGGGAATATCACATTTTGAGGACAATAAGAATTATTAGTGAATTTGCACTCAAAGCAACATATCCAGATTTTATTAATGTTTAATTCAGCATGTCCTGTTAACACAGCTGTCCAAACAATTTTGAGATGCTAAGCAGAAGCAACAAGTCTTTTAATTATTCTTTTCTGTCATTCACTTGGAATCTTGTTGAGGCACAGCAATCTAGTTGTGGAAGACCTAGGAGATACTGCAAAATAATATGTAGGCACAACAGACTACACCGGTTCCATTTGGTGCCAGAGTTTGATGTTGTCTTAATACCCCTTTGAAAAGGCCTCCATAGGTTCCTTAATTCTAGTACCTAGAATTAATAAAACTCCAGGTCTTGAATCAGCTTTGTATCCACATTCTGTCATTCTGTCCTTGCATGTCAGCTCCCCCAGGAATGTATTTCAATCAAAGGCTTTCCTAAAAAAAAAAAAAAATTCTTTCAAAGATAATTGCCTACATGTAGGCTGTAAAATGTCACATTACCATACAAAAACCCTTTAAGAAAACGCTGAACTCTTTTGAAAGCACATTCTCTTAAGGAATTCAGCTGTCTTCTGTGTTTAATAACATTTAAACCTAGTTCCATGAGTCTGGAAATGTTTTAGCAGTGCCCAACTTACAAGTCCTGTCTTGAGATGGAAACTGAACATCCTTGTTAGGAGTATTTTGTCCCTGCCTTGCCGCTGAGAAGCCTGAGATACGGCAAAGGTAACTGGCTTGGCCAAAGTGCTGTGACAGCATTGGGTAGACAGATTTGGGATGCTGCCTGCAAATTCAGTGGTTTGATTGGAAAGACATTCCTTCCTACTGATTTCTCAGCATTCCTCTGTCTTTCTTGAAGGACTCTGCATGGAAATTAACTAATTTTTTCAAATTTATTCATTCCTGCCACTGGGTGCTACCCGCTGCCAGAACCTTCCTGGTCACATAATTATCCCTGCAACTGCCAGCAGTGTGCTGCAGAGGATTATGCAGCAGGCGCAGATGAACTCCTAAACAAATCCTGTTTTCCTACAGCTAGTATCAGAAAGGAAGGACAAAGAGCAAAATGGGGGAATATCACAGAAAGAGGCATAGCTGTTCTTGAGCTCAAATGTCTTTTGCTGGTTTTGAGTTGATGGTGGCAATGATGTAGGTGCAGCTCAGAATTGGAATTAACTCCCCAGAGCTGTAAATGAACATTAATTAGAACTCCTATGCAATAAAATGGGATCTCCTCATCCATTTTAAAACTGGGTGAGTGAAAGAAAATAATCCCTTCTTTGGCAGACACATAAGCAGGAAGTTAATTAATAGGGCATGTAATTTTTATGATTCTTAGACTATGTCCTTCAAACCTCTCAGGTTTAATGGACCTGTAATCCTAATGCTTGGGAGTCTTAGAGAATGCTTTTACTGTGTATGCTGTAGCCAGGAGGAAATGTCCAGGTGTGAATACTTCATCAGCAAATTGTGAATACTGTGCTCTAGGCTTTGATTCTGCCTCTGTGTTTTCAATCTGAGGTCAATATTTTTCAAGTCAAAAACTAACATAGAGCAACATATATTCATACTTTGAGAATTCTGCTGCATGGAAATATGGCTACTTTTATGTAGATGCTTTTCATATAGATTGAAATACCAACACTATGTACATAGGTGTTGCCACATGAATTTTTTTCCCCACAATCCACTCAGGTTAATGATGACATTACTTGAATATTTGCCATTGTCTGTATTTAGGGTTAGAGTATAATCTGCTACACTGCCTTGGACAACTCAAGGGTATTAGGAGCCTCCAGGCCTTAAGGGTTTCTCCTCTTGATGATCACTTCCCTTGAATGAATAAACCTGCCAGGAATAATACTGGCTGATGTGCTGTGTGAGATCCCCTTTAGTAAGCTTCTAAGGGTACGTACATACTCCTCAACAGACTGGGATGCAAAGATTCCCAGCTGCTAACAAGAACTGTACTAACTCTAGAACTGGAAGAGGTATAGATTTGTGCCCCATGTAATAAAACCTGCTAGGGTAAAAAGACTCTGCCAGGCTCTACAGTTTCAGAGAGACCTTTTTGCAAATATATGAAGAAAATAATTTTCTATTCATAATTGTGTCTGATTTCTGCCTTGTGGGGCAAGTGGTGTGGAGTGACCTAGGAGGAGCTATGAAAGGAAGATGGAACTTTCTCAAGTCATGCATGCATCTGCATGTGAGAGGGGGAGGAGATGAAGTCTCTTTATCCATTGGGTGTACCTCAGCCAGGATAAGTCTACACTCAAATTAGTGACATGTTCAGAGATGCATCCTAGCTAGATTTAAACTGCCTCATTTTGCCATTGGTTCAGTGCAGCATAGAGCTCAGCATAAGCTCATTTTCTTCATCTCCTTAGTTGGATTTTGCTCCCATTCTGACCTTCACTCTCGTGAGATCAATATTGCACACTGTACCCAGTGTAGCAATTTTAAACACGGACATATCTCTGTACTATACAACAGTCAGTGGGATGGCTGTATACTCAGCATGGCTCTCCTGTTGTCACTTGCCATGCTCAAATCTCTCCACAAGAAACGAATCTACCGCTAACAGGAGGCAACCAGAGATCTGTTGTGGTTCATTAGGAACAATGAGCCCTGCTGTGCCCACATCCCATCTGATGTGTTGTTCTTGTATTCCTGTTGTTTCCTGGTTTATTTCCTCGTCACTGCATCCTGCCTCTTTACTGTAAGTGGTGCAGTGTACAGCTGAAATCTATGGGGCACAGGGCCAGTGCCGTAAGATGCCCAGCACAGTTTGGGGCATGATCAGACACTGTGCTTGAGATAAGCCTTTCTTATGGTAAGAAGCTCCTCTGATCCCTATTTGTTTGAACCCAGTAGTGTGAAGACTGATCAGTCTAGGTAAGAAATCTTTCCACCAGGAAATACTGTATTTCAAAAGTGATCAGACCTGAAAGTGAAGGGCCAAATTTTTGGCCCCCAACAAGATCCCTTTGAGCAAGAGGAGTGACATGGGTATGCTCTCCATGCTAGCCTCACAACCAGCTGTGGTTCCTGTGCTGTCATTACTTCAATAAGCACAATAGACTTAATTTCTGATTGCTGCCTTTGCCTTGAGGAATATATTGAAGATAGTAGTGGAAGGAGCTAGGGCCCAGTGTGGTACATCAATCCCAGGTTGGTCTGTCCATCAATCCCAGGTTAGAAGAACAGTTTGACAGGAATATGCAGAGAGAGTGCCCTGGAGCTTTTTGAACAGCATCTGACCCCTGCTCACTCCAGAGTTAAAAGCTAGGAAGGACATTATATGCTTTTGATTCCCTTTGCAAAGTGAAAGCTTGTGCACTCAGACAGAGCTTTCAATTTCAGAACCAGGTTCTATTTGGTGCAGAAAAGCACCTGCAGAGGCAATAGTTTGACTAAAATGTCAGAGACTCTCTTTGCCTGTACTTGGCTATAAATGCATCATCAACTAGAGCTGGGTTATTTCCCAAATTATATTTTTCTGCTTAAAAGACCCAATGAATTGAAGAGATTGTTAAAAAAAAAAAAGATTTTGATGGCAGATTGCTTGTTGTTTCATGTGGTTTAAAAACATTAAATTGAATGAAAACGTGTTGGCTACCGATGATGCAAACCCACACTCCTCTTCTTCAGATCTCTTTCCCTCTACCAGAAGCCAGTGCATTCTTTGGTGTATAGCATTTCTACAGTGATGTAGATACTAGCAGTTTTCCTTTCTTTGGATCTGGACTGAGAGCTGAGATAAAGTGTCTGACTAAGATACATAGAAAAAGATTGAAAATCCCTCAAACTGGCAACAAAGATGAGAGAGACAGACTAAGTCTTTTCTCATAAAGGATTGGACTTACTCTTAAAAGGCTGTGCCTGTGTCTTCTACAAGCTAGGTTCAGCAATGAATAGGAATAGCATCCTGAAGATAGCAGTACTTCTAGAAACAGCATGTCTGTTACAGTGCTATCAGGAACCTACAAAAGAGTTTGGATTTCTATTACAGTCAATGCTGCAGTTGTTTAGGCCTTGATCCACAACTGAAATAAACATGGAAACCTTAGTCTCTATTTATAGGTGAAGATCATTCAGATGTATATGAAGATGAATGCAGATGTCACTTATCTTTATGACAGGACCAGCCATTTAGAGACTCAAAAAATATGATGGGGTGGGAAGATATTGTCTTAGAACTTTCCACTTCTCTACCTTTTCATAGGCTGGTGGACAGCATATACACAAATATTTTACTTTGCAAGAATTAGTTCTTTTAAAAAAAATAAAGTGGATGGCAACATTCACCGTATTTATGAAGTGCAGCCTGTAATGACTACAGTTCTCAGAATGTGATATCACATACATGTTCATGTGAAGGATCTCTATAGTATAGCAGGGAAGCAGCAGAGAATACATTAAGCACAGAAGCACTTTTTCCATGATCCAAATGAAAGCTTACAAGCCAGTTTCCAGACTATGAAGTGAGGCTAAATATTCTGTGTGCAAATAGCTTGATGCCTTGGTAAACCAGCCTGTCCTGTTCTACCCTGTCCTGTTCTATTCCTCAGCTGATTTGACAGCTTTGCAGCTAAGGCCCATAACTAAATAGGGTATAAATAGAAAACCCTTTTTGATAGAAATAACAAAATAAATATAGGACTCAAAGAGAAAATCTAAAGGAAGCACCTGATGGAGAAAGAGGTTGTAGTCAAACAGATTCGCTGAGAATTTCTTTTTGCAGACAGCATACATTGAGGGGAAAAAAACCAAATGGTTGAACTTTTTTTCAAGAAATGGATTTAGAAAGTTGTTTTTGATCCCTTAAAATTTCTCCGTCAAACTTGATGGTACCTGCACTATTGAAAAGATGAAGAAGGGAGGTCACCATGCCTCACAGAAGGTGTAAGCTGAAGGGGAGCTCAGCCTTCGGAAAAGAGTGTGGGCATGAAGCGTATTCCAATCTAGGGAGCTGCGATTTGATATTGTGCTGAGACAGAGCAAAATTCTCTGTTTCATGTATTGGAAACTAAGATTTCACTTTGGAAACATGGAAATATTTAATATTTTCAACTTTATGGAGAAAAAGAAGCAGAAATATTGCTATTCTGACAGCTCTGAAAGTCCCAGCTCTTTAAGAAGAAAACCCAAACCCCAGTATGTTTGTAGAAATTGATCTAAAGAGAAAAGAATATTTTGTCCAGTTTTTATTCCTGTAGGAGGCTGTTATGTTACCTTGTGTTCAAGTGAGTAAGAGATGAGCTGAAAGTCTTTTAACTTTCAGAAGGTGTTTTTGCAACTTGGACAAAAAACACTATGGGAAAATCTCTGGAACTAATAGGCAAATCTTAGAAAAAAGAACTTTGCTTCCCATTTCCCCTTCTCCTTCCCACCCCCCCACCCTCCACCCCCTCCCCCCCCAAAAAAAAAACCCAAACAAAACCAACAGAAAAAGGTTAAAGGTAAAAGGAAAAAGGTTTTGTCTGCATGGGATAAAATCCTGTAGACACTGATGGAGTGCCAGAAGTGCCAGCACAGTAACCAAAAACCAATGGGACTGTTTTTCTGAGACCAAACTTGCTTTCAAAGGTCTATTGCTTTTGCTCAAGAATATTGTGCTCTGGCAATGAAATCCTCATGTGTTTGATGCATTCTGCTGTTTGTCATTGAAAGTGCTTTATCACACATTTGTCACCCGGCAGGATTCAAGTCCAGATCTCCTCTAATTGACTAATGCTATCACCTTTCAGTCTGCGACTGACAAACACAAAATCCTGTATTACTGTCAGCATTGTGGGCATTCTGAAGTATTAAAAGCTCCTTCTTGTTCCATCAAAGGAAGAATTAACCTTTTGATCTGTTTTGCAGAATTCTGAACCCTGGGTTGTTTGTTTCATGTTAATGACATTCAATCTTTGTGCAACAACGGGGCCTTCTTAAGTCTTACAATTCTTCAGCAGAGGCTGAGAATGGAAACTTGATCTCACAAGTATGCTCTGCAGCCTTGTTGTCAAGGTCATTCAGCCTTTCCTGAACAGAAAGGAACTTTGAGATAAAAAAGAATATAAACTGTTTATTTATGACCATTTATTGGACAAAAGATAATTTTTCCCCTTCATCTTTAACATTAGATCTATAGCAGTCCTATAAACAGCCTCTTGTCAAAAAATTGTCTCAATGCAGTCCTGTGAAAATGTCTTCTACTCTTAACTCTGCATTGGAAAATAGCTGGGACATCAGTGCTGAATTAATTATATTAGAGATTATTATGGATATTTATAAGCTGCATGTGCATTTGGTTCAGCTCTGTATATCAAGAACATGTGTAGAACAAGATTACTGTTAGCTTCTTTGAAGGGTAATGATAAATGGTCTTTAGTCCTAGAGTTGAGGATAACACAGGGGAAGAGTGATAATGACACTAGATTCTGATCATTCAAATAATAGAGCTGGGCAGGAAAGATGCTGGCACAGCCCAGCTGGCAGAGCACTGTTTTTCGAAGCATAGTTGGTGGTGTTATACCATATAATACAACATATGAGGAAAAGAGGCTGGCTTGCCCTTTGCAGCAATTTTCCATGGCCATTTTACTGGCTTGGTTCCCTTGTGTAGGAGACATGCAATTTCCATGACTTCAGAACATGTGCTTCATTGCTTGAAGTAGATCAGTTCTGTGCTCCGATGGGGAATGCATTATGAGTGCAGAATGGTGATCTCATAAATCTTTTTGATTCCTGTTTTGGGTTTGATAGGCAACTTGCAGTTTATGCATTTATAACTCTTGCATTTGTAACAAAACTATTGAAACCAATCTTTCATTAGATATGGTTCAGATAATACCAGAAGAATTTCACAGAAGCTTTTTTGAAACTTCCTTGGATTGCTGGACTGGTGCAGACAGGTGGCTTAGTGTGCCTGTGTGTGAGAGGGGCAGAGTTTTCATGTTCCTAGCTATCACCTAGGTCTGTGCAGGCTGGCAACGCTGAGAGATTGGTTTGCATCCTGATATATCAGCACTTGCAGTGCAGGCTCTAAACACAAATACAGAGGCACAGCAGACAACAAAATCCTTTGAATAGCTGCAAGACAGAAATAGGATTGTTTTTGTGTCTATGTGAACAGGCAACAAGACTCAGTGCTTGCCTTACAATTTAAAATGTAATAAGTTGCACAAAACTGGGTATGACTGTCATGTTACCCCTTATGTACTGACAGAAATTGAGGCCACAGAGAGGGAAAGTGTTTGGCTTGAGATGATGCAGCAGTTCTTCAGCAGAGTCCAGGAATGGAAACTTGATCTCACAAATATGGTTTGGAGTCTTTAACGTCAAGGTTACTTAGCCCTGTCTAAACAGAAAGAAACTGCAGAAAAGTGAACATAAACTATTTCTCATTTAATTTTGAATAGTTTATTGGACAAAACTGCTTTTTTTTTTCTTAGTGTTAATAGTGCTCCTTCATCACTGCTTTGAAATAAAAACTACTTCAAGACATGGAAACTGTCCGAAATTGATAAATGTTTTGTTATCTAGCTCCACACTGTAGCACTATTCTTGTTCTCTTTCTATGTGAAAAGAGACATTTAAATGGTATTGGTGCTTAATTTGTAGACAACATGACATATTTGGACAGCTACATCAATACTGAGTGGGCTTGTGTTATTTACAGTGCAGTTTGTTCTTGTATGGAAAGCTAAACTACAAATTCCTTGTTTCACTGAGGGCAAGATTTTGCAGCCATTTTAATAGCATGGCACTGAGCCTGCCAGGACCAGAGTCACAGACCAGAGGGGCTGGTTAAATTTCTCTTTGTGCCTCTGTGAAGCTATTTACAGGTAGGGAGTCTGGATGTGGTACAAAGGGCTTCAGCTCATCCCTGCTCTTATTCCAGTGACAGAAATTGGAGTTCTCTTTTTGCTGGCATGTGTCTAGCTTTCTGACGAGGCTGTGTTTGCTTCCTTATTTTCATCTAACATCTCCATTTCTTAAATAATTACAGTAGATTTATTGACTTGACTTGTACTTAACTACTTTGAGTGCATATATATAGCTGCAATTTACACCTGCAAACATCAGTATAAATAAGGATCCTGTGCCCCTAAACACTTGCCCCCATGTGACAACATAGTCCTAAAGTAATCTGAGTAGCCAAGATGCTAAAGGAAGTTTTTTATCTGCCCCATTAACTCATTTTCCTTTGCATCTCTTTGCAGACTGTCTATTTGTCCTCTGTAAATTGAAATATTTGGGCAGGAAAAAGAAACAGAGAAATCAAGAAAAGAATGTTTTATTAAAAAATGTTTTCAAAAAGAAAAGTATTTCTTTTCAGCCATTTGCAATAAACACATTTCAATTGTAGTTACTGTGGTAGGCATTAAGATGACTTTCTACATGATTAAGAAGACATAAGTGCATAGGAAGTGCAGCTGTCCTCTATTTTAAACTGATATGAATTTTTAACCTTTTCTAATAGCTTTTACTGTGGATCTGAATATTTGCTAGTATGGAGGAGGTGAAAATTCTTTGGAAGGAAGGCAGTATAGGAGATTAGAGAAGGAGAACCATCCAATTCAAGTGTTTTTCCTTTGAGATGTTCTTTGCTTCTTTTCTTTTTACAACATTATACTGACCTTATCAAAGTTCCTCCATAAGCTCAGTATTTCCACTGTTTCATCTTTTCTTTGCAAGGTATACCACCCCTTTTGTCCATTTTGGAGCATTTACTTGGCATTATTCTCAGAGAATATGTCAACTTTTCCATTATTAGATACTGTGCTAATAGTTTTTTTCCTAATGATATATAGTGGGAGCTGTTGCTTGGGTCCATGGTTTTCAGATTGCCTTTTTTTTTTTATCCTACAAAGAGCAACAGCAAGAGGAGCTTCCTCATGCCCATCTTAAATCTTCTGAATGGACCAAATCCCAATACACGTCTGTAAGTCCTGTTCAAGTTCTGTTTCTAGCAATTTTTTATTGCTTTCAAGATTGATTTTCAAAATACTTTTCCCCATCTTGTATTCCCATATTGTATGTATGAAGGAAAACCAGACTTTTGCATTTCATAGAGACATCTGGGGCAATATTATGCATTTTGTGAGATAACAATGGAGAAATATAAATTCTGTAAATTAGATAGTACTGAATCCTCTCTGACAGTTAGTTTTGGATCAAGTATTTATCATGTGCATGATCTCATCTCAGTCTTCAGCTCTTATTTTGTATTTACAGTCTAGACTAAATAACTTAATAGTTTTTATGCTGTTTGTCTTTTAAAAATGGCTATGAATCATATATTCTAGACATAATCTTGATCATGGAAACTTTAGCCTTGGCATTATACTTTCTAATGAGACTAGCTTAGTTTGTCTCTTGTCTGGAAATATTATAAATAACATAAGAAAACAGTATACATTTATACTGAATGGTCCCCCTTCTCCTTCCCTAGCTTTTCCTTTTTGGCCTAGTAAGAAATCATCTATTTACTACAGTTTGTTTCAATGAAGATATAAAAGTATTTTTATTTTTCTTCTGATTAATATACAAGAAATATTTCTATTTTTCTTCTGATTTAGATACATTTATGAGCTGTGTTTTGATTTTTTTTAACTCACTTGCTTGTCTCTTATGTGTTCAATTAGTAAATACAGTTTTAATTACCAGTTGGTTTTTCATGGGTGCCAGAATTTTGGAGGAAAAGTCTTGTAATTGCTACAGTAAGAGTTAGTTTGCCATTTTATGATCCAGTCAAAATTGCCTTCTAGTGCCTCATCCTGCAGAGGTTGTGGTACACATGGCCCTAACATATTTGAAATATGCTGCCACTGGGTTTTCCATCATATCTGCTCTCCTTTCATGTGTTTGAAGTTACTGTGTTTTATTCTTGGCTATTGGAATATTTTCTGAAATATTTCTTTTTGCTTCTGACTTTGTTTGCTTATTTTGGTTAGAGAGGGGCAACTAGTTTCTGGATTTTACTAGATAATTCCACCTTCATAAGCTATTAGACAGGGTTCTAATGAATGGCTTAGTTTATCCACAATGATTTTTTTTTAGGTTTTTTAACTTTTTTTTCTCCTCTAAGATAAGCCAGCGAATTTTTGTAGATAATTTTTATCCACTTGAAAATGACTCACAAAATAATTCTCCAAAATATGAAGAATTTAGCATTGACAGCTAAAATGTTAACATTTTCTTCTTCATACTCTGGGTATGTTACTCCATATGGAGAAATCCTCCTTTGTGTTATTATATTTATATATACCAAAGAGCTTCTTTCTTTATAAAGCTTTTTGAGTGCTGCTTCACCCCTGAAAGTATTACTCTGCACAATCCCCAGCAGCAGCATTTTAAACTCTTTCTTCTGCATTCAAGGAGAAGGTCTATAAGACTCTGGATTCAAAAAATCCATGTTTGGTTTAAGTTTTAAAATTGCATCTTTGTGACAAGTTGATGATCAGCAAACCTTCTGACACCAAAGAGTGAAGTGTTCTTACAATCAGGGAGCAGACTGCTTCTCAAATATTTTACAGCATTTAACAGCATATCCATTTGTTCAATAGGCTTCTTCATTTTTAAAAATTTCTTTGTCTTGCTGAGGTCACCAGATAGCTCTTCCATTATAATAGACATTTTCAAATCTCTTTTATACTAGCTCTTGCAGCAAAACACATTTTCTTGATTAGCTTGATCACTAGAGTTTTTTTCCTAAAAAGCTCTGAAGTTGTAAATAACCTTGTTCTTTTAATGTGCCATTTTTGTCTTTAAAGTATAGTGTGGTTAGTTGGACATGTTTATTTGAAATCACTCAAACTCATGACCTTTGTGACTTCTTCCCCACTGACAGAGCTTACCTTTGCAAAATAGTAGAACTGTCAGGGATTTTAATGATATCAGTGCTTTAGATGCTATTTTCATGTTCTTATTCTGTTGGAATAAATCTGTATAGTTCTCTAGTCATTTTTCATTTTTAGGCATTGCATAGTGAGGTACTGGGAGGTCCTCAGAAAGCATCCCTCCCCCAGCCAGAGAAACAAAGGGGGACAAGATCAAGAAAAGCCATGCAGAATACTAGTATATGTGAGGTTTAAATTCAGTTCCACTGCTTATCTGAGAAATTATTGAAGTTCCTTGCATACAGTTAATGAAATAACTTTTGTGGATCTTTATGTGGTGAAACTTTATTTAGGTAGGATTTGTGAAAAAAGACAGGGGAAAAAAGGTGTTTATTAACAGGAAGCAGTCGAGTTTATTGGTATCCAGTATTTTGAAACAAGTATCTAGTTAATCACAACTGGCATAGACCATCAAAATCATCCAGAAGGCTGGAATTAAAATATTTAACATTAATCAGTAATCACTGTAGTGATAATTAAGTGATTCTGTCTTCAAGTGACAGTTAAATGGTCATGTAGCAAAAGCTATCCATGATTTTCTTTGTATTATCTTCTTGATGCCTCTGTAGGATAACTCATATGAACAAAATGAAAAGTGCAAGCTGCTATGTGATGCTGTGGACTTGTCAGTCACTTACTGTCAGGTTTGTTTGGGAAATTCAAACATGGAGTACATTAAGCTTCAAGCAAAGACCAAATCAGGATAATCAGTTTGGGTGAATCAGAACTCGTCTGACTCCAGCAAAAAATGTTTCTGTCTGATTCTCAGCAATACCCTTATATTTACATATTGAAAAACTGGGAGTTGCAGAAACCTAACTTATCATGATAACAGCACTTCTTCCCTGGTAAGTGGAAAGCAGTGGAGAATTAGGCCCTAGCTTCCAGTCAAATTTGGAAAAAGGGAACAGCAGTGAGAGATATCCTTTAAATGTATTGCTAAGTAAAAAGAAGCTATAATACACTCTTCATTTATTTTTCATCACCTTCCTTGCATGCATGAATAGTCACACTGATGCACAATTATATTTAGTCCTCATTTAAGTCAGTTGCTGTCAACATAAGCTGTAGATAAAGGCCAAGTCAGTAAAACGTCACCCAGGAGCAGAAGCAATTGTATCATGAGTTACGCTGACTCCCGCACTCTCAGGGCACAAAACCGAGACCAGTGTTGCAGCACCTCAGACCTGACCAGGGCCGGGGCTGGAGACGCCAAGAAGGGCATTCTTCAGTAGGCTTTGGGATTCTAAGACAATGCCTTTTCCCAGCAGAAAGTCGGGTAACAAAACAAATTCTCACTTTTGTGGGGAAAAACCCCAGAGGTGACCAATGTACTGTTGACAGAAGGAAGCATGACTCGTCTTTCGCTTCAGTAAACTGGAATACCAACAGGCTGACCGTGCAGTTGTATTACTCCTGTTCCTACCACACCCGACACTCAGTGTGAGGAACTGTTTAGGTCTTACTGGCATTTTTATCTTTGTACACTGATAAATGTAATAGAGATATTATGGACTGAAAGTAAGTAATTCTTGACCCAAATAGGTAAATGGTAAATTACGTAGGTAGGAAAGCAGATCCTCAATACAATGTAAAATTACTATACAATATATAAAGAATAATTGGCTGTCTTTAATTTGTGTCTTTGTTTTTCTTGTTCTTCTACATGAAATAGCATAAAAAAATTCCCTGGTGAATGAGAAATTAACTGAAAGAAAATTTCATAGGTCTGAGAGAGATGTTTGAATTGCTGGTCTAATGCTGCTGCATTTACACAGAACCTCTCACATCCTGAGTGATGTCATTAAGTGACATAATAATGGAAAATTACATAATATTATTTTAAATGCTGTCAAGTCCAAAATCAGTTGTACACTAGCTGAGAATAAAACCTCAGTCCTTCCCCCCCACCACCCCTTCCCTTCCAATTCCCTGTGGAAAAGACCTTTTCAGCTCTGTGAGTTTCTTCTTAGTTTCCTCTTTTCATAGTGGGGATAATGTTTTCCCTAGCCCACCATGAGTTGGTGAAAATGCTTTTTAGTGTATTAATGCAGATTGGAAAATGCTACCATAATAAAATTACTTGGCATCATCTTACTCTTTGCTTGTTTAGATTGGTGAGTTCATATTTTGCAAGACTCTTTGACAGTGGCTAAAGGCATGAGTGGCTGTGTGCCCTTATGCAATACTGTCATTGTTTCTCTAAAGGTCATTACATTAAATAGAAGCTGCAGTGGTCTTTATGAAGGCAAGAGAACCTGCCTAAAAAATGATAAAAGAGCAGCCATGCATTGAGACTTTGGTAACTCTTACTGAGCGAATGAGTTCTTTGACCTCTTAGGTTTGCTTCAGTGTACTTTTGTCTTGGATTGAGGCTCAATTTAAACCATAAAGTAGTTTTGTCAACAGTTACTCAAAATGTAGAAAAAAAATCAGTGACATATCCCAGTCAAAGAAATAGGGCTATTCAAAAGCTTCATAGAGATAGATTTCTCTGTAAGGGGGAAGGATGTCAGTTCTCTTCAGCCGCTGCTAAGGCTGCTGAGATTGTGGTAGCCTGCCCTGAAAATAGCATAAGACTCCTTGTTCATATGGATCTCCAGATAGATCATGTGTGGGACTTGGTATCTGTGAAACTGCTGTGAAACCTAGGACCCTGACCCATTGCTTCAGGCTTTTCAGCACTGTCACAGCTTTCTGCTTCCATACCTATGAAACTGGGACCACTGAGGCCACTTCACTTGAAGGCTTCCAGGAGTATGGACATTGATTGCTATAGAGCCTAAAATGTTTATAAACAACTATTTGGGGATCAATAAATGACAATTTTTCAATTTCAAGCTTATTTTGTAATGAAAATGCTGCCTTACTGAAGAGCAATCAGCCAGACTGCCCATGTTGAGTCTGAGCTGTCCCATGCTGGAGACAGTCCCTTAGAGCTCAAGTATATCTGGAGCTTATTTGTTTTCCTGACATCCCATGCGGATCAGGTATTAAGGAGCAGGAAGAGAGATACAAGTAGGCAGGAGCAGGTCTCCTGAATTCCTTTTTGTCTGCTACTTGGCCTGACATTTAGACTCTTGTTTCCTGTTTAGTCAGCCTGTGCGTACATTTTGGAGAAGACATGAAGACACCTGCACTATTTCAGGTGCAAGGGATACCAAATTCAGAGATCTCTTCCAAAGAGGACACTATTTTAAATTTCTCTAATTTCATGATAATGTTTACCACCTCAGAAGGGTAATTGCCTCATGCCTCAGGTTACCTCCAGCACAGATCATCTACATCTTAGATGGGTGCTAAGGGAAGTATTGAGTCATACTTCAAATGGTACCGAGCAGAGCTGCTCCAAGCAAGGGCTGGGCGCTTCACCATCTTCAGCATGGGGTCTGTAGGTAGTAGTGGTTCCACAGTGCCTGGATTTGAACTTGACATGACACAAGAGCTGCTACTGATCATTGACCTTTAGGAGGCAAAAATGTTGTTGAGCTTCTAGTGACATGCCTAAACCTCTAAGTTTGAAATAGTTGATTCCAATACAACTAGGAAGCTGAATGAGGATTTCTCCACTTCCATCCTCAGTGAGACACTTCAATAAGGATCTGAAAAGTAAAATACCAGAGGAGCTTATGGAAGTATAACACCATCCAGAAAGTGTAATTAAAACAGTTTGGCAGGAAAATGCTTCAAAAGAACATTTTTTGTGAAACTTCCAAATTTCAGTAAATATTCAGGAAAATGCAATAAAATTAAAAGTAGTTTAGAATAAATTAATTTCAGAATGTTGGCATTACTGCTTAGCATTTGTAGTTACCTAAATTTTAACTAATAATGAACATTTTATGTTACTACTGCTATATGCCATCATAAAAGAGTTGCATTCATTTTAAAAATAATGAATTGAGTTTGTTACTTTGTAATGGTTGAAATATTTTATCTGTTTTCTGGATCATAGTATCTTCTGTTTGTATCATAATGAAAGTAGTAATAAAAATAGACAGCCCTTTGATCTAGAAAAGTACTTTTCCCAATGAGTAACAACTTCCTGTCCCTACACATTTTTAAAATGAAGGAGTATCTCTGTTTCTTCAGGAGACCTTTCCTCACTTCCTTTAAACTGTAAAATAAATGTATTTTTCTAGTACAACATAAGGCCAATGAAACAAAGGTTAAGAAGAATTTGCTCTGGTACAAATGCTGCATTTGCAGCTCCTCTCAGCTTTCCTGCAGGAGGCAGTTAGCAGGGAGATGGAATGCCAACGTCTTTTCCTGGACAGATGCATGTGACCAAAGCCCAGGTGTCTTGAACTTTGACAACGTGCCTGCTATTGTGACACAAGGACTGGGTTGCACATCTGATTTGAACTGTATTGGCCAGCTTCCCTTGGCCCCAAGGTGGAGCCGTGGAGGGATGGGGGTTGTTTCTGTTCATAAATGAGCACAGTTTTGCTGATCATGATGTTAGGTGCAAAAGACTTTCTTCTAAGGCTGCTGCAGAGTACATTCGGCCAGGAGTTGTTTGTCCTGTTCCACTGGCTCTGAATGCAGCCTGCTGCATATGGGAAAGGGAGCAAGAGGGCTGAAGAGGGTAAAAAGGAGAAGGGGACATGGATTTCTGAACTGCCCCAAACTGGGCTAAGGGGCAAATGTTACTGTTGTTTTCATGAAGGAGAAATTCATTCTTGAAGCATCACCTAGCTGAAATGCAAACTGAGCCTCATGTATGATTATGGGAAAGGGAATAATATTGCTAAGGAGAAATTTTGCCTTAAAGAGATTCATGGTTCTTGACTATAATGTCTATCAGAGAATGATTAGGGAATCTTGTGTGGAGATGAATACGAGATCCAACTAAGCAGAAGAATCACATAAAATACTGATAGACAAGATAATTGCAAGGTCAAAGGTAAACACTGATTTTTTTTTCTATATGATATTTGCCAGCTGCTGGCAGTGGTTCCCTATCCCTGCTGGAAAATATCTCAGTACTTCCTCAACTGCTTCATTTTCTTCCAGCAGGTTAGATTACCTAAGGGTATATAATTGTCTTGGTATATGATTATGCAATGGATTTTCCAGTGGCTAGAAACTAGAAATAGCAGCAAGATCACACTTGGAAACCAAGAAACAAGATGGCAATGATTATAGGTATATCACTCACCTGCAGGGTTATCTCATGCAGATCAACATAGAAGAACAGTAACAGCAAAGCCTGGAAATAAACTTGTACCATTGGTGTCACAGGTCTGTGGTTATGTGGAGGATTTCAGCCTCAGCAACCACCAACTGTCACCAGCATCCTCTCCATCATTACACAACACATCTTTTCTGCTATTCAGACCGGCCTGAGCAAGGTGCTTTGTGAAGAACTAACTGTGTGTGCTATTTGTAGGTAAAGGACTTGCACAGTTAAATCTATTTATAGATAATACAGTTAATCTCATCTTGAAAGCAAGGGGAAAAGTGATATAGACAGTAGCAGCTGTAACACTAATATATTATATTTTAACCATCACATTCTTTTCTAAAATGCTGTTGACTGTCATGACTGCACACAGTCACTGATTTGTTTTTACTGACTTGTGTGGTCCCTTATTCCCTGTTTAGCTTTGCAGATTTGTTAATAGTTACTGGTGATTTTCTTCAGGGAGCTTAATCCAGTTTATTCAAATGTTGTAAGTATATTTAGCTGGGAGTTTATATTGTTACACCTCTAGTTCCTGTACAGCTGTATGTGCTTCTTAAAGATGAAAGATCTGTACAGGCCTATTTATTTATTGATTACAAGATTCACACAGCTTGGGAACAGGAAGAAAACAGCAGTTGGTGGCAGGTGGAACACTTTTGTCCAGTAACAGTTGAAAAGTCTTTCTCATTAGTCCAGTTATATCTGTTGCCGCCCACTTACTCCGGTGGGTTCAGAGGAACCATGTGACACCGGACACAGAAGTCAAACAACAACAAGCCCAGCCTCTCACCTGGAAGAAGCTTTGGACTTTACCTTATAAGTACATGATTCTTACCTTAGCCAATGGAGTCAGATGTGCTATGCCCGGGGCCGGGTTATCTCAGGTTATAAATGTTGTCTAATTTGAATAAAGTTGAGATTTGCCTGAACATCATATTGGTGTATTGCGGTCTCCATTGGATACGTCTGCAATATATATCCATCAGACTTCTTTTTGGGCAGGACTGGACTGATCTGCCAGTTTAGGTTCCCTGGAAAGTTACCCCATCCAAAGCTGTGTACCGAACAAGATTGTCAAGACTGCATTCAGCATTGTCTGTTTCTCTGAACTATCTAGCCAGTGGTTAATAACATTTTCCCCCCTATGTTAAATACCTTTCTCCTCTATATGAGAAATCCAGAGCTGCAGTTTAGAATTGACCATGAGACCCAATAGTAAAACAGAAGTGGTTGTTTCAGCAAACTGATCTCTTTCAGATGGCCCCTTTTGAGCAAGAGGCTGTAGAATCACAGAATGGACATGATTCTACAGTCCCTTGCTCAGAAAGGGCTTGGTCATGATTTTTGTTTTATCATAGACCAGAAACTTGCTATACAAATCTTGTCCCAAAGTTCATCTATATATTAACACTATACACATAAATAATAAAGGGAAAATGTCTATATCTAGAAGTATGATTATATCTTATAGATACCTGAAATATGAGACAGTAATGGTACTAGTAAAGGTAAGCTTACAGTTGCACAGTAATCCCAGCTAAGGGGGGTGGGGGGAATATTTTTTCTATATTTTCAATTTTGTGCTTGCATCCTAAAAACAGATACAGAAGAACATTTTTTCTTGTAATAGAAATATTTCTTTCTAAACTACAACACATGACATGATAAGGTGACATTTTAGACTTGGTCTATGTCAGAAAGATACCAAAAGGACAGTTAAGACAGCAGCGAGGAGAGATCATGTTAAAGGCAGTTAACTTCTTTCTGATAAGTAGCAAGGAGAGGAGTTCCTGCCAGCTTGTCACTACAAGAAACAAACTCTATGATCTTGAACAGTTTTCAACATCTGTGTTTCAGCAGTGGCTGACAGGGAAGCAAATCTGGTTTTTATCATCCTCATGCAGGCTGCTGTAACATCGCTGTGGCTAACCTCTGATTGTATGAAGGACGGGACATGGCAGTAACCTCAGAGAACATGACAGATAAAGTTAAGAAACAGGACATCATAAACAGGGAGAGGGAGTTAAAATTAGTTGAAGAAGGCTTTTGGAGGAAAAGTAGCTCTTTTCCATTTTGTGTTGTCTTTTGTGGGTCCAGAAAGCTTGGGTTTTGGTGAAGCTGTGTCCAAAACAAAAAAAGAATAATTTTTTTGTCCTCTATGCTGCTTCCAAGAAAAGACCTACAGGCATCTTCTGGCCCACGCATACACTAAAATAATATAGAATAGAAGCTGGTTTCCCATTTACAGATGGTGAAAATGAAGGGCAGGAAGTCAAAGGTTGAATTTTTTTAAACTTCTATTGAGTTGAGGAAAAAATATTCACTGACAAAACATCAGTGATTAATGTTAGCAGCTTATTGACTCAGTTTGTATTTGAGTCTGTTCCGCACTTTTGCTGATACGGCCCAGAGTCGTCAGAGGGTCTCTTCCCCTTTACATGAACTGCATTTGAGAAGACTCAAGTCATGAGAAAGATTTTATGTCCATTATCAAATTAGTGATGTGTTGAAGGATGATGCACAAATTTCCAAGTGCAAAAACCTTTTAATGGTTCACCAGTGATCCTGCAAGTAGCAAATAAATGTGGCAAAGTTGGCCAAATCTTAGAAATGTGAATATGTTTTATTCAGACAAAGACAGGATTTTCTGATGTGTTCTGGAAGCTGGAATTTCTGTTGGAAAAATAGTCTGCAAATAACAACACATGGGATTACTGAAATGAAGTATGACCCCTGGCAGCTGCTTGCTGAAATTGGTATGGTGCTCCCTGGGCTCAGTGCTGCCCACCTTCTGAACAGCAGCTGTGGCTTTCATGACTGTGTTAATTTTGCTCAGTGTCTGCTGCTTTCCCAGGTCTGGATTGCTGGGATATGTCTGACCTCTGGATGTAGTCTCAGAGTTTCTAGGCCTCCAAGCCAGCTGGCTCCCTTGCTTGCAGGGACTGGATGCCTGGTGTTCCACTGGAATCCCACTTCATTATTTATCAAGGATGCTGATCCCAGTGCTGATCCCAGCTTGCTCTGAAGAAGCCATGCCTTGCTGGAGAGTTCACAACCAGCTTTAGCTTGTGTAATGATTAATTGATACTTCCAGAGACACTGATGGACAGACAAATCACTATCTTTAGTTCCCTTGCTGTATAATTACCAGACAATTCAATATTTCTCCCATGAACATAGCATTTACCAGTTATGCTCCATCTGCCCATTTGGCAGTGTCCACAACACGGAATAGCTGAGCAAGCCTGCCATCCCTTTCCAGCCTTCCCTCTCAAGCCTGGCACACAGTTGCAAGGCAGAAGTGATCTAATGCTCATTACTCAATTTTCTTCACACAGTTCATCCTTATGTCAGCTTTTACTTTCCCCATATTCACATTTCTGTCCTTGCCTGCCTGTGCCCCCTGCCTTCTGTCACGCCAGTCAGGTGGCACTACTGTGTTTTCCACTGCTGCATATGCTTAATTTTTTCCCTTCTCATTATCTCCTCCTTCAGTTTACTGAGCTCACTTCTGCCTTCAAACCTCTTTTTCCATATTACCTGTCACTGGGAAGCCATAGCTTCCTCTTCCCCTTCCTGCTTCAGACTGTCAGCCACAGTCCTTTCACATCCTATCCCTTCCTCTCCTTTTTATCAATAAATCTCTCTCTTCTGCCTTCTTCTTAGTTCTCTATTTAAAAGTGTCTCAATATATTTTACCTCCTCTTTTGCCATTTGTCCTGAAGCCATGACAAAGTCAGCTTTCCCTTTGTCTTGCCTCATTCATCTCCTTTCCACTCAATAACCCCAGCTCTTCTTCCTCTGGGATTTGTTCCACCCAATTTGTCTTATTTCTTAAGGCTTATTTGATTCAGCTATGTGTGTGTTTATGTGAGCATCTAAATCTAATGACCCATTTTTTAACCCATTGGTAAGCTGAAACCTCAGCAATAACAGAGAGAAGGCCTTAAAAATACCAACTTCCTGCAGTTTTCATGAAGATTGATGATGGGGTAAAGAAAAAGATCTTCACTTGCCTTTACTGATGAAAAGGCTGCAGCATGTGCTCCTTCCAGTGATTGCACAATTATTAATTGTTATTAACGATCAACAGCAGGAAAAAACTTCACTCAGAATTTGCATTTTCCTGGACAAAAGAAAATGAAATCACAAGAAACAAATTTGTGAGAAACCAGACCATGGGAATTCTATGCTCACAGAATGGTTCCTTTTCACTCTTTCACTCAGTGTCTCTCTCTTTTATTTCATGTCTACTTTTAGCTACTTTTATCTTTGTTGACTTCTTTTATCAAAATGTCTCATACAAATTTTAGTCACTCAGGTTTCTGATTTGACCTCCATTTGTGAACCCATTCTTTCTGCATCTTGACTTCATCTTCTTCTATTGTCCCTCTTCATGTCTCCAAGTTCTCCTTTACGCAATGTGTTCTCCCTTAATGTTTCTTCCATTTGTCTTGTTTTCTATGAGCACTCTTAGGAATGTCAGTTCCTTAGTTTTGTAGCTGCTGGTGACTGTCGCTGTCCCTGAGCATTGTCTTTATAATCCATCCCTCCATAATTGAGAAAATTGCCTTTTAAATGCAGAACTAAAAGAAGAAAAAAACCTTGATTTTTCTAGAAGAGGAAGGAAGAATATAGTGTCTTTTTGAAACTTCATAAATTAATTCAGAGCCACAGTGAAAACTGAACTGATTTTTATCAGCCTTGATAAAATTTCATATAAATGTTCACAGTTCTGTCACAAACACAAGAAATCTTTCTCTTATTACAAGCTGAGATACAAATTTATTTCTGAGACATGTACAATTCTTCTGCACTACAGTTCATGCACTGAGAAGGCATGAGAAGGCTGTGTGGCTTTCAGTCATACCAATCTTATTTTGCTCATTTTATTCTCAATGATCTTTCATTAGTAACTAATACTTAAAACAATAGTAGGCAACGATTTTGGGACCTTCTGAATAGAAGCATATGAACACTCGGCATGGAAATACTTCTATTAAAACCCAACAAGAACAGAAATGTTTTAAAAAGCGGGATAAATTGTTCTTTCATCTTTGAATATCAACATAGTTGTTTCAGAAATATCAATGAGTTAAAGTCAGCATTTCAGAGGTAAGATCCTAAATCATATACTTGTAAAGAGAATTTCTTACAACCCAAAATTAAAATATAACTGATGCAAGAAATCAAGGATAGAAGTCTTTCATAATTGAGTGACAGATAAGGAGAGGTAGCAGAAAAGAAATGCTCCCTAGTGGGCCTGGTTATGAGGGATGCTTCTCATTTTCAATTCAGGAGCATATAGAGGCATCTCTCCAGTAGAGTTTTCAATCACTCTATTTCAGAAATCCCAGAGACCACACACAACTGCCTTGCATAGAAGTGAAATTAAGATCCTGTACTAAGTGAGAATTTGATTTTGCCTTGAGCAATTTCTGCTGAAAATTTTGTCAGTACTTCAGGCTGTGAAGTATTGAAGGTATAGCATTATGACAGACTGCTTCATTTCCACAACCAGTAACCAGTAACAGCTCCCAGTTTCAGATCTAAATCAAGTAAAAAGAAATCAAGTAAATAGGAGCAATGAAATTGCAGCTTGCTTATGGACCATAAGGCCACGGCTCTCACGCTAACACGAAATAAATGGCCACATCATACTTGACAGACAGTAGCCTCAGTTCTGACCAATATGTGGAGAGTTTTGAAATATTTCTTTTGCTACCTGGATTTTAGTCCCTGTGTCATGCCTAGCCCAGAACAAGAAAGTTTCTCAAAAATATTATTTAATATATGTGTCAAAACCTATTGTGCAGATAGTAGTTTATGCTTTAAATTTGCAATAGGTGACTGCCTAGTAATGTAGTACTCTTCATGTAATTGCCATCAAATTTTAGTGTTTTGGTTGAACAGTTATTTGCTTTATTTGCTGTTAAGTTGCAATCTGCTTCTTGTAGGGAACCATGAAATTATCCAGCTATGATAAATTAGTTTATGGAAGTGGAATGCAGTTGAGGTTAATAGTAATGGCTATATAATTGCAGGGAAGTCTAAAAAGCTTTTTCAGGTCACTGTTTTTCTAGAGACTGTACAGCAGCACAGTAGTACAGTTTTTGTTAAAAAGTGCCTACTTCAGTTACAGGAAACATTAACTATATGAACAAGCAGGAAAAAGGGGAATCAGTTATGGGTACATATAAACATAGTTAAACAAAATTAAAAATAGACTTACATATTTTGCAAATGATAATCTTCTAAATATGAACATTTAAAGTAAAATCCACCAGACACTGCAGACAGAATCAACTACTGTGAAAAAAGGGTAAATTGCTTCATATGATCTCAATAGCATTGATTTTGTACCTCAGATATCACGATGTTCATTCTTTCCTTCAGACCATTTTAGTGAAAACACTTAAGAAGCATACTTGCCTTATTGTCTTAAATTCTTAAGTTTCCCCCCAAACTCCTTTGCCCCTGGATTAAATGCCAAACCATCCCACACTTAATTTATTTTGTTTTTCTTCAGTTGTCTGTTTGTTGTTGATTTCAATTTTCAAGCAATTCTTTTTAAATTTGTGGGATTATTCTCAATAAAATTTCTCCAGGAAATCAAGTGAAATGCAACCACTTAGGTGGAGTATTTTCCCCCAGATCTTCAGTAGCAGAAAATAAAAGCAGTGTAACTCTCTGCCAGTATCTTATTTAAATCTGTTTCATCTTAACCTCACTAAATTAGCATTAGAGGAACAGACCTTTATGTTAAATTTATCGCAGAGTTGTGCCAGCAGGACTAGTTGCATTTTAGTGGTCCCTCATTGCTGGTTTGCACAAAATTATAGCAAAGCCCAGAACAGTAAATTAAAGTGGCACACAACCTTTTTATGTTGAACTTACAGTAGTTGAAAGCTTAAGCTTCTGTAGAACTCCATTACTATTTCATGAAGTGTGTTTTCCATATTTAAAATTCTGATTAATTAGAAACACTTGCAGTAATTAACACGCATGCTAGAGGAAGCCAGAAATTATCTGTACAAAGTTGTTTGTGGTTTATTTTAGTGTACATACACAAAAACTTGACATACAGACTCTCTTCCTGGACTTCTGATTCCATGAACTAACACTGCCTGGGTGCCTGATTTTAAGTTATTCCCTGCAGTAGCTTTTTCCCTTACAGGCAGCTCTGTCTCTTCAAGTAACATTCTGCCTTGTATGTCTTTCATCTCCCCAGTTTTGTGACCCAGCAGTTTGTGACCATGTTCTTCTCTATACTAGCTCTGTATTTTGGTTTTCATCCATGAGCCTTCTGTGTATTCTTCAAATGTATTAATGTAATAAAATACATTAGGTCACTGTAGGAAACATAAACTCTATCTAATAACTATTGCTGCAAACTGCAGTGTAACCCAGGGTGTTGAAAGATGTTGCCCAATGAGGTGAATTCAATGGCACTTAACAATATTTAAGGCAGTATTTTGCCCTTGCTTTTTGGCATGCCATATACTTCTTTCAAAACAAGGGTTCTCTGAGCCATAATCCTATAAAGAGCCATGATAAGATGAAGGGTCTATACATAATTTTGCACTAAAAGTTTCTAAAAGGATATATAACCCCCCCAGATTTATAGCACTGCATCCCAGTCAGCTTCTGTTTTACCTTTCAGTCCAAGCAAGAACAAGGTTACCCAAGCCCATTTAAACAGAAAAGATATAGTGCTGGTCTTCATGGAAGCTTTTAACAAAATCTGCTCTGCAAAACCAGTTTTACTTCATAGCTAACCTGTAAATAGACACAGAAGTGAAGGTGAAAATACTGAAATGGCTTTAATTATTTTATAAATATAAATAAGATTGTGGCCCCTATCAGCTTGTACCAGAAGAAGGGCAAAAATTTTAATTCACAGTTTGTTTTATTTGTGTTTGTGTCTGAACTGTTGAGGAATGCGTGACTGTGTGTGGACCAGGCAGACCACTGAACCTGCTGCAGCGTTATCGCATCTCCTTATGTAACCTCCCTTTTGAACTGATCAGTTGATTTGGATAATACCTGCAAGAGATACTTGGAGTCTGTGGGAGATGTGTTTATTCAGAGTACATAGGTGTCTGAGCACACACACTGAATGGAAAATGTTCATCTCATAAAGCTGTCAGAAGGCACATATTGAGTCTGCAGTGCCCTTGAAAACTCACTCAGAGTTGCAAGGACAAGTTCACCTACAAAGAATGACTTCATGGATCTGGTCTTTCTACCTGCTCCTAGTGAAGTGAATTCAGTGTGGTGCTGTTGCTAGATGTTCTTGTTATTCCTCTCTCCCAGTTTACTAACCAAGGAACCACTATGTTTGAGCATGGATATGCTACTTGTGGATGAACAGTCTGTGGAAGACAAGATCAGTGACTTTTGAAGACCTGTGCGTTCTTCCTCTTGAACTCAGCACAGTCACCTCAACTTTACAATTAATAAGTACATATATATTTCAAAGAAAAATTTTTCTTCTTTTTATGCAAAATTTCCTCTTAAAATAACCTCTTTCCAGTGTCTCACATAGGCAATGACAATCTTTTCTGTGCATGAAGATGGAAAGATTTTGGGTGACTAAAGATGGTTTTTAGGTAATAGAGAGAGGGTCTTTATCAGTGAGAGAGACCATGATGTTTCTCACTGTTTGTCATTTACTTATAATGTTGGAAAAGTCTGAGTTGTCAGGTGTGATGAGACATTAGTTTTTTTCCTGCATATGGAAATAGATTACAATATTATTGCAAGCTGGCTAGGATGCTTGGAATTTATGTCCTGCTTTATTATGCACTGATTACCCCTTGAGAACAAGCTCATTATTCTTTATCAATGTTTTTATGGTTTGCCAAGAACACTCTGCAGCAGGACTTGTGATGATGGAGTCACTTCACTTTACACATAAAGCAATAGGAGCAAAAATCAAATTTGAATCAAATTTGAAAAATCAGTCGCAGTACATTTACAAAACCCAAACCAAAGCTTTCCTAGAATAACTATTTTCTCTCTTCACTCTTTCTGCTGTCAGTAGATGAAGACAATTTTGTACCATATCACCATGTAAGCTCTATGTCAGTATTTGTGCAATTGTATAACTCAGTCATGAAAAATGTAACCATGATAAACTCAAGGTGATGACGCCTTTTAATACTGACAGTCAGTAAGTATTCTGTATATCATATAAAGTATGATTAACTCTTTGAGGTTGATTACATCGAAGGAAGTTAGACTGTAAAGGTGTCAGACTACTACGCTAGGTATTTGCTGGTATTGCACACTGACAATTGATTTGAATAAAAATTAACATATCTGAGTTTTGCCATGCTGTGGTTGCAAGGACTGATTTAGCAACAAGCTGAAAACCATGTTTATTTGATAGTGTGTTGCTCTAGAATAGGCAGGGAGAGATGGTTAAGCTTAATATTACATGGGTAATATTATTATATGTTTATCATCTAAGAATTTGTACTGGGTTTACTGGGTCAGATGAAAGGCCCAGCTAGTCCAGTGCCCCATGTACAGCACAGGCCATGCAGATAGGCTGTATGTATGTATGGCCAGGCTTCGCAAATGAAGATTTGGGAGGGGCTCTCCCCACGTGGGTGTGCCCTTCCAGCCTGTGCAGTGGATTTTTTAGGTGAGGCACAGCATGTTCAGAACTGGCCCCACCCTTTAACTCCTCTGGTTCATCTGCCACAGCCGAGCGAGCTTGGACGGTGACAGTGAAGTCCTCAGGACTAGAACCTACAGCCCCCGCTATTCCCAGGTGGTCTTCCATCCAAGTACTGACTGGGCCTGACCCTGCTCAGCTTCCGCGATCTGACAGGATCAGGTGTCAGAGCCATGAAGAGATGCCCAGAAAAAAGACGAACAAAGCAGGCAGGGATGACACTTGCTCCTAATATGTTCCTGCACTCCACCTGTTTTCAGCTCTGTCACTCCTTGGGCTAATGTGGCTTTGTGGTGTTTAGTAATCCTTAGAAGACCTCTCCTTGAGCTCACATGAGCTTTATGATCTACAATTGTGGCAAGAAGTTGAACAGGTTTGCCACCTGTCACATGAAAAATCACCTTTCTTGTTTGCTTTGGACCTGCCTGCTGCCAGCCTATTCCCTAGGTGATCTTTAAGGTCCCCTCCACCCCAGGCCATTCTTTTCCAGACCTATGAGCCCTAATTAACTTAAATTATTCTCCAAATGGAAATATTTCCTTTCACATTTCAGTATTATTTCTAAATTAGACCTTTTTGCCCTTTGATAATAGGAATTGTTTAGTATCTTTGGAACAGTTAACCCCACATATTCTATTACATGGAAATATTTAATATCTCTGTATTCCTGTATACGTGTGTCAGACTCTGAAATGGTGCAAATCTGTAAACCTGGTGTTTTCAAATAAGCTCTATCTGTGTAGACCAAATGAAGCTGTCATCCAGGATTTGCCTTTGTGTTTATTGTTGATGATGCAAATTTAATAGGTGCTTGAAGGTATTTACAACTTTTGTAAGCTACCTTAAAAATAATCAATGACTTAATTGTTCAAAATAATCTCTCTTCAGAATTAAATGATAAAGAGAAGTTCATAAAACAAAGTAGAGCTGTGTTTTCCCCTTTTTGAACTTAGACCTAATTCCCTGAAAGTGCCTTATATAGCTTATTCCATGGCTAGTATAAGAACACAGAGTATTTCAATGGTGAATACCTCAATGTGAGCACGACAGCAGTGACTACACTAGGAGAATAACCTGAAAAATGAAAAGCCCCTTAAATTGTGCATGTTTAGGAGGAATATTTGCATTCAAAGTCAATGTGAACGTCAATTAACTGAAACAAAGAGAGATTGTAAAATCAACAAAGTGAAGCTAACTAAATGCTTTCTACAAGGAGCCTGTGGAAGAAACAGGAAAAGGTGTAGTCGAAGTCTGCCTTTTTTTACTACCATGTTAAAAATCAACTTGCAAATTGTTTATGCAGAAGTCAAAACCAAACCAACTACCTCAGAATTTGGCAGCATTCCACCCACAAAAGATTAGTTACATCATGTGCTTTTCCAAGAGTAAGAAAGCTCCAGGCCTCGATTCTCTCTTGCATATCATTCATTTTCCAAAACCATAACAAGTGTGTATCCTCATGCCTTCTGTCTGGCAGGAATCAACTCTTACACTTGTTACCAGAGCAAGTGATTATTATTTGCACTTTGCGAGATGAACTTCCTAAAAGGAGCACCTGTGCTTTTCCCAGAGTAAGAAAGCTCCAGGCCTCGATTCTCAGATGCATAGGATTCACTTTCCAAAACCATAAGAAATGTGTTTCCTTATATGTTCTGTCTGGCAGGAATCAAATGTTTCACTTGTTAAAGGACCATGGGAGTTTTATTTGCACTTTGCGAGATGAGCTTGCTTCAAGGAGCACTTGTGCTTTTCCCTAATAAGAAAGCTCCAGGCATGGATTATCTGATGCATATGATTCACTTTCAAAAGCCGTTAGAAATGAGTGCCCTAATGTATTCTCTCTGGCAGGAATCAACTCTTTCACTTGTTAGCTTCAGGGAATATTAGCATTGCAATGTTGCAATAGTCCAAGCACCACCCAAAGAGCCAAACACGGAGCACATAGCTGGGCTATGCTTTGTAGATCTGGTCACGATTTTATTGCATGCATTCAGTATACAAATATTAACTTTTATCTACTCATGTGCACTTTTTCAATAGTTTGATGAGTCATCTGAGGCAATCATGCACGAAAAAGCTTTCTTTACAATTTCTGATCAAGATAGCATTTAACAGGAAGTCAGATAACTGACTTCTATGTTCAAACCTGCCATGACAAACTATCTTTCACATTTAAGATATTAAACAACTTTGTCATACCCAGTTGCCTCATGACATATTTTCTGCCTTATGAGAGTAGATTTTAGCTTGGTTTTGGCCTAGTAAACTTTGGATAGAAAGTAACAGCCTGAAGAATTTGCTAACATACCGTAGTTTCCACTCCTTTGGAGATACAGAGGTCCAGTTTCAACCAGGTGATTTTCTTAAAGCAATGAAATTAAAAGTTTCTTAAGGATACAGACTCTCACACTGAACTAATTAAATGCCTTTAAATACTGAATATTGGAAGGAAACACTTGCTGTGGGGGACAGGATATTTGTTAACTGCTAGTTGCAGTTCCTTCTTGGGCTTTTCTATAAAATACCTGGTGTAAAATTCCTGTGCTCCTTAGAAATATGAAATATATTTCTGTGTTCCTGAAGCAGAATGTTTCTTTGCCATAGCTCTTTTAGTCTTAGCTTACAGGGAACCTTCAGCAGTGTTTTCAGCAGACACAGGGAATGTGGAGAGGCCATGGCAAGTCATAGTACAGGCAGAGCCCCTGGATGCTGCATGACATGCTTCCAGAATACTTGGACTGCTTCTGTGCTATTTCATAGTGCCAGCTTTGAACACCAGTGCCTATGCTGCTTGCCATTGGTTACTTATACAATCAGCTGATTTATGAAATAATAGTAATATTTTCTTCCAGTTTCTCTAAATTCTACATGGCACAGGGTATAAACCTTTTCTAAGCTATTTGTCACTCGCATCCCTTAGTGTGGATTCTGGGCTATATATCCCTCTTACGTCAAGAAAAAAGACCAGATTTTTACTGCCAAAACTATAGCATTAACTGGAATTAAGCTAGTTAGCCTCCTGCAAAGAACTACCTTCTGTGCTAAATGGTGTTTTAATTTGTGAAACCTTATTTTAAAATGCACAAGGTGTGCCAAGGTAAAAAAATGTGCATGGAGTTCAGCAACTTTCACACCTATATGAACACTGGGTTTATACTTACATTGCTGTGTGTCCACATTTCTTATACTTTCATTAAGAAAACTGGTAGCCATGGAGTGCTCCTTCGGTGTGCATACAGCAGCATTTTGGGAAGTGTATTCTTGTATTTTCTTTCAACTTCTAAACAGGCTCTGTAGTACCTGAGGGCTATTATGCAATGCCATCTGTGTAACAGCTAGTATTTTCAGCTGTTCACCATGCAGGATCTCAGAGCATTTTCCAAAATATGATACAAGTGTCATTTACTGAACACTGTATGGGCTTATTACAGCTAAGTAAATATTTCACCTACTCAATAAAACCTAATTCACAGCCTACATAGGGTGGGTCTCTGTAAGAGTTGCAGAGAGCTGGCAATATCAGAGAATATAAAATCTACTGAAATAGAATCTGAACCAATAGAACTGTTAACAGCTAGAAAAAGCCCTGAGGAATAGGGTGTGAGATGAAATGATAAGAAAGCAGCTCACCTGCATTCACTGAAGGTTTGAACTTTAAAACAAAACACTTCAATGCAATTAACCTCCCCAAGGTACCAATAAAAGAACATTTTTGTAATGCCAACAGAGAAATAAAACTTTGCCATAACTTCTGACAAAAATCCAGCATCCAATATTATTTAAAAAGGAACTATAGCACCAGGTAGATCCCACTGCTAGCCTCCAAGACCCACCTTCTGTCTGTTGATCTCAGAGCTCTTCTGCACATGTTGGCTCACTGCCTTTGAGATAGTTGTTATCTCACTGTTCCGCAGCTCAGAGCGGGAAAGGTAATGCTGAACAGACTAATAAAGTGATCAAAGTTCACACAACAAATCAACGGCAGAGCTGACAGGATTAACACGTAAATTCCAGTTCAGCTACTGTAGCCATATTAGTCTACATTTGTAAGGTATATCTAACACGGGATTTATCCTGTCGGGTTAATATCTACAAAATATGTCAGGTTTTGAGCAGCTGCCTTGCCTGAGGTAAGGGTTAATCTAGCACTGCTACACTGTAGCTACACACTTGAGCATGCCATTCTGCACGTGTTCATCAGAATATTGAAGTTGAATTTTACCATTTACGTACAAAATTTCAACAGTAGACAAAAAATGAATTTAAAATCTGGGCCGACAAGCTGAAGAAGAGTGGTTTGTTAAAAAGATTCAAGACAGAAAATCCAGACTGGTTTACAGTGCTGGTGAAATGATAGACACTTGAGCCCAAGGGAGCAGTTGGTCTTACTGAAAGACAGATTGCATGAAACGCAGGATTATCCCACAAAACTAGCAAAAGCTACTTCACATGTTTATCTTTCAGCCATTTCACATATTTCTCTTTTTTGTTGGAAAGAGACTATGGACACTTACAGTAATAGAATAGCATGAATCTTTCCACACGCAACCAATAATAGTTTCTGACAATAGTAGCTATTTTGTCCATGTCAATGGATGTTTTGAAACATTTCAAAGGACTACAGTAAAGATTTAAAATGTTCTTTTACATGTGCTCATTCTGATTCAGAATATTTAGGAACATGTTAATGAGAACAGCTCCACCATTTCAAGAGGTCAAATGGTCAAATGTTTAGTATATGTTTTTATAGCTGTATTGATGATGAGAGTGAGATGTGGCTGATTGCCACATAGAACTCAGAGAAGTCATTGGCAGATGAGACATGACCTGCACCATTTGTTTAGGTTGGAACAGAAGTTGCTTTGCTCTCCCTGGATGTGCAGAGTATAATGTCAGTCTGATAGGCACATGCATTTCTTTCCAAGAGTTGTTGCTGGTCACCTTCTAGGGCTCTGCCTTTAGAAAATACTCCTTAATTGCTTATGCATACAAATCCTTTTTGGGTTTTGACTGACTGATGTGTTTGCAGTAAGTAGAAATACATATATATGTATTTCATAACAATACAACTTATTCTTTAATTCTTTAATTGAATTATTTTATCTATGTAAAGTTTTGCATTACACAAGTGTGAAAGGAAAAATAATAAAAAATATGCTTATAATACTTATTACAGGTTTGAAAGCATTCTGGATTGTGGCTATCCTGGACTGTAACTATATTCCTATAGAGCAACACTGAAATTATTAAAACCTGCTCTATAAATCTTGCTGCTCCAAGATTTGTGCTGCCATTAACATACTTTTGACTTCTTAGTGGTTAAGCTGTATCTACATACATCAGTTTTTACCAGTTCTCTCTCATGGCACTTCTATTTCTGTCATCAAATATGAACTTGGCTGTAGGATCAAGAGGAAATAGAAACATCAAAAGGAAATAATAATTTGTGTTGAAATATGTTTGTAAAAGATTATGTGAACTTTTCATCCTTGATGTCTCTAATGACAGAGGAGCTAAGCTGTCTTCAACCGTTCCCTGGAGGCAACTCTTAGAGTTCAAACAAACAGCAAGTCTTATGTGAACACTATATAAATAGAGACCATGTAGGCTTTATAGGACTGCTTTGCTGCACTAGCCATGATAGAGGGTGGTGTAAAATATGTTGCCACTTATCAGCTGTTCTGTAGCCACCCTGTAAAGGTAAATTTAGTTAGGTGGAATCAGTAAATAATTTTGATTTACCTTTGCTAAGATAAGACTAGATAGATTATATATGTGTTTCTAGTTCAGTTTATCTACCATCTGTAGCACACATGGGAAGAGAAGAGCACAAAAAGCAGCTTACCCATTTTGAGTCCTTATGAGGAAGGAAACCTCACTTACATCCTGCATGCTTTTGGGCATAACTCAAAAAATAAACCACTTCTCTCTCAATTGCCTGTGCAAATTCAAGTTTTGTGCTACCATTTTAGATAAAACAAATTTTAATCTCACACATGCCATCTTCATATCCAAATTTTGCTTCAGAATTGGAAAAAACTTGCATACATTAGTTAACTTAATAGTAGTGAAAATAAACACTACTACAGTAGCCAAACATATATTTGCTTAAGAAGCAAAAGGAGGCCTTTTAGCCCTCTTTCAGCACTGGCCAGGTCAGTAACTGTCTTCAGTAGTAACCAGGTCCTAATCCATACACTGCTCTGCTGCTTTTTGTGTTGCTGGAAGGCATTACAGCAAGTTGGCTTAATTTGGCATAACTGGCAGGAGAGAAGGCTGCCTTAAACGATGGTTAAATACTAAATCTAAGAACTATCAGACTTTTCAGAGAGTTACTGTATATTACCAGTGTCTAACCCCCTCAGGTGATTGTTAGAGGTGCTCTGAAGTCATCACTTAAATTCAAGAAAGGTGAAAGATTAGCAATGAAAGTCAGTTTCAATCCTTCATTGTATGCAGCATAACATTTTTCAAAATTACTAGAGAAGTCTTAATAATTTGGCTTTCCTAAATATATTTTTCTTCTTTGAAGTTGGAAGTAATTGATTATTGAAAGAATCAGAAGAAAATTAAGAAATGAGATAGCCAGTTCTGAAACTTGGTAACAGTGCAGTGGCTCTGAGCATTACTGACAAAAGCTTGCTTTCTTTCCACTAGTTGACAGCTTTCTGGTTACAGTGGGACACTAAAGGAGCTGCTACCATGTGGGAATGCTGGATGTTAGAAGCAAAACCTTAAACAACCTTGGCATGTGGTGGAGAAACAACACAGATGGGCATACCAGAGTAGCTTGCTCACAACAGCCCTTCGTTCCCTACAGCCTTTCATTCCCAGCAAAGAGCATGGTATGTTTTTAACCATCTGGAGGGTTTTTTTTTCACAGGGATAATGCAGTTTAATAAGTTAGAAATAAAGTCTTGAGTACATCTGTCACTGTAGCAAGATCCTTTTCCAGAGGTGCAAATAGATGTTTTGCCTCAATTGCAGGAAAAGGGCTGATAGAAGTGAAGGCTGTATTTCTTTCCTGGTAGATACTTGTGGCTATGGGGAGTTTATCTTTTTTTTATGAGATAGAAAGTCATGCTTTATACTTCTTTGTTAGCCACAGTCTTTGCTTTGTGCTGCTGCTGCCAGAAACAGGAATAAAATTCAACTGAAGGCCCTGCATACAACTTTAAAATTTCCATGTAAGGTACAGTATCTGGTTTATCTGGTACTGGCTAGGAGGTAGATACTTTTTCTTAATGTACTTGCTAATAAAAGTTAAAACTGCTTGTTCAAGTTACATCTGAGACATGTGACTTGAGAATGGGCTGATAAGTAAATCGCACTGATAAATTGACTTTGCTTGCTTATTAGTTGTTTTTGCATTTGCACCAAACACTGATAGACACAACAACAATGAAATGCCCTTGGGACACTAAAGAACTATTTCAATTGCAGCTACTGATGTAATAATAAATTCACATCAATTAGTCAAAAGCAAAAGAAAATAATTGAGTCTAATAGTCTAATGAAAGTTTAATCGAATAAAATGTGGGGTTTTTTCCTGGTTTTAGATTACAGAAGTATTTATGTCCAGAACCCAGCAGAGTTTCATGGGACATGCTGGGCCAGTGCTACAGACTGTCTTTCTCCAGCACATCTTTTATTGGCTGCTCATTCTTTGAAAGCGTACGCATAAACTTCTTGCAAAGGCAATCCTGAGAATAGGGACAGCTGGGGTTATTATTTGACCAGGCGACAGTATTTTCTCTATGAGCCACAGATAAAATGTTCCACATTTCTATTTCAGGCTGTAAACAAGATCGGGCTGTTCTTGAGTGTAAGTTTACCTTTACAGGAAATCCATTGTTTGGAAAGCGAATGGAACAACCACACCCCTGTGAGCACACAGATGGGGCTCTCAGATAAGTTCTTGTTCTCCATGAATACCTAGAAATTATCTGATAATGCTATTGTTAAATTGCAATATTGAAAATCCTACTACAAATGATAAATTTATTTACACAGATCTGGTGGGGTAGGCAACTTGATCTGAGACAGGAAGCAAATTAGCAAGTAAGAATTTTAATGCCCAGTCCAATTCAAAGATAAATTATCTATCTGGAATAAATCATTCCAGGTTAGCAAGACTCAGGAATTCAAGGGCCAAGATCTTAGAGCAAGAAAGAGGTGTGGAAAAACACTGGCAACTTAGTAGCTTTATTTATTTCCCTCTGGGTGTATACAAACAAATAAAATCTACTCTGAAGAAACATGTTGAATAGTCAGGTATTCAATAAAAATTACCACTCTCTCTTAGGGTAGAAATAGGAGCCGAATAAAGCTACGAAATTCTCATGTAAAAATGTGTTGATGATGAGCAAGTGCATCTCCTTCATAGAAGGAAATAGTATCCAGAAAAGAGAATTAATACAGCTGTAATGTACTATGCAAGTAAGATAGATGCCAGCACCCTTCTGAGTGTCATGCATTCAGTTATAATAAAATAAATCTGAGCAAGGAAACCTTGAAAGATTGTAGCAATTAACATCTTAGTAATAACACATTAACATATTTAGAGATTTGTATTCATTACTCAGCTCTAGAAATGCTGCCTCCTCTAGTATTTTATAGTGGAAGAAGTGATGAGTATCTGTTTGTAAAGATGCCTTAGCTTCTTCAGGAATAAGAGATACATGGAGATTATGTGAAACATGGGAGAGTGGACTTCCTTCCATCTTTTTGTCTCCAATATGCAGCTAGACCAGAAATGCAGTTTCAGATCAGGTCCTACTGAAGGAGTAGGCCATCTCCAATACAAGTATGATCTTTGGGAAATTTCATTGGAAAACAGTTGCAAAACTCAATTTGTTTTTATGGCAGTTCTGAGGGTGTGAAAAAAATCTAGTTTTTAAAGTCCTATCTTCCCCTTGCTCCTTATAGAAATAGTTTAGCCAAATACAAGTAGATTTTTAGAGGAAACGCTAAAGGTACACTCTTTTCACCAGTACAACCCCAACAAATTTGAAACTCTCACTCCAAATCTTAAGGCACTTGAAAGAAAAACCATAAAGTTTTGAAAATGCTGGTCTAAATGGCTGATAGTTTATAAAGTGAAGTATTTCTGCTGCCAGTAACTGAAATGGGATCTTCAAGTAGGAAGTGCTGGGCCAGCGTCAGGTGACAGTGTCCACACTGCAGCTTGTCCAGCTTGCAATGCAAATTGCATTGTTGAATTTTAATCTCGAAGAAACGTTTACTGTGCATAGTTTTGGATAATCCAAAGAACAATTTTTGGATAATTTGTATTTTATTTGCTTGTCTTCAGGGACAAATGATTGTGTTTACACAATGTACTACTTGTGGCTTAATTTAAAAAAAACATATGGAGAAGATCCTTTTGTCTTTGCATTTACATTACTGCCTTTCCAATATTATGAAGGCACTGTCTCTCTTCTGCAGGGGTGCATAGACTGCTGCTGTGCTAGTAAAGCCATTCCTTCTTCATTCCCCCAGAAGACATGCCACTGTGCAGTTGTATTTTTCACATAGACAGGCATCTTTGATGTTTGATGAACATCTGCAATGTGATTTTTTGATTACATGGCCCACCCAGCACATTTTAATTGTGTTTGCACTTCGTTCCTTTTGACTTTGAAGCCTTTGCTTGCAATTAAACCAGTGTTTGAACAGAAACAAACTGGTATGCCACATCAAATCCCACCAGAATTCAAACTGAAGCATTGTAAAAGTGGAAGTGCCAAGAGAAAATAAGTTTGCACTGATTTATAGAAACACTTTATTCAAATGCTTTGGATACAGATAAACAGTCCTTGTGCAATATTAGTTATGATTTCACCTGCTTTAAGCTGGAAACTGAAAGTGTTTTGATAAATGGGACAGAAAAATTTGTTAAGTTGCTCTGCAGCTGCAACTACTTCTGTATGTTATGCTGAAGCACTACCATACATCTTGTAACAGCAATATATCTCAGTTCCTCAGAAAATTCTATTTTGTTTTGTTTTCCATGGAGAATGAACCATTACTTTGTACAGCATGCCTTTCAGCTGGCATTTCCTGGAAAAGGAGAAATAAATACAGGTTTTCTTGATATCCTTTTATGGACACAGATTTAAGTCTTAATTAAAATGTTTTAAAAAGTTTCTTATAACATTATTGCCTTTTTTTTTTCAATTATTTGCAATTCTTTTCTACCTGAAACTGAGACTTAACAAGTACATGATCAGATTTCAAACCATTTGAAAAAGCAGGAAAAATACTAATGGCTAGAAAAAAAGATATGATGGAGCCTTTAAAGCATTCTTTAGAATTTAAGGAATTTGATTTTGTATTAAATGATTGGTAACATTGTTAGACATTGAAAAAAAGTTTTGTTTAACATGGGCAATTTGTATAATGTCCCTGCTGATTTTGCCTTGACTTTCCTTTAACTCTTCTGATTTGTTTTCTGTAATTCTTATGTTTTGGTTGCATTTCTGCAGTTTCCTGACTGCTACAGTGTCTGGGTACTCATAACATGTTGACTTCTATATGGAGGATAAATTAGCTGATTTAGATGTTTGTATTCTTTCCCAGCTCTTCCTCCTCCACAGCATATACAGTCTTTACTTAAGAAGGACAAAGGCAGAGAAACCTCCCTCTCCAATTGCAATTTTTTTTCCAATGTAGTTTCTTCATTTGTTTCTTAAATATATGGATCCTGAGCTATTTCTACCCATACCTTATTCCTACTTCACAAGACAAAATAAAGCTTAGGTAAATTACGCCAGAAACTATTATTTGTGGTCAGCACAGAGAAAAATGTCTGTAATCCCCTCCTGTTCTGATTTTAGTTTTAGTGATACTTGAGTTCTACCATTTTACAGTGGCCTGCAACAAATAATGTAAAATCGTTGATGTGAAGTGAAGCCAGTTTGCAGCACTAAGCTGCGTATGGAGGGATTCAGATCAGAGTGTCGTTTAACTCTGGCATCACCTGGAGAATTGGGTGTCTTTATAAGTGAAGCATTTCCAAGGTACAGTTACACTGCAATAAACAAAAGATGTTCAGAAAACCTAAGGTAACCAAACCCCAAACCAGATGCTTAAGAAAAAAACCCCAAATTATTTTGAGAAGCATTTTTTACATGCTTTCCAACTCTGATGATTCTTCCTCTCAGCTTAATTTCACTACTATGATAGCTAAATCTGAATTTGATTTTCAAGTTTTTGAGGCCACCATACAACTGGGATGAGGATACATTTCATATAAAGGGATAGGATTTAAGCAGTCAAATATCTTTTTGGGGGAGCTGTTGGTGTCCATTAAGACTGCTGTATGGCTGTGGGGTTCAAAGAAGAACAGGAGACAGCTAGCATTGCACAGAGAAAGAAAAAGTTCAAAAAAGCAGAATTTTGTTTGTAGTGAGGTTTATGTGTGGACTTCAGTATGTGTTCATGTATTTGGGGTAAAACTTCAAATACTTTTACATTTCATTTTAGCTCAAGTTGCTACTCAGAGAAACTTCTGAGACAGGTGGCAGGATATCTCATCAAAGGGAAACAAGAGTTGCCCTGCTGAGATTCCACCTGCTATGTAACCGTGCTACCATCTTCTTGCCAAAGGGAAAAAATTAGCTGACTCCAGCAGGTTTTGAGTCTCTATCAGGTAAATCGATTCAGTAAGCTGGGAGCTTAACATTAGAAAATGCACACTGGACAACTAGAACTAGAATCCCCCACCTTAAAATTGTTTAAGATAATTAATTTCCTAACCATATTCTACTGAAAATTCATGTGCAGATTGATCAGATTTCATCCACTGGTATCTCCAGTGGATACTAAGTCTAGTACTGTGTCATTTTCTTTGATTTAAGAGAATATGCCTGTAGCACAGAATATCATGGATTTGAAAGTAAGTAAACCGGCAGTAGTTTCCTGATTGCATTAGGCAATCACTTGAAATGCATTTAATTTCACACATTGTAAGTACAATTGAAATCGCCGCAAGTGAACTAATGCAACAGCCCATTTATTTTGGCCTGATTTTTTTTTCCAGTTTGCAAACAATGTATCTAAGAACTGTTTGCATTGAAAGTACCCTAATATTTTGGGGGTGAGTAGTGAGATTTATGTATACCAGACAGGAAAGACCCATCAGAAGAAGATACTTTTCAGATGTCTCCCTGAATGATTTTATTTTCTTTTATCATATTTCTTTGGGTGATATTCTTCAAGCAAAGGCAAATGTATCATTTGGAAAGCAGTGCCTTAAGTTTTTGGATCATCTTGATGCAACTTAGAGTCATAGAATGATTTACATTGGAAAGGGCCTTTAAATGTCATCTAGTCCAAACCCCCTGAACCTTTTCCACCAGACCCGTTCAACCTGACATTGAATATTTCCAGGATAGGGGATTCCTTCCCATATCTGCACATGGTTTTGGCTCCTTTGCATATATCTACACTTTTAAAATTTATTTGATTGGTGGAAGTGCGTTTATGGAATCCAAATTCTTGGCTAAATTTGAAGGCAATATAATTTTTAGTAAATACAGCAACTATCAGTGATAGGAGGTAGCAACTGCAACCCAATACTTTACAACCATTGGCAATCTGCTTGTGATCTCAATTTCCAAACTAATCTCTAGTATTGTCAGTTAGGAATTGAAACCCTAGGGACAACAGATGTATTAATTATTTTGGCACTTCCAGGTCTCTCTGAAAGATTGCTATTGGCACAGAATATTATAATTCTTCTTTCTGTCCCCCAGACAATGCTTGCAGTGGTTGTGCCCCAAGCTCCATGTGAGCACACAGCTGACTCCTAACATAAAAAGTCAAACGAGAAAAACCAAGAGAATCCTGCAGAGACCTTACAAGCACATTTGTGAATGTTTACTAGTTCTGTGGAAAACAAAACAAAACAAAACAAAACAAAACAAAACAGAAAAACAAAAGGAGGGCTTGCAGAACAAACCAGAGATGACAGGTGTGAACAAATACATGACAGAGTACCAATATGCAGGCTCTTCTGAGCCTTGGAGGGGGTGCGAAAAGGACGTGATAGTTATAAAATATCCATCTTCTACATCTCCGGCTTTTACAGAAGTCGTAGCATCCTGAAACATACTCCTACTGCAATTCTCGCTTCACATTCCCATCTCTGCCATTTTATCTCCCAAGCACGCTGAAACATTCCCAGTGCATGTTGCAAACTTTGGAAATGTATATAGCTTTCCCATGTGAATGTTTAGGAAATGATAGTTCTGTTTTCTGCCCTGAAATTCTCCATCCACCCGAGTTTATGTGTTTATGTGCTCTTTCAGGAAGGGTTTTGGTAAGCCACAGCAGCAGAACAAGTTGTATGTGCTACAGTAGCCACTCCCAAGTCTTGCTGGCACCCAGCAGACACACAGCATTCCTTTTACTCCAGTAATACAGTTTTTTGTGACAGTTCTATCCTTTGCAGGGATCTTTACGTTAACAACACCAAGCCACGCTGAGCGCGCTCCCCGGGCGCGATGCCCTGGAGCTGCGCGATGGGTCAGCCTGTTGCGGGCGGCGCTGCCAGAGGCTCTGGGCGGCGCCTCCGAGTGCGGCCGCTGGGTCCCGCCCTGCTCCGGCCCGGCCCCGCCCCGCCGCCGGGAATAACTCTGCCCCGGGGGAGAGGCGTGTCCCCGCAGTGCCCAAGCGGCAGAGGGGAGGTCGCACTGCGCCCCGAAGCGCCCCATCCGCTCCGCGTTCTCCGCAGGAGGAGGGAGCGCAGCGGCGGCGTTCAGTGGGGCGCTGCTCCGCACTCTCCCGTTCCCCCCACACCCGTAGGCTCTCGCTGCCACCCTGCGGGTCCCGCTCCTGGCAGGAAAAGCCCCGTGCGGGGCTGTGGGGCCGCCGGGCCGCTCCCGGCGGGGGTTCAGGGAGGAGGCGGAGGGACCCGACACCGGCGGTGGAAGGTCCATGGCGCGCATGCGCACTCCATCGCTCCGTGACGGGGCCGCTCCCGCGGCGCCGGGGCCCGGCTCGCGCTCCCATAGGCTGTTCCCCCGGCAGGCGCGCGCCCGCGGCGCGGCTCTTCCCAGCGCGCTCTCGGGGCGCGCACTGCCCCGGCCGCGCGCCGCTGTCACCGCTCTGCCTGCGCGCCGCTCCCCGCCCTCGGCGCGCGCCCTGCCCGCGCCCCGGCCCCGCCGCCCGCGCCGCGCCGGCGGGTCCAGCTTCCGTCCCCTCCCCGCCCCGCGCCCCCGCCCTCCCGCCGCCTCCCCGCGCACGGCACCAGCGGCAGCGCCAGCGCGGGCTCCGCCAGCGGCGCCGGCACTCGGGTAAGGGGATGCGGGGGCTGAGCGGGAGCCGCGGCGGCGGGGAAGCGGGTACCCAGGCGAGACGGTGCTGCTCCGGTCAGCGCTCCCCATCCCTCCCCCGGGCCTGGCGCCGCCGCTTTTGCGACTCCGGCGCTGCTCAGCAACCGGCGCCGCTGCCGGAGTGATGGTGGCGGGGAGGGGGCCGTTCCCCGCCGTGTGCCGGGGTCCCCGTGGGCTCCCACACCTGAGCGTCGCTGGTGGGGCCTGAGGCCGCCGGAGAGCACGGCAGAGGAGGAACGGGAGGCCGGGGCTCGGCGGGCGGCCGGGGCATCACCGTCGGCAGCGGGGCCGGGCCGGGCCCGGGAGGGAGATGCATGCAAGCCCCGGCCGGCGGCGTTGCCCCGGGGCAAGCGAGGGCTGCGCGGTTCCTGCAGGACGCGGGTAGCGGCCCCCAACTTTCCTTGTCCCGGGAACTGCGGCCGCCCGGGGGGACGCCTGGTTTTGGCAGAGAAATACACGGGAAACGTGAGATTTGTGAACGGAGCTCATGCTCTAAGGCCGCCTGGTAGCTCGAGAAAGTGCTTGTCTGGCAAGGGTACGAAGCCATCGGTTGTTGCTTGGGCTTTTCCCACGGCGACCTTTACCGTATCTCGGCACAATTAACTGCTTTGGTCACGGATTCTGTTATCGGTAAGGCTCTGGCAATTTTTCCTCTAGCCAGGTTTGTGCTTGATGTACGCTCAGGTCTTTCACACGTGTGTTCAAGTGTGCGCACGCACCGTGTTCTTGATGCTCCAAAGACCGGGTGGTGACCCTCTGCTTTCAGAAGCTCGTGGTTGAGCGTACAGGAGGAGACAGGAACTATGATGTCGTGGTGCAGGTTGTACCAAGAAGCCTATGGGCAAAGACATGAGCTGAAAAATTGCTTGTTGAAAGACTAACTTCCTCGGGGTAGTACCTGCTGTCCTTGTGTCTTCAGTGCACACATGATCCACATGTTGTGTATACGTGGATGTGGAAAACAATCATGTGTTCAGAACCCTCTTCACTTCACCTGTGATTTCGTGTTAGCACTTAGCGCCCTGTTTTGTTTTTTTTTTGCGTGTGTTTGCATACTGAAACATACACATCAGCTGAAAAGTGTATTTCAGTATACAAACATACTATTTCTACCCCAAAATAAAGTATCCTAATGTCTAGGCCTGAAAGCTAATGCAGTAAATACTTTGGAAAGAGTGTTTCAGCATTAAAAGGTTTGATTTGGTAGCATTAATCTTATTTCCTTTTCCAAGTAGTTCCCCACTATGAACTGCAAAAGCAAATAAATGACTAACATTGCCTGTGCTGCTGATGACTCTGCTACAATTGTTTTCATAATTAAAGAAAACTAGTTATTAGGAGTTGGTGACTTTGCTTTGGTATATTTCCAGTAGTGGCTGTTTCTCTGGTTTTTGCAGGTGTGCTTACTGCCAAATTTTTATTGATACTTGTTAGGGTTTCATATGCATATGTACCTTAAACTGGCAGGCTAGCATATTGCAAAGTTTGCATATTTGCCCAACAACTTGTAATAAGACAATCCTTTTCACAGTCGAAAATATGATTAATTATTCATATTTTCTGAATGAGCAGTTCAACAATGAGAGAAGGGCAAGAATCACCTTAGAATGTTGAATCAGGCAAGTTCACTCTTTTAGTCATGTAGCTGCTAGAACATTTGACAACAGGGAAACCCAGAAGATCACTTGGAATTTGTAACTTTCTTTCCCTTTTAGTCTTGTGTCTTCATTTGTTTAAAATTTTGGCAGATTCATTAGCTGAACAACTGAAAAGATATTGGTTCTAGATAATATGAGAACAAAAAAAGTGTTAGCTATACTTGCTGGTGTAGAAATGGAGCTAGGTCAGCTTAAGTGAATTAGTAAAGCTAGTATTAAACCATGTAGGGGCTTCCTTTCGGTTTGGCATTTGTGGTTTATGATGACTTTATTGGGTCTGCAAATAGAGAATTGATTGTATAATTGAGTGTTTATGTATTACAAATATTGTACACAATTCATAGTGTAAAAATGATATTTTTGGTCCATTCCTGTCTTTCTGTGACTGTATGGAATTGGTGCTTTATCTCTCAGATCTTTTCTAAACGAAATGATTTTCCCAGGCTTGGAATCTATGTACAGTAAAAAGAATAATAAATGATAATTTTATATATTATTTATCTCTTCTGTATGTTTGTTGGTATTTAAGGGGATGAAAATGAAGGAGGTATGAATTTGAGTATTTTGTATCTTGTTGCAGAGCCAGAATGAAAATAAAAAGTCATTACTATAATCTTAGGCTGGTCTGGAGGGGGAGCTAGTGTCAAAGCAAAATGTGACAATTCTTTTTCTGGACTCATTCACAAGCTTGTTGTTTGGTGATAGAATATGTTACTAATACAAGAAGGAAAACAAATGTAGATGATGCGTGCTGTGTATGATTGCATTACTATGCTTCTCTTGTATGATGAATATAATCTGCAAGTGAAGCGATGTGTGTGTTTCTTAAGGAAATAGTGTGTGTTTTGCTATTGTGCGACAATCACTGTATTCAAAGTACTTTGAAGTTGCAAGGTCAAGCTCTTGTAAATCATGAAATACCAGAATTACAGATTCTTGTAGGAACTGTAATTTGGCCTATTACAGTGTTACACTTTTCACTACAATGTTTCTTTCAGTATATAGCATAGAATGTCATAGATGGTGTCCAGTATTGAATATTGAAACCTTTTTCTTGGTATCAAATAACGTGTAGCCTTACTATTTGCTTATGTGTGGTTCATACTGTACCTGCTTAATTTCCTCCTCTGCTGTTTCATTACTTTCAGTCTCTAGTGCCTGCATGTTTCATTAGGAATATTTTCACAGAAGTCCCTGGAGACACGTTATATATTGCTTCATGTTGAATGTCCAATTTAGGGCCTTTCTGATATGATTTTTCAAAATAATCTATCAGTGAACTAATGATTTGTGTGTTCTGAGCCATTTTCCCATAAAGGTCTAATTTACTAACAGTAACCTGGTTTTTCTTTCTTGTTTTTAATAGACCCTTCAACAGGGATCCATGAATCCATATCTAGAAAAGACCTTACTGCTTGATTTAGTGTAGTGTGTGTTGATTTAGATGCAAGTATAAATACTTATATCTGTTGCAATGTTAGCCCAAAACAACTAAGTCCATAATTTTGATGAAGAATGGATTGCTCATTAAAAACTTGTGCAATTTTTTTTATATGTATTTTTTCTCTTTTTCTTTTAAAGATGATTTGCATGCAAGAAACAAGAATAAAATAAAATTCTCCAGAACAGTATTAATTGCCTCTCTTTTCTTGCAGTACCTATCTTATTAACAGTGTACTTGCCAATGTTTTCAGTGCTTATGGCAAGGTCCTTATATGATGTATTATTGCGATTTGATTTTTTTTTTAACATTTTGTTCGGGATCGTAGCAAGAGTATTCTGGGCACAAGGGCACAGAGAACAAGATCAAATGATCTTTAATTTTTGTGATGATACAAGAGAACAAAGTTGTTCGCCTATAAACAAAATATTCAACATGCTAGATAAAAACGATGGCAACCCTTATGGATAGGAGGAAATCTTGTGTCATGTGGGATTGAGTATATAAGACTAATATGCATATGGCATGTAAGTCTTTAGAAATGCTGAAATTTATATATTTTGCCATGAGACTTCTACCACTTGAGCTAGCAGAAAATGTGATACTAGTAATTTGTAATTCATCTGTGGTCCAAATGACATAATCTGTGAATGGTTTTCTAAGATTATTTAAATGTTTCAAAGTAGTGATGAAAAGTGGAATCTTAAGTTCTATTCCAGTGAACATATTCTGTTGGATGCTGATTTTTCTGCTTATTTCTTGTGTGATATCTTCATGTCCCAATATTTTTTGCCCTATTCTAAAATTTTTGTCACAATCCTAGTTTCCCAATGTAAATGATTTGTTTCTTGCTAAAGGGCTTTTTATCTGAAATCCAGAACTGCTGTGCAGGGAGATTCTAACTAATAAATTGTTTATCATGGTGTTCTTTCCTTTCCAGCTCTTCATACTTCTGTCTGCTGATCTCAGTTTTCTGTCCACTATCCTCAGTTTCACGTCCAGTTCTCCATCATAACTAGGATCTGTACTCTCTGTGTTCTGCATTTCCACTGGCACCATTTCTGTCTTCTGGAGTTTTCCACCTTCTCTGTTGTGCTTCATTCTGTTCTTTCTTCCTGGCTTCCCTCATCTGAATTTGTTTCTTCCTTTCCTGTCTGTCTTCTTACCCATCTCAGATTGGACTGTATCCCAAATTCAAGGTTATGTTCACCATGTCAACTGTACCAGCTTTTTCCCACACTGCAGTTCTTTCTTCAGTCAGATTCTATTGGTTCCTCTCTTTCTCCCCTTTTCTTCACATGGCTAGCTTACCTTAGCAGGGTTTGAGGAGAGCAGCTACCAGCAGTGGCTGAGGACTCAGGGATTACTGAGAGAACCAAAATCATAAAAGTGCAGGTGGCCAAATGGACTATGACTGAGGATGCTGATAGATCTGGCCAGAGTTAGACTGAGATCCCTCCTCATGATCTCTGGAACATCTTGGATACCAGAACACCTTCCCTGTGACTGAGCAAAGGCATATGTTGTATCCTTCAAAAAAGGCCAAAATACAGTTCAATGAGCTACAAAGCCTGCTAGCTTCCTTTTTGTCCATGGGAAAATAAGGTCATGGGTGGTTTTGGAACACATTCCTGAGCACAAGAAGAAGGAAGTGAATAGGAACAATCTGCATGGACTCATCAAAGGTAGATCATGAATGACTAGGCTGATTGCCTTCTGTGGTAAAGTGATTGAATGTTTGGGTGCACGAAGGACAGTAGATTTGATTTATCTTGACTTTAGCAACACTTTCAACTGTCTCCCCAACAATATTCTTGTATCCAGATTTGAATATTACAGGCTGAGTGGATGGAGAACTAGATAACTAGAAGACTGGTTGGATGGATGGACTTAGAAGGAAGTGCTCAATGTGTCACATAGGGAAGTTGTTAACAAGTGGGGGACTGCTGGAATTTGTTTTGAGAAGGTGATGAAGTGTACTCTTGTGATTACAGATGAAACCAAATCGTGGGGAATAGTTGATATGTGTAAGGATGGGGCTGCTGCTAAGAGGGACCTTGTCATTGTGAATAAAAGGTCCATCTGTAGTTTTATTCAAGAACACGTGCAAAATCTTACACCTGAGAAAGAAAAGCGCCTTGCAGTGATACAGACTGGCAAGCAGCTCTGCTGGAGAAACCTGGAGTCCTGGTAGACAGCACTCTGGGTCAGCAGCATCATGGCCCTGCAGAATCACAGAATGGTTTGAGATGGAAGGGACATTAAATATTGTTTAGTTCCACCCCCTCTGCCATGGGCCTGGATACCTTCCACTAGACCAGGTTGCTCAAAGACCCATCCAGCCTGGCCTTGAACACTTCCAGGGAGGACCATCCACAACCTCTTTGGGCAGCCTGCTCCTGGGTGAAACCACACTCACTGTGTAAAAAAATTCTCCCCATTGTCTTGTCTAAACCATCCCTCTTTCAGCTGAAGACCGTTCTCACTTGTCCTATCCACTATATGCTCTTGTGAGAAGTCCCTCTCCAGCTCTTCATGTAGATCCCCTGTAGTTGCTGGAAGGTACTCTAAGGTTTCATAGAAGCATTCTCTACTTCAGGCTGAACAACCCTGATTCAGCTTGAAGAAAAGAAAGGCAACAACATCCTGGACTCTAGTAGAAGGAACATAGCCAGGAGATGAAGGAAAGTGGTTCTCTCTATTTAGTGTTCACTAGACCACATCTAGATTATTGTGGCCCACTTTTGGGACTCTCAGTACAGGAAAGTCATTGATAAACAGAAGCGAAGTTGGTGGAGGCCTACCAACTTAGGGATCTGGAACGCTTCCTGTGAGGAGAGGCTTAGAGAGCAAGCTGGAGAAGAGGTGGCTTCAGTGGGATCTAACAGCAACCTGTTGGTGTTTTTGAGGACATCACTGAGAAGATGGAATCAGGCTCTTTGCTGAGATGTGCAGTGGGAGGACACGAGACAGTGTTTGTAAATTGAAACAAAGAAGGTTCAGACTCGATATAAGGAAAAATTTTCTCTCCATGAGTATAGCTAAGCTGTCTAAGAGGTTGCCCTGGGAAGCTGTGAGGTTTTCAAGACCCAGATGGGTAAAGCTGAGCAACCTGTTCAGATCTCATAGCTGACTTCGAGCCAGAGGTTGGACTGGGGGACATGTGGAGGTCCCTTCCAACCTGTATTATCCTGTGATAATACAGCTGTCAATGTTTAGCTCCCAGAAGCCTTATATTGGAATGGAATCAGTACAGACAGAATATGTAGGTGGCTCAGCTGCAACATATCAAAACAAAATCAGTAACACTAACATTACAGTGAGCTTGACAACAGCATCATTTTTATGTCATGATAAGAATTTCAGTGTCTGATAGGAAGATGCATGTGGAACTTAAAGAATGCAAGAGATTAAAGTTTTTAAAGTAAAAATATCCTTTTGTAATGAGGCAAAAGTGTGTTTTTCTAGAGCTTTCCTTGGAAAGGGCAAAAATATGTTTTGCATACAATGGATACGTTGCTCAACTTTGACATGGACACCTGGGAAAGAATGGGTCATTCTAAAAAGTCTTTGGCAACTCAAAAGAAACTGAAAAATGAATCTTCTACAATGAAGTATCTGTCAGCCTTAAAAACAGGTGATCTCTCTGCGTCATTTGTCATGATAACTATGTAAATTCATATTATGTAGCGCATAATGCATCATTTTAAGGTGGGGATTGTCTGACAATATGTTAAATCAGTTGCAATCAATTCTGATTCTCCTCTCATCCCCAAACATTATGTACTAGTTTCCTCACATGATTATTGTTTCTTCCTGTTCTTTTCTCTCTTGCTTCCTCCCCTGCCACATTTTCAGCATGGGGATGGGGAGTAAATAAAGGAAGAGGAGCAGTCCTAAGATGCAAGGAGCCTCATAACTGTTTTGGAAGTCTTTTGGCTAAAATCTGAAGAGTTGAGTGTAGCAAAGAAGTACTGTTAAATAACAGGCTGGGGTGTGTGTGTGTGTATACACACACACACACACATATTTTTAAAATTTATTTGTTCATTTTTGTTAAGGGTGAGATGTTACATGAGGAATGATCTTTTTTTTGAGGTTTTTGCCTCCTTTGTTGTATTTACTAACCTGTAGTCTTTAGGCATCCTCCCTAAAACAAGTGGTGATTTCTGTAGCAAAGCAAAGTTTCCACTAAATCAACCATTCAACTTAGTTCCTTTGAATATTAGATATCAATAAAACATAATTTACATAATGTATGTTCAGAAAATATAATACATTCAAAATAAAATGAAACACTAGCTGTTGGTCATTCTAGAATTTGATGAAGTTTGTTCTGCTACAATTACTTTGTGGTAGCAGTATTAATTCTGAATGTAAGTGCTTTTTAGGAGTCTGCTTTCATTATATGTTTGCTTCATAACTTGATAGTAGTAAGATGAGTAATTTTCTGTAAAGTTAGAGAATTTCTTTTGTGAGACAGTTAATAGCAATGAATATCACTGTGACATTATTAATTCTGTAAGCTAAAGACTCTCTTTAGAAGCTTGTGGAACATTGCTGTGAATATTTTATGGACATTAATTTTGAGTTGCTGTGAGTTAGACTCTTTTTTCAAAGCATTGCTCTTACAAAGGATTTTGTAAAATAACAGTAGGAATTCTGTTCCAATAACCTCCCAATGTTTGTCTTTAGTTTACTATATTACTTATGTTGAACTTCACCATAATTTGTTTAGAACTTCCACAGAGACATAGTAACTTTTCAAGATTTGTGTGGGTACCAATACATTTGTTAAGCTTTTGGAGGTTTTTTTTTCGAGGAGTCTAAATGGATGTATGTAATAAAAATTAAAGTATCCAATATGCTGTTTATTGAACGGTTTATGTAACTTTTTTAAAAAAAATTGTGTTTTCAGTTACAAATATTTGTTCTTTAAACACTTTGCCTCTAAGGTGATTTTTGTTGACCAAGTGTCAAACTGTGCACTTTTAGATTGCCTGAGACCTTTGTTTTTAGCTCCATGCCTCTATTTATGATGAAAAAATGTGTAGTATACCTGAAATATGTACACAGGGTTCTGATATGCTGTGCTTAGCTGACAGCTGGTTTCTTTTTGGGTGTTTGCTAAGTAACTTCCCCTATTTGACAATCAGTATCGAAACACACACTGCAACAGCAAAAACTATTCCATCTTAAGTATACAGTTATCTAATCTGTATGTGATGCATTGATGGACTCTTTCTCTCCTGTTTTTCTCCCACCCGAAGCCATATAGGACCATTCATGGCAGGGCACATTGTGTCTTTAGTTCCTCTCAGCTGCTTAGGCAAGCATTTGTTCCTTATTTAAGGCAAGGTTTGAATTCACAGGAGAAAAACTGAAAATATAAAAAACAAAAATAAATTAATTGTTTCCCTGACTTATGGGGTTTCACTGAGACACCTTTGTGGTATTGTGCCATGCCTTGATATGCTTAATCTCTGCCCTTCCTTTTTCTGTAGTCTGGAGTTTAGAATTACTTGTTCACAGTTTACAGTCTTCTGGATGCATGTCTCCACATTTCTGTTCAATAACTAAATCTGTTTCACAATTCTGTTGGGATTTTGGTTTTTTTTTTAACAGTACAGCATCTGACTTTTTGATCTGTCTCTGCTTGGAGTATTTCTAAGTTACAGCTGTTATGACAGTGTGAATTACACCTTTTTCCTCATGGAGGCATCCAGTGGCATTGAAAGATGCTGTCCTTGAGTTGTTCTTATTGCATATGCTTATTCAGCAGTCTAGATTTTGGACTGAACTGCTAGACATTCTCTCTGCAGCCATTTTTGTCTTTTAACTTCAATGAAATGATGCTGCTCTAGGTACCAATGTTTGGAAGTTTGCCCTGCCAGGCTATTATCCTGGTTCAGCAGGTGGGACCAGTTTTATCACTGTGAGAGGGTGACCATTGTAATTTTTTTATTATTATTAAATTGTAACTGTCTTATAATCTCTCTTGTGTTGGGTTCATTTCTCCTGCCGGTTTACCTTTAAACCAGCACAGCTGTAAAGATGGATGGTCATTTGGATAATATGGGGGTAATAGCTTGCACCTATAACAACACCTTCATACTCTGCAGGTGTGTGCTTTGTGTACTTCCTTGGGAGCATGTTGTTGATGGTTTCCTCTGAGGTAATTTCTTTTTCTTCAGTGGCAGCAGGATCCTTGTAATGCATGTGAGAAAGCCCTTTTCTCCTTCTTCACTTGATTACAATGGATACCGCTTTTACAGGATGAGGGATCTAGTATAACTAGAGCAGAGAAATGTTGGTCTCTCAAGGATCTAGGCATGTATATGAGATAGAGAGATCAGCATAATTTAAAATGCTTGTTTAATTTTCCTGTACAACATACTGCAGTGTCATGCATAGGTAATGTTAATAATTCTGCAGATTCTGTGTCTACAGAAGAGCTGAGAGAACATGGTCTCTATTCAGTTGCTCGCTCTTAAGACCTCTTTGTATGTGTATAAAAAGTCACTTGTAGTTTATCCTCAGGCACACTGAACACATCTAGTTGTTTCAAGCTATTGGGCCAAGAATAGGAAATATCCCAAGTACTGACCACCTGACAGTAAGGTCATAAAACTGTGTGTTGACATATAACAGGATATACTGGTATCTCTTCACCAGACTTGTTTCAATTCTAGACTCTCCAGAGGATGAGTTCAAATACTGTTTTACAGAGCATTGATTTTTTGTTTACTTCCAAATCCACTGTTTTTTAAAGTCCTCAGGAGACAAGATCCTTCTGTTCCTGCTTTACAGAGACAATTACAATTTTGTGACCAATTATATTTTCAGTTAGGACTACCAGGACTATATTTTTTGTGGCACATTTTCATATTTATATTGTGAGTATATCAGTCAAACTGTTTCAATCTCAGGTTTGCTATTTGCATGCTGTGGCTGTTTGAGGTGGGCTTGCTCATTCACAAGTACTGCAGGGGAACTGCCACATTTGCATGCCTACTAAGTGGATTTGTTAGATGAGTGTCTGTCTCCAGTGTGTTGGTTTGTTCACAGTTACAGGTTTCACCTGTGGTTAAGATATCCTTTTATCCAACTTTTTATGTCATCATCAGTTGAGTCTTTTTTATCTGAAGTTTCTGTTGACATGACATGTATTCACTTCCCTGTCCCTCCTCCTATGCATTCCCCCACTGGTCTTGGTTGGTGCTTTAATATAACGTAAATTTTACCTCTTTGTTAATTCTGGGGATCCCTTGTGCAGTACTTGAACCTGTCTGATTTCAGGTTTGCTCTTGGCTAAATAATATCCTGCTTTCTCAGGCAGAGGGCTCTCTCCTTAAAGTAGAGGTTTATGAAAAATATTTTGTATTTTGGAAGACAAGCATAAAATTCACTGTGGTACAGTATAGTAAAGATTTTCATGTATATTGAAATTATATCATGTTGGTTAAGGCATTCGTATGATGTTCTGAAAGTCATAGATTATAGGATGGTTTGGGTTGGAAGGGACCTTACAGATCATGTAGTTCCAGCCCCACTGCTGTGGACAGCGACACCGTTCCCCAGATCAGGTTGTTCAGAGCTCCATCCAGCCTGGCCTTCAACACTTCCAGTGATGCAGCATCCACACCTTCTCTGGGCAGCCTGTTCCAGTGCTTCACCACCCTCACAGTAAAGAATTTCTTCCTGCTATCTAATCTAAACCTACTCATCTTCAGTTTGAAGGCATTCCCCCTTGTCCTGTCACTACATGGTCTTGTAAAAAGTTCATCTCAATCTTGTAGGCTCCCTTCAGGTACTGGAAAGCTGCAATTAGGTCACCCCAAAGCCTTCTCTTTTCCAGGCTGAACACTCCCAAATCTCATCCTTTCTCATAAGAGTGGTGCTCCATCCCTCTAATCCCTCTAATCGTTTTGGTGACCTCCTCTGGCCTCACTCTAACTGGTGTGCTGGGGACCCCAGAGCTGGATACAGTATTCCAGTTGGGGTCTCACCAGAGCAGAGCAGAGGGCCAGAATGCCGTCCCTTGACGTGCTGGCCACATGATTGGCTTTCTGGGCTGCAAGTGCACAGTGCCAGCTCATGTCCAGCCTCTCATCCACCAGCACCCTGAAGTCCTTGACAGGGCTGCTCTTGATCTGTTCATCCCCCAGCCTGTACTGCTACTGGGGTGTTGTAAACACACACTGGTGTGGGAATGGTACTTCCAGATTCAGTGCCCCCCACCAAGACTCTCTAAACCACATTCAGCTCTCCCTCCCTCCTCCAATCGAAGGCACAAAAGGCAAAGATTATGGGTTGAGATAAGAACCATTTACTGGAAACAGCAATGAGATAAGAAAATGAACAGTAAAAGCAGCAATATTAAAAACAAAAGGTATGAGAAAAGAAGTGATGCACATAGACAAACATTCCCCATAATAGACAATACTGGATGGCTCCCTCAACCACATTTTCTTGACTGGAAGGAAGCCCTTCTCCTCAGAAGTGAGAATCCTTTCTTACTGCCCCTGCAATGACATGAGGTGGTATAGAATAACTTGTGTCCTAGCCGTGCTCCCTTCTGGCTACTGTGAAAAATTAACCCTGTCATGGCCTGAACCAGCACACAAGGGTTGCACTGAGGTGCAGAATCTTGCACTTGGTGTTAGTAAATCTCATCAGATTCCCATGGACCCACTTTTCAAGCTTGTCCAGGTCCCTTTGCATGGCTTCCCATTCTTCAAATCACACCAAATGTGTTTTGCAACAGATTATTTAGGAAAAAAATGATTAATCCTGATGGCCTTTTGTTTTTATAGAATTATGTGATTAATTTTATATATTTTCAAAAATCTGAGCTAGCAAATGGAAATATCATTTAGTGTCCCATCAAATATGTTAACCAAGGTATCAGTTGCATGCTTATGTTTGAAAGTAAGTGCTAAAAATAGCAAGCAGAATTGTATCTTTTTTATTTCTGAGTGCTGTATCAAAGGTGCATAGAGATACTGGACAGTGTTCATTCTGAGTCAGGCCTTTTGACTTCATGTTTTTATAGCTAATGTAAACATGGAAGCACTTTCCCTCAGTCATTAAATTTTCATTTAAATATGTTTCCTCGTGACTCCAATGTGAAATGTTGCAACGTGCTTACACTGTGTTAGACAGCAAAGGTGCACCCTGCATGTTCATGAAGATTATTGGTTCCTGATGAGAAGTTTGTAAATAGTGGATATAATTCAGTGGCACCTGTTAGTCAAACATATTTAACCAGTACAGTCTTCTGTTTCTTAAGGGGGTTTCCACTGATCTGACTTCTAGGATAGTAAAAAACTGCTTTTGTAAGTAATGTTTCTCAGTGCCATTCTGTTATTCAAGGGCTCCTTGAAGTCATAAACAATTGGAATCTTTAGATTGATAACCTTTTGTTAGTGACTTTTCTCCTGAAGTCTCCTACAATTGTGTAGTATTTAGCTTAAACTTCTTACCATCTCTGGCAGAAGCAACCACAATGAGATTGATTATGTCTTTATCTGGTTTAAGCATATCTTATCAGAGAAGGTGATAGCTTTAACTGTTCTTTTGGAAATAGTAAGTGTTGTGAAATGGAAGCATCTGGAATACTCCTTTGGACAGTTCTTTTCTTGGGTGTTGCTAGAAAATGTTTTTAATATGGTGCTTGTTTACTGTCATCACCTGGTATTGAAGTGTTTCTAGAGCTCAGGGCTCTTAGATAATGGCTTTTTTTATTTTCATGTTAGGTCAAACGTGATTATAGATGAAAAAGTGCTGTGAACTGTGGATTCTCCTCTGAGAATTCTTCAGCTGTGTTTGGACGTGCTGTGTGAAGACTTACTTTGAAGGTGGATAGTCCTAGGTATGCAGTTAGTATGTACTAAGATAAAACCCCCACCCATATAGTGTGATGGTATTTAAGAATAATCAGTGTAAATACTTTTTGTGATGTATTAGTACCACATATATCAGTGTGAAAAATTTCTGCTGGAATGTGGTAAACAGAAACAGAATATTGTCTTTTGAACTGTAATTTCTAATGACATTTATACTATTTTAGGGATCTGTCTTCCCTAAACTGCACTTATTAATATATGTAATTGCTGACAGCATGTATAGTGTGTAGAGAAAAGATCTTTGGAAGGCAGAGTCATCAGTTCTTGAGGGTGCAGTTTGAGCCTCAATATTTTCTCTCTCATCTATCTTTTATCTTGTGCTTTATCAGCTTTAGACTATTTCCTGGTGGAAATATATGAAATACAGTGACAAGTTTGTCCTTCTTTATTGAGTAGGAGTTCAGTGCTGGACAGCACTGATGTCAAACTGTATCTCATTAAAACTATGTGTATAGTTAAAATGGCTGCAAAATTTGCTTTTATATCAGATTTAAGATTACATATAAATTTTTTTTAACATTGTCACAATGTCTTTTCTGTAATGCTTTCCAGAGTTCTTCCATATATTATCTTTTCTTTTCCTTCTCTTACTGAGATCAGGATTTTGTAGCAAACCCTATTTCATGATTCTGTATCTGTGTTTGAGTACTGGCTTGGTTTCTTTTTTGTTTTCTTTGCTTGGTAGCTGTCAGCACCTCTTGACTGCAGGGGTTAAATGGAGCTGCTGTTATAAAGGAACACAGAAATCGTGCTTGATACAATTTACAGTTTTTTGTGGTTAGAAAATTAGATTATACATGTAGACTGTACATATCCATATGATACGCATATAGACATACATATCTACAAAACTATGTAATTATATTAGATTATATAAATTGTATTGGATCTGGCTGAGACTGGAGTTCATTTTCCCACCAGCAGCCCTCACAGTGCTGTACTTTGCATTGGTAGCTGGAAAGGTGGTGATAACACACCAGTGTTTTGGCTGCTGTTGAGTGGTGCTGGCACAGCATCAGTGCTGTTTCTCCAGCATTCTGTCCCCCATCAGTTGACTACGGGTGTGAAAGATCCTGAGAGGAGACACAAGTAGGACAGCTAAGCCAAATTAACCAAAGGGATATTCCATACCGTATGATATCAGCTCAGATATAAAAGCTAAGGAAAGGAGGAGGAAAGTGGGACATTTGTTATTTACAGTGTTTGCCCTCTGGAGCAACTGCTGCACGTGCTGAGCCCTGTTCCCTGGGAGGTGACCAGATATTGCTTGCTAATGGGAAGGAGAGAATAATCTTTTTTTTTGTCCTCTTTACTTGTGCATGCACAACGTTTCACTTTTGCTTTGGGAAACTGCCTTATTTCATCCTGGGAGTTGTTTTTCATCCTGTTTTCTCCCCCTTGTCCAGCTGAGAAGGAGGAGTGGGTATTGTTCCTTCAGCCAAGGGCAACTTAACACAATAGGGTAGCTTGAATCATAGCCATGGAACAGTGTAGGGAAACATGACTTACTACCAATATACGCTTGTTTTGGGAATGAGTGAAGCACTCATTTGTGGAACCTTTAACCCACAGTAAAGTCATTGCAGTGTCTGTTTGCTTTCTTTTATATATTATACACTAAAAGAGATAAAAATACGAAGTTTAGCTTTATTAAACTCAACACGTAACTTTAAAAATTATATTTGATTTTTATCCCTAAGTAAGAAAGATGGGTGTAATTTTCTAAAAATTTCCTTCATAAATTAAGCATCAGAGGAGTAAGAGAGGAATACAAGATTGGCTAATGGGTAGTAAAAGTAGGAGATAGAAAGATAACAACCACTTCAGGAGGAAGCTTGAAGCACACATTTAGCAATAGTCTCTTAATATCACCCTATTTTAGTCTGTTTGTGGTAAAGCATCCTCAAGGAAAAGATGTATCAAAATGTATTTAAATATGAGAAACTTAAATCACCTGAAACCTTTCTGAAATGAAATGTACTCTAGTATTAGTGCATATTTTTTCCCTGAGATTTAGGCTCTATAAAACTTGGAGTATAGTATGAAGAATAGTTTTAAGGCGTTTTCTGGTGTACTGAATGATAAAAATTGCAAATTTTTTTGTATAATATTCATGCTGATGGAATTAATTCAATGCAAATTTTCAGCTTCCTTCATTATCGGGCACCATCAACCACCTAACAGGCAAATTTCAGCAAGGTCTTCGGGATTTTTCTTACTGAAAATCGCTGACCACTTCTTTGATCTTAGTTACCAGGATCTTAGATTTGATAATCTTCATGACATCTTTTTTAAGATCTACCTTTGTTTAGCCTATCTGATAAACATGAAAATTTACCATGTCTGATATGAACATGAAGCTGCACTGCTCTCTCCTCAAGGGAAGCAGTGTTATGGTCTTCCTTTTTCTTCAGCTTTCTGGATGCTGAACGCTGCCTGCATCTTTTCAAAGCCTTCCCACAGAGGAGCAATGGCAGCGGTTTGAAACAGATACTATCTCTGAAATGTGCACAGTTGCTGGTATGGTTCTGAGTCATAGCAATGAGGTTGACCACAGTCTTGTTTATGCCCTGCTATTTCTCCAATCAGTTAATAAAAGCAGAGTCACTCAAGCTATCAATGATAGACTTTGAAGTGCTATGATCTTTATTTTGTTCTTCCTTGAAAAACTTAAAAGGAAAGATGAAATGATACGAATTCCTAGTATAAGTTCCATAGCAAAATCAAACCACGTGCTCACTGTGGGCAGGTTTGAAGAACTTACCTTTTAAGAAGGAAGGAAAAAAGAGGAAGGAGAACGGAGGGAAGTCTAAGACACAATACAAAATGAAATTTCTTTCTTTTAATCTACTAAATGAATTGTTTCAATTCCCACATAAAGGGTCCTTAATAATTCTTTTAGTGTTGGTATTTCTCATGTGCGTTCACATTTCTTTCAATATAAATTTCTCTGACTGTAAAAAGACTTGGGTAATGGTATTTATAGGGGTAGCTGGTATTTGTAGTGGGTAGTAAGGTATATCTTTTTTAATTCTTAAAAAGCTTTACCTCCTTTATGTCAGCAGTTTGATAAGCTGAATTAAATCCCACAGTTTAAAATGAACCTTCATATTGAATAGCAAGGCTCTCTAGCTTTTTTATATAAATATGAACTAGAAACAAGTTAGATTTTTTTAATTGGCTTACAGCCACATTCCTTTATGTTATGTTTTCAACATCACAATTGCTTTTCAGTGATATGTAGGGTACTGTCTTCCTTCTTCTGTGAAACTTGCAGATCTTTTTTTTTCTGGTACTGTCCTACATTGCTCATAGTCTTGTCTTTTGGTGGGATAGAATTTCTCTTTTGAACTAATTACTGCAACTTGTAACAAATAATCATGAAGCTGTACTGCACAAACAGTTTCCTTCCTCAAATTCAAACCCAGGTTTGTTTTTCTTATTTTGTTTCTTGACCTTATTTGAAGAGAACAGGTTTTGCCAACATTTCAGCTTTTATTTCTTCTTTATGTTGACTGTATTCTTACTTAACCACATTCTTAATTGGGCTTTCCTGACAGCTTTTTTCAGTCATTTCATTCCTTAGCCTGTTTCTACAATGAGTATTCTTTCTGTGTGATTTTCTTGCCTCTAAATTTTCTCATTCTTTTGGTTAAATTTCTAAGGATGGTTACTATTTCCGCCTTTTATGTACTTTTCTGGACTTTATCTGCACTTAATTTTAGTTCCCTTAAGCTGGTTTGATTTCAAATCCCTTTTGACTGCATCAACACTAATAAAGTGGACCATTGTCCGGTATTGAGGACAGCTGGCACAGATTGAGATTTGTCCTTTCTGTTAATCTTTCAGCTTTCAAAACAGGTAGCTGTGTATGCAGTACCATTTGGAAGTTTTCCCAATCATGTGATAACCCTCAGATTGTTCCCAGAGGTTGGAAGAGTGCAGTTGGCCTTTATCAAAAGTATTCCAGGACTTGTTCTGACATGAAGATTTGCATTTAGTGCCTGGGAAAGTTTTAGTCATTAAGAGACTGATATGACCTTAAAGGTTAGCTTTTTTAAAGGCAATAGTCAAGCCAGTTTCCAACTAGGTTGACTCGGTTTTATCTGTGATCTCTTTCCCAAAAGGCCTACTTGGTGAATCATTAATATTGAATCTTGTGATTTAAGTGATTCTGATAGTTGTCTAAAATAAATAAAACAAACAAAGAAAAAACAACAGGAAAAAACCCCAACCAGTCTCTCCCAACAGTCCCTCCAAACCCTCATCCACTTAAATTTTCTTGTTTGGTAATTTATAGGAGTTCTACACTTTCCTTCTCACTGTAACTTTTTCTTTCTAATGTTATGTGGAGTGTTTGGCTTCTGTTGCATTTTGGATCTCAGAACAAGTATTCAAATCTTAAGATATTCAAGACAAGATTTCCTGTTCCACCATATGTGCCTGTCCATCCTGGGCCAAGTATGCTCTCTAATGGTATGGAGTATCCCACTAAATATGTTGTGTCAGTTGAATTATATTTTTGTTTACTTTCTGAGATTTCCAGCTACCCCTGTTTTTATTCCCCATAGTTCTTGTGGTAGTTTACTGAGAAGCAGAAGTTTACAAGGAAGCTCTGAAAATAGTCTACTGTTTGCCACCTTCTTCTCCCTGTGACCCTTTAACTACCCACACTTGCCACTCATTACTTTGGAGCTGTGATCTAGGTTGCCATTTGTAAGTCTTGTTATTTTATTAAAGAGGACACTCTTTGCCTTTAATTTGCTCACTGGTGATTTGAATGACAGCAGATTTTTAGCCTGCCAGTCTGGGAAGCACAGATGGTGCTTCACATGGCTGAGAAGAATTGGAACTCTGGGGAAACTAAACATATGTTTTCCTGGATTTGAGAGAACTAAGAGAGGACTTGAAGTGTTTTTCCAAATTTTCCCCAAATTTACACTACACATGCAGTAGTGTAATGTATGAGCACTGTCACTCTAGCCTACATGAAACTTTGTAAAGTGAAAAATGCAGAGCTGCAGACACTGAGGAACAGTGACATCTTCGAGGAATAATAGGATATGTCAGCTAGGGTCATGTAAAAGGAAGGGGAAAATGAGTCAAGTGGTTGGGCCAGTCAGTATGTCTTGAAGGAGGGGAGCAGGAAAGAACTTGAGTACTGCATAGTGTCACATTGGTGAAAACTGGGTTTATATTTGGGATGTTATTGAATAACTTAATTGTTCATATGGGCCTTTAATATGTCCATGAAAGAAAGCAGCAGATTGTATATTGTTCTGTATACTGTATCAGTTTTGTAGACTGTTCTGAGTTTTTCCCCCTGAGAAACAATAATGTGTAAAAATTTCAGTATCATGAACGGACTTCATACCTTATAGCAACTATTTTATATTTTATTCTGGGAAGGATAAGCACTTAATGATACTGAATCTTGCCCCTAAGTGTTACTTGTGCTATTAAAAATAGTTTAGTCTTAGAACAAGTTCAAAGTGGTAAAGTCCTGTATAATAAAGAAAAACAAATGTGAGGAAATCTTTGTCTTTTAGGCCTGTTTTGAGGAATACTGAGGAATGATCTGCCCAGATCTTACTTGACTGAAGTGGAATTTCATTTCTCTTTCTCAAACCAATGGTGATCAAAGCTTGTTTGAAAGGGAACCTCCTTTACAAAATTGAACTGCAGAAAGAATCACGTACACTTCTCTGCAAAATAGCTAATTCCTGAGAGCTTTCTTCTGTGAGCAGTAAAAGTTAGATCATTTGGCTTTGATTCTTGCATATTATGGATTGAATATATTCCAGCTTTTTTAGCTCTTAGAAGTAAGGAATCTTAAAGAAAAAAAACCCCATCCAAACACCAAACCATTATATAAGAAATATAGATAACCTTATATATATATATTTTTATATGCATTAAAAAGATGATGTATCCCTCTGTTTCCATGGGATGTTCTTTCTTTCTGTATTTGTTTAAAGAAATTTGCTTAATATCAGCAACTAATAATGCTACCAGACAGAAGTGTAACAGAGAAGGATTGATGGGTATAAGAGAAATGAAGTCCACTTTTTCAGCTAAATAACTGCTTCTCCATTAGAAAACTACATTATCTCTTATTACTGCAAAAATCATGGTCTGAGCCTCACTTGGCTTACAGAAGGAATAATTTTTCATTTTTTTCTTTACTAATTTATTGATTTTGTTGTTTGTTTTAAGCAGTTTTGTTGTTTAAAATTGATTCTTTTCATGTAGTGTTTTCCCTAACATAGGCTCAGTCACTTCTCAGTCAGATGCTTGAAACTGTAGAGCCAGCACTGAAATACACAAGTGACTTCACTAAAAAGCTGATCTCTGTGCTTCAGAAATTGCTTGTACTAGAGAAGGTAGGGTTATCAAACTTGATAGTAGATTTATGTTTTTGAAATAGTAGAAAATTATGTAAGTTTAATGAAAAAAAATATTACAAATTCACATACTTGAGCACTGATGAGAAGTCCTGGTGTAACCTGCCTGGTACCAGAGAGGTAGGTTATTCTTGTATGACCCACATCCTCATCTATTTCCTTTTCTGACTTTGTGAGGGTGACATAATGCTAAACCACATCTACTGGTTTCTAGCTTTTAAAAAAGATTGCTAGGACCAGCTAATAAAGGTTGATTTACATTTGGAATGGCATATAACTGACCACAGTCACACTCAGAATAAGATTGAGCCATTCAGGTAAGAGAAAAGTGTTGGTGTGATTAAGCTGAAGTTGCCTTCTTAAAGGAGAATGAAAGAATTTGGCAAGTAAGACCTAGGAAGAAAAGTCTCATTTAGGGTTGAGGGGAGAGAAACATCTGAAAATAAGTGTATCTGAGGGATAAACAATAACAAGTCTTGTTTGAAAATCAGAGGGTGAGGTGTAATCTCAGTAATGAGGAGAAAGAAATGCAGTGGCTCAAGATGATGATTTATATATTTATCCAAGAAGACTGTGTAAGATTATAATGTTGATCCTGGAGTTGGAATTTAAAAATGAACATGTGTGATTTCATGGTACTAGTTTAACAAAAATATCTGAGAAAGAGGGTAGAGCAGACAAGAAAATATTTGATTGTGTTTTATCATAAAGTTTCCAATTTTATAAATTCTGTTTCTCACAGCTACCGCTGGTATTCTGTACAGATCTGAAGGGAGTATTTATTTTTATTTTTTCTCTTCTTGGTGCATAGTTTATCTTCTTTGAAGCAGAGACAATTTGCCATTCACTAAAGGGGGGATTTTTGAGTGACATCTGATTCGTCTTGTGGTTTTAGCAAAGTAGTCCTGGCCTGACATATGGATGTAGTGTCTGTGTTTAATCAGTTTGCCCCGGTCAAATGGAGAAGGGAGGGAAGAAGTGTTTCCTTTTTTCTTTCCCCTCCTGCACCCCTCTGTATTCCTGAGGTATTTTCATCTAACACTTCTGTAGCTGCAGGTACTTAGTGTGGCATCCTGGAACTCTATTGTCTTGCTGTTGTGCATTCAAATTTTGCATATTTTTAAAATTCAGTTTAAATGACATGAAAAATGCTAATGAAATGTTTTGAACTTTGTTTTGAACAGGTTCTTGTAATGCAGGAGACTGGATTAAACACTGCAGATGGTATTGAACCCTTTAAAAGGATTTTTTATAAGTAGTTTAATTTTTTAAAACAAAACCAGTAGTGACTAGTCTATATTCACCCAGCATTTCAGTCAGAATTGGGCATATAGCTAAAATTTCCTATCTGCAAGGTCACTTCATGACCTTTATTTCCGGAAAGACCTCTGCAAGAGGGGCATATTTATCTGGAAGGAACCACTGTCTAATAAGTCTAGTGATAACTGTAAATACTGTTGAGGTGACTGAACAATAAATGAAGATTTTTTAAAAATAGTTTTAGTTTTTACATTATAAATAGAATTCCATTTTCAGGGATTTATCATCAATACTATTCTGGAAAATTGTAAACTTTTTGATGGTTTTGAATGTCTCAGAGTGGACTGTTTTAAGGTAATCACAACTTATGTAAAGTGACTGTCTATTCCAGCACCTTTTTTATGGAATTGTGGAAAAAAATCCCAAAATTTGCTGTTTGTATCTTGATTACAGTATGGCATTTGTTACTTCTTGTGGGTTAATGTGAGCAGAGTATGGGCTACAAGGAAATATTTCACTGGTTTGTAATTTTCTTTTTAAAATTTAATCACTGACAGTATGTGGACAAATTTTCCTGGAGCAGAGGCATAAACTACATTGGACTTTGTGGGTTTTTTGTTTTTTTTTCCCCTGCTCTACTTTGTCAATTTCCCCCTTGTTGTGGGGGGAGATGCTTGCATGCCCTCATGAGGTTGAGAGCTATGCTGGAGGTGGTTTGTGCCACCGGTAGGGTCTCCCATGCCAGACAGGTCTCAGCTGAAGGGTCAGACAAAGTGTGTCCACCGGCAGGATGGGCTCGCTAGCCATCTGGCAACCATCCTAGGAGAAGGACAACTCCAACCCCAAACCCGGGCAGATGGAGCTCGTTTAGCCCTGTAAGGCCATCCATCTAAGAGAAGGATACTCTAACCAAACCTATGTCCTGAGGTATTCGCTGTCACCGTCCAAGCTCGCTAGGCCGTGGCAGATGAACCTCAGGAGTAAAGGGTGGGGCCAGTTCTGCGCACGCTGTGCCTCACCTAAAAAATCCATTGCACAGGCTTGAAGGGTTCACCCACATTGCAAAGCCCTGTAGCGACAGATGAGGGTCAAAAACGGCAGGTGATAGGAAGCAGCTGGAAGCCGCAGACCCAACCCTGCATGCAGGCGGTTCAGGATATGGGTCATTAGAGACTTGACCCCGGAGATGACAGTCTCTTGCGGCAGCATCCTGAATGGCCAAGCAGCCTTTTCTAAGGACAGCACTGCTTGCTCCACACGGAGAGGGGCCCAGCAAAGGTGGCGTAAACAAAGCTCATCTCCACACCCGGTTGGATAACCGCGGCCAACCGGCATCTTCCATGTGGTCAAACAAAAACAAAGAGATTTCAAAGGCATACACTTGCCTGCAAAGGTGTGCTCAAACTAACACTTGCATGTTGGAACATCAGAACCATGCTTGATACTGGGGATAGTGGACATCCTGAGCGTCGTTCTGCTCTAATTGCCCACGAACTGTCACGGTTCAACATTGACATTGCTGCTCTCAGTGAAGTTCGTCTTGATGAGGAAGGCAGCCTTAAAGAACATGGTGCTGGCTACACACTCTACTGGTCAGGCAAACCCAAAACCGAAAGACACCTTTCAGGAGTTGGCTTCATGATTAAAAACTCCATTGCCTCCAAACTTGAAAATCTGCCGACAGGTCACTCCGATCGCATTATATCCTTACGCCTCCCTCTATACAACAAGCAACATGTTGTTCTTTTTAGCGTATATGCCCCAACTCTCCAAGCTGACCCAGCGGAAAAAGACAAATTCTACACAGACCTGCGCCGTCTCACTCAAAATGTTCCTGCAGATGATAAGATCATAATCCTTGGTGACTTCAATGCCAGAGTACGTAAGAATTCTGAAGCCAGCCTGAAGACAACCTGGATGCATCCTTGATCCAAGCACTGGCACCTCATTGACTATATGTTAGTACAACAGAGAAATGTCAGTGATGTCCGTCATACTCGAGTGATGCCGAGTGCAGAATGTCAAACAGACCACCGCGTTGTGCGCTGCAAACTTAACCTCCACTTCAAGCCCAAACCTAAGAGAGGCGGCATTCCAAGGAGGAGGCTCCAAGTCAGCAATCTTCAAACAGCCACAGTGAGAGACAGCTTCCAGGTAAACCTTCAAACTAGACTTAAAGATAATCCCATAGATCCCTCTCCTGAAGTGCTTTGGCAACATATTAAAAGTTGCATCCTGCAGTCCTCTGAAGAGTCCCTAGGGTTCTCCTCCAAGAAAAACAAAGACTGGTTTGATGAGAACAATCATGAGATCCAGGAATTGCTGAAGAAGAAGAGAACTGCTCACCAAGCACACCTTGCTCAGCCATCTTGCCATATAAAAAAAGCAGCCTTTCGTCTTGCATGCAGTAAGCTCCAACAGAAACTTCGAGACATCCAGAACAAATGGTGGCTTGACCTAGCAGAAAAGACACAACTATGCACAGATTTGGGTGACCAAAGAGGATTCTATGAGGCCCTGAAAGCAGTGTACGGACCCACACACCAGGTTCAAAGCCCCCTACTCAGTGCAGATGGTCAACTGCTTCTAACAGATAAAACCTCCATCCTGAACCAATGGTCTGAGCACTTTCAGACTCTCTTCAGTGTCAACCGTGTAGTCCAAGGCTCAGCAATTCAGCACATTACACAGCAACCGGTGAAACATGAATTGGATGCAGCCCCTACTATGGGAGAGATACTCAAGGCCATACAACAGGTGAAAACTGGCAAGGCAGCTGGGGTTGATGGAATTCCACCTGAAATCTGGAAGCATGGAGGTCAAGCACTCCATGCCAAATTCCACGAGCTTGTTGTGCGTTGCTGGGAACAAGGGGAACTACCACCAGATCTCCGTGATGCAGTCAAGAAGAAGACCCTGCACAAGAAGAAAGGAGAAAAATCAGACTGCTCAAATTACCGAGGTATTACTTTGCTCTCCATTGCTGGTAAAATCCTTGCAAGAATACTTCTGAACAGATTAGTACCCACTATTGCAGAAGATCTTCTACCTGAAAGCCAGTGTGGTTTCAGAGCCAATGGGAGCACCACAGACATGGTGTTTGTTCTCAGACAACTGCAAGAGAAGTGTAGGGAACAGAACAAAGGTCTCTATGTAACCTTTGTTGACCTCACCAAAGCTTTTGACACTGTGAGCAGAAAAGGCATGTGGCACATCTTGGAACGTTTAGGATGTCCCCCCAAGTTCCTCAAAATGATCATCCTGCTACATGAGGATCAGCGTGGACAAGTCAGATATGGTGATGCACTCTCTGAGCCCTTTCCAATAACCAATGGTGTGAAACAAGGTTGCGTTCTTGCAGCAACTCTATTCACAATCTTCTTCAGCATGATGCTCCAAAGAGCCACAGCAGACCTCGATGAAGAAAACGGCATCTACATCCGATATCGTACCGATGGAAGCCTATTCAACCTAAGGCGACTGAAGGCCCACACCAAGACCCTGAATGACCTTGTCCGTGAGCTGCTTTTTGCTGATGATGCCGCCCTCGTTGCTCACACAGAAGCAGCTCTGCAGCGCTTAACATCCTGCTTTGCAGAGGCTGCTGAGCTTTTTGGGGTGGAAGTCAGCCTGAAGAAGACGGAAGTTCTCTACCAACCTGCACCTCAAGAAGTCTTCCATCATCCTCACATCACCATAGGCAATTCAGAGCTTAAGTCAGTCCAGCAGTTCACCTATCTGGGAAGTATCATTTCCTCAGACGGTAAGATTGACAAAGAGATAGACAACAGGCTAGCAAAGGCATACAGAGCCTTCGGAAAGCTCCATAAAAGAGTCTGGTCCAATAAACACCTGAAGAAAAGTACAAAGATTAGTGTCTACAGAGCCATTGTACTGTCTACTCTTTTATATGGGTCTGAATCCTGGGTCATCTACCGCCACCACCTGCGGCTTCTCGAACGCTTCCATCAGCGCTGCCTCCGTTCAATCCTAAACATCCACTGGTCTGATTACGTGACCAATGTGTCTGTTCTTGAACAGGCAGGGGTCACCAATATCGATGAGAACGCAGCTGCGCTGGGCAGGGCACGTCTCCAGGATGGAGGATCACCGCCTTCTGAAGATTGTGCTCTATGGTGAACTCGCCACCGGCTGCCGCAAGAGAGGAGCCCCGAAGAAGAGATACAACGACTCCCTGAAACAACACCTCAGCCTTGGCCATATTGACTGCCACCAATAGTCCACTCTGGCCTCCAATCGGGATTCATGGAGACACACCATTCACGACGCTGCTGCTTCCTTTGAGAATGCACGGAGAGTCAGTCTTGAGGAGAAAAGACAACGCAGAAAGAACCGTTCCTTGCCAATGTCACCCAGGGAGACGTTCCACTGTGCCTTTTGTGACCGGACCTGCCTATCCCGTATCGGCCTTTGTAGCCACCAGCACGCTTGCAGCAAGCGTGGGTAGTGCCCTTCTCAAATCTTCATTCACGAAGCCTGGCCATGATGATGATGACGACTTTGTCAATAACAATTAAGTATCTGCTTCACTCCAATGGTACATTAGTGTGGAAAAAATGACCCAGATATTCATGCTTTCTTTTTATTGTTCTGTGTGTTTTTATGTATTTTAGGTTACCACAGCTTAAAATTTGGGGAGGTTTTTGCAGGGCATGGTGATTTGCACAGCCTGATAGGACTGAAAGGCCTTTTGGTACTGCTTGCAATGTTATTGCTTACAAATACATCAACTTCTTATTTAGTAAGAATTCTTTTCATTATATGAAATGCAAATGTTTCCACTTCATGTTTGCCATGAGCCAATCTGTCTAAATCTGTTTTTCCATGCGTTTAGCTGAGACAATGTGTTAACTTCGACTTGTTAAGGAGGTTGCAAATATGAACTTGTGAGAAGATAACATTGTAATGCTTCATAGAAAAATAAAAGTAGCTATCATTCTAGACCATGTTGTAATGGATTCACTGTAGCAGTCGGGTAGCTCTTGGAACTGGTGGGCTCTGTATTTCATTCTACTTGGCTTCTTGACTACCTTCAGCTGAAAGTTTCACCTTTCCATTTTTGTAAAGCAGACAGTGTAACTGACTTGATGAGAGATACAGTAAAATACAGTTTATTTTTTTGGGAAAGGTAAAACCCCTGATGTTACTGTTTATACATGGAGTAACAGGGTTGCTTTTTTTTTTGTTTGTTTGAATTTCTGAGATACTTTATCACAAGCAAAGCTATAAGCATTTCATTGAGTGCTGTCTTAGCCAAAGTATATCCAAGCTATCAATCTCAAATGGAAATGAAAATAGGCTATCTCCCTCTTTCCTGAGGCATTCCATTTTTTGAAGTCCATGGGGTCTGATTTTGTAGGTGCTGATTATTTTAAATAATTTATTACATTACACTGTCGCTGCTTTTGAGAGGTTTAGAGTTGCCAGTTCACCGTGTTCATCTAACAGTACAGCTATGGGAGCTTATTTTTGAAATATCAAATCACTTCATTACCATTCAAAAATAAGACTAATTTGGCAGAATTGTCATTGCAGTAAAAGTCAGTTGTCTGAAGCATTTATCATTTTCTTTTCTTTGCTCCTATTCCTGATACTGTGGTTGCTTTAATTAGTTTCCTATTTATTTTTCTTTCCCACTTTTATTCCTTCCCTTGAAGTCAGGTTCACAAATAAGCTTTTTCAACAGCCAATTTATTGGTGTTTCAGAGTCTGATATGTGCAGCTTTTGATTGCTTTTCTGTTAAATGGCTGGGAATCAACATTTATTTCAGTAGTGTGCTGCCATTCTGAATTAGACAACTGTTATGAGGTTATGTAGTAACTCCATGCCTTGATAACCCAAAAGTAAGGTTTTGTTTAAAACAATTGTTTCTTCACTAAAAGGGTTTTCAGGCACTGCCCAGGGGAAGTTGTTGAGCCTCCATCCCTGGGAATATTTAAAAGATACATAGATGTAGCTGTTAAGAACATGATTTAGTGGTGGACTTGGCGGTGGTAGGTTTATGGCTGAACTTGCTGATCTTAAAGGTCTTTTCCAGCCTAAATGATTCTGGGATAAAAACTAATAATCCTCTTTTCCTCTTCTACTTTCAGAGAATTACCTATGGTTGAAAATGAAAGTGAGGAAGAGAAGTCCCCAGAAGTATTAATTTGAACAATAATTATTGCTTGTAAGTACTTCTTGTCCTTTGTGATGTTACCTCTGCAACTAAAAACTGGTCTTCTGTTCATAAATCCTTGTCAGCTGAAAAAAAGCAAACTTTGCACAAGAGAGGTCAGGTCCTTCCGTTTTATGTCAGATCACTAATAAAATTGATTCAATCAGACACCGGTTTCACCTTTCATTTCTCCTTACACCGGTTTCTCTCCCTTCTCCTCTTTGCCTCTCATTTTTAAAAAAAAAAAAAATTCTTTGATAAATTCATTATTTATTCTCCAGCTTATATGCAAAGCCCTTATTTCTTTGGCAGCATTTTTGTGCCCTTTCTCCTGAATGGCAGATATTCCATGTATTTGTCAGAAATAAGCCATGCTTCTGTTGAAACTGGGCACAGACGCTATTCCGGGAAGTTTCTCTGACCATTATAAGTAACTAAGCTGTTGTGGCTGGAAAGTATTTTGTGCTCTGGGATATTATAGATCCAGTGCTAGATTTTTCTCAAATGGTGTCAAGGCTTAAAAAGTTAATACTTGTGATCTTATGGTTTTGAAGGTCTGTGAAAGTACAATGACACTCAGCTCTTAGGATACATTGTTTTATTTAAATAAAACTTTGAAGAAAAGTAAGTCTCTTTGTTTTGAGAAGTTGCTTAATGAAAAGAACTTCACTGAAACATGAATTCAGGTGTGAACTTGGAAACCGAGCATGTTATGACATTATTATTTTTTTATGCACTTGTAGAAAAGACTGTTATGATCAGTATTCTTAAGTAAGATAAGAAAGTTGTGAAAATGGCTTGAACCTTCAGAACTGAACAAGAAGTTCAAGCAGATTTGTTGCAGATGAAACACTTTTACAGTTCACCCAACTTTGCTATTGCTTGTCAAGCTGATGACATCTAAAGTACTCTCATTTATTATGATATATTTGTACAGTTATAACTCTAGAAGTACTATGTTAGTGTAAGAATTTAATGAATGGTTTAACAAAAATAAAAGGGGGATTTCAAACGATATTCTAAGGACCTTGTGGCTAGAACAGAACAAAGAATATGGTGGTGGCTTTCCAAGTATCCAGTGGCCACTTAGGTGCCTTGGAACTGGGTTAGCTGCTGTAACTCTTTTCTTTGCTGAAGGGAGTTGCTTTGATTCCGTGAACCCACTTTTCTTCCCTATCCTGCTGAAACTGGTTAACTGAATCATCCTACAAACCCAGAAAAAACGTGGCTAGTTTTATTTCTTGGTTCTGGATTGGATCAACTCAGATAAGTGTTCAAACAGTGTTAAAGTGGTGCAAAGGAAGAAATGAGACTCTGCAGGCAGGAGCAAATAGTGTGGGAGCATAACCTGTCCCTTCAGGCAGCAGCCAGTCAGTGGATCTGTCCAGCAGTTTGCAGTAATGGTGTCTTAAAGTTGTTAGACTGAGAATAGGTGATTTGAGCTTGGAGAGGAACAGAAATGGCTTCTGTGAAAACTTTAGACTAGAATTGGCTGATTTTACCAGATTCCTCCCAGACATTGCTGTTAGTGGGAATGACCTGTTGACAGGGAATTGAAATGATGATTTAGAGGGAAAAAATCTTAGCAGATGACTAGAAAATCTTAATAAACTTCACCCCTCTCCTTACTGCCCCCCAACTTCCCAGCCCCATGTTTAGTGTCTGTGTAGTATCATGTATTATCTTCAGCCCTGAAAATGAATGAAAGGTACACGTGAAAAAATGCATGACTTGTCAAACCCTCACTTCTAATTGGAATTGACTGGTCCCTTGTACATGATGTTATTACATCATGCAGTAATTTGTCTGTATCTGGGTTTACAGTTTTGTAAATTAAAGTTTGTTTGTTTATGAGAGCCTGAATGCATGCATATGTACTTACTTATCCTTGGTTTTATTCTTCATGTTGTGTTCACACTACCTTGATTTGTCTGTAAGCTGTGATGATGGTTGTACCTTTTGCAGAGGTTCATTTCTTCCTTTGGCAAGCAAGGCAAAGTGGTTGAGAACTGCATGAAAACTCTTCTTGCCTTTCCAGTGCAATTTGTATGGGAAGTTAATTAAAAGGATTTGTGCAGGTCTATAAATTGCAGTGCCTGGAGCACTAGTTAAGCCAGTGGTTTTATATGCATTGCTCAACTACTAAGGGAGATTGAGCAATGGAGAAAAGCTGAATTAAGCTTAGTGCCTAGGTAAGATCTAGATAGTGCTGGTAGGTTGAGGCAAGTAACTGAGTACCAGAGTGAAGGTGATACCTTTTCCATGTTACTTGATTATGCAATCTATTGATTTGTGTCGGGTTCCTGCTTCCTGTCAGATTGCGTAACAAGCTGCATTTGGAATTACTTTCTGCTGTCACAGTCTGGCTCGGAAAAACTGTGTTTAATTTGTCAACGTATTTAATACTTCTTGATTCTTTTCACATATAAAAACATTTTCTTGGTAGTCTTTGCCTTTTTTTTTCCAAATCATATTTCACACTTACTCTAATCCATTCCATCTATGAACTGCAGTTTTGTAGCTTATTGAAAAAAGAAAGATCAACTGAACGTTTTTATTACATTCTAAAATACTTTCTTATCATTTCTTGGGCATTCTGTAAGTTGGATTAATCTGTGATAGGCTTTTAAAGATAAACTAATCTCCACAAAAGCCTCTATATCTTGAGTCTTATTTATTGTAGGGGCATCTAAAATCTTGGATAGATATTCTCTGTTTCTACATATCTAAATAGATCAGTGTATGATTTCTGATGGAAAAGGAAAAGACCTTTTCAGAAGAGTGTATTGCTGAATTAGCCCTGCCTTTTTCTCAGGATCATCCCTCTGTGGCTCTGGGATATTTGCTATCTTTCTTGCTTGCTACAGATTTCCCCCTTGCCTGAGGATCAGCAAAGTCTCTTTCTTGTTCTGAAACGTTCTGTTTCAGTTCATTCTTCTATTCTTGTAGTCATTTAGCTTAGATTTTTGTTTGAAAGGTGGCTTTTTGCTTCTCTGGCTCTCTGAAATATATTCTTTATTAGAAGTGCTTTCTATATAAGTCAGTTCTGATGCAGCAGCACAAACAACAGTCTTTCATGTTTCTCTTTTCAAGAAAAGAGTTTTCTAATGTATCCATTGACTTGCATGTTCACTGCAGTGAAAAATTATACCAGGCTGAGGCACTGCAGAGAGGTTGGAAGACTGGAGTAGAATTTTACATGAAGCAAAGCATTAGAATGATTGGGGGAAAATGGGATACAAGCCATTGGGGGCAAACTTAAAGTACTGCTTTTAAATTAAAGAAAAAGAAAACAGGCAAGTCCAGGATAAGGAATGACTGAGAGTTCTGAAGAAAAAGGATGAGGGTTAAGAACTGACAAATCAACAACATCATGCACAGAAAATAGTTCTGAAAATGTAACATAGCACCAGGAAGAGTAAATGGAAATGCTGTCATAAAGCACCGTGTAAATCTGTTTGCATAGCTTAGGAATGGAATCACCAAGGTAGTTGTATCCAGTCTGGAACCATGCACTTAATACATACAAACAAATCAAAATTATTCTGCCAAATTGGAGAGTCCAGAAGAAAATGGTATCCAAGGTCATAACACTGGATCCAAGACCAAGAGAAGCTGAAATAATATGAGGGTGATTTAATGCAGAGAGTAAATGTTGCTGTTTTAGGTCTTTTGGAAGCTTACATTTTTACCAGTGGAGATTAGTGCATTGTGGCTTCTGAAGTGCTTCAGTAGACTGAGAAGAGCATGTGTTTGTCTTTGGAAGTTCTTAAAATGTAGTCAGACACATGAGCATGTGTGTGATCTCCTGTTAGAGGACAGCAGTGATCTAATAACCTTCTGATAATCTTACTACATTTTATGATTTAATGTCTCATTTCTAGGTGCTTTGCTTTTGCCAGTATGTATAAAAACCCAATGAAGACAGAAGTTAATTGTAGGATGATTCACTTGAAATTGATCTTAATGATACTGCCTTTTGATCAGATTCATGTTTCCTGAGCATATTTGTTGTAACTCATGTTAACTGTAATAAAATTGGTTAGTGAATCCAAAAACCTGTCAGTAAGCAGGGAATTTTCAAAACCCTAAGGAAGGTTCCCTTATGGCTACATGGCGGGATGTTCTTGGTCATTGTCTTTACTAGCTCTTGGGAAGAGTACAATGCTCCTAGTAAATCTCTAAAATTGGTAGAAAGACATCACTAACTGTTAAATTGCTTTGCAAGTTGAACTTGAAAAACTTGTATTTGGATAGAGCCAAATGTGTGATCTGAGGTCTGGAATCTAATATTGTAGGTTTCATTAGAGGTTACAGACAGTATTTTTGAATAACACAGCCAATAGAAGGTTTGCAGAGGAGGTGATATTAACTGCTGTATACAATATTAGTGGACTGTGGTGTATGTATTACGGCTAGGTTAGAGTTCCTAAGAGTATTCAGAAATAGTCTTAAAGAGAGGTTTAGAAAAGAGCTAAGAGAATTCAGACTCTGGAAAAGTGTATCTCACTGTAGTGACTTAAGAAGCTTGTTCTACTGAGGTGTTGCTTGAGAAATTTTGAAGATTTGTACTTTAGTCCTCTGTGAAAAGGAATTGATGAGAGCTGGAAACAGACATGTTTGGTAACTAACTAGTTGAACAATTTATTTGGGAATTATTTGTTCTCTCTCATTCATTTAATGTGTTTGAATCTCATGGATGGTTTTAGTAAAAGATGTGCATTACATTGGAGAACATGTGTAGTTTTGATGCAAAAAATAGGAAATAGTGTCTGTGATCCTTGGATTTCAGTGATCAATTCAATAAAAATTTCAGAAAGCATTGTAACTACTGCAATTAGTCTTCATTCATACTGCATAAAATAGGCTTGTAAGTGGCTGAATTTAAATGAGCTTTTTATTAAAAAACTCCTTGTGATATGGCCATAATTCAAATCTGATTTGTTGAAATTGGAAAAATGTAATTTGTAGTGAAGCTCACAATTGCTTTTAGGAATAACACTTGTGTTAACTTTGCATGTCTTAGTTTCAGGATACATTTCTGCTGATAAAGCTAATTCTAGTATATAAACAATTGTTTTGTAAATGAATAAAATCTCCTGCTAACATTATTTCACTCTTTAGATGCCACATTCCCTGTCTTGTGAATTAATCTTTCATTGATGTTCCTCACAATTTCAATTCCCTAATGGTTGCTATGATTGACATCAAGCTTCTGTCCTTAAAATTAACCAGAGTATTTTGGAAAACTTTTTTCTTGCTGTAGTCTTTGTAATGTAAATGGCACAGATTTTTTTTCAGCATGTGTGATTTGTGAAATCATGTTGATTGGAAAGAATTTCCATTTAGTTCAGCCTCTCAATAGCAGCTCCAGTCAGAGCAGCTTGCTCAGCTGTGGGTTGTGTATGTCTTCCAAGAATGGAGATCCCATGCCATCTTAGACTTATTCCAGTGTTTGACAATTCTCACAGTTCAATTTTTGAACTTTTTTTTGGTACTGAGCTGAAACATGCTGTATTTCACATTGTGTCTGTTGCCTCTTGTCCTTCCATTGAGCAGAAGAAAGTGCACCTCCACATGCCAGAAATACCTCTTTGTATGTCATAGTTACACAAAAAGAGAACCAAGAAGAGAATGAAAGGTTGTGCGATAGGTGACTCTTACCAAAAGAGGAAAAGATATTAACTAAAATGTTGATGCTGCTGTCCATGGTTTTGACTTTCTGATGCAGTTTCATGCTATCCCTGTGTGGAATGCATTAGGATCTTTATTACCAGAAAGTGGATTTCTTTCAAGACTCAGAAGAGGGTACCATAATAATGGCCATGCAATTTAATTCATGGAAGGATGGTGTACCAGAGGATACAGACTCTTAGAGAAAGCAAGACAAATGGGTTAAGTAAGTTCAGGAGCGTGTTTTGTATTTATTGTTTTTGTCAAACTTCCACAAGAACATTCTGCTTCACCTCCCTGGCAACATTTTCTCATTGTGAGTATGTGATAAAAAAAAGGAAAAGAGCTAGCTCTCAAAGCATCTTAAATACGTAGTAGGCGATAAAAATTTCATGAAATTAGATAAGCTATTGTGTTCTGGCAACCAGGTAGAAATTCTGGTTATGTATTATAAAAGCAATTAATTGCAATGAAAAACATGTCACAACTAAGGCCATAAAAATAAAATATGTTGTAGATCTCAAAAAGTAAGGTAGTAGTAATTAGCAGTCCAAAGTAAGTGATTTTTTAAACTAGATTTGTTCTGTCCCCTGTTACCTGGGACAAGAGGTTGACCCCCACCTCACTCCCTTCAGGTAGTCATAGAGACCAGTAAGGTCTCCCTTGAGACTCCTTTTCTTCAGGCTAAACAGCCACAAGTCCCTCAGCTTCTTCTCAGAGGATTTGTTTCCTAGATGCTTCACCAGCTTTGTTGCCCTTCTCTGAACACTCTCTTGTAGTGGGCCCAAAACTGAACTCAGTATTCGAGGTGTGATCGTACCAGTACTGAGTTATAATTGCCATGATTGACGTCAGTATCATACAGCAGCCATAATCGCCACTGCCTCTAAAACTTTGGCTATGATGAATGGTTTATGATTCCCTTGAGGATGGCGACAAACCACTCCTGATTCAAACTGATCTAATTTGGATTCTCCTAGGAAAAATGTATTTGTGTTCTCACCCTTGTTTAATGTGAACAAAACAAATCCATGCTTTCCATCAGTATCTTTGGATTGAGATATCAGACACCGGAAAAACTGACTTTGATTAGAATAAGGGAAGACATATCTTAAAAAATAATTTTCTGACCTTCTCTGTTGGTAAAAAGGCTAATTGACAAGCAAAGATGGTAGTCATGATGTCAGTGCAACAAGACAATATGGAAGAACTTTCACATTAGGTGGAAAGAAAGACAGGATTGCCATTGGCCTTGCAGATGAAACTGGAACCTCATTTTCTCGCTCAGGGATCAAGCATGTTACAGACTGTTAGGGAGGAAGCCCAGGTCAGTTCTCGGTACCATACTGCCCTCTGCCAACAGGGTATCAACATACCCTTACCAAAGGCAGCATGTTACTGGTAACATTTTTGTCACAAATAGTATGTAAAATACAATGTACACAGTAACATTAAATCTGTGAAATCCATCCTTGTCTCCAGGCATTACCAGCTCCTTTTCAGCCAGCCAAATGCGCATTCAAGCATCATGTTACATCATCTTATGCAGTAGTTGTATTACTCCTCTCCAGACAGTGTGTAGAATTTTACCTGTTGGGCTAATGGCAGAATCCTTCTGGATGAATGTTGGCATTACAATTCTGCCACTGAATATGTGCCTCTCCAGGAAATATGCTGATGTTTTCACAAAGTTATATTTCTAAAAGACCACTTTTTGCACCTTCCTTCCCAGCCCTATTAGTATTCATTGTATTCTTTTTTTTCTTTAGCCATATTAAAAAACTCCTTTCACCTCTATGCTTAATTTTGACTTAGGAGGGCAGAACTGCTATATGTCTCTTTTGATTCATCACAGTTTAGAAATTCCATTGTCTTAAAATGTTCTTTTTCCTGCATGTTACAGGGCAGAAGGTCATGTTTTTAGTGACTTTTGATATCTGATAATAGCTATTTACCTTACATTTTCCTTGAAGCAAATGATCTGGTGACAGATAGTAGTCTGGAATTGCAAACTTCCAGAGGGCAATCTTTCCATTTTGAGCCATTGTCAAATGACTGATTTTTGTTGTCAGTGTTATGTGCAGTCATGTTTGGCATGAACATAATCGGAAGGATGCAAGGAGATTACTGATTGTCCTGTAACTGGAAGAGTGAATGAACTTACAACTTGGTGCTTTCTTTCACAGACTCAGCACTGTGCAGGTAGTCAGTGAATGCTTGTGGCCCTGTGTGGGTTTTGTGCATCATCTGTATCGTGCATCTGTTCTTGTCTTCATTGCAGTATCTTGTCTTCATTGCAGTATCGTTTGGTAGTTGCTGAAGTCAAACAAATATGGAAAAAATTATGTATGCTATTGTTGTATGTGCATAACACTCATCTGAGAAGAATTCATATTTCTTCTGGGGGGTGGCAGAATAAAAACTGGTGTGATGAGCCACAGGTATTTTATAAAGGATATACTAAAAAACCACTAGTGGAGTTGTGGGAAGTGGACTCTTTGAGTTTTCATAATTTCCTGAATGCTGCGATTAGCAGCTCACAAAGCATTGTAAAATAGTTCATAAATCATATTTTATTCAGTTATAAAGAAGGCTCCGGAATGTCAACTGTATTGTATGCCTTTCTGCGGTTACAAGATTTTGTGAACAGGAGCCAGAATGTTTACAAAAACAAGTGATGTGCCACTGTTAGCAGCCATATGACAGCTAATGCTCTTTGGATTATAAATTTTTCTAGTGTAGCAATACTATTAGAATAGGTTCCTAAGTTATTTTTTTTAAAATGTTGTATGATCTTTGTATTTCTCTTGTTACTAAATAATTTCTGTGTTAACATGCAGATTAAAGATGCTTACACTAATTTTGCCCCACTGGTTCCATTCACACAATTCATCTAATTATTTTCAGTCTGCTGATCTCCATGTTTTCTTGCTGTTTTATAATGTTGTATCCTGGTTTTCCTGGGATATTACAGAAAACTGATTTTGGTATAGCTGGAATCTCTGTTTTTCAGGTGCTATTAACTATTATGTATTTCTTAAAGTGTGTTCTGATATAAAATGTATGTATAACGAATCTGAATGACTAATCTCTGATGGGAAAAGTAAATGCTGATATTGTGAAAGTTATTTTGCAAGAACTAAAAACTGAACATGCATTCTGCATCAGTGCTTCATTTCATTGATTGAAATGGTGTATTTCTGAAAATGTTTCTGTTCTGAAGCATACACTTTAAGTCAAAAGTAATGGCATGTACATGTACTCTGAACATGCTACAAAATCACTAAGAATTATTCCACTGATCCCTAGGTTTTTTAGCTAGCAGCTTGTATTTAGTTTTGGCTGTTGAGTACAATAGCAGTATTTCCGAGAGTGTTATTAGGATGTGACCACTGGAAAACAGTCTCTGGGTTTGGGAGCATTTTACAGCAACATATATTTGAGTAGATTAATATTTTGATGCCTCACTAGAGCAGGGAGCATAGCATGAAGCAAGGTCAAGAAAAAGGAAAACTCCAGATCTGCTTAGAAAATTGTGTCATGCATTCTAGTGGCTTCAGAGAGTATCTTAATAACATAAGCTCTCCACCTCTCATTCTGTGCTTTTTTCTTCCGCATGCCTTTTTGGAGCACTGATCTTTCAGTCTTGAACTCTGCAAGTCCCTGAAATTTGGCAGTACTCGAGGGTTTCCCGTTTTCTTTATATCAAAGGATGGCTTATCGCCTGCTTTTCTTTTATTCCCTTTGCATTAACTTTTCCATAATTTAGTATCTAACTGTTATAAACATACCATCTAGAGATGGAATTGGTGACAGAGAGGATGAGATCTTTTCCTAGTGCATGCCAAATATAATGAGTAGGCTTTTGAGATTTCCTGAAATCTGTGAGTTTTCTCCAGGTCTGTATGTACTGAGACTCAAAACAGTCTGTAAAGAAGCATCAGAAGAATGAACTCATAGCTTGATACAGAAGATAATCTGAATTTTAGTACTTCCATACATGTATGTGCCCTTTTTGTGTAGACAGCTGCTAAGTCATTGCCAGCTACTTCTGTTAGTATCTTGTATGTCAACAATATCTTAATCTTTGCCATTCCTTTAGAGATGTTAGGAGCATCTTATGTATCCATACGCACACAGAAAAGGATTGTTTTTTAATTTTTGATCTGTTCTTTTTAGCAGTCATGGTGCAAACAAATGTTTTCTCCTGGTTTCTTTTGTTCACACATAATTTTTTCCTTCAATGTGATTTATTCAGGTATTCTGCTTAATGCTGTAAGTATTTTTTATTTCAGTTTAATTCCTGTCCTGTTTTGATGACTGATCAAGTGTTTCTTTTATCTAGTAAGATTGTTGTGTTTACAAATTGATTATCCTTCTTCAGCTGCAGGATTTCTCAGTGTGACTGTTCAGTGTTCTTCAAGGCAAGAAGAATTTTACCATTTGTTTCCCCTCTATTCCTCTGGACCAGTTCATGCAGTCAAATTGTGGTGAGAGTTCTAGGTTTTTCTGCAGTATGGGAGTATTTGTATCTTTCTCCACCTGTCATTTAATCAGACAAGATTAAGGAATGAAATATAAAAATGTTTTTCCTAAGCAAACAGGGAAGAAAAGTTATTTTATAACAAGATAAGAACCAGATAATCACTAACATTTTATTTTTTAATATCAAATGCAACAATTATTTTGGGATCATTTTGGTAGAATTGGTTAAAAGTGTTTGGGGAAGCCTAATGTTTTTCTTTATTTATTGTCAGAATAAGTTGATTCCCCTTCCCCCATTTTCTTGTTGATCAGTCTCCTCAGTGTTTTAAAATAATGATCCTCATTTCTGGAATCATCAGAACTATCTGTAAAGAATGTTTTGATGATGTGATTGTAATAATTTATTTACTTTCATGCCTTTTTATTTGTATCCTGACATTCAGCATGTTTGGTCTATAATACACTTTTTTTTTCATCAAGCAGAGAAAATCTGAGAGAACGGGGCAGGAGAGAAGAGTAGGCTTAACACTTAAAACGTTAAAATGTCGCAAACCAACTAACAATCAAACTAACAGAAAAAACCCAAACCCCAAACCAAAACAACAAAAAAACCTTATGCCAGACTGTTCCAAAAGTCTGTATTCCATGTGGGAAGCCTTTCTCAACAGTGCTGTGAAATGATGGCCTGCACTGCTCCCTGGAAACATGATTCTTACACAGGTTATACCTGCATCTTAGTTGACTATACTTCTGTGCTAGGACCAATTGCCTTTCATTTGTTTATATGGTACTGACTACCTTGTGTAACTATTGGTGATATTGTTCTCTGCACCAGAAAACCAGAAGGTGCCATGTTTAGTAGAACCTTATTTTAAAAGAATTTTGAAGCAGGTCTTTGAAATAAAAGATCTGTAAGTTTAACTTCTGTGCCAAGCAAATCTGGAGCAACTGTGAAGAGTTATTTGATACGTGTTTAAGTATGGTACATTGAAGAAGAGCCAATGTAGAGGTGACCTGATCAATAAACTGTAATTAAATTGCCTGGTTTTGGCAAGGCATTTTCAATGATCGATTTTAGAAAAATGAAGTTCTGCTGGGAAAAGAGAAGCAGTTCTTTATGTGAATTTGTAACCCAGTAAGGGACTAGAAAAAACAGAATATATGGTTATTTTTCACAGTAGAAACAGTGTAATGCAAATTTCATCTTATCCTGCTCAAGGGCCTGTGCTGTATCATGTGGACTTCATAAGAATAAATTATCTGGAAAAGAAGGTTTCTTGAGTTTTTCTGAGTAGAATCTTTATAGGACACTTTAACATTATATTTAGTTCTAAATAATCTTGGAATAATTACATTTGAATTGTCATTTTTTGTGCACATAGATAGGGAGTGAAGGAAGTTGGAAATGAGTACATAGTGAGATTTCGGAAGAGGTCTTCCTGTGGTCAGGTAATGAATATAAAAAGTTCTGAATGGTACTAAATGAACCTGTTCATGTAGCATTGTGTTACTCAGTACAGTATGTGGAAGCCTTTTTGGAATACTATGTGTAAACACTAAAAAAATTATTTTATGTTCCATGAACATAAAGGTGAAATTGGTAATGAAGAAGTTTTTGCACAATATCAGCCATCTCCACTCCACTTCCATCCCCCATCTTGTTCTGTATTTGACAGATACTGTTTTATATACACTTAAATAGCAATCAGCACATTTTTCAGTTTGATTCGATTTGTTATGGTTCAGGTTTGACAAGTGACAAAGTACTGCTTTAGGTTCATTTCTGGTTTGAGGAAAATTTAGACTTTGGCTGAGTTTGTAGATGGTATTAAAATAAAGTCACTGCATTAAAGGTATCGTTCAAAACAGTGGCCTTGAATGTTGTATCTTAGTTGTGATCTTAATATGCACTGCTAAAGAAAAAGAAGGCACAATTTTGTCTGGCAATTGTTGCATATGTATTTGTTTATTACTTATGCATAACCACATTTCTTTAAAAAACTTTTTTAGTAAAGTGAAATAAATGAAAACATTGTTTGTTTGTAGATCTGGCTGTCAATACACCATTACTTTTACTAGCATCAGGAATCCCTTTTACAGTTTGGAAAATGTTAATAGATGAATTTAAAGTAAATCAGGATAGTATTTTTTTTAAATACCAGTGTCGATTTTTTGATGACCCAATGCTATCTTAGACTTCCATCTACCGTTGTTGCTATAAAAAGCAAGGTATACTGATATATTTAAAATATGTATTCCACTGTGTGGCTGTTTTTAAAAAGTTTGACTACTTGTATATGACTGGAATGAATAAAGATCCCCAAGCTCAAGTCTGGATCTGAAATAATATATTTTTCCCTGGAACCACCTGTGTAAATCACAGTGAGATAAACTCAATGTATGTCATTTCTCTTCTATCAATTGTTGCATAGAGTGTTTTTCCTAGAGAAATCTTACAAAATATATAAATAAATATTTAGACATTCTATAAGTGATTCTTGTTATGTCATTGAGGAACCTTTTTGTAATGTTATATGTATTTCTGTGAAATAAAAAGTAACAGTTTCTAATCATAAATTAAATGCCCATCACTCCATTTTTTGCCAAAAGAAAACAAATATTTTGATAAATATCTGGTATTTGAAAATAAGTTTCTGAAAATCATTAGCTAATAAAAACACCCTTGTTTAATACAGTAGTAGAATGTCATGATATTACATGGTTATATTTATCTTTCAGGCAGTTAAATGCCTCCCTGACATCCGATCCCGTCAGATCTCGGAAGCTAAGCAGGGTCAGCCCCGGATTAGTGCTTGGATGGGAGACCTCCTGGGAAATGCCGGGTGCTGTAGGTTCTAGTCCTGAGGAACTTCACTGGTACTGTCCAAGCTTGCTTGGCCATGGCAGATGAACCTCAGGACTTAAACGGTGCGGCCCGTTGTGCGCACGCTGAGCCTCACCTAAAATCCACTGCGCAGGCTGGAAGGGCACACCCACGTGGGGAGAGCCCTTCCCAAATCTTCGTTCGCGAAGCCGAGCCACACACACACATATTTATCTTTACTGTCTTTCCATTAATGTTGCTATCTTTAATATTAATTTGAAATTTATTTCGTAAATAGATTACAAAATTCATCTGGTCATATTCAGGTAGCTTTTTTTTTAAGTTTCAATTATTTAAGAAAGCTTGCCTCAGTTTTAAACTCTTGATATGTGGAAAGTCATGTTCATCATCACTGCTTCTGAAGACTGATGCTCATGGTGTGAAGCTGAATATCTTGCCACCAGACCCATACAGCTTTTAAACTGCTAAAGCATTACACCATAGCAAAAGACTTAACATTCACTTCTATTGAGCAAACGCTGTGGTAAGTGACAGGTAGAAATAGCAGTTACGGAAGTAATTAGTAGTGCTATTCTAGATAAAAATTAAAAATTGCAACATTCTCATTTACAGCATTCTCCTGTTCTAGTTTAATGAAGGAACTTAATACTTCTTTATTTTGTTCTGAATTTAAAAGGAAGAAATGTTATTGCAAAATTTTTACACATTTTCTGAAAGAGATTCAGTGTGAACTTTCCTTCTGTCATGCAAACTCTTTAACTACATAAGGGAAAAGGCTAAGATTTTACTCCAAATACTTGTAGTGACAGCTACTAGCAGTCTTGAAGTCATTTAAGTGGAATTAATCAACACCTGAAAAGGCGGCTTAACAGACCATGAAACTGTATTTCAGAAGAACCAACAGGATTTTCAATCAGGTGATATTATTATTATTGCTCAAAAACTGAATCCAATCTACAAATGTGTTCATTATTAGTATTACATTTCATTTCAAGTTGGTGCCTGTATGAAAAATCTGAAAACAGCAGATGTATGTGGTCTAAGGTTATTTAGGTTTATATCAAGTTTGAATTAACTATGAGTAGAAGAAAGAGTTAGAATTGCATCTGAGAGACTGTAGTGATATGATTAGATATTTTGATTCTGATGTCTTCGATGTTTGCAAGTTTTGCAGGTCGAGAAAAAGAGGATTGTAAAGTACAAATTGTATTTTACAGATTTACAATTGTTTACAGATTGTAAAATGCAGTCAGAATTTTGGTGGCTGTTTGATTTGGTCTCCATAAAAGCATATGTGTAGGCTAAAACTGTTGGAGAACTGGTATATCTGAAAAGTTCAATTGAGCATAAGGACTCCTTTCTATAGAAAGAGTTCCAGTGCTTGTTATGTTGGTAGTATTGCATGGTGATGGATGGAACATGGGGAGAAAATCAGTTGCCACTTCACCAGTGTTATCTGTCTAATTTTCAGTTTTTGTTTCTCCATGCACTACACTTCTGGGATGTGTGAATAGCAGGCATTAAGAATTTTTAGAATTTAAGGCATATAGTGTTCCCTGAACTTTGAAAATAAATTTTAGTATCTTAGTGCAATTCTTTTTTCCTCTGACAGACTTGAAATTTAATTCTTTATGATTTTAAATGAAGCCTCTGATGTTTTGGCAATCTCAATCTTCTACTCTCTAGAATGTGATTAGAAAATAGGTTCAGAACTATTGCACTGTAATGCAGTGTTGGTCTTCTGTGGCTTTTCCCCCTTCAGTAAGTGTATTCAGTAAATAGTTTTTTATTTGCCATCACTTACACAAATGCATTTAAATAAAAAAAAAGGACAATTGAATCATTCTCTAAATTGATGACTAAATATAATTCTGAAATAATCAGAAATAATTCAGACCAGTTTTTTGAAAATCAAAATGTGTGAAATCACATAGATGGTATGGGGTTCTGGTTTTTTTCTGAGAATTCTGTATGGATTGCAGCAGACACTTTGATTACATATGGGTGCTTCTGGGAATGTGAATTGCAGGATCAGGATCTGAGTTAAGGGTGCAAATCAGGAGCATTAAGTCCTTTGAATACAGAAGGACTGAATTGTACCAGCAACAGCATGTGACACTCCATGAGCACTTTTATTTATTACACTGTTTTAGAAAGTGCAGTCTGCCTGTGCTTTAGATAGTACATATACACATGAAATGGTGTAAATTTGTAAATTAATACATGAACAGAAAGTGTTCACATGCACAGAGTTCGTTAGGATATATAAATCACAATTACAAAATTTCTTTAGTCTTGTTTTCTGAGTAGACTGCTTTGTAAAGTGTTTAATTACGTTTGTCCTAGGAATACCCTATTAATTCATTGAAAATCACTGTAATGAGAGCATTTGCAAAACTTATTAATAGGATTTTGTAGTCAATGTGTTATGTGGAATGGCTAACTGATTAGAGCAGTTGCAGACAAGATGCGTCATATGATGAGTTTGTTTCCTCTAAGTTCTGATACTGACCATTTTATAAATTACAGGTAAATAGTCATGTTTCATGTTTTAATTTACCATCCAAATGTCTTTGATAACATTTCTTGTGTAGAAATGTTTGTGTTGTGTGATAGTCCCTCATCTTTCCCTGTTTTCACATGACTGGTCACACATTGCGATTTTTGTCTTTCTATGGTTTGCTGCTGCTCTTCATGAAAAGAAGAGCATGAGAGAAAATGGTTTGAAGTAAAATTTATTTTCTCTGATATATATTTAGTCCATATTAGCACTGATATGGTAAGGCTTAGTTTTGCACAAGTTGTCCCTAAATTCTCCATCAGTACAGCTTTGTTGTGTATCTGCAGAATTCATCTCTTGCTAATTCCAAATGCATATACATGCACTATATATCAGCCAACTGCCGTATAATTACTTTTGAAATTGTTGCAACAAAAATAGTCTCCCTAACTCTGGTGCTTCAGAAATTCAAGATCACTACATTTGTTATCTTGAAGACTTTAAGAACTGTATTGAAGGTCTGTTGGAATGGGCCAAATTCTGTGGCAATGTTTATTTACTGAATTTTGTTAAAATTTGCTTCACTTTTATTCTTTGCTTACTGAATAGATCTTCAGCAATGACCAAGCCTACGTAAGATCTAGTCAGAAAGAGTCAGTTGTAAAATTAATGTGATCTGAGCTTTTGTCTGAAAAGTTTTCCTGTCCTTCTCAAAAGTCAGTAGAAGTTATCTGTGTAAGAGGTGGAAGCAAGCATCCATGACCCTTCTAGCTTACTTTTTGAGTTTCCAGAACCTGGTTTGTTCTGGGACAGATGCAGTATAGTATCCATGGATGCATTTTTCTAGAAAGAAAACTCTGAGTTTTTGCATGTCAATTTTTTAAAAACTCAAACATATTTTAATTAAGGTGAATTTCACAATCAAGTAAAGCCTTCTGAAAATTCTAATGTTGTAGATCAACCAGGTCTCCCTTAATTTCATGCTAATTTAGTTGTTCATAAAACTAGTCACCTTCTCAGGCATGACTTTCCTCACAAAAACAATGTTGATTATTTCCCAGTATCTGGTGTTTATCTATGTGCCTTCAATTTCTGATGTGTGTTGCAGTTTCCTAGCTGCAAGAGTTCTTCTGTCATCTTCTTTGTGAAGAAGAATTTCAATGCAAGGATCAATTTAAGTTCCTTCCTAGTAACTGCTAATGCATTTATTTTGTTTAGCTTTGCTGCTGTGGTCATATATTTAAAGTGCTGTAACAGCTCAAACATCATTTTCCCCTATGGAATCTAAGTCAAATTTTTAAGTTCCATTTTGCCTTTAAAAACTTTTGATGCAGCTTTTATACATGTAAGAATTGCCTTCTCAAAACTTCCATAGGTTGTCAATTTAGTATCTCCCAATTAGGCTTCATCACCTCTTCTCTGCTTCACACCTACCTCAAGGTAGCTAATCATTGTATAATGTTTGCAGCATGATGGAGGAGCCCTTGCCTTCTATTTGTCTTCTGCTGCCATTTGTTTTAAGTTTGCAATGTTCAAGTGGGGTAGTAGACTGATTTTACTGTTTTCTTGATTCAGTGTTACTTTTTGATTTAGTGAATAACTAAGGGGTACAGGTTGGAGTCACACCATTCATGATGCTGCTCCTTTCTTTGAGAACGCACACAGAGTCAGTCTCGAGGAGAAAAGCCAACGCAGAAAGAACCGTTCCTCGCCAATATCGCCTAAGGAGACTTTCCACTGTGCCTTTTGCAACTTGACTTGCCTATCCCACATCGGCCTTTTTAGCCACCAGCATGTTTGCAGCAAGTGTGGGTAGTGCCCTTCCCAAATCTTTGTTCGCAAAGCCTAGCCATGATGATGAAGAGGTACAGATGTAGATCCTTTATCCTTTATCTTTCACCCTGCCTTGGGGAACTGAACTCTAATGCCATCCAGACTCTCCCTTTTATTTTTAGGTTTTTCTGTCCTGAGACTCAATTTTCTAAGCCAAGGATGCTTGCCTTAAAAAAGAAACCAGATTTATAAACCAGAGACCTATCTGTACCTGGGCCCTCACTAGACTCTTAAGGAAAAGAGTTCCTGAAATATGTGACTCTTGCAGGAGGTGGCTCAGAACCATGGAGAGCTCTTTCAACTTCCAGCATGGGGAATAATGGGCATCTTTTATTTTTTTCTTGGTATGGTTGCTAAAATTGGACTGAGCTATTCAGAAATAAAGGAAGTTGAAGGGAATGGCTAGAAAAAGCCTAAACTGAAAGTAGAAGCTTAAGGTAGTATCTGTTATAAAAGAGAGTAGATGGAAAAAACCTGACTTGCAAATTCAAGAAATTGTGAGATACTACTGGAGAACTGCTAAACGCAGTCACATCCTTATTATAGTGTTCATCACAAAGGAAAATACTGCTTTTCTCCCAAGTAATGAGTCTATATTCAACGATTCTATTAAGTTAGTAGCTTTCTTTGTGGATATAGTTGTAGTTTTGCCTAGGAAACTCCTAAGAAAAACATCTGATTGTAGGTTTTTCCTAGTGCTTGACTTTTAAAAAAGAATATTTCAAACACTACATTTTGTTCCTTATTAGCAATCTTGAATAGTTGAATGGGATTTCATTAGAATTACCTTTGAGAAAATATGCAAATTTATCTTTTAAGTCCTTTTTTATTGTACAGTATTAATATTGTTTTAATGATTACAATCTTTATATGAAAAATTAATTTGTATTATTTTTAGAATGTTTAACTTATAAAATATTCTTTGTTAAAAATTGAAACTTTATTTCTGTTGATAAAGTCTTATATATATGCACACAAACACAGACACAAAAGTGCCATCTTGCATGTAAAAGAAAATAACTCACTTATTAAGGCTCAGAGTTTTTAACTCTCACTGTAGTTTGACAGCAAATTTATGCATTAGTGATAGTTGTTATAAATAAAAATGGGCATGCCGTTTAACAGTGCAAACTTAATACTTGACATAAAAAGAGTTAAACAAGAAGCTGATGCCTTCAAAGGTGCTTTAAACTCAGTAAGTTTTAAGCTTATCTGTAATTTTCCTTTAATAATATGTCACACTAATTTTGAGAGGAAAGGGCATTGGCAGCATTATGTGTGATTTTGACTTGCAACTTTCACAGTCCTGTTTTATTCATGGCCTTACTATTGTACAAAGTATTTTGAGTTTTTCAGTTCCTTCACTTTTAAATTAATGAATAGATCTTAGATCAGTGGTACACGTGAGCCATGGTGATGGTGAGGATCACATGCAGGAAGCAGTCAAGTTTTGTTGGCATGGAGCTCTATGAAAGCTGCAAACCAGTGTAAATTAGACAGCATGAACCTATATGCTAATGCAAGTGAATTGCTTCCTATACTTGAATTAGCTCATTATATGCCTTTTTTGTGGTTTGTACTGTAGCATGTAAAGTTCTGTGTCCTAAAGTAAAAGTTTTGTATTTATGAAGAAGAAAACTGGAATGCCAAGGGGAATTTTTACAGGTTAAGGTCTATATATTGTGGCACAGTGAAATTAAAGTTAAGGCAAATGCTTCTTCATCATATGACAATATTAGTATTTATAATCCTTGGTAAAATTTGCCTTGTTCTGATAAAAGCACTGCATAAAACACAGTTCAATTTGAACTAGAAATTGTGATACAAAGCAAGTCTGATTATTTAGATAATGATCACATTCAACATTCTTTCCCTGATATGGCACACTCAAAACTGTATTCTGACATTTCTGTTACTGGGTTGTCAAATCACCCAGTCTCCAAGCCTGCCATGTGTAAGAAGAAAGGCTTTTGGCTCAGTTCTGTGACTTTTTTTTTCAGTGTCTGAATAGTGTATAGTCTTGACTATGCTTTGATTTTGCAAAACCTCCAAGTTGCAAATAGCACTTCAGTTTTCTTCTGACTGCCAAGTGTCATGCATTTTTGCATAACTATTACAAACTCAGCAGCTCTCTCATCTGCCTGTTTTTCATCTTGATTTATAAACATCCAGCTGAGTTGTGAACAGACATATTAGGTTTCTTAGTTATTAGATTTTTGCATGTTGCTTTGATGCCAGCCAAAAGAAGAAAGGTCTTACCTCTGATCTTGCTTTTGATGTTTGCAGCCATTAAGGAGTGACATAGGGAAGCTAGTGGAAAAGATTTAGTGAAGAGCATCAGCATCAATGAGAATGGGAATGTCAAATATTAGCTTGAGGTTGTCCATTGCTTTTTGTCTCCCTCTGTTCCTTTCCCAAGGTATATAGATTATTCTATTGATGATAAGTTGCATTTTCCCCAAGTGAAGAGGGGGTTGTGCTTTGTTCCCAGAAGAAAACAAACAGAAGGCAAACATTGTATATCCAATACTGATAGATTTGGTTCTAATGCAAAACTGTGGAACAAAGTAATGTCTTGGGGGTAAGGGAGCATCTCATTACTTCGTGAATTCCTTGTTTGTCAAGCACATCACATGCAGTGTGAAAGATGTTACCTTACTGTTGTGTATTCTAAGTGATGTTAGAAAAGTAACAGCATTCTTATTTTAGTTTGTAGTGAGAAGTTCAGCTTAATTTAAGAGGAATTTTGTAAGCATAAGGTGGTGTTTTTTTTTTTTTTCCTCCCGCCTCTCTCTTTATATCAGGCTTTTTGTGTCTTTTGGAGGAAAGAAATGAGAAGTTTGGCTGTTGTGGCAAAAAGGTAGTCTGAAAGATTAGTGTGAGATCTGTAAGCGTGTTTGCATACATTTTGACCAGGTCATGCTAGGATGCTCAGGAGTTTGTTGTTCTAGAGAAGTACTGGCAAATCTGTAGCTTGCATGCAGTTTAAATGCAGCTCACATTTTAGAATCATGTCATGTGAGCAGTAGTGGAGGCATGCTGACAGAGGAGCTGTTAGTTAATAGAAATCCCCAGCTACTGAAGCAGTCAGTCAGCAGCAGTGACATTTGGCAGGATATTCCACCAATTCTTCTTCAGGAAAGCTTCTGAGCACTTTATCTTTTCAGGGTATGTGCTGTCATCATCATGGCTAGGCTTTGTGAACAAAGATTTGGGAAGGGCACTACCCACACTTGCTGCAGACATGCTGGTGGCTAAAAAGGCCGATGTGGGATAGGCAAGTCAAGTTGCAAAAGGCACAGTGGAAAGTCTCCTTAGGCGATACTCCTTTCCAGGCTTGAGTTCTTTCCTACTCTGACATTGAAGTCACCAAGGATTATGATCTTACCATCTGCAGGAACCTTTCGGGTGAGGCAGTGCAGGTTGGTGTAGAATTTGTCTTTTTCCGCTGAGTCAGCTTGGAGAGTTGGGGCATATATACTAAAAAGAACAGCATGTTGCTTGTTTAGTGGGAGACATAAGGAGATAATGCGATCTGAATGACCTGTTGGCAGATCATCAAATTTGGAGGCAATGGAGTTTTTACTCATGAAGCCAACTCCTGAAAGGTGACTTTCAGTTTTGGGTTTGCCTGACCAGTAGAGTGTGTAGCTGGCACCATGTTCTTTAAGGTTGCCTTCCTCAAGAAGATGAACTTCACTGAGAGCAGCAATGTCAATGTTGAGCCATGACAGTTTGTGGGCAATTGGAGCAGAACGACGCTCAGGATGTGCACTATCCCCAGTATCAAGCATGGTTCTGATATTCCAACATGCAAGTGTCAATTTGAACACACCTTTGGAGGCAGGTGTATGCCTTTGTGTCTTTGGTTTTGTTTTTGTTTGACTGCATCAGAAGATGCCGGTTGGCCGCGGTTAGCCAACCGGGTGAGGGGTGGAGATGAGCTTTGATTAGGCCACCTTTTCTAGGCCCCTCTCCATGTGGAGCAAGCAGTGCTGTCCTTAGAAAAGGCTGCTTGGTCATTCAGGATGCTGCCTCAAGAGACTGTCATCTCCGGGGTCAGTCTCGAATGACCAATATCCTGAACTGCCTACATGCAGGGTTGGGTCTGCGGCTTCCAGCTGCTTCCTATCACCTTTCGACCCTCATCTGTCGCTACAGGGCTTTGCAATGTGGGTGAACCCTTTGAGCCTGAGCAATGAATTTTTTTAGGTGAGGCACAGCGTGCGCAGAACTGGCCCCACCCTTTTTACTCCTAAAGTTCATCTGTCAGGGCCTAGTTAGCTTGGATGGTGACAGCGAATACCTCAGGATGTAGGTTTGGTTAGAGTATCCTTCTCTTAGATGGATGGCCTTACAGAGCCAAGCGAGCTCCATCTGCCCGGGTTTGGAGTTAGAGTTGTCCTTCTCCTGTGATGGTTGCCAGAGGGCTAGCGAGCCCATCCTGCCGGTGGACACACTTTGTCTGACCCTTCAGCTGAGACCTGTCTGGCATGGGAGACCCTACTGAAGGCACAAACCACCGCCAGCATAGCACACAACCTCATGAGGGCACGCAAGCTTCTCCCCCACGACATGGGGGTGTCCGCGGAGAAGATATGTGCTGTACTATGTGCTGTACTATGTGGTTAAGATTTTGGTATGCAGCTGGATAGGCTAAGAAGATTGGCCTTTCTGCTAGAGGTTTACTGATCCTCAGAAGTATTTCACAGAATCAGGGTTATTAAGTTCTGTGGTGTATTAAGAACATAGTAAGTTCTAAGTTCTACTAAAAAAGGGATGCACCATTTCTATTTGGCAACTGTCATATGACTAATGCAGGAACTCAATTCTTTTCAGCCTCTTGACTGAACTACTGTATATTTTTGAAAGCATTTTTGGTGCTTCAGTTAAAAGGGAATGAGTAACTGAGAATCCATGACTTAATGAAAGCATGTATTTCAGTGGCTGATTCCTTTATCTGTTTTACACTTGCATGTTTAGGAACTGTTGTTACTTTCCCCTACGTCATGAGCTGAATTTATACAGATTGAACTCCTAATCCCCAGATTTTGTTATGCCTTTGTTTGCAAGTGTAAGAAACAATTCAATGTCACAAATTCTTTCTTTTGTAACACAAGTCATGTCCTTGTAAGCTTCCATAGTCTGTTCATTTCATTGCTTCCAAAGATTCTCACTCTTCCTGTTTTCTTTTTGAGTGAGGTTTCTGCAAGGACTTTCAGTAGATTATTAACTTACTACTCTGGAGGAAGATCATGCTTGATGCTACGAGTTGATGTTTGAATTTTTATTACTCAGCATTGACTGTGACTTTATTAGATTAAAGTTGTATGAAGTCAATACAGTAAGAAAACAAGAAAAAATAAACTTTTACTGTCATGTAATTGTCCTATTCATTTTCTAAGGTAATTTTTATCTTACAAAGACATTTCATTAATTCAGATAAGACAAAAGCTAGCTTCTCACATTGCTGTGTTTCTGGTTAATGTGTTGTCTTAGTAGTTAAAAAGAGCTATAAAACTGAAGACTGCTTTATCCAGTGCTTATTAAAATGAGTCCATATATATATAACTTCCTTGTAGGAGTATATTGTTTCTGCAATTGACTCCTTTATAAAAGAAAAAACACCAATTACTTTTTGACTATTTGAAAGACAATCTTGCATATATTTGACAAGTAAGCTGCTCTTTTTCTTTCAAGGTACAATTCCCTCTTTTGTTCAAAATTGCATCAATTGTAAAAAAAAAAAAAAGAAATTATTGTGGCTTTTTCCAAGCTTTCATATGTAACATGTTACAAAAATTTTGAGCACTTGTATTTAATACTGTATCTAAAGCAATGGAGTGCTTAGTATTTTCAAACTGTATTTGTTGTAATTGCTGATATAATTCCTTTATCTAGTTTAGAAAAATTATTACTTCAAATGAGTTCTTAACTCCTGTTAAAATCTTTTGAGGTCAGTGTTCTGTGTCTGTGTGCTGTGAGTACAGACTTCTCTGAACCACTGCTCTTGTGATAACAGTGTTTAGGTATTCGTATAGCATGGTTTTGAGAATGTTTGGTCTGTGATACTAAAATTACCTCAGCTGGTGTTTTGATTGTTTTTCATCTCTGAGCAGGAACTATTTAGCTGAAGTAAGATTAGTAATAATGCTTAAATCCATTGTGGTTTTGGTGGTTTCATTTGTTTGTTTTTGTTGTGATTTTTGTTTTTTCTATAGAAATAAATTTAGTAACTACAGGGGCATGGGACACTGAGTTGGCAATAATTTGATGTGTTTTCACTTAGAGTTTCTCCTTATAATTAGCTCCTCAAAGGAAACCAAATGTGTTTTTTTTTTTGAAAAAATGCCAAGTTTTATTAGAATAGCAGTTAGGATAATTAACATTTCAAGTATTGTAAACTCAGTAAATAAGGAAGAAACAAGAAAAGGAATTTTTTTTTACTAAATTTTTCCCTGCCCACATTATCATTGAGAATATGCTGTTGCTTCTACTTGGTTGCAGTTAATTTAGTGACTTTAAGCTGTGAATGGCACAGCACCTCTGATCTGCTGGAAGATTTTCCTATCATACCTAAGGTCCAACAGCCGGCTCCTTGCTGCAAATTCTTTATTGAGTTGGAAGTTCCTGTAATGGAATTTTCTTGACTGCCTTACTGCACAGTTTCTTGAATCTCCTGGACCTGAGCAGTCAGGGTATCTCCCAGGAGTGCAAATTGTCTATCTTTCTCTATGAGGCCCTACCTGACCCAATCATCTTAGAGAAGCATTAAAATGGTTGTGAGCAAGCAAGCACAATGCTTTCTGCCTGCCTAATACTGTCTGTCAAAAAGAGTGGAGGGCACATTTGATGAAAAACTCAACATGAGGTGGCAGTGTGCCCTCACAGCCGAGGCAGCCAACCGAATCCCAGGCTGCATCCAAAGGATTGTGGCCAGCAGGTCGAGGGAGGTGATTCTCCCCCTCTACTCTGCTCTTGTGAGACTCCACCTCGAGTACTCTCTATAGTTCTGGTGTCCCCACCATAAGAAGGATATGGAACTGTTGGAGCAAGTCCAGAGTAAGCTGGGTAAAGCTTAGCAACCTGGTCTAGTGGGAGATGCCCCTGCACTTGGCAGGGGAGTTGGGTCTAGATGATCTGTAAGGTCCATTCTAACCACTTTACATTGTGTGATTCTAAAGGTCATACTACAATTCACAAAAGGCAAGTCTTAGAACAATGTGTATGTTGTCTCTAATAAATAATAAAATGAACAATAAAGATTTTTGTTTTGAAAGATAAATTATATTTTTGGGTTAAGAAGTTATGAAGAGAGCTTATGTTTTTTTTTGTAAGATAGCAGAAATTTTTTTGATATTTTGGGAGTTGTATTCTTTTGCTACAGAAAACTTTTAAAGAGCTATTCAATTTATTTGTATATTGTTTTCTCCAAATCTCTAGATATATGATTTCTCTAGTTACATTAGGTGACTATTCTAGTGACTTTTAATATTTTGATTGGAAGACAATTAATTTTCTTTGCGAGGTTTCCTTAACATATTTGTATTTTTTATAAATGATAACATATATAAAAGAATATATATGAATACTCTTCCATTCGTTCTATAAAAATTAAGGTTAAAATAAATATTCTGTCCTTGTTTTTTTTTGTTTTAATTTCAAGGTTTTGACTGGTATTTTGAACCGGGAGTAATGCTTAGAGATGGGGGAAAGTTGACAAAATTGCTAAATGGTTGAATTGCTTTAACTGGTTATGCAGATTTATATCTTGCGTTCAAAAAGTATAACATCTTTCAGCTGCAAATTTGGTAGTATCTGTAAGTATTAATGAATCAACTTCAAACATAATTTTAAAGTTGGCAAATATTAGGGAAAATTGGGACCTGGTCAGACTGACTTGTTTAAGTTACTCATTAAATCAATACAGAGCCTAAAATAGTCTGTGATTTAATTTTTTGGTTGCTAGATCACATTGTATCTAATCTAGATATAGTGGAAGATGCAGTTAAAAATATTCTGATTGAGTGATTGATCTTTGTGGCTAATCCATGATTAGTTAAATAACAAGTAGAAAATGTGGTATTTTAAAATAAAGCGTTAGATTCCTTCTCACTGTTATTATACTAGAGTAAATCTAATGGAAGGTGTTCTTACAGAATATGAAATACTTTTGTTTGAATGTGAAATTAAAAGGGACTTTCTTTTTTTCTTTCAAACAGTTACTAATTTCACTGACTACTGCAATAGTGGAATTATATGTTGACCTCCAGCCTCCATGATGCAGTTGTGTTTATTCCTTGCTGTCATGGTGAGGGTAAGCTGTTCTTTATATGTGTTATGAAGTTATGATTTTTAAAAGTTTACTGCTATTTATGTAAAAGATAAAATACATTGTACATTTGCTTGCTATGTAGTTCAGAACTTTTTTTTTTGACAAAAGGTGTAAAAGTTCCTTTATTTCATGAAATCAAATTATAGCTGACTTTGGAAGAGATCTTCTGGTCCAATGCCACAGATCAAAGTAGGATCAATTGAAGTGGGTTGCTCAGGTCTTTTCCCAGCCTCCAGGGATGGAGACTTCACTAACTCTGTATACTGCATGAGCTCCAGTATGACCATGTGATGTATTAAATACAAAGAATTTAGTACTTGTGACCAGTGCAGGACAGGAGAAATATTAAAGAGTATGTCCTTGTCAATGTTAATAAATTCTTAGGGAAGCCCAATTTTGATTAATTTAGTGAATAACCTTAAATATCCCAAAATGATCTTGTTTGTGGCATGGGGAGCTAGAACCTCATAAGGAATCTACAGGAATGTTCAAAGAGCTGACGTTATAAAGATATGATATAAGGCCAGGATTATGTATTTATTGGTGCCTGTTGAGTGTGAGGGAAGCACAGAGAGATACCAATACCAAAGTGAAAAATACATTTAACTAGATGCAGTTGGATGAAGACCTGGGTAATGTTTACCATTTTGAACATCATGGAGATAATGTAAAAGCATATAATCAAATATAAATTAATATTAGAAATTCTTTTGGGGTGAACTAATTAAGACCTTGTTCAGTAATGGTACCCAAGATGATTTTTCTGGATAACAACTCAGGTATTTGTGGTAGTGAGGGATCACTGATGCAGGAGGAGGCTTATGGGAAATAAGTGCATGTATTCCTTAGTTGCTTGCCTACATGATTCTGATTGAACTTAGATTTGTAAGGGAAATTACACTTTCTATTTCTATTATACATATAAAATTTGGCTTTTAAAGAAAGAAACAGTAGTAAAGAGGAAGTTGTGGATGTGGGAGTAAATAGTAAGCAAGTCTCATGATTATTTTTACTTATGTCCTGTACATGTGAATAGACATTAAGAAGAAATAAGAAGTAAATTTATACAATAAATAATTATACATATGTAGTGCTACAAATTCCATGTCATTGTTCCAGAAAAAAGAGGAAATGGATGCTTTTTATGGGTAGAAAAAATATACCTGCAGCAGTGAGCTAGGATAGGAAACCAAAGGAACTTAATTTTGGATATTTTTAGAACACAAATATTAATACATGCTCTATGAATGTGTTTCTATTCTCTAGTTGAAGAAAATAATAGGTACAATTTGTGTGTTAATAAAGGTAATTAAACAGTTTTCGATTAATGAAATGCTTTCTGAATTGTTTCCAGTCAATAGTCTAAAAATGTTTGGAACTAAATAGGATAAAGTCTCTTAGGATTCATATATATGAATGCTAGAATTAGAAATAATTACCAGTCCTGGCTTCATCACAGTAGTGTGCAAAGCATGGGCACAAATTATGAAGAAATGAGAATTAACAAACTAGAGGTAGATAAAAGCAGAAAATTAGATAACTGCAACACAGGTCTGTTGTCAAAGATTAATTGAGCTGTATTATTCTGGGTTTACTTACTGTTTCACTGAGTTAAATTTCCTAATGAAATAGTTTGGGAGAAACTGTGTATGTAGACTTCCTTTCAGCATTTCTTGGCACATAGAAAGTTCTATATTGTGTAAAAGAAAATGTGGATGAAAAGTAGAGTCATTCTTTGGAAAAGGAAGTAGCTGAAGGGATGAAGTGACGGGGACTTGTGCTGCAAGGAAGAGTATTAGCCTGGAGGAAAGACCCTATTAGTGCAGTGAATTACTTGTGTTATTCATCTTGGGTGTTTTCAGTAGTGACAATGCTACAAAACTGTATTAGATTATAATGAAATTTAGGTCACAAAGTAAAGGAGTGTTCTGATGAAGGCCTGAAAGATGTACAGTAATTTTTCACTTGGGATACTGGAGTGGTACAATCTGATAAAATGTAGTAACACAAAATTAAAGGGATGAAAAATAAGAATTTTTGTATGTAAGATAGAAGCTTATGAATTTAAAGAGATAGGTGCAAAATGATTTGAGGGTATTATGTCCTTGTAAAATGGTTGCTGACTGCCAGAGTAACATGGTCATGAAAAGACAAATCCTGTTCTAGGACATTTTACAGTCGGCAGGTCCAAGAGAGAAAAGCAAGTATTTGTTTCATACGAGACACCAGCAACACCTTGTGTAACATAGAGAATTCTGCTTCAAATCCTATCTTAAGTCTTTTTAAAGAATGCATTGCATACTCCATGAATAATATTTATAATCTTTGGTTATTTTCATCAAACAGTACAGAATCTTGTAGGTACTTGTTACTTTTGTCCTTTGATCTTTATTTTAATTTTAATATCCTAAAAGAATTATTTCCTTAGGCTCTAATCCTTTGTCAGGGGCTGTGCCATCACATCATCGTTATATTGGAACTGGAATTAGAAAGTTGTTTTTAATTTTCATTTTTGTTAGAGCACAACAGGCTAACATTACTTAGAGTATCATGCTTTCCTAAGAAGATAATTTTTATGAGTGGAATCTTATAAATACTAACTTAACTTATTTAAGCAAAACTAACAATGTTGTAAAGGTTCAGTCTGAGTTGTATGTACAGCGTAACATGCTTTTTTGAGTGTTTCACACAGTGATAAGTCATTGTTATACCTCCTAGAGTGGAGTGAAGTTTGTTTCATATATCACACTACTGTAGTATGATGTAGATGATGTACATGCCATTAAATATAGTGCTCTTTATGTTAGCTATAGTGATAGGAGGTTTACTTTATGAGTAACTTTTTTTTTTCAACTTACATAAGGTATACTATTTTTTGAGTGAATTTAGGTTAGTAGGTGGTTGAGCCCAAAGTAGACTTGCGTAGTTTGCTTTGAATTTAATCTAAAATAACTTGAAACTGTACATTACTGAGAAAAATCATAATGCTATTCTGGGGCTAAAATTCTGAAGAGCAAGCAGAAATACAAAAGGAGAGAATCTCCACTGCATCACTGAATTTGTTAATGAAAGCACGTTTGGAGTAGTAAGTTAATAAGGACCTTATTTAAGTCATGTAGAATGTCATTCCATTTGGAATTACATATTGGGCTATTCAAGTTTCTAACTAGTAAGTACCTTTTAAAGTTTTAAAATAACTAGGAAGGTTTATGCAAGAAGGATGAGGAAAGTTGGCATGTATTTATTTTTTATTGATTAATCATTTTTTCTCTAGCAAAATAACTTTGACATGGATGCACATCATTCTCATTAAGCTATTGGTGCTACATTCAGTCTCTTTTTTTTAAGTTATAATTTAAATCAAGGTAATGCCTTTTCTACTATTTCCTTTAGTCATTTTGTAAACACTGCATTTCATTGCATTGAAGCAATATTTTTTGACCAAATTTTCCCTATTAATTTGGTAAGAAAACATTTTCATGTTCTTACAAGCAGTTGTGGCTTACATGTAGTATGCTCAGTTTGATTTCCCCATTAAGGCTTGAAGAAGACCCTTATTTTTATATAAATATTCTGTCTTCTTTTAATGGAGTCTAAATAAATTTGTGACATTAACTGCATTTTCTTTGCTGTGTATTTGGCAATAAGTAAATTTTAATTTGACTTCCTTTCACTATTTTTTCCATTCAACTGATGCATTGAACATTGTTTATTCCTAATGATTTATTATTGCCAGTACTTATCAGAACTATTTGGTTTCATTAGATAATACTGCGTATTTTTAATTGACTTTTTATAATAGAACTGCAAGATTAAATTAAACATGAAAAATAGGTTACTCTATGTGATACTTTGTTTTCAACTTAGCATTTGATTTTAATGTTACTTTGTTTTCATTCTACTGAACTTTTTTCTGAGACTGCTTTAATGTCTTAAGTAGCTGAAACAGGATTTTGAATGAACAAATCAATTTATAAGGAGTGATAGACTCCTACATTTAGATACAAAAATCTTCATTTTAATTGCCATCAATATGTTACTTGTTTCTCATTATGTTGAGAAAATGTTATAGATGTCTGTAGTCTCTTCATCTTGTTTCCTATGGAACCAAGAGACCCTTTGCTTTTATATGTAAGAGGTTTTTCACTGTTTATGTAAGACCAGATGGCTTTGTTTCATGACAGCTAAAAGCTGTGCCTTTACAACCATATATTCAAGACTCTCTGAAGGTTACCAATCTCACTGTGACATCTCCAGCCCCACACTGATACTGGCACTAAAGATGCTCTTCTACTGAGCTTCATCTTTGCATCCATGCCTAGCACCTGCATCGATTCTGTGACTGGGATTTCTGTGGGTGGGATCTGGGCTCTTATAAGTGGGAGATAATTTCCCTGAGAGAGTGGATTGAAACCCTCTGAACTGTGTATAGTGGTGAAATTTAAAAGGAAAATTAACCCGAAAGATTGTTCTGGAGCTGTTGGGGGGAATAGAGGAATACATTCTTTTTCACCTGGGTAAATCCTTTGAAAGAGATAAAAGAGATACTTTATTACATTATTTTAAAAAGTGGCATTATAAGAATGTAGTCAGCTATTCCCAGTATTCCCTAGAAGTGAAACTAATCTAATTGCAGGGAAGAAAATGTAAATTGGCTAATTGTCAATGTGCTATGTTTTGACGTGCTTATGCACTGGAAAATGCAAGGGTATGGGTAAACCCAATCCAATGTTAAGACAGGAAATCATGATAAATCTCAGTAGGTTCTAGTCCTGAGGACTTCACTGGTACTGTCCAAGCTCGCTCGGCCATGGCAGATGAACCTCAGGACTTAAACAGTGGGGCCAGTTCTGTGCACACTGTGCCTTACCTAAAATCCACTGTGCAGGCTGGAAGAGCACACCCACGTGGGGACAGCCCTTCCCAAATCTTCGTTCGCGAAGCCGAGCCCACACTCACGCTAGTAAATTAAAATACATAGCTTACTTTGGTAAAATAAAAGTAGCATAGTATTCTTAGTTCAAGGATCTTTGCTATGTAATAACATACATTTATAATAACACTAATAATTGCTATTTAAACATTTTCCTGTCTCCTGCTTAATAAAATATATTGATTGGTACTGCTCTCCCACACCTTTTGGGCTTGATGGGTTCTTATTTAGATGCTCACAGTCAGATGATGTTCATGACTATGTTTGGAATGATTCACATTGGGTTTGAATTACTGCATTTGTTGGCTGCTGCTACGATTTTTAATAACTTAAGGCTTATACTTTCAGTCTTGGCAGTCCCGAGCTTAGTTTACAGTATGAAAACTCATAAACAGCTGTTGAAAATTAAAGAAGTATAAATATTGACGTAACATCTTGACTTCCTGTCAGGCAGATACCTGTGGTATACATCTACATGTGGACATCTTTCAGAAACCAGACACAAGCAATAAATTGGGAGTATTTAAAATGTGATAGTTTTTCCTTTGTGTTTCCCTATTTCAGCTTTTATTTCTGTTGGTCTTTTATTTATTATAATTTGATTTATCTAAAGATTTTGTATGGACTTTGAAATAATGAATGGCAGAATCATAGAATGGTTTGTGTTGGAAGGGACCTTAAAGTGCAACTAGTTCCTGCCCCCCTGCCAGGAGCAGGGGTGCAGCATGCTAGATCAGGTTGCTCAAAGTCCCATCCAACCTAACTTTCAACTTTTCCAGGAGTAGGGCATCTAGGAATATGGAATGCCCCATCCATGGAATGTCAAATACTTTGACATTTTGTATTCCCAGAACAGTATGAAATAGAAGAAATAATGTGAAAGCCACATTACAGTACAAAGCCGGTAGTTGAGGTTTGTTAGAACTCATGTATAATTATGTACACCAAATTTGAGATACAGCCTGTTTAATGTTAGTTCAGAATGTTCTTCCTATTTATTCAGTTAGCTTGGCATCTTTATTTTATATTTAACCGTGACCTAACTTATTAAAAGAACAATGATGTCATCATAGAAATCAGATAAAACCTGTGAGGACTTGATTACATTTAGACCAATGCTGAATTGGTATTTTATAGAGCTAACAATCAAAGCTGAAGTCCATTCCTGATGGACTTCAAAGGTCATCTGTACACAACTTGGCACACTGATACATTGATTTTTTTTCTAATTTTTCATTTTTTCTGCATTAAACAACATCTTGATGTCTTTAAGGTCTTTGCTATCAGACTTTTTTACCTCATGTTTCATCTTGCTTTCCAAATCCCTTATGAATTTATCAAACTGTATGAACTCTGCTATGGGTCCAGAGAGGTCCCTGATCACTCTTTCCACTTAAACTGATTATGTAGTCTTACTATATGTTTCTTCTCTTTTAATGGAGTGGTGACTCATATGATGAACTTTCTTCTTCCCTGCAGTTTGGGGTTTTTTTAAACATTATGAGGACCTTGTTGAATGTCACTTGAAAATCCAGTGACCAGATCAATAATTAGAACTAGTTCTCCCTTGCCAATGTGTTTGTTTATGCCTTCAAAAGAACTGTAGTAAATTTGTGAGGCGCAATTTCTTTCTAAAAGCCATGTTAATAGTTTTTTACTTTGATAACATTCATCCTTATGTCTGCAGATTTATTTCACTTTATTATTATTTCTGCTAGTCTACCTGACAGTAATATTTTTTTTCCTGGCCTGTAATTGCAGGGATCTTTCCTGTAGCCCTTACAAATAATTCAGTTTACTTTTAATTTTCCATTCCTTTGCTACAAGGTGATTACAAGTAAGAGGTTACACACTATTTTTTATAATAAAACCATTGCATTCTTTTAGTTCTTTAGAACTGCTGGAAGAATATCATCTTTTCCTGATGACTTATGTTAATGTTGTGGATTTTTTTGTTAGTCTGATCTGCTAACATGGTTGTTTGAGACAGACCACCACTTCCTCTGAGGTACCTGAATTGTGAGTCTACTTAAGCTCATGTTTCATAAAAAAAAAAAAAAGATTGCAAAAGAAAGAAAACCAATATTTTCCTTGCAAAGTACTCTCAAACTGTTCTTATATACTCTCATCATTTGTGGACCCAGGAGTCTCTAGTAATCTACCTACTTTGGATAAAAGATTTAGTATTAATTTTTATGTGGTTTATATACCTGAATTTAGTCTTACCTTCTTAATCATTTGACCATGATTGTAACATTTATTAGGATACTTTCTTTGCTAATTGTAACAGTCAACTTCTTTTTTAATTAAAACCTCGGTGTCTTTGGGAGTGGCATGGAATACACTTCTCTTTTGAAGCAGTTCCCCGTCTTGAATTTAACTACAACTGTAGTAAATTTTTTGACTTTGTTTCTCTAGGAAGCAGTCCTATCTGAATCTATTATGCAGAGTGGTACAAAGTGGTCCTTCAGCTTTCTGATCAAAGTTCTGCAAACTGCTTACGATTAAGTCAAGAGTTTTTAGTCGTAGCTTTTCTCTTAGGCAGTAATTTTATGGTGTCTGTAGCATCTGTTTATTCTCATGACAATTCCCAGTATAATATTTACCCAGTCAGTAGAGGAATATTTAAAATCTCTAATTATTTTTTCCTTTCTTCTGCTCTCACAGACTTTATGATCTCACTTACCATGTTGCAGCCACAGCCAGCCATTTTTGGGGTTAGTATAGATGTAAAAGTGCTCCTTCCCACTTAAACCTTAAATGTCAGTCCATCAGGGTTTTATATTTATCGTTCCAGCAAGTAATTTGCTTTGCTTATAGCCACAATCCTTCGTGGGTCGGGAATGGCTTATTCTGTTACATGTAATGTGGGACCTCTTTACTTATGCAATGATCCATGAAGATTGTTGGAGAAGCCGCTGTCTTCCTGAAGGCAGTCCTGTGCTTCTGCCAAGCTAAAGCACAAGCCATAGAAAGCTGTCATAGGGATCTTTAGAAAATGATGTGTCTGTAGAGTGGCCTTCTGCGAGTATTTTAAAAAAACCCTGATATGCTTATAACTCCCCTTGTCACAGACACATTAGGTAGAAAAGCCTGAGGTACTACAAATATTTTTATTAACAACTTTCAGTTTTCAGATGGTTAGTCTTGTGTACCGTTTTATTTATCTTAAACAAACTGTTCCTGTCTCTTTCAACCATATACAAATGCCCCCCTTCTGAATGATAACCAGAGATATTTTTCAGCATTTTCAGTACTATGTTAGAGTTGTTGTATCTGGAAGGGTTTGCTCCAGGCAAATCTCCATAAGTGGGTGAGTTTGGAAGTTACTGCAATCTGGGAAGATTTTTCTCTAAACTCAAAATGAGTTGGAACAGAAAAAAATAATGAAATGAAATTAAAAAGAAGCTAAGGTTAAAGAAGTATTAAAATGAAAAGAATAATTTGAGAGAAGGTAGGTGTGTATAACATCTCAGAGGAAATACTGTGGATTTACAGATCTGAGACTTCAAAATATGGGTTATTTTGGAAATTGAGTATGAATGGCATATATATATATATAAGTATATATATGTATATATATGCCTTTTAAAAAAGGTAGAAATGTTACATTGCTGAGAAAGTGAGGGGAGAAGTACTTCAGATTTTGTACCTGCTGTCAGTTAAAATCTGTTCTAGATAGAATGAGGAGATTCTTACACTCATTAAATGATGTTTTGCCAAGTGGAAAATGAGTTGAAGTAATTTTGCATTTTTTAAATGATGCAGTGTTTTTATAGGAGACAAGGTATTACTTTTGCAGCATTTTTTTTCATTTTTGTGGTTTTAGTAATAGCTTATCAAAATGTGTTTCAAAGTTTTAAAACAGTAGAGAAGTGTTTCTACAAACTAAGTTTCTAAAGCCATGCCTGATTTTCAAATTCTTGCAAATGGCAGAATAGGATATTACAATGGCTATAGCTCCATTGTTACAAGGTGGAAGTTATGATTAAAATGGAGAAGAAAGTAAATAAAAATGAAAAAAATGAAGATGTATTTGTAATTAAATAAAAGCTATTTGTTGATAGTAAAGGAAAGTGTTACCTTTACCACAGAATGATTTTTGAACTATTTAATGTATGAAACACAAGAATTAGTAAATAATTCTCTTATAAAAAGCAACTCTTCTTCTGGTCATTTCAAACCCAGGATCACATATTTTTTGTCATTCATTTGTGAACTCAGCATACTGTTCTATGGAAAGTTAAAAGCTTTTTTCTTTGTTTCTGTGACAGAAAGTGGTAGCGTTGCCTATTATTGTTCCTGAATGTTAATGGCAGTACATTTATCTTAATTGCCATCCAATGTATTTTTACATATCAGAATTATAATTTCAGATTTTTAAAATTTTTTTCCCACAGAATATAAATGAAGAATGATGCAATATTAATGATTTCTACATACAGCCTTATAAAAATCTTCTTTAAGGAGTTTCAGTAAGATAAACACTGAGAATAATTTTTCTCCGGTACAATGTGGTGAAGCAGAGGAACTGAAACTGTCCACCTTTGTACAAGCTAAGGACTTAAAATGTTTGTTATTTTGTGAGCAGAAGAAGTTCTGGAGTGAACTGAACTTCTGAAAATGCGGCCATGGACTGGTTCCTGGCGTTGGATTATGCTCATCCTCTTTGCTTGGGGAACTTTGCTCTTTTATATTGGTGGACACCTGGTACGAGACAGTGAACACCCAGATCACTCTAGTCGCGAGTTATCCAAGATCCTCGCTAAACTTGAACGGTTAAAGCAGCAAAATGAAGACTTAAGACGGATGGCAGAATCTCTCAGGTAGGATCTTAAAGTAATTAAAGCTGTTTGGAAAATGGTTGAAAAATGAAATATCAGAAATCAAATGGTAAGAGTTGTTTGTGGGATTTTTTTTAGAATCGTATTTAACATTAAGATGAATGCTTTAATCTGTGCTATAAGTAGCTGAAAACATATTGCAAAATGTTTAAACAAATAATGTACATTTAGTTGTGGTCTAATGTAATAATTATTTGACAGTCATTATTTAATAGTGGTCAAGTCTTACTATCACAATAATAGGTTCTATAAAGGTGACTCACCCCTCAATGCCAACTTCAAACAAATGCAATTATTATGACATTCATGCAACTTAGAACAGCTAGTTCTTTACACTTCTGTGGGCAATATCTGGAAGAGCTCATTTTAAAAATGCTGAAAACATTTGTACAACTTGTTGAAGATAAATGTTAACTTGCTGAACATGAGCTGTAATAGATATCTGCATTATATGAATTCTTTTTATCTTAAGTTTTCTTCCTTGCCTTGCTACTAAACTTGTAGAAATACTTGTAAAATAGTAGGATCTTCTACCTTTATATAATTATTTGTTAGGTTGTGGATGGGTACAATTCCAATTTAAAGCGTTTTCTTTCACCTTTTCAGACAGACCTTTCAGCATAGACTTTTGGTATCTCCTTTCCTAAGAACTTGAAAGGGAAAGCTTCTTAGGCAAGATGTGTATCAGCATCAAATTGGATCTGAGTACCTGGTCATCACCATGTGCAACCTAGAAGTCCTGATGGATCATGGGGATGAGCACAGGCTTTGTATGTGGTAGGAAGGCAGAGAAGAGTAAAGCTTAGTACAAGATTTTACAGAATGGAAGGGTGATGTTTAATTTTAAAATCACTAAGCTGAATTCACTTACTGTCTCTTTGACAACTATGTGCTCACAAGCACCAAGACATGGGTGTAGCACTGATGTGGCCAGGATTGCCTGTGTAGTACATGGAGTGCAAGGGACACTGAAAGTTGAGTCTTTGTCATGTCACTTGGTTGGTTCTTGCTTGGCAAGGAGAGACTGATTTTGGAGTTGCCTTTTAATACCCTCTGGGAGTAGGTGACATTTTGGATCTTCTGTCTTGCTATTTTACTTTGTATTTTGTAGGGAAAAATTATAGAATTGCACAAATGTGTTTTCTTTAATAGGGGCTTTTAGGGTTATATTTACTTTAAGTCAGTTTGTTTCCCCTGTTCATTTAATGAAATCACCCATATGGACTCTGTAGCAGTGAAATGAATACCTTTCCTTTTAAGCCTGTTCTGATGTTTCTTCTGGTGCATTCTCTCTGTCATGCATAGGCAGGGCCTTTTGATCTGGTGGGCTGCCATACTGAGATGTCTTTTCACTGCATGCTCTTCCTAGTTTCTGGAATGCAGTATAGATATGGTTGCATGTTGATGAGGCTTCTTAGCTTAGAAAAACATCTTGGCTTTGAACATATCCTCGAAGTAGTACCTCAGCATTCACGTGCTGCTCCCCAGAGGTGGAGAAATGCTACTCACCCAAGTGCTCTCTACAGTAAGCACAAATAATCTTCACCTGGAATAATATGGCCATGAATGGGCTGTACTTTTATATGCTCCATTCATTAACAGATGATAACAACTGCATTAGCAAAGAGTTTAGTATATTTTTGTTGACAACATGATGTAATGTAGATTATGCTGTTATGAAGAAACTTAAGCAAGATCCTGTATTTGAATAAATGCAGTATCTTTAACTTTCTTGAATATTAGACAGTAATAGTCACCTTAGGGTTTCTTGCCTCAGATGAGGTAATACTTCGCTTTAAATGTAAAGATTATCACCTTTCATGCTCTCAGCCCCCTATGTTTGTCTGACATGAATAAATGGTGTTGTGTTGTATTGCTCAGTCATTGAAATATAACCCATTCAAATTACACAGTGACTAGAAGAGAGTACATGATTTTACTGATGGCAGGGTACTCTTCCTCTCAAAGAGGCAGTAGAGACTGGAGATGCTAAGTAGAAACTAAATGATATTTTAGGCAGTGATAATTTTTCTAGATACCTTTCTGTGTTTCACCAGTCCTATCTATATTTAGATAAATGTTACATTTTTGGTGGGCAAGTTTTATATAATATATTATACAGTTCATAATGATTTATAAAATTAAAAACTTTGGTTTATTTCTAATATAACCATGTTAGAATAGAACATTTCAACATTCCTTCTTTATGCTTCAGTTAATTGCTTCAAGTTTCTAGAATTAGATTAGGTAATCCAAGACTGTGTTAATGGGACTTTGTTTAGCTTCTTTTTTGTGAATATATTGCTTAAAAATACTTCTGAGAACTTTGTCAAAGAGTTTGTATGTAACCACAAGAATCTGGAATTCTTGCATGAGAAAGCCCAAATGACTGTAAATACCAATTTGAACAGCCACACATCCCCAGCTTCAGTAGTCAGGGCTCTCCAGGAACGAGCCAGTTTGAGTCTGGAAGATAATCAGGCATAGTTTTTTGTTGGGAGTAATCTCAGACTGATAAAGTACTAGAATTTGAGGGAAGTGATGTATGACAGTACAGAGCCAAAATCATTGTTTGAATTGTGCCAAATTCAATATAGTCTTTCCACAGAAATGTCCAAATAGGTTTGAGAAATATCCTGGTCAACCTCCATTATTAAAATACTAAATCATAAATGTGATACAGAATTTAATTGTCTTGTTTCTGTGTTTGTCAGATAGAACAAGTTGTGTTAAAAATGGCTGTCAGCTTTAAAATTGTCCCATATTTAGTTTTATAGCAGTATGTCTGTTTAAAATGGAGCATTAACCAACAAGCTGTGGAGTCAGTATCTGTCCTGGAACAGGCCACTGCTGCTATGAGTGTACATTATAGAAAAACCCACCTCTTAACTTCAGAAATTGAAAGAGACAGAAGAGATTACTTTTGATCCAGTTTACATTTCAAAGGGAACACATAACTTGTTTTAACCTTTAGTGATCAAAGACCGAAAGATTGGAACAATTACATGAATAAGATTTAATTGCCAGAATTTCTGGTTTTGTACTGAAACCCTGTCACTGATACTGGCTGTGAAACCTGAGTGATTAAGATGACAGTCTCTACACCAGTGTAGCTCATAAAGGTAAACCCCCTTGCAAAGCTGAATTTTCTTATAGTGAGGTAAAAACTTGGTTTTGCTGCCCTTCTCCACTAAGATTTTACATCTAGAGAATAAAACAGCACACTTTTTGGTAGCAAATTATCTGACTGTGCCGTTAATAATAGCTAGTTAAGGCAGGGAGGAGAGAAGGCAGGAATGGTTACAGGACTTAGTAGTTTAGTAAAGGTATAAGTTGTTTCATTTTCCATTTTGAAGTTAGAGAAAATTGCTATTTCATCTTTAATTACATTGAGGTGTTAGTTATATGGTAAAGTGCATTTAAATACAATACATTTCAATTGCCTGGAATTTCCCTTCGTAATGAGTTCCTGTGACTTCTCTGATATTCTTTTAACCTGATAAAAATGTCCATCCTCTGGGATGGTTGAAAACAAGCTGGGCTGTGCTTATTTCCATCCAGCCATCTGTGAATGCCAATATACAAGGACAGAAAGTGACTTTTCCACCCAAGATCCCAAAGACAACAACAACAGATAACAAAAATGTGCCTTATGAAACACACCTTATGTGCATGCAAAAACATTCAAAAGTTAAAAAATGTCATATATGTGAGAAAGCTCTATAAAATATTACTTAGCCCTTTTTTCCCTGTGATACTTAAATCATATCTGATTATAGAATTATCCCCTTGGTTACTTCTTTTCTCACAGGCTGCATGAGGAGTAGAATTAAAGTTTTAGGGCAGAGAGAAGTATTTTTTGAGGTTATTTTGGTTTCTGTTTCCCCCTTACCCCCAGCATTTGTATATTTGATTTCACAAAATACATCATGTTCTTTTGATTTTATGAGGTTTTAAAAAAATTCTTTGTAATGTATTACCCATATTGGTCAAGAATAGTTCGTATTGGTGTAAGGACTTTTGGTGAGCATATTTTGAAATACTTATTTTCTAATATGTACCTTTGCAATAGTTGGAACACTCGCATCTTTTTGAAAATTGCCTAGAAAAAAATGATTCCTTTAGGACTGAGTACTCTCACTTTTGTGGTGCACTCCTGATTACTTGAAATTACTTCAGGCACCACTTAGTTTTTATGGTGCATTTAAAAAGCCGCAGGTGAGAAGTTACTCTAGTTTTTCTTTGCCAGTATGATGCTTTGTAAAAATCTTAACTTGTGTGCTGTAAAGAGACAGAGATGTATATTGGTGATGCAGAAGATAAATGGAATTAAAGGTGTTTTGTATTGTCTGAGTTTTAGAAACTGTGCATGAATATTGTGGTATAATGAGATTTAGAGAGTTACCATAGTCCTTATATGATCATATAACCAGGTGGGGACTGGTCTCTTCTCCCCGGCACTCAGCAATAGGACAAGGGAGCACGGGCTTAAGCTCTGCCAGGGGAAATTTAAGTTGGATATCAGAAAAAAATTCTTTACAGAGAGAGAATCAGGCACTGGAATGGGCTGCCCAGAGAGTTGGTGAATTCACCATCCCTGGAGATTTTTAAACTGAGATTGGACATGGCGCTGAGTGCCATGATCTGGTAAATGGACTAGAGTTGGACCAAGGGTTGGACTCGATGATCTCGGAGGTCGATTCTATGATTCTATGATAAACAATATTGTGTGAGCAATTCTGAGTTGATTTTAGAAGCAGTCAAGCTCTCATTAGTGCAAAATAGTAATGAAACAGAAGTTTTTAGAGATTGTTGGTTTAGTATTCTATATCCATTAGAACTGGGTGAGCCCTTTCAAGAATACTTAATACCAACATAGTAGGTCTCACAGGAAAAAGGGAAATCTTTACTACAATTTTTGTAGTTATTTAAGGGAAAACTTGATCGGGAGTAAGAATCAAATCCAAGTATTACATGAAGTTGTTTCATTGTTTGCCTATAACACCGGCTGTAATGTAGTTTTGCCTAAAATTTTTATTTACTATTAGAATTATGATAGGACTGCTAAAGACTCTGTTGCATAAAGATGATAGAAGGCTTTTAGGAGGGCTTAAAATGACAGCTTTTGCAATGACCCGTTTTCTTAGATGGAAACTGTGAAACTATGTATGCCTTCATCGCTGTCCTGGGTTTCATCCCTGTCCTAGGCTTCCTTTTGTTGTTTTTTTCTTTGCAGTATACAAATGGTTCATAGTATTCATGTACTTCTTTGTGTATTGCTGGGTGGTAGTCAAATTTTTATGTTTTATAGTATATTGGTGGAAGATAAGCTTGGCAGTATAGGAACCAGTAATTTCAGAGTTCTCTTCAGGGAAATAGAGTATCTTGTTAAATGTATTCATATTGTGTTCATATTACCAATGAATCTCATTCAGACTATATTTGCTTCCTAGAATCTAATAAATTTTGCATTTTGTAGAACCTGCATTTTTTTAATAAATCTGATAACCTATTTCTTAATCAGAATAGAATCATGTGTTATAAATTAGAACAAGAGTGGAAAAGAGCAAAATGTAATCAAACAAATAAATCTGAACATAGGTATCTCTAGACATTATTCTCATAGTTCTGAGTGTAGCTTCAGAAAGAAGAGATCAGATTTTAATTTTGAAAGAGCACCGTAGTTGCTTTAAAGTAGCTGGCGCTGAGGCTGGTATAGAATCCAAACTCCAGATCAATTAATCATAAGGAACTCTATTAAAAATATTTCGTTCTGGGCATTTGTTGGGCCCAGTAAGCCTCTAGACAGCACTGAATGGGACTTGGAAAAAAGAATAGCTTTGGGTTGATAAAAATTTAAATAGTCTTTTAAAGTATAGTTTTCTAGTACATATATTTAAAGTAGCTCAAGTTTGAAGCTGAGGATATTGCACAGGCCAGTGTGTGATAGGTGAAGATAATATGGTGTGCACCTCTGCTCTTTTACTGTTTTTTGTACAATTCTGTGTTAAGGGAAGGGATGCATCTTCAATGGATATAAATCAGCACTGATCAGGGCTATGCTGTTTTAAATTGATAATGGAAGCTGCTTGCTCTTTATTTGCTGACAGCATTGGATGTTTTCTTTCAGTTTAATTTACTGAGGAGGTTTTATCTTAGGAGGGTAAAGTGACAACCCATATTCTTTTTGTATGTCTTCGTGGTCATTAATAATTGAACATAATTTTCATCTTGGGGAAGAAAAAGAAGTGAAAGAATAAAAAGGCAATCACAATGTGGCTTTAGTCAGTTGTGAACCTTCTAGCTCCATACAAAGATCTTGGATATAAATGAAAGAATGAGAAAATAGTTGTGTGAACTTGTGAAATCTTACATTTTTCCTTTGCTGATAAATTAGTGTAACCTTTTAAATATCTTGGAAACAGAAAAAGGATAGAATGGTTTTTATAATTTATGTTTTATTTTAATTTTTTTTTCATTTATTTTACACAGTATGGCAGTCCTTCTAGCTAAACTGAATGTCACTATGGTTGATTTTTAAGGGGTTCTTTTTATGTTCAGAGATCCAGACTAGAGATCACAACTGTGTCATTGCCCCTCTACGTTACATAAAGGTGAAGAGAAAGTGGCCTGAATGATATGGATGATGTACACAGAATTATTTTTTGGGTCTTTAAGTATAGCTGGATTACTAAAGGAGGGACAAAGCAGAAAGAGATTCTCTCTACAACATTATCTTTTTGATGTTTAAAGTTATACAGTAATATCTTTATTTGATGGGTTGATATGGGAAAGATACTGATGCCGAAAGGGTTTTTGTTCTGATTTTCACATTTTGTAGATTTTAGGAACACAGTAGTTGTAGATTTTTAGAGGGTTAATATTTCTAACAGTTTAAGTTTAATGCCTTTCTATCACTACCCCTGTCCCAGAACAGGGAGCTCAAATTCCTTTAGTTAATTAATCTTGTTTAGACTTCTTTCCAAGGTAGAGCTGAAGGATATCAGAAAGCCTACAGAACGAAACATAAACATAGGTCAGAGTGACCCAAAAGCCAAAACTGGATGAGCTCCAAGAGACCTTTGTGTGCCTGAGGAAGAAGAGCTGATGAAGACAGAGGGTCTTGACGACCCCAGACCCAATTCCAGGGGGTTGGACCAGGGGTGGGACTGGGGCTGGACTGAGAAATGTGTAAAGCAGTGATTGGAAAGATCTTATTATAAAAGCCATGAAAACAAGAACTAAGACACATGCATGTCATCCTGTATTCCTGTGGGCTGTAGGCCCTGTGTTATTAAAGGACCTTTACTTTTTATCTTACCCTACACTAACGTGGCTCGAAGTCCTGTTTTTGGGGGGAAGGGTCATTCACGGCATCAATACAATACTTACACACCTTGTAAGTATTAAAAATTCAAATAAACCTACTGCTTGGTGTATTAGCTTCATTGCCCATTTAAGTGGATTATAATTGTGTTTATCTTGTCTTTATAACTGAATTTACAGTGTTGTCATAGCAATAAATGAAGGATATTCTATGCTAGATGTTTACTGACATGTTTTTATTGCTGATTAGAATCATTATAGTTTAAATGAACTTATTTAAACTGACTTACCATATTTTAAGGAGCAAATCAGTTGTCAGGACTTATTTTGGTAAGAATTTCTGGTTTTCAACAGGAGATTTTATTAATAAGTATGCTTTACTGCTAGGATATTCTGCACTAAAAGTTATCTGCATAGATGATGCCATGAGAGATAAGGATTTTAATTTAAATGCTTTTCCTTCAAATGTCTTATCTCCAACTCAGTTGAAGTACTTGTAGAGGGCAATAACAGGCAATCTGTGCTGGTTGCAGAGAAGAATTTTTTCCTTAATTTTGAGACTGGATGAAAGTGAGGAAGGCAGCAATTCCAAGTTTGATGAGGGAACAGATGTAGAGAAAAAACTGCAAAAAGAATAAGCTATCTTAGCTTTATCCTAGAACAATGTAGTTTTTGAAAGTCGAAACAACTAGCTTATTTTTCTTGCAGTATGCCAAAGCAAGCTGATTGTTTTATGGCATGTACTTTTCATTTTAAGATCTTGGTTATATAAAATGAGCAGAATTATTGTACTTCTTTCATGTCATCTGCAACCAACCTTCTATAGGATTCTGTAATTGCTACTCTAATAGACTTTGCTTATGTTAGGAGGATGTGCATGCTGTCTTAAGACTTCCTGTGGTAATGATTTTAAATCCTCTTACCCTATTGTTCTTCACAGATTCTACCTTTAGGGTATGTGACTTGTACAAGATAAGCCATTACTTTTTTCTAGTAATTTTGTAGTTATTTGTTCTGTCACAATTCAAATTATGGTACCAAGTCTACTGATACATTTCAGTTTGGTGGTTTTAAACTAATGTAAGAGCTCCAATGTCTTTCAGTGTACTTTTTAAAGGCTTGTTTATATTGTCTTGTACATGGCAATACAATATTATTTCAGTATGATATCATACTGTAAATTTGTTGTAGAAACAAATTCACAAATGGATTGTTGATACAAAGCGAGTACGTTAGGGAGTGTTTAAGATTAGAATATTTAATTCAGTTTTAACATGCTTGTTCTCCCAGTTCATAAAAAAAGCAGATATATGAGCAGTTAATTATTTCATTTTATTTATCATGGTAGCTTGTAGTGGGTTGACCCTGGATGGATGCCGGGGACCCACTAAAGCCACTCGCTCACTTCCCTCTGCAACTGAACAGAGGAGAGAAAATATAACCAAGGTTTATGAGTTAAGGACTTGGAAAGAACATTTACCGATCACTGTCGTGGGCAAAACAGACTCAACTTGAGGATATTAATTAGATTTATTACTACAGAATCAGAGCAGGAGAATTAGAAGTAAAATAAACCCTAAAAACACCTTCCCCCCACCCCTCTTTCCTTTCAAGGTTCTACCTCTTCCCCACCAGTGGCACAGGGAGACAGGGAATGGGGGTTACGGTCAGTTCATCACAAGTCGTTTCTGCTGCTGCTCAGGGAGAGGAGTCCTTCCCCTGATCCCTGTGGGGTCTCTCCCATGGGAGACAGTCCATGAACTTCTCCAGTGTAAGTCCATACCACAGACAACAGTTCTTCACAAACTGCTGCAGTGTGGGTCACTTTTCCACGAGGTGCAGTCCTTCAGGCCCAGGCTGCTCTACTGCGGGTCCCCCACAGGATCACAAGTCCTAAGAGGAAACCTGCTCCAACATGGGCTCCTCTCTCCATGGTCAGCAGGTCCCTACTCTGGCATGGGCCTCCCATGGAGTCACAGCCTCCTTCAGGCATCCTCTCACTCTGGTGTGAGTCTCCTCCATGGGCTGCGGGGGTAACTCTGTACTCTTGTGGACCTCCATGGGCTGCAGAGGCACAGCTGCTCCACCATGGTCTGCACCATGGACTGCAGGGGAACCTCAACTCCGGTGCCTGGACCACCTCCTCTCCCTCCTTCTGCACTGATTTTGGTGTTTGCATTGTTGTTCACATGTTTTCACTCTGCTCTTTTCTGGCTGCAGTTTTCACCTGTCCAATAACTTTTTTCCTTCTTAAATATATTGTCACAGACGCATTGCTATCATTCCTGGTGGGCTCAACCTTGGCCAGTGGCAGGTTCGTCCTGGAGCCGGGCTGGCATTGGCTGTATTGGACATGGGGGAAGCTTCTGACAGCCTCTTACAGAAGCCACCCCTGTAGCCACCCCACTACCAAAACCTGGCCACAGAAGCACAATACATAGCTTTAAAACACAAATCTGTTTTCAATAGGAAGTTTTAACACTGCAGAATTCTTCACTAAATTTCTCTCAGGCTATGTAGCTTCCTCTTCCACCTCTACCACCCCCTTCTGAAAAAAGGGGCTTAAATGCTATGCTTCATGTGATGCACCTTTCTGATGCCCACATTAGGTATTTATTCCCTTTAACTATTGGACTGAAAGGGAACTTTTCATCAATTCCTGAAATTTTATTGACATTTGGGTATCCAAATCTGAGAGATGTTAATGACATCTCAGTAGGATATTTAAAATGGTGCAATTTCTTTTTACTGTGAAGGTGCTCCCTCAAACCACTGTTTTCTCTATGCTAATGAGATCTTTTGCCTGTCAAGGACTCTTTCTGTATGGTATCTTGAAACTGTGTATTTGTGTGTGGAGAGAATGTTTGTTTTTATGCTCATATTTCTTTATGAATGAAGAATCATCTTCATGTTCTACAAGAATTCTATATTTGCAGTTCTCAAGACTTTTCATTGCATATCTGCTTCCTCTTTTCAGAATCAGCTCTTACAAAAGCTAATAAAGGGTGGAATAATTTTTAATCAGAAGTGTAATTTCTCTTGAAATGGAAAAGGTTTTTACTTTCTTACGTTAAATTTGTGAGGCAAATAGAAGTTAGCATCTAATTTCTAAACTTTAGTAATTTCAGTTTATTAATATGTGGATTCAAGTTGAGATGATGAACAAACCTCAGTAATACTCTCAGGGCTAATTTATGGCTCATAGATTTCAGGATATGTATTTCCATATTTTTCCTGTGCTCACATAGCAGAGATTTCAAAAATTGACTTTAGAGTTGCTGGCATTTGGTGTTGTTTTAGGTGAGCAACAGTTTAGAATACTAGAGTTGTCATAAAAACTGGTACATTTAAGAAGGTTGAATCTTTTTGTGAGTCCAGAAAATACATTGCAAAAACCTTGTACAAATGTGTAGGAAGACTCAAGAGTGGAGTTCAAGTGCTGGAGCTCTGGTCCTCTAAGAATATATGGCCAGCATTCAAGAGCTGAATGTACTTTATATGTGAATATAAAAAGTAGTCAGAACTTGAGTCTTGTGAAGTCGATCAGGCTTTCTTTGTATGCCAGTCAGTTCTACAAATGGTTGTTAAGCTGACAGAAATACTCTTTTCACAAACAAAGCCTAGGATTGTTCTTATGAGTGAGTAGAAGTCTTGTAAACAACACAGTTTAGCATCAGTTTAAATCTGTATCTGTGTTATGCACTATTTTCTCCTACGTGATTGAGGGTTTAAAGTCTTTATTTAGTATGTTTAATTTCTTCTGGTTAAGAAAATATGACCAAGGTTTATCAGGAAAGCAGTATGGAACAAAAATGAGAGGGCAGCTGAATTGCTAATGCAAATAATTTCTCAAATAATATATTTATAAGTCACGATTTCTTTATTTTCTGTATTCTAGGATACCAGATGGTCCCATTGATCAGGGACCAGCTGCAGGAAAGGTACATGCTTTAGAGGAGCAACTTCTAAAGGCCAAAGAACAGATAGAAAACTATAAGAAGCGGACAGGAGATGGTTGGTAGATAAGTTGTCTTTTACTTCTAAACCAAGTTTTGGTGTTTTGGTATTTCATATCACAAGCATCACTTCTTAACAAGTAAACCCTTTACCCTAATTCAGCTACAAGTACTGATGCTTTTATGTCTTTTTTTTTTAAATAGAAGGCCTTGGAAAAGACCATGAAATACTGAGGAGAAGGATTGAAAATGGGGCTAAGGAACTTTGGTTTTTCCTCCAGAGTGAACTGAAGAAGTTGAAAAATCTAGAAGGAAATGAACTACAAACACGTATTGATGAATTTCTGTCTGATTTGGGTCATCAGGAAAGGTACTTCTATTAGTTGATTTTGACCTTTAATTAAACTGTCATTATATTGTTCAAAAATGTGTTGGAATTATATCTTTAGTTGTTGTTGATCTTCTGGTCTCTGCATTGTTGGAGTATCTTTTAAATTATATTGAAATATTCTGTATGAGTTTTGTTCATGCTGAACAAAATTAATCCAGGTTAAAAAGTTAGTGAAATCTATCTTTAAGCATATTATATTTATAACTGTTCCCAACAGGATTGCTGTGAAGTTTGTGTCTTATCAGTAAACAGTTATAAGAAAATAGTTGAATTAACTAGATATACCACCTTAAGCAAGTACCAATTTAAAAAAAAAAATCTGTCATCTGCATATGTGAACATCACTCATAAAGCCTGAGCCTTAGAAAATAATTCTATAGTAAAGGGAAAAACTGGCAAGACTTTTCAATTCTTTAGAAATAATTTAAACACTATTTAAAACATAGTTTAAAGATAATATGAATTTATTTATAGTTATGATTATTAGTATGGGCAAATAATATAATCCATTAAATTTTGTAATTTAGTATTCCAAAATCACAAAATCCAGTTTTTCACAGACTGATTGAGTTGAAAGTGAAAAAGGACTATTCCATTATTGAGTTATTATTTATATAAAAGATGTGATTAAATTTCATCAAATTATTTCGCAGAGAAGTGCAGTTATATATATTTGACTGAAATAACAGTTGTGCTTGGCTGAAGCAGAGTTTTCCAAAATACTTGCGATTTTCAGTTGAACAGTGAACTTACAGAGAAGCTGCCACTTCCTTGGACAGTTTGTTTCAATAGTTATCTTCCCTCAGAAATATATATTTTCCATAGAAGTTGTTTCCATTTGGTTTTCTTGAACTTCAGGTCACTGATGCCTATGTACCTTTTAAACTACCTCTGCCAAAAACTGAAGCAAGTAGTCTAATACCAGACTTTGTGATGTTCATCATGGTCACAAGCCCACTTCTGTACACATTATTTGTGTATAAAGCCAGGATGAGGCGGTCATAGTGAAACCTTGCATAATGTTGTGTGTTTGATGCCAGAACGTTTTTATGTCTGTGCCTCCCAGGATGAGTTCCATATTCCTTTCCTTTCTACACCAACGGCTATTAAATCATTAAGCTTAATTTGAAAGTTTCTGCATTTCTGACAGCCTATGTTCACATCTCTCTGTACTTCAGGATGAGGCGAAACCCATTCTAGAAATGCATAGCTCCCTTGCATTGAATTGTAAATGTCTGCCTTGTAGACCTCCGGAAGTTACGAGATGAATCCCACTATGAAAGTGTGAAACCACTGTGATACTGGGAGAAGTTTGTATAAGATGCAAGCAATCACAGCTGCTTTTTTAAATTTGGGAACTTTTGTGTTGAGTACAGGTATTCTTTGTCTGTTAAATATTAGTAGTAGATCTGTGTAGGCATTCTGGTGTGGTGAAGTCCTCAAAGAAGACTGAAGTCATTTAAGCTAAAACCAAACAGCCAGAAACTGGATTTTGTTAAACTAAAATGTAGACCATCTATTTACAATATGGAAATTCAGGGGAATTGCATAAGAGGAAACAGTTACAAAAGTGTTTTGGCAACATTCAGCCTGTGTTCTTGGTGTATGTACAATATTGCCTTCAAGCGACAGTATTATCTTGTGTTGCAGAATGCTGTTGGTTGGTCTAGTCCCAAGGAAGTTTTTTCTTTCACCTTTGAGGTCAAACTGTTGACTTAATTTCCTTTAATCTTTCAGTCTTGCTGGGTGAGTTGCAGGAAAACTCACAGTTCCTTGTGTGCACATTCTTTGGCATGTGATGCACTGCTGTCTCTGGGGAGTTCTTTTCCCTTACAATGCACAGGAGCTCTCCAGGGAAGGAGCAGTCTCATCTTCCCTCCACACAGTCTGTCTGGTCTCTTCTCCTGAAAGGAACATAGCATAAGTTTGGAATGAGCAAATCAGATGCTCTCATTTGCTTCCAGAATTCACAGGGTTTTGGTGGTTTGTTTTGTTTTGTTTTGTTTTTTTTTGTTACTGCTGGGTTTTCATCTGTTCTTTTGGTTTTTTTTTAAAGTATATATGCACTTGTTGAATTTTTTTAAAGAAAAGTTGCCAAATGCCCTTTTGTTGACAGTGCTGCCTTAAAAAGTTATATAAATGGAATACTGCAACTGAAGCTGGTATTGCTTGTTTCTATACATACATAAATAGGTATTTTAGAAATTTTAATACATATTATAATCTAATATTTGGATTAGAAAGATTAATAATTTGTAAGTACTTAAAGCAGTTTACCATGCTGTCCTTAAGTGGGAAAGCAAACAAAAGAGGTGAGTCGTGATCAGATGATGAGACAGCTTTGTAAGGAAAGAGATAAGTGAGATAGTGCTTCTTGTTGGATGCCTTCATCACTATTTGTTGGCTATGTCCTTGGGGCTGTGTAGATTTTTCCCTCAGAGAGTGCCAATCTTGCATATGTTTTTGTAAAGTATTTCACTACTGATCCTGTTTGAAAAACAGTGTTGCCCAACACAGTTTGCTGCATTGAGAATTACATAATTGTATTCTTGTTGTTGCTATAGGGAAGGGTGCTGTTGAGAGTAACTTCATCCTAACATTGGAAAGACTATTTGATTCAGAGTTAATAAAAAAGGGCAAATTAATCCTCTAGTTGTCATGGTTGTTTCCTTTGTTGACATAAGTTGTTTGCAAGGTGGCGGTTACTGAGTGAGTTTCATTCCTTCTCCTCCTAGGGTACAACTGTCATTAGGGTTATTGTGGTATCTGGCCAACATTTGATTCATAGTGTTTGGACAAATTTTCACATTATTTTCATTGAATCACAGATTTTTCTTTTAGTTTTTATTTGTTAATGTAAAGTTTTTAGGAGCTTTAAATGTAATTTTGCCATATGATTGGAATAATTATCTAGATTGATTTTTAAAAACGCCCTCCCTCCCTCCCTCCCTCCCTCCCTCCCTCCCTCCCTCCCTCCCTCCCTCCCTCCCTCCCTCCCTCCCTCCCTCCCTCCCTCCCTCCCTCCCTCCCTCCCTCCCTTCATTGCCTCTCTTTATTTTGGCAATGAAGTGCATATGAAATACATAGCCAGATTTTTTCCTTCATTCTGCTTACCAGGAGAAAAATGCTTTGAAGAGAAGCTCTGAGATTTTTTTTGTGATATGAAATGATGATAGCAGCAAGTTGATATTGTTGGTTAGTAACACAATGAAAGACCAACTATGACATACTAAATATCTCCAGTGCCAGTGTTTGAAGTTTTCTGCATTTTACCACCTGCAATAGCCTCCAATAATCCTGTGCAGGCTAATCTTTTGTCTGCATGTAGCTATCTTGGGCTCATGGATCACTGGTCTATCTACTTTTAACTCTCTACATGGATACTGACCCTGCCCCTGCTCTTTGTTATTTGTGTCTCTTCTAAATCTGCATCAATAAGCCATCATGATAACACCTGTTGATCTTTCCATTCCTGGTTTACTTCAGAGTTTTATAATTTTTTTTGAGATTGTGGATACTAACTGAAAACTGATGAAAATTTCCTGCACATTATTTGATATTCTTATGGTTTGTACTGAACAAAGCTGCCTTTACTTAAAGTGTTAAGCCACTATGACTGTATAAGGATATTCTCATCCTTTATCTTACCTCTGTAGTGGTGGAAAGTAATTCTATTTCATCTGTATGGCTGATTATTAAAACTTACCTGCTGTCCTTTCTTATGGACACCATGACACCATGGCCAATAATACAAAATTTGGACAATACTTTTTTCTGTAGAAATAGTAAAAATTACTTAGTATTGGAGAGAAAATTCTTTTTAATTGGTAAGCATTTTATTTTCATTTATGTCCATATTTAGTAGAAGTATATTTCTGTAAAGTAACAGGAGAGTTTACTTGTTACTTACATCACAAGGACGTGAAAGACTTTTTTAAGGCTTGTGAAAGAGCATTTGAAAATATTTAAAATATGGATGTGTGGTTACACAGATGCTTTTAATGATAGAAGTTTGTTTTGGGGTTTTTTTTAGTGTTTAGACCTTAACTTTATGGTTTTTTTCTTAAACCCCCAACATGATTGCATCACTTTTGGGAATAAAAATGTACTTGAATTCCCAAGAAAATGCATGGTTTTCCTTTTCTAATACGTCTGCTAGCCTAAATGCTTTCCATACGTTGGAAAACACTGTCTTCAGAGCAGCAGACTCTTTACCTCCAGTTATTTGTATATAATGCATTACGTTAGGTCTACTCCATCATTAGTTTTTTTCTGATTCTCCCCAAACTGTGTGTGCATGTTACTTTGAGTATTATGTGTCTTCAATAGCTACTGATTTAAAACTAGTTACCTGATGATACTTTAACTTATTTAATTTTTGTGCAAAGCTGGAATAGAGTGTTTCAAGCTCAAGTATCTTGTAGAAGAGAATCCAGTTTATATAGTTTGAGATTAGAATGTAGATAAAGTTCTTCCAGTTGATTGGCAGAAGGTGAGGATTACTGCTGCTGAACAATTTGGGTATAATATTTAGCAGACCAGTACTCTATAGTGAGCCAGTGTCACTGGTCCCCTGTGTAGAGGCATGGGTGTAAAGGCTGGAATGAGTGCATGAGAGTGAAAAACTACAGATCCATGAATATGGTTATCAGCAAGAGAAGCTTATGTGATAACTCCTGATAAAGATGGGTCTGTTCCAGTTTTACTTATCTCTGTAAATACTGTGTCATTGCAAATAGTTACCTAATAGGGATGCTCAGTTTGCTCCCCTCTCACTTGCTAAGCTTGTTTACAAGGGATGGCCTCATGTAACTGCGTTTGTGGTTCCAGTACTAACCAGCGCTGCCAACAACATGACAAGGCCTCTTCAAATGTTGTTAGGAAATATTCTTGTCTTGTACTCTTTTTTTGTCACTTCCCTAATTTCTCTGTCTTTGTTCTGTTGCAGCTGATCAAACTCATGGCTTACCAAGCATTTCAGGCAATAAATCACAACATCTGAAGTTCCAATGAAAGTATTAATAAAACTGGTTCAAACTTAAACCATTAGTATTGTTATGGGGAAATGTTTAGCAATTTTAAATATTCTCATTCTGTGAAACAACCTCTGAAATGATTGATTCTGAATTGGGGTACCTTTTGCTTTTAGAATAATCATTAACATTTTAACAAACACTTTGAATAATTTGCCTCTAGTTTTTTATTTCCTCCCAAAAGCCACAGAGATAAAAAAAAATCTTTTCTTAGGTGGTAGTGTTTGGACTCCTTTTCACAAAGTCAGTAATCTTGGATAATCTGACTAATTTTAACAAATAAATGTCATATATAATGTTTCTTCTTATGACGAGGAGTTCTTTATCCTCTTATTTGGCCAACAAAATGTCATAACCAGAAGAAGAGACTCTCTAGTGTATTGGATAACCTCAATTTGGTATTTGATAGTTCCTCAAAATTCATGTTTTATAGTACGAATTTGTATGGATGTGCATCTATTTAAAAGCTTTAAATTTTCAATTTCTTTTCTGTTTGAGTATTAGCATCATGCAGTCATTATAAGCAGGCAGAACATTGCTGTCTTCTTCCAGAATCAGGAGGTTCTCCATATCATAGAAAGTACTGTTTACTAAACTGTGTAATATTCTGTAGTTACTTTTCAATAACAGAAGTGGAAGGAATATTGTACCTGTGTTAAAGGCACTTGTGATAATATATTCTATACAAGCATAGTAAGGTGTTTGCAAGAGGCAAAGTAACAATGCATTTTAATAGAAGTTACTGTAGAAATCACCGCTGCATTTCCATGTGGGGGCACTGGATAATGTGTGTGTGTGGCTTGGCTTCGCAAACGAAGATTTGGGAAGGGCTGTCCCCACGTGGGTGTGCGCAGTGTATTTTAGGTGAGGCTCAGCGTGCGCAGAACTGGCCCCACCATTTAAGTCCTGAGGTTCATCTGCCACGGCCGAGCGAGCTTGGACAGTGCCAATGAAGTCCTCGGGACTAGAACCTACAGCACCCGGCATTTCCCAGGAGGTCTCCCATCCAAGTACTAATCCGGGGCTGACCCTGCTTAGCTTCCGAGATCTGACGGGATCGGATGTCAGGGATGCATTTAACTGCCTGTGCTGGATAATGTATCTAGCATGGAATTGTACTGTCCTTTACCTTTGCCTTAGTGCACACTGGAAACAAATGCTTTGTGTCAAGCAAATCTTATGCCCAAGATTTTTTCCTAACCCATCCCCTGTTTAATACTGTAACTGCTCATGGATATGGAACATATGTTGGATGAAGGACACAGTCAGTCTTTTTTGCCTGCTGTTTGCATTGTGGAGTAGGAGGTGGCACAAAGAAACTTTTGGGGACTGCAATTTAAATATTGCTTTATCTTTGTTTTCATTTAATCCTCCAATTTAGTAGTGCTAAGATTGTTTAACATTTTTTTAAGGTTGTTTTCCATTTTGTTTATAGGTCAATAATGACGGACTTGTACTACCTCAGTCAAACAGATGGAGCAGGAGATTGGCGAGAAAAAGAGGCCAAAGATCTAACAGATTTGGTACAAAGGAGAATAACTTATTTACAGGTAAGAGACTAGAGCTTTTGAATCAAGGCAATTCAGTCAAGCTCTTAAAGTGTGTCCAAAAGAGGGCAATGAGGATGGTAAAGGACCTTGAGGGGAAGCCACATGAGGAGCTGCTGAGGTCACTTGGCTTGTTCAGCCTGGAGGAGACTGAGGGATCACCTCATTGCAGTTTTAACTTCCTCGTGAGGGGAAGAGGAGGGGCAGGCACTGATCTCTTCTCTGTGGTGACCAGTGACAGGACTTGAGGGAATGGGCTGAAGTTGTGTCAGGGGAGATTTAGGTTGGATATTAGACAAAGATTCTTCCCCCAGAGGGTGGTTGGGCCCTGGAAGAGGCTCCCCAGGGTGGTGGTGGCAGCACCAAGCCTGACAGAGTTCAGGAAGTGTTTGGACAATACTCTCAGGCCCATGGTGTGACTGTTGGGGATGGTCCCATGCAGGGCTAAGGGTTGGACTCAATGATCCCTCTGGGTCCATTTCAACTCAGCATGTTCTGTGATTCTGTAAACATTTTTTCTTGTTATATACGTAGCACTTAGCTATAGCCGTGTGATAGAATAGCTACACAATCCTTGAAAATGAATGCTGGTATATGAATGAATTATGTAGAAAAGAAATGATAACATTTATTTCAAACATTATTTTATATCCATGTGGAAGATAGTATTTCAAGGAAATCTTTGGTGTTTGGATTTTTGTTGTTGGTTATTTTGCTTTATTTGTTTCTTTGTGTAGGGTTTCTTTTGAGGGGGAAGTGGGTCCATGGATTTCAGTGGGCTGTACTTACCTATTTCAATTTCTTATTTTATTACAAAAGATAAGTCTCTGTTTTGTTTTTTTTTAATTCCTTAGAGAATCAGAATGCATAAATATGCTTACACAGAGCTACAACTAAAAATGTAAAAGTCCTTGTATCAAACGTCTGAACAAATTTATTTTTGAAAACATGAGTATGCAAAACTGTAGTGACTGTAGTGACTGTAGTATAGTATGTTGTCTAGTCATAGACTATTTCAGCAGATGTGTGAGACTTCTCATAGGTGCTTGTATTTATGAGTGCATTAGGCCTTTTTAATGTATGTGCTTGTGTGCATGTGTAAAATTTAAATAAAACTTGATCTGAAGGATTTTGAGACTTTTTTCATGTCTGAATGCATGCAGCTATTTATATAGTGACCAAAAAGATATTTATGTAGTCTGTTTTATTTGTACTTGGTTTCTTTTTTGTGGCATGTGTGCACCTGTTTTGTATGGTCACTCCTAATGCCTGATCTTTTCTCTTTTGTAAATAGCTGAATTTGTTTCTCCGATGTTCATTATTTCACAGTTCAGCTGTTGGAACCTTCTCTTCTATGACCAAGCTGTGTATTTGTTGCATGTTAAGTAAAAAAAGACACCCATCTGAGAGAAAAAAAGGTCCCTGTAAATTATGCAGAGATCATCACTTTGTTGTATTCCTTCAGCTCTTTCCTGAGACCTGTTCCTTGTTCTTTCATTTTTGGTGGCACTGTTTGGCAATGGTATGCTGTAACTACTTTTCATGCTGATAAACACAGCCTTTCTCTACCTTTTCCTTGTCTTGCACAGTATCAGTCTGTTGTCTTATTTAGGCGTATATCTGTTTCTAGAGGGGGATTATCTTCCTGTTGCATGGTTTGCAGTGTTCAGGATATAGTTCAAGATTGGGACCTCCAAGTATGTATAATGAATAACGAAAGTAAAATGAGTCAGGAGAGCAGAGGCTCAAATTTGAAGCATTAGATGAATGTGTACATTATTTTCTGGTGAAATTGAAATAAATTTACCTACTAGCTGAAAAGCAGGAAGCCCAGTTAGGTGCTCCTAAAATTTGTTTAGATGCATATAATCTATGTTAATGGGCTTTCCTCTCTGTTGAGCTAATTTATTCTAATTAAAAAAAAAAGTAGAAACAATTTTAAGGATTAAACCAATGCCAAATCACAACACATACAGAATCCTAATATTTCAAACAGTATGAGTAGTTAAAGTCTTTCAGGAAGTGTGTTGCATCCTTAGGCACTTCCAAGAGAAGTAGCTATCTTTATTCTCATTATCTTTGAAGGAAACATGCCAGTGAGCATGAGCAGGTGATTTACAGAAAGTTGTGGCATTGGATTCAGAATTAGAAATAGGTCTGACATACATGGCTAAACTTACAACTTAAAAACCATTTTGTTTCTGGTTTATTTATGAATTTATCAAAAAGGGGTCAATTATAAAATTTCTTTCGTGGACAGAACTGAGTATGCATTCTAAATATGAATTTAATCATTATAGAAACAAAAATTAGCATTTTCCTATTTTCTCTATTGCAGAGGAAATTACATTGTTTTGTGTTTTTAATAAATCATCATTTGTGAAGTTGGAAACATATAGAGGTGTTACTGCTACACATGAAATTACATGTGACTGTTTTGTATGAAAAGGTCTAGAAATTATACAGGAGGGACATGTGTTTCCTTTGTAATTGTCTTTGTGCTGTAAACTGAGGAAGGGCGGTATGTATTTTCCAAAAAATGTAATTCTAGCTTTGAGAAGTGTTGATATTTTTATTATAGTAACTGTGCAAGTCATCAAAAGGAGTACGAAGTTCTTGGGTTTAGCAAATAAGCAGCAATGTAAAGCAGTCCGTGGTTTGAAATCACACATATATACCTTTATTAATAATATATCTAGATTAAAAAGTAAAATAAAATACAATAAAAAATTCAACAACCCTTGCTCCTCAACTCAATGCCAAAAAGATTTATATGGAATATATTTTTAATTCTTTTTTTTAGTTAAGTATGGAAGTACTGTATAGCTTTTTTCTCGTACATGTTGAACAGTGACAGCTGCATTATTTTGGGCCATCTCTCTGGGAAGTCATTTAGCTGAATGATTGTGAATAGTGATGACTGCTACTTCACTTGGATGACATTACCATAAATTTGATTTAATGAGGCTACATGTCACTAGTTCCCTGTAGTTAGAGCAACATTTAAAAAGCTAGAAGCCTACACTTAAGTAAAAGACCTCATTTTCAGAGATGTTTATTATCAGACTCTGGAAGACAATGTGCGAGAGAAGTCAGACAAGGGCACCTGTAGAACTGTAATCAAGTGAGTAAATGATTATGAGGGCAGCAGTTTTTTGTCCCTTCTCTTTTGTGCTTATTTTTGTTCTATTTATTTTAGGAAGTTTCTGATTCAGCATGCAGCCTCCCAATAGCAGAATATTTTTTGCCTCTGATTTAAAAAAATTCAAAACATTTTGTTCAGCTTTGAAGGTTAAAAAATATAAGCAGGTGAGAAAGGTTACTAAGTATGCAACAACACATTAATTATGCTAGTCCTAGTTTGCCATATTCATACTATATAGTTGGGGTTTTATATGTCTGCAAAGAAAAGAAAGTTGCTTACAAGATTTTATTCTGAGGTTTCTCGGTTTCCAAGTACTTTTGGTGATTTAATGTGTCACTGGGATTTTTCTTTCTTAAAGTGTATTAAATCCTTTTTTCCTTCACATTAGAATGACTGATATATATTTTTAATTAAAGTGTTCATGCTAAAATGATAACAATAATAACAAAAAGCTCTGTGCATTTGCATACATGCAAAGGGATGCCCAGCTCACAACTGAAGTCTTGAAAAGTGTAAACTTGTATCCTTTAATCAAGAAAATAAAATACATATTTTCCCAGTTACTCCACTTCATTCTTGAGAAACAAATTATAGTGTATTGTGGCAGTTACAGTATGCTGATGATGTTGATTGAAACTAATTTAAAAGACAGAGTAGAAAAATTCTGATAGAAAATTCTCTATCAGCTTTTACTGCTTTTATGGTGAAGAAGAACACTAGTTGAATGATTTCAGCCATATGTCTGTATGGGCAGTGTTCTGGGAGAAGAGATGATTTCTTTAATAGGCAGACCATATAGTGGTGCTGTTTTCCTGTGATAGACTCAGCATCCTTAACATCATTTGAAAGTTTTCTGCTATATACTCCAAATGCAGAGAATCCTGATACTTCACTTTAATATTGTAAGCTCATCTGCAGTTTGCAGTTCTTTTCCCATTTTTGCTAGATTGCTGAGTTTATTGCCTGGCTCCGGATTTGATTCCTTCCCTGTAATACTACAGAGGAAAACTTAGGCATATGAATAAATCTAAGCATTTTAAAAGTTAACATTTTGGACAAAATAGATTTAAATCGATTTAAAATTGAAACAAAAGAGCCAATTTTTCTGACTCTTTGTGCATGGTTTATAAAGGGACTGAATAGTTTCTATCAGAAGTGAAAATGAAAAGTTATTTGATTTTTAAGTGTCTTGAAGCATGTCTTGGGTTTTCTTCATAAGGTTACTTCATAAATTCAGGATCTGAATGTGTGGTATTTGGATAATAACCACTTAAGAAAGTGTGATCACTGCTGAGATCTATGTGAGATTTTCTCTAGAATTCTACATAGTGGATTGAAGAGCATAGTGTGGTTACTCCATCTGTGTGTTTTATTCCATCTGATGCTTGTATGTTGTGGGAGGGTAAGAGCAAACCAGAGGAATCAGCATTAGAGGCAGAATCTCTGTCTCTCAAATCAAATGCATAGTATTTCTGACTCGAGAAAGAACAATCTTTTCTTCTAGCAGCTGTAAGAATTTCTAGCAGTTTCTTTGGTTTTTTGTTTGTTTGGATTTTTTTCATTGCTGAGGTCTTGAGGGGAGTGGGTATGAAAAGGAGCCATTAAAAGTGGCATCACAAAGAAAGGGGAATAAAAGATGGTGTGAACTACATTTGTGGTAACTAGAACAAGAAACTTGACATCATTCTCTCAAAACATGGCATTTTCCAAAGGTTTTGGATGGGACTGTCTCCTCTAGCAGACTGTGTAGCATCAAGGAATAAAATATTAATTGAAAACATAAAAAAGAACAACTTTGTTAATGAGCATCATACTGTGTGTGTTTATGAGGTTACCTAGTGATTTGTAATAGACTGCTTATCCGGTCCACTCTAATCTGTTGTGATTTGTTGAATCAATTGAACTGTGTTGAATTTATAAAAAACACAGTCATTTCTTGTATAGTAAAATAAATGTTAAGGAGGAGAGTTTACCTCCACTTTGTCCACTCTGGCGTGGCTTGATAATCTAATCTTCTACATATTGAAGTATGTTTTGTGTGATTGGTCAGTTGTAGGGTTTTTGTGTAGGTTTTGGGAGTGTTTTTTGTTCGGTTGGGGTTTTTGGGGGTTTTTTTCTGGTTTTTTTTTGGGTATGTGTGTGTTAGTTTTACTGCAGCTGTGTGGCTGTTACATTACAGGGCTTGACATTCCTAGTGGTCCCTTCCACTGTTCTTTTGATTGTGTAGACTATTTGATTGGATATAGGAGTCTGTGATGAGCAGTGTTCTTAGGGTTGAGGACGGAGTTCACTGCTCATTCAAATCAGAAATTTATAATCCTTTTCTGTGACTTTGTGCCAGGAGGAAAAATCTCAGACTTCACTGGTTTTGAAATTGACTGTTATGCTTTATCAACTCAGTACCTTTATGGGTTGCTTTGGTTGGCAGTTTTGGCTTAAGAACACATGAGCTATATGGATGCAATATAATTTTTCTTCCTTATTGATGGTTAATAATTCCACCTTTTCCAGGAAATAGCAGTTGAAATCGCAACATATCTAAGTATCTCTACATCCCTTTCTTTTTAAATTCTCAGTAGATAAATGAAGCTCAAATACTGCCTTGTCTTTTTTGCTATTTGAGTATGGCAGTTTGAAAAATCCCACAGTCCTAAAGAAATTAGCTTAACTAGCTTCCTATTAAGTCACACACTAATATTATAGCTTTTACCTAAGTCTTCAACTAATGTTAAGATCCAAGTTAGTGCATTATATTAACATTGATAAGCAGTCACTCTATCAAACTGTATTTCATTATGTGATTCCTACTTGATTTCTGTAATACTGTTCATAAGCTATTATATGAAGCTTGCATTTTCATGAAATGAAGTTAGAAGGGCACACCTTAAAAGTTGACAGAACTTCAAATATGCCATTGATTAGATGCTTTAATTTTCAAGAGGACACAGGCATTTGAAGGTAATTGCAAGTGTAAAAAATACCATCTACTGGTATTTCCTAAAAATTCTCAGAGATTATCCTTTCAAAATACTGTTTTGGCTTTACTCTAGCTGGCAACAAAGTACCACACAGAGAGTCACTCACTCCGCTTCCTGCATGGTGGGACAGGGATGGGAATCAGGGAAAAAAAAAAAAACAAACAAAAAACCATACATAAAAATCCCACAAAGAAACCCCATCATGGGTTGAGATAACAGTTTAACAACTGAAACTAAGTAAAATATGATAATACTAATGATAATTATAATAATAAAATTATAATACTAGTAATAGTAATGATATGAGGAGGTAGTGTTTCATGGAATTCTTTCTATGTGGACCTGCACAAAATGTTGGAACTCCCTTCTTTCTCTCCTGGTAGACTGTTGGAAGTACAATTGTTGTAGTTTCAGAGATAGATTTACTCTCAAGTTATCCATTAGATTTGTGATAGAAAAAGTACTAGTTTGAGGGACAAAAATTAGGAGTGGAAATTTAATTTAATTTATTATTTTCATACCTAGTTAGGCTTTGAATCAGATATATTTTCCTTAAAATGAAAAAAATAAAATGCTGAAGTTATATTGTAGGGTCTTGAGTTTGGGGTTTTGTTTGTTGGTTTGGTTTTTTCCCCACATCTGAATTATTCTCTCCTCCTTTACGCAACTGAATGGACAAATTAAATTTTTAAAAAATATTTTAGTACTCAGAATATTCAGATTATCTTTAAGATCACTTGAAGGAGGGATTTCAGGTCTCCAGGCAGAGATCATTGTTTTTTGGAAAGAATTCAATTTGTTGCAGGTTAACAGAAATTTTTATTTAAAGTTGATTAAATATGAGAGAAACAGAATTTATACTGATGCTCAGATCTGAGTATTCTTGCATCTTTGAAACTAACTTTCATCCTAGAGATTTCATGGAAGACCTCTTTAGAATTTAGGAGGACATCTAGAGGCATGAAGTATGAATGTATGCAGCAAAGCTCTATATTTTACAGAAAGAAAACCTTCTGTTTACTATGTTGATGTGTTGTCCACACATGTTAAAATCTTTCTTAGTTTGTACTTTTAAACATAGTGTTCATATAATGTTTAGCCACCAGCACACTTGCAGCAAGCATGGGTAGAGCCCTTCCCAAATCTTTGTTCGCGAAGCCGAGCCATGGTGATGATCATATAGTGTAGGCATTTGCCTCCTGCATTATGGGTTTTTGGTTTGTGAAAGTGAAGTATATTGTTTTATGGATAGTGCATGCAGAATAAATTCTGTCCTTTATCAGTCTGCTCAGGTATGTGTTTTATATTCTGTCTTTGGTATGTGGTCAGTTAGTCTGGGAAGTAGTCCATTAATAAGCATTTGTTTTATTCTGTACCATGTAGGCAGGTGGAAATTTTCTGTTATTGGATGACATCCATGCTTATTGTAAGAGAACTAACAAACTTGGAAAAATGCCAAAGGAAAAAGCATTCCAACACTGAAAATCATGTTGATGAAATGTGAACTCTGAGTCCAAATGTTGGCTTATTCTGACAGATTTACAAATGAGAAAGTAATTTAAAATCTTGAAGATATTCTGTTTTACATTAGGATAGTGAAGTATGTTCAATAACTGTTCATGTTCAGTGAAGAATTCACATAAAATTTTCATGGAACTGAAGCTTACTCATCCGTTTTAATACAAGATGTATTATAGCAGGATGGCTCATGTGATTTATGACATTTGTCAGCTTTTCAGAAAAAAGTATGCCTTTGTGTGTATCTTCTCTTCAGCTCCACTTTCTCATCCATACTTACAGAACCCGAAGGATTGCAGCAAAGCTAAGAAACTTGTTTGTAATATCAACAAAGGCTGTGGCTATGGTTGTCAACTTCATCATGTAGTCTACTGCTTCATGATTGCTTATGGCACGCAGCGAACGCTCATTTTAGAGTCCCAGAACTGGCGCTATGCTACCGGTGGCTGGGAGACTGTATTTAGGCCCGTGAGCGAGACGTGTACTGATAGATCAGGTTCCACCACTGGACACTGGTCAGGTAAGACTTAATAACTCAGATAATTTCTCCTTGTTTTTTATGGATTCAGTCATGTTCAGTCATTTTATTGTCTTTTTAGTGTTATGTGGAGCATAATATCTATGACTGCAATTGTGTGTGTAAGCATTTTCTACATCTTATTTGTGCGTTTTATTGAAAAAACCCATTTTCCTTATTGAGATATCTCTGCTTCAGCAGAGTTTTTTAATAAAAAAGTTTTATATTCCAGATTTAAATTATAATCCTTCAGCAGTCTACACCTGCATTGTGTGCCAGATATTAATTGAATTTTGGGGGAAGAGAGTATTAAACAGAGGTTGTTGATGATAAAAAATAAAGTATGTTTCAAATATCAAGCAAAATAAATATAAAGTAAATGGTATGCAATAATCACACCACAACAAAATAATGAAATAGCTGAAATAATTCTTAATGCAAACTGAACAGATCTAAAATTCAGGTTGTAAAACCAGTAGCAGTGTTAAAAATGCATTTTATTTGTAGGTCAGGAAGTTGATCCATTCTTATTCCAGGCTGAACAACGTGCCTAGAATAGGTAGATGGACATTGATGTTTGGAGGATCGGATATCTTTGTCCCAAAGTAAACAACATTTATTTTAAAATTCTTATTTTTCCATGTGACTGATAGTCAAAACAATTTCAGTCTTTTCACTTAAACACTGCATACCCACTGCATATAGAAACTTAAAGAATATAAGAAATAGTAAGTTTTACAGATCTGAAATTAACTTACTCAGATTTACAAAATCAAATTTACAGATTGTATGTAAAGTTACTTGTGTGTTTACACATTGAAACAATATTTGCACATTGAAATAACATCTGTGTTCAAAGCTTAAAGATGCTACAAAACTTTGGTTTGAGAGTCCTAGCAGGTTTTTTGAATGAGATTTTTTTTCCAAAAGATATTTGTTAGAAATGATTGAATTTTTTATAAGGACAACTAGGAATGAAAAACTGATACTGGGAACTCCAAATCTCCAGATGAAGTTTTATTCATGTTTGACTAAGTTAGCAAGTGAAACGACCATCTGGCCATGGTTCTTGGCAGACCACTCTCTGTGACTTTAGATGCCATTAGTTTTGTGAGCAACTATTTAGCATAATAAGCTGGAAACCAGTGTTCTAGTGCACTTATGACCACATGGCTTTCAAGACTATATATTTTAATGAAAATCTGTTAAAATAGATTGTGATTTCCTGCAATACAGGCTCTTGCTGATAGAAGCACAAATAATGTTTCCTACAATTTCAGTTCTTTTTTTAATTTCTTTTTTCCCCAATTAGTTTCTAGAGCAGGATGAATGCATTGAAGTCTGAATGCATGAAATATCTTAATGTGATCCATTTTTAAAAAAAATAATGGATGCCATTAATCTGAGTTGATGTTCTAGAGGTAGAAGACATTCAGCTATGAAAGATGATCTTTCTAGAGTTAGCCTACTGATTAGCCACACAAAGTGTAAACTACTAAATTCTAATCTTCTGCTATGGCATGGTCACTGAGGAAGAATGATAGTGACAATTGATCTCTATTACTAGCTTCAATATGGCTTCAGTAGGAATCTTCACTGGATTCTTAGTTGCTGGTAAATTTGGAAGACATTCTATCTTGCTCAAGATTTCTGTATATTTATGTCTCCCTAAATTTATATGGATTTTTATTTACTTATAAATTTGTTTATTTTATTCCCTGTATCTTTGCAGGGACAGATAAGTCTGAAATTCTTAACTTTAGTTAGCAGCACACATTTAATTTTTTTTCTCTGCAAATTCTGAAATCAGCATGGGATTTTCCAGATTTTCAAAAGAAATGTATAAAAGTGCATTGACGTTTATAAATTTCCATTTCAGTGTTTCTTCTAGGAAGTATACTTACTATGCTGTATATAGGGATTTTTAATAAAAAATGTTTTTTATTTGTGTGTTTCCAAAATATTCATACAAAGGAATAATTTTAACACGATTTTAATGTAAATTATAGAAGTAGGCAAAAAGAAAAGTATATAATCTAAAATAATTGCTCTCATGTAATTTGCAGACCTGCATAGATAATAGTTCAGTAAAATGTGCTTCATGACAAAACTGTTTAAATCTGTACATATATCTGTCTTCTTTTTAATTAAATTGCCTCTCTATGACATTTTATTTTATTAGCAGTGCAAAATTTGGAAGTTTCTGAAGTTTATCTTCAGTGAAATAATTTAGATATTACTATCTTCTACAAAGAATTAAGAGGCTTATTTAAGCTGAGAATACATATGTTTATGAAATTTTGTTTGTCCAGTCCTCTCATAACTAGGCATAAAAGCTAAGCTTGCTTTAGAAATTTGGGAAGTAGGGTGAATTTTAATAAGGAACCTGGTATCAGTCTGATAGCAAAAGATTAGTAAAGCATGTTCTTATCTGTGCAGAGAATTAGGGGTCATCTCAGCTCGTGTCATGCCTGGCAGGAATTGTTCTTTGTGTTTGATGTGGTATTTCTAAAATCAAGTTCAGCTTTTCCAGCTCAAACATATTAGAAATTGAGAATTCTGTTCAGAGGGTTTTTGTAAATACAGCAGCTATTTTACAGTCTGGCATAGTTTTTAATTTTCCTTTATTTCATTCTAAAGGAAATAAAATCTTAATAGGAGATGGTTGTATGCATGCTCTTTTTAATTTTAAAATTTTATCTTGCCTATAATTGCATCTTACTTGTAGTTCATTTTTCCTGTGATATCTATGGTCAAAATCTTCATTAATAATTTAGTTAGGAATTTTTATAAGAAGCATGAATGATTTCCTAGTAATAAGAGCCAAAATACAGAGAAATTTGTGAAGGTGTTTTTATTACAGAATTAGATAGCCAGCTTCTGTTGTCATTGCAACATGATAAAACAGAGTAGCCTCCTCTTACCATTTTTCAGTTGCAAAATAACTAAATAAAAGAAATGGAATCATACAATAAATGGAAAAAGAAAACAGATTAAGAGAAAGGACAGATTAATGTACGGTTAGAAGTAATATCTTCATTTCATGATGGGAATGAAGGGATGTGGAGGTAAAGAAGGCATCTACATGTTTTAAATAACAGTATGTGCTCCTTCCCATAAGGCCAACAAACCAGTAAGATGAAAGATAACTTGAAAAAGAAACCTGAAACAAGGTTTCCTGTAGTTACCCTTGCATTCTGATTATGCTGCCTCTAGCTATGGTTTGATGAATTAATGCTTTTAAGGAAGGGATACCCAGAGGGGAAAAAATGGCAGAGCTCTTCATTTGTTGATAGTTCCAGCTTTTAAGTATTAATTGAACTATAATCTTAAAATATGAATTAACTAATATGTTTATATGTATAATTCAAGAAAGAAGATGCTGTGGGTACACAAAATGAATTTTTAATTTATTAAAGCCTATCAGGCAACAGTAATCAAAAGGACTAAATAAAAATTGCAAAATCAAACCATAAAAAGTTGTGCAGAATTAATTGCAATAAATAAAAATTTCATTCCATGAACTAGATATTTGTTGAGAATAGTTTTTCTTTTGTGTGAGTCAGATGAATATTTAGTATTGACCTAAAAAACCCCTTAACTTGCATACAATTGTATGAATTTTGTTGTGCTCCCATGTTTCAATCTTCATTATAAAATCCTGCAGAAAAAATGGATCCATTTCTGTTTCTATTTACTAATATAATTTTTATACAGTGACTTTCATTATTTACATTTTCATTCAAGAAAATTCCATTTCTGTGAAGCATACTGGAGAATGGTGATTTGAGAGAACAGAGCGTAACACCAATATCTGTATTTTCCGTTTTTCAGTTGTGTTAATCTTGAAATCAAGCTACGGATACTGTGTAGATTTTTTTGTCCTTGAGATGCCTTGTAAGATGCTCTGTATAAAGACATTTGTGTGTGTAAACATGTAAATATGTTTGCGAAGTGGTAACTCTTACAAGGACCTTGGAATTTTAATGAAATAGGTCTGAGTTTTCAGAGCAATGCAATAGCCTAAGGGAGCAAAGTGTGATCCTTATTCATGTCTAAGTGGAGGGTTATTGAGTAATAGCAAGAAGTTATTTTTGCTTTGCAGAGCAATGATAGGCTGCAGGACACTGTCTTGTTCTGTTATCTGGCCTTCAAAATGGATATTGTAAAATATGAAAGGATTCTGAAGAAGTCCTACACTGATTCAAGGCCATAAAAATCTGCTTTACAGTAGGAGATTAAAGAATATAATTCAATTCTAAAATGAAGCAAGTTTTAAAGGCTGGTCCTGCCACATTTTATAGACACATGGTAAATGTTTCTACTTTTAGACAAAGATGTGGTTGGACAGTTGGAAATGAGGTCTGTTTTTAAACAACAACTTGCTGCTGCTCTTGACCCCTATTTTGGCAACATGTCCAGAAGCAGAAAAGCTTGCATTATTTGAACTTGGAATTACAGGAGATACAGTCATTTCTTGTAACTAGATTTATTTCTGTGGGGGTTTTTTTACATGTTTGCCTTTGGTTTTTCAGTGGTTTTGTTTTTTTTTGTTTTGTAGCAATACTTTTAATATTGTCTTACAACTTGTGACATGAAGTTCCCTTGTGCAATCCCAAATCTACCATACTAAACTGAATTAATTTGTATTTTAATAAGTTCATCATAAAATACATCTGTGTGCTCTTTGATGCTATAATCAATCAAGCCCACCAACTGAATGTTGATTCTAATTAAGTCATTTACATAGTCTAAGTGTACTGTTGATTCTCGTTTAATTGTATGAGGAATTACATAAAGTCTCTTCTGTTTAAAATAATGGTGTTCTTGGAGGTTGTTTTCCATGTCAGCAGTACTTTTTTAGCAGGATGGGAGAAAAGTGGGGAATACTTTCCTTTAAATACAGCTGTTGTTAAGTCAATTTTCTGGTGCCAGACGTTAGAACGTGTGTATTTCATTAATGTTTGATGTATATAACTGTGCTATCTATCCAATAATGTTCAAGAAGCATATATGTGGGGATTTTATAAAGTGAGTTCTCCTTATGTCATTGTTAATTTAGATTAAGATTTGGCATCTCTATAGAACACACCTGACTGATAATAGTTCCATGCATGGGCAGGACCATAAGCAGACTGGCAAACACATTGTTCAATGACAATTGTTTAAGTGTGTTGAAGTGAATGAAGAGAACCTAAATGTTCCCACTGAAATAATTATTTTTGAAATAGCATAGACTTATTTCCCTACATTTCTTGGTAAGGGAATGCTAAAACACTCCTGTTATTTAGAAATCTAAGGAGAGCATGGAGGGGGCAAAAAGGATTCTTGGCTTTGTTCTATGCAGTGGTAATAATTGATCACGTATTTGATCACAGATTTTCTGCTGTTCTTATGAAATATTACCTCTTCAAGCATGACTTTTCCATTTTCCTAAAAGATTGATGTTGCCCCCAGTGTAGCAGTGAAACTGCTACTAGTAGGTTAGTGATTAAGTGCAAACTTTTCTCATGAACATTAAAAGTCATAGATGATAAATCACAGATTGGTAAGCAAAGTTTCCATTACAAATTGTAAAAAAGGTTTTTTACTTAATTATCACTGTTCTAAGAATTGTTTAATAAGCAAAATGCTACAAATTGGACTACTATTAGAGTTCATTTGATTTAAGGTAACCATACTGCACTTGAAAAGTTGTACTGCCACATGCACAGTAGGGAAGACTGTTAGTGTCCTTTGTGTTCAAATGAGAAAAAACTCTGGTTTTTTTGAATATGAAAAGACAGCATGAGGTAAATTGAGAGTAAAATTACCTCCGAAGTATGTTAGATCTCAAGCAATCTTCACAAAGTTTCAAATGTTAATCTGAATTCTTTGTTTGGCTGCATAAGTTTCAATCCAAACTGAAACATTCTTAGATTTTTGGGGAATTATAAACTGCATTCAAATTTCAATTTACTTTCTAATGTATTATACTGGTCATTACAGTGTTGTGGTTAAGTAATACTACCTGCTTTTAATTAATCTTTAAACAAAGGTAATCTGAACTGCCAATTGTGGAGTTAAATTCCAGTCATGCAAACATTTCATCCAAATCCTTCCTGCATCTTGAAAGTAGCTAGCACCATTTCCAGGTGTAAGACAATCCAGAGCAGCTTCAGCACTGTGGGTTATCACCCTGATACTTGGGAATGTATCAGTTATTATGGGGGTTGTTCTTTCTGTTAATGCAGGTACCATTAATTCTATATAGAGACTGTAGTGCAAGGCTGGACATTTCATTTGTTTCAGTATAACTTCACCAAATCCTATAAAGTTTTTATCTTTTTGGCTTTGAGTAATGAATTAAAACAAACAAAAAACAAAAAAGCCCCTAAAAACAAACCAAAAAATGTCAGCTAATTCTCAAGATACATTTTTATATAGATGCATATTGAAAAGATGCTTGTAGGCAAATGATTCTGAATACAGTTTTTTCACCATGTGAAATAACTGAAAGCTACAATAAGAGTTTTAAGGCAGAAATACTTTCTTGAATTTTATATATCTATGTCTCAATCTTTAGGCTGTCAGACCACTGATTTCTTTCTAGTGTTGTGAACAGAGAAAAAATTTGAAAAGCTTCATTTTATTGCATTTGTCTCCTACCCACATTGGAAGACACACATTTATTTTGTTAACATATCATATCAAGCAATAAGTATTTAATATTCAAAGAAAAATATTTACTAGAATAGAGTATTTCTGGCATTGCATGTCCGTAAATGCCATTGTGTTAATGTTTTCTAGAGAAATCTTTAGAAACTATTTTCTTTTATCTACTCTCACATAAATACTTTGACAAACCTCAACAACACAGGTATTTTGTTTGCAAGTACCCTTAACTCCTGTAAGAAATAGTAGTGGGTTTAAGTTTCCAGTATTGTGCAAATTAATAATAGTTTAGTACTATAATAGTTATGGATAAAACATATTTGTATGTGATTTATCTTGGTTTTTTAATTAATACTTGCATTACATTTTCCCCTATGACTGAAGACCAGAAAAAATTCCTTTTCCATTATTTCAGTTACACTCTTGATTTTCCTCCTTTCATGTTGGTAGGCCATATAAAATAGAAGGCATCCCTGTTTCTTTCAGATGGATTGTTAAGGTGACGTGTGCCTTACTGCTATGAATTTCAAACAATATACCAGATTCATTGTCTCCTGTTTTATTTATGGCTAACTAAAATGTCTTTTTGTCTACACATACCTTGAGAGTTGTGTTCCATCTGGACTTGCATATGGAGATACTTTTACTAATTCATTGAAAGATGAGTCTTACAACTGTTCAAATTAGGGCAAGACTGGGAGTTATAAACCACTAGCTCAAAAAGACAGTAAATATCTTGTCTAAACTGGGAGCACCTCTCCACTAGATGCTTGGACAGCCAACTGCAAATATTAAACTCCATTCTCATGACCGGTTGCAAACTTCTAGGTCATGAGATATGAAGTATTGTCTGTATGCTGTCTTGTTTTTTTACATGCTTATACATGCTTGTTAAAGGCTCCAGTGTATGTCCAATCCACATATTAATGCAAGAGATAAGTCGGGAAGCTGTTGAAGGATTATTATAAAAGTAATCTATCTTCTATTCCAGAAAGAATAACCTGATATACAAAAAAAGTATTTTCAAGTATATAGTAATTAATGTTAGACTGAAATGGAGAATAAGCTTCAGCAGAATTATTTGAAATCAAATCCAAAATTAGTCTTTCTTCAATATTGCTGTAAAGGTCTTCTTTATGTTTTCCTAAGTTATTTCAGCTTTCTCTATGTAAGATCTTACTTTTAAATTGTCAACTCTTGTTATTGTTTACTTGAATGACTTAGCTTGGATAACATTTATAAAAGTTTATATATGCATTTATAAATGTGTATTTACCTCTGCAAATACATTTTATATTTTCTGGTAGCCAGGGAATTGGAGCTCCTCTTAGGCAGGTACCCCTTTCATATAGGCTGTTGAGATGTAACAGGGCAGTGTTCAAAAGCAGTTTAAATATATAAAGATAAAAGGAAACAAATTACTAGTAAGCTTCTTGATTTTTTCTTAGTTTGATGGTCTGATGACTGTTATATGAAGTCAATTTGTACAATCATTTCACCTGTAAACTTTCCAGCTGGCATGCTGAGTATCTAAACAATTGAGGAAGGGAAAAATCTTTACTTTTTAATGTTCTCTCAAAGTGATGTGACAATTGCCACAAAAAACCCCTTCTAATAAGTGATGAGAAGTTTTCAATAGAGTGAAACAGAAATATAGGTCTTTATAAAACAGCTCTCCTGAGCTTGCTAAAAAGGGAATGGAAGCTCTAAAGGCATCAGTAGGTGCTATTGCTATAGTTTTGTTAGAGAGCTATTCCAAGTCTAGAAATCATTACACTCAGTTCAGGCTTCCATTAAGTCCAAAAGGGAAAACATTTACTGAAATCTCATCAGTCTGTGGTTCTGATTGTGGATAGGATTTTCAAAGAACCAGAATGCCATGGGAAGATAAATACTATTGAAAGCTACTTGCATTACAAAGACATGTTGGTTGTTCAGGAGCTCTGGAAGTTAAGGTTTTTACCGAAGCGAAAAAGCTATCATTAAAGTTTTACTTTTTAGGAGGGAACTAATAAAATAGTATCTTTGGCAGAGAATTATTTTAGACAAGTGTCTTGAGAGAGCAAAAGTTTTGTTGTCATGCTTTACCTTTCTATCTGCTCTTTTTCTTTTTAATCTTAACTTAGTACAAGTTCTGAATATTAGATAAATTTTGGCCAAATTTAACCAAGAGAAATAGTTCTTGTTAAGGTTGCTGAAAAGTTATCAAAATAGACTCTGTGTGTATAGAGACGCTGAAGTCAACAGTCAGGCCTGTGGGCAAGTGAGAAGCAATGACTGATCACAGATGTCACTTTTTAACAGGCAAACAGCACAGAGAGTGGTAGTGGTAAGAGACATGAGGGCAAGTGAAGGTAGATGCAAAAGTTGTGCAAGAGAGGAGAGGAAAGGATGCAGGAAAAAAGCCTTGTGAGTGCTGGATTGAGAAAAGTAATAAGAGGCATGTTGGCATATTTGAAAACTTCTGTTTTTTCATTCCTGAAGCTATCAAGAATCAGCCTCTTGGGATGACAAATGGGACAACACTATCCATATGGCATATGAAACCTGGGTATTTTCAGGTTCTTTAAATCAGAATTGCACCAAGTGTATTCAACACCTACCTGCCTTAAAAGGTTTGGTTACATAAAGGATGATTAAAAAATTAGTAAGTGGAACACTAGTGAGAAAGTAATCAGAAACCAAGTTCAAAATTTTTGTATGAAAATTGTACAAAGAAAAATGTTCAAATGGCAAAGTAAGCTTATCTAAAATGACAAAATTCCAAACGTTTTTCTGAGCCAAGCCAGCGTTTTTCAGACTTTTAAGAAGTTGACATGAAAGATACAAATAGCAAAAGGTTCTAAATGAGCTTTAAATTAGGAGGACAAAGATTAAATCTGAAAACTAGACAGGCAGTAAAGTTACACCAAATAGTGAAGAATCATGTAAGTCCTGAGGGCTGTAAAGTGATTAAGACACATTGGGATACTATATTTTAGTATGGTTTGCCATATATGCTGAGAGCTTTCCTAGTTATTTCTGGCCAATCCTTTCTTCAAAACCTTGAAATGGCCCGTGGAAATTTTTAGAAGCACATTCTTATCCTTTAAATAGGATGGAACAATGTATTGGGTTAAAATTGGTTTAGAATTGGGCTTTTTGGAGTTGAAATGTCAAACAGTAGATTAGATGATGGCTCAGCTTTACCAGTAGCAATATTTTCCAAATGACTGTCTTTACACACCAATGTATTTTTCTAGTGATAGAATGAAGTTTAAAAGCTTGTGAGTGATACTGTACTTAATAAAAAAGCCACCTTTTTAATATGAACCTTTGCATCTCTGCTTTTTCCCCTCAAAAAGTTTGCAGTGAATTTCCATCTCTAACTTATGATTGGAGTCTTTTGTTTCTCCTCTTGGCTAAGATTGCTGTTGCTTCTTTTGCAACCCTTTTCCTAGCCTGTCTCAGTTAAGGGGGAAAGGATAAAAAGAATGGAACCTCAAGTATTCTTTCATACCATTCTCAAACAAAAAAAATCTTGTTTAAACTTCTGCCTAATACTTCACATCTGCATCAGATTTAGCACTTCCCTGTCTTCATCCTGCCTTTATTTATTGCAGCCTTCTGAAGTCATACTAACAAAATATTATGCATCATATTATAAGAAGACTTAAATGCTCACTATTTTTACTAAATTTATGAACTTTTACTATGTATTTTCCTGTACGTGTGATATAATAGAGGATAAAAATAAGAGTTCACTTCTTGAATTAAAATGATCCATGCCTGTAGTACATATTCTATGGGAAATTATTTCAAAAATCCCTTTACAATGATGTTGTACAGTGCGGTGGTTAAATATTAACATATAGATACATCTAGGAAAACAGATTTTCCAAATCTAGTAGAAATTAATTGAAAATATACCTGAGCGTAACAAACGTTCCTTATTTAAATAACTATGTCTCAGGCAGTTACTGCTGAATTTTGGCTAGTCTTGTTATGCACACTGGTGTTAATGTAGCATTCTGGCAACGTATGACTTAATGATGCAGTTATCATATTTCTAGGACTTTGTCTCAAGTATACAGAAATGATTTTTAGTGCATATGAAAGTGTTCCAACCTTTGGGATTTTTAACTGTTCTTAAACTCTTTGACTTGTTATTCCTGCACTGAATTGATTTTTTCAGCCGTAAGGTTTACTTGATCATCAATAGTTATGTGAGTTTGATTTGCTTATATTTAAAGCAGTTTTCTTTCATGGCTGGTGAGCACTAAAGGGAGAACTAACCATCTTTGCCAGTAAACCCTGGAGACAATGAAAGCATTACTTTGGAGGAGATGACTACGCTAGAAATATTACCTGAAATGTTCAGTGCTTCAAAAATGTAATGCTTTGTTTTATGTTGTCATGTGTTATAATTTATTTCACAATATAGCTTTGAATTGTGAATTATGTAGACACTTGTATTTGTGTAGTTTGTAAAAACTCTTAAAAAATGCTTAGTGGCTATTAAGCCCTGAATGGAAGGGCTATCTAAACTGTCTGTCCCATGCTGTAGTTAGTAATTAAAGGATAACAAATTCTTACCTGAATGTACATCTCATGCTTATACAGTGCTTGTGTTTTCCTTGATCTGTTTAATTTACTATTTATCGTCATAGTTTAAGTTCCTCAAGCCAGGAATTCTCTTTTTCTATCAACAAAATAGCTAATTCAGTGGTTGTAATGATGTTTGAAATGCTGATTTACTGCAACAAAATGTATTCAAAAAAGCAGCAGAGTCATAATTAATTTTTGTTAACAATTTCTTATGCCTTAAAATATCTGTTTAATTTTTAAAGAACTGAATTTGAGACATTTTAGATAATGAGTCTGTCCAAGTAAGCCTTAGCACACAGTAGTGGTGTAATTGTTAATAAAAAGGAATGAGTAGATAAACAGGTATACAGTTTGTACTTTAGTAACTACCAGCTAAGAAATCAAGGATCTTCAATTTTGTTGTACATGAGTGCATTGTTAGATACAGTTCATATATAAATCTAATCTAAAACTATGACTTTTGTTAGATTTTTTTAATGCTATTTTGAAAAAGTACAAGGGTTAGGTTATCTTTTTGCAGTTGAAGACACAGATTAGCTGATATGTTTGGGATATTGTTTGCCGATGGTAAAGTTCATTAATAAAGTAAACTACTTGACTCATCCTAGTATGTATTTTAAAACAGGTGAGGCTAATGATAAGGATGTTCAGGTGGTGGAACTTCCCATTGTGGACAGCTTACATCCACGGCCACCCTATTTACCCTTGGCTGTCCCTGAAGACTTGGCTGATAGACTAATTCGTGTACATGGGGATCCTGCAGTGTGGTGGGTTTCACAGTTTGTGAAATACTTGATTCGTCCTCAGCCTTGGCTAGAAAAAGAAATAGAGGAAGCCACAAGGAAACTTGGTTTCAAACATCCAGTGATCGGGTGGGTATTTAGTTTTCTTTTTAACTGTCTGTGCTTTAATATGTGTATATAGTGGTTTCTGTTCAGGAAAAATTGTTGTACAATGACCATCCAAGAGCCTCGAGTATTTTGTGGTGAGAATGTGATTTCTAGATCAAACTATTATTATTTTTAACAGTGCATAATAAAACTTGATTAGAAGTACTTCTTCAGCACACTTGTCTACCTGCAGTTGGACTGATATATAAAAGACAGCTCAATAGAAGGTTGTTTAACATGTCCTTCCACGTCTAGTAATACAGAATTTCTTAATTTAGTTTCCTTACAGCTTGTATTTCAGACACTTTACTGTCTGGGTCTTCTTTTCAGGTGCATATAGTTCCTACATTTTAGGAAAAAATTCTAAAACTTATGTTTTGCAAGGCACAACTGGCTACATATGAGCATGGTGCATGCCTTTTGAGTGCCTGCTGATGATTTCACAGTTGTTTCTCAGTGGTAACTATGAATTGGAAAGGTCTGTATGGGCAGATAGGGGAGAGAGAAGGACAGTTGCTGTGGGCAGTAAAGAGCAGCTTGTGGAAGAAAGGTTGCTGTCATGTAACATGAAAAATGTTGCTACTGTTGTGCTAGTCTGCAGCTACTGCTTGCTTTGCCAGAATTTTCCTTCAATCCTTAAGCTTTCTTTTTGAGGACTATACAATAAGTTTGTCCAAATGTTAGCTGGCTTTTGACCAGTGAGTCAGTAGGCCTCTTCACTGGTGTATCTGAAGACTTGTTAGGTTTCAAGAAAGTTGAAAAGATGCATTTATAACTACCTTCATTCAAACCATGCATTGTAGTTTGTGTCTGAATATATCCATGATGCAAATATTCCTATTTTCATTCTGAGCTGTATTGATCAAATATTATCTAGCTACAACAGATAACCTTCTGCACAGAAGAAACACCTTGTGTGCTATAATTAAATGTCCTTCATTCTTTTCTTTCAGTTATCCTTTGCCTTCCTTGGAAGATTATTATATTGCTTTCAAAAACAGACTTACAGCTAACTTCGTGTTGTCAGTGTGTCTTGATGGACGTGGATGACTTTTAATCCTTCCTTATTTTTTTAGGAATTCAATTTAATGCATATTCTAAAAGCACAGGCATGAAACTTAGAGTTAAAATTTTATTTCCTAAAGTATGTGTAGTATTTGTAAATTTAATTCCTTTTTTCTGGCTCTTCTCAGTGTTCACGTTCGAAGGACAGACAAAGTAGGAACAGAGGCAGCATTTCATCCGATTGAGGAATACATGGTACACGTTGAAGAGCGGTTTGAACTTCTGGCTCGCAGAATGCAAGTTGACAAAAAGAGAGTGTATTTGGCTACAGATGACCCTTCATTGTTGCAAGAGGCAAAGTCCAAGTAAGATGAATTATATTACGTTTGTTCCTTCCAGTTAGCTTCACAGTTCTGACACTGTGCACACAAGTTGTAGCAACATTTTTTTCATCCTTTACTCAATTCAGATTGCATTTCATTTTCCAGTGATTTCCATTTTTCTTTCAGATGTGCCTTTTTTGGATTTTTTTTCCCAAGTATATTTTTCAAAGCTTAATGTTAAAAATCTGAAAGAGTTGAGCAAGATACCTGTGACTATTTAAAAACAAACCAGTGTTGTAAAAGGGAGGTAAAAATATAAATAATAAACACACCAAACTTCTTTTAAAACATACATATTAAAAATAAACTATTTATGAGTATTGTAAAAACTGGTTAGTATATTAAGAAATTTCACCTGTCCAAAAATACCTTTCTGTGAATATTTGCCAGAGGAATATTTATAAGTTTGTTGAAAAACTTCTTATGACTTTCAGAAAGATTTCTATATTGACAATTTAGAAGACTTTCATCCTACATGTTGAATAGTTTTAAGTTTGTCCTTAAAGATATGTGGGATTCTTTATCTGTAACAATGTCACTGTCCTTTTTTTTTTGTCTTTGTCCTCTTCTAGCTCTCTAGAATGTGGATATGCAGTGTGCATTCATTTACTCCTAATATGGCCTCTATTTTCTTGTAAATTTGTACTTTTAATTAATTATTCCTTTTTAAAATCCACGTAACTCAATAGTGGCAGTTTTTTGAACTGTTTTATCCTTGGTAGATATTCTTGGAGAAATATGTAAGATAGCATACTGGCTAACAACTTTTTAGCGTATACAAGGTAAGCAGAAAATGCTATTTTCTCTTAGAGGAATTTTCTACAGCATTGAAAATCTATGTGTTTCGACTATGCTATTCCTATTTTCATATCTATAAAGGGCTGCTGTTTAAAATTAGCGTGTTTTGTAAAAACTAAATGAACATACACAGCTCCAGATGATGGCAACCTAATCCTTCCTTTTTTCTACGTGTAGAGGCAAGAACAGTAGCAGAAGCAATTATAACATTTAAAGTGAAAATCTAAACAATGAAAAGACAGGTAATACAAAATTAAGGTTATAGTATTTAATTCATGATATTGTCCTACATAACTTTAATTACTATTTGTAACGTAACAGAAGTAACTATTTCAGTAACAATCTTACTTATGCATTTTTCTTTATTTTTGTTTACCTTTCAGTCCTTAGCTCTCTTTGTGCATAATAAGGAGATGCTCTTCCTACGTAAACATATCATCTCAAGTTTTCAATAGCAACAAAAACTAATTTTAGAATTGAAACTTATTCAGTAAAACAATACTGAATTTTATTAAGCATTGCAGCTCAAGTCCATTCCAAATCAGAATCTTACTGCAATATGATAAGATACAGCTTAATAGTACAGCATTAATTTTGTATGTTTTCTTAATGAAAGCCTCAGAATCTGTAAGTAGTGAGGAATTTTTTATATGTTACTGCTGAGTTTTCAGGTCAGAGCTTACACTGAAACATGTACTTGCAACGTACTGTTGCTTGCAATCCAGTAGAAGACATTTGAAACTTACTGTGATTTCACAGAAGTAAGGAGGCAATTTGATGTTTTGCTATTTAAGGGCATCTGAAGGCAGGTTAAGGCTGTGTTTTGGGAATAAAGAAGCTTTTCTTCCTCTTCTTGTGAAGTCAACTACAAATTAGTTTACACTTCTGACCAAAAAAATCTCATTGAACTACCAAGCTTTGATAAAAACAGCTGTCACAGTGCAGTAGCTTATTTGGTGCAATAATATTAGTAAGTATTAGGTATTATATCTTTCTATATGAGAGTGATTGGCTGTCAAACAGCGTTGACATTTAAATAATGAAAATTTAGCCAACATTGACATAAATAGGCATATTGTTTCTATTAAAAGTATTTTAAACTGGTCATAGTCATGAAAACAGAAATGTTTTCAGGAACATCCCTTGCAATTAGCTGTCTACCAACTGCAACTACAATAGTAAAGATAGTGGTGTTGCTACTATCAGTTTGTAGAGTGCTTTTGTTAGTTTTATTTCTGAAAGAAGGAAAGAAGTGATATGTTTTCAGAATTTAGATGATGTAGAACAGCTTGAGTACAGAGTTCAACAGCTGTCATGACTATGGGATTAAAGCATTTGACAATTTCTATTAAGCAGAGGTCATGGCATTTGTCTTAGGTAGGTGATGTGTTAGCAATGGTGTACATTGCTTTTTCTTTGGCTGATTTAATAGTTTTCAAATGCAAATTTTTGAATGTCTAGTATTTGTATTTCTACTCTATAATACTACTTTACAGTATCTTTGTTCTTTAAGGTATTCAAAATAATACAGCTGAATATGCACATAAATTCTTTAGAAACCGTATTTAATATATTTCTGGTTTATATATGAATCTTAGGTCTTGTTCTCATGTATATGAGCACAAAAATTCAAAAAAATCACATCCTTCCTTCCAGAATGTTTACCTATAAAATCACCTTTATCTTTTTATTTCTTTTTTTTTTAATCCACCATTTATCTACTTCTGCAATAGCAAGTTAATTTCTTTTCTCCCTGTGTACTATCTGTAGTTTGGCTAACCCTCCCCACCCCACCCCGAGTCATAACAGGCCTGATACATAGAATTCAGCAGTCCTTTAGAGTTCTTGAATCTGATGAACAGGTCATACATTTTCTAATTTTTTTTAGTGCAAGACCTGAGAAACCCCATTATTTCTTACTCTGTCTGTATACTCAGTCTTCTTTCAGGGGGAAAAAAATTTGCAGGACCTGTTCTGGACATTTTGACAGGCCTAGGAAATTGAGAACAGGAGCCTGGGACTTGCCTTGGTTTGCACCTGCAGTGATAAGCTGTAGTTACACAACTAGTTGATCAACTTCTGAAACCAGTTTAAACTTGAAATAGTCTCATAGCACTTGATTTGTGTCCTTATCTAAGGCTGCAGGAAGAAAAGATTTTTGACTACTTCTTTACCTTCTTCTAATTCTGTGTTTACCCCTGTTCCTAGGAGAGGGAAGGAAAAAAAAAGGAAAAATCCTTCCTGGCCTGTAGATAGATTTCAAGAGTCTGTTAGATATCTTTAGAAGAATTGGGTATAATTTTTAGGTATGTGGGTGAGATATACTACATATATGTAGTCTGATACAAAGGAAACAGTCATGCCAGTTTCCATTCCTTGGGTTTACCTTTAAACAGGTTACCCAAGGAAGTGGAATACCTCCATCCCTGGAGGTATTCAGAAGTCCCAAAGATGTGGAACTTAAGGACATGGTTTAATGGAGGACTTGGCCGTGCTGGGTTTAGAGTTGAACTCAATGATCTTAAAGGTCTTTTCCAACTTAAATGATTCTGTGATTCACAGTCTGGTCCTTTCCTGTTTTAGAGAAGAGAATGTGTGAGTAAAGCTAGAAGGCATCCTACAAAATGTTGTGTTTAGGTGATTCTGTCAGTAATAATATGACATCTTATATAATTATTCATTTGCCACACATTCAGGAATCCTAGTAATAGGATTGTGCCTAAGTTCTACTTAAAAAGAAAAAAAATAATCCTCTAAAGCTTACATTTTAATAATAATATAAATACAGGTGGAAAAAGAAATGGAAGGAAGCAAAAGCTAACTATAGAACTTTAGAAGTTTCGTTTTCTTTATTCTTTGCAGCCATTGTGGAAGGAATAGGATCTAAATAGAATGTAAAGCACTATAGTGAATGGGAAGGAGAATTAAACCTCACCTGAGGCAGGAAGTCAGTGGGCCACAGCTTGAGAAGAGTATATGCTTGGCCTTTTTCTGTGTTTTTCTTCATGCCCTGCTTTCAGCCTGTGTTGAAGACAGGATGGTGGGCCAGAAGATTCTCTGCTCACATTGAATATGGCTGCTATTTTACTCACATTTTAAAAGAAACTTATTTTTCCAAGCCTGAACACTGTGTGTGGGAAAACATAAAAGTGCTTGTTTGAAAACTTAAATGTGTGAGTAGATAAATGATAAGCTTTGATCACTAGTTTGAAGAAATAGACTCTGAAACAGTTGCTTAGATGAATTTGAATCAATTTTACAAACTGGACTTGGAGACCAGATTTAAAAGCATCTCAAATACTGTTTCCAGAAAAAAGGAAAGAAGGTGAAAATTTTAAATGTGTGCATTAAAAAATTTGTAAATAATTCTACCTCAATCTGACACTTTTCGTTTCTTGTGGTTCATTCTTAAAGTTGACTAATCTTTTTCTGGTAAGAAATCAGATTTATTAAGAAAGGTTCTTTTGTCTCTACTCAGCATGTGGATTCTGATTTTTGAAGTCTGAAGGAAGTGGTTAGTTTAGTGGTATTCCTGATGCCAAGAACTTGTGAAGGGTTGTGCAAATATCTTTATCATGTTCACTGCCCCTAGAAATGGCAGTTTCTGTTAAATGTTCTTCATGATGCTCTGTTCAGAGTTGCTTCACTGAAATAGGACTGATGCTTATCTCTGCTTCTCAGCTAGTTTTCAGAGTAGAGTACGATGTATCTCCGTTTGGTCTGTACTTTTTTTTCTTGTAAAAAAGTACGAGTATGATTAACACAATGGAAACTAGAACAGAATGTATCACAAATACTGTGTCATTTATTGTATTTCGAGAGCTGGTTAAATACTGACAAAAAATGCTAGACATGAAATATGAGAAAGAAAATTTTAATTGTGGAAGAGTTCTTATGGAAAAAACTATTGCTTCATATGCTTCATATGCTTCTTTAATTTCTCAGCAGAGGTATTACTAGTTATTTTAAGTGAATACTGTTTGCACCTTTTCTTCGTTTTGTTTTGACTTCTCTAATGTAATAAGAACTTTCCCTGACATACACGATCAGATACAGCCTGTAAAGTTGTCCTGCTATTAATGTGAAATATATATTCCTCATCAAATGTGGAAGATTTGCATACAGTTTTTTATTTGCTCTTGAGCAAATCAAATTATTTCCCGATTTTAATCACAGAAGGCAGCCTCTACTTGTGCATTTCACTTTTGAAAGTATTTTATATGGGTTTTAAACATTAAAATGGAATATATTAGTCATATTCTAACAAGAGATTGTTGTAATCATGTCTGATGTATGTCCAGAGTGTATGCACACACTGCATTGTTGTATACGAGTGTGTGTTAAGTTTAGTAACTTTCCAAGAGCTTATGAGTTTAAACTTTATTTTGAGCAATGTTTATCACAGAACTGTCAAGCTTTGAAGTGTCTGGTTATGGGCCTCATTTATTGTTCCAGCATTGCAGACTACTCTATATTTTCATTTCTTTCTTTCTTAAACGGTATCAGAATGATTAATTCTTACAAATGTAGTATTAGCTGCCTTACTCTCCTATATAGATATTTGTTTTGTATTTGCTATGAAGTTGTAAATCTGGAAAAAAGGTTGTTTTATATATATAATTAAATATAAATAAATATATTTATATTTATTTGTCTTATAATTAGTCCTGTAGCTGAAATTTTGTAGTTGGCTGGTTAGTCAAGTGAGTTGCACTTCATGATAGAAATATAATTCTTGTGTGACAGCAATGTAATTACCACCTCTGTTACATCTATAAAAATGTGATAGGGGGCTGACTGAAAATTTAATTAATTCATTCTTCTTTTCATGGTTTCTTTCAGATTCACTTCCTCATTACAGGGCTATAAATATTTTGAAAAAGACCATTATTATTCAAGATTTTTAAAAAGGATTTAAAAAAATTTAAGTTCTTGTTACATGATAAATTTTTTTATTTTAAAAATAATATAAAACAAAACAAAACTTTACATTTCAAATAATATATTTTGAAGTAAAGTAGTACTATTTTTTTTTTTAGTTCTAGAAAAATGTATTGGCATAACATTTTACAATTATTTCCTTTTCATCAGTAAATTCCAGAATTTGTTCTGTGGCTTTTTAATTATTTTCATTAATTTAGATTCATTTATTGATGTCCATTTTAGAAGTGACTGGGTTTTTTTGCACAGTGTCATCATCACTATCTAATAGACAGTATGGTAATAAATGTAGTCTACTAAAGTCAGAATCCCATATCCTCTTTGGCAATAGAGAAATCTAAGTGATTTGAGTGTATTTTGTCTAAAATCAGCATCATTAGCAGAATGTGGCATATACTTCCTGATATTTTTTCACTTCCTCCACTGTTACAGATATCAGACAGACTTACAGTATTTTTTATTTAATTTCTTTTCTAGATAAAGAGAAGGCATGCTTGGAGAAAGCAATTAACAAAGCAAAGTTGTGATTCATTTCCTGTAAAACAGAGACTCACTTAAAATCAATTACTAACCTTAACTTGCAGCAGAGATAATGCTCCTTAAAATAAATTGAAATAAATAGAACAAGACTTTGCTGTTAACAGTGTATTGTATTTTCACAGGTATCCAAATTACGAATTTATCAGTGATAACTCCATATCCTGGTCAGCAGGACTTCATAACCGATACACTGAAAACTCCCTAAGAGGTGTTATTCTGGACATTCACTTTTTGTCTCAGGCAGACTTCCTGGTCTGTACATTTTCATCCCAGGTAAACTGCAATGCAAATACAATATGGGTTATATGTACCAGTGTAAATCTTAGTTTTCTTCATTCTCCTGTTATCTTATTCTTAGTGATCTCTCATGAAAATTTCAGGGAAGAGTTAAAGGCTTGGTATTCTATATGAACATTCAGAGGACTGTAAGTGTTGGTTACTTCTCTTTAATTGAAGTTACTGGCTTAATTAAGACATTTGAAATAAGCAAGAAAAATCATTAAACAAGTTTAAGAGTTTCTTGTTTTGCATAAAGGTAATATATAACTTGTATCTATCTATCCATTTTATGCAGCTCATTAAGACATTTAAAATAGATTAAAAAATTTTAAACATGTTTAACATCTTAATTTCATATAGCTTGTGTCCATTTCTACACATTCTTGCACTCTACTACAGTTCAAACATATCTGCTGTTGCCTTAGTGGATGCTAGGAATGGCAAAAAACACTGACATTTAGTTCCTCTTTAGTTTATTCCATGTCTAGCAATCCAGTGGCAGCACAATAAAAGTGAATTCTGACCCCTGTAGAGACTTCTTTGCACCTAATTATATTCCTACAAGCTTCCTTTCTTGAGTGATGTGATGAGGAATGTTGGAGTCCAATTGGAAATGAAATCATATCATTTCATTGTTGGTATTTCATTCTTTATTGCATTATATTGTACATTAATTTTGTATATCATGAAAAGCTTTTATAAAAAGCTGTTTTAAGTTTAAAAGCTCAGCTATAAGTCACTAAGCAGTATTTTGTGACAGATATGCTGATCCACCTATTTCAAATATGGCAAGATATGACTGAAATCAGATTAAATGTATTTTACATGCTGTTTTCATACATTCTTTTAGGTGACACAGTCACATGTGACTGCACTTTTAGATGGAAGTGGACACAAAACTCAAAAGTTAAAATTCACTTAAAAAATAAATGTTTTCCACAGCCTCAAATGTAAATTGTCTGCTGCACTGAAATGACAAATAGGTTACAAGCCTAGTGGGAATACTAATATATGGTCAATACAGTGATATTTTGACAGGCAGAATTATTAACATTGCCATATCAAGAAGACAGCAGAAGCACAAAAAGTTTAGAAAAGCCTCTTAACCTTCAATCATCTTTGTAGATGCACTTTATTTACTGTTTAGCACACCCTGTCAGACAGTTGAACGCCTCCCTGACACTCGATCCCATCAGATCTCAGAAGCTAAGCAGGGTCAGCCCCGGATTAGTACTTGGATGGGAGACCTCCTGGGAATACCGAATGCTGTAGGTTCCAGTCCTGAGGACTCCACTGTCACCGTCCAAGCTCGCTCGGCTGTGGCAGATGAACCCGAGGAGTTAAATGATGAGGCCAGTTCTGCGCACGCTGAGCCTCACCTAAAAAATCCACTGCGCAGGCTGGAAGGGCACACCCACGTGAGGAGAGCCCTGCCCAAATCCTTGTTCCTGAAGCCTAATCATGAGCACGCCCTGTAAAGAGAATGACATTTTATAGTATATTTATAAAGATACTAATATAGGCTGTTTCAGACCAAGACATAAGTAAATGCTAAAGTGAAAATCCTCACTAAGAAAAGCTTGTGAGATGCCATCCACTTTAATAATAATGTTTGATTTAGCTGAAGTATATCCACTCAATGCATATCACAGTGAAAGAACTAAGACCTAGGACTGTATGTCTTAAATGCCACATGTGCGTTGGTGTAGAGACATTTCATATTCTGAAGGAAGAATTATATGGTCTTGGGAAAAAAATGAATGAAAAATCTATAACATTTTCTGCTATTGTGATATTTGGATAGCTGTGTTAAGTGATAAATGTTTGATTTAAATAAATCCCTGAGCATAAACACATTGTGCATATAGGTACAAATGTCTTGGACAGAATATACTGTAATATAATTTTAAGTGTTGGCGTAATTTCAAAAGAAGAATGTGTTAAAATACATCAACACAGTTAAGGCAGTACAGTTTGATCAGGACCACTGGAGGTCATCTGGTACAACCGCCTTTGAGGATGCCTTTGTGGTACATGATACCTTTGAGCTCAAGCCTCTTTCTGCATTGCCATGCATTTGACAATTACCATGTTTATTGGAAAACATATTTGTTTTTCCAGAGTTGCATGACATTCTACTAAGATACAGGAAATCCCATACTGCACTGTGAATAGGTGGACTACGAATTTGGTCCTACCATTTACTTAATTTATTCTGGGCAATTTTTTGTGCTTTAATAATTCAAACTCCTCAAGAATAATTTAACACAGTTTTTATGGGCCTGCAACAATGTGGATCTCTACAGAATCTTCATATATTGGGCTTTTCTAAGATCTGTTGCAAGTTTTCCCAGTGTTCATAAAATTTTCTCTTTTATGGGTTTAAAAATGAATTCTCTGATCTTTAACATTTGAATTGCTGTCTCTGTCCTTTCATCAATGAAATAAACCATTTGAGAGTTATTTTGATGTTAGAAGTAAGTAAGCAAAATCAGGCCGTTAATGGCCATCTTTTGTCCAATGTGCATGAAGAGAAAATAAGGTTGAGAGTGTATTCTGATTTATTTCCAGTGTGATTTTGGACTTTCTCATTAATCAATTGCATGCTGACTTCTTTTCAGTTTTCCTTCCCTTGTCAAAAGAGCCAAAACTTCATTACAGAGGTATTAAGAGAAAATGACACTCTATGCGAATAGAAATAGGAATTCCCTTGTATTGAGTCTTACTGAAACTAAATGAACATTGATAAAAGCTGAAGAATAGGTATTTCCTTAAAAATACTGTTGTTAAGAAATTAATTGCATCAAGAGATGGGACGTCAAGGGAAACAACCTATCTTGGCACTGTATTTCAGCAACATTGCACTGAGATTTATAGAAGAGTCACATGGTAGTTACACAAATCATAACACAATAGCAAAATTAGGATTATACATTGAAACAAAGATATTTTTTTTGTCTCTCCAGTCTTCATTTAGATGAAATCATATCTCCCTTTGACTGATGTATTTTTCTTCATAATCTCATTTCCTTCCAGAGTTTATTAGTCTTTGTATTTTGTATTGTACATGTAAGTATACAGGCTGCAAAACAAGTGGATCTAAGAATAAAAAATGGGAGGCTGTCTTTTGTTATATTTCTGCATGTGGATACTTTGCCTGCTGTCCCCAACAGCCTGCAGTTTAGTTACCCAAGTTTCGTGCTACAAAGGAAACAATAGCTGAGAGCAGATGCTGAATGTTTTATGTCAAATATGCAGGACACTCTTGCTAAAAATCATTTCTACTGAAAAGATGTAAAATCTTTCATAGCGTGTATGTGTGTATCCTCTTCCTGAGGTACACACACATGCAAAGAACAAAACTTCAAAGACAGACGCTGAAGCTCTAACATAAATAACCTTTTACAAATGTGTGGATAAGCAAATTGGTTTCTATGTTATGATGTGTAACAGGTACTTCAAATAATTAACTTCAGCCTGATCTTCTGAAAGTGACTTCTGAAAAGTTATTTTAAAGTTCAGGTAGAGAGGGACAAAAAGGAAATCTATTACATTTTTTAAAACAAATGCCTCTCACAAAGAAGCTAGGAATGTACAAATACATTTGGTTTGACTGATCAGAGTTCTATTCACTGTATCCTCAAAGGGAAAAAAGAAAAGTAAAATCAAGCTTTACTGTATTAACATGTACTAAAAATTATGAAAAAGCTCAAATGCTTCTTCATACTGAAGAAATCTATTGTATTGTTGGCTTACCAACCTTTATCAAACTTCTGGAAAATCAGGGAAAGATACAGTAGTGTATATGAGAAGTCATCAGAAAGCTTGCTGTGGCCAAGCAGACACCTGACAGGGAAGAGCTTTCTAGCCGATAGTTGAAAAGAGCTTTGTTTAATATAGTGGCTGCCTCTTGTTTCTGGCATCTCTGAGAAGTACAATACAATTTGATATGGGAACCTGTGTTCAGACTGAGGAAAATTCCCTTCATAAAATGGGATTCAATGGCAAGTAAAAACACGTCTTTTCACCAACATCATTGTCTTGCTGGAATTCAGTTTCATTTACTTGTCTTGTTAAGTTGCCAACAGTAGTAATTCCATCACTGTTCTAATATTAACAGCATTTTAAAGCCTTGGACTTCTGGAATTGCTTGATTGTGAAAATTGAAACTTCTTTTAGAGATGTAAATATTAAGCTTCAGTATTGCAGGATAAATTTTGAAAATGTAAGTTATAAAGGGTCAAAGGAAAGGAAATACAATTTTTGGTAGTAGTAGAAAAAGAACCTAATTTTCTTTTACATTGGATTGGCTAGAAATCATTTATTTTAAAAAGAAGGATTGCTAATGCCAATATAGATGTTTTTCAATTTTTACTGTAGAGTAGACTGTTCTAAATATTTACCAATTTGTTTATTTGTTTACCAAATCTAATCATCCAAGGATTGATCACGATGCAAACTGTTATGCTGCTTGTCAGTAAACATGCCTTTTTTGAGGGGGTTGGTTTGGGGTTTGTTTGTTTGTGGGTTTTTTGGTTGGTTGGTTAGTGGGGTTTTTTAACTTGAAAATTTCCAAACTTGATCCTCCTAGGAAACTTACTATACATTGGTTGCTGAGTTCTGTGATATACTGCAGGCACACACAGTATTAATGACTTCTCTCCTATTTTTATTTCTAAGGTTTGTCGAGTTGCCTATGAAATTATGCAGACATTGCATCCAGATGCTTCAGCGTATTTCCATTCTTTGGATGATATCTACTACTTTGGGGGACAGAATGCTCACAACCAGATTGCTATTTATGCTCATCATCCACGAACTGCTGATGAAATTCCAATGGAGGCTGGAGATATAATTGGAGTAGCTGGAAACCACTGGGATGGTTATTCAAAAGGCATCAATAGGAAATTAGGAAGAACAGGCCTGTACCCATCCTATAAAGTTAAGGAGAAAATTGAGACAGTCAAGTATCCTACATATCCAGAGGCTGACAAATAGATTAAAAGGAAGACATTCAGCAGTAATTCTCAGTTTTGGTTGGTTCAAACCAGTCAACAACACACTAACTAATGATTTATATGGGATTTGAATTTGCATTTTAACACGGAGTTAAAATCAAAGCCTTTGCAATGAAACTGAATAAGAAGCTGAGAACAAATGGATGGGCTATTATCTGAACTTACTCTTAAACATTTTTGTTATATGCACTCTCACACATGCACACACAAACCCACATGCCACAGAAAAACTGTTGTTTTATACTTTTTGTCTCTTCAGGATTTATCCCAGTCATTAGTCTTACATGAGCTTTGGGCTCTTTTCTCCGCCATTAATTGACAATAACATTCAGACTTATAACACTGCCACATTGTGTAATTTGAGTCACATGATCATATTTTGTATGTGCAAAATTTAAAACATGGTGCCTATATTTGAAAAGTTTGTGACCTTTTTAGAAGAGCCATGCCTATTTCACAATGGGCAAGAGTCAACTTTCATCTGGTGTTACCGTGACCACTGAACTTGCTTTAAACAAGATTCAGATTTCAGACTAGATTTCTTTCTAAGTTTGGGGTTTTTTAGCATTCCATTGATTACTTCTCATCATTAATTAAATAAAGGATACATTCAACAATAAAATAGTCATTGTCTGTTAGGAAGTTTTGTAAACAATGCCATAAAACAGAGTCTTTAATAGTGATAATGTTTCTTGACATTGCCTTTGATTGAATAAACAATACAGAACAACAACCCACAAAACCTATTAAAAAAGAGGGAAAAGTAGCCAGAGTTCACTGAATTTTACAACACTCATGTAATACAATAATTATTTAGTAGCAACGTGCTGCTCAGTTTTATGGACAGTAGGTAAGAACAGGATTACTTCAGTGGCTGAATTTCCTACATTTATTCTCTAGTACTATTTTTTTAACCTGTGTTTCTCTTCTGAAACTAATTCGGGCTTTAGGGTATTACAGAAAGCCACTTATCCTTTTGGCATTGAATGTAGTTACTTTTAAGTAAAATACTTCAGGTTATCCTATTTATTGAATCTGTCAATCGGGACTACTTTAAAAAAATCTAACAATTTACCCAAAAATAGTAGGTTTGAAGAAAATACATGCAAGGATGAATTTTTATGCATGTCATAAGTTTGTTAGTAATTCTTAGTGTTTTGAAATCTTTTGCTAGTAAGCTCTCTATTAAGAAGAGATAATTTATGAAACAATTCTACAAAAAAAATCATAGACTTGAGGGTTGTATGTATATATATATATGTGTGTGTCTGTATATATATATATATATATAATATGCAAGATAAGAAAAGATTCTTTCCAAATAAGAAGAATATTAATAGTGTTTTAGAGGCTCTAGTGCAGTCCAGTCTGGATTACTGGAAGTGCAGAAAATGTTTACTGTTCAGAGAATGAGAAAATGTCATGTGAGTAAAAATGAAAAAAGCATGGCTAGTTGACCTTAACAAGGCAAAAGAATATTTAATTATATTTATGAATAGACCATGGATGGTGTTAACATAATGAATGGATGCACTTGACCATGAATAAATTTTAGGATGAAAAATCAAAGGAAATCTCTGGCAGTGTGAAGTTCAACAGCAGGCTTCCAGTTGAAAATGGAACTGGATTGGTATGTGAAGTAATTACAAAGTAGTACACTGACATTATTTGCAGGACTCATCCTGTGGATCCATTCCAATAATGTGTTCCTTAACTGAAAAACTATTTTGTGTCTTGAAAAAGAATAACAAAACCAAAGTTGAAAACTTCTGTGGGACAAAAGATACATTGACCATAGTGTTAGATAGACATATCAGTAAAAATGAGCATAGAGACCAAATGAGATTTAAAGACTGATTGAAGGATAATGACAAATGAGTAAAGGTGACCAAGTAATGCTAAAGAAGATGAATTTTTGCAATGAAGGATGCCTAGGATTAACTGGTGTTTCTATATCTTGGAACTACTAAGGAAGTGTCTTGATGTTAGTTACCTGTCTTAAGTGATTCTGATAAATTCTCCACCAACATAGGCAAACGTGGTATTTCAGAGGTACAAATGTAGGCTAAATGATAATTTTTTTTTACTTTAATTTGAATTGTACAGATAAAACTATTGCTTCTTTCCTTTTTATCTTGAAAAAAAAGTAATCCAAACTCATGCACATTTCTTCCTCAACAATTAATTCATTTTATCTCTGGGAAAGCTAATTTAATTGTTTCTCCATACTGCATTGTCTGCGTGATATTTATAGATTTTGAAAATGTTTTATTTTTTAAGCTCTTTACTTATGGCTTCAGAGCTCATTTCTAGCTCATTTCTTAGAGTGTGATTCAGAAATAGCATTCATAAATAAATTAACATACGAAAATTCCTCCATAGTCAGGTAACTCAATTGCAAATGCCACTAAAGAAGATAAATAACAGAACATGTAAGATGAGCCCAAAGGCAAGAGCAGATCTTCTGATATGGCAGAGAGAAGCGAAGACACTGATGTTACAGAAAATGTACCTATACAATGTGGCAATTCCTCAGCAGACTGTATCTGACAAAGTACTGGCCACGTACACATGCCACCTTACATATTCTGAGTACCTAATAAATAATTAGGTCATCATCTTTAAGAAAATGATCATGAAATTATCCAAAATTACAGAATTACTGTTAATAATTCAGAAATGTACTAATGCGGATGCTATGATCTTATTCCCTTGGGTCATATGATCTTCTAGTGCTTATAATTCAGTACTTCTCAGAGGAAGAAATCCAGCAATATATTCATTGATAGATGCATCTGTTTCTAGAGATTTGTTTCAGTTCAGACTACCAGTTAATTTTGACTTGGAATCTTGGGACATTGGTACGTTAAAACTGTACTTGTTTTATATTAAACAAAATGAGTATTTGAGACTTTATTCTCAGTAATGATGGAGTCCAGGTAACATGGAAAAAACACCCCAGATTTTTATTGTAGCTCACAGAAAAGTGAAATAATAGGAAATAAAATTGTTGTCTTTAATACCTGAAAGAAAGCTGAGTCTTTTGAGGGTTGTGAACTCATTGAGATACCAGCCAGAATGCTTGCAAGGAAGCAAGTATACATCATGTTTCTTCTATTCGCCTTGTAGCTGTGCAACAATCCAATCATGTAATTTTTGCCTCATACCAAACCACCTTCTCTGACACCCATAAAACAAAGACCCTTCATACTCTTCTAACTGCTGTTTATTAAACTTTCCTCTTTAAGAAACATTTGTGCGTATGTGTGCGTGTGCATGTTGTGTACATAAAAACCAGTAAGAACAGCACTCTTGTTCTTTGCTATTTTATATTATCACTGTCAGAGTCTCTGTAAGAAGTTACTTGCCAGCTAAATGTAGTCTCTGGAAGCTGAATATTCTACATGTTGCTTACCAGCCAAAAAATTTATTGTGAGTAGTTCTTTTAACCACTCTTCTGTGACATTGGTGCATCTGGAGACTGGGGTCACCGTCTGCAGTTTGCTGCTGCCAGCCTGAGTTCTGTCCTTGATTTAGCCTGTGGCCAAAGGCATGGGATTTACAAGCCTTCTCTACCAACATGCTGCCCATGTGAACTGCTGAGTGTTATAGATTTGTTCATGAAGGATGATGTTTTATTTCAAAATTTTAAAATATTTTTAAATGTTTATGTTCAAATAAGTCTTTCGCTTATCCCTTTTATCATTGAGTTTTAAGGGAACTTTAAGGAAACAATTGAATTTTAAGGAAACAAGAAAGATTTCCCTCCTTTACCAATTTTTCAGGAAAGAGAACTGATGATACCATTTCTTACAGAGAGATATTCACAATATAAAAGTTTTCTTTGTAATGGGTTTTATCTTTCTATGGTGTGCAATTATAAAATAAGGGTCTTCTGAGCTAGGAATGTAATACAAAATAAGTAGAAAATTTTCATGACAAATTCTTGACAAGGGGAGGGAGATTTTCCTTCAGTGCCAGTGGAGTAGCTCCTACCATTTGGAACCATTTCAAAGCAGTGAATTGAGCTTGGTTTTTCCAGGTCATTAGTTCACAATGTAATCTTTAGTGTGTCTGAGGAACCCAGATAAAAATAATTAGCTGGTTTGGGAGATGGGAAGAAGAGAATCTAATAAGAAGACGCAAATAAACATTTCAATACTGGGTTAAGAACCTCTGCCAGCAAAATAATTCTGCTCTTTATCAGAAATACGTAGAATTTGCAACCTTCCTTTTGATTTTTCCTGATACCAGTCCCAGTTATGTGTATACATGCTGGTCATATTCTGATCATTGGTTGTTACTGTGTATATTAGTTTTATTCCTGTTTTGGTGGCTTGGGAACAGGTTGTCAAGGGCCACAAAAGGCTGTTTGGCTTTCTTATTGTATTGAACTAAAATGGCATTCAAACATCACAAAAATTCCGTTTCCCTAAGGTACCACTAGAATTGTAATTGTGGTCTACAGACTTTTGTCGAGGTCTTCTACATGTAGCCGCAAGCTTCTCTGGAACAAGACTGAAGCAAAGAAAGTTATGCATAATTACCAACTGCATAGAGGGTTTTATTAGACTTCATAGTATCCTGTTCATTTCTAAAAGCATGGAATGTGGTGCTACATGGTAAAAATAAGATAGTATAAAATTCCCAGGTCTGCAAAAAAAAAAATTAATAGTCTCTTTGGCTGCATCTCTGGTTGCATTCAGTGTGTACAAGATTATTTCAGAATCTAAATAGATAAAAGTTTTTCAGCATTACTTAAGAATCCCATCCACTGATGTGTTTGCTGGTCTTTACCCCTTTTGGTACCATGTGCACACAATGCTGGTGATTTTTACTATTCAGTGGAATTCCTTTAGCTTGTGTGCTTGTTTCCTTTGTCTTAGCTTGTCAGCAGGATCCTATTGCTACTGCAATTCAAGAGAGTTTAGATTAATGCAAAGGCATGCCAGTTGTTTGCACAAAAATGTCTTTACCATTGCTCAAAATTAGCTTCACACTCTTAGGCTGACTTCTTAGGAGATGCTGTTGAGGAAAGGAGCCATCTCCACTGGATTATACTACACTATTCATGTTTTATAACTGCTGGCACATACATGTACTGGTTTTGCTATCAATTTTGCATGATTTTTCCACTTCGTACAGGCTCAAGAATTTTTTTTCATTTTGGTATATTTATGAAGTTTTTTCTGGAGCATGGAGAGAGAAAGTCCCAATGATCCTACATTTTCTTCAAGATGTGTAACAGACCTCACCCCGTTTCCTCTAACTGCCTTAAAGACATTCTTCAGTCACACCAATTTAATGGAATCAGCTAGACTGATGTTTCCTGAAGACTATGGATGTTTTTTTTTTGCTCTTCTATTAGCCCTACTGCCTACTTGCATCTGATCCTGATCTATCATGATTGTAGGAACCTTCTTCAAACCTTTCTGCTTCGCATATTTTGATTTCCTTGCCTAGTGGTCATTACTTGACTAGGAGTCCAAGGTACAGCAAGTGTCTGTATTTGCTTTTTCATATTACCATGTGAAATTGTATTTCTGGAAGATTTTTTTTAACAAAATGCATTTTCATGCTGCCCCTAATTGGTATAATCAAGGATTCAAAAAGTGAACACTGTAATCTGATGTGCTTGATAAGTGTTTAGGAGGCTTACAAGGCATAGAAATTCCTTATATAATAAGGTTCACAGTTCATACCATGACAAGTATCTTGACCAGATGAAAGATATATTTTCATAGCATTCCCTATTCATTTTTGGCTAGTGCTTATTATGCACTAATGCCTGAAGCTTAGTTTACAAGAGACAAAATGTGAATGCAGTCTTTTTTACAGGACCATAGAATCCTTTATTTTATGTAAGTTTGAATGTTCCTGCTCTCTGGCAAGTTGAGGGGAGTGTGGTTTGTATAATACAGCTACACAATTGTCAATTACTGCACTGTAAACAGAGCCACCAGGATATTACATCTCAGCTGTGAGAAGCCACTCAGTGTAAAAAGTGCTGTCCAATTGAGTTGTCTACGAAAGATCCATCTGTTACGAGAAGCCCAGTATGTTTGCTGATACCTTTCCAAACAGTAGCAACCTGGAAGAATGGAAAGAGATCAAAAACCAGGATATCCTCCTTCCTTCTTTGTGTGTGGCAAGGAATTGGGCCTGTGTTATGTCCAACCAAGATGCTGGAAAGTACTTAACTACTTGGTGGGAGTAGTTTGCTTCACTACTTCAGCTTATTGCTGGAGAATGAACTGTTGAGTTTATTATTCTAAATTTGTGGTTAGTTTGTAATATCTACAAAATTTTGTTTTCACTCAAGAATAAAATTGTTATACACAATAAGTTCAGAGTTATGGGATTAAACTGGCAATATTTCCTTTTGCCTCAGATGGAGTTTGCAGTGCATTAGCATTTGAACCTTCGCATAACAAATTTAGGATTGATGGATTTGTTTGCTTACTTGTTTCTTTTGTTTATATACAACAGAGGGGAAATATGTTCTAACCATTAAAATATGGTTACAATGCACCTACCTGCTCAAAATGTATTTCTTTAGGACTGCTGATGTGTTATGGCCACTCTATTACACTGATTCATACTAGCTGATGTTTGTATGTTTCTGAGTCTAGTGATCTTTTTTTTTTGGTCTGGTGTTTAGACTGTACAATCTATGATCCAGGAATCGCACTTTTTTGTGTTTCTAACACTCTTGTCCTAGTAGGATTCTTGTTTCAGTAAGATCCATAGACAGTACAGTAATATGAATAGTAATTGTAGTCATAAAATGTGTTAAACATTTAACCTGTAATGCTAAATTCAATATGATTTTTTGAGTTTGGTTTTATTTATATTGCATTTATATTTTGTTTAGTTATATATCTTCCTTATTTACCATCATGTGTGTATGAAAGGAAATTCTTAAAAAACACTCAACAAATCCAAGTACCAGAAGTCACATACAAGAAGTTATCTTAGTTCCTTTCTACATGCTGATGACCTCTGTCATCAATAGTGTATTTATATATTCTGAAACAGCACAGCGATTTAAGAAATTATCTTGTGTAGTTTTTTCCTCTCATTCCTTCTCTTGGAAGTTAATAACTGACCATATGTATGCTAAAGTGATTTAATTGTGAATTGAAACAGGTTCATATCTGTGCTGATTGGTTTGGTTTGGCAGTAAGCATGAATGTATATACTTCATTTCTGTGCTTTTAAAATTGAATGTAGGAGAGTAAGTGTAAGAACCATTGGAATAATAGACTTCTGTCACCTTTTCCTGAGCTTGCTCATGCTCTTTGTCATTCTCAAGAAAACACATTGTAGGAATATGTTCTGAAGATACAGAGCTGCCCCTTCACGCAACATGTAATAGACATACATTATTGTCATGACTTCATGCTGGATGGATATTGGTTCCAGAACATTCTGTTCCTTTCCAATAAGATACGTCATGTTAATACAGGTGCTCTGCTGTACTACCTCTGTAGTATAGCAGTCTGGATTTCCTCAGTTCAGTGTTGATGTTACTCCCTCTTCAAAGTTTTGCTTGAGAGGTTTCCTTTTGGTAAAGCTATACACAAGGGTTGGGAAAAAGGAAATGATGCCATTCTTTACTGATTTGAGTCTGATATTTTATTTCTAGGATACCTGTAATTTGCATTGCTGGCATACACATCCACAAGGTAGGGTTTAACTTCTCTTCTGCAGCAAGCTGGTTACTAGTGTTTCCTGCAGACAACAATTTGGTGCTGAAAGTAAACGCTAAGCCTCTGCAAATATTTCTGTCTCTTATTGCTGTTTGAGAAAGAGTGGTGACCCCCCTTACAGTAGACATATGGAGTCCACAAGAACTAGTTAGGGCTAATTACATGTGATACAATTTTTTTCTACCAACATTGCCACTTTTTTGCCTAAGTCTCTTTTATCCAGCTTTCCTTTGTTTTAGAATTTCTCTTGCAGTGCAGAGGTACAAGGCAATAGTTTTGTCTGATTGAAAGGGAGTTGTAAATGGGTTTTCTAAGCATGCTGCTAGTACAAGGCACAGCAATGTCCATGAATCTCTTCATTTATGCAATATCTTCTCCAACAAGTCCTCTACCACTGATGCCAACTTAATTTCTTGGTTTCCAACTGATTTACTCCCTGTCTCTGCTTATGTATAGAGTGGCCTTCTACTCTCTTCATTTAGGTCTCAAAACCCCCCTGTGTATATATATATATATCTATCTATATATCTATCTATATATATATATATATAGATATATAGATATATATATATATAATGGAAACAGAAAATTAAATGCAAAGAAATTATAATCATATCGGATTTTTTCATCAAATTTTATCTTCTGTATATCACATTCTTGAATTTTAAGTTCTCAGAAGGAAAAAAAAAATTCATCATTTTTCAAACATCTTAATCTTGAAACAATAGAGAAAAATATTTCTAGGAGTAAAGCTTTTCCAAAAACAGTAGATCATTTAGGCCTAACACAAATATAAAAAAATATAAAGCTCATTAAGTTCCTAAAAGTAGAAGTGCATGGAAGATTACTCTGAGTACCACAGTACAAACACACAGGATTGTAATTTGTTTTCCCACTGTTTTTCTCTTGTTGGTTTAACAGCTCATCTAAGTTGCTGCTTATCTGTGAGAAATCCACATTAATTGGCATCTGTGGAACTGGACAGACTCTTCAGTGTGCAGACTGTTTCTCAGAACAACTATATGAAAATTTATCCCAAGACATTTTAAATCTTAATATGAAATTACCTTGATGTTCTGTTATAGTATTTAATATTTTTGCATCTTGAGCTTTTCATATAACCACTAGTGGGTGGTATATAACATGAATGATAGAACTTTAAGTATATCCATCTGGAAAGCGTAAGAACAGCTGTTTATGCATAAGCCAGTATGTTGATATGTCATAATAATTAATCATTTTGATGTCACAGGATGTAGAAAGTGTATCACTGTTTACTGCACAGCAATATGGCAAGCAATGATTTGTGAAATCATTGTCCATTTTAACTGGGATGTTTTTATTAAAGAACAGTAGCTATGATTAACAGCACATTTTCTTAGTTTATAAAGTCTCACTTTTGTCAGGGCACACACTCAATGACTGAGTAATAAAGAATGCAAACTACATTTTACAGTTGGAGACAAATTCAAAGGGTAGTTCGGTCCCACCCAAATCACTTAAGGAAAGAACAAGTTATTGGAAAAAAATACTCATACTGAGTTTAGTGAAAAGTATCTAGAGTCTTCAGATTTTGCCTAGAGAAGATCTGGTTTTGGAAGTGTGCATCAGAACAGAGCACTATACCCATGTTTTCTCATTGTTACTCTTTGTCTGAGGAATTTTATCTTGCTTATCTCAGAATTCCTGACGTATGTCTAGTTATATGCTACGTAACTAGACAAGACTGTTCCAAATTCCAAAATGCTTTTTCCTTCTGTATACAGTATTGTTAGGGCTCTGGAATTGGTGCGTGTGTGCCTCATCATATTGTCATGTCAATACTGAAGATAAGTATCCCTAGCATGTTTGCAATTGCAGAAAGTCTTTTTTCCAGGAATTACAAGTGTAAATTCCCTAATGAGTCATCCTTACTTTCAGCAGTAGCATCATTTATCTACTTACCTGCAATGAAAGGAAACAAGTCTTTTTTCCAAAACTGGAATCCATGTTTCTCTGAGGATGAAGTTAGGTAAAGCACTTCATACTAGCAATTTCTTCATAGACAAGACAAACTGAGTTCACAGGGTAGTTCAAATTATCTGCCAGTTTTCTGGGAAAAAATGGTGACTTTTTGACTCATGACAAAGTATAAGTTTCACGCTGTAACCTTTTTCAACACTATCTGGTAAGGTTGGTTTTTTATGCATTTTCTGACCCATACGGGCTGTTCAAGGAAAGGTTAATCTGAATACCAGGAAAAATATCTACCAAAAAAATTGGATATAGCAATAAAGTGTGTGTGTGTTTGTTTGTTTATTTAATTGCATCTTCTGATGATGATGTCTGTAGTCTTCCTTGCAAGCTTTGGACCCTCTGAGGATTTACTTCGTGGAAGCCATTGGAGTCTTCTGTCCTTTAAAAGTATCCTTTGTATTATACTCTAATAAAGTTTCTAAAACGTTATCTTTGCAAAGTTCTTCATTTATTTGTTGTCTTTCTTCATCTTTTTGTGATATGTATGTGTTTTAAGACTGCAGTAGCTAGAACAGACTTTTGAAAATTTTTGTATCACAATCCCCTAAGCCACGTGCATATACTCTGTTTCATCATTACAAAGTGTTCATTGAATCCTAACCAAAGCTCCTAAACATACTGATAAATATACACAGCTCAGGTGTCATAATGGCTGTAATCTTGTCTTGGTTTTGAATCAGTTTTTTCAAATTTTGTCTCTTTTGAGAGTCTGACAAGTCTTCTAGTTTGCACCAGAAAATTTCAGACTAGATATGAGTGGAATGCAGGCTGTAAATGGTCAAAGACAGGAATGTTCAGTGTAATCCCAGCATGTCCAAAATTTTTCACTAGCTTTACTCATTGGCCAATACAAGAAAATAACAAACTTCCCTGTGGGCCTTATCCAAAGTATTTTGAACAAGTACTGTTCTGAGTATGTTTTCTAGTTAGTCATTCCTTCCATCAGTACTGAAAAGGGACTGATTTATTACATCATTCATTTATTGTTTGGGATAAAATGACAACTGGATAGGAATAAACAGGTCAAGAAAGAGAAAAGTTAATTGCCTCTATCTAACAGATTTGCCTTTGTAACGTGCTGTTCCCCAGTGTATTCCATTTTTTTCCAACTGTCATCTTTGCTTCATATTTCTTTATACCTCATGAAGTCCATAATGAAAAGTAAGGAGTAGAATGTTTCCTTTACACTGTGCATAAATGGCTGAAGTGTACTTTAGGAACTGAAGAGTCTCAGTTTTCTGACTTTCGGTGCAGGAATGCATGGCCAGCCCTAGGGGAATGCACATTACAGCAACACATCAGGAAAACATAAGATTCTTTACTGGTATGTATTTTTTAATTATTAAGGGTTTAGTGTTGATAAGAGTTGTACATCTGCTCTTCTTTCCGTAGTTGTTTTACATATTTCTTCTGTTCTTTGTTATGTGGTGTCATGGATGTTTTAGTTATCAGCCACTACACTCTAGGACTGTAACAACACTTTTTAAGGGTTTCAGGCAAGAAAAACAGATCACTCCTCTGTCAGTTCTTTCCCTCGCAGTCATGTTTAAAAGATGGAATAACTAGCAGTGCTTGTCCCTAAATGCATAATTCCCAAATTCATAGTGACATTTTTCATTTTTAGCCATCACTGATTTAAGATTATTTATCCATGTTCTAGAATGTGTATATATATATCATTCTGTCTATATTATATTTAGACTTTGTATTTTGAGAGAATGTTGTTAGAGCAGACTGAGAGCTTTTATGAGAAGGCTTAAGTCACTGAGTTGAGGATTTGTTCCCTTATTGTCCCAGTATTTACAAACAACAATGACCACTCTAAATGTGCAGATAGCAGTGTAAATGATGAATCTTTGTTACCATTTAGCCCCAATCCTTTTGATTCCAAGATCCCTATAGCTTTATATTTTGATCTTAGCAGAATTGGAGCCTGCTTAATTATTTTCTCAAAAGAAAAGTTCATTTTCCTTCTTTATTAAATTAAAAGTAATGCTATCATGTGGTCCTAGGGAGACCTGAACTGCAGGTTTCAAGGTTTTGAACTAGATACAAAGTTTAGCTCAGAGTTATTGCAGTGATTCTAGCACTACTGCAAAATCTTGTCTCCAATATTACCATCTGCACTCTTGCTGTAGATATTATTGCAACATACTCATATGGCTGAGAGAAGTTACAGGAGTCCTTCTCTGGCTCAACAGAATTGAACAATGCAAATTAGTGAAACTCAGTTATCTCTTTGGAATTTAATTGCTTGGAGGTCAAAATTAGTTTAATCTTTACTCAAGTTTAGGGAAGATGTACTAAATGTAACTCAGCTAGCAGTTTGCTTTGTTGTACAATAAAACCCTCCCATCCAGTACTGTTCTTGTGGTTAGAGAAGAAATCCCAGAAATTTGTTTTCCATATGGTTATATCAATAGCCTGTGCACACATGCTGCTAGAATTACAGTCTCTTGATGAAGACTGCACTTAGGCAATATGGTATCCGAAATGGTAGTTTAAATCTAGCAGTATGTTTAATGAGAGCCTTGGGGTTTTGCATGTATTTTTAAGATGTCTACAATAAAAATCTAATGTTAAGCAGTCTTAAGTGAAGAAGGCGGATACAGGAACAGGAGAGAGACAGAGGCATCAATCCCTTAACCATTCCTAACTTAAGCACAAAGAACATAGCACTCTGGTGACTGAGAGTAAATTTAAATGAAGCAAACTTAACTTTTAGTGAATAAAATGTCTAAAATAAATTGTGATTTATAATGTGAAGTATGTATAACCTCTGTGTGCTGAACTGTCCCCATAGGTGTGGCTGTAACCATCTATTGCACCTTGCTCATTTCTTCACTGGCATTCTAACAGTCTGTCTCATGTTTTCCCAGTATCATTTATTCTACTTCTTTATCATTTATACATACTCTGGTTCTCTCTTTATTTCTTTATTTTCAGGAACCATGTTGGTCTCTAGAAGCTAAAACTGACAAGGCTTTAATGAGTGGGAATTGTGCCTAATTTGAGCATATATATTCTGAACAACACTAATTGTCCTAAGTGGTACTAATAAAAATGTCATCAGATGGTGATCTCTGTTTGCAGTTGCCCTGACATCATTTAGATTAGTTAGTGGCAGGATTAATGCTAACCTTCCAACCTGCCAGTGTGTAATACAAGACTTAAAATAAGTGAAACATAAGAAAGTCATGTTTGAATTCATACTGTGTCATCATTTATTGTTTATAATAGTTTATTAAGTTTTTAATGAAACAGAATACTACTTTTTTCTAATTTTAGTTATGTACATTTTATCTATTTTCAATGCAAATAATTGGCAATTTCTTGTAAAAGCAAGGTAGCATTTATAGTTTAGAAATGACAGTGGGAAATCTAGACCGAATTGCATGTGCCACATAAATGCAGAAAGCATTTAAACTACACTTATATGTTTGGATCCTGCTTGTCAGAAATTAAACGTGTCAAAGGCAAAGAGAAGAAAGAATTCTGAACCCTGAAGATTAATGGTAGTGCACTGTCTTGCAGATAAAAAAGACCTTGTCATTGGTCTTGATCCCTATTTTTTAATGGCGTCCAGTGGTTCAACTCATTTAGTTTGAAAGAGAACTTATGCTTATATTTCAGCTTCCAAGAGGTGTCAGCTGATTTTTATATTACTACATTTTTCCATGTTAATTAAAGGCATAGATATGCATTCTCATTTCAGCACATATTAAACCCCTGTTGGAGAATGATTCCCCACAGCATCACAGCACAGAGAAGCAGGTGTTTGACTAATGTTCACTGAGGATGAAAACATTTCATGACAGATGCTCAGACAAAAACAAAACATAATCATTATTGCTGGGTAATTATAAATTAATTGAGTTTTGCTCTAATACTGCTTTAGTCCATAAGTGCTGGAGGATGGTAAACCTGTAGGAAAAGTCCTGATCATCATGCATGTCCATTTCTCAATGGTCTGCTGCCTGTACTCCAGTGGATTATTCAGTCAGACATACTTCAGATAGTTTTTATACAACAGGGAGGATAACAGCAGCAGTCTAACCATAGACAAGTGAAAATAAACATAGCCTGATTACACTTTCATTCAGTGTAACCCTACATTAAACACACCTACACAACACTGAAGTCCTAATTAATTGTAGATGCACTTGAAAAAAAATCCTGTTGACTGCATTCAAGAGCTTGCTAGTTGCTCTTTTGAGAATATGTCTTGAAGACAAAGATTAGTATAAGATATTTTGTCTTTTTATATCCTAATGGCTATCAAGCCTAATAAAAGCTGTTTGGACCATTCAAATATGGCTACCTAGTAGTGCTTAAATGCTAATTAAAGAAACTTATCATCTGAAATGGGGAACTTTATTGAAGATGGTTCACAATTTTAGTCTTTTCTCCTGAGAAGCTATTATATTCCAGGAATGATAGGTTAATTAACATATCATAGCCATGGGGGAGGTACTCTTTGCTTTGGTTGTCCTTGAAAGAAACTGACATCTTAGCAGATGAACTTAACAAGCAGCACCATGTCCTGTGAAGAGATCCTAAGTCAATGTGAAGAGATCCTAAGTCAATGTGTTCTTTGAAAAATGAAAAGCTTCTAAGTCTGTTTACTCATGACAACTATCTCTGTAGAAACTAAATTCTAAGGGAGAACTTAAGAATATTTAATGCATGCTTTATTTTGAATTGAGTAGAATCTTTATGTTTGTACTACATTCTCCTGTGACTCTTCCAAGGAAAAGGTGTGATAGAATGTTTTCTTTTTGTTTGCTACCTGTCATTTTTGACCTGTTATGCCTTGATGGGGGATCCTTTGTAAGATAAATTTTTTCAGCATGCTCCATTATCCCCGTTTCTAATTGTTTGGATGCTCACTATTTGAATAATATTGTGATAATTCTGAGAGCATAAAACCAATTTTCACTGCATAACAGAAAATCCTATAGAAGGAATATTTTTGTGGGTTTTTTTCTTTTTTTCCCTAGGCGAAGTCTATTTTCCACTTTGTGACAGAAGGATTCTGATTTCTGTCATACCCTTTATTTTCCCCAAGTTTTAAAATCCTAACTTAATTTTTATTTAAGGCATATATAACTCTCCTGCAAAGCACTGCTGTATTACTTTCCTGACAAGGACAAGATTTTTCTTTTAGTGATACTCCTCTCCATAGCATAAGTGAGGAGCCCACTGAGGTAGCATAATTTGAGTATAGTAATGCTCTCTGCTATTAAACACTGAAGGTTTAATTCCTGATCATAACCTCAGTCCAGAAGAAATAAAACTGCTGTTCAATTTTCTGTCTTTATTCTCATCCACTCAAATGGTATAGCAGTGAATGTGTTCTGGAAGTTCCACAGAGACTGTGTTGCAGTTTCTGATCTTCATATTCATCATTCAGATTAATCTGACATAAAACAGGATTAGCAAAGTCCCTATTCAAGGTTAATTCAGACAGCTACTGTGAGTACTGCTATCTTCAGTCAGCTTTGACAGGATCAACAAAGTCATACCTTCTTAAATTTTAAATGGAGATGTGTTCTATGAGACTTGTATCACTCACATGTCTCTGAGACCAGTGGAAAAGTTTGAGGCAAGGAAGACATACCCTTGGTGGAGGAGAGTTAGTTTAGGGAAGATTTAAACAGATATATACAAGTCCATGATCACCCCTGACTCAGCAAGTGCTGATAGAATTGGCTGATGTCATTGCGAGGTCACTCTTAATTGGTTTAGAACAGTCATTGTATTTCAGAAAGGTTCCTAAGAGATAGAAGAAATCAACTGTCATCCTTCTTTTCAAGAAAGGAGATTTTGGGAGGTACAAACTGGCGAGCCTTGCATCAGTCTCTGGGAAGTTGTGGAGCCAATAATCAGGGAAAAAATTTCTAAACGTGAAAGACAGAAGGTGATTTGGAGCAGTTGGCATGCACTTACGATAGGAGTGTCTTGCTCAAGCAACCTGTCAGCCTGGACAGTTGACTGGCTCTGGAGATGAGATGAGGGCTACGAACATTTTTTATCTTGATCTTAGTAAGGTTTTTGGCAGACTCTGAAATGCACCCTCCAGACAAACTTATGAAGTAAGCTATGACTAGAGAAGTAGTGGGTGGAGTGAAAAATAGCTGAACTGCTTGGACTCACAGGTTTTTTATCAGCAGTGTAAAGTCCAGCTGGAGTTGTCACTAGTGGTGCACCCAAGGGCCTAGGACCAATACTGTTTACATCTTCACTGGTGATGTAGCTGATGTGGGCAAAGTGCAACTTAATTTTACAAGTGACACAAAATTGAAAGGAGAGGCTGACACACCCTACTATTCAAAGGGACCTCGACAGGCCAGAGAAATGGGCTGACAGGAATCTGTTGGAGTTCAATGGAGGGAAGTGCCAAGTCCTTCACCAGAGGAGGAACAACCCCATACACTGGAGTAGGACTGGGGGCCAACCAGCTGAAAAAGGGCTAGATAGAAAAAGACTAGGAGTTCCTGGTGGGCAATAAGCTGAATAAGTCAAAGTGTTCCCAGCAGGTCAAGAAAGGTGACTATTCCCCTCTACTCAGCACTGGCGAGGGCACATCTGGAGTGCTGTGTGCAATTCTGGGCTTACCAGTGCAAGAAAAATGTGGACTTGGAGCAAGTCCAGGGAAGGACCAGGAAGAAGATTAAAGGATTGAAAAATCTGCCATGCTGAATGAGCAGGCATTTCTCATCCTGGAGAAGACATGCAGGGCAGGAATCTTATCAGGTGTTTTCAAGTAAAAAAGTAACCTCCTTAACCAAGAGACACACATTGAGGCCTGTCTGTGCAGCTATAAGAAAGACCTTAGCAATCTAAAAGATCTTTCAAAAATAGGCTGGAAAAGTAGCTGAATCATCATAGGACATTTGTTGAGAACAATGTTAGTGGTGACTTCTTCCTACTCTATAAGCATAGCAGCTCCTTGTAAGCCCTTTTGTTTCCAAAAGAGGATATTTAGGAGATTTACCTTGCTTTTAAAGCTCCTTATGATGGCAGCCAGCCTAGAAGAAATTGTCGCTGTTGAAGATTTACATAATAGAGTTCTCAATATAGTCCTGAAAAATAGATATTAAAAATTGTAGTCTCAATCCATGGCCTGGAAAGACATCAGCCAACCAAAGAAATCGTACTCAGTCAGATGGGTTTTATAATATTTGTGGCCTGATCATACATTAACTGCAAAAAGATCTACGTTAGATTGCTTCTGAGTTTAGCTGAGTGATGCAGCTGATGCATTTGCTGGGGTTGTGCAGTGTTTTTATTGCTTACTGATACTCCTGACCACAAGGGTATTGTCCTGAATTTCCTTGTGTGCTGAACATAATGTATCTGAGAGAAGAGATTTAAGCAGTTATGACATTTCTTGTTGCATATTTTTTTGCTTCCCTGAGCCAGAAATCCTAAGTTTTAGAATTGTTATCTAAAGCTAGAGTGTCTGTGTAGGCTCATGGAGCCGCTTCTTTCCTTCCACTTCACAAATTTTTTGTCTTCAATGATATTACCATATGCACTCATCTCGCTTTTTTAGCCAGAGCAAATGTTCCAGCACTAACCTTCTTCTTCCTGTGTATGCTTTCAGCTAAAACTTAAACTGTTCATGTAAAAAGAAATAACGAGCTCTTTATCATGCTTTAAGTAATTTTCATTTAAACATGCCACTTTGGATTTAATTTGAAAAACTTCAAATATACTTGTTTTTTTCCTGTAACAGGAGTCAGAGGAATTGCTATTTTCAATGGATAACTAGAGCATCAACATATTAATAAATGGTGATAATGGCATTTTGAGATTACTAAAGGGAAAAGGACATGCGTTGTATGATATCCATGTTTGTTCATAAAGCTCATTGTGTACAGGCTCTTTAAAGTTGGGGTTTTTTACCATTGTAAGAACGCCTAAAAGTTTGCCTTCAGAGTTTTGAGAACTATATACACATGCAATAAAAGTATATCGTGCCTTGAAAAGATTTTAACTCATTCAAAGAAATCTCAAATAAACTGCTTTGGTAGGTGTAAATAAACAGTTTCAGAATAGAGATAATTTTGTTGAACAGTTATAATGACCAAAAGCTTATATAATACAATACATTGAAAAGCTTGAGTTCTTTTTACCTGTGCTGTAAGCTAGTATGCATGCAAGAAGTTGAAAATGTACATATTTTGATAAAATCTTTAAAGGACTTTCAGTGGGTTTTTTGACTGTGAGGGAAGAATAGACCTCATTAGGTAGAAAGTAAAAATGAACACTGAACTACCTTAGTTATGAAAGAAACGAAGTAAGAAATGTGGAATAATTATTAGGAGTGCTGATAGTGAACCTTCTCTTTAAATTTTCCATTTTATTAGATTTTTGTACTATGTTGGATTTTTTTCTCTCTTAAGTTTAATACCTTATTGTTTTCAGCAACTTTTGAAATTTGCCAGGGTCAAAGATCTGCAGCAGGAGAGAGGTCTTTTGTAAATATTTTGAAAGTCTCATTGAATTATAAAATGTTACAAATTACTACTTCCCTGACTTCATTTGCATTTCAGAAAAAAGATTTTTGTAGGCTCTCAAAATGACTGAATATAAAGACTACAAGTCCATGCTCCTGCTGTGAAAGAACAATGTGTATCTGAAACATTCAGGACCTGCAGGAACACCTACAGCAGACAGGAGTGATGCTGAAAGCAAAATGTGATTGATTCCTGATTGATCACTTGCACCTGATTCAACAGTGTATTGATTTTTCCTGAGGCTTCTTAAAAGGTAAAGGAGGAGGGAAAAAAAGATCTGTGTACTTCCTTCTGTTCTACCAGTCACACTACGTGACACATTATGCCATCTTCCACTCAACTATGGAAACGTCTGTTCTGAAATCACGTTCTCAGACATGGTTACCTTCATGTGAAGGAAATATGGCTGCTCACAGGAATTTTTTCTTTTCCTTTGAATCTCTGTATTGTCATACATTTGCTAATTACGTGTTCACATTGTTTTCTAAGAGTTGTGCATCATGCAATACATGAGATTTTTACAAAAGGAAAAAGATTAAAGCCTGATGTGGAGCTTTTTGTGTAAGGTTTAATTTTTAGTACAACATTCAATGTAAAGTAAAGGAACAATAATGTCAATGGAATATGACTCTGTGTTTAAAATTCCCATTCTAAATGAAGTGGCAGCATGAGGAGAAAGAAGTGTAATAATTTTTTCTAGGAAAAATAGCCGCTGTTCATCTAAGCTTACTCCTACCCTAAAGGAAAATAGTCTTGAGATGTGGTGACCTGAGCTGGCAGAGTTATCATTCTGTATAACTTATATGCCACTTCAGTTTTGGAACTGTGCAGAATATTTCCACAAAATAGTGTGAAAATGTAGGAAGACGTAGGTGGGCTAATGCAAACCTGTTAGTTATATAGAAAAGGTTGGATGCAAGAAAAGGGTCCCAGCCGTTTCATCTTACTACAACGGAGTGGGACTGTTTTGGACGAAAATTAAGGGCGGTGGCTAACAGAAACGGCAAACACGCCTCGCATGCATTAGTAGCATGGACACTGATGAACTCAATCCTAGAAGCAGACCAGGCCGCAGGGATCCAGGGGGCCCCAGGACAGAGTAGTGCAGGGAGTTGCGGTTGAAGCGCGGTACCTGCATCGCGGTTTCAGAGGCCCCCCCCTCCACCGATCCACCGGCGAACCCTGGAATTATTGCTAGCACGGTAACGGCTGCTGTTGGGGCCTCTCCACGTGCACGTGTTGGGTGCCCACAAGATGGCGGCAGAGAGCATGGTGAAGGGCCACCACAAAATGGAGGTTGGGGAAGAGGGAGGAAACAGCCGATGCCCATCCCCTGGGCGTGGTGTCAAAAGGGGAGGGGCCGATCTCTGTGGTGGGCGGTCCCTGTGAGCCCTTACGCCACACCCAACTTCCTCTTTCCCATGGTGGCCCCTCCCCCTCCCTTTGTCAACATCTGGCCCAAGATGGCTGCACCCATGGACCAGGAGTACCTGGATTACCAGAGATGTTGTTATCAATGTAGATTGTCTCCATCACAACACCAAAAAAGCCATCATACAAAGGAGAAGGACAATGATCTTGCTTAAATCCTGTTTGGAATGCACAAGTCTCCTGTTGAGAATTTTTTTCTGTATATGTTCATATTGTAACTGTCTTTTAATTATGTTTTGCAGATCTCTGAACAATGTATAATCATTTGCATGGGCCAGAAATGGGTGTACTAGGAATGCGCTTAGGTCTGTGAGTGTGATTGCTTGAATGTGGTGGTCACCAGTGTGAATGAGATAGTTAGGGTGAAGTATAGATGTATCCCTACACTTACTATATTTATCATCCCTGTGTGAATGTTATGGTTTTCCTAGAGGTGCTCTCTGCTGGCCACATGCATTTCACTGAACTTTACCCATCTAAATTCAATTAGTAATTCTACATTTTCTTTATTATCAACACTTCTTGAACATAATTTACTGTTGCCTAAATCAAGTATTTATATCTCATTTTAATTGTGCTAACATTTACTTTACATGCATTTGACTTCTTTTTATTGACAGCCTTTTGGTTGGAGTAAAGATTTAATAAAATAAAGTGTTAGCAGGTCAGAAGACGGTCTGTGAAAGGGTAGAAGAAAGCTTGTTTGTGTAGGGTAAGATAAGGATGGCCAGTGCAAGTATAGGTTGGAGAGAGGAGCAGGAGAAAGAATCTGAGAGGTAGAAAGAGAAAGGAGAAAAAAGAAAAAGAAGGGATACAGGTTTGAGGAAAATGTTAATGATAAGAAGTGTTAAAAGGTTGTGAAGAGAAGAACATATCTCAAGAGTGACAGCTATCATTCGAGTTTCATTTACATGTATTGCCTTTTATCTTGAATTTAAGTTGGAACCTGCAGTGTTTTTTTACATATCATTAATTTTGTTAATGTATAAGTTAATGCCTCATGTAATTTTATTTAAAACTGATTACTTTTTCAAGCCTACAATGATTTGTAAACCCAGTTTCTGCCCCAGTTTATTCCAGTTAAGGACATTGCTTAATCGTTGCTGTATTTTTCCTTGAATGTTTAAGTCTTTTCAAAGTTTTTAAAGCTTTTCAGGCTCCTCGTGCCTACCCGTCATTAAAAGATAAAAAAGGAGGAGATGTCGGAGGAGACCCAGGGTTTATACAGTGGCAAAAATACTACAAGAGATGGATAGATGAGGACGTCGAAGTCCAGGAACCCGGCTCCCCGAATATGGAAGCTCTGCGAGAGATTTATAAGGACTCTAATAAGCTCACACCCTATATTGATGCTTCTCCAGTCTAAATGTTATACCCTTAATGTGGCTACCCTAGTTATTTTTCCCTTAGTCGTTCCTTATCCAAGTTCCCTCTTCCCACAAAACCCTCCGGGTCGCAGCCCCCTGTCCTGGCCCGACCCGGCCATGGGGGCGGTTGCCGGCGGGGCTGCCCACGAGGCGCCGCTGGAGCCCGGGCAGGAGCTGTCCCTGCCTCGGAGTGCCGGAAGCCCTACGGTAGACTTTCCCCGCCCATCTCATTCTCCCATTGGTCCTTTTGCCGATCCTCCCCTCCCTCCTTCCCTTTGTTTGCATGCACCCAATGAAGTGCGTTACTCCGCCCTGTCTCCGCCCCTCTTCCCCACCTACATCCAGGGAATTCCCATGCTCTCCTTATAAGCGAGTGCACGGCCTTAACCTTGGCTTTTCCTCGTGGACTCCTGGCAAGTGCGGACTTGTTCCGTTCGGGGCGGTTGCCGGGCCGGGGGCGGGAGGAGCCGACCTCGCTTCTAAGGGGTCTGATCCTAGGGGAGCCCTGCTTGCCGCTTTCCTAGCCTGGCTCCTGGAAGCAGAAACCTCTCCACCGTATCGGTGGCTATTTACAATCCGCTGATAGTACTGGAAAGATCAGAGAAACAGCAGTCAGGAAGTATTTAAAGAAAATGCGATGTGATAATAGAGTAAGTTATTATTATAAACTCTTGCAACTTTGATAAAATAAATATCAAGATCTTACAGTTAGGGAGCATTGATAACAAGTGCATGTATTTGGAAATGTACTGAAAAAATAAACACAGCCATATATATAGTAATACTTTTGTGCTGTTTATTTTAAAATGTGTTCAATGACATACTTTCAGGAAAACAGTCTTTTACTTTATCTTGCTGTTAATCCACAGCTACAAAATGTAAAAGACTGAGATCATGGCTGCTAAGACTGGAGAACTCTCACATGGTAGGTGTGGTCACTGGGTGGGATCAGTGTGTGATGGTGTCTGACACTTTGACTTCAAGTTCAGTTGTTGGTATTAATGTTTATGAAATGGAGGATGCAAGAAAACCAGTGGACAACTCAGTCAGGATTCTCACATTTACTTGATCATAGGGGACATACAAACAATGAAAGATACTGGTGAAACCCCTGATGAGATCTAAGCAGAGAAAACATACATATGGAGAGGCTTGGTGTCATAAACTGTTTGCACCAAGTAAGGTAAATTTGCATTTACCTTTAATTTTGACACACATGCTGAGAAGGTTGAATAATTGATGTACAAATTCTTTTTCTTTCTGTTATGCAGCTCAGAATGTGAATGATAAAGCATTTATGACAATGACCTGAAACTGTATTACTACATTGTCTTGTTCAGCCTTCAAACTCTCTTGTGAACTTTGAAGGAAATATGGCCCTGAAAGTGGAAAATGTTTGAGCAGATCCTTTTTTTAAAAAAAGTTTTTGTCAATAATGCAGAATGTAAATAATCAGAAGTTATGAAAAATGCAAGCTGTGCTGACTCTGATTGGGTAATTGTTTGGAATGAGCTTTGGTGAGGAACAAGATCATGAACTGCAGAGATGCCAATGATGCATGCACACTTCTTTTCTAGGAACTGTATGTTTTTGGCATTTATTTTGAAATATATAGAAGGTATGCCATGATTACATTAGCAAGTAAGTAAATTAAATAAGAACACTTCTTGATGCAGTTAGTAATGTAAAGCAAGAAACATGGATGGCTAGTCAAGGAGATATGCAAGTAGCCCTTGCACATATGCTAAAATGGAGCTGCACTTACTTTAGCTGTGTCCATTATGCTGTCTCTGCAACTTGGTCAGGCATAACTGAACCACTACTAAACTGTGTAGGAAAGAAGCTGGGTAAGAGTGGGGTTGCAAAAGCAAAAAATGCATTTTGCACTAATGACCTAAGAATTTCCACAGATCCTTAAGTGGGATTTTATATTGGAATTTGCTTTATTCTCAGCAATAACAAGAGCTATTGTTTCAGAGTTTTATTCTTTCTTGTTTATTAATACTCTAATATTAATACAGAATTGTTGATGATTATCTTGTCTGCCTGTGAGAATCATGGTGTCATTTGTTGCAACTTACGCATTCTGTAATAGTCCTAGGTCTTGGATAATAGGATGCCATGGAGTAAAGCTGTGTGTACAGCTTTCAGATGGAAAAGAGGTGGATATATGTGTCATTCTGTAGGTTTATTTTCAGAGTGTCTGTGAAAATGATGTATAAATCTAGGTCAGAACACAGGTATATGCATTACTGGGGCTGCACAGATCTGTGATTTGAAGCTTGAGAGGAATAAAAACACAGACTATAGTAGCTCCATAGCTCAGCATGTATTCATGTGCTATAAAAATTCCACAGGTTCTGCCTGTGTTTGATTCTAGCTAGCACTGTTACTGTTACAAAATCGTGTTTTCTAAGACATTCTTTTCAGAATAGTAATCCATTTGCACTGTTCATAAAAAACCCCAACACACCAGCCTACTAATTTTAAACCACTTATGTTTACTTTCTAAATTAAATCAAAGGTACGGACTATATTTCTATGTAAAAATACTTGGCATGAGCACTAGCCTTAGAGAGTATAATAATTGAATATGTGAGACTGTTTAAAAATAAACTACTGTTGGGTAGGGTCCCTGATGTTAGATTTATAAACTGCTGCTGATACAGCCATGATTTGTATATTCCAGATTAAACCCAGTTTAGGATAATTTCTTTTTTCACAGTTCAAATGCATGCAGTCAGTGTAATTGTAACAGCAGGGTACTAGTGATACGGTAAGAATGCCCAGACTTACTTTCTCTGGAAGAAATAAATTATAAATAGAAAAACTCCCTGAAATTCTAAAATAATCCACAGATTTTGAAGAAAGAACCTTTTTAATAGAATCCACTTAAATTTCTGCCCCTTGGTCATTCTCACTGGTTTAAAATATAATAATTTTTTATTAGCATATAGCATATTTTCATGCACAATATATAAGTAATCAAAAACATATACACTGTGTAAACTATTTTGCTCTGTATTTCTTGGGATATCATAGACATCTATAAATGTTAAATGAAAGCAGCCTAGTTATGTTCTGCAGGTCATTTAATTTACACCTGAAAATCACATTTTCTGTCCTCAAGATTTTGTGTTATATTGTATAACAGACAAAATATTCCTGGGCATTGTCATATGCAGGTATTATATCTTCTGATGCATGAATGGGTGACATCCTGGCTTCATTAAATATCAACAGGAATATGTTGAGTGAAGCCAGGTTTTCATTTAAGTTCTCTTTCTGGATGTCTTTTCAACTGCTGTATTTGGGATAATAATAGGTATTTTTCTGTTGCATATCCCACTTAAGATAGACGCAAAGATGAAGCAAAGATACTTGCAAGGTTGCTTCTGATGTAGAATGATGGTAAATTTTTCCAGATAAATATATTTAAGTAAAAATAAATATAATTTTCTTTTTCTGTGCTACGAGTCTTGTAGATTAGGTACTTTATGCATGGACAGGAGCTAAAATGGGGATTAAATACAATTCTTCAGTTGGTGTATATAGGACAGTCCCAGGAGTGTTTTTCAGTTGTGTGAACAGGCCTTTTTTCAACCCTAAGTTTGAGAATGGGAGTGCTTCATGCATCAGACTGATATGATAAGAAAGCTTTCTAGTGTTCTGATTTTAGTTTTTCTTGGATATCTGTTAATGTGCTATTTCTGAGATGGAACATTATCATTTTAACCTTTAGTCTTTTAATGGCCCAATTTTTGCATTCATAACATAATAAATAGCTGTCCTCTGAGCAAATGTCACTTTCATCTATGTTATTTAGACTGCAACAGCTTTGTTTTCAGACTTTGTAAAGCATCTGTGGTAACTGCAAAAGAGAGGCCAGTTTGTTTTGTCCATATCTGAATTGATCCTCCTCTATCTGAGAAAATATAAATGTGAAAATTTAATGAAGTGTAGAAAGATGAGCAGTACTATAAATGTCATGACTTACATATACTGATGCATCTTCTGTGTTGTTTTTTACAGAAGTGTTCAGGTTTTTTTGAAGTGGATTAGAAATTTGTAGTGAGTGAGCTGAAGAAAATTTAGAAAGTAGCAATGTTGACTCCAACAGCCTGGATTGCAGACAAAGGCTCTGTGAAGTACCTACAATAGTGTGGTAGTGCCAAAATATTTCTGACCATTTACAGTTAATTGTCTTGAAAGTCACTGGGATTCTGGTATTGTTGCTAAAGCTTTCCCCTTCCAATGTTTTATTAAATGATTTTTAAACAGTAATGTAGTTAAAAAAATAGAAATTGCACAATGTAATAATACAGAAAGGACCTTGATATCAAACAAAGGAAGGATTAGGTAATGTTTGGTTACTTTTCTTTTGACTGATCTGTTTTCTGACTTCTCTTCTTAAAAATGTAAGTAGTGAACTGTTCTACCTGGGGAAAGTTTTGTTAAGCAAATAACAGATATATCTTAAAATATAGGATAGTGTGGAAAACTAGCTTTAGTGAAGATCAAGGTGTGATGCTGTCATTCTTTGTTTCCAGGTCATGTTGCTGTCTCATGGTTAACTATCTGTACAAGAGGAACATCAGATAATTTTCTGTGAAGCTGTTTCCAGCTGGGTGACCTGTATTGGTGCTTGGGATTGTTACTCCCCAAGTTCAGGATTTGACAAATTCCTCTTGAACGCCATCAGTTTCCTGCTGCCCATTTCTCTGGCCTATTGAAGTCTCTCTGAGTAGCTGCAGTCCTCTGGCTTATCAGCCACTTCTCCAAGTTTTATGTCATTGGCAAATTCACTGAGCATATACTCTACCCCATCATCTGTATCATTAAAGAAAACATTGGGCAGTTCTGGACCCAAAACTTATTTGCTACTATTTATTTGCTTATTTGCTGCATTTATTGCTACTTATACACTTGCAAAAGACTTCACCAGGTTCAGTGTCTGGTGGACTTTGGCTTTTCTAACGGTCTCTATGTGCTCAGGCCACTGTCCATATTTCTCCCAGGTAACCTATCCCTGTTTCCACCATCTGAATATTCCTTCGTATTAGGTAGTCGAGGGCTGTGATCTTGGTCTTTTCCACAATTTCTCCTCTCAGAATCCTGAACTCCACCATCTCACAGTCACTGCAGGCAAGGCAGCCTCGTTCTTCATGTACATTCAACCTTCCCATCCCCTCATTTGTAAATGAGGTCCAGCAGCACACCTTGTTTGCAAACAATGCCTGTATCACCCCCATTAAGCTGTAATTCTCAGACTGCTGTGTGGCTCACAGGACTGCGTAATGAATACGTGTCCAATAGGACACCAGTTGACCAGACAGAGATCTAGTGCATATCCTGGCTGCTCTTACCAGAGTTCTACTGAAAAGTAGCTGTTCTCTGGGGCTTTTAGTGCTCTCTGTGTCAGAGCAGGACAACATTAATATTTATAAGTCACATATACACCTAAAGTTAAATTTTATGTCAAATCAACAGTTACAAGATATATAGATGAAAATTGTGCAAGACATCTAAAAGCAGGGGAATATGTAAATTTTTCAAAGCTCTTTTTCTATGGAGTTTTCAGGGCACCTCATCAGGTTGTAAATAAAAGAAACTTGGCTATGGTTCTCAAGAAAGTTGAGATAAGGCATGTATTCCCTGTAAAAAGGAAAAAAGCTGACATGGTGGAGCGGACATTACTAGAGATGTGGATAGGGAGAAACCTGTACCTGATAATGCAATTTGAATAACAGAAAGCAAAACAATACATGATGACCTTCAAGGAAGTCCATCCATGTGTCAATTTGTGTGTGCTTTGTGAAGCTACAAGAAGAGTAAGCACTCTCTAAAAAACTGCTGTTTCTGTAGCCTTTTTAAAAATTCCTTTGATTTCTGAAACGAATTTTTCCTGAGTGGTTGATTAAATGTTACTTAGTTGAAATGTCTCATTTTCAAATGAATCCTTCCAGGTTTGAAAATTTTTTGTTGTTGTGGTTGTTTTGTTTTTGTTAAGTGCTGCTTGCTCAGAGCTATCAAGACTGGATAGGATAGAGTGATACTACCAGTAATGGGAAAACAGAAATAGTAAAGTGAATGTCTAATGAATAGTAAAGTGAATGTCTTCTTTTTACTGTACAGAAGAATGGAAGCCTGACAGACAAATGGTTCACCTGATTCAGTTTTCCGATAATATTATGAAAAATAAAATAATAACAATAAATTTTTTAAAAATAATTTATTTCCAGCCTCCCTGCCCTAAACAGGAAAAGGAAGAAAGATCTAGAAATTTGTCTAGAAACTAATTTTTCAAAGATTTTATGATAAAGTATAGGGAGAAAAAAGACAGAAGAGGTTTCCATTGTCATAGTTTCTGGGATACCTCCACCCAAAGGTCTGAAGGAGCATCAGGATGGGTAGGGTATGTATTGTTTCATTTAGCTGATGTGAAGTTAAAATTACACAATTCTGCACAATAAATTTCTGACAGTCTTGGTGTAGCCTGACATGCTTCAGTTGAGTAAGCACAAAATATGTCCATGGTTTCATTTTGGAAGACTAAAAAAGGTGTTTAAGAAAGAAGCAGCAAAGACTCAAATGTAGCTATACAGTTCTTTACAATCTACAAAGCAAGCAGAAGAGAATTTCTGGTGTGTTTGATTTATTGATTTTAATCTACAGTGAATTGGCAGAGCACTTCTGTCCTGCAGTGCACATGTTAAGGAAAATATAATTGCAGAAAAGTATATAAAATAGATCACAGAAATGTTTCCTTCTGGTAATTCTTTTGGCAGATGTATTAAATGCTTATTTCTTTCATCAAATGGTTCTCATACTGTGAAATATTACCTGCTTTTTCTCTACTACATAAGTCAGGCAAACTGCCCATGCAGGTGCAGAAACAAAATAGATGACCTTTCTGAAACATTGGAATTTGTCAGAGCTTTTTAACTGGCATTTCATTTGTATGTGCTGTAGTCACTTGGATTGGCACAGTTTCTGTGACTTCACATTTCTCCTTTCTCTACATCAAGTGTAATTTATTTTGAAAATGAGCAGAGTGAGAATTTATACTGAGGCTTTATTAATCTTTAAAGTTGTAAGATCCAGTTTTACTTTCTTTCCTTCTTTTTTCCCCTTTTTTTTAAAGAAAAGAAACTATAGGTTCTCTGAATTGAGAGCATTGTGAGCTAATTAGAATCACACCAATAATTCTGCAGAAGGCAATGGTCCTAATAAGGAAAATCATGGGATTGGAACATTTCTAAACAATACCATTAGAATTCTTTTAACATGTCCCAGTTAATCATATGGAAAAAGAACAAAAATAGATGTTATATTAGACCTGAGAAAGTCCAAAGCTGGGATAAAAATAGCAAACACACACACATGGAGATGCTGGGACATAGTCCTCTTCCTATCTCCTTCATCTCAATGACATTTTACTGTTTTGAGATAGTGATATAGCTGTTTAATAAAGAAGCAGCTTATGGAAACAGAAAATAACATTACCTTGAATATATTCTTTGAAGTTTCAACTGAGGGAGCTTGCTTCTCTTTGTATCTAATTCAACCCTGTTTCTTGTCCATACTTTGGAAATTGTAGATGAATGAACATAGGCATAGTAACTTAGAAGAGTCAGTTCATTTAAATTAATAAATAAGATTTCATGTGTTGTTTACTGCCCCCTGAAGATGAAACAATTCTAATAATGTGAGTCTGAGTGATGATAAAATATTACTCTTGCATTGTTGAAGCCAGATATTTTTTACTTTAACATTTTTAAAATGATTAGCCCATGCCTAGGGACTGCCACAAGAATGTCCTTCACTGAAAAATTACTTACACATTCAATATTTCTTGAATGGCTTTATTAAAGCATAACACAAAATTCTCTCAGAGCACTGACACATGCCAGAGGGCAGATTAATGAGAACTGGATAGCCAAGCCACCTGCCTGATTTCTGTACTGACAGTTTGCTGGAGTTTTAAGAAATTGCTGAATGAGTCCGTAGATTTTTATTGCCAGAAGTACAGTGTCTTAGGCTTTCCTGGTGTTCCTGGTCAATATAGACAAGAGGAAAGAGGAAAGAGTTTTGGATGTAAGGACATTCATACCACTTTTGGCTGTAATATTGATATAGCTGTCACATTTGTCACCTAAAAATTATACAATGCAAAACGTGGTTTGCTGTACAGTATCATGGCTCCATATTAACAACTGCTTAGTTAGAAAGATTATTATACAAAATGGCAGTTACCTACAAAACTGACGTATAGCATATCTTGATGTATACTGATATATCTCTAATTTTCTGAGCTCTTAAATTCTTAATAAAGTTATGTTGGTTTAAAGAGGTACACTAGTAAAACACTTCCTCTGCTATGGTTGGTTTTATTACAGTACGTTCGACTTCAAAGAAAGAATAAAAATGTCTTGCATATTTCGGTAATGCTTATTTCTCAGCTTTTCAGAGGTTTCTCTGGTAAAATGCTATGAAAATGCTGATTTCCCTCCCAGAGATGCACTGTATTCCTTTCTTGAATTTATTCAGGTCTTCCTAGTTCTGTTGTTGATGGAAGAGTCTTTTTACATCTCTCCTAGTTATTGACTAATCCTAACTGGTCTCAACCCATAGTAAAGAAATATGTCTCATGCTGTTTGTCCGACTCTCAGTGTCAGCCATCTTCAGTTCTGCTGCAAGGTGCAGTCTGTCTCTGCATCATCAACTGGCTGTCATGTGAAAAGCTTTGTTGAAGAAGCTTTGTCTCTGGTAGCTGGTGTTGGAAATGTTTTGGCAAAGTAGCAGCTCTTGTCTGTCTCTTCCTGAGTGTTTATGGGGTTGTTACTGTAACAGGAATGGCTTTACCTATGCAGGTCTAATTTACCTCTAAATCCACTGGTTAGAGGTCTGGACCTCATTTTCTCTGACTTCCAGATGTGCTGACTTGCTGAATGTATGTAGAATGATCTGAGGAGAGTTATAACCTGTGTTCTCCTACACAAGTCATCAAATGGAAAAAAAAAAAAGATTGGAACTAAGTTGTGCCACAGACTACTGTCTCTGTGGAGTCTCTAGGAGGAATCAAAGACTAAGATTCTTTCTCAGTTCAAGCTGCACTTCCTCTTTGCATCTACATTATTGACTTATTTCCATATCTTTATTTTAAAGCATGAAATGAACACTTTCAGCAATTTTCTCAATACTCTGGACTTGCAGACCATTGCCTGGAACCATTACTTCACCAAAATTTCTGAATGGCCTTGCTTTTCTGCAGAGGTTCCATTTTGGTGTGATCCTCTCTGTGGAGTTTTCCCACATGATTCTTGTCATCCACCTTTTTATTTTACTACTGCTACCTCTTTTTTTAAAGAGTGGAGGAGTTCCTGGTGCCTACAGTTGTTGAAAAAGTTTTGATTGAGTTGAAAATACCCAAATTGTTTGCTAAAGTCATCTCCCATGCAGAGATCAGACAGATAACAGAAGTTGCCATCCCTTTGTAATTCAGTTTTGCACTATGAAAGCTTGGTATGGTCCCTTACAAGAGAGGGAAATTCTGTCTTCTGTGAGATTGAAACTCATGCAACCTTATATGCAGAGAACAGAAGAGAATGGAACAGAATAGAATTGAATGGAACAGAATAGAATAGAATAGAATAGAATAGAATAGAATAGAATAGAATAGAATAGAATAGAATAGAATGGAACGGAATAGAATAGAATAGAATAGAATAGAATAGAATAGAATAGAATAGAATAGAATAGAATAGAATAGAAGCCAGTCAGAAATTGAAAGCAGTTAAACTCAAGTAGGCCCACAGTCTGAAACAGAACATGCCAATGGTTTGGTCTTCTCCTTTAAGAACTAGTTAGGTGTACCCCCAGGTGCAGCTTCAAAAAAAGAACTGGCTTCCTTATCCAAACTCTCCAGAAAAGTTAGCATCATTCACTCCTTAGGCATAGGAAATTCATAACAGTTTTTTTGCCCAGGGCTATGAGTTTGACTCCTGAATTTGAAGGACTTTTTTCACTTTCTTTTCAGGATTTTCTGTGATCTGGTGCAGCTTGCTTTTTTCTCACTTTTTTACCTCTGCTGAACTCATCACTTGATGGGGAGAAGTTGTGACTTAATAGAGAATTCAAATTGAATTAGAGCACATTCATTCTCACTGTAGGGCAACATGAGAAGCTTCCATCGTGCAGACCAAATTTGTCATACCAGAACAATTAATCTGTCTTACTCCCACCAGCCTCCTCAGGGGCCCCTCAGCAGACAAGAATCAGTGGTCTCTAGGCAGAATATGTTGTGCTGATAGTGTATTTCTTGTCACTCTGTTCCTCAGTAACCTTGCTCCGTTTACTCCTCCCATCCATGTCACACAACTGATGGATGACATGACAACCATCCTACAAGCTGCAGTTCAGGTGATGGGTGCAGATTTGGCTCTAAGAGAACACTTGTTGTCAAGCCATGACATAGGGACACCCTGAATGCACCATTAGACGTAATGATGTTACATGATCAACATAACATAGTCTCCATCATGTGATCAATGTAGAAAACACTGATATTTTTGGTGTAATTGTGGCATAACTTCACCAGTGTAAAAGGGCAGAGATGGGGACATCTGGCCCCATGTGTTTCCATCAAAGCCTGTGTGGCTTGCTTGTGCCAAAAATTCAGCCTTTTGTAGAATGTAAGGCCTGGAGAAAATGTGTTCTTGTATTTGCTAGGAGATCTGAAGAAAGTGGCTTAGAGGAAGGAAATTTATGTCTGTTTATCTCAGCTCTGCTACAGAGATTGCATGTAGTTCAGTTCTAGCCTACAGAGCATGTCTCAGGTCAATGCATACACAATTAAATTTCCAAATGTGACAGATGGTATTTGTTTGGTGTTTATGCTCTCAGTTGCATGCTGTGTCCCTACATGAAGTAGCTGGAAAAGGAGAGTCCTTGGAAAGGACAGGAGGGGATTGGGTGCTGTTTTGGGGAGAAGAATCCACATCTGGCAGGAGGACAAGTCAGTGCAGCCTGGGAGGTTGCAGCTGTCTGTAACAGAGTCTGCTCAGAGGAGCAATCGGCAGGACCCAGAGATAACCAGATGAATTTCCCTGGGATCAGAGGAGATTGGCAAAGTTTGATGAAGTTCAGAAAGCCACCAAACTCTCCATAGCAATGCCTACAAGCAAAGATCTGTCTCCAAGGTCACAATGAGCAGAGGAGAGATTTGTTTCGGAAATTGTTGATTTTCATTCTTGTGATGTGGTCACTTGGAATTTTTTACAACTTAAAATCTGGACTACTTATGTTTTTTATATAACTTGTCCCTTCTTCAGTTTAAAAGTCTTTTGTCTTACATCATCTTTCTATAAAAGGAAGTCTAGGTGGATTCAGATCAAACCTCTCTTACTACTATCCCACAAATCAGTCATTTCTGGGCATTTATTATTTTTATAGTTTTTGTCTATGAAGGACACCCCCCAGCTGACCTTTGGTGTGGCTTTTTGTTGGTTTTGGCATGATAATAGAACTGACTATAACTTCCTTCAAGTGAAACCTTTGCTCTGCAGCTTCTGACATTTGAGTACTTCCTTCTACACCAACACTGTGTCTGTTTCAATGGCTCTTGCAGAAAAGCAAATGTTTATCTTTTCTGACCTCTGTATGTTTCTTAGCTACTCTTCTGCTTCTATGCTTAGGTTTGTAAAGCATTTGGTGACTCAGGTGTTTTGAAATGTGCAGCTCTTTCCTTTGTGGTGCAAGTAGGAAGAGACCTGAGTAAAATAGTTGACTTTGACTGATTGTGGGCAGCAGGGTTCTTCCTGTGCTTCACAAAATCTGCTAGGGTGCGTGGATTGTGTGAAGAAATGGAGTCTAGTGTCTTGAGGGTTGATTTCTCACCATATATGGGACTGGAGAAGTATTTGTATTGTCTCTTAGGACTTAGATGGATTTTCCCCCAGCTCAATACAGTTCTTGCTGTTCAGCTCTGGATTTTTTCACACCCGCTTGTAGCATTCACAGACTTGCACAATCACACACAAGTGAGACAATCTGCAAGAAAAAATAATAGTAGATTTTTAGATCATGACATTATTTAGGGCTTTAGCCAATGTGGTATAGTCACTTGTTATGCAGGAAGTACATCTTATCAAATAGGTGCCGTTGCCATGTTCAGCAAATGACACTTCCACTGTTTCACTGGCAGGTGGTCTCAGAACTACAAGTGTTCAGCACACCTGGCCCTCATGCTTGGGAACCATATCAGCATAAAGACTGCCATTTCTAATTATTGCCAAATCAGACAGTGCAGTGTGAGGATCCTTCTAGTTCTGACTTCCTCTGAGTCATGTGTTGCTCCTGAGCTGTAGAAATGTACAATTAGCCCTTATGTGTTTGTTGTCCTCTACATAGGACCTTTTGAAAAAGTCTTCGGCTTCTCTTTATGTATCTTCTTGCTGGACTTTTCATCTAAAGGAAATATGCCAGGAAGACAAAGAATTAGAACTATAAAACACCCAGATAAAGAGACAAAATATGGTGAATAAATCATCAGTGTGGTTTCAGACATTAGGACAATATGAGGACACAGTGCTTCACAGTCATTATCAGTCTTGAGGATGAAAATCATTAAGCCAAGGGTATAAAAGGCACATCCAAACATTAGACCATGATCTCCAGTGTAGGGAGGTCATGGAAGACATTAGGAGGTCTTGACACCTACTGTTCTTGTTTGTCATGGCCAGACTACTTAGGGCTTGTGAATGCATGGATATGATAGAATGATTCTAAAAGAATGAAAGAATGAAATCCATGAGAGAAGGACAGTGACTCAGAGAAATTAGTTTTGAATTAAACAAAATTCCCTTTCTTTCTTTTATGGTCTCTCACCCAGTTTAGCCATAATACTTGTGCAACACCAGCACCATCAGTTAAATTCAGAAAGACATAACCAATTTTGCTTTGTGTAACTGATATGACATTTAGGAGAGGCAGGACAAGAGGCTCATAATATTTTAATATTGCGAATGTGTGATTCAACTTTAGAATGAAGAAGCCAAGGTTAGTGTTCCTTTCCCTGACATGTGAGTAGGTAGGTAAGGAGGTCCTGTCATTACTAATTCAATATTAAAAATGTATATCCTGTTGAAAATTGTCTGTTTTTATTAACAGCAGGTTGAATTGAGAAGTTCATTTTTCAGGAGAAGCAATGCTGCGACCAGCACTGAATGTACTCCTCAACATCATTTCCAAAAGTGCCCTGCTACAATCATTGTTTGTGTAGCATTTATTCTCATTGTTTGCTATGTTTCTCAATGGGATGATAATATTAGATTGTGCTGTTGAATCCACAGTTCTCAGTTTGCTTTTGGGTCAAAACCTGGTGTAAATTGTATTGTTCAGCCACAGCCATAGAATGTTCTCACTGCTTAGCATTTGTTGAGGCTCTGAGTTTGAGTTATTTGTGTGAAGAAAAGGAGACATTCTCACATTCACAACTGAAACAAGAAAATGAGAAATGGGATCATAAGCTTGGAAACACAAGGATGTTACATACAGACCATTGTCTGGGTGCATTTTCCTTTGAGGAAATGAGCTTAAGGGAAATGCTGATGCTGATGGATTTGTCTTAAGTGCAGTGGTAAGGACACCACTGTGATGTTCAGCACTGGCTTTATGAAGAGCCATGTGCTCTTTACAATGTGACAAGACCCCTTTGTGCCAATGGGAATTTTGCCTGCTATGAGCCATTAATGCTGAGGTCACCATCTGTTTGTTTCTGTTTCTGGGTGAAGACAAGGACTGTCTTTTTTTCGTATGCAGTGGATCTGCAGCCAGTGTTTGTTTTTAATATCTTTATTAGAGGAAGAGAAGGGATAATTATCCTAGAAGCCTTGTGTCCATTTGTAATACAGGAAAAGGTATCAGACTGTGCAACCCTAAAACCAATAGTGGGAGTTTATAGCACATGAAAAGGTGGCAGCCCAGACTCTTCCTCTGTATTACAGCATTGTGAGTGTGTTGATGTGGTTTTGCACAGGAAAGTATTGCTCTCAAAATTTTAGTCACCATCACTCATGAAGTATCTTCTACAACACAGGACATAATGCTGCTTTCTGATATAAACTGATTCTTCTCTATATGGTCATTTGCATTCTTCTTGCAGAGTTTAAAACACAGCTGTTTTTATTTTCTAATGTTGCATCTTGTTTGTGCAGGAACACCAATTGCAAAAGATGCAGGGTAGTTGAGAATGAGTTTGTCCAAGTCAAAATGGCAGTGATGGTCATGAGCTGGAGAGACATGCCATGTCCACTAAAGGATCATTAACCTTTGGTTCAGTTGAGGACCAAACATTGTCAAAATGGATATTAACAGGAAGTGTGCCAAATAAAATTCTGGAAAGTCTTCCCATGTTTTCTGTGAAGGAAGTATCAAAATTGTACCTCACAGCACAAAACAACATGATTAATCAAACTATGTTCTGTTTTCTTGTTGTAATGTACATGTAGCAATGGCATTTTATATTTAACCCTCCTATGTGAAATTGTGTTATATTCAGTTTCTAAGTTTCACTGATTTTTTTTAACCATCTGTGGGAGTTTTTGCCATATTTAAAAGTGTTAAAGTAGTTACTTCCTACAGTAGCTGCAGTTTCTCATTTTCTTTTTGATGTTTTTCAGCATATTACTGAAGAGGGTAAACTGAGATCAGAAACATGTTTCCTGTTACAAGGGCCATTCTAAGTAAAAGAAAGAAGATCGGTGTTGACACGAGGGAAGTTCAGAAGATGAAAATGATTTAATAGATTACATAAGAATTAGTGGCTAAATTCAAGTAAAGGTTTCTGTGATGTAAAAAAAAAAAAAAGAAAAAATTTTAAGGGAAGATTTTGCAGACGTTTATAAAAGGTTCCTCTCAAGTGTTAGAGAATATGTGAAATAAAGTATAAATGATAATTGGCATCCTGAAGTAAGTGTTAATCTGTTAATGATGAATAAATGGTGATAAGTAAGAACATTAACAGAGTTATGGCTGGTATTAGGGTTAAGATAGCTGGGGAGTAATTTTCAGGTGCCATGGATTATGGTCGTAAGTTCTAAGTAAAAGGCATATGGTCAAATTACTAATGGAACCTGTGGCTTTTTTACCTGCATATAAGACCATAGACAAAGATCAATTTATTGTCATTGTAGGCTCTGTTCAGTAGAGACCTGACACTGATTTGCTCTGAAACAATGTTACTTTGCTTTTCAGACTCTGTCTTCTTACTACGCAGCACAACTGTGGCAGCTAACAGGACTCAGATCATGACCTTTATTTTTCATCTAAATAGCTTTTTTTCTTTTTCTCCTTTTTAGCAGAGGATTCTAGCTAACAGATATGTAAAGAGCCATACCAGACCCCAATGACTTCTGCATTTTCATTTTGTGGTGTAGGTGTGTTTCATGTATATGAAAAGATAGATCAGTGCACTGATAAGTTAATTTTCAGATGCATTTAGCAGGACTAGTGTTATCAGGGAATAATGTGCACTTCTATTAGTAAATTGTGCACTTTTAACATTAGGTAGTGAGACGCAGTAATGCAGGTTCCTCATACAGTTTTTCTTACCACTCTTCAGATTAAATTGGCACATAACATCTTTCTTTTATATTGTAATGGAATGTTTAATTTAAGTCTGAGCAATGCTTTGAGATGCATTTTGCATGAAAGATCTTTCACAGAGTAACATTGCTGTACTTTTACACTGTCAGGTACAAGAAGCAAATGAAGACCCAGGATATATGTCACAGAGGTTGCTTGAGGTGAGAGTTAGTAGAGTAGACAGCAGATACAGTATTCAGTCACTTGAATGAAAAGAACACTGAATGCCTGGTACAAAAACCGGGGAATAGTGTTTTTGTAACACCCCCAGTGTTAACCTAATCTTTCCTACTGCAGTTTCAGCTTATTTTAAGACCTGTCTAGTTGAAGTTTTAATGTGTCCCCTACTTCTTTTCAGATGAATGTTTATTGACTTATTACAGGAATTTTACAAGTAAAAGCAATGCTGGGGATTATTTGCTTTTTTTCATGATGTTCTAAAACTACCTAAGTGATCAACAAAGAAATTTTGATACTTCAGCTGACATTTAGCTTTTGAATGTTGTCAAGAAACAATCAAACATTTCTTCTAGTGATTTGTTTTGGAATCCTAGATAAATAAAGCCAGGGATAAAATATATTCTTCAATGTAGTCTGTCTGCTTATTTGTTTAGACAGATAAAACTGAGCAGTTTAAACTACATGCATAACTGTAGAACCAAGAGGCCTCCACATTTTGCTATTTTTATTGTCTCCCAGGTGTCTTTTTCAGAAATTTACTACCTGTTCATTGCTAGCTGAAATCAAGAGAAGGGTTTTCCAGTGGTATCAGACACAGTTGCATTATGCCTTTTGTGACAACAGAAATTTGGTTTGAGATGAATGCAGCACAGAATACTAAAGCTCAGTATGTCCTAGTTTTGTGACTGTCTGGCAAGCAGGGCTGTTCCAAACTGAAGGCAGAGCAGTGGGGGTTTGTCTTTGTATAAAAGTTGGGTTCCTATTTGTCTGCCAAGTCCCAGCTATCCCGAGGAAGTGGAACACTTTCAGAGAGATTGTTACAAGTCACTAGTACTTGAAACATCTCTACATTGCACTATCTTCCTTTCAAATACAGGAAGAAATATACAGATGATGGAAAAATTAAGCCTCTGTTGCATATTCTTACTTGATGTCCCTGAAAAGTTAAGTGATGGCTTTTCACCTTATGACCTTAGAGCTGCTGAGAAATTCTGATAGCAACAGTAGTAATATTGGGACTTATGTTTTTATTTTTCATAGAATCACAGAATGATTGACACTGGAAGGGACCTCTGAAGTCATCTGATCAAGCCCTCTACTTAAGCAGGGCCACCTAGAGCCAGTTGTTCAGGAAAAATTCCAGATTTTTGAATGTCTCCAAGGATGGTGACTCCACAGTCTCTTGGTTAACCTGTGCCCAGTTATCCTCCCAGGAAAAAGTACTTTCAGGCAGAATCTTCTGTGTTTCAGTTTGTGCCTATTGACTCCTATCTTGCCACTGGACACTGCTGAAAACAGCCTGTCTCCATCTTCTTTGCACCATCCCTTGAGGTATTTCTCTAGATTGGTGAATCTACACCACCACCACTCCTTGCCCACAAGCCTTATCTTCTCTAGGCTAAATAGTCCCATATGTCTCAGCTATTCCTCATAGGAGAGCTGCTCCTGTTCCTTGATCATCGTTGTAGCCCTTTGTTTGACTCTCCCTCCAATATGTACATGTCTTGTACTGCCAAGCCCAGAACTGTACACAGAACTCCAGATGTGGCCACTTCCCTTGAACTGCTGGGCATACTTTGTGTAATGCAGCCCAAGGTACTATTACCTGCCTTTTCCACAAGGGCCCATTGATGGCTCATGTTCAGCCTGGTGAACACCAGGATCCTCAGGTCCTTTCTGTAAAGCAGTTTTCCAGCTGGGTGCATCCAGCATATACTGGTGCTTGGAATTATTCCTCTCAGGGTGCAGGATTTGGCACCCCTCCTTGTAGAACTTTGGATTTGTGTCAGCCCATCTCTTCAGTCTCCTGGGGTCCCTCTGAATGGCAGTACAACCCTCTGGCTTATCAGCTTCTCCTTCCAGTTTTGTGTCAAGAGAAAACTTGCTGAAAGTACACTCTACCCCATAATCCAGATCATTAATGAAAATGTCAAATAGTTTTGGACCCATTATTGACTGCTGGGGTGTATCACTGGTTGCTGGCCTCAAACTCAACTTTGCCCTGCTGATGACCACCCTCTGGGCCCTGCTGTTCAGGTAGCTTTCCATCCATGTCAGTTTTGTTCACGTCAACTTGCTTCACATTTTCTTCATACTGAGTAGAATTTATCACTCAAATATAAGTGGAACTGAAACAATCATATATCAGAGATACAGTTTGGTCTTAATATATTTAATCTTAGACTTGTAGTTGTTGGTAGTGCAAATGAATGTTCAGATCTGACACTATCATTTTATGCAAAATTCTGGAAGTTTTCTTTTAGATAATTGCTGGTAGGATATAAAATTGTGTTGCTTCATACTTGATTTTCTCCCTTCACCTCACTACTTCACTATTGCGTAGTGTTATATTTAGTTGTCTTTTCTGTGTGCTGCAGGAATAGGGGAAATACTTGTAGACCAGCATGCTGATGCTTTCATTACAGTCTGTAGAGATAAGAAAGCTTCTGCTAGTCATTCTGTTCTTCCTTCATAAGCAGTTCATGGCAGGTATGGAAAGCTGGATAATTTGAGAGGTCCTAAAGTAATTGAATTTTGACCATTTAGCAGTTATCAGAAAATAATTCTCTTCAGTGATAAGTTGCATTCAGAACTGTCTTCTTGCTTATTCCAGAAGCATTGGAATAACTTCTATACTTGGTGGATTGTGGTGTCCTCTCATCTGAAAGTTGAGGTTTCTGTATCAGCTATTTTGGAATACAGATGTGTGACTATGAGCTTTGTCAGACAAAATCTGGAACCACCAATTTCCTGTACTTGTGCTTTTCAAATTAATCGAGACTTATGGAATTCTAGTTTGCTGATTTTCAGTCTACTAAAGTGAATTTAAAAATTATGCAAGCCATCTCTAAAAGAGGAATGTGATTTGGTCTTTGGAGGAGATTAAAGAATAGTTGTGTGGTTTTATTCTGTTCTGAAACTATTCCTTTTCAATGTCCCTTTTACTGATGTCTTGATGTGACAGGTATTATCAAGTATACACATACGCCTTTTTTCCTGAGAAGTTGCTTTTACCTTTATTTCCCCCACCTTCAGTATTTCTGGCCAGAGCATGGAAGAGCTTGCTTGGCATTATCAGTAACAAAACTTGAAGATTCATCAAAATATCAGGTTTCAACCCTTTGAATCCTTTGAGTTTTGCCTATGATTTATAATATATTTCAGTCACTAGACTGTGCAGTGTGTGTTCTTAAGCCTTTTAATGTTGGAGAGCCAATGGAAATATCACAATTAACATGACATTACTTATTTTTAAACTAACCTTTTGTTAACAAAAAATCCCTTTGAGCTGCTTGTTTTACTTGTTGGTTGTCATGCCTCTTGTCCCAGGGGGAAACCATCCCTGGCTGATTATGTTGTGCTGTGACAATGACAGCTTTTTGCCTCAGGGAATCTTCACGTATTTTCTCCAGGGAAAGGGACAGTAATATAATGTAATTTTTGCTGTTTTGGGGAACAGACACAGAAAAAAAGGCAAATACACAAAAAAGTGCAACTGTAGGGCTCACGGGATTAACAAACAGCTGTGAAGTATCTGGATTTTATTCCTGGCTCTCTCATTGTCTGGTGCTATTGTGAACTAGTAAATTAACCTTGTTCTGTGACTGCAGCACCATTTATAAAGTGGGAATGATAAAGCTTAGCACCACAAAGGGGCAGTGTAATTCTTTGCTAATTAATATTTATAAAGTGCCAGGTTCTCCCTAGCTCTGCACCTTTGCAGTCATTTAAATCTGTGCAAAATGAAGACAAAGTGTCTGAAAAGTGCTGCAGTATTTTATACCCACTCCCTGCCAGTGTGAAGGGTTGTATTGGGATTGCAGCAATGGAGGATATGTCTCAAATGATTTTCAAGACTTTTGCCTGTAGGTATAGAGCTACGAATTCAAGGGTGAAAGCACCTGTAACGGTTACACCCAAAGTCACGTTTTTTAGAATATGGCACACAGAAAAGTTAATGTGGTGTTAGTTAGGGTACAAACCTGCAGGACACTAGTTCACAGCATGCTACTTGTGTGTGTATTTTTAGATCCTAGGGTGGCTTACCTGTCAGTGAAGTAGTGTATGTTATTTACTGTAAAAGTGTAAAAATTCATAGCCTAGCTGAACTTTCCAACCTTCAGGCATTTTGATAAGCTTAGTGATCACAAATTTTACTTCTTTCACTGCAATATTGTAGGAAGTGTTGTAGGCATGATGAGGAATACAAGAGTTCAATGACCAAAAAGAACTAAAAACTTTTGGAGCTTGGTCCTTTACCTGCTTTCTTTATGATAAAGAAGGCCTTAGATGAGCCTGCCAGTAATATTTACCTTCTGGAGATCTTTCGATTGTTGCCAACAGGTGAATGGAATCACTGCTCTGTCACAGTTCTTGGTTAGGCTGCCTGGAAGACAGCAAGACAAACTGGCACCTTAATTAATTGATAAAAATGAACAAAGAAAACAGGTAACAGAAAAATTATCAAGCTAGCACAGTGAGAAGACTGGGGGTGGGGTTTGTCATTTGGCAAGGAGATCTTTGCAGAATTTTTTTTGTAGGCTGATTCTAATCTATGCCTGTTTGTCATGCCTAGCCCAGCTTTTCTTGCAATGAAATGTAAAACTTCTTTTGAAATCTGACTACATGACATATTCTAGACTATGAGGGAGAGAATAGGGAGTGTCAGTAGTTTTGGACCTAAGACAAGGAACTGTATTACTTACTAGGTTTTGGATCTACTTTTCTCCTAGGCTGAAGCCAAAGGTTATTGCATCTTTATTCGTTTTCAGTTCAGGTTTCATTTGAAAAATTATGGAAATAAGAAATTTTGTTCATTTTGTGTCCACTTGTCCTCAGCACTTTGCTTTGCATCCCGCAGTGGACAGAATCATGTAAATGTTAATCATGAAATTGCTTTAGTGCACATCCTTATTGCCTCTTTGATTATGGGCTTGTCACCAAGAGCTAAGCTGTATGGAATACTTTCTGATTAATCATGCTCTTCTCATCAAATACTTCACTTGTAGAGTGTCAGATAATGATCCTTCTCACTGAGAGTTAAAGATTTTCCAATAACTAGAAACTGTGACTGTTGGGAACTCCAGACAGTGTGGTATCCATTAATTAACGTGATGGGAAACTATACTGTCTGTGGCTTCTCTCTAGTAGATTAGCACATGAAAATACTCACTCTTTATGATTCCAGCAAAAAATAGGGTAAGAGAAACACCAGATGAGGTGATATGAAGTAAGCATGAGCATGATCAGCAAGTATGAATCTATATTAAATGAATGCCCTACCTTGTAGGCTCCGTGACAATCCACCATCTGCTGTTATTGCACAAACAGAAATGTGTTTTCTTTTGATATCTGTTTGTATTTGCTCATAGAGAGTACCATATAACTGAAATAACCCAACTTATCCTATCATAAATATGAGGACAGAAAGACCTTTAGCCCTGAGATTAGCTCTGTTGGTTAGAGCATGGTGCTAATAACACCAAGGTTATGAGTTTAAACCCCATAGGGACCATTCACTTAAGAGTTGTACTTGATGAACCCTTCCAACTCAGAGTATTCTCTGATGCTATTTAGTCTGTCTTTAACCACTGTAATGTGTGATGTAGCTCCTTGTCCAGTCTGCAACTCAAGAAACAAGATTTTGCCTGGAGAGTCCTCTACAGTCTGACACCATGGGTAATAGGCATGTTTTATTACAGATCCAAATGGACTGATTAGAAAATAGCTCTTGATATTCTTTAATAAAGAAAGTAAAACAGGTTCTAGAAGGCAAAATTGAGTGAATTAGGGAGGCAGGATGGGAAGAACTAAAAGCTGCTTTCATGCCTTGTCTGCTACATAAATTTTTGAAAGAGTCAAACATTTTTGTTGTATATCTCCTTGATTTTTGCCCTCTGAAGCAATATCTCCTTTTTTCGTAAGGCTGCAAGATGCAGGGGCATGAACAATCTGGGGATCTGAAAAATGAAGGGAGCATTATAAATTATATTTGTATGTGCACTATGTACATATAATACATTATATATGCATATATATTGGAAGGACAACAGATCAGAGATCAAAATAATGATCACTGATGGATAAGACAGTAATCAGTTAATATAGATAATAGCAGTGGTTTAGTAAGGCTTTTTTAGGTCTTGAGCAAAGTGACATTTACCTCATCAAAAGAAGGGTTTATCAGAGTAACCAAGTTACTGTGGTTTACCAGGCTACTGCACCGTGCCTGGCTTGCAGTACTGTTTATGATTTTGTCTTCAGCCCATGGCAATCATAAAGCAATTTTGATTGAGTTTAGTCAGCAATGAAGGAATCCTAAACTGAATCAGGGGAAAGACACACAGTGTTGTTGAGCTGTGGTCACCTGTTAGACCCCACCAAGGTGACTGCCTTATTCCTTATTCTGTTTTAAGCTGCAGACACACAGGGAACAGAGGAGTGGTAGAATAGCTGATGCAAGGGTCCTAAATGTCAGCACACCATCATTTAGTCTCTACTTTCCTGCTGTCTTCCAACATGATACTGAAAAAATCATTACAAACTCCACACTTTAGCTTCTCCAAATACTATGAGTGGATAATAATTTTCATCTGCTCTTGTAAGTGTTTATATCCTCTGATTGAAGATTGAATTTAAAGGTATAGCATTCTATAAAGACAAATTAAGTCAGGCTTTTTTATGTATAAGATTTTTATGAATAGGTCCCTTAACTGAGAAAAATTCTCTATGTTATCTAATAACTGACTAAATAGAAAATGCTTTTTAATTGCATCTGAAGTGCAGATGCAGCAGATACTTCTTTAATGAAATGAGGGAAACTGTTAATGCGGAGGAAATTGAGTCTCAAATGTCCAGTTAGTGTGAGGCTTGCACACCGAGTTATTTCTGCTGAGATTTTTTTATTTATTTATCTATTTGTTTGTTTGCTTGTTTATTGCAGCACAGTGACTTCCTGAAAGCACAGCAAATCATTCTGTGCATGTTTCCTTGACCAGAGCTGAGACACAGGGTTGGTAACCTGCCCCAGGCACTATGTTACTGCTCCAGTCAAAGTTAATATTCCTTCATGGTAATCTAGAAAACAGTACTGTCAGGTACAAATGCTTCTCTCTAAGCCTTTCTAGGGGAGGTAGAAATCATGCCTATGATTTGTTTCTGTTCTTATAGAGCATGTAGGGGGAAAGATGACCTGTTTTATTAAATTACATCTTCCAACATGTTTTCCTGATAGAAGGCAGGCTGCAGATCTGTGCCTAGTAGTTTGAGCAGAAAATGGTAGTTCTGTGATGAGTTTTCTGTTCTTTGGTTGGTGTTTACACAGCCCTGTGATGATTGCTAGCAACCCTCTGACTCCTGCACTGCTGAAATGTGGTGAGCTCTTCTTGTGTGTGTGGACTGTCGGCCCTGGATTTTCTCTGGTACATCCAGCATGGTCATTGAACACCTCACAGGTAGGAACAGAGACATTGAATGTGGCTAGAATGTAGAGCTAGGAGAGAGAGTGAGATGCACCAGTGGAATAACACTGTCATCTTCTGAAATGGGAAGAAGGGGTAACAAAATGAAGACTCAGGGGCAAAAGTTTAAATTAGAAATTATAATTGGAAGCAATATTCATTTAGAAAAGTCTTATATTTTCCTTTAAATATTACCAAATTCCCATTCAAGTATTTTAAATTGGAATTTACTGTTTAAATTATCTTAACATATTTTAATCCATTTTTTGATAATTCATTAAAGTCTTTACATGTGAAGTTGCAGTTAAATCTAATCTGGATCTCACCCTTAATGAAATCATCACTTAGCAAGTTTCTATAGTCTATTGAGATCTGTGGAAATGGGGAAAATATTATTTCAGGTGCTACATTTGAGGTAGGAATGGACTGAGCAAGGTTCTCAAACTTTAAGAAATAGAATTAGGAATTGGAGGTAGAACTATATTAGTTCCTACAATCTCATGCAACTCTATAGTGCAGTCATCAGAGTTTATTGCCAAAGAAATCACGGGAATTTTATATTTACAATTTGTACAAAATGATTATTAAAAAGTGAGCAATCAGAAGGGACATTTTGACAGAATCTTTCTGCATCACAAGAAAAAGGCAAATAATTACCAAAAGTTCCAGAAATATTAAATAAGTATTTTTAATAAATTTTTATATTTATATTTTCATATTTTAATTAATTTTTATAAATTGATAATTTGGTCTTGAAAATAGTGTTATGCTTCCTATGTGTTTATGAAATTGATATCCTCATGGATAATAGCAGTTGAATAGACCGTAGTCAATCTGATGATTCATAATTGTTATTCTATCACATAAGAGCAGAATGGAATTTTAATTGCTGTATCTTAATTTTAATTAAAAAATCTAGGGAGCTTGACACATTAGTGCTTCATTCTAGCAGTTTTGAGATATTTTATTTGGAACTCAAAAGCCAGTTAAAATCTTGACTCAGGCCTGCGCTTGAGAATCAAAATGTTTGAATTATTCTCCTTGCTCCTATTTCTGCCCTGCTCCCTAAAACTAGTGTAGCTCCAAGTTGTTCACTGAGCATTCTCATTGAGCTGCTTCATAGCAGCTTCTTCTGGGACAGATTATCTGTGGGTAAGGTTAATTCCAAAAGTTACTATTTCTCTTCTTTGAGGTTCTTCTTTCAAACTACTTCCCTCCTTTTCCCCCCTTTTTAATGCCTTTCAGTCAGTCCCTTTCATTTGCCCATCATCTTTCCTTTTCCCTGTCTCTTTTTATCCTTTACGTGCTTTGTGTGAACATTTTTCCTGTGGAACAGAAGATCTTGCAGATTTTCTTGCTTTATTTGTTGCACAAAGGGAGTACCTTTTTAGCCTTTTCTGCAGGTTACTTTTAGAAAGATTTTAATAATAGTAAATATCCTTTGCTATCATATTATTTTTTTCTCCAGATATATAAGTGCACCATAAATATCACTAAACACTGTTTTTTAAAATGAACTTTCTTGTGTGCATTATTTAAGGCACCAGCTTCAAGATTTTCATCTATACCTGACCAAGAAGTTCTGGGTTTTTCTGTGGTACCCAGTTTTCCTGGGATTGTTTGTATTTTCTCTTGCAAAAATGCTTCAGAAGCATAATAGTCCTGAAAGTGGTACTGGGCATTTCAGCTTAATGTTCCGTCCCAAAAGAGATGAAAAAAATCATGGACTGCTGTCTTGATAGGAAGATAATAGCATGATACCAAGGCTGGAAAATAATTATTGACTTTAACTCTGTTGCACTGTACCTTTGTAAAAAAAATGGATCTAACAGCGTTTATGTCAATGTTGCTTGTGTAGGAATCCCCAGATGAAAAAACACTTGAAGTCTTAAATCGTCTTTGTACTCATTTTATTCATTGTTGACTTTCTCCTCAGAATACTTTTTTACTTTTGATTCTCCAGTCACTTAAATAATATTATAAATGAGCGACTACATTTTTTCATTTAATTATTCATTCCAATTATGTAGGGCACATTAGGGAATACATGGTCAGTAATTCAATGCATTGAGAGCAGGGGTAATCTGAACTGAACTGGGAAGGCAGCAGAAAGCTTGTAGACCTTGCTGCTTTGGTAGCAGTGGGAGGATGAATGCAGATGGCCAGACCATGTTGATTTTACTGAAACATCCCAGCGTTTGTTTCTGTGTGAAGCAGAGAATTTCTCCTTCTTTCTGTGAAGCAGAGAATTTCTGCATTGAATGTTTTCCAGATTGCACAGAAGCAGTGATAACAAAATTTCAGTCAGGATGATCTGGTAGTAAAAGCACAGGGTGGGGAACTGAGAATGTGTGAGTGCTGTTCTTTACTCTGCTACAGACAGCTTAAATAACCTTCAAAAAACCTATGAGTTTTCTTCAGTATTTCTCCTTGTGTAATACCTAATCCACAAAGAAAATAAGAGCTTTAATATATTTGTATTTGCCAGCGATAAGTTCTTCTTGAAAAGGAGGCACTATAGTAATGTAAAGTATTAATTATCTGACATTTCAAAAAAACTAATGACGAAGTTAGTATTTCTATTTTGTTGTAACTTGTGTGCAAAATTAGATTGGTAGTAATGGTTGAGTCAATATCAAAATGATTAGATCTGAGTCAGCAAGATAAAACAAGCTTTAATTTCCTATTTCCAGCTTAATGGGAAGGAATGAATAGATTATTTATTGAACAATACTGCAAATAAAACCATTTTTTTCCCCAGTGATGAACACTTTTTTACTCTGGACATGCAGTAGACCTTGCATTTTATTTTCAATGTAAACATCAACTAAGTTTGAATAATCCATGCTTCTCTAGTCTGTATCTGATTAAAAATGATCAATTAACTGGACCATTTTTCTATCTACTATTTAATCAGTAATTAGTTTCAAATTTAAAAAAATCCAATTCTCTCTGAAAAAACACATTAGTCTTCTAGTATCTGACAGGAGATGAATACTGAGGTTGCATATGCATAAAAATCTAATGCATGTAACTGAATCAGTAACTGTTTTGACAGACTTGGACTGTGTGTGACATTCAGAAATTTTTGGCATTGGCTGTGAAACAGAAAAAATATTATTCATGGAAGCAGGAAAAATCAAGTACAGTTTCACTTCTGCAAGCGCACCACTGAGTATGAATGGTGGTCTGTCCTCATGACTTGCATGATGCTAACTTACCTTAACCTAATTTTGACATAAAAATCAACTTCATTCCTAGGATATTAAAAAGCTTTATTAGTCTCTCAGGTTGTTAAGAACTTTCAACATCACTCTCATATGCAAGGGGGACAGTCTAACACGAAGCTTGTGAAAATCATTGTGAAAAATGTGTCTGGACCGTGGTTTGCACCAAACACATGAGAATGTTAAAAACTCAGGAGAGATTGTGAAGTGTCAATTAAAATGGTTCCTAGACAGATAAACAGGACAGCATGTATCAAAATAACAATGTATGATGGTGTGTTGTCCTGTTATTGTAGTCTACAGTGTATATTGGTTGTCTCATCAAGCTGCTGGGAGGCTTAGCAATGGTGGATCATTACAGACTTGGCTCTGTGTCTCCATGATTGGGTTTCCATGATTTTCATGCCTTTGAGCACCCTGAACATTCTAGCTAACACACAACATTTTCTTTTATTTCCTGTTCTTTTGCAGTCATCTCTTTTTCATAGAAAACATCTTTCAGAATAATTCATGAAGAAACCAATCCATATGTTGTATAGCTGTTATGGTGGAGGCAGAGTCTGATATACTTAGTACCTTAAGTATGGACAGACACGCCTTTACTAAAAAAAATAAAAAGTTCCCCTTTTACAGTCTCACCTTTGCTATGTTTATAGACTTCAGAGGAGGTTGGCTTGGTCACAAGATCCACAGTGATGGATCTGATTAGCTCTGTGGCTCTTAAAGCATTAGTGGTCTATGATGAGCACTACAAGACAGTTATGAAGGATGGATGGATGGATGGCGATTTTGGTGAAGCTCTCTAAGCATTTGCTATATATCTCTTTTTAGTGTATCTGCTTACCCATTTTGTCACTGATAAAGACACAGTGATGGTCTGCATTTTCTGGAAGAGTAAATGTGTAATACTATAAATTATTCATCACACCTGTGTATTTCAATCAGAACAGGAGACAAGAAACACCAAGAAAATTGATAATAAAGGCAATCAAACCTGTATTAGAGTCCACTCTTGCTAAGGTACTGGAAGATATAAGAAATTACCCCAAGCTGCCCACACATATATTCTCCTTCCTTTTATTGGAAAAAAACTTCCCTGTTAAGCAGTACATTGATCCCTTGTAGAGCAACTTAAGGTTTGAGCAGACTTGACATTTATGAATGGGATAGAGTTACACAAATGTTCCACATCACCACTCTTTTTTTTTTTGCAGTTAAGTCTTGCTGAATAAACTCCTTTCTCCAGTCAAAATATTATCATTGTTTAGTTTTGGCAGAAGTGAGGTATGTCAATTTATGGGCTTATTAAAATTCAGAACATGATTAAAATAAGTATATAATAACATTGTTGGGGGTTTTTTAGGCTTTTTTATGCATTAATACCAGGCTAAAACTTCCTGGCTATGTTCAAGTAAGCATCTTAATTCAGAGATCCTGTTCTGTCTCTGATCCTATGACTGTTATTGATAATGCTTATATTAATATACTCATGTCATGGAGTTATAGTCAGATCATACAATAATCTCTGGCATTCCTTATTACCTTTTATAATATAAGGATATAAAGTCCAGAATCCAAACACTGCAAAATTGGAAAAAGGAGAGAGTTTTGATATCTGAAACTGTAACACAGCAATTATACACAAAACTTAGTGAAGAAATTAGGAGGAAAAAGACACTGTGTAGTCAAGGATAGATCCATCCTTCTTCTGATCTTGGAACACTCCAGTATCTTACTCCTTTATTAGATAAATTTATTCTTAGTGCCAAGCCTTGGTTCCTCAGAGTCTTATCAGTGGAATGTATATAAAAGGATATGGGAATGGAAATCAGTTAAGTTTATAGTATAATGGGACTATTCAGATTGGAGGGAAGCACAGGAGATCTCCGGTCCAACTTCCTTCTTCAGCTAGGGTCAGCTATGGGATTAGACTGGGACACTCAGCTGAGTTTGAAAATCCCAAAGAACGGAGGCAGCACAGCCTCTCTGGCCAGCCTGTTCTGCTGTTTGACTGCCCCCACAGAGAAAGGTTTTTCTTTATATCCAGTCTGAACTTCTCTTTTTCCAGCTTATGCCCATTGTCATCCCAACATGCAGCACTGTAAAGAGCCCGGCTCTTTCCCTTTACCCTCCTATGGGTGCAGACAGGCTGCTGCTAGGTCTACTGAAGTCACTGCTTCTCCAGCTCCCTCAGCCTCTCCTCACAGGACAGGCAGGCCACAGCCATCTTGGTGACCCTCTGCTGAACTCGCTCATCGTCTCTCCTGGCAAACCAAAACTGGACACAGTACTGTAGCTGTGATCCAACATGTGCATAGCAGAGGCAGATCATTACTTCCCTTGTTTGTGCTGTGGCTGACAAAGCCTAGGATGTTGTTGACTTTCTTTCCTGGCAGTGAACACTGTCAAGCACTGGGTCCACCAAGGCTCCCAGGACCTTTGCAGCACAGCTGCTTTCCTGCTGGCTAGGAAACACACTTTAAAGTACAGATCATGAAATGAAGATATTAAATATTTTATTCCAATTTCCAAGAAAGATATTCTGACATATCTTTGTTCCTTATGTTTTCTTTGAACAATTAAAACTCAATTACATTAATCTAATTTTGCAAAGATCTAGGGTTATGACAAAAAAACTCAACATCATTCTGTCTGCATTTCTTAAATCTGTTGTACCTGCTAACTTATCCTCCTTCTCAAGAATATCCTCTCAAAAGGTTTAAATAATACTATTCTATTTATTCAAGTCAGCTTGATTGATATATGTTATGATCCTCATTTTACTGAGATTTTATAGGAGATGAAAATATAATATGTAAATTGACTGCAGGAAGAAAAATGGTCAGAATCAGAAAAGTTAAGGAAAAATAGTATCTGCCAGACACGCAGCAGTTATTATTTTACATTTGTCTTGCAAAAAAAGAACAGGATTTGTACATTTCAATCATACCAATAAACAAATAAATTAAACCCTTATGCAGCATTTTATGCAGGATACTGTGCACTTTATAGCTTGTTTTTTTTGGTGTTTGTAATGAGAAAGGACAACAGATTGGAAGAAGCCAAAATTAAACCATAAATTAATGAACTGTAATGTCTTTAAATCCCATTGTGAGCTAATGTTAGATTGTCATTGGTTAAATGCTTTCAAGGACTGATATTAATAACACTCTAAAGTGAGAGATGTCAGTTCCCTGATGTAATGGGGCCATTCAAGCAATATATTTGAAGACTGGTCAGCAAGCTAGCAAGAGGAAAGTGTATGCAAGGAGACAAGGGAAAAAAGCAGATCAGAGGATCATCACTTAATCCTTCCATCTTAGATTGTCAGAGATGAGAGAATAAAGCAGTTTTTCACAAGAACACTTTGTCCTGCTGAGCTTGTGTGATGCTGCAGTTGCAGGAAGAAAAGTGACAAAGGAAGATATTTATTACAATACTGCTCTGAAAATGGCATACAAAAAAGTAAAAAAAATCCTTATTTGTAATCCCCAATTACAAAACAGAAGTTGTTAAAAATATATTTGTGTCTTCCAATTTTATGGTAACATTCATCCCACAGGGGTTTCAAGATTTTCTTCACTCCCCATCCTTAAGAATGGGCATCCGTTTCTCCCATATTCCACTGCAACTGCTTAAAAATGGAGATTGGGAATGAAGGAGAAACAAGTCTTTAATTGAAAATGCAGAAGTATTGTAGTAGAACGTGATGGAATTTAGCCAATTCCTGAAATAATAACTAGATTGATTTTTTGAAGAAGTAATAAGACTATACTTGAAGGCATATACTACTGAGTCTGTACAGATTCAGACAATAACTTTCTTTTTTGTTTGGCGAGGTGAAAGTATGTTTGTGTCAAAACTGTACACTCACAGAGATTCAGTCTCCTTTCCTGTCCTTCTGCTGTTAAAATGTTCTCTTTGGCCAAAAACCATTCTCTCTGAGCTAGGTTAGCTGTGATAGAAAATGAGATTGGTGTGGAGTCAGACAATATGGTGCTAGCAGCGCGCTACACTGAGGAAACTGCACAGTAGTAAAGCCAAGGGCAGTGCTGGAGGCTTAAGGATTGCTTGAAAGGCATGAAGATGGTTTGTGATAATTCCCAGTAGAAGGTGAAAGGAAGTCTGAGGTGGCAGAAAGATTGATATTTATATTCAGAGTACTATTTGAAGCTCTGGCTAGGCTAGTTATGCTTCTGGACATTAAAATTGCTCATGGACTTAGAGGAATTGGTAGCATCTCTACCCAGGCAGCATCTTGCCAATTGCTGTTACAAAAAGGGTTTTCATTTGGAAGACAGGAATGGAGAAAATGCTTCTATTTTAAAATAAGAGCTGTGGAGATTGCAGGGTGGATGATCCAGGGATAACCAAGGATGTACAAGGATGTAGTTGCTGTCTGTTAGGAGCAACATATTTTAAAAACAAGCCAACAAACCAGACCAAAACAAAACAGTATTTTTCATAATGCAGGTATTTCACCTTGACCTAGAAACATACAGCAGTACAAAGGTTGTTAAACCAAAGGGCTGCATCTTTTCACAATTGGAAAAGATGATCAGCAGATCATGATGTGCTGGTTGGCATGTAGGGACATTTGCAGCCTGCATAATATATGTCAGGTGATGTAGATACAACCTTTAGAACCTATTTTCTGCGTGCCAAGGAGCACTCCCTCATCTAGCATATGCTATGACTGATGGTTTTGGTTGTGATGTTAAGGTCACACCCTAATATATGGGGTTGATTGTATGATGATCATGCTGCTATTGTACGAATTCTACATTGGTGTCAGATTTCTTTGTTCTAAAATAGAAAAAGAGAATACTCTCCTGTATAGCCACAGGGATCTATTCTAAACCAAATATTAAATTCATAATGAACTAAAAGGTAATAATGTGGATACTCTGCAGGGTTTTGCTCCTGTTAAGCTTCTGAGAGAGATGGATTTGCCTTTCAAAGTATTTTATTGGTTAAATGTAATCACAAAAAGTATTCCAGTCCTCACAAATTTTTAGAAGATGATATTGTGACCCATAAAAGGAATATATTAGTCTTTACCTTTATTAGTTTTTACATGAAAGACTGTCACTTTCTGTTAGGAAGTAGCATTTTTATTCGTTGTCTGAAAGCAATGGAACAGTGATTTTTTTCTTTTGTTTAACAAAAATGACATTGTATGCTTTCGGCAAAGTGTTTCTTGGAAATCCACATTTAAAAGCAAAGCAGGAGTGGCTATTAAGAACACAGATGGGTTATATCCTGTGACTGGTGATAGGGGATCACATGGGAACATTGATTCTGACAGCATTTCTGTTTTAATGGTGTTGCTGTTTGAGAAAATCCTGAATAAGAACTGTTGCAAACTTGCCCTTCTTGCACCTACCTATCTATATGAAGCAAAAAGTTCACTAGTTCTAGCATTCCTGGATGCAGCTTGCTTGGATTTTTATCATGGACAGAGAGTTGCACTTTATCATCATGACAACAGTTCTCAACAACACTGTGCCCAGCATCAGTGTAGAAGGTGGCACGTGGCTGTCACACACAAAAGGAAAAGAAGACAGTATGGATCAAAATAGTTTTTCAGGCTCTTTTTAGATGTTCCGCATGGCATTTTAAAATGCTTAAAAATCAGTAGTTGTCCAGATACTCATTTGGAAACCACCACTTCAGAGAGGATCATAAGGGCTCATGAGGCAAGGATCGTCATACATGTCTTCTGCCTGTGTGTGCAGTGAAGACTCCAGCCTCTTTTTAGAAAGACAGAGCAGAAATTCTGTAGATGTCTGACTGCCAGCACAACACTAGGACTGATAAAGAGAACTGGTTTCTAATTTTTCCTTCTCCATATGTACTATCAGGGCAACAGGGAAGAAAAACAGTTACTGCTGTTTCCCATGCTTCAATTTTCTTTGTGTACAGAGACAAAAGAACACAGGAAAAATTGTAAAGAGATAGCGTGCCAAATAGAAAAAGAAAGCAAAGCTGAATAGCAAGGAAGATCAAATATCAGCTGATGACTGTGGAAAGACAATTTTTGGTGGCCACCCCACACGTTACCCTTAGCAAGTGCGAGAGATCACTTATATTTACTGAGATTCCTTTCATCCTGTCTGCAGAAACTCTTCAACTCCATATCTGCCCATCCCTATACTATAAATTCAACTCCCAAATCCAAATCTGTCCTCTTCTTCATTTCTTCAGCTCTGTTATTTTTTATAAGGGTTAGTTGTAATGTTTCTCTTCCCTGGCCTTGTTGGGCAGAGTGATCCCTGTTTTCTATATCTGGCATAGACAGTGCAAGATGAAAGGCTCACAGGGTGTGGCCCCATCACTCATTCAAGGAAAGAGGTCAAGCTTGAGAACAGCTGCACTTCTCTGCTTTCCTCCAGCCCTTGTTCCTGGGAGAATGGTGTGACTCCGGAGAGAAGCTCTTTCCCCCCATTTGTGAAGGACACTTAGTCAGAAATGTATTCCCACAAGAAACTGGAAATATTGGAAGCACTGGAGAGCTGCTCAGCCAGCTGCAATCATGGTAGCATGACTCAAGAATAGCACAGGCGATGCTGTAATGAGCAAGATGCTGCCAACTGTTACTTCATCTGCCTTGAGAGTAAAAAAAACGAGGAAAAGAAAGTGCAGCCAAAGGCACTTAAATGTCATTAGAGTTATGTAAATCAGGCAAGTTAAAAAGACAGAATCTAAGTGTTATTTCCCTCCAGGGGAGTTCTGGGGATAACTGAAAGGGGGGAGCAATGTCATGACGAAAGATGAATTAACAATTTTTCTACAACATGAGGGTTTTTTTGGAAGGCAGGAAATAATCTTAGACTGATAAATATAAATACAGAACATAATCTTTTAAGAATAGCATCTATCAAAAGGTTCGTACCTGGCTTAACATTTTAACTCTGCTGGGTGTTAATGCACTAAATAAAACCAATTATATTTATGTGGATTTTATTTTTATTACCATCCCAGACTTATTTAAGCAGTTTCTTTTTAACTGTATATTACTTAAATTATTTTGGATTGTATACAAGTAATTCAAAGCTCAGACTAGCTAGTAAAAACAGGGCTATTAAAGACCATGAAAGATATCTACTTCCATTGTCAAGAGTCATTACAGCTGTGACTTTAAATATTGAAAAGCTTTTCTCTACAAATATCTCTGTTAGCAAGGATGATGTTTAGCAGGAGTGCAGGAGGCTGGTGCAAAGCAGCCTGCCCTGCACAGCTCTGCTGTAATGGGTGTGTGTGACTGATGAGAGCCATCAGTTCTGCTCGGTGGTTGCCCTTCAAGGGAGTTTGGCTCAGGTCAAGATGGGGCAACTGTATTTATAACTGCATGTCTCTAAATGTCCCAGGTCCTTACACAGAGGTTCAAATTGAGAGGAATTGAGCTGTGGTGGTATATGAAAGACTAATCAGAGAAGTGTGGACAGATTATTAAAGAATTTTCTTGTCTGTGTGACGAAGAACAGGCAGTAGCACCTTAAAAACTGAAACAATATTTCCTACATTACAGATTTCACTTTGTACTTCTTCCTGAAACAAAATTTTTTTCTGAGTTACAGTGCTAAGGATGGAGATATTAACATGTGGAGACTTGGCTTTCTACATGTAGTCAACTTACTATAGCAATGCCACCTGCAAATAGAGAGGCTCACTGTAATCAAAGCTCTCGGCAGTGTACAGAGAAGTAGCAGATGAAGAGGCGGGAAGTTGACATAAGAGCTGAGGAGCATCCAGCCAGGGGGAGTGCTGGTTTATATGAGGAAAAAGAGCATGCACAGAAAAGCCAGCAGCTAACAGAACATAGGCAAATCCTGGCCCAGCATGTGGAAGCAGTTTTGCTTGGAACTGCCTGTACATCTGCGCTGCAAAATACTGGCCCACAGAAGTAACTAAGAAAGCTGACTGTGGCTGCAGGGAGATCTGCCTGTCCTGTGCACAAAGCCAACTAACATGAAGCTTCACCTTACAGGTTCCAGTGTGCTGTGGTCACATCCTGATTCATAAAGCAAATAGGTTGAGGCTAATGAAGGTTATGATGGCTGATAGAACTCAGCATTTGTTACAGATAGTGGTTTTAGCACAATTTATGGAGATGTCCCTTGCTCTTCACATCAAAAAGAAATGAAGGATTCAGAAACTATTCATAGTAAAAAGGTCTATCTGATATGAAATGAGGTTGTCTTAGTGATGTATTGTGGCACTAAAAATGCCTAAATGTTTTTGCCATTTTGAGGAAATGTGAGATTTCAAACACATGAGAAGTGATGTGCTACAATAGTTAGTCCAGGGCGGTTTTGTCAGCCCTAACCTGTTCAGTTCTAGATGTGCAGTTAAGTATTAAAGACTGAATGGATATTTCTGGATTTGTCTGAATGGGAAGAGCAGCAAGTGAGAGTGTAGCCACTGCAGTTCCTGAGAAAGGACTTTTTTGGAGACAACATTTTGGCTGTATTTTAGTAGCTAGTTCACCTGGATAGTGAATGCTACCTCCAGTGCAGCTCCTGTGAATGTGCAAAATCAAGATCTTGGAGGCATGCATGGCAGTGTTGTAGGCTAATTCCTGTTTTAGAAGTATAATTTACTTCTCCAGTGCTGCCCACTGGACCTGCTCAAAGTTGAATTTCTCAGCTTTTTTGCAGGAAGAGAATAATAAAATCCTAAAAGACATAAATAACTGTGAAATCTCTATAAATTAGTAAATATACTACGTATGAAGAAAAATGCCTGAATGCTGAGAATTTTAATAACCTGTGAAGGCAATTTTGCTTTGTATCACATCATGGTTATTGCCCACAAGCCACAGTGTCCTTGAGAACCTTCTTCTCCGGGGGGGGCAGCAGTAATGTGACATGGGTATTATAAATTGTGCATCAGGATTAGACTGTCTGCTTTACCCACTGACTCTGAGGGGATGCTACTTGAAAACACATATTTAAACTCTAGATCTTTCCAACACAAATGGTTGTTCTCGCCTTTTCATGAAATTGCAGGAGGCTCTCTGAGATGCTAGACTCACCAATAGGACAAAATCCACGTTAATGAGGACCCTGTGACAGTGCATAAAAGAGGCAGAAGATACTGTGTTTCAAGGACAGAAAAATAGCCTCAAAACTGCTGTGTTTCAACCTTACAGTAAGATGCTGCTTTGATGATATTGCAGAAAGACCGTACTTTCAAAAGTGTCTAAAAGATGTCTTTAAATGTGAGCCATACGAAACTGCATAGGTACCTGCTAATTGGGCCACTCCATTTGAGAGGCTTTTGGCATGAGTCACAGGTGAAAGCAAGTCACAAGTTCATAACACTGTTTTATTCATTAATCTTAGCTGAGAGATATGGAAGTGAACTATGCTTTTAGACATACCAGAGGAAAGATGAGCAATGGGTTGCACTTTTTAGAAACCTGAGAGTTGTGCTGAAAAGATGCAAAATGATTCCCTGCTCAGCAGAACCTCACCAGCGCAGCTGCAGTCTGCAGAGGTCAGCAATGATGACAGTGACCACAGCCTTTTCCTAAAACAGGAAAGAATGGGTAACCCTACTGAGCTTGGACTCAGCATAAGTTAGGAAATAAGAGCAGCTGCTGCTCCCAGAATCAAAGCATGATAAAAGGCAAGGACTTCCATCTGATGGTGAGTTCAGGACTCAGCTGGATCTCACAAAACCTGACACACAGTGGGGAGGGGAAATCGTGTGGCTTGAACCAGCAGCTGCGACTGTCCCAGAGACTCCGTGATTTCCCACACTTGTGACAGGCAGCTGCTGCAGAGCTGGTGCAGCTCACCGTGCCCTCCAGCACCATGCGGGTCCTGCTGAGTTCCCGCAGGCTTTGTAGATGGGCATTTTCTGCTCTGAAAAGGTAGCAGGATGCTTTCAAAACCAGGCAGGTTATACTGTGTGCTGCTCTACCGTAACATTGTCTGAGGGTGCTGGGGAAGACACAAAAACTGGTTGTGCTCCTGCCTTGGAGTGCTGTCTTACAAAGCCCTCCAGGTGAGGAACCTGGGAGCTGCTCATGCTAATGCCTACTGTGGCACAAAAAGCCCCTATATGACCCACAGGGCAGCAACAAGTGCCAGGCAGGGGTGCATGACAGTCTGATTTCCTATCCTCACGTGCTACAGATAGTCAACTGCTTCTGCACAGTTTGTGCAAAATGGTTATCCTGCTCCAGTAGATTTTTATGGCCACTTTGCAGAGATGTAAATGTTTGCGCAGAGTGGTGAACCTGAATTTATGTCTTAATCTCAGAACTTTTGCAGCTTCATCCAGAAAAGGAGCATGTCAGTCACCATGCAGAGGTGCTGTGTCACATCCTTTGAATGCACTGACCTTGGCTATATTCACATGATATAAAACTGTCTGCAAGTGCGGGGACTTTCTCTTTGAAAGCCACGTAAAATCATGGAGACCTGGTCCATAAATTCTGTCTTAAGTCCTTTTCACAGCTTTTATTGGAGGCCTCAGAAATATTTGTACAATTCTTGTGGGCACTTGAGGACCTAAGACAAGTCCTGACTCTGTTCCCAGTTTTATTTTCTTGTATTTGGTCAGCATTTTTAAGTTCTCTTGCTGAGAATAACCATCAGGTCTTTGATTTTTCTTTGAATTTGTTTTCTATGTCATCTTTACAGTGCTCTGTAAGAACCCTGACCTTATGGCACTGCTTTCCTGTCTTCAACTCGAGTTGAAATATGCAATCTACATATGGAAAGTAAAAACCATCTCAGGCATTCTTTCAAAATACAGGTTAGAAAGCAGAGCAGTATAATATGGAATGAGGCTTCAGAAGAAAACATGTATCTCACAAAAAATCATTAAAAGAAAAAGCAATATATATTTAAATTGCTAGAAAATCTCTTGGGGCCCTGGAAACACAAATGCACAAATACTCTCAGATCGATATCAGGAAAGTGGATACACAGCATAGCTCTTGTAGAGACAGGGAGAGCACAGATCCAAGGTCCACAGTGAAGCCGGAGTGGGGCATGAGGTGGGTTATATTCAACCTTCAGGTGCAAAGAATAAAGCCCTCTCTCACAGCAGGTGATCAGCTATCCATAAACCAAGTGAAAATGAGAACCTGCCTTCTCCAGCCTTATCTGATGGGGATCTCACTGTCTGTACAAGCTTCTCCTGTTTACCTTATTGCATTTCTCTGCCTCCTTCAGTTTGAGAGATGAGTATTTCTGAGCTCTGTTAGCAGGATGAAGTTAAGCATCTGATCACATAGCAGCTGTAGCTTTGCAAAGTGCGGGGCGGTTTCTTTACCATTTATATGTTTTGCAGGTAGCTACTGTGTCTGTCAGTATATCCTTTTAATTCAAGAACCTTTTGTCTCAATCCTTTGAGTACCTTGAGGTGCTCTTGTCTCCTGTGACAGGCACTTGTATGGTGGTGTTACTGAAGTGGGAGTGCTATCTTTGAATACTTTTCTCTCTTTCAGATGCTAAGAATTTGCTAATGTGGTGTGGCTGTTTTGCACAGCTGCTGTGATGCATAATCCTGTTCTAAGTGACTATCTTGAGGCTGCTTTGCATTACAGGAAGGCACTAAGCCACGAATTTCTCTTAGGGCAGACCTGATATATGAGTCCTGGTGAACAGGCATTTCCTGTGTCATGTTGCGTTCATCTGACCAGGAATTCATAGCCTTGTTTTTGAGGACAACTGCTTCTATCTCGGTTAAGGAGAAGTTTATCTTTTGTATTGAAAAAGTGCATGCAAGAATTCATGAGAGAACCAGAAATTCTGTCTCTGTTTAGGCTCAGCTGGAAGTTAAATATTACCTTCAAAAGACCCCAGAGTGAACCTGAGACTTGCTGCTCAATTACTCCAAAAGGCAAAGCTTAGTCTTTCAAGTCTACTTTTATCTCACCCCTTATCTTAATTTATTTCCTTAACAAAGCAGTTCTATCTGTATTTTCCTTCTGTTTGTAGCTAGCTTCCTAGGGGCATGGTCACAGCACTAAGCCTCACAGACTTCAAAAAGCGTTTGGACAATATTCTCAGGCACATAATGTGACTCTTGGGGATGGTCCTGTGCAGGGTTAAGAGCTGAACTCAATGATCTTTATGGGTCCCTTCCAACTCAGCTTATTCTGTGATTCTGTGTGATTCTGAGGTAGCAAAAGTAACCTGGCCTTATCATCTCCTCTAGTGGTACTTCCGTTGCTAAGAATACTCAAATCAGTTCTGCCTATAGGCTTTTCTCCAGTGCCAGTTTTTCTCCAGACTCGTTTTACTGGAGTTAAAGAAAAGCCCTTGCTCCTTTGACTTGAATGCCTGTTGGATCCGGTTACAGCCTGTTAGACACTTATGTCTTAGCTTAGGCTCCTGTCAAGTAAAACACAACCACGGGAGTCTTGTCTGCAGGACTCTCTGAGGTCTGAAGACATTTTTGTTGATTTCATATCCTTGTGCTTTAGAGCGTCTCAATTGTTTTACATTTGGTTTCTTTCTTATCTTAATAGGGGCAAATGGGGAGAAACTTTTAAGTGGTCTTTGGAGCTTCTTTTTGTTTAGCTATTTAGAATGCTGAGATATAAATAAAAATGCTGCTACTTGCTTTTTATTAAATTCTAGGCTGTTCACATAAACCAAGATTGTTCATGCCAAAACTGTAGGCTAGCTAAGAGCTTCTGGGCCATGCTCCAGGCTTGTCTATCTTATGCACTATTATTCCTTTGGTCTTGTTGAACACATTTTGCCTTTGGTCATACTCATTTTAGTTGGTGCAAAAGTAAAAGGAATGAGTTTCTCTGAGGGGTTGGAAGACATTGCAAAGATGCTTGCTAAAAGATTTAGCAAGGGCCAATAGGAAGTGCATTTGTGTCCTGCTAAATTTATGAGTCCACAGCACCAGTTAATTGTGTTATGTGTTGACTATTGCTTAACAGTCTGCTGTCTTCTGGGTGGTTTTATAAGTGATTTTGTCCCCAGAGATTCTGTGCATTTATGAACAGTAAAGATCTATAACAACATTTATGCAAGTTTATTTTTAACTCCCAGGAAATTTAAAAAATTGCACTTAACAGCAAAAAACCACTTTTCACTTGCAGACTGGGCAAAATTATCCTCTAAAAGTAATTGTGTTAGAAGTGGGTGTTGCAGCCTTGATTCAGGTGGGTCTGAATGACCACCTTACAAGTTTCATTTTCACCTTAAAAGGACATGTTTCCAGCTTCAACCAATTGGAGTCAGACCACCGCACCTAGGGCGGGGTCACTTGAGGTCACATATATACCTGTGTTCTTGAATAAACTTGGGATTTGCTTGAACATCATATTGGTGTGTGCAGTCTCACTAGGTCCTGGTCAGCAACAAGTGGGAATGTATTTTATCTAAAAGAATTCCAAGTGTAGAAACCCCTGAAGTAGCATAACAAATTGTTGGCATAACTAGGATTTTCATCTCTGGACATATTTTCCCTAAGTTATAAGGTATCTCTTGCCCACTGGCAGCTTCCTCTAGTTGATGTGGCTCTCTGAAAAACAGCCTAGAGTGAGGTTCTTAGATTATAAGTGCATCTCAAAAGCTAGGCTCATACAAATAAGTTTATACTTGATGTTAAATCAGCTGCAGTCACCCTGGGCCAGTTCCCTAAGGATTTATTCAGCTTCTTATGTTTCTTTTGCAGCTCTTGCTGTTATGACTGCATAGGTACCACTGCCCAATGAGTTAGTACAGCTCTGTATTGGGTTGCATTACAGGCAGCCTAAAACTCTCTCAGCAGAAGAATGCTTACTTAGTATTTTAGAAACTCAGTTTACTGGAGTAGCAAGCTGCCTGTGGGATTAGGAGGCTGTCTATCTCTGCAATACTATTGCTGAGACTGTTGGCCCCTGGGTTTATCAGTCCTTGTGATTTGTGTAGTTATGAAAAACTGCTTGCAAATGTTTGCATTTAGATGTCATCTTCATCTCTGTGTGTAAATATGTTGCTGTTCCTATTATTTCCCCAAACAGTTGATTGCTCATCTGTCATTTTCAGTGATCACACCCACTGAATTCCAGTGTGCAATAAATTACCTATTGATCAAAATGTTTGCCAAACGTTGCAGGGAAGCAGCCTGGCAGCAATTTATACTTAGCTCATAAGAAGTGTCAGAGCTGAAATTTTGTATGCTAATCACTGTACCAACAATATGCTTATACCCACAGAATTACTTCAATTAAAGACAAAAAGTATTGGTGTAGACATATCATGTCAGTCCATTTCCATGGTCTGTTACAGGATTCCTCTGCCATCCACACAATGGCTTTTCAGGGCTTGTCCAGCTCAATTTTAAAGGAATTCAGAGATGGAAAAGTTCACTATGTCTTTCTACTCTTGTAGTGCTTTTTTCCAATGTTCATATCGCATTCCATTTTCTTTAATTTAATTCACATTAGTACTTTTTGTTATAAATTATAGTAATCATTGACATAAAAATATCAGTGTAAAATGAGTGTCAATTTAAAACTCAAGTGATACATTGTGTAGGTTCTGATCCTTTTTGTTTTGTTTCAGTTCTGACATATGCTATCAAATATAAACTGCCAGACTGGCACCTAATGTTACCCCTAAAAAACATTTTGTTCTTTGGTTTTTTTAACAGGCATCTAGATGCTTGACTCTTCCAGACAAAACCAAACTTTGTCATGTGACAAAGTGACTGTATTTCAGTATAACATTATGTATTGAAAAGAAGTGTGCCAAAGAGTAGTATGGTTGTTATTGCTATTAATTTGGCCATACAGATATTTCTACCAAAGTACTATACGGGTAATCTAGCAACACTTGAGAGCTCAAATTAGCACTTCACTACCTTCTTTATGGCTTAACATGGCCATGTCCTCTGATAATTGTGCAGTCCCAATGTTTCTGTGTATTTAGCTGGTAAACAGAGCAAAATTTCTATGCTATTCAAGTGTTAAGCTGAGCAAACCTCTGTCTTCCTCTGGCATATGCATTTCAGAGGTATATGTGTTACACATTGAAGTGCAGCATTGTCAGTTTGTGCTATGGAATTGCTGTCAGTTCAGATCATCTTTCCAAACAGTTCACTGTAAACTTAGTGGAACAAATGAGTGCATGCAGTCTGAGGAGATGGGAATTATGTATCATCACAGCAATGTGTGAACTGCTCTGATGTTATTAGATTTTTTTAAAAGGCATAAACAGAGGCTTTAGTTGTTATATTGCGTGTTATTGTAAGAGCCGAAAGAAATCTGCAAAAAATTGTTCTTAATGCTATTAGAAATGTCACTGCGGTGACAAGAGTCTGAATAACCTTTTCTTTTACCTTTCCCTTTACTCAGACCTAATTGTTTTCTCAAATACTTTCCCTTGTGTAGCTCTCGCCCTCTGCTGGAATAAAGGATAAAAGATAAAAGGAAGACCTTTAAGTGTCCCTTCCAAACCAAACAATTCTCTGATCCTATGGTTTAAAAACTGTTGTGGGCAACAAAATTCTATTTTATATATATCTTTCACTTAAATGATGCTTTATCAGAGGTGATTAATATTTTTGTGTGTTTGTCACCTATAAATAAATAAAGCCTGGGGTTTGACTTGCAAGAACACTATGTAGAGATGTAGTTAGAATCTAGTTCTATAGACAAATGATGATAAAGTTGGAAAAAACCAAAATAGCTTTCATCATATGATGGACTCGTCTATACCTATACAGATCTTAGATATGTTTGTCTAACTTGTTCCTAAAATCTTGGCTGACAAATCCTCCAAGCAAACAGCTTAAGCATGCTAATGCAGTGTTTATTTAAAAAAAAAAAAAGCCATATGTTTTATCTCAAATATTCATCTCACAATAGTGGATAGGACAAGACAAACAGGCTTAAGCTGACATTTAGATCATAGTATTTTAGGTGGTTTTGCAAGGTTTGGTTTATCTTTTGGTAGCAGCTTTTTACATATTTGAAGACTTTTGTCTTCCATCAGCCTATTAAGGCTACATGGTGCTAATCTCTCTAACCTGCTTTTTGTAGGTGATGTGTTTTAGCTTTCTATCATTTTCATTTCTCACCTTCTTGTTCTTTAATGAGGCCTTATCAGTGCTCAGTGCAACAGAAAAATAACTTCTAATGTCTTGCAGGCTCTTTTCAGTGATACAGGAAAGCAGCAATTTGCATTCAAATCTCATCTTGGAACCAAACAGCTGTTCCACTGGTGGTGTTTTCAGAAATGGATGAAACATTGGGACTAAAAACTCGGGGAAAAAATATTTCAAGCCAAGTAGCTGCATTCTGGTGATTATAGGCAAAAGAAAGGCTCAGGTAATCTTTAAATAAGATTGTCTCAACTCTACCTGTAATTAAGATATATGTAACTTCAGTGTCTGCACAGACCTTCAAGCAGATTTTCTTTCCCTTCCCAGGGAAACCTTAAATATATTTATTGAATGAAGGTAGACAGAAACTAGGTACAATGGCATGAACTTCACCAGTCAGTGACTTCCATCAGAAACAGCTCTAGTGTTCAAAGTTGTTTGCCTAGTAAATTTCCATTGTCATATCTTGCACTATAGGGTGTGCATGTGTTTTGGTTTTATTCTTTTGACATTCTCATGTAAGCTGACTGAATCAAAGTCCTTGTCACATTGGATTGAATGCTGATAAAGCTATAATTTAGCATGTTACAGCTGTTTTCAACATAGTGAAGTTATGATGTGTACCTCTTTCATACATGAGTAGAATATTTTACTAGAAAATAAATCTGGTATTGGCTAGTCAATATAAACTCATCAAATATCATATCAAGTATCTGCTTCCCATATTATGAAAAGCATTTGACTCTTAGTCAATACTTGACCTCGAGATTCAGTAATTCTAATGAATATTTCAAATAAAAAGGAATGCCTACTCTCTGCTCTTTCCAACAGATTTTTGGGGTCGTGTTGACAGGCTGTGCACTGCAGTTCTCAAGCCCTCATCAAGAATTTACAACAATCCTTGTAATACTTTATTCTGTGGTTAAAACCTCTTGCTTGTTTAATTCTTGGTGCCTGCTTCCAAGTGATTATTTACTCAAAGCTGGCATAAGAAATGGATTTATGTAAAATGTTATCCACAGATTCTGGTGTTCAATTTGTATTAAACCCCAACAAGTAAAACCACGTATTAGTTCAGGGTTCTGAATAGTTTGTTGTGGTGGTCAGGCACTGTCATGTCTTGGCACTGACAGACTCATTAACAAGATTGCTCTAAGCTGCTAGAGAAACTTGCATTAATTGTCATCATCAATGTCAAGAGGAATAAAGTTTGAGCTTTGAAAACAATGGCAAGGAAAAATGAAGGACATAGTCTTAAAGGTGTCTTACTGGCTCATTCAGAGCAGTTACTATCTTGTATCCAAGATGGACAGGATACAAATAACATAAAGATTAATATTTTCTCCAATAATTATTAGACTCCTCAGTGATAATTCTGACATCCAGAAACATGAACATTGCAGAACCAGATGCAATTCAAGTGGAAGGCTGAGTTGGTCCCCCACCCACTGTGTTGGTCCCTCCACTCCCAAATGGTTCTTCCTGAGATCTGATCTGTGTTCAGTAGTGGGAAATTTTGCAAACCTTGGGTAGAACATTTCCTGCAGAACATAGCCTGAGTCTTGCTAGATAAAGAACATTTTTCTTCTTCATTTAATTATCTGTTGCCCATATTTAGTTGCTGTCATTGATGTAACTGAACTGAAGCTATTTATTAGGATTCTTAATGATCCTTTATTAACTAATTAAGACAATGAATTTCTGAAATGGCTTCAGTACAGCCCTAACAGAGAGGGGAGCCACACTAAACCTCTTACTTTTGTAAGTGAATTGCTGTTACTTATTCTTCTTTTGTGCTCACTCACATGGTTGGAGCAATGGGAGCTCCTCATGTTTTAAGGGGACTGCAAGCACGAACTTTGTTGACAAAGGACAATTTCAATTTGTGACAGACACTGAGATTTCTCTTACCTCTTCCTGGGAACCAGATCATACTATGTTGCCTGCATGTTCTAATCATGGTTCTTCCTAAAAACTCCTGAGGATAATTGCTTAGCTGTGGATCCCCTTGCAGTATTTATGGCCAGCCCAATTCAGAAACAGTGCAGTGAGGAACATCAGCATCTCAACAGTGTCTGCATTGATTTGACAAAAGTATGTATTACTTTCACTTGACCTGGTTTCTGAAAGTTGGAATGAATTGGACTGTTCTGATATTCTTTTAGCCCGTTCTATTAATGACAGAAGAATTCCTGTACAATAGGAAATCCTTCTTCAATGGAGAAAGAAAATCTTTCTTCAGTGGAGCTTCTCATGAAAGATGGAGTTGAACAGGGTTGTAGATCCATATCTACACAACTTCTTTTTGCAGTACTGCAGATCTTGACCTTAGGCTGTGATATACTGAGGCTAATTTGTTTGACCTGAGCAAATTTATTAAAATCTGAGTTTTGTGAAAGTAGTCAGCAGCACATCTATAGAGTTTTACTGTCTGCTTTATAAAATCATCCAAACACTTTCAACTTGCAAGTGGAATCCAAAGTCATGGCCATATTTTGTCTTTCCTGAAGCGTCTCTGAAGCCCTGTGTTTTAGTTACAGACTCAAAAGTATACCATTCTTGATATTTTTCTCTTTCTCTTAATTGAGAATATGTTCCTGGAAAAGAAGTATTTATTGAAAGATATTTGCAAAATTTTTATTTGCATTAAGGAAGAGTACCATGCTCAGTGTAGATCACTGATCCAAATCCTTGACTGTATTCACTTATCACAGGCCGGGCACAGCATATGAGAATGCAAATTCTAGAATGCTCAAGTATTGGAAGACCTCTTCTTAATTCACTCACAGTGCAAAGACATCCCTAAGTCCTCCCATACAGCATGCCAGACCAGTAATTGTGAAGAATAAGCTTTGAGACATCTGGAGACACATCTTTCCCTGTGATAGCATAGCTCTTGATGTAAAACATGCAGCTACCTTGGAGATTGACAGAAAAGATATTCAGAGAGGCTCTGCTGCCACTTCTCACTCATCTAAAAATCATATATTCAGCCTCTAAACATGCATGTTTTGTGCAGGATCATGAAACTAAATAAGGCTCATTAGCACTGAAGAAATGGAAATTGTTGATCAATAAAATGAAAGAGAGAACTAGTGGGAATTAACAATTTTTTTTCTTTGGTATTGCAGTATGGCCAATGTTGTGCTGCAGTCAGTGCCCTTCTGACTGAGCTGAACTGAGCTGTTTCTGCCAACATTTAAAAGAAATGAATATGCTCTATTTCTTACTACAATGCATACCTGCACTTTTAAGCATAATCTATATTGCCCTGTGATGGCAGCTCAGTGATATTTGCAAAGTGATTGGATGACTTGAGCCTAGCTAAGGCTGCAGTGGGGCCTATGCTGCAAAAATCTCCTTAAACCACTTAAATCTAAAGTCCAACACCCTGTGCTAAAGGACTAAACTGCCTGTAGAAACAACTTCTATTCCCTTCTCCTTTCCTTTTGCCCTCTACAACATAGCACCAATACACATGTAAGAAGCCTTATGTGTGTGTGTTATGTAGTTGTATATTCAGACTCTAAACAGAGGAGTTGAGTCTCTGGAGCCATTAATCTTTGCCTAGAGCTAAATTCAGGATATATATTTTATGTTTTGGAAATTATAGTGTAAAGTAACAGGCTCAAGCAAAGCTGAAGAGAATAATAGCAAAACAGAGAGGAGGCATTCACAGGGCAAAGATTGAAAAACAACTGAATCAGATTGAAGAAGACTTTGTACCCAGTGCTGCATGCAGTTAATAAGACATAGTTCCATGACTGGCTGTATTGGGACTTCCTTGTACTGTGTGTGGGTTACAATTGTATTTTAAAAAGGGGTGAAGGAAGAGGCAACAAGAATCTAATCTTTGAGAGTATGCAATAGAGGCCATCCCCAGAGAGGACAACAGACCTGGCATAGCGATTTCTCTGCTGTTTTTCAACCTTGTAGATCAAAGTAGTTCTGTAAATGTGGTAATGAAAGACCCACAGATTCCCTGTGCAGTGGTGCCCTCTGGTGCTGTAAGAGCACCTGCCTGCATGCTGACACTGGCCATGAGGACCTTTATTCAGATTAAAAGGTTACTGAGTGGTGCATGGTTCACCTCAGGCTCTTGAGAATGCAACAAATATTGAAGCTTCCTAGCTCTGGGCAGATGAACTTACTACTGGTGGTACTGTCTGATTTTAATTTCAAAGCTTAACGGGTTGTAGATGTAGCAACAGATTTCAGACAAGAAGGCTATCTTTAGAAGTCAAGTAGCTGTAATATATTAATGTATTAATAGTATACATGGAAGTAACATGTTGTTCCTATTGAGATCTTGCAACTTCATCATGACTATTTAACAGAATTATTTGTGAATTAACTTGCACTCCTGGTAAGAGACTAGTTTTAGTGTTTTATTTTTTGTGTTTTTTAACTCTTGGCTGAACTTGAAATGTAAATGTGAAATATCAAGGGTTTGGTATTTAGCTGATCAAGCTCTCTCAGTTCTAAAGTTTGGTCTCAGCAGTTAGACCTTGGCTCCCAGGAGGTGGCTTGCAAGTGTGGCATCTCCCTTTTATCTTGTACTTGCTCAGGAGGGAAGTGGAATGGGAGATGTTGTGCAAGATTTCTGGGCAGCAGAGGGGAAACAGGACCCTAAGATGGCTAACATCACCTGCCACTGAGGCAGTGTGTTCAAACATATGTAAATTAATGTTGAACTCATCCAAAACTGAATAGCTGATTCTATTTGAAAAAAATCAAAGCTTTTTTTGTTTTATATCAGCTTGGCTCAGATTTTTTGCCTAGGCTTTACTGAAGGAAAGTTGTAGATCTGTGTACCTTTCAAAACTTTCCCTCAGAAAATTTCCCTGAAGAAATAGATTTTTAAATGAAAAATTTTCAGCCTTCAGTGTCACTCAAGTCCAGAATCCTCAGGGACCTGTAAAAATGGTGAAATTGTGCAAATCTCTGTTCTGAGTTCTACACAGTCTAAATATATAATTGGATAAGTGATAGGGGCTAAAAGGTAGTTTTGTGTCACATCTTTGTCAGATAAACAAATCACATTTATTTGAAGTTTCACGTTGTTTTGACAAATTTCTACACTTGAAGCCTGTGATGGGTTGACCCTGGCTGGATGCCGGGTGCCCAGCAAAGCCACTCTATCACACTTGTGCTCAGCTGGACAGGGGAGTTAAAATATGATGAAAGGCTTGTAAGTCAATGTAAGGGCAGTGAGAGATCACTTACCAATTACTGCCATAGGCAGAAGAGACTCAACTTGGGGAATTTAATTTGATTTATTACAAATCAAATCAGAATAGGATAATGTGAAGTAAAAACAAATCTTAAAATGCCTTCTCCCCACCCCTCCCTTCTTCTTAGGCTTAATTGCATTCCCAGTTCTCTACCTCCTCCCCACCAGCAGTGCAGTGGGACAGAAAAAGGGGATTACTGTCAGTTATCAAATGTTGTCTGTGCCACTCCTTGCATCTCAGGGAGAGGACTCCCCATGCTCCTCCCTTGTTCCACTGCAGGGTCCCTTCCATGGGCTACAGTTCTTCATGAGCTGCTCCAGTGCAAGTCCTCCATGGTGTCACATGTCCTGCCAGCAAACCTGCTCCATCATGGGCTCCTTTCTGCAGGGATTCAAAGGTCCTGCCAGAAGCCTGCTCCAGTGCAGACTTTCCATGGGCTCACAGCTTCCTTCAGACATCCACCTGCTTCAGTGTGGGTCCTCCACAGGCTGCAGGTGTATGTCTGCTCCACTATGGATCTGCATGTGTCACAGCCTGCCTCACCATGGTCTTCACCATGGGCTGCAAGGAAATCTCTACTCCTCCCACCTTCTTCACAGACCTTGGTGCCTGCAGGGCTGTTCCCCTCACATATTCTCATTCCTCTCCTCTTCTCTCTGGCTGCAATTTGTTTCTGCACAATAACTTTTCCTCCCTTAACTATGTTATCCCAGAGGCATTATCACCACTGCTTATGGGCTCAGTCCTACACAACAACAAGCCCCTTTTGGAGCCAGCTGGCATTGGCTCTGTCAGACACAGGGAAAGCTTCTGTCAGCTTCTCATAGAATCCACTCCTGTAGCCTCCCAGCTACCAAAACCTTGCCATGTAAACTCAATAAAATGCCAAGGTTTTTGTGACTGAACCCAAACCCCAAATCCTCCAAAGCTTGCCTATAAGCAAAGCAGAGATGGAAATACCAAATGAAAAGGCAGAGCAAGCACAAGTGCCTCTGACTGGAGAGTTCAGGATGACAAACATTTTAAAGAGCTCTGTGCCTAGGTCAGATGTAGGTCAGGATGTCCTATAAGGGCTAGTTCTTAGTGCCCCAAACAGCCATGCTTTGCAACAGACTAGGCACATTGTATAGACAAGAAAAGGCTGAAGAACAAAGGAAGAGGCTGAATTGCTCTTCTCGTGCTAGGATGAACTGGCCTTAGAGAGACCTGTGAATGGTAATACTGCCTAGAAGGCTGAATGTGCAGCTATTTTCTTTTGATGTGGCTGAGTAAAATAGATTGTGGAAGACATCTGCTTTAGAAGTATATCTGGCACAATAAATAACATTTACATGACTCTTTCAGAAAATATCACTGTGACATTTACAGTTGTTTGTTTTTGTTTGTTTTTTGTTGTTTTTTTTTTAAACCTGTATCCTTGCTTAACCTTTTCTGAGACTGAGATATCAGCTGCTTTAAAGAGATAGTTGATAGTTTTCTTTCCTCCTCTGAGCAGTGGTTTTATTTTTATCATGAGTGCTACAGAGACATATGGCATTTCACAGACACTTCCAGATTGTTACTCAGAGGGATTTATAATTTGATCCCTGATCCTACACAGAGTTTTTCAAGAACCATCCATTGAATCTTGCAGAGCCATGGCAAAGAGAGTGAAGTGCCCTGAGGTTTTAGGGTTTAAGTACATCTAGTACTACAAGGGAAATCAAGAATAGCAAATACCACCCCCACTTTAGCCCCTGCCAAAGGACCTGAGCAGAATAGAGACAGCAATGAGTGTGTATGAAATGCTTATGATTACCTTGGTGCCTTTTTACTCCTGTGTTTAAACAGAATACATACACAAATTAATTAATTGTAGGCTAAAATCTAGAAATAGTGGAATAAAGAGTTATGTGACTATGAATGACAGAAAACAAATTCCAAAGAGAAAAGAGAGGAATAAAAATCCAAAGTTTTGAGGTTTGGATTGTATCTATGTATCATGGTCAACAGAAATTTACATAAATTTTGGTGTTTCTTTTTCACAATATTTTGGCAATGGTCTTGACATCTTAATTGAGTCACATAAATGTGTAATAATCTTGTATATTTTTTAATTTCATGTGAACTATTTGACATACAATTGACAATATGACATCCTGAAGAAGAGAAATGCAGGCTACAAATAAGAATCCTAAATTAAAGTAAGCAATTATTTGAGGGAGTCTTGATTATGATTTTTTGCCAGTGGGGCTTGAAACACTGGGAAATTACTTAAGAAAGTAATTGCTTCATGTTCTAGTTCAATGTCATCCTCCACTAAAGGCCCTTAAGATGAAATTAACCTAGCAATAATAAATATACACAAGGAAAAGATAATTTAAATGGAAGAAACCGGTTGAAAAAAAAGAAGTATTAGTAGATGTGGATATAAGTTTCCTGCCAAGTGTATGCAGGGAAAAAACCATCACCTGCAGAGTTCCATTCCCTGCTTTCTTATCAGCTTTGGAGTTATTGTTTTATTCCTTCTTTTAAAGCTTCTGCTCTTTTCCTAGCTTTTCTGCTCTGCGTTTGCTGAAGTGCATGCCCTTATCTGTTAGTGCCCTGTTGTTAAAACAAAACTACCCTCCATGAGGGTCTGATGTCATTGCCATTGAAAAAAATCTTCAAAATGAGAGGAGAGCCTGTTATCTTTGATGCACATTTCCAAGACTTACTGGTATAAACGACCATCTGACATCCTTAAGATTTCTTAGACCTTTATAGCGTTTCCGTCTTCACTGGTTTCATGCTTTCCTTTAATATCAGCTACTTTGTGTAGCTGTTGAACTACATGTTACCTTCCTATGTACCTCGATCTCTTCTGCGCAGAAATTCTTTTTCTGCAAGAGGCTGATATTCAAATGAACACTAAGTAACAATGATGACTACTCACATGTGTAACAGCAAAGTGAACCCTTCCAACATCTTTGTATGCTTGATATGGGCATGAGCAGGATGCATATTCATCTGTTGCTGAACAGTACTTAGACAACATCAAGCCCTTCTGTGTTTCTCATGCTGTTCTGCCAGTGAGTAGATTGGGAGTGTGCAAGAAGCTGGGAGAGGGCACTGCCATGACAGCTGACTTAGCTGGTCAGAGGGATATTCCAGACCATATGACATCGTGCTTAGCATTAAAATCTCAGAGAGAATAGGGAAGAAAAGTGAATATTTTAATTTTTTTTTCCTCAGATTTTGTTTACATGTGCCAAGGCTTTGTTTTCTGTGAAGGTACCTAGACATCTACCCAGCAGCATGAAATAGTGAATAAATTTCTTTGTATTCCTCTGCTTGCATGTGCATCTTTGCTTCACGTATTGATGCGTTTATGTTAAGCCACAAATCTCACTTTCAGCCTTCTGATTCTTGTCTTATCCTTCTTGCAGGGAGTGAGTGAGTGGCTGTGTGGGGCTTAGCTTGCTCTGATGCCTCCTAGCCAAATACACAAATACTGAGAAATTACAGGACTTGGGACACTATAAAGACATGGTAAAATTAAGAATAGAAAAAGGAATTACAAGAAGGAGTAAGGCTAAGAAATTATTTACCCTATGTTAGGTCTCTATCACCTGAGAGGTGAACATGTTATTGCTATCAGGTGCTGCGTGGACCAGGATACTGCATTGACTGTGGTTGCAGAACTGTAGTGGTTTAACCACAGCTCATGTACCAAGACCTTTTGCCCTGTTTTTGCCAGCTTTTCTGCCCCAAAAACACTCTTACTGCCAGCCACACTGCAGGAGAAGACTGGTTAAACACTGTTGGGCTTTCTTCAGTAAGAGTGGCTGCTGCCAGCTAAGAATTAGGAAATTTTATGTAATTCTTTTTGTCACAAGACATCAATGTTGTTGGCAGATGTGTGGTATTATTTCCCCTTCTTAGACAGTGATTTTTATTTGCATGCTTGGAATGGTACAGTGTGTAGACTTAACTCTTATCAGTCTTCCTCCTTCTGCCCTTTTACCCAGACCTTCTCCTGGCAAATAACTTTGTGGGGATTTTAATCACTTCAGGATTTTCTCTTCTTTCCCCCATTACCCTTTTCCCTTTCTTCCCATACCTTTTCTTTCACTCTTTCAGTAAAGGACAATATCATATAGAGATACATATATTTCTAAAACTTTTAGTTAGAGGTCTGATTTTCAGTAGCCCTTCTATCATGTCGTGCATCTGAATCTTTGGGGGAATTAGGGAAAAGATATGTAGAAAGAGTCCTTTATTTGTTAGCTCTATTTCAAACCTACTCCAAGTAAGCAATGCAGAAAACCTGATGGTAGAGCTTTTAGGGCTTGTACAGGAGAGAAGATAATACCCTGTTCTGCTCTTTCTGGACAGAAATGGCTAGGATTAGATTTGTCATGAGTGACATCACCAGGCTCTTCTAAAAGAAAGGCTAAAGCTCAATGGGCATGTAAAATGAACTTTTATCTTTGTGTCTCTTTCTCTGCCTACAAGTTGCACATATATTTCCTAAGTGTACAACAAATAACTGTTGTATTTCTTGCCATATATGAGTAAAAGAAGTCAGGTCCTGGAACTACCTGCCCAGATCTTTTGGCAGTATTAATTTGGGAGGAATGTTCAGAGAGCAGGATGTGTTGTAAGCAGTTTAGTCTGTAATCTGCTCCCTACTTATTCCAAGTTGTATCAACTGAACAAATGCAGAGAAATGCTTCTGAGTTGTCCTGGTTGTTAAACTGGTTATGTCTCACACAGCTCCTGAGTTATGAGGGCAGTAGTCACTGTATTTGGAAAAAGCTGTGAGGGGATGGTTAATGATATAGAGGCAATGGAGCAGTATTTGTCAAAAAAGACAGTAGCAAGTGAACTCTTGGGTAGCTTCCCTAAACCTAAACATAAGCAGACCCAGGATTGTTTGTGTGGTGATTAAAACTGCCTATTTCCCTTGTGTCCTTTCCCTTCTCCTGCTCCCCCCTGCAGTTTCCTTGGAAAAATACTACATTCATCACAACTAGAAATTTCTGGGAATGTATCAGTTCTGATCAAAACAAGAACATTCTCAAAACAAGGATGCATTGTAGGGAGCATTTGAGAGAATTAACTACAAAAATTGCTTGAGTTCTGCACACTCAATGTATATGACAAACTTAATATGTGATGATTATTTTAGAGAGCTTCTCCACCCTGCCCCACCACCATCCTTTCATCTCCTTTTTAAAGATCTAGTCTCATCCACTTTAAAAATCTTGGAAAATGTCATTGCAAAACCAAGGAAATTTCCCTCTCTGATCTGGTTGACAAAAGGTGTTGATGTATTATGTAGACCACATAACACTCTTATGGGATGTGATGTTTTCAAGCTGCTTGTGCTGTGTGCAGCTAATCCATTTCCATTGGCCTCGTGGCTGCAGATTAGGCAGGGTGCATCTGTGCACACACATTACCTTTTATAGGGCAGAAATAGTCCTATGGGATTGACAGCCTTCTTGTTTGCTGCTCTGGTCCTTGCAACTCTGAGTCACAAGCCTGTGTGAATGGATGTAGCCCATTTGATAGGCTTAGGTCTTCAGAAGTGAATAGAAGTCCTAACTATATTTAGAAAAACTCATACTTCTATTTCTTTTGTGGAGAAACATCCTATATCATTAGCTCTCAACCTGTATTACTCCAATAAAGGCAATTAGTTTTCCCCATGGCAGAAAGCCTGTTCTGTATTTGGCAGCTGCCCTTGGAGCATATCCTTGGAGCAGATGGCTGCTTGCCTGCCAAATAAGATACAAATTAGATTTCCAGATGATTGAATGATGGTGGCAGGAGAGCAGCCATTCATTGTAACTCTTCCTCTACTGCAAATCCGGTTAATCAGTGAGAACATAACCATTCACTGCTGGTGCATGTGCTCTGCGTGGGGAACCTATCAGTGGATGCGCCCTGTAGGGAGATTGTGGGATAAGTTAAAAGGAAATGTTTTGCTCTTTGTAAATATTTGTTTGTAGAGAATAGCAAATCTGTCTTCTACAGGAGCGGCTTGCCAAGCCTGACTTAGTCCATAAGGAAAACAAGAAATTAGTATCTATGGTCCCCATATGTGTCTCCATCAAAGTCTGCACTGTCTCGCAATTAGGCTGAGGTCCCATGCAGCAAGAGAATAACTGTGGAGCTGTATTGTGTGGCAGGTCTATTTGTGATGAGCTTTTAGGTTCAAACACCAACTCCCCATTAGTTGTATTTGTGTATCAAATCAAAGTAAATTGCAGAGCACTCTGCTTGGTCCAGGAGGACAGGCAAAGAGCCTAGTAACTTATGTTTCTCTCATGCATTGTTTCTTTCTATATTTTAAATAAGATGCATGTTTATATTTGAACTTGATTTTTTCAACATAGTCAAAGGTGAGCAGGTAATTGGTGACAGGTAAATGTAAGACCTGGACAAAGGGCTTTAGTTCTGTTCCAAAACTGTTGGAAACAACCAGACTCACTCCATGCACTTGTGAAGTGGAGCCAAGTTCCACTTGGAACCTCATGTTCTAGCTAGATAACTGGGAAAAAAAAAGAATGAAAACAAAATAGCTTTGAAAACAGACTAGAGGGAATAAACAAAAATATTTTTTCTCATGGCGGAAAAATAAATATAGTAGCACCACTAATAAGCTTGGCTGAACAAATGTGTTTCCAATGAAGTTAACATTTATATTGATAAAATAGTGAAGGGAATCTGGCTTAGCACAGAAGTCAGGAAGTAGATCTGCAGTTGATGCTAGCAGATGTGGTTTCTACTGAAGTCCATGAGGTTATACTAATCCACAAAACTGGAAAAAAACCAGCTCTGGGACAACTACAGTCTAGGGACTGTTTCTGCTCTTCCTTATTCAAAATGCAGATTTCTCCATACCTTTATCTTCTCTTTCTTTAGTATGAATGACAGAATTACAGAACATGCAGAGTTGGAAGGGACCCACAAGGATCATCGAGTTCAACTCTTAACTCTGCACAGGACCATCCCCAAGAGTCACACCATGTGCCTGAGAGTATTGTCCAAACGCTTCCTGAACTCTGTCAGGCTTGGTGCTGTCACCACTGCCCTGGGGAGCCTCTTCCGGTGCCCAACCACCCTCTGGAGGAAGAACTTTTTTCTAATATCCCACCTAAACCTTCCCTGACACAACTTCAGGCCATTCCCTTGGTTCTTGTCACTGGTCACCACAGAGAAGAGATCAGTGTCTGCCCCTCCTCTTCCCCTCACGAGGAAGCTGTAACTACAATGTCTCCCCTCAGTCTCTTCTCGAGGCTGAACAGACCAAGTGACATCAGCTGCTCCTCATATGGCTTCCCCTCAAGGCCCTTCACTATCTTTGTTGCCCTCCTTTGGACACTCTAGAAGAGCTTAATATCTTTCTTATATTGTGATGCCCAAAACTACACACAATATTCAAGTTGAGGCTGCACCAGTACAGAGCAGAGCAGTACACTCCCCTCCCTTGACTGGCTGGTGATGTTTTCCTGATGCACCCCAGGACACAGTTGGCCTTCCTGGCTGCCAGGGCACTGCTGACTCATATTCAACTTTCCATTGACCAGGACCTCCAGGTCACTTTCCATGGCACCGCTTTCCAGCATCTCATTCCCCAGTCTGTATGTACATCCAGGGTTACCCCATTCAAGGGGCAGAATCCAGCACTTCCCCCTGTTGTACTTGATAAGCTTGATGGTTGCCCATCCTCCGATTTGTTGAGGTGTCTTTGCAGTACCTCTCTGCCTTCTAGGGAGTCAACAGCTCCTCTGAGTTTTGTGTCATAGAATCATAGAATCAATTGGGTTGGAAAAGCCCTCTGAGATTATCAAGTCCAACCCTAGGTCCACTCCAGTCCATTTACTAGATCATGGCACTCATTCCCACGTCCAATCTCAGTTTAAAAGCCTCCAGAGATGGTGAATCCACTGCCTCTCTGGGCAGGCCATTCCAATGCCTGATTACTCTCTTTGTAAAGAATTTTTTTCTGATATCCAACTTAAATTTCCCCTGGCAGAGCTTGAGCCCGTGCCCCCTTGTCCTATTGCTGTCATCTGCAGACTTGCTTAGTATCCCTTCCAGTCCTGTGTCCCAGTCATTTATGAAGATGTTGAGGAGCACAGGCCCTGAGATGGAGCCCTATGGAACCTCACTAGTGACAGGTCACCAGTCAGCTATCACCCCATTCACTGTTACCCTCTGTGCTTGACCCATGAGCCCATTGCTCACCTACCACATGGTATGTTTATCCAGTTGTGTGCTGGATATTTTGTCCAGAAGGATCCTGGGAGAGAATGTTTAAAGCTTTACTGAAATCACAAAAGATTACATCAACTGGCTTCCCTTGTTCAACCAGTTGGGTCACCTTGTCACAGAAGGAAACCAAGTTTGATGAGCAGGAATTCCCTCTCATAAAGCTGTGCTGACTGTGACCGATGACAGTGTTGAATTTCAAATGTTTTTCATTACTTCCCAGAATAATCTGTGCAACTTTACCAGCACTGAATGAGACTTACAGGCCTGTAGTTTCTGATGTCTTCCATCTTGCCCTTCTTGAAAATCAAGACAATGTTGGCCAGCTTCCTGTCAGCTGAGACCTCTCCAGATTCCCAAGACTGCTCAAAAATCACTGAGAAAGGTTGTGCGATGACATCAGCTAGCTCTTTGCTGATTCTTGAATGAATTTCATTTGTAAACCCGCAATTATTTAATTAATCTAATTTTTAATATTCTTTTCTCCAAGAGATTGTTTTCTACTTAGTGCATCAATACATATATAGATGTATTAGCAACTGTGTTAGTGTTACTGTGAGACAAAAAGTAAATACTTGTTGCAGCTGTATTTTTAGATAATTTGTCACTTTTCTACTCTTCATTAAAAATGCATTACCTTCTGCAGCTAGTCTTTGACTTAAAGAGCCTTTAAAAAGCATATAGTTATTTATTTTTTTATGGAAGAAATCTAGAGAGGATGAGGCCAAAGTCAGCACAAAGCTTTTCAGAAGGGTCAGCAACACTCAGGTTTGCAGTTGGGGAGTAAGGTGCTGAGGCAAGGTGCTGAGGAAGACTGGGGGGTCTCATCAGCACTCAGGGTAGATGCAGGATCTGGGCATGGGGAAGGACAGCTGGATAACCACAGGATGCAGAGTTAAGAGACTACAGCAGGATGCCAGGGATTAGTAAAGTCCATAGCAGAGAGGTTGGAACTAAATGATCTTTAACGTCCCTTCCAACACAAATTGTTCTATGATTCTACAGATAAGTCAAAATATTTTAAAATAGCTACTATGGAAGGTGATGAAGAGGAGTTATGGGGGTTTGAGGAAGGTCTTTGAGGTTTGGGGGGAGAATATTTCTCTCTAAATTTCTCCACCCTTTTTCCACACACCTTTTTTTCACACACCTTTTTCTTCTTCTGCAAAGAGGAATTCTGTGATGAAGTGGAATGGCCAAGATGAAGTTCCATAGGAGGGGTTTGGAGAATCAATAAGGTTTTCTTCTCATGCTTGTGCTCAGAATGGGGCTGGAAATGAATGCAGCATTTCCTATTGCTGTTGTGGGGCTGCTCAGAAAAAGCAGAGCTGTTCCAGCAGGAGTCTTGCGGTGACGGTCACAGAATGACCCCACACTGTCAAAGCAGGATGGATTGCAACCCCAGGCTGCATCATATTTTCTGTGCATAGGTTCTCTGGAGGAGACTTCAAAATCTAGCTGTGCTCTGAAAAGAAACTAGAAGGGCTTTGAACTTTCCATGTCTGTTATTTCTCAAAGAAATGTGCTCAGTTTAGCAGTGAAAGAAGGTTCCTTGTCCTGCTGTTTCTTTGAATGTTCAAGCTGAACCTTTTCCCTGGCTTTCACCTGTTACAAAGGCGCACTGTCCTAGATTTAGACTCACTTAAGATATGTCTACATTTGTTGAACAGATATGGGTTTTTTGCCTAGTTTCACCTAACATTTGTTTATGTTAAAATCTTAAAGTAGACAGAGTGGTTAGCAGTTCAGGTGGATTTAGCTAGCTGAGAGAAATGCACAGGTTATTCAGTGTTGATTTTCAGTAGTTCTTCTGTGGAAAATATACATTGCCATCAATGTACTAGAGGTTTAGAGGGAACTATATAAGATTTCTGAAAAGACTCTTTTTTTTCCTAGTAAAAGCAACACCAGTGGTACACCAGTGTCACTCTTTTGCCAGAAAGCAAATAGCCATATTGATTTAGGGTCAAAAAGAACTCACTTTAATTTACCTCCCTTAGCTCTAGTGGCTCTGAATTGGTATCACAATAAAAGCCAGTGGTAGCCTAAGAGAATAAGCCTAAAAATCACTAAAGTCATTGTACAAAAATCAGTAAGCCTAATAGTCACTACATAAAGAAATGCCTCTAAAGACAAGCTTCTGTCCTCATAAAATCTGTTCACCCTGGAAATATTGGTGAATATTTTTCCTACTTGGCAGAGTTGGTAAGAGGTTATTGGGTTTTGGTTTTATTTAGTTGATGGGGAATCTGAAGCATAATCAGTATAAGACACATCTGTTGTAGTGTCTTGTCTGTGGCATAGGTAGTATTTTTATTAAAGTTTCTGGAATTTCTATTTTTACCTTCAAATAGCATCTCTAGCATCTAAGGCCTGAAATAGGCACTGTCTAGGCATATGCTTCCTACATACACTTGGTATGTGCATCTCCATACACTGCCAGTAAAATTCATTCTGAAAGCAGCATACAGGCAACATGCAGACAAGGAAGGAAAATTTTTCAGCAGGGCTACTTTTCAGAAATCCTGTGGAACCTTTAACTTCCCATGAACTTTATTGAATTTGTTCATTTATTCACTATTTCATTTTAATTCTCCGTCCCTTTTGAGGCAAGAATCTTATACAGGTAAATGACACACTTAGAAAGCCTGACATGGGTCACTAGTGTAAATTAGTGCTATGTACAAAACTGTACAAGTATTTAGAGATGGTGGATGATAAGCGTAACAAGACAGAGCCTGGTTGCCCACTCTCTAGAGAGGTTTATCATCTAAAATAATTGGGAGGTGAATGGCACATGTTTTATTAAGTATTTTTTTCTTTCTCTTCTTTGTTATGAGTCAAGGGAGTATGATTTACTAAAAGGTTCTGGGACATACTGTGCTTCCTTGGACTAAGGACCTGATTATAGACTAGATGATGGAGCTTATCCATGACTGTTCATGCTGATAAATCAGAGTTTCACTATACACCTAAACCTTCAATTCCTTTCTCTCCAATAGCAGATTTTTCATGTCATTGCTGAGCTTTCCTCCCAGGCTTCCTCTCTCCTCTTGCCCCCATTTATTAACCCTTACTAGAATGAATCTGCCCTAATGGACCCATCCTGACCAAAGTATTCGTACTTGCTTCAAGCAGTGTCAACTCTTTTAATTGTATATAAGTATTCCATGACAATGTACTTGTAAGAGTTAATCATGTAACCAGAATAATGCCTAGGCTATGATGCTACTTGTGGGATTTTTATGGTTAAGGGGAGAGAAACTATGATTTGTTTTATATAGATTGTGGTTAAAATGGGTAAATGTCTGCAGGCCCTTATGTGATTTATGTGGAAGATCCTGATGACATTTTCAGCTTCTTGCAGAGCTGGAGCTTAGGCAATGGTAGTAATAGATGTGCTTTAAATTATTTTCTTCAGAGCTTTGTGTTTGCTTGGTGATTCTCTGATCTGTGACCTATTATTAGTATTTCTTACAGGAACCTAAATTAAAAATATCACTTCAGGAAAAAAAAACCCTATATAGCCTACTGAGTTGAGCATATCTCTTATGCACTGTTTAAAAAGAAAATAGAGGATTTGAGAGAAACAGAGGGAATACAGAAGGCTTTGAGTCATACTTAGGTTCCTGTTGCTTTCATTGCTAATTGGAAACCAGTGAGACCATGTGGTTGGTAGCTAGTCTAAACCTGTTCTTAATTATTAGGGAGTAGGCTGAGACTTACATCAGGGATGGACAATCTTATATCTGGTTACTAAGATTTCTTTTTATTTTAATCTTTCTTCCTCAGTCTTTGGTGTTGCTGTCTCTTAGCTACAGAATACTGAGCTAGATAAACCAAAAGCTTGAGTCTTGTACAAAAAATAATAGCTAATCAATAAATGTTTCTCCTTGATTAGTACTGGTTCCTGCCCCATATTATTCTCTGTATAATAGCATCCATTTCATACTCTTTGGAGCTTCTAGAAAGTTCACCCTATTCTCAATAGTTTGCTTTTAAGAATTTTATTTAATTCAGCCATGAATTTCTGGTTTAAAGTTTATCCTAAATGGTACTGTTACCAAGTCTTTTTCCAGTTTGCACAGGTTTTCACTTGGATTATTAATTTTAATTCTATATTTAGCATGATAGTAGATGCTAGCAGCCACTCCGATGGCACTGTTCAACCCCTGTCTAGGATGTCCTGTTTAAGATTAGCATTAGCCTTTTTTAGTGGGTTATACCATTTCAGATTTTAGTACTGAAGTATTTGTGCTGTTTCTTTATTTCTTCAAAAGCCTTTTTGAATTCTTGCTCACTCCTGTTGTAATGCAGTTGTCTGTAGCCAGTTGTCTCAAAAGCTAATTTTCTTCACCAAGAAATGCAAAATTTGCACAGGTTATTCGCTCTTTATTTGAATATTGAGTACTCTATCTGTTCATAGATGCAGTAACTTGAGAGGATCATGATTTGCTAAGGGAGTAAAGGTGACTTTGGTTTTCCCCTCATAACTTACAGGATTCAGATGTCAGCAAATGTCAGAGTGAATGGCATTTTCTCTGGTATTTATTTGTTAGGAAATGTTTCTAGATTTTGATATTTCTTTGCACTTTTTTTTTGGCGTAAATATCTTTGACTTGTTTGGCGTTTTTTTGTTGGTTTATGTTTTGGTTTTCATTTTTGTTTTGTGTATTTCCTTTAGTAATGGAATTTTTCCTGCCATCACTCTGCTGCAATCATACAGTTTCTATTGAAACACTTCTGGAAGTCAGTATAATCCCAGTGGCATCCATAACAACTGATGTGTGCTAAATGGGATTGCAAAGAGAGATACTCTTCATAATACTCTACATACCAAAATCCATTTAATGCTTCCTTTTAAAAGCCCCAACTGAGAAAATGCTGAGTTTTGTTAAGCTTGACAAAGTAACATTTCGCTCCCCAAGCGAATGCAAGTAGGTGGATCTGATTTAACAACATTGTTGGAAAGAGAATTCTGATATGCTTAATAGTTGCTAGTTTATTTTCTTATTTTGTTCAAAGTATGAAGAAACCTACACTCTGCCCTACTGCCTGCAGGTTTGGTGTGCTGCTGTCTGTACTTTCCGACATCAACAGGGAAAGTAAGCTATATGCACCTAAAAAGAAACATGTTTGTGTATCTCATTCCCTCTGGGTTATCTGCTTGGCTGACAATAATCATGGTAGAAAATCACAGGGAAATACATAGTGAGGGTCTAGAAAACAACAGGAACATTATTGATTTGGAACAGCCTTTCCTACTCTGCATCATTTCTACATGAAACCCCAGGGTAGCGGGGATCCTAGTGACTAAATATGCTAACTAAAGCAAGAAGTAAATGAACAGGTTATGGGCAAATTAAAGCTGATTAAAAAAAATACAGGAACAGCAAGTGTCTGTCTGAATCAACCCAAAGATGGAAGTCAGTTGATCTTACCCAAATTGTCATTAGACTGAGATTTTGGACAAAATGTTGTATAAAGGTCCTTCATGTTAAGCTAGTATCCACAATTTAAGGACTCTTTGGACCATTGAATAAACAGTGTCTTTGAATGGAAGCTGAATTTTTGCTTAGGTAACATTACAGGTTCCCATAGAAGAGGCCTAAAAAGTGGTATGTGCATCATCTTACTGGCCACATCTTAACATGGTGACAAACGCAACAGAACCAAGTTTTCAGGCAAGGGAGGAGCAGAAGCTGTGACTGTTAACTAATGGGTGTGCTCAAGGCAGACTGAACAGGTCCAAGGTGCAGTTAGACCTGTAACATCATTCCTCTTTTATTCCCCGTATATTGCAGAATGTGGTTGCTGTAGTGCTCATATTTTTTGCACTTTCACCCACATGGTTTTTCCCTCCCTTTTGTTTATGTAAGCTTGTTCACTGACTGCAGTTTCTTGGTCTGCTTTCATGTTTTTATAGCATGATAGATGTTATTCCCATGTTATCACTCTCCTTATGCTCCTTCTTTTCAGTTGGATGTGTTTTTGCTGTTTGTTTTTTTAATGCAGAATGAGCTTTATTACATTTATTGGGGGTCAGCCTCATCGCAGATTTGCCACATCGATGAATAGCTAGAAATGTACAAATCATGGGATCTTGCTACTATTCATAAAAGTGTGGTTGTACTTTATTTTTCCTGGATCCTGATCCACTGAAACTAAGAATTTTTAATGTTTCATTGATCTGAAATTGCAATATTAATCAAATATTACAGTTGTCTCAACTGCACCTGTCTGTTCTGCTGTGTTCTGGCATTGTGAACACTTGGATGCACAATTACACTACTTTTAACCAGGAAACAAAATATTGTTCCTTCACATTGCTTTTTCTTTTCTGAATTTGTTCATTCAATATAGAAGTCATCTCTTGTATTACTCATGGAAAATTTTATTGTTACTGCACTGTAGTCATGATCAAGCCTATGTTTTCTATTGACTGAAATTTCATATTTTTGAGGAAAATATATACCACTCCCATCTGAGACTGAAGTACAGCCAATATCAGAGAACAAAGAAGTTTGATTCCTGGTAAGGTTAAGTGCTTTGGACAGACCTCAGCAGTTTTCCAACCTCTGGTGAATGCAGAGAGCATAAAGCATTTCCAGTGCTTCCTCTCTGGACCTCAGAGCAGCTTTTGTTGAAATAGAATTTAGCACCATGTATGAGAATTCATTTAATCAGTTAATTAAATGGCTTTATATGAGCCTGGGTATATTTAGAGCTTGGTTAGGAGGCTGTCATAGTAGTTTCAGTACTTTTGTCCCCTCCATTCTATTCCTATTGTCACTAATATCTATAAATCTTAATTGAAATTACAGAGCTTAAAAAATGTGCTAGTCTGTGCTCAGCTGGGATGAAAAGTGACTCTCTGGTCCTGGGCCAGCAAAGTAATCAACAACGTTTAACCATTTCTAATTGCACAGGATTGGCGCTTTAAGGTTTGAAACAAGATTCCCACACCTCAAAGTTAAAATTAAATGCAAGTAAAGGCCCGAGGTGGGGAGAGAGGAATTGATCAGGTCAAAAAGTCCACTGCTTTAGGTCTGTGTACAGTCTGTGTGTGACTTTGAATACTAGCTCATTAAAGGCAAAGTGCTTTTTCTTTAAATGCTTATTTCTTCTGACTGTATTAAGAACTTCTTTTCAGAGTTAACTTTTGGAAAAAGATCCATGTAAAATGAGAAGCCATGTTTTTAATCTCAGGTTGAATGATGTTGATATAGATGCCAGGGAACTGCAGAAAATACTTCGTGCCTAGTGAATTGCTGTAATCTTCTGGTGTAGAAATGATGCTGTGTTTAATATCTTGTTGACAAGTTTGGTGGCTGAGGTGCCATGACCAACATGAGTTGTAAAATGAAGGATTGGGACTTTGTGCAGAAATTAAGTAGTTTTATTCTAAAACAGAATGAAAAATATTTGACTGACCCCATAGGAAATCTGACCTATTCACTTGATGTTACTTTCACCTGTGCCTTTGTAGTACTTTCTCTCATGCCTCCACATTCACATTATATCTGATTATATCTGTCTACAGCAGGAGTGTGGGGTATGACCCTGCTAATTTGGCTCTGAAACTCCCCTTTAACTTTTCCTTGCGTAACTCAGATCTCTCTGCAGGTGTGCATATGTGTGTGTTGGGGAGCAGGAAGGTAGGCCTGTGAAGAATTATTCTGCCCTGATTTTTTGCTTTTGTCTAAGGTTTTGGGTCAGGAAAGCTTTTTGGTGGTCTAATTCTCATCTGTCCCCTAGAGCTTAATTTAATTTTTATGGCAGATACCATCTCTACTGTGCCTCCTTCTCTGAGCTTTTTGCAGCTGTTACTACCTCTGTAAGTCTCAGTGAAATGAGAGGATTTGTTTCTTATGTTACTCCCCAGTTTGAACTCTTACTGAACACTCTGTAGGCTCCACTGACAGAAGGTGCCCTTCTCCTGCCCCTGGATTTATCATGTGCTAGGTGTATTTAATCCCCCCATTCCTGATGTGGTCTAAGGGCTTTAGTAGGCTGTTGCCATCTTCCTGAGGAGAAGGGAATCTTGGGAGACACATGCTAGACTGATGGTGAAGCAGAGGAGGCTCTTAGATTCTGTGTGCCACCTGTCAAAGAAGGAAAACATCAAGAAGTTCTAATAAGCAGGAAGAGACAGCTGAACTTCCAAATGAGCTGTAAAGTGCTTTTTAGCTCTTCCCTGCATTGGTATTTAAGATGGCAACTGCTCACGAAGATGAGCACTGACTCTCTGCCTTCTGTTTACTACTGTGGAAGGTATGAGGAAAATGCAGTTAACCAGGCTTTGCTTCAAGGAATTAGGGCACTTGGGCTTAACCAGCTCTGAGACTCTGCTCCAGAAGAAAGCATTATTTATTTGTAAACATACTAAAAACTCTCAGTCACTCTTCCATGGAGGATCACATAGATTTGAAACAGATTCCAGAATTTAAATGACCCAAGAATCCTTGGAAAAATCAGTGCATCTAGATTGTTCTGGTGGATTGTCCATAATTTCTGTGTGAAATAGTGACATTTTCCTGTGAGAACGTCAGCATGGGTACAGAGAGGCAAAGTCAAAAGAAAGTGGCAGTGTAGTGGTTATTAAAGCACAAGAAAAAGGGAAGATGCATACAGTATTCAACTGGTAAGACAGTGATCTTATTCAAGTCCCATTTAATCACAGAATATAACCACAAAGGCATGAGCAGTGATTGCTACACAAGTGTTGCTGTACGCAGATACATCATGCTCAGATAAATGTTTTTTGGTTGTTTGGCTTGGTTTATTGCTATTGTTTGTTTCTAAAGTAAAACATGTGCGCTTTTACTTAAAATAAGAAATAATAACTAAATAATAATTGAAAAGAATGCCTAAATTTAAAGAGAGATTATTCTGTTATGTATCAATTATGGGTTTTATTAAGACTTACAAGTCAAAGGCAAGATTTTTCTTATATACCTGATGTATTTCTTATGTATCAAACGTTTTTCTTATGTATCATGGCATACATCTAAGATAGATACAGGAGTAAGAAAAAGGATAGATAAATTATGTAGATGAGTACGAATTAAATGTTCTGCTTATGCCTTGTGTCAAAGCATGTAAAGACATGCTACAAAGTGGAAGTAAGTAATGACCAATACAAATACAGTTTTTTCTTTTCTACAAAAATTATGCCAATTACTTTTACAAGTCATCACTTAGTATGACTGTCTTATAAAGCTATAGCATTAGTTCTTCATTATTTCTTCTTATCGTACATGTGTAAATGCATTAGTGAAGAATTGTATGAAAAATGTAGGTTGAGAGTGGTGGTAATATTTCTAACTTGATACATTGTTTATTAAATGCTGCTTTGTGAATTCTGATCTGGTGTCAGCCACTGGTGATGTATAGAAAATAGACTTGACCGATGTAGCCAGACAATCGACTCTGCTCTTGTCCCAAATTCTTATGGGCCTAAAACAGTCTTGCTTGGAGACAGCAAAGCTTTTCAGTTGTGTTTCTCCACCAAGTTTATGCTCTTATAGATCAAATTTCTCTTGTTCTGTGATTATACTTTTTTGCAAGGGATTTGAATGATTGTACTTTTATGTTCAGGAAACCGAACTACTTATTTAAAGCAGCCATTGTCTTTCATCCTTCGTGTTTTCTAAAGACTTTTGGGTTTAACTTTATAACTTCTGACTCTGCATTCTGATGTCTAACTTAAAAACAAGTTCCCCTCTAGCCTACAAATCTACTACTACAACCACTTTGTGTGCCCTCTCTGTCACTGTAGGCAGGATCTTCTCCTTAGCTGTTGTTCTTAAAATACTTTCCATGCTTTATCTAGGCTTGACAGGCTTTACTGTTTTACCTTCTTATTGGGCAACTGATCTGCACATGACCCAGATCTAGATTTTGCTGTGTTGTAGTTTTGGCTAATGCTTTAAAGAGGTGATTTTCCACACCCCAATCCTGCAACAGTGAGTAGAGATATTATAAAAATGCACAGATTATTCTGTTCAGCTACAAGGAAAAGGAAGGACTTCTTTAATTGTTATCCTTCTTTTCCACGCCTCACTTCTTGTCATTCAGAAAGAACTGCAGAGTTCTGTTTCAGTTGAGAGCTTTGCAATAATGGAAAACCGTAACTCCTTATATGATCCAGCAACTAGTTCCTTTCAGTAGTAACATGAATGCCAATTAAGAGGGTTAATACAGAGGGTTATTATGACCACCCTAATAGTGTAAGATTGCTGTTTTTTTAACTCCTTTTTATTGTATAGGCTTTTGTTCTTACTGCTTTGTTTTCCATAGTAGTAGTATTCTCTTTCAATAACACTTTTACCCACTTCCAAATAGAGAAAAAGCAGTGGGGTTTTTTTTAACACAGAGAGAGTTTTACACAGCAAATTAATGAAATATGGGGATTTTTAATATGAAATATGCTTAAAATTTCAATAGGGGTCAATCTTCATAAAATCTGTCCTGGATGAAATCTAATGTGATGTATTCTTTCATGATTTTGCCTCCTAAATCAAGGATTACTCATGCTGAAATCTGAAACTTTAAATCTGCTGTCAAATCTGACAGTCTATATATAGATTTAGCCAGTAGTATGGCAAATATTTGAAGAGCTGCTAGAATAAGAACTTCGAGGCTGAAAGTGGCAGTTGAATTATCCAGATTCACTGAGATTAAGGGAGCTGAAGGAACTTTTTGACTCCTTTCCTGTAAGTGATTTTGTAAAGAGAACTTTTTCCTCTGCCATTGCGACCCTTGATAGATCTGTTATAAAAGTTAAAACATTTATCAAAACTGCCACAGATTCTATGACCCATAGAAAAAGGACTATCAGACCTTAATTGCAATAGCTGTTTAATTTCAGAAGATCCCTTCCCTTGTTCACCTACTTGCTGACCTTTATGTCAGCTTCTAATTTCCTTCAGCAATTGACTCTTCTTTCTAGCTCAAGAAACTGTGGCAGCAAATGTGTCTTCTTAGTACAAAGGAATATTCAAACAGTGCTGTCAAATGCCTATCAAATTTACTCATGTCTACTTTCTCATCAAGTTTTTTGGAATAAAAAAGGTGGCTTGAACAAGTTTCAGATGATCAAGGAATGAGTTTCCCTAAATCTTTTTGTCATGGACATATCTTTTTTTTAAACATAAAGCTCAGTAAGGACTTGAAACGCTGCTTTCAAGTATATGCTGAAGACAGCTGTTTGGTTCAAGAATTGCTCATTTTAGCAACATATGCTAATGGAGCACACCCTGAGTTTACTCTGTTTCAAGGGACAGCTAATTGAGTGAGATCTGAAGAGAGGAACTGGAGTAGCAGCTGAGAATACCCAGAAAAGTTTTATGTATCTTCATCCAAAGTGAGGTTTCTGTATTATGCGCTTCTATATCTTTATCAATACTTTTTTTTTCCTTGAAAAGACTTCTGTTTCAGCACTGCCTGTCCCAGATTTATCTGCATACCACTGTTTTTGACTGATACACAAGGGAGTGATTTATAGATCTACTCATGAATGTCCTTATCTTACTGATTAATCAGCAAGTCAGTACTGATTAATAGTCAGGAACTGGAAACACAAAAAACACATCAAGTTTAGTTCCAGGCTACTCCAGTAGGAAGTAATGTTTAAATAAATCAAAATATCAGTTAATGAGATTATGTTTCTGTCAATTAGAACAGTTGGATTCCTAGAAATTACCTAATTACCTACACACCTAGTAGCCACAAATTTAAAAAATAAAAACAGTTCATCTTGTCAAACTATAATCAAACAGGCCCATCTACAGCTTAACAGGACACAGAAAGAAGTACACTGAAGAAAAGAACTGTTGTAATTTTTCATGTCCTATTTATTCCTGGGTTTAGAGAAGCAAACCATATATACTATATTTGATGTAGACATTCTACTTCCCTGTAGTCCATAAACCTTTCCTGCTGGTCATGTCTTTTGCAACTTGTTATTAAAATGTTTAGCACACTGAGAAGCAGAGGGTCAAGACTAGATCTTTACCGGGGTGTTTGAATCACAAAATTGATGTGTCTGTATAGTCTACTCAAAATTCATGAACAAAAATGATACTATAATATCTGTTATTATGCATAGCTATTAGTAGGGGCTGATTAGTCTGCATAACCAAAACGAATAAACCAAACCAAACTCAAATCTTATGCTTAAAACAATTTCAACCCTCTCCTAGTGAGAAATGTTCTAGAACTCAATCTTCCACAGCCATAGAGAACCCATGGTGCTATGAAGGAGAATGACACAGAGAATGCATGTGTGTAGGGAAAAGCACAAGCCTGCAAATACTATGTAATGCTATGTCCCCCACTAAAGTCAGTATGCCATAATTTGCCTTAATTGTCTCTCCTTTATTTTTAAAAACAATCTTATGACAACTGAAGGGGCAGTCCTTTGCAATGAGAAAAGAAGCAATTGTTTTTCAAAGTTTAGAAGGCAGATATATACTTCATATCTCTATCCCCCTCTAAAGGTTTACTAGTTTGGTTCCATCTAGGGACCGCTAGAACAAGCATGGGCCTCCACTGTCTAGTCTTTAATATCTTTCGTGTCACATGCTATTTTAACCACTTTTGGCCTGAGTAGGGATATGCATCAGTCCAGAAGACAGACTACTTACCTTACCCTTTTTGACTTGATTTCCATCCCTTTCAAGGAGTTATCCAAGATATCAGCTAGTACCATCCTTATTGAAATCAACTGTGGCTGGAATAACAGCTATCTTTGGAGACCAAGTATCCATCATCAATTTCGTTCTCATCGACTAGATTACTTCAAGATATTCCTTTAATTTTAAGGTAAGTGAAAAGTACACATGTTTACAGAATTTTCTGAAATTTCTCAAGTCAGTGAATATTTCACACTCTCTTCCATGACTGAAGAGATAGAATTACTGTCTCTGAGAGATATTTTAAGGAAAGACTATGTCCAAATAGGACAGAAAGAACAGAATTGCTAGTCACTTGACTTATCAATACAGTAATACATGAAATGAAGACTTAGAAATTGCTATTATGCCCTGCAGAGAGTATAGGAAGTTGTTACAATTGAAAAAAAAAACAAGACAACAAACTGTGAAGTACCACTGGGTTAAAGCTGTCATACATAAGAGACCAGCATGCATGATCTTCACTTAAAATATTTTAACACGCAAGAAGCACTGTGTACTAATCAGACTGTAGCAAAAATTTGCTAGAAACTAACAACTGTATTTAGCTTTTTTAAAATTTTCCTTTTTTGGGAGGAGGGGGTGAGGTGGGGGTGATATTTCTATATCTAAAAGAGTTCATCTTTTATACAGGTCAGCATCTAGTATTCTGGGAGTGTGATCACTATGCCACTTAGCGTAAGTACAGAATCTTTGAGACTGTACAGAATCAATCAACAACCTTACTGAAACAAGTGTCTCACCCCTGTAGGTATCTTCCTCTATAAAAGGGAGGCTACAGGACATAGCCAAGACCAGATACCAGGATAAAACACTGAAGTTCAGCAAGATTTTGTCCAAGATCAAGAAGTCTTCTGTTGCATTGGCCTCAAGGGTCACTGTAAAGCAATTCATTTTTCAGTATCACAATCTATGATGATTTCACAAAAATTCAAAAGAACTGTCTTTAAAATCATAAACTAGACATGGAAGATGAAGCTTAATACACTTCACACTAAATTTTTGGTCCTTGTTTCCAGCCCTTTGAAGTATCTAGGACAATGATCCAGAGATCTCTTACAATTAAATCTTACAGTGCTGAACTATAACTCCGTGAAAAGGCCAAAAGGGTTGTTCCATATTTTTGGAGATGCCTGATTGGCTTCAGGAAAAGAAGGTTCACATCCTAACTATTTCATCATACACATGCTTGCTTCCTTTTCATTTTTCAGAAAACACTGGATATGAAGAAGATAGGAGATAGTTCAGTGTGAGAGATGTGGTGCTTTTATTATACGTTATGGATCTGCCTCCCAGTAGTAACTCAGAGCAGAGTCTTTACAGATCCAGTGGCTCTGAAATTATACAGATATTTTAATTCCAGTTTCTTCTTGATCCTCCTTAATGACTTTTTTCCTAACTTCAACTAAAACAGGGTAGTGAAGGTTCTTCTGGAATTCTAAAGGAAGAGAATAATGTCAATTCCTTTTCAGTGACAATGACAGAAATTTTTACACCTTTCTTTAATGTTGAGGTATTTCAGGTTTGCCAACTTTGAATTCACAGTGATAAAAGATGACTCAGGCCAAGAGCCAGCGTGATTTAAAGCAGTTCATATGCCAAGAGGTGCTTCCTCCAGTCTATGTATGTATGGCCAAACTTCACAAACGAAGATTTGGGAAGGGCTCTCCCCACATGGGTGTGCCCTTCGAGTCTGTGCATTGGATTTTTTAGGTGAGGCTCAGCGTGCACTGAACTGGCCCCACCGTTTGAGTCCTGAGGTCCATTTGCCATGGCCGAGCGAGCTTGGACAGTGACAGTGAAGTCCTTGGGACTGTCACAGCACCTGGTACTAACCGGGGCTGACCCTGCTGAGCATCTGAGATCTGACGGGATGGGATGGCAGGGAGACATTGAACTGCCAGGGCACGGTCCCCACTGAGACTCAAACTCAGGTCCTTGGAATTTAGAGTCCAGAGTGCTCTCCTTTACACCACGGAACCTCCAGTCTATATATTTCACTGACAGGAAATAACTGTAGGTTTGTATAGAAGCAGCACACGAGATTAGGTTTGGTGGCTCGAGAGCTCACAAACCAATTATGCTAGTTTTGCCTGGTCTTACACATCAGCTAGTTCTCAAGGAAGTATCTAGGAAAGAACAAGTACATTGTTTGTCAAAGATGAAAAGGTTTAGTAGCACCAGTATAACCAGAGAAAATACTTTGCATTCTTTAGACTGACTTGGAGATCTACTCATCATGATTCCTGTTTCATAAGTGCTGTTGCCTGTGTACAGCTTTACAGGCCACACATAAATAGCATAGTTCCAAGAGAAATGGATAAGATCAAGTTTTCATGCCTACAGTATCTCTAAGTGACAGGAAAAAAAAAAGAAACATAGATAAAAGAAAGTAGAAAGAAATAACAAATTAAATAGCACATGTATTCTACAATTTGTAAAAAAAATACCACGAAGCAGCAAAGGCCACTTGAGTGAGCTGGAAATGTGCATTCACATACAAAGCTGCGAGTCAAGTGAGGTACAGCTGAAGGAACAGATTTGGTAAAAACTAAGGTGGAAATGGGAGAAGAGAAATAATATATGACTAACACAGAAATAGGATGCATGTTTTGTCTGATGTAATAATGCCTCTTTGGACTGAATGATAGTAGAAATGGTAATTAGACATGGCTTTAGACATGTTGGGTAAGCTGAGCAATGGGAAGTAGCAGAAGAGATTAGTTTCTCCAGGGAACACAAAATGTGCATTGGTCTGGCTAGACAGCCTTGCTTCTGCGCCTTCTTTGTTTATAGTGCAGCTGCTCCCAGCTGTCAAAGAAAACTCTGTATGATACTCTCTAGGCATATCACTATTATTACTTTACATATATTGAGGAAAGTATGAACTGACAACCTACTCCCTGCTTAAGCAGACAAAAGATTTCATATTCAGCCTAAAAGCTGTTTTTGCTACTGCAGCTAATACCTAGTCTAGAATTAGTATGTTGATAGAGACTTTAAATGGCATTTTCTCTGCATATGAAGACAGTACTTGTCCCATCGTATTATCTGAAGATGAGCAGTGATCCAAGAATGGCAACCATGTTTACCTTTTCTGTAGTTACATCATGTAGCTTTAGGCTAAGCACTGAATCAATCACTTCGGTAGGAAAGAAGTCATTGACGTCTGAGAATGGAGAGCAAATTGATCTAGTACTGATGGAAACTACAGTGTTTTCAACTACAGCATTGCCTGTATTACCACTACATACTACCTAAAAAGGTGAAGGAAAAAAGTCTGAAACTCTAGTTTCAGAGTGATGTGAGTTGTCATTATTTTTAGCAGAGTATTTAATTCCCTCAGACAGAGATCATTTGTAAGGGTTATTTTTTACTTAAGTCAGGGACAGGGACTGACTGTTATGATGGCAGACTGTGATTATAAAATTTCTATTCTACACAATCTGGAGAACCCCTGCAGGAAACAGAAAGATGCTTGATAGACAAAGCAGGAAAAGAGGTGCAGGTAGAGAATAAGTAGAGAATTTTAATTTCCATGACTATAACTTCTCTTCTACTGACTGCTAAATTTCAGTAGATTTCCTTAAAACCTAACCCTTTGTTCTGCTCTTCATTATTTCCTTAAGAATTTTTAAGAAGAGCTCCCTTGGGATTATAATGTCTGAACTCTTTTGAGAGTAAGAGCTTTTGTTTAAATAAACTTTCCCCTTTTCATTAAAATCACTTTGCTCTTGTAAATTAAAACTAACCTTTGGAATATAATAGTGATTACAACATGATCTTCTGCTCTGCATACTGAACTGAGACACCCGCTCTAGTTCAGAGTGATGTAAACAATGTTACACTTTAACTACAGTTTAAACATGATCCTAAGTCTTTTTGAAATGGGGTGAACTAAATATGCTGATTTTCAGGCACAACTTACGAAACATTTTGCAGTCATTTCCATGAAATATCTGAGATATCATGCTCCAAAGAACTGGAATTAAATGTGAAACTGGTTGTAAAATCAGTGAGATAGCCCTGAAGGAAAATTTATTCTCCTAATAAATGTAGTTGCCATACAAATACATTAATTTCCTATGTTAAGAGATTAACTCTTTTCTAGCTCATATTGTTTCCACACCAGCCCAAACTGCATAATCCTTGTGAAATTAGAATACTGTTAGTCAGAAAAAAAAAGTACCATGTAGCCCAATTAATTATCTAGCTATAATAGAAAGTCTTGCTTCTAAACATGAAAACGAGACAAATGACTTATATAGTGTAACTCATGTTCTAACATAAAACCTTGCTCCTGATTTTCATTAAGTGAGTGTGTGCCCAAGACATGTGTCCCAAGTCTCAGAATGGAGAAGGGTAGAAAAAAGACATGCAAAAAATTCAGCAGAAATACTTATGATCAAGCCCTTACTTATACTAGACCCAATAACAGTGCTACCTTTTTTATTTTAGCTGTATTTCAGACTCACACTCACATGCATATAATTAGGCCCATTTTATCCCTAATTGAGCTCTGAGGATCCCAAGCAGCAGGAGAAAAACATTAGAAATGGAAGCTTGGTTCTATACTCTTAACAGTTTTGGAGCACAGAGAAAGACATTTATCTTAGGAGTAAGGCTAGGACAGCACGATATTTCTTGTTAGGACAGTATCCAAATATCATAGATCATCAGCTGTTAGTGTAAGTCTGGTCAACGGAGCTGCTGCCAATTTAAGTAAGTTACTACCTACAATTCTGTATTGTTCTTTCCCACCTGTCCTTCTGAAGGGTCTGAAGCAATTGACCACTTTGGTGCAGGTGCGGAACAGTGAGGTACAAGTCCTGGATCTCACTGACAAACTCAGTGGCCTTGAGCAAAAAGCCTTGGGAAGTTTCCAAACTAGTCCTACTGGGCTTGTCACTCTAATTAAATTCAAATGATATGGACAAAAAGCACAACGTTTCCAGGGTAGCAAAGCTAGGAAAAACATGTCAAAATGAGCTGGGCTGTGGTCTGGAAGTGTCAACTTTAGGCTACTACATTTTAGGCTGAGGGAAAGATACTGTGTTCAGCTCTGGTTGTTTTTTGTTTGTTTGGTTTTGGGTTTTTTGGTTGGGTTTTTTTTTCCAATAGTTTTTAAGAAAGAGATAAGAAGGAGGAAAACAAGCCATGGATCTAAAGGTCAGGAAGCAGAAGGAAAAGCAGTCTAATGTGAGGTGGCTATTTAATTTCCCTCCAAGCTCCATTATAAATGTTAAGAAAGAGTATGAAAAAACCCACCAAACTAAAAATCTCTCCCCCAAACAAAATCTAACCCCCAGCCTAAAACCCACCAAACAAACAAAAAGAAAAAACAACCCTCCCAAAAAACCCCCCACATAACAAAAAACACACAAAAAATCTTAAATAAACGGACCAAACCACAGAAACCAAACAAATACCAAACCTCACACCTTGCTATTTATCTGCTACCTAATTACTATATTACTCTGTTTTGAGAGTGGAGTGGTAAATCCTCTTGTAATGGAGTCAAGCCTGGTGCTGTATCCACATTTACAATACATGCCAAATGCTACAGAGGTACCAGAACTGGTTTCGTTCAGGAAGTTTCCAGCTGCCAAAGCTATTAAAGAGTAGAAAGCTAGTTTGACTTACTCTACAAAAACTTAAAGCAGAATCACGTACTTTCCCCTGCTACCCTCCCCCTGTTCATTAGAGTTAAGACATACATCTCAAAATTAGTGACTGTTTTAAGAATCGTGATTTCTGAATGATGGGAACTGATTCTGTTGCTTCACCTCTTGTCCTGTGGCTGCATCTTACTGCTATTACTCTAACAATTCAAAGCACCTCTCAGTCTGATACCATGTGTCCTCTTTAAAAGGTCTAGATAGCAATTTTCCTCCTGCCTTTTAGTAGCTGCATCTTCCAAGATAGCTTTGTGTACAAGTAAATAATTCATCATTTTTCAGTGTAAGATAGAACTTTTAAAAATGGAGATACAACAGAAGTGGTAGTGTACTTTACACCTAGAACTGTGCTTGCAAGACATTTCTATTCCTCACTGGAACTTACCAGAAAGTGCAAATATGGACCCATTTATTACACTCTTAGATTCTAGACATTCCTTTAAATGCTGATTTTTTTAAATTTTTTTTTTCCAACATCTTTAATTCCCCAAATGGAGGCACTAAGCACCAGCCCATTTTATTCCTGGCAAAAATGGAGGAAAGCTTATTTCAAATTTCTAATTAAAATTCTTTCTTGCTGTGTAAGGAGCCCTGATGGGATTCCTCAGGGTAGTTGGATGGGTTTCTGATTGAATTACAACTGGCCCAATTGCGTGAATATTTAATTTAAGTGTTGTGAACTGAAAACAGCAATTAACGACAACCTGAATAATAAAAAGCACTACTTTACCTTCAATCTTCTTTTCTCCCACAGTTGATTCAAATTAGATGCTTAGTCACTGGGAAAAAACCAGGCGAACAAAAAAGTCAAATCCAGAAACAAAAAGCCAAGCAAGGGTCACAGTATAGGAAGAGGAGACTACTATGGTCCTTGTCCTTGAAGTCAGAAACATTTTGCCTGGAGGATAAATGTGTATGTGACACTGTTGCAGAACTGCCCTCATGAAGCACAGCTGTGCTCCTGAGCTGCCATTTATTCAATACCCTACACTGTGATTTCTGTCCAATCTCACTGAAGGTAATTTCAGACTATTGTCTCACCTTTATTATTATCACCACCAAGTGTTTTATGAGAGAACTACATTGCCCATAGGTTCACAGGGGAACATTTGCTAATCTGGTTGAAAATTCTGAAAAAACAGACTGGCCAAACCCTCTCAGCCCTACAGATGAGCTTCTGCGTGAAATGTCCACACTTAAAAATGAACATTTAGGCCAGGGCAATTAGGAGTGCTCCAGCTGTGCCCAATTCCCTGACTGGATTATAAATGTCTCCCAGAGCATACAGTAAAATGAGCTGCTACTCAGAGTGAAAATACAAGAATTTGGGGAGTCTTATAGCAAACTAAGTGCTGGGAGGATATGCAGTTACTTCTGATATGTTCTGAAAAGCTACTATTGTATGCACCCTGCCTTCAGAGAATCTGCTCCTCTTGTAGTTTGTAACTTTGTCAAATCTAAAAATTTAAAAGCTAATGTGATTTGGTCTAAATCCAAGATCCACTGTTTCAAAATATTCTTAGTAGTTGATGACTGATAGGACCTTGACAACTGGATTTTGTTTCTATACCTAAAGGCATCTTCAGAACAATCTTGAAGAAATGTTTAGCAATGGATCCATTTGTATTTCAGGCCATTTGCATTTAAAAGAAATACCTGAGAGTCAGTTTGGGTCCAGGCAAACTTTGGTTTCTAGGGAAAAGAGAGGAAATAAAGACAGGCAGGCAGGAGAACAAAGTATAAGTTCAATTCTACAGCAAAAAAAAGCAAACTGATTTTATCTCTGTTCTGAAATTTGAAAGGATAAGGAAAACACCTGGCTTGAAACTCCTTTAAAACTGTGTGGGCATAAATTTAATGTTAAACTTGGTACTTGAGCTGTCTGCAGTAATTGGTGGCTCAGTCTGTTTAAATGAAGATTTGGTATCAGATTGTTGCCTCTGCATGCACTGATATTGATCAAAGTCCCAATTTGACTGTGCATTCAGATTTTGTGACTGGTAGGTTGGTGATTTGTGCGTGTGTGTTTGTTGTTTTTAACATCCAAGAAGCATTGGCTTTGTAAAAGGTATTTTTAATGGTACTAACAGAATCATTAACTTAAGTCTGATTCTATTTAAGTATAATTGCCCTAGACAAGATGTGGGCCTGCAGCCAATTCTCAGAGTAGTCTATATGTGCCAGAAGTTCAAGAAGGGAGGTTAAGACTGTGTTGTTCGTCAGCATGACTGAATAGATCTGTTGTTAGAGAGGAGGGGCATCCACTATGAGACTGTGTGGGTTTCTGTCATCAGCCCTTGCACAATTTAGCTTTAATCAGCCATTTAGATTGTTGTAATATTCAGTCTATGCTCAGGGAGGTGATCCTTCATCTCTACTTAGCACTGGTGAGGCCACTGCTGGAGTCATGTCTCCAATTCTGGGTGCCCCAAAGCAAGAAAGACAATGACATCCTGGAAAGAGTCCAGAAAGATGAAATAGCATCTGTCAGACAAGGAGAGGCTGAGGGAGATGAGACTGATTATCCCAGAGAAACTAAGGCTCAGAAGGGATCATATTAATGTATATAAACATCTGAGGGGAGGATGTGAAGATGATGGACCCAGACTCTTCTCAGTGGTGCCCAGTGGGAGAATGAGAGTCAGTGGAAACAAACTAAAAAACAGGAAAAACATTTTTAGCCACGATGATGGTTAAACACTAGTACAAAGAATAATTTAATTTGCCCAAGACCTCAGAGCTTTCCTACATGAATTTCATTTCACAGGAAACCTAGAATACCTTCTTTTGTTTGAAAATGTAATAAAATATACTATTTAGAAATCACAAAACTTTTCACTAAACAGAAAGCCTATAGTTATTCCAGTTTCTTTCATAACAAAAGATACTACATTTATGGTATTAGATTGCTGTTTCAAAAACCTCCTTTGGCAAATGTGAATTAATATAAATGATCATTGTAACAATTTTTTTCATCAGAGGTATCCTGCAATTGAGTGTGTACTTGTATATATATTTTAAACCTGTACTTCTTGCATCTTTCCAGGTATTGAATAATCTAGTTGTTTTCTAGTTGAATTTAGAATTCTCAGAATTGCAGAATATGCAGACCTAAGATTACTCTAGAAAGTCTCTCCAGTTTTATACAACTGCAGCCCTTTATCTATTCAGATTAGCTTTATTCCTGCCAGGTAGGAAACTTTGCTTGTCTACAGAGAGGCTGCAGGTAATAGGTACAAAAAAAAAAAGAGGCAATATGGGCCGCTCTCCCCCTTACATGCAGCACGAACATAGCTTATTAGACTTCGGATTTTAGCACTTTTATTTGTTGAAATGAGTCAGAGCCAGCTGGACAGCTGTAATTCCAGAGCCAGCTAGAAGTTCTAGTGATAGTACTTAATCTCTCTTTTCACTGTATAAATAGAAAACTAGGCAGATAAAATGTAAAAATTGCATAATGATTATCATAACTTATAAAATTAAATTACACCACACTTTTGTTCAATTTTTATAAATAAGGGGATACATGACATTTTTAAAGGAATTTTAAGGTAAAAAATGGTCATCATGCGTTCTTTATTTCTCTGCTTCCCTAATATGTAAACTAGTTTAGTGAGAAGGAAAAATTATATCAAGTGCTGAGCTATCAAGGCTGTAATGTAAACATTTTTGAAGTCTATATGTACTATCAGCTAGATTCACACTATATAAGTATCACTTTAAAGACAAAAATCCATAGCTAAGATCTTCAGCACCCCACTTTCTGATTTATCTTAATGTTTAGATTATGTGGGTTCTGTATGAGAAGCTATCATGTACCTTACATGCTGCAAATCAAATGCTTTGTGAAGGGTATTTCAGATGAAATAGCTCACACCTGAAGTCTAGTCAATGAAGCCCCAATCAACTCCCCTCTTGCCTCAATTCTAATCAAAAAGACCCAGACCTACTAAAACCACAATGACAATCTGAAACAGAGCGACCTACCCCAATGACTTTGAATAAATTGCTTTCTTACTGTGCTGTGCTGTGGTTTTCACTTCAAAAAAAGATTGGAGTATTCCCAAATTGCTTTTCAATTATAAAAGAATACCTCGTCTGGCAGCTTGGAGACTGTAGGTTAAGAAAACACATCTACTGCAGAAGACCTGAGAATGCACTAATTAAGTGGAACAACTGAATCATAACTAGATGAAATCTCAAATCAGATTGCAAACACACAACTGTATTCCTGCTCTTATACACACAATACACACTTCTGCCATAACTAAGTAAATTTGCTCCATGCCACAGCAATTCACACCAAGAGTACTTCCAGAAGAATTGTTTGGGAAACCAGTATCAAAGTGTACACTGATCATGTTTTCCACTTACAATATGCATATCTTGCCAAATATGCCCATCACCTGTGAAGCACTGATATAACTGGAAAAGGATCATGACCTTCTGATTAGGAATCAGGAGCTCAGGCACCTATTGTTTGCTCTTTTGTTATGACAGTATTATAGAATGGTTTGGGTTGGAAAGGACCTTGAAGATCACCCACCTCCAAACCTCCTGAAAAGGCAGGGACACCTTCCACTAGACCGGTTCCTCAGAGCCCTATCCAACCTGGTCTTGAACACTTCCAGGGATGGGGCATCCACAACTTCACTGGGCAACCTGTTCCACTGTCTCACCACCCTCATAGTGAAGAGTTTATTTCTAATAGCTGATCTAAATCCACCATCTTTCAGTTGAAGGCTATTCCTCCTTGCCATGGGCCTTGTCAGGAAATTATAAAAAGTCCAGATTTCATTCATTCTCCAGCTTTATTATTAATTTTATTTATTATAGTAGCTGTATTGGAGCTGACCAGAAATAGGGCACCCCTTTTTGTTGAGCACTTTAACACAGAGTAACTGAGGTTTCTGTATGAGGAAGGCCAGGAGAAACCCAAGATGAACTTTCAAAGCTTTGCATTTAGTACATACTGGACGATAATATAGATAATAATTTAGAAATAAGCTTGTTTTTATTCAATTAGATTATCTCAGTCCAAGGGTAATATTGAAGTCTCTGCCAGTTTGCTATAGCCACAAAAATCTCAAATGAAAGTACAGCATAGATAATCAAGTACCTTCCCAAACACAGCCTTTAGTCACAGCCCTTGGACTGTTGCCACATTTCAAGTGAGGGACAAGTAACTCCTGGACTACATTTTTTTTTAATAAAAAGCAGAAGTCTTAGGGTCCTGTAATTTAAAATTCAACCCAAAGATCCCCTTTTAGATATGCTTAGTAAAAGAAGAGAACAAAGGACAGGTACACAGGACTATGATTGCAAATGGGAAAGCTGTTGTGTTAGGTACCACTACAGTTTTCTTTTTCACTGGTCCTATATATCTCTGTGTCCTTCATTTGTCTCTATTTTTGTTAGTGGCCACACAGCATGACGAAAATTGAGAGCCTCTCATCTAGCTGCCGCAGTCCTGGCAGGAATGCACAGTGTGTCACACTTCTCTGGAATTTTTGGAATTCTCAGAGCACATCGCCCCCTCACAGGGAGCATAAAAAATAAAAGTGCCCCACCTTAAACTTAGTATTCAAATAGTACATTTTCCTTCTCCATACAGGAGACAGAGGTACAAACCTGCCCAATCTCAAGTAAAGATGTGAATTCAGTTCTTCTCCCAAAGTACCTTAAGTACTAAGTTTCAGGATATTCGGTGGGATCTCAACACCTTCTGTAGAAGTTCTTTCACTTGCCATAAAATATTGAAATGGGACCTGACAAATAACAGAGTCTCCCAAACAAGCTTGCAAGAGCTGTACTAGAGGAGAATATTCTTGGCTTGTTGCATCTTGTGAAATCAAACTAGAGACAGACCTAGCCAGTGACTTTAAGATATTTTGGGGCAGCATACTGACTCCTGAGTAATGCATCTTTTTGTATGAAGTTAAGCAGACAAAAAAAATTTTTGGTCTCTCACCAACCATATGTATGTTTTAGATGTTAAGTGTAAGTATGGCCATCTCTTTTTTTTTTAAAATGAAATAGGCATGAAGTTGGATTGGATATTTCCCTGAACTTTGAGGTTTGATGCCTGAGTTTGGAAAGAGAAGTTCAAGAAAACATGCTTAGAAAGGTTCCTGGTGCATTTTCCATTTTTTGTGAATCACATCAGTATGCTGCCTTCCTATACGATATCCTAAAAAGTTACCCTGAGCTATTAATATGCTTACATTAAAAAAACGAAGGTCCCACAGTCACTGTAAAATGACAAGCATGCTACTAGTAGCATTATTCCAATGATAAAGTTGTGCAAACCAAGTCTTTCTTCTAATTTGCATTTACCCATGCAAACTATAGTATATAAATAAATAAAAATCTTGGGGTTGTTTTCCCACTGTGTAGAGCATAACCCTGATTTGTAAATATTTCATTTGGCTCAAGTTTGGTTGCTTTTGTTATTCAAAGGTGCCAGTCAAGCTCTGCAGCAAAAGAATATGGGAAGAAGTCAGCTTTGTAGTTTTTATTTGACCTGAAGAAAAAGAGGACCTGACATATGATGGAGAAGGTCTGCTTTAAAGAAACTTTTTTTAAAGCACAAAATCCTCAGTAAGTGTAAAGCAGCATAGCCCCTCTGTAGCAAACCCTCATTTGGGCCATCAGAGACTATGGGCTTTGGCACTTTTCTCTGGGCTCCACTGCTACCCACATTGTGCCTCCCCACCTCCTGTCACGAAGGCTGTGTTGCTAGAGGGGTCATTGAGAACCCAGGAAATACTGGATGTCCTAGTAAGTTTAAAATCCAGTTTAATCTTAAAATGTAGATGGAGGATAAACCCAAAGCTTTGTTTGCTTCTTTTAAAATCTCTGGGGGATTGCATAATTCCACCAACATTTCAACAATGCTAATCTGTAGAAAAAATGGGAAAAACCTCCACTTTAATTCCTCCACTTCTGAGTATTGCGGTTTTACATAGGTGTTTTTAATCTACCATTCAGCAAAATACAGTGCTCAGAAAATGGAAGGGTTTTCTAATTCATCAGTTAATAGGAAGACTGAATGGTGAGAGCATTTTCAATTTATCTAGCCATATTTGTCACTATTCAAAGTAAAAAGGAAAGACAGGTGAAGAGGCAAGTTAAGTAAGCATGGGAGAGAGGGTATAAAAATGACAACTTTATTAAACTGGTGCTACAGTTTTTACTTGCAAAAGTTAGTTCATTTAATATCAAAGACATCAAAAGGAATGTTACTGAAAAGCAAATCTCCGCCTGCCTGTGTTCCCACCCCATCACACCTCCCTAGCCCTTTCCTGCAACATTATGGCCTCTCTGCAAAATTGAGCAGCCTTGTCCAGATTTCTTAGCTGCTGTTTTGGCTCAAAAAGAATGAGCTTGCTCTCTCCCCTCTGTCACTGGCCTAGTCTCAGCCATTCATGCTTCTGAAAAGCAACCAGATTAAAAGAACCCAAGCAGATACAAAGGGCTAACAAAATACTGCAGTCAGTCCTTCTTAGTTCCATAAAGAAGTACACTCCAGGATCCACTCTCTCAAATATCTGTCCTGAATACTTTTGTCAGAAACCACTTAATACACCCATTGTACAAACCCACAGACAAATCCTTCAAAAACTTGTTCTGCTTGACCTTCTTGAATCAGCTCTTCTTGTATTACCTGCTGCCTCTTGCAAAATTATTTGGTCTAAGCTCTCACAGTGGTCACTTAGCATTTTCTCCTTACAGTATTTTTGTTCTTCCAGTATTGAAAATTAATTAATAAAGCTGTGAGAAAATTCCATTCCTAATCTATTAAATTCTTCCTTCCTTCTTAGGGACTTGTGTATTGGCAGCAACTGCATTCCATGATGACTTTAATACTTTCACATACTCCCCAAGAAAAATTCTTTTTTTCCTTCCAGACATTCAAAGCAGTATTCAAATGTTGTATTTCCAGCATTGGTTTTAATTTGGATTGACAATAACAATCTTTCCTGAGTTTTTTGACCTTTCCCCCCAGGAACTCATCCTAGTTAACCCATGGGCAATACAAGGGACAGGCCATTACAGAGCTGGGACAATGTGCCTGCATCAGCGGTATGCCAACTTAACTAGCTGACATAAATTATTGTGCCTTTCTGGAAACAAGTGGCATTCTTCTCTCAGGAGAGCAATGTGAAGTGACATATTGAGGCAGTACTGGCATTTCCATCATCACTGTTCCTAGGGCTTGAGCCTAAGGACAAGGGTATCTGATCTAAGCAGTGTGCAGCATCAGTACATAAAAGCATGAGAAACTTGCCAAGTCATAGCAGTAAGACATCACTTTGACTGTCTCTGAGCCATGGGTTAAAGTGACTGAAGAAAGCTGTAAAATTAAATCATAATTGTAACACAAAAGTTTGCATGGGGCTCTGCGTTTTCCTGCTCAGGTCTGGAATCAGGAATATAGCCTGGGAAACAAACAAAGAGCAGGAAACAAAAAAGGAAAATAGTAATTTTCTGTATTTTCCTCCCTGCTTGCCTTCATCCCATCCCTTCCATGACCTACTTTAGTACATATCTTGGTCCAAGTAGACCTGTGGTAATGGAGAAAGAGACATGCATTTATGTGTTAATAACCCAGTCTTTGGTCATTTCAACCCAGTGTCAGTGTTTTATGCTTCCTGACCTATGAGATGCTAAGCACCTGGTACAATATCCTGTTGGTATTGCCCTGAGCACAAACTCTTGTGTAGTACCAGGCCTAATACACAAAATAAATTCACTTCAGTGTGAGAGCAATAGGAAATATCAATGAGCTGCAGGTATTCAGATTACCTGTAGGGCCATGAGGGCAAGGATCAGCCTTCTTATGACAAAATCTCTCTTTAAAGTAAAAAAATCTTTGCATACAAGTAGGAAAACTTCAGTTTGATCCATTTGGGGTTTATGCCAGTATACCTCTGCTAGCAGGACAGACAGGAAGGAATAGACAGAAAAGTTATCAAATCATGACTGTAGGTGGTTTTTTTTATTAAAACGCCTTCCAAATGGTTTTTAAGTTGCTACTTTTTCCTCTACCCCCTTTCTCCCACCTTACTTCACACAGAGAAACACACAACACCAGAATACAGAAGCTCTGCCAGACAGCTCACTGTGCACAGCCAGAAGCTATACACATCACAGTGTAACAAAAAAAAACCCTCAAACAAAAATTTTCTACAGCCCAACAAACATCAGCCAACTAAGTTGACTGGAGTAGAGGAGCATTCTTGCTGCAAAGAAACAGACTATAGTGCTAGCTTTGAGCAATATTTCTGGGCTTACAACATTGTCCCATTTGTGGAACCTCTGTCCCCATTGTGAAACACTTAGATCTCAGTAGTGTCTTTGGTATCTTGCCTTCCTTATTTTTGGTAATTTGGTAAGATATGAGCAAGGAGGCTGCTGATCCACTGAGCAATGGACAACTGAGTAATTTTTATTTAGCAGCTTCCTCTTTAGCCGTTTCAGCTCTCAATAGATGCTGTCAGCAGACAAGAAGGCAATTTGAAAAGCAAGCTGCAGCCTGTCTTCAGTAAATAGTAGAAAATAATGCTATATTTTAGAATTCCAGTCAAAATTCAACTCACAGCAAAAATGTATTTCACTGTGGTCTGCTGCAGTTCATTCTGACACTGCAAACCCTTCTGAAAATGGGCCCTGTCCCCCTGGTGAGCTCCAGTCCTCCAAGGACCCAGGACTGACAGATACGTCTGTATGACTTTTGTTCTGTAGCTAGTGTGGAATTAGTCTTTTGCTATTTTCTAAATAAGACTCATTCTGTGCTATTCTGCTTTGACCCTGCTGCCTCTGAGGTGGTGGTTCCCCAGCACTTCTCTCAGACTGTGACACAAAAAGTCTTCATTTAAAATTAGGTTTGTCTCTGTCTGTTGAGTATGGTTGTTACTCTACCGTGAGCATAACACTTGGCAAAACATGGAAATAGGTTTGTTTGTTCTGTCTGACATATATCAAGAAATCCAAAGTGTGCTAAACAGAATACCTGTTGAAACACAGGAATCCAGAGCTGTACTTGGTTTCAGTTCAGATTTGCCTGCTACGTGCGACAATACAAAGCTGTGATTCAGCTGTATTGCACTACACAAAGAAAGCATTTATTGACACTGAAAACTCAAGTATTCAGTATCTGCACATCACCTGGTTTTAAGTAACCCACTTGGCATATCAAAAGCAACCTACCTCTGTTGGCTTGGTGCTCTACCCAGACCCTGTGTACTGGGCTCAGCAGGCACAGCACAGCACAGCACAGCACAGGACTAACACTGCTATGCTGCTTGTACTGTACTAGCACGCTAGCAGAAGTGGCTTTGTTTGACCTCTCATGGGCTACATCACTGCATTTAACATGGTTCGTCCACAGGCTTTGTTGCAGAATGGAATAACCAGGCATAACCAAAGCTATGTGCTTATACTGGTCCTGAATTAGCATCACAGGAGAAAGTGAGGGCAGATAAAGTTTGATAATTCTGGTCAGAAAGTGTTTCCATAAAATCCTTCATGGAAATTCACTTATTTCCAGAGGGGTTTTGTTTGTATGTTTGTTTTGTGAGGAAGGCTGCATTTCAATTTTTTTTTTATTTTGCATCTTGAAAGCGTTTCAAAGTAACTTAAACACTTTGTTCTGACGTTTTTGAAAATGAAGAATTCTCTTTCTTGGTTTTTTTTTTTTAGAGTGATTGCTTTAAAATTGAAGCAGTTAAAGTTTAAATAAAATATTTGGCTTCTGCTGTTACTTTGCTGTAGAATTATATTCAAAAACTTCTAATGAGTCTCAGTTCAATACAGTAATATTCAATACAGTAATATCTGAAATCTCTGGATTTCTCATCACATGCTATTCAACCCAGTTCTGCTTGTCAACACAGAAATGAGATGCAGAAACTTTGCTGAATCACTATGCTACATAGAAGAATCTATGCTCTCACAGTCATACAGAGGGTAAATTGCAGCAAAGGTTAAGAGAGGATCTGAGGCAGTTGCTGGTTCAAGGGAGACACCTCGCTCAGACTTAAAGTGTCATAAAAGTTGGAAAGTGGTGGTTAGGTGAAAAACTGCAAGGAATGAAAGGAGCAAATATTTTTGGGGGAGTGAGTCAGTATTGAAATTGGGGAGGAACATGTGAATTCAGGCTGAAGCTCTGTGTCATTGTCCAAGATAAGAGCACTTCTGGCCTGTGCACTCTTTAAGAAAGGAAGACTTTATACCACAGGACAATGCTTGACATCGTGCAGGACTACATCATCTTCGTTTAACTTATTATCTAGTTAATGATATTCAAAGAGAACATGTCTTAAAAGAAAGAGGGACTCCGTAAATCCAAATATTATGGTTATCAACTTCCTTCAAACTTCAGTGAATTTAGCACTGGATTAAAAGTTGTCAAATTGATAGGCCTGTGAAATGAAGCCCTAAATTTATGAAAGAGGAAGGTATGCCAGAGATGGTGTGATTGCAGACCTTCTGCATTCCTTTGGAGGTCATGATCAAGGATATTTAAGGTTGATGAAAGAATTCAAGACCTCTATCTTTGCAGTAGCTGTCAACAGATGTCTAGTTAAGTATGCTTTTTGGTCTCCAGGATATTCTACTCTACTAGAAATTGAACAGAATGATTTTAGCTAATCTCTCAAAGACCCATCAGGCAGGAAGGAGCTCCATTAACTGCTAGTCAATCCAGATGCAAACTGCTAAGGGAAGGCTCTCCAGTACATTACTGGAATATTCATGGAACAGCAGTGGAGGTAATGGGGAATAGATGGCCTTGCTGACTTCAAACCACAGAGTTGCTGCCTTCAATCTAGCAATAGATTTTTAAGTAAAATTGCAGAATCTGAGTTGTGTTCCTGCAAACTGCAGATCATCAATGCATTCAATGAATGGAAATCTTGCTCTACTTTCTGATCCCTCAAGGGAATCATTAATGACTCCCATACTCTGTAGCATTGAAGAAATTATATGTCTTTTTTAGTTTGAGTTGAAGTAGCATATGCAATGAGATGAGCAAAGCTCTCATAACCCTGTGGCTAGCCAAGGGTCACTAATGGGCACAGATAGAAGAGGTTAGTGTGTGTCCTTTCTGCTCTTGAAAGGTACACAAGAGTTTCTTGGATGAACAATTCACGCTGCTCTGGGTGCTAGTCACAATTAAGAGTAGCCCTTTGGAGAGTTTTCTTCTGTTTTTCCCTCCTCATTCTGAGCCAGTCTTTCTTCGATTAGGCAGTGTTTTCATTATTAAACAGTTTAATTTACATTTATGAATACATAGCTTTCAACTTGCTCACTCCCACATGTAACCTGGTGAATTATAAGTGACTAAAAATGCAAAAGTGGGCAACTGATTTTTACTGGGCCTAATACAGATCTCTTCCTGCAATATCTTCTAGATAATTCATGCTCTGATAAACCTGCCTGGAAACACATGCTATAACCAGGCTCTTTACGTCCAAAGAAATTCCACATTAATCTTGCTGAGCCTTGGTTCCCCAGATAAACAGAGAAGCACTATCTCATTTCTACAGATAGGATTGTATAAGAATAAATACCCCATTATTTAAAACTATTTTGATTTTGTAGTGATCATAGAATGCTAAATGAACCTAGCCTAAGCTAAACCAGTGCATGCATACATTTAATTTCCTATCTCTACCTTTCTCACTTCCTTACAACAATTTATTCTGGATTTATGGTGTCAACATTGACATACAAATTTATCACAGCATTCTACTAGGGTCCAAGTACCTATAAGAAGTGAGAGTTTGAGCAGTAAATATCTTGCTAATACAGCTTTGAGAAAAGCACTCTCTCCTCTACAAGCAGAATGACAGGAGCTGGCTGTGGTGCAGACAGCAAAGTTTGTGGAGTATAGCTGCAAACAAATCAGATTTTAGACCCCAATTCCTTCATCACTTTATAGCTTTAATTTTATGTTTTCTAGATTTGTCTGCAAAGAAAACATGCAACAGATGAAAATTAAGTTTGGAGTTACCTGAAATTCAACTTCCAGAGCTCTTCAATGATCACAGAAACTCATACCAATGTTCTGGCTGTGGTTGGCCATCCTGAATTTGTCACAAGGTTTAATGAAAACTCAAGCTCTCCTCCCTTGAAGACTTTCAGATTCTGCTTTCCAGATCATAAATTCCATATGCAAGCCATCATTGGGTTAGAGTTTATCCCCCTCATTGGTTCACCATGTAGGACAAAAGAGGATCTTACAGCAGAACCAATACTAGAACTATTGAGATCACTGATGACCAAAGTGATATTCTACACCCGCTACTTCTCATATCAACTGTAAACATTTTATGCCTATGTCACACCTCAGCTTCAGATCACACACTATGAAGTGAACTTGGTTCTTTGATAATTTGCTAAACTTGGGAGGAATTTTCTTTTCCTAGCCTAATACCACCATCAAGAACTTTATCTAGAGATGATACTGAGATTCTATAAGGCTTTTGTCTTCTGAGATTTTGCCAAAAGGAGCTTAATCCTCATATTGGAGCACAGACCCTGCCTTTCCTGATGGAACAAAACAATGGGAGATTGTGAAAGGATTCAGCCATTGACTGACTGCACGTGGCCCAGGGGAATTATGAGTACTCATTAAAATGCTAAAACAAGAAAAAATATATAAATAAGAATTTACATCAGTTTGGATCTTTTTTTTACGTAGGATTTGCAATAGATCTTATTGCTTAATCTCAATTAAGGATACCGCTATACTGCCAGAGAATACCTACTTTTCATGTATGGACTTTACAAAGCTTCTGTGATTCAGTTAGATTTTTTTCTGTTAAACCATGTTAGCTATGGTCAGTGCTTTGATAAGAGATCCTGTCAGGAAGAGGGGAGGTCAAGAGTCAACGAGGTACATATGATGACTTATCACAGCATGTTTTCTTTCTTGTTTCTGAAGCAACAACTAAGAACATTATCCAGTCAAACATTTTACTGATACCTTATGTTGTTAAAGATCTTATGATACAGCTCAAGCTCCAAACACTTGCAATTTTCCATCCAGAGCTTTTATACTCATCTAGCCTAATAATTTTATGCAGTATCTTTGCAGGATGTTTTAATCCTAGTTTGTACTTAAACTTGTAATGTTGCTATACACTGCTATAAACTGGCTGTACTCTCTAACTTCTGTGTTTCAGTGGCTACAGAAGCGATCTCTCTGGAGCTTTTGAAGGAGAACTGTATTTATCATATTTAGCTAACTCTGCTTCCCTTCCAAACAATGATTTCAAGTGCCTCAATATCTTTGGTAAATGTTACACTTCATATTAGTGCTATAATTAGGGAACTATTATTATGCAGATATACAGATGAGATACAGAAAATAATGAATTATCTGTAGCCAGACAGACAGAGAGCTTGAATCAATATTTTTTAGCTCCCAGAAAAAAATTCAATGATTCAGTCACAGTCCACTAAGGATTTTATAATGATATTGACAGCTAAAGCACTTGCATTGTGTTTTCAGTTGCACAGAACCTGGAGATGTCTGCTGCATTTATTTGTGTAAGAAACAACTCAGCCTGCCATGTATTCTGAGCAATTTTATTTCTTCTTTATGTTCAGGTTGTCTAATGTTTGAAAATCTGACTGATTAACTGGGTACTCTTGGGATTGGGGAGAAACAAGTAATAGCATTGTAAGCTCATTCAGAGAAGCTCAAACTCAGAATGGACAGATAAATTTAGTATAATGTATTGCTTGCAATGGATTTGCTGTCCAAATTTCAGAGAAGAACAAGCAGCAGAAAACCTCCTGCTTGAAGGCCCTTACTCAGATCACTGATTATAACAAGAGAAGAGAAGCAGAGAGTAGGCAGCATGAATTCTTTTTCAAGTTTCTGGACTTGAGAATAAGGGTGCTGTGACAAACACTTTTCAACAAGGCTGGGTGGCCACAACTAGTCTCAGGACACAGCTGAGCCCAAGCTGTGCAGTGAAGCGTAGCAGACTAGATTTGTTAGGCCAGGAGCATTGTACTTTCCCTGTGCCATGCTGCCTTTAAGACTCTTGTCTTGAACATCCCTCTGACTCCATCACAATGAAACAGAAAGGAAATTAATGCATTAATCCTAAATGGATTTACATAATTTGTTTTAGATGTAGTATGTCATCTACAGAGGAAGGGAATAATGTGGAGAATGCATCATCTGTTCTTCTTCAGAGACAAAAGAGCCAAACTAGAAAGATACAAAAGAAAGAGCAGACAGAGCAAACTGGAGCATACAAGCTAAACAGACTTATCTAATAGGCTCTTCATAATTCTGAAAGCAAGCATCTAGTGCAGGCTTCTGGCACAAGCTGGATACCTGCTGAGAGTGGGCATGTTGAATTATTCATTCTTTTAGTTATAAATAATGCACTGCCTGCATATATCTAATTTAAATAGACCTATAAAGCCCAGTGGATTAGTGACTGTGTGATGCCCAAAAGTAACAGATCATCTAGTCAAAGTCTCTTGTTTATTACCTGCCTTCAGCAAGGCTCTTCCAGAGGATAGCTTTTAAAAACATTTTTTCTGATGTTTTTGTTGACGCAGTGATAATATTTTGAATGTAAAAGCTTTAGAAACTCAAATAGGAGTGCCGCACTGTACCAGGACACTATCTGTTTGGAACTGCTCCTGCATAATTTTCCTGTATGATCATCCAGTAATGAAAGTACTGTTCTCTCTAACGAGAAGACTGTGCCTCCCATACTGCAGACAGAGTAGATGGTAACGCTACAAAGAAGGGACAACTCTGCCTTGGTACAGTTGTTCTTAGGCATTATTTAAGCATAAAAAGAAAGAACGCACTGAAACCTTACACACCATGCTGTTAGAGACTATATTTAATGCAGGTACTTCAGTGTGCAGGTGCAGTGCAAGCTGCAGATTGAGCTCTGGGTGGTGGGAGCCCAATGCAAGAGGCTGTGAACTGGTGTGGTCCTTTTCTACAGCAAAGGCCATAGGGACCTGTGGTGCTGACCAGGTGACCAGACACTGAGAGACACAGCAGAAGCCAATGACTTCACTGGAAGACCACAGACAATTGTGTGCTTAGCCTGTAAGGGTGTAAAAGCCCAAGGTTTCTTTTTTTTGGAAACCCTTCTTTAAGGTATCAGCTCGAGCTGTTATTCTGTTGCTGCAGCATGAAAAAATTACCTGAAGAAACCAGATGTCTGAGACAGCTATGGAAAATCCAGAATTTAGCCAGTAAGGAAACCCTGTCTGACTGTGTGAGAATGCTGTGTGTAGGGAGCCTAGCAGCACCCCTTTTGGGCCACTGGAGCCACCCATCATGAAGGGGCTTTAGTCCCAGCAGTGAAAGTATCTGGTGGTGGGAGTGTGACTGCCAGAGTGCTCCTAAATCATCAGGCAGGGAAGCTTCTGTAATGATGATTTATAAAAACATGCAGACTATATCCCTTGCTTCTCTATGCTTGAATTTTGTCCATCAGTATCCACCTCCTGGATCTTTGCTGTGACTAGCAAATATTAGGGGACAGTGTTGGCCCAACAATCCTGCTGTCCTCAAGATAAGTCTCAATGTAGGCTAGAATCAAGGGGAGTTAGGGTGATTTTAATTTTGTGGGACCTCACAAGGAATACAAGGGGGATTTGTACTTCTGAGATAACAAAGACTTTGTACGCAGACTGCCAGGTTTACCAGCCTCCCTAGGAGAGGTTTTTAAATTCTGACTGACAAAAGATATCCTGTCTTACATGAACTCTTCCCTCAGATCCAGACCCCCATTTCTAACATGCCAATGTTTAATTGCAATACATTTTCACAGAGCACAGAAATAGGAGTCCATTTTCACCTCTGCTTTTAAAAGGATGCAGCAAGGGCGCATCTCAGCTAGTGAACCAGGTATTGATAATTATAGATCTTGCTCTTGGTTTCTAAATAGTGGATACTGAAGGTCTCACCTGTTGTTTTCCCTATCAATCATTAGAGGGATATTGTGATGCAAAGTTCTAGTTTTACTAAAATCAAATATGTTTAGACAAAAATCCTCAATATTTAATTATTTAATCCTCTAATAAGTGATTTTTTTTCTTAATAGCTTAAAGAATGAAGAGGGAGTGGAGCAAGAGAGGAGAACTGCCATTTTAGCTTATTTTGTCAAAATTATTCTTTTATCCAATGATTTCAGCACAAAATTGGATGTGAACTATTACAAGAAGTCATGTCCCATTAAACATTACTGGCATAGTGATTACCCAGAAATTAAATATTCTTCTCATAATCCTTAACGGGAAGGGCTATTTAGTGTTAATATTTTTTTCTTTTTTTTTTTTTTGTTTGTTTTTGTTTTGTTTTGTTTTTCTTTGTTTTTTAAAATTCAAACATTCCCTGTTTATAAGATTAGAAATTAGATTTGTTCAGCTGCCACAAAGATATAAAATAATATCCTGGGCTGCATTAGGAAAACATTGCCAGCAGATTGAGGAAGGTGATATCCTCTATGGTTGGTGCTGGTGAGGCCTCCTTTGGAGTGCTGGCTGTAGTTCTGGCTACCCCAAGACAAGACCTAGACTGAGAAAATCTGAAAGCTTTCAAATTCTCTTGGTTTGTGTTTGTTCATTGGGTGGGGTTTGTTTGATTTGGAGTTTAATTATCATTTTATGGGGCTTTTTGGGTTAGGGTTAGGATTAGAGTTAGGGTTTGTGTTTTTTGTTTGTCTGTTTTGTTTCTGTCTTTTTTTTTAGTAAATAAAGTAAAATAAATCAAGTTTTATCATATTGGGATGATGAAATCTTATTAAGCTATGTAAATTGATCTCAGAATCTGTTTCCATTTATGCCTAAACTTATTGCAGGCGTATGTACTACTGGTAAACATGACAGTGAGAGGAAAAACAAAATGTTGACTTATAAAAGATACTGGATTCAAGAAGGGTTGTGGAAGGAGTCTATCAGGAAACCTTTTCTTCCAAGTTTCCCACATACTAGCGCAGGAGGAGACTTTCATCTTTTATCAAATATATTTCCTGAAAGGGTGTCATCTGTGAACTGGCTGCCCTTAAGATACAGAAAGGAATGTTTTGGAGACCATACAAAGTCTTCAGCAGGATGGTATGATGATCTTGCCTCAGGCAGAATTTTCTTTTCCTTCCCACTCAAATTTTCTGTCAACTCTTTTCTCAGTGCATCACCTGCTGTCCTGCGGAAATGTACACATAGGAAGTGCATGTAGTATATCTCTTCTTGGAAATATCTTCTGAATTGTACATGGCTTTCTTTCCTGATGCCTCCTGATTGAGTAAGAGTGTGCATGACTTCATCAAGAAGAGGAAACAGTGTGTTCCAGAACATGTGGATTACTTGATCTCTTCCAACCTTGATGATTCTGTGTCATGTGAATGACAGTGAGCCTAATAGTTATTCAGTACTTAAATTTCTTTCCTGACAAATATCACGCTGATATCATTGGCCCAGGGTAGATGGTGGTACCTCTGTCTGCCTGCAAAAAAAGCACATATCTGGCAGGGCACACATGCTGTCCCAGACAGATCTCAAGTTTTTGCAGAATCAGTAGAGATCTTTGAAGATCTTGATCATTGTGTCTAGAATGAATCCATAGCTACCAACTGCAGTGTTTAATTCTAAATTCTATAAGAATAATTTTTATTTTAAATACAGTGGATTAAGTGGGCATGTGCAAATATTGCAGTTCCTATTAGCAGATGGAAATCAGAAAACATGAAATGAAGATTAGTAGTAAATCGAAGCCAGAAATCTCTGTGTTGGGATTGCTGTGAAGCACCAAGCAGCAACTTGCGACTTCTGTTAGCATCCTGAGTGGTGTAATGTAGGAATTGATTCAGGTTTTGTCTGTGAGAACGTGGATGGGGAAGATGAGAAGAACTCTACATACAAAACTGACAAGGTGAAAAGTGAGATAACAATCATATGTCATGATGAGAATTGTCTCTGGTTTCTCCCTGGATCAGTTTTGAAGCATCATGTGTCCATAGGTAATGGCTATCAAACAAATGTCCAACTATGATGCAAACAATAACCGGTATGATTTTTTCCTTTCAAACCCATGCCAGAATGCTGTACTGATTAATTAATCATTTGCCACATCATTATCCCTTTGGGTAATTTCCTTTGATGCACTGGTATGGTACATCATGCTGTCCTACAATGCCTAGTCTGTTGTGTAATTTTAAATGTAGTTAAGTACAATGTTGGAATGGAAATGGCCTGACAGTAATAATTTCATTCATCCTTTATTTTCAGTATTCCTTTCTACTGTCACACCATTAGTATTGGGTGGTGGCGGTGGCTTTTTTACTTCTCATTGTAAGGCTTTGATTAGTCTATTTGAGAGAACTATTTCTGAAGTTAGTGCAGGATATTTTCTTTTCTAAAAAGCTGGCATTTCCTCCCCTCCCCCTTTCCCCCCCTTCCATTAAGCTATATGGCTTTACTTTTAAGATGTACTCTTTGGTTTGGTTTTTGGGGGGACAAAAATGGCTTTAGTAGAATTATGCATCATAATTCCACTTTATAGTCAGTATTGCCTTCTAAGGCTGATCTTAGCCTTTGGGGAGACTCAAAAAAAAAAAAGATTTTTCTCTTCTCCATCTCCTAAACACTAGTCCATGGTATGCTGTGTGACTGGTCAGATAAAGTCTGGCTGAGAATTTCTAGGACCCTAACAAAAGCAGCAGACTTAGTTAATGGTGAACAATAAGAAATTAATCCATTGTCTGCTGATAAGGTTTGCCTCATCCTTTTTCTTCAGAGAAAAATTGATCCCTGATGTTCTTGAAGTCACTCTGTCTCTAAGAGCAGATTGCTGCAAATGTGTAGTACTCAATGCTAATGGACACAGTGGTTGTATGCACATTGATGGTCCCATGTCTCTAATTTGCTACAAGAACAGGAAGGGGCCTTGCTGCTTCTTGGCAAAGAAGATTTTTCAGAGATTAATGCTGAACTTTCTGTTGGGACTTGGTCTCCAGGTCCCTTGAGGTAGGTTGTGTGGCCTATAACATAGCTGAAATCATAGCTGAAAGTCAAACTGCAGAGGCAAGAATTCTGCTCAGCTGATATTGATGGAGGAGAGTTGGTGAGTCCAGCCCTTTTGGCCACAAATGTGTAAGTGGCTTTTCTGAAATGAGAGGCTTCAGCAGCAGCCTTAGGTACCCACAAGAGATATTAACTACAGTCCTGTGGAGAACAGGAAATAAACAACCTGGCTATTGACCTTCCTTAGCTTTCATTTATAAGTCAACTTTGCAAAGAATTTTGGGTTTGTGGTTTTGTGGTTTTGTTTTAAATTGAAAGCTGAGGTTTTCCCTTAAACTTCTAAATCACAAATTCACTGCTGAATGAGCAGACACCACCTTTACTCACCTTGGGTGTTTATGAATCATTCACTTTTTTCACAGAATCACAGAATAGCTGAGATTGGAACAAACTTCTTGAGACAACCTCCCTCACTCAAGAATAATCAGCTCGAGCAGGTTGCCCAGGATAGTGTGCAGTCAGATTACAAGTATCTCGGAGGATGGAGACTTTACAGCCTCTCTGGGCAATCTGTTTCAGAGTCTGACCACCTTTGCAGTTAAAAAAAACCCCAAATAAATTGTTATTCTGTGTTCTGTGTTCAGTTTGCACCTATTGCCTCTACTTCTCTCTTGTGGCACCTTTAAGAAAAGTCTGACTCCACCTTTAAGCTCTCTCATTGGACACTTACAGACCTCCATCTGTCAAAGCTTTACTTCTTCAGCCTGAAGAGTCCCAGCTCTCTCAGCCCTTCCACATACAAGGTGCTGCAGTCCCTTTACTATCTTGGTGACCCTTTTCTGGACTGGCCCCAGGAATTTGAAAGCTTTCAGATTCTCTTGGTAGAAATTTGTCCTGTTAATCTCATCAATTGCTAGCACATACAGTCTACCTTCTAATCTCCCCAGAGAATTTCAGCACACTGTGGTGAACTCAACCATCTTCTAGGGCATGAAATACTTCTCTTACATAATGCTCTATTGTTATTTTCAGTTTTTCATAAAGGTCTGAGTTTCTGCAAACCAAAGATTATCATCTTCATCAACAAGTGACTTGTTAGACCATTAGATAACAGAACTCACTGTCTCCAGAAGCAGCAACAGGTGTCTAAACTACTACTTCTACCTTCCTCCACTCTCAAACAACACCTCTGCACAACACAAACAATGTTCATCTCAAAAAGATATCTTGCTAAAAGAAGATATTGATCTTTTTCTCTCTTTATTTGTGCCTTGAGTTTTCTCCCCTTATTAGAAATGGAGTTAGTTTACCCTATTCCTCACTCAGACTGCAAACATTAATGAAACAGAATAAGATTCTCACTTGCCTGAAGCAATTTTATTTTCCACTAGCTGCCCACTAAATAGCAGTTAGAAGCTATTCTAGCAAATGGAGTTCTCCAGGGCCTAGGGGGACGACACGCCACATTCGCCTTTGCAGTCATTGCTTTAGTTCCCCTGCAGATTATCTAAATTATCCACAATATAGCCTTCTTCATTATAGCTATAGGAAAGAAGAAAGTCTATATGAATTTTTAATATTTTTACAATGCATCACTAACTCCATCAGCAGCTCCATCATCAGCTCAATATATTCATTAATATGTGGAATATTCAGAAGCAGAAGTTGGATAAATTTGTTGGTCCATTATAATCCTATTTTTGAGAAGAAAAAAGTATTCTATGTTTCCACAAACAAATTAATATATAATTGAGAATGTTTTTGCTGTAAGAGATCTCTTTAGCAAAACTATTAAACACAAAACCCACTTTCAAATGTTTTCAACTGTGACAATTTATCTCTTCCTAATGTTAAAGCAAAAGTCAATCTTTCATGATTAAAATGTGTTTTTTCCTAGGACATGTCTATTTGATATAGATGAAGTGTGAAGCCAGTACAAATTTATCTGAAGCACGAAACTCCAAAAGGCTATTTTCTTCAATTTGCAACCTAGGTACACATCTGAAAAAAGCCTGTACAAGGATGGACTTCATCTGAACTGCAAGGGGACGAAAGAGCTCATACCAAGACTGTGCATGAACTTTGAAACTAATGAAAGCCAAATGAGTACCAAACTCACACTTTTCAATGTAGTGTTTCTTAGTATGCAAATCTGAAAATTCTTTATCTTATGTAAATCATAGGACAGAAGATGAAAATTAAATCAGAAACAGAAAGCATTTTCCACTAGATAGTTAGCAGGCAACTACAAAAAATGCAGCCTCCATATATCAGTGTATCAGACACGCTCCGTAGAGGGAAGTCTTCTATTTCAAATTATGGAAGTATTTGAAGAAATCAGCAAGAACACAAAAACTGGTTATATAAGCAAAAGGTTTGGTTTTTTTAAGAAACCCAAAACCAAATAAGCAGCAGTGGATTAAGTGGGAAGGTCCAGGAATGAGTAAGCAAGTGGTTAAAAGATATAAGGGGAAGGGGGTTGAATAGGGATAACAGGTCAGTACTACAGTGAAGAAAAGTAATTAGTGAAAACCATTGAGTTTGTGCAGTTCATTTTCTTAAACTTAACCCTGAAAATGATGTTAGTGGTAAGGCAAGGAAGTCTGCTAGTGATAGAACATTCAAAGGAGTAAGGATGAGAAAGGACTGGGACCCTGAAGGACCTCACAAAACTGTTCAATAAAATGGCAGTTGAAACTCAACAGAAATAAGCATAAATCAATGTGTACAAGGAAAATAAGTCCTAGGTTTATACATGAAATCATAGTCATTACCAGAAAAAGAATTGGAGGTCCCAGTATTTGGTTCCACAAAGTAACAAGCCAGTGCTTAACAGGAGTGAAAAAAGTAAGGAAAAATTTGGAATTAGCCAAAGAAGGATAAACGGAACTGGTCACTATGCTGCTGTTTAAATCAGCAGTTCATCTTACTGAACATAAATATATAGGAATGGTGTGTGCATTGCTGAACCCCTTGGCTTGAAAATCACTCCTTATTAAAACAAAATCTTCAGAAGGAAGAACTACAGGAATAGTCAGAAGAATGAGTGGCTTCCCTATGAGGGACCACAGGTAGGCAAAATATTTCAGCCTGTGACAGAGATTTAGGGGGAATATGACAGGTGTGCAAAATCATAAATTAAATGGAAAGGTTGAATAGGAACAGACGTTTTTTTCAAGGAAGTCCAGTAAAGGAAACTAGAGGGAGGCATATTCAAAATGGCAAGAAAGGCACAGGGTACTATAACTTTGCTAAAGAAAGTTGGGAATGCAAAAATGTTTATGCTTTCTTCAAGAAAAGAAGAGACAAACCTCTAGGGTTGAGGTTCATTTGGTGTTACCAGATAGACAAACCACAACTGCAAAATGCTCTGTACTGAAAAAAGCAGTAGGTCTCGAGAGCATGCACACGTGTGTTAAGCCTGGAACACACTTGCCCCATTTTCACTCTTCTTTAGGTATTTGTATATGGCCACTGTTCATGTTCATTGTTTTAGTGATTAACTATTTAACTTCAGAAAGCTGCTTTTAAGCACTCTGACCCCAGCATAAACCTCCCCTCTCCCTCTGCCCTGTAATACTTTCCTCAGGGGAAGCTAGAGCCTAATTTCCTACCCCGTGTACTTCCATATCTGTGCTTTCAATCTGGACTTCCACTGAAACAAAAAAAAATTTCTGTACTTCCAGTGTTATTTCATTTGAAAATGAATACCAGCCTTATTTTAAACATAATTCCCTGTTACAGCCCCCACTTTTTACCCCCCAGGCCCCAGAAAAAATGGTTGATTTGACCCATCAATCAGTGAGATATAAATCTGGTCTCTGACAGTCCCCCTCCCCAAGACAAAGCAAAACTCTTTTAGTATTTTGACCTTTTTCTTCTGCCTTACAAAGTATCAGGAGCTCTGCTCTCCAGCATTATAATTCCATCAAGGGGGGCAGTTAAATTAGTATGAATTAATGACAAGAAGAAGGGAGCTTAGCCCGTGCTATATACATGAATTACTTCATCCACCACAGTGAATTTATAATGCAGTCTGCAGTTTAATAGTAGGAGGACAACAACTACACAGTTTATAAAGGTAGAATAAGAGAAAGCAGAACAGTTGCCTAAGCTGAAATTCCGCTGCAAATACTACAAATAAAGATCCTTGCACTTGGGAAACCAGCATAATGCTCTTTTGTTCAGGACATTGGCATTGTCATGGTAGCTCAGTCAATTCTGTTGGACCACAGATTATAAATATAAAAAAAGAAAAAATTATTTCTAAATGTTTTTACATGACTTTTATATAGATATACAAAACCAATATTTTTTTAAGGAAAATAAAAGCACTTTCCCTGTTACTTAAAAAATAGTGATAGAAGTGCAAAATTGAGGTAAAAAACTAAAAAGTCAGACTTCTGGGGACAAAAAGGATAATGTAACCTTTGAAAATTTGCTGAGGCTTAAGATTTGTCTACTCAGACACTGCTTTCTACCTCCATTTAATTAGATTTTAATTTTCCTTTTACATCCTTTCCCTCTACAGATTCTGAGAAGTAATTATTTCAATATCAATCGATTTGAAGGAAGAGTCCCAAGTCTGAATTAAGCAGCTTATGGAAGTTTGTCTTGTTCCTGGTTAAACATTCCTGCTATGCAGCTGGGTAAGCTGCTTGCAGTAATAAAATCCAGATGAAATAATGGAATTGTGCTTGTGAGCCCAGGTTTGGCCTGACTAAGGGGAACTTTTCAAATGGCTCTCACCAATGTCAGGGATTTAGAAAAAGCCTTCCCAAATAATAAGCGGCAGAGAAACAAAGTATAAGCTCAGTCTCTTCCCTCCAGTGTGCCTTTCATCAAAATACATCAGATTTTTACATATTTCATAAATAGCACATAACATAAACAGTTCATCTTCTGCTTGTGTTGTAATAGGCAATTAACTTCACAAACACATGAGGTCTTAGCTTGTGCTTCTAATCATGGAGTTTGGGTTTCAGATCTCTTCACTTTTAGCTGAAAACCGAGGCTCTACAGTCTGACAGCCCATGTCCATATAATTGCCATTCTTCCGGAGCCTTTTCAGAAGCATTTCCACAACGCTCAAAATGTTGGATTTGAGATATTAGTTTCTCACTTGTTAAAAATGATGCAACAGATAGAGCAAGGCTTGTACAATGATCTCTAAGGTGCTTCTCAGGTAATCATGCTTCACAGATGAACACTGCATACAATATAATCAGTTATGGGAGTACACAGCCAAACAAAAGTGGCTTTCAAAATCTTTATCTGTTTTAGTCAGTCTGTTCATTCTTCCCTCATTTTCCTTGGCAAGCCTCCTCATTTCTCATAAATGCCTATTATTAAAGCTACGCTTATATTTCAGCCCCTTTTATTTACCTTTTTTCCTACCACTATCACAGGCCAATCAATACTTTTATTTGGTTGCAGTCCACCTAAAATCCTATTGCACACAGGCTGCAGCTAACTTGCCAGTCAAGGACAGGGAAGCAGACTGCATTTCAAGCTAACACCAAACAATCCAGGAGGGAGAAATGTCCAGATAGAATCCAGGATACAGTGTCATTTATAAATCAAATACACATTCACAACCAGAAGTGGAGTCTGCAGGCTGGTGATATAGTGTTTCAGCTTAATTTCTTAATCACCCACCTGAGATGTACAAACTGACCATTAAACAATTCCAAAAATAGAACAGTGTTACGGGTTTAGCCAGGTGGGCCTAAATTTAGGTTTTAAAGTTCAGCTAGGCCTAGGATTGTCAGCTGATTTAAGCTGGGCTGAGCTAGCTAACAGCTGACTTTTTCCAGCCAATAATATTGTATTCCATACCATACTACATCATCTCAAAGGGGGTAAAATCCAGTGTGTGGGAGTGGCTTGGTCAGTTCCATCATGGCTGCACTAAGAGGAGGACATCTAGCAGCTCCTCTACTATGCTCAACCCAGGACAAACAGGATAAATCCCATATCTGTAACATTAAAGCATTGTGCAAAGAGAACCATTTATGACACATAGGAGACTATTTCTTTGATCTTTTGAAAGCATCACCTATTCTTCCCTACTTCATACTTTCTTCTGAGATGTATTTGGGAATGAGCAGTTCTAAGCAGAAACACTGATTATTTAAACACTGTTTCTATTGTTGCCTGAACAGGACTTTCCTTTGATGACCACAGATGACTTGGGGGAAGGATCTGGCAGAGTTACAAAATAATTACCAGGAAAACCACAATCATACTATGTAAGATCTTTCAACCAGATTACTCCTGAGCCAAATTTCTCTTCAATTTCAGCTATACCTTCACCTTCCTCTGAAATAATAACTTTTGCTGTTGACTTGGAAAAAACTTCTCCTCAGAAAACCATGAGTGCTCAGGTCATGACAGCTGCTCAGTGAGGACTTGATTTATTTTTAAATTTTGTGTATTTGGTTAGATAGCAACAGTGAGATGAAAAATCCCAGAATCCCAGAATGGTTTGGGTTGTGAGAGACTGTTAAAAAGTCATCTAGTCCAAATTTTCTGCAGTAAGCAGGAACATCTTCAAATAAACCAAGTTGTTCAGAAACCAATCCAACCTGACCCTGAATGTTCCTAGTGATGGGGCTTCCACCTCCTCTCTGGGCAACCTGTTCCAGTGTATTAGTTTAAAACCATTGCCCCCTGTCCTAATGTTACAGACCCTACTGAAAAGGCCTTAATAAGGTCTTCCAGGAGCCTTCTCTTCTGTAATGTGAACAACCCCAACTCTTTCAGCCTGCCTTCATAGGAGAGGTGCTCCAGCACTTGGATAATTTTTTTGGCCCTCCTTTAGGCTCTCTTCAACAGGTCCATGTCTTTCCTGTGCTGAGGACTCCAGAACCGAGCAAAATACTCCAGGTGCACTCCCATTAGAGGGAAGTAGATGGGCAGAATCACCTCCCTCAACCTGCTGGCCAAGTTGCTTCTGATGCAGCCTGGGGTACAGGGCTGAAAGTGCACATTGCAAGATCATGTCCAGTTTTTCATCTTTTTGTACCTCCAGTCCTTCTCTGTAGGGCTTTCAATCCTTTCATCCCCCAGCATCTATTGACACCAAGGCTTGTTTTGACCCAGGAGCAGTGCCTTGTGCTTGGCCTTGTTGTACCTCTTGAGGTTTCCATAGTCCCACTTCTCCAGCTTGTCAAGGTCCCTCTGGATGGCATCTCATCCCTTAAGGCTCCCAACTGCACTACTCAGCTCTGTGTTGTCTCCTGAGGGTGTACTCAGTGCTGCTGTTGCTGAAGTTATTAAACAGTACTGATCCCAATACAGACCTTTGAGGGACACCACGTCACTGATTTTCATCAGGACACTGAGCCCTTGAGCACTACTCTGTCTGGATTCAGTCATTCAGCCAATTCTTTATCCACTTCATAGTGCATCCAACAAATCTTTAAGTGTCCTATCTAGAGAAAAGGATATTGTGAGGTACTATGGAATCCTCTTCCATTTGCAAATAGCAAGTTGAGGAATGTATCTTTCCTCATTGACTACATTGAGTACAAGTTCTCTCTTTCTCCTTGTTGATTCTAAACAATTCAGATAAAGACAAGTTACATTCTCTTATCAATATCTGGTACTTGAGATCACCACACTACAATGTCCACAGTGCTCTCATGGTTGAGCTCTCACACTGACACACCTACAGTTCCTGTGCAAGATGCAGCAGCTCTCATCAGTGATGTGGAGGGGTATACACGGTGTTTGCAGCCACTCCATGCAAGCATACAAAGGCTACACACTGGGTGTTTGAGGTAAGGACATGACTGAAGTTACAAGATTTTTGTAGAAGAAAGAGTAGCAGTCAAATTTAGGATTAAATATTTGAAACTATACAAGAACTGGAAAACACGTTAGACATTCCCCATGGAGCACTACATTTCCATGTCTTGCTCCTAGCTTGAAACCAGTCCTGTCTAGTTCAGTCAGGATTCACAAACTGCTCGGCACATGCTTTCTTCGGGTGTTCACTAAAAGCGGTCCAAGGACAGGCCTTAACAGCACAAGTGGTGATATATGATGATGATGATAAACACAAAATGAAGAACTTGACCCTGAGTATATAGTTCTCCAAACTCAGTCAAGCAGCAAGGCATTTAAATACTCGCACAGGAGTTTTGTTCTAATACCTGTACACTTCTGTAGATCCCTACATCGTTTTAACTCTCTCTCTAGAATTTTGTTGATTGCTCATAAATTGGGTGTCTTGGAAATACTGGACTCCTCTGCCTCCAGCTGGCTTGTAAGCCCTGGATCTGCAAACCCTGGAAGGTTCTTACAACACTTTCAGACTGTCAGATCTGTATTTGGAAGCTGAGTTGTAGTGCATATAGTTTGTGTACAACAGGATCTCAGCAGCCTGCTGTGAATCAAGGGCTGTTTTCCGTGCTAGAGATATCCATCAAAATGTTTTATTTGAAACATTTTATATCCAGTAAAGATTTCAACAAAATGCTGCTGAAGATTTGTCCATTAGTTGTATTCCTGAACCCACCTTCCAGGCTGTTAAAATAAAGTGAAAAAACAGCAGTCTGCCTACCTCCTGATTCTCATGCTGCTTCTTCTGAGCACTTCTCTATAGCACAAAATATCATACACAGCTGGTCTATTCTACTATCACAGATGAAAAGGTCTTAGGGTAGGAAATATGTCTGTATCTTTAAAATTAAAATGGATTAAGAAAAGTTAGAATAAGCTTGTAGCTGTATTTCATAACCTTCAAAACTGTCTAATGAACATAAAAATATCATTGGGGATAAAAGTGCCTTTAACTTATATGTATCTATCCATCCAAATTTGAAAAAAGCAATGACAGATTAATGCTTTTAGTGTGCACCTATCATCTATAGGATTTGACTTATAGATGGTGACATCCTAAATGAGGAATCTGCACTACAGTCATCAGAGATGATGTAGCAGAAGGAAATGTAAAGATGAACTCTGAAACTCAATTTACTACGCTTAGATATTTTCAGAAATTACTTTCAGACTTAAAATTCTTGTTTAAAATACTGTAATTGCATTTCAGAGGTCCCTCTAGTAACCCTAAAGACGTAACAAAGGAATGTGTTATTAGTTAGTACTGTGTTACCTCAAATAAAGGTAGACTTAAAAATACACTATCTGACCATTAGAAGTACCATTGTGAAATATATTGAAACTCTTTATTGACTTCCCAAGATAAAATTGCAGTTGATTTTCAAAATCAACAATGGAATCATTGATTAATTAGAAAGAAATCAACATGTTGATTACACTTCACAAATGCCAGACTTGTATGTATTTTTCTTTTTTTTTTCTATGCAATGACACTTTATTTTAGACTATATTGCTAATTGCTCATGACTGGCAAATGTTTTAGCCTCTTGTAATGATCTTAAGCAGTTCCTAGTGTCTTCTTCACCCCTGTTACTTATGTATGGCAATTAATTAGCATTTGTAAAAATGAGGGGAAGGACTCTCCCTGGAGAGGGCAAGAAGTGGCTTGGGGGAGGAGGAGAGCAGATGATGAGTGTGCAGCAAGGAAGAAGTAGTAGCTAACTGAATAGAAATTTTCTCTGTTGGGGCAATGCCATGTAAGAACCCACTCTGCTGTTTTTTACAACTTTCTTACCAAAGTTTTCTCCCCCCCTACCTTGTGATGGATGCCAAGTCTACTATTATGAGGCTGAGCTTTATGAGGGGAATATAGGAGAATAATTACATATATGTGTGTGTCTGTACTGGTTTCACATCTCCATCACTGGCTAACCAGCCAAGACAAAAATGATAAAAAACGGACTTCTAAATTAAAGAGACCATGGGTCAGAGTGTACTGGCATAAATATATTTTTTCCTAACTGTATTACTTTTTGATGCTCAGAAATAAATGTAAGCTTCTAAGAATGTAGACGCTAGTACTCATCTTATGTTAAAGCTGCAAGACCTGTACATCACTGTGTATACCCATTTCTCTCAGCAACATTGCCAGGTGAATTTGGAGTCAATTGAAGAGGCTAAGACAACAGAGAAAACCCTCTCATCGGCTTTTTGGTCTAATGAAGCCAGGACTGTGTGCTCAATCAAATGCAAATTTTCCAGACGAACCTAATGCTGAGAAGTATCAATTCAAACACACAAGCAAATGAATCACTGGAATCATGTGAATGGTCCCACCGGGATCAATAAACTGGCCCGTGTTGTTGCCACAAAGCATATTAGAATAAATGCCCTTGCTGAAAAATGGAAGGTGGTACTACAGGGAGCCCAACATAGCTAATGAAAGTCAGAATGAAGGCACAGAAATGAAAAATTAGAAAGAAGAAAAAATGAAAACAATAATCTTTTAGATGAGATTCAACACTTTACAGACATTCAAAACAGTGTTTGTGAATGATTCAAGATCAAGCATGTATGAAGATTTTTGTCAAGTCAGAGCAGACAGAATGGGGTACAGAGACATGAAGCATTAAGATTCTGGTAGTTTGTGCAATAGTGAGATCATACAATTCCCGTTCCTTTAACTGGGGCCATGGATTGGTCTGAAAACATGATATTCTTTTAAGAAACAGGAGAGATGATGTGTTTGTGTTTAGAACATTCTCCTGTAATTCACCCTCCAGCACAACGGATGGTCTTAGGAGTTCTTTGGTAGCCTAGGTCTTTATGCTAAACCAGCTCTTTGCAGCTGGCAGAGACAGAAGGTGACAAGACTGGAACATCTAATACTAGAGTTTGAATTGTTAAAATTGTCTGTGTCTCAGAATTGTCCATTTAAGATGTGAATATGGTTGTTCTAATCTGGTTTTGGAGATAAACTCAGAACAGGACACTGCCAAAATCAACACCTCATTCTTGGCTGCCCTGACCGTTTTCCAGCTCTAATTGAGGATCAGTGCCATCATTTTGAGCAACATGAAAAATACCTTACTAGTCCTTTTTAAAATGTGAAATTCTCACTTTTTTATTTTTTCTTTTAAAATTTTTTTCTTTTTTTTTTCATTTTCTGAAGTACTTCAAACTGAAATTGTCCTTATAAATTTCAGAGCATCATTCTCTCTGGGAACAGGGATTTTCTTAATTTTGATATTTACATTTATTGTTAAAGATGATATTTTTATTCCTGACACCTTCTTGGAGAAGAATTAAAAACCTTGTCTCTTTCCACAGTTACACTGCACTCCTTCTCTAATGATCCCAGCAGCTACATATGCCTTCAGTGGGGTCAGTGCTGACACACCACTGACTTTTCCACTACGAGTGCAGCTGTATCTTTGGCTCCTGACCATGTTAGGATGGTGGAACAAATGTAGGAACGGACAATGCCATCTTATGGTGGACGTACAAACTGCAAATGCGGTCTGCAAATGCTGTTGCCCTGGGTAGGTAAAAACAGTATGTGGAATGCTTAAGAATGCAGGTGGGGGCGTGTGTATAAATAATTATTAATCTGCAGCCCACTTTAAGGGCTAAAAACCAAGCAGGATTTGTTTAAATGACAAGGATGAGACATTGTTTGTGATAAGTGAATATAGGAAGGGAAAAGGAAAAGAAGTGAGAAATGCTTTCAACATTCTCATCTCATTGACTTGCTTTCATGTTCTCTTCCCACCTCACAAGGTGCTTTAGCACAAAAAAAGCTTAAGCGACAAACTTAGAATATCTGTTATGTTGTTAAATATAAAGCAGCCATTACAAACAAGACTCAAAGGAGGAAATACAGACTACTTCAGTGTTGGACTTCCTCATGATGAACAAAACATCTCCATATGCACTGATAGCAGCAGTTTGTCCTGGAAGTTGGGGTATCCAAAAGTTAGGACTGTGTCTGTTAGATGCTAGAGGTCCAGAATTACCGTCCAAAATAGCACGGCATGAAAACCACAAAAGCAGTAATGTGCATCCCTATTGGAGAGAAACTGTGAATACACCCTGCAAGTTTCTATGGGAGCCACATGGATTTTTATCATTGGACTGGCATTACACTGGAGCTCTGACTTTAATAACTGGTTCCTAAAACATTCCAGGAGGAATATTAAGGCAAAACAAAGGAAATCATTACTAGTCAAAATTAATAGAAAAGTTCTGGGTTTCCATCAGCAAGATACATAGCATGGTTGATGTTCCTCTCCTCAGTGTGAAGGCAGCCCAGGGATGTGTATGGTTAACAGAACATGGAGTTAATCCTGGTACAACTGTGGCCTCAGTGCTACAGCACCTTCACCACTTCTTGGGAGTGAGAAGTTGGATTCCAGCGATGCCACGTCATTTGAGTCATGACAGCTGCTGTGACAGTGGGGATACCATCCTTACACATGGTACGTTGAGGTACACATGGTACTGCTGAGCTATTTTTAGTGTTGGTACTGGGTTCTGTTCCTCTATGTCTTGTTTTTTTTTCCTAAAATGCTGTGAAAGTTCCAACAGTAAAACAACATCACTAACATAATCAGACAAAGCTTGTCTTTTGACAGCAAAAGTTGTGAATTTAACCTGTTCTCAGTGAATAATTGTTAAGTGAACCCTGTTAAGCTTTTAGCTGGGAAATAGACATTTTTGAAACTGTTTATATAATTTCTAACTTTTTTCTTTTGAGTTTTACTTTTCTGTTGAAAAATTTAGCTGAAGCCAATGCCCCGAATGAGAAATAAAAGTTGCCTTGGAGGAAGTGCACAAATGCTGAATATTTATGTAGAATGACAATGACATTTGACTTCAGGTTTTCTTTAACAAAAATCAGTTCCATTCAGCTGTGACCCATATCTCTTTGTCTTGACAAGCTGAAGGAAACATAACATGTTGCCTCAAAAGTGAATGAGGCCTGAATTCCTCATTTTGTTCCCAAAAACCACTGACTTAAATTTGATAGGTCTTAGAGGATGAACATATTTTAATGATGGAATTAAAAAAAAAAGTTGTTATTCTTGCTTCTTATTATCTGTAGCATATTCTGTGAAGTGCTGTTCAAACACATGCATAAATTTAATCTTTTTTTTTCCCCCAAGAATCTTATTCAAGGAGAATGACAATACACTAACAAATAGACTGAGGATAAGAAAAGTGTGATATAGAAAAGAAGTGGTTGATGTGATCATTGCTCTTTTTGGTATTGCTGCATGTAGCAATAGTGCCTTCCTCAGACTAGTAAAATTTGACCTACTTTTGAAAAATATTCTAGCATATCTCAGAATATTACAGCTCTGCCAGAATCGCAGTCCATTAGGATTTGGCCCAATCGTTTATGTGATTAGGACAGCACTGCCAGAAAACTGGCATAATATGGAAAATAGTATTGATGACTTGACACACCAGAATCTCTAGTTTCAAAATTTAAGCAGTCCCTTTCGAGGCAGGACCTGAAATAACCTCCTTGAAATTAAATGGAAAGCCATGCATCTGAACACAGGAAAAAGCCCACAATGCTGTATAAGCCTGGGAAAATTAACTTCAGTGTTTTTTACTTCTTCTGTGACTTCATAGCCTGATTCGTTTTCGTAACTATTTAAATATCACAATAAGACAATATTGATGCTGAATACTGAGGCACTCAAGAAGCCAGAGGGGTCAAAATTAAAGTAGCTTATTCAAATTTCACTCATGACTTCATGCATAACTATTGCTTTTAAGTTATAGCATAACAAATCTTGTATTAAAATACACTACTTGGAATGGGAACATTTAAATATCATCTTAGGACAGTAAACAGGAATTTTACCATTTATTCGTTTGTACTACTTTGTCAAGATAAAATCCACATGAATCATTTTATGATACATCTGCAGTAAATATCTCAGAAAGAATGTCTTTTGCCATCCTGCTCACAAAAGAGTTTCTATATTTCACATCAAAGAGTCAGTACCTTCAAAATCCAAATCAAATCCTTACCCCTAGCTCAGGAATTTGAATCCAATCTTCCCTTACTCCTGAGCAGTGCATGCTACCCATTATGCCACACAGCTCTCCTACATATTTCTTGATCTCCTTTGCTGATGAATCTAAGCAGTCTGTGTGTTAGCTGCAAAGTCACAAGGGTCACATAAATATCTGCAAGACAGGCAGACAACGATGCTGCTGGAATTTTTGAAAAATAAGGGGAAATAACAGAAAATAAAACAACCATCTGGAATCTAAATCAAGGGTTGTTTACCTTTGAGCACACACACGTCTTGCAAGGAGAACATTCTATCATTCTTGCTCTTTGCATAATACCTCTGGGCCCTTTTATAACATGTAACTATCAAAAGCCAAAAATCCCAACTCACACAGATTATTATTGCAATGCTTGGAAAGTTATTCCAATGAATCAGAGACAGACAAGAAACTGAAGAGAGCTATCCCTGTGTCATTCAAAGGCTGTCCCACAGCTGCTTAAGGTTATAGGCTGATTCCCTCGACTTCTCTTGGTTTTTCACCACTAGCAGAGACCATGGATACTCTGAGACTCTAGTATGCCAATCAAAACAAATTCTTAATAAACAAAAAAGTCTTGCCTTTGAAATCCAGAGAGAATCATGCTGGCAAGCAGCAGATAGGCAATATTTTCCTTTCTGTCAAAACAGCAGTAACCTTCTTAAAAGAATTCAGGAAATGTCAAAAAATATCCTTTTCTCATGCTCCAAACTGGATTCTTTTCCCCCATTGTCTTCACAGGATAAGGTGTTTGTGAATAGCAGGGGGGGAAAATCTGTTTGATTTTAGCAATGGTGAGTCAAGCAACTTTCGCGTCACAATTATTTCAAAATCTGCCTCAGCAGAAGTTGTAGCTGGGCTTCAGAGAGCAGTTGCTCCAGTTTTTACTTATTTTGTGGTCTGAGGACTCCACATTTCTGCATACAGTGTAGCTTTAGAAATCTCAAGTAACAAAGATAGTAAGCTAAGTGCAAGCTAAGTGCAAGTTTTCCTTTGGAGAATCGAGTTTTACTACTAATGCTCAACTTTTGAAACACTCACAAAAGCAAAACTGGTGATTTAGGCTCCTGGAGCGTGGGGGTACTCAAAGTGTTTTCAAAAATTACTGATAGATGATGAACTCTGTGAGCCCAGATGCAACTTGCATGAAGGAATGGAGAGAATGACTGATTCATCTCACCTTACATTTCCCTATGCTTGCCTATTGCAGTAATGTGTAAGATTGCTGTCAGTACTTTCCATTGCAAACTCTCCAGCAGATTTTTATAAAATCTACTCATTTCAAATTTCTAATAACCCAAGCCATAAATCTGTGTTACCCAAACAGCTACTGTGATTCTCATAGTTTTAGGGTTACAGATGACTCAGCTAAGAAAAGTAGTATGCTTTATTTGTAGTTATGCCTTGATTGAGATCAGCACCAAAGTGGAGAGGCTTTGTTGCATGTTAATTATAGGGGTTTACATTTATCCTGAAAAATTTTGAATGGCAGAAAGAGGCTGGGGTTTATGAAAAAGCCCAGAGGGGAAGGAAAGAGAGCATACAATTATTCTTGGAGTCTAAGATGATGAGCATCTTTGGGATAAGAATGATGAAATAATGTTAAAGAACAATTGCAGACTGGCTGTAACAAAGGTACCTGTAGTATAAAATGCATTTGCAGGAAAAGCTTTTTCAAAGTCAAGAGACTCAGACAGACTAAAAACATCTTTTCTTCCTCTCATCTCCTCTCTTGTCTCTCTCAAAAGGTGACCTGTCTCCAAGGATATTTGCTGGAAAGCAGTTACAAGAATTGGAGGGTAACACAGGAGAGAAGTACAGGGAGCAGAGAGTTAACTCCTCCACACACTGTCCATGATTATGTGAATACTTGTTTTGATCACGGAGAAAGGAATTGTCTAATGTCTAGGCTCTCACACTTCTACTGCACTCTGCTTTAAAGGGGACATGTTCTGAATCATCAAACAACTTCTCTGGAACAACAGGCCCAACAATGTCAGCTGCTCCTCATCCTTTGTTTTTTTATCTTGCCTGTTTAGTCACTCTTTTAAAGAACAAACAAACACATGCCAAAAAAAAGGAAAATAAAAATAAATCTCCAGCTTATTTTTGCAGAGCACTTCAGATTCCACATATGTTTACTAAGACATTTCTGAAGCAGAAATGAAAAAATATCTATTTTCCCTACTTACTTCCTTCCCTAGCTTGGCTTACTGCTCAGGCTTTCCACCAGTACTGCCTTGGGGGTTACCAACAAACTCCCAAGAGATCTGTGAGATCTCTGCGGAGTTGTGAATCCTCCTACAACTGCAGAGGCAAACACCATTTCGTTTTGGTGTGATGCTGATCAGAAAGCTGAACTTAAGGGTATTTTGTACAATGTGTCCATATAAGCACATTAGCAATTCATATACTAAAACTAGTCATTAGGAAAAGTAAGGGAAAATTTATAAAATGCTGGTCTGGGAGGTAAGCAGCAGAGTTTGCTCTGAAATATTGGTTATACATTATAGCACTTGCTAACATATTGTTGAGATAGCCTCAAACTCCTCTGCCTTCCTGGCCCGGAGAGTAACAGAAGAGCCACAGAGGGAAATGCAGATGTGCTGACTCAGCAAGCATGCACCAGGAGTCCTTCCACTGTAGAAATGTGTTCCAGGACTTGACAATGATCAACCGCATTTACATCGACGCTCTGCCTTCAATGCTGGTGCTAGTGCTGAAGCCTGAAGCCAGGATCTGAGTGTGGTGCCATATTATCATTTTATTGCTGAGAACAAAGAAATAGGCACTTAACTTGTGGCACCTGCAACATGCCCTCAGGTGGTCCTTGTTTGGTAACAGAAACAACTAAATGCTCATGTGTGACTTCTGTGTGGCTCATTCATTTCACTTAACTTCTGCCTTAGCATGTAATGTAAAGTATAAGAAACCATATTTAAGACTATTGGTATATAAATGCTTGGCCCAGTGGATTCACATATGCACAGAACATGCTATGAGCACTGCAAGAGATGAACATTCACACTTGACCCTTAGCTGTCTCTTGTAAATTTGTAGTATAGGCACTGAAGTCAAAACAAATCATTCATTTCTTCCACAGCTCCTCTGACCCTCATGTGAAATTTCCATTTAAGTGTCTGGTGATCAGTGCTGCCTGCAGGATGCCTGCAGATTTAAATAGGCTTGTGCCAGTTTTCTATGTCCTTGTTTTGGAGCCAAAGGGCATGATAATCTACATGGGTGAAACCTGTCTGGAAAGTGGAAATAGGCAGATCTAAGTGTTTGAACATCCATAATTGCCATTTTCCCTTTGAGCAAGCAATCAGCTGGATGCTCCAAACTGCATTTTTCTTTTGTTGTCTGCACGTGTTTAACCTCATATCCCCATTCAAGGACAAAAAGGGACATGATCTGACAGTGAAACACATACTTTTCAAATCTGGAAAGTGGATGCAGGGGAGATGAATAATTCTGATGCTGTAGCCCTGAACCTTGCTTCTTTTCGGTAGACAAAATTTAGCACCCACTGCATGTATATACACAGAAACACCCTTAGGTTCAGTTTCAGAAGAAAAGCCTAACTTAAAATGTTTCTTTTGTGTATGACCTCCAATGTGCCAACTCCCTGCTTTTTCTCTATACTACAGAAGCAGGGAGAACTGGGCCCAGAGGGAGATAGCCCAAACAAGAGTAAGGGGAGAGAAAAACAGCATGAGAATAGATGAATTTGGACAGCAATCATACCATCCTTGTCTGCATCCCTTACCCCCTATGTATTTTAATTTTATGGTTTAAAATAATCTCCTCAACTATGAGAGAAAGTCTGCTTGTCTGTGAGTATTTGATCTGGCATTGAGTCTCTCTATCTGCAACCCTGTTACCACAGGGAGATCCTGGGGTCCTTTGGGAAGAGGAGATAAAATGGGATGCAATATGCTGGAGCCTAGCAAAAAGTACTAACTAGAATTGGCCAAGAGCCAAATGCTTTCATTTCTAGCAGAAAGGCATTAAATGACACTGGCTGCATTTAACTGAGCATCTTTCTAATTAAATAAATAGGCAAAGAAACCTCTGTGTATGTACATGTGCATTTGTTGTAGTTTTGGGATGTTAAAGGAAAAATTCTCTCCCTGCCACTAATTCCCCATGCCATTAGTTAACAAAAGAAGTAGTCAACTGCTACCAATTCCTGCTTGATTGTTTTGGGTGGGGGGCAGACTGGGGGAAGGTGTGGCAAGGGAATGGGTTTGCACTGTCTCTTGGTTTTGGGGGGCATCCACAGTTTTGGCTGAACGCTGCAGCTCTGTGTGTGGCTGTCAGAGAGAAGCCGTTCTGCTGCTCGTTGCTGCTGCTGTTTAGTGAGCTGGTTTTTTTCTTACCACTGCTCTTCTCCTGGTTTGGCATTGCAAGCTCGGTTGCCACCATGGCTTCACCATTACCCGCACCTTTGCGACTGCCCGCCCTGCCACGGCAGCGACCCGAGAGAGAGAGAGAGGAGTCATGGCTGCTGTCGGGACACACTGCAGACCTTTCCTTCCAGGGAACTATCACCATCCCTCTACTCCCAGCTTTTCCTTCTTTGTTTGGAACAAAGGACAAGGAAAGAGAGAGAGAGAGAGTTCATCTGAGTGGTCACCCCTTGTCTCTGCCTCGCTGGGAAAAGACTGAGAATTCACCTTGCAGCTAGCCAAGGTGTGACACTGACACTGCCCATAAATATAACTGCTCCCGGAGGAACCTACCGTTTGGGGGTTGTTCTCTTTTGTTTGTTTTTTTACTTTTGGTGCTGGGGGAATAGTTTGCTCTGGTCTGTTTACAGTTATATGTATATCCACATATATATGTATATATATAGTAGTTAAGAACGGTTATCCTGCTTATATCCATTTTCTATTTAAAGTTCCTTTTTCTTAAATTTAATAAAGAGTGATGTGATTATTTTGGAGGAATCCTCTCCTCTGCTTTTTGGTAAACATTTCGGTTTTTCCCTCAAACAAAGACAGCATTATAAATTTACATAGATATTTTTCCATTCTTAGATACTTTCCTCAATTCCAGCCTACTGCAGATTGATTTAAAGTTTACAATAAGGTTGAGAACACCCAAAGAATGAAAGAGGAGAAGATTCATGCCAGAATCATGTTTCCTTGCTTATTCTGTGTCATCCAGGGCCAAATCCATCATCTGATTGATCATTAGGAATGAACCTGGTCCACTGTTTTTGCAGATCTTGGTTAAAAACTGCTTTAGAAAAAAAAACAAGCTGCAGTGACGTCTTAATATTTCTTCTGTGGATATTTTGCAGCCATTCATTCATTCATTCATTCATTCATTCATTCATTCATTCACTGTTCATTCTTCTTAATGACTCTGATAAATATAAGTTTAGTTAGCAAGTTGCTAGAAATAGTGCAGAAGTGCTGCCTTGTATAAAGGTTGCCTAATATTCTGTACTGCGACCCTCTTTCTTCAGCTGCATATAATTTAAAGAAATGATAGCTATTTGGGCTTGTCATTTCTGTGTTTTATCTCTTTCTAAAGTTGATTTATGCATGCATCTAAAACAAAGATAACTCAGTGGAAGCTCACTTGCCTCAGACATATATGCTGTGGTATCAAGCAGTAGCTAATTATTAAAACTGTTCTTTGTATCTTAGGAAGGCCAAAGGAAAGCTTTTTGTGTTTCAGTGGCAAACTCCTCTGCAAGGCAGAGAACACTCTGAACATTAAGATTATTCTACCATTTTAGAATGAATTTTCATCTTTGACTACTACATATTTCTTCGCTAAAAATGCTGATCTTCCAGGGATGTATTATCACTTACTGACTAACAAGACAACCTTTGAAATCAGTTAAGGAGAGTCCTTAGTAAACAAGAATTGCCGCAATGGCTAGATCTCTAATTTACATCACTTTCCTTACAAGCCTAAGCTCTACATGTACTTTAGTGAAATATGACTAGATTTTTTGCTGCAGATCATCAGGTCCAGCCATCTCTTCTTAAGTTTGAGGTTTGGTGTTTTTATTTTATTTGGTGCAATTTGCGTTCTTTTGACTACCACCATCTTCAATGTATTTAACTTGGTATTCTATGTCTATATTCTCTGTTGCACAATTCTTGTGAAGTCATTTCCATTTCTGCAAAATTCATGCAAAGAGGGCATAAAAGGCTGTCAAATTAGAATTATGGCTTTCACATTGACTTTTCCAGTTAGGTAGAAGGGACTGTCTAATCTGCAGAGTGGTGAATACAAATCCTAGGATTCTCAAGTCATTATGTTCAAGTGATCCATGACTGCACTGTTCTTCATAGTGCTTCATTGTTTTTTGGCACTACAGTCATGTCTGCAGGACTCCTAATACATCCCACTATATTCTCCAGAATTGATTTAACCTCATACTGGCTACAGGGAGACTAGCATCAACACTGATCTGCGGAGAAAGTTATTGTATGCAGGTTCATTAAATGTTAGCAGTTCAGATCGTGTACTATGTGTGTATGTGATTGAAGTTAAAATTCTACTGACTTCACTAGGAAGGCTAATATTTAGACAAATGGTAGCATTTTTGGTTTATGCAATGGTCTGCTGTGGGAATAAGCTCAAGTTAAAAGGAGCAGGGTTTCAGAGATAAAAATAATGCTGATAGCACAGGTTTGCTGAGATCAGAAGTGAAGTCTCTGCACCTAACTGGGCACAGTAGTTGACTTCAGAGAGCTGAGAGAAATGAAGGTAATGAGGCATGAGACTAATGAAAAGTAGCAGCATCGTTCTGTGGGACAAATCAGATTAGTTGAGCTGATATCAGAACAACTAAAAATCTATTTTAACATCTTTAATTCTCTTATCAAAGAACTGAGATTCAGAGTTCTTTTAGATGATTCATAGTGGGGTGTAACAGATTTACTTCCCTGATCATTCACATGTCTGTAAATTGGTTTCAGTTTAGGATTTACTCTCAGAAGAGTTAAATATTCCCTGAATTGAGAACTTTCATCTAGGGTAAGAGACATTGTCTGCTTAGTGTATCTGGCATGTGGGAAATAAAACCTTACAGTCGTAGCTTGCCAATACTTGCTCAGGAAGCAAAGGGTAATGTCCCTTTGTAGTCAGACCTGCCTTTCCAGAGTGTACAGTATGTTTGTCTGGGATAACTATGTTCCTAAATTCTATCCTGTTGTAGGCCATCCTACAGAATGTGTTATTTCATAAACTGCTATTCGCTGGTCTGATCTGTCACCTGTACCACTAATGGCAGCAGTAGTGGCACCAAGCAGGGCGAGTTAGTCAATGTAAAGGAGAACATGGGCCGCTGTTTCTAGGAGTTCACACAGTGTCCATTGGATCACTCAATGCTTGTGTGTGAGTTAGACAGATGGACAGACTGGAGAGGGCTGCAGCCCAAAGAAATGTGTGTTGTTGCTATGGAGTGCTCATGCTGATGTGTAACATGGATGCAATCTTTCCATTCCAACAGGTCAGAAGACTTCAAGGGCAGGCATGAAAGCCTGACCCTCGGCTGGGAACTGTGAGATACCCACCCACATTTTTTCTTCCTTGTTTATTCTTTCCTTTCCAGACAGCTACACTTGAGTGAAGTATACTTCTACAGAATGGGAGCTTGCCAGATATAACTTTGTTAGAATAACAAAAGGCAGCAACAGTTATAATTTCACCAATGTTCATTTTACTACCGATATGAGCTATTTCTTCTGAAGTACAGGGGGTTTTACATTATATTTTTCCTAGGTTATTTCCGAAAGGGTTTATTTTCTCAAAGATAACAATTTCACATTCTACATTGCTCAGTTACATGGTGTTATCATATAAGATATAATCTTTTGCCTTTTCTTTTGTAAATCCTTCACATTGGAATGGGTCTACTTTTGTAGATGGTAGGTTATCCTACCTTCCTTTTAGCATAAGGGATTGGAAATGTTTGCCTCTACATTTTTAATACCACCAGCATTCCCACAAAAAAAATGGAAATTTTGTTTTGATCACGTTTGACTACATGAGTGAGTTGGTGTTTGAGATAATGAGAAAATAGTTTCTCCCATCTTAGCCAGGTTCACTCATTTAATTTTGTATTTTTCTTGAAACATCTGCACAAACCCTTTCATTTCTAACTTTCCAATGAAAAACTGTGCACATCCTGTATGGCAAGGAATTGATTCTGAAATACTGTAGCTGTGCAGCAAATCAGTGTTGATAACTTCACAAAAACAAAGAGTGAAATTACAGAGGCATTTAGTAGTTCTGTGTTTATTTATGTATTTCTTATGCTACTTTATGCAAACAACAGATTAAGTGAGGATTTACTAGCTGAAATAATTAATAGTTACTATTATCCTACTTTTTAAAAACATCTTGAATTTCAAAACTATAAAACTAAAACTAAACAAGATAAATACAGTACAGAACAAAACTTGACAAGTTTCATCTCATCAAAAATTTAAGAAATAATAAGAAAATAACCCACAACAACTTTCCGTTTCCATCTTTAATGCAAACTGGCATCCTGAAATGACTATAGAATCTAGAAGTAGATAAATAACAGCAGAAGGAGAGGCACAGACAAGAAACATAAGAAAAAATTGGTTTTGCCAATGTTCTCCCAATAAAGCCACAAGAAGAGACTCAAGAAAACCAACAACAGCATTACTATAATTTCTTAAATCTTTAAATCTGTCAATGGTCCTCAGACTATTTGTCAGAACATGAAGCAGCTCTTATCCCTTCTCACTAACCAGAGTACCTGCATTTTGCATAAATGACATTTTTAATTGTATTAGGTGAATTTCTTAGGGTGTGGAGTACTGTTTTTTGTAGTGCTTCACAGTCTGTAGCCATTTGATGATCATTTGACTGTTAAATAAAGAACCAAAAAGGGTTATTCTAGAGGTAACAGAGGGAATCTTTAGAAGTTTCCACTTTCTTTAACCATGCTGAATGTCACCAAGACTTTCTGAATTCAAGCCCCAGTAATTGCCTCTGCCCTTTTCAAACAAAACTGCTTACTTTTGATTTGAGCATTTACTGTGCCTTTTTCACACAGCCGTGCACCATGCTAATACTGTGGCTTTATCAGCGTCTCTCCAGCCTGTTCACCTCACCAGAGAAGCATTGTTCTTTGCAGAATATCCCCTGAGGCTTTGCCAAAGCCTAAATTTGAACAGCTCGAGTAAAGAGATTTCTAATGCTTCCCCTAAGAGGTTGATAAAACTGTAATTAGTCTATTTGGCAAATAATTCTCGGTTTTCAGCCTTAGTTTCCCCTTTCTTTGTTTCATAGATACTTTCTTTCCTATATACACAAGCAATATTTTTAATTTCTTTAATATTGTCCTTTCGGTACTTTCAGGAAGATTTCCCATTCCTACCCCTGTAGTTTGTAGTTATTTTATTCACACTTAATTCTTTTAACCTTTTTCTCATGAGCTTCCTTAGCTTTTTGCATGCCTTTAAAGTAACTAAAAACAATAGTTTTCCTCCAGGATGCACGTGTATTGCTGATCATGGTGACTTTATTAAGATTACATGAAGGCCATTACACTGAAGACATATTTTGCTAAATAATTAAATGTTACTGGAAAAGCAGCTTTTCTTAAGAAAATCTTCTGCAACAATATCATCAGGCAATTCTTTGTTTCCTTGGAATTCTCTGAGGACACTTACAAGAGGAAAATTGCATTGAACTTGGGATTAAAAGCCCTGTAGTGTCCTCATGAATTTAAGAGGGGGGGGGGGTGTGTGTGGAGGAGGTAGTAATATGACTTTTTTGACACATACGATATTTATGTAGAAATTTTTTGAAGTACAGAAATGTTGAGTTACACAGCTAATAGAATAAAACACAGAGGTTTTTTAAAGTAATTTTATGAGATCAGAGGGAAAAAAGCCACTTTAGGGCACTTATTAATATATGATTTTAAATGTTTTTTGTTATAGTAACTTTTAATCTAAAATGGTACCCAGTTCAAATGTCTACTGGAGAATTATTGTGCCATATTTCAAGATCTAATTAATTTTTAGTCAATTTTCTGAAAGTATTAAACATAATACTTTTAATCTTGCCTAAGTGGAAATCTCCATATAGCCTTAACAATAAAGTTATTGCTCATGTTTTCAACCTTAAAAGCCCCAAAGTTTCCATGTGATTTATTAGGTAGGTGAAGTGTTAAAATTTATTTTTTCCTTGTTGCAGTTATGTGTGTGCATGCCTTGATATGTGACTTCCTAAACAACAAATGTGTTTGTTGGTCAGGTCTTTGCTTTGTTAAACACACTCCTGCATAAGATATTCTAACTTATTTTATCAGCCATCAGTACTCAAAGAATAGAAGCACCCAAAGCAAAAAGGCAGATTTTATCTTCCAGACTGACACTTTCAAACTCCAAATAGATACAAAGGAACACTTCTCAAACCAGCATCTTCTCCCAGGTCATGATTGTTCATGAATTGTTATACAAATAGTCCATGTGTCCATCTTAGCTAAACTCAAAATTGTGTTTTGTGTCCTAAGGATAAATTCTATTCACACAAAAAAAATGTTGTTGCAGATGCTGGCATTGAACAACGGTGTTCAAAACACATTTATTTGGGAGCCTGTTTTTCCTGAAGTAGATGGGGGTGAAATAAGGAGGTTCTTCTACAGTGCCCCAGAAACAGAAGGATGCAGACAGAGCATGCTTCGGTAATAAACCATTACTCTTGCCCTGCACAAGGGTCTGGAATCAAACACCACATCTATTACAAGGGTCGCTGTAATGACCTGAGAGTTTCCAGGAAGCAGCAAGAGGTGCTGCTTTCAGAAGCAGTAGGGTATCAGCGAAAGGAGGGGTGTCTCATCAGCTCCTGTCTATACACTGCAGATGTTTGGCTTCACAAATTCGTGTAAGATTCCTTACAGTCAATTTAGAGCCTACTAGGAATAGATGAAACAAGAGAGATTCTCTCATGCCATTTTTTAATTTTCAAAGAAAGCAAGTGAGAAAATCTTGCACCTCTCAATGCAAAAGGAATGAACATCACCATCCTGATCACAGCATCATGGATCAGTTTCTAGTCTTGTCCCTCTGATGATTTCTGTGCTTTAAGAAGCTCCTCTTCTCTTCTACTACTCAAGAATTACACTCACATCTTCTTGCCCTGTTTGCCATTTTCCATTTCACCTCTCTTCCTGCCCCAGCATATTTAAGCAACCTCCTTATTCTGTGATAGTAGAATATCTGGCAAAGTTGCTTCACTTTTGACCACATGTCCCTTGACTCTAAGCTGACACTTTCAGTGTTTACACTTGTCTCCCTCTAAAATGAAGCGTAATTTCTTTTAATGAAATTAAGGCACTTGGAATCCATTTACTTTACACAGATCTAAGACTGCCTGTGGATCAAAGCTTGTCCTGACAGCAGTTATGTGAATTTGAGTGTCCTATGTGACAGCTCTAACCAGTCAGAGTTAAGCCAGCTCAGTTTCTTCGCAGTGGCAGCATGTTGATAGTAAACAGCCAAATAAACAAAGCAATAAAATATAAAATTAAACTTTGCCCCTAAAGTAACAATGGCTCTAGAAACTGCAGATTCTAAATGCTATTTCACATGGATGGTTACCTTTCTAAAGAATCCTTCCAGTGGATTTTCTACTTTGGCTACCTTCTGTTGAAAATAAATAAAACATTCAGGAAAAACAAAGCCCTATCATCATTGCTTTGGAGACCTTTTTGTATATTCCTATTTTTTTCATTATCACTGTATAAAATTAATAACACACAGTATTATCAACTTTTTTTACTTGACTAAGCAAAATCTACTAGTTCCGTCAAAGCTAACTTCTATGTCAAACAACAGAAATCTTACTTTGGAAAAGTCCAATCTTTAGCATTGTTTTACAATGGCAATGTAATTCCTTCACAGAGAGAGGAATCAACTCTAACAAAGGACTGAGACATTTATTCCATTCTGCCATTATTCATAAAAGACCTCTAAGCCAAAGGATAAATGACTTATGCTATATCATGTAAAAAATTACTTCCTATATTATCATTTCATCTTGCCCCCATTTTGACAAAATGTCATTGATTAATGGAATTGTCTGTTTAAATACTGTAAATATTGTTTGTTCTTACTCCTAAGAAGAGTATGTTGGATTTTACTGTCAGAGAGAACAATTCAAATCTCTATATCCAAAATGATGATTTCTTGGGAATATGGTGTGGTGTTTCCAATAAATAAACAATTTATATACAAATAATAAGCAGAAGAAAATCCCTGAACAGATTTAGGCACTTTCCTTGTAATGAAATAACTGGTGTGTTTTCAGAAGCCTTACTGATTCAAAAACATGCTCTTTGAATATCTAGAAATTATTTGGGGGCAAATATGAGTTAATACAATGAGTAATTTATTCTTCAGCTCAGTGATGTCCGCGCTTTAGGGTCAGATGATGAAGGAAAATAACCCCAGGTATACTAGGTATGCTTACTAAACTCAGATCACAACAGAAACCATGTTCACCAGTGTGCCTGTTCAGGCTGGAATAGAGTTGATTTTCTTCATAGTAGCTATTACTGGGCTATGATTTGGGTTTGTGCTGGAAACCATGTTGATTAAAAAGGGATGTTTTATTTGCTGCTGAGTAGTTCTTAGACTGATTCAAGGCCTTTTGTGCTTCTTACATTGCCCTGCTGCTTTGGGACTGGCTGGGCATCAATTGGATCGTGGTGAGCTACAGTTTAGACTTGCATCACTTTTCTGTCTTGGGTTTTATTACCTCTATTTGGGTTTTATTTTTTTACTTTTACTTACAGTATTACTGTTGTTGTTATTAATTATAATAATAAACAACTACTTCTGTCACAACCCATGCATTTTCTCACTTTTGCACTTTCAATTCTCTCCTGCGTCCCACTGCGGGTGGGTGGAGTGAATTAGCTGCTGAATGGTGCTTAGTTGCCAGCTACTACTAATCCATAACAACTGGAAAGGGTAGAAAGGCTTTAATTGGCATTTATGTCTGCCAATAGGCAACTTAGAAGTGAGAACTGGGCTGGATCACATCCCAGACCCAGAAGGAGTAAGCAAGGCCAACACTGAAAAGGACAGTGGGCAGTCATTCCAGCCAGGTGTATTACAGTTATCCTGGTGCCAGGGTAGGACTCTCTGCTGGACTGTCTGCTGCTCCTCACTTCTGCTACAGAGGGGCAGTACAATCAACTCCTTCTGACTGGAGCAGCCTGTATTCAGGCACCATCACCCTTTGGGGTCCTGCAACTCTAGGATAAGCATTGCTAAAACTGAGCTATGAGCCAAAGTAATTTTTCTGATAGGCCTTGGGTTGGATATTCCTGTTCTAACATCCTCAGGTGCCTAATTCATATTGATTACATATGAGCCTCTATGCATAGGTGATAATGGAATTTTTATTAAACTTGAAACAAGATACTTTTCTCTTGCAGTCATTGCAGAGTTCAATAAACCATTTTGCAAGTCTCAAATCTAGTTTTGAAAATGGAGAATGTGTACTCTGTGTGGGTTTAAGAGTGGGAGAAAGATGGGAGAAAGAGGAAGGGGAAAAATCCCTGAGGAGGGGTAAAAAAAAGAATGAAAAAATACCCCTCCTCTCTTAAATTACCTATTTTATTGAAAATAAAAGTATGTACTTCTAGCACAGGGTCAATCTTCAGTGTGTCTCACCATACATTTACACAATCATTGCAGACAAATCTGAAATCTGATGACCAGTTTCTGATTAATTCAATGGATATACACCCCTTAACTTCCTAAATTTAAAATAAAATTAATGCCTAAGTCTGTATTTTTTGTGGTAGAATACATCAAGTCACTTACAGCTTGTTACAGCACCTGTTTGGGAAATATAGTTCATATTAACCTTGCAAGAACTCACAGCTTGCAAAGACATACCCTTTCTAGCAGCAACCTTGCTTTAACTTAGATATTAATTACACTGCATATAGTATTGCCATCAATTAGTTTATCTGTTAATTGTTCAGCTCAACATACAGCATAAGCTAAATCAGCAGTATATGAAATAAAGACCAAACAACTTATCTAGTATGTATTTAATGTAAAAAGGCTGTGCTTTTCCAAATTGACAGTCATGTCTTGATAACTGTATTCTCAAAACAACCATTAAAGGACTACAATTTTTAAAAAAAATTGAAGTGTCCTTGTAAATCAGGAGCCTAAGTTCTATTTCCCAATGTGACTTGAAGCCTTATGGTTTTCTAAATTTGGGAATCTAAATGTCTAAGTCTTATTTTAAAATGGGACTTAGATACCTTTGGAAATTTCCCTTCTTGTCTAATAGTTTGTAGTTTATGACATATATGGTATTGTCAAGTTGAGAAATCTTCTGAGCCTACTATATCACAGAATCACAGAATCATTCAGGTTGGAAGGGATGTCAGTAGATCATCCTATCCAACCCTCCTGCCAAGACAGAGCCACCACGAAGAGGTGACACAGGAATTCGTCCAGGCGGGGTTTGAATGTCTCCAGAGATTGACTCCAGGGCAGCCTGTTCCAGTTCTCTACCACCCTCGATGTAATGAAGTTCTTCCTCATGTTGAGTATTGCAAACTTTATCTTCTACAGTTTTGTATCACAACCTTTGAGGGATGTCTGAAAATATTTTCATGTTCATTTAGCTCTTCAAAAATCTCTTGAGGTGGAAGGGATTCAGAATACATTTTTATGAACATTTAGATTTTACTTATATGTCAATAATAAAAGTGTAAAATAAAGAACTGCTATCAATAAGCAGTTACATTATACACTGAGCCCTTGTCATGAATCAGGGTTCTAAGACAAATACCCAGCCACATGACAAAACCAGAATCAACTGGCTCCAGGGGTTTCTGATATACTACCAGCCAGAAGCCAGAGAGCATTATATTTCTCTGGTAGACAACATTTCAGTTCCAGTAAATATTCACTGACTGTTAATTTTCTGAGTATCTGTGGTGTTAATATAAATTTTGCCAGTTTGTGTAAGTCAGCAAAAAGCCATGAAAGCTAGCACTTAATATCACACATAGATAGCTTAAGTCAGCATTGCAGTTACCACTACAGGAGACCAAAGTGACTCAGAATAAGCTTTGCTAAATTCTTAAGGAAAATTAAAAACAAGAAAGAAAGTAAACAAAACTTTTCCTACGTTTGCTTGCCCTAGTATTATATTAGGTCTTTTACTCTGGACTCTACAGCTCTTCTCCATCTGGCTTGTAGGCTTATAACTCTGATTTCAACAGAAGCAAAACACTAACTACTTTTGAGAATTGAGCCTGAAACATTTTGGATTAGGCGCAGTCATTTGAATAAAAAAAAACCCCAAATGAATATTTTAATGTCTAGACCATCTAGATGACTGAGCCCTCTAGGTATTATCATATTTTTAAATTTTAAATATGCTGCTATAGTTAATGACAAGAAGACACAAATCAAGACAAAAGAAAATAAAAAAGAAGTAATTTTGTGCAGATGCTGATGATATAACTGCTTTAGAAATCCTCCACTTTCTTGTGCATGCCCTCTCTAATTTGTCATTTCCCTCATATGCTTTAGGCACTTATTTCCAACAAAGCATACTGCAGAAGACATTATGAGCTGAGTATGAAGAATCATGAGTATCATGTTTTTCTATGAGTTCTCCCTCTGACTTATTGAGTGAAATGTGTAAATCACATAAGTCTGTGTACTCAGTTTGCCTGTTTATATAATGGAACTTCATCACCTGTTAGCATGATTTTGAGATCTTGGTACCCGCTTAACAGATACTTAAGAGATGCAGCTGTGATTCTGCTGTAATTTTATATGAGAAATTTTTCTACATCTTCCTACTTTTTCTAAAGATCTTGAGGAGGATGAAATATGTGCACAATAAATTTTATACTGAAGACAGAGCGAACTATAGTAAAACAATGTTCTGGGAATGATTTGGATTATAGTTGGTCATTTGTTGCTCATGAAAAGAGGTCCTAACAGCAAGTTGCCAAAGCACATTCATCAGGGCATTTGGCAGTCACCAGCTGTTGCAATGTTCTGGCCTCTGCAGTCTATTGTTTGGGACCATTTGGTGTCCATGGGGACACTATGACACAGGTCAGAGGATGATAGATAAGTTTGGAGCAATGATCAATTCTAGTCTACTCTTCCAGTTTCTGTTCAGCATGATATTACACTTTAAGAATTTTCCATTCAGTGACCTCAATAATTGGAAGGCACTAATTAAGTAATTTCTCATAAGGGTACAACATTACTGTCACAACTTTTTAAAAAAGATAACACTCATACTGACAGTCATTGCAGTTCAGCCATAGGGCAAGGTGAATCTTCTAGACCAACTATTTTTTATATCCAACATAAGTAGATTTGGGTCAATGGACATATTTACTTAAATAATGTCCACTTTGTGAAATACTTTGAAATTAGTGAAACTGGGAGGAATTTTTAAGAAGCCTAGTAACTGGAATTTCAGGCAATTGAAAAAAAAAATTAAATATTTTTTTCATAGAAATTAATTTATTTTTTAGAACGTATAAATAACCTTATATTCAAATTTGAGTGCAATTTTTTAAAACAAAATTTGTACTAATGGTATTTGCAACTATGCTGAAAGTGAACTCAGATCAAGGAAATCTCTTTTCTAGCTTAGACACTTTCTGCTGTCAGTGTCACAGCAAAATGTTTTGAGATGACAAAGACCGGACTGCCATTAATAATAAAAAAATCCTAAATGTAAAGACAACTAAATGGCCAGTGAAATCTTGTTTCTTTCAGAAATGAAAATAATGTATAAACCAACTATTTATAAAAAAGGTCTTTGAATTTTAATTGGGAGATCAATACAAAGGTGACAATCTTCAGCCATCAATGGTGAACTTTCTGGAGAGAAGATTCTGCATTGACTTCAGTCTCTATCTGGTGAGCAAAGCTATTTTCTCCATCAGTTTTTTGATTCAAGATTGGCTTGGATGCTAGACTTATCTTTAGGGCCTTCTTTGGTTAACATAAGAGTATTATCCTATGAAATCATTCTCCAAGATTATCTAAATAATTAAAAAAAAAGAGCAGGTGACATCTCTAGTGAACAAATGAAATAGTCTGAAGCTGTGAAATACCAAAGTCTCAGTGCACTTTCATAATAGGAGAGTCTTATTTCACAGAATAACTCAGTGTTTACCTCCAAGTGAGAAGGATAACAGAGGATCAGCTTATATCACCTCTAAAACTTATATCCCTTGTTAATACTCTCAGTGAGAATGGCAGATATAGACTATATTTACTGTTGATGAAAACATACATTGTGACTTTCTTTATAGTAGAATGGAACAGAAAATATCATTATTTTACTGTGTGGTGCTCCTGCTTTGGTCTTATTGGCCCTGACAGGCAAGAGAACCAACCATGTCCTGGGTGCAGCAGGCAAAAAACCATTGTCAGCAAGTTGAGGGAGGGGGTTGTCCTGCTCTGCTCTGCACTGCTATGGCCTCACCTTGAATATTGTGTGCACTTTTGGGCACCACAATATAAGAAAGATATTAAGCCAGTAGAGAGCGTCCAAAGGAGGGCAATGAAGCTGTGATGGGCCTTGAGGGGAAGCCATATGAGGAGCAGCTGAGGTCACTTGGTCTATTCAGCCTGGAGAAAAGGAGATTGAGGAGAGACCTCATTGCAGTCACAACTTCCTTGTGAGGGAAAGAGGAAGGGCAGGCACTGATCTCTTCTCTGTGGTAAGCCAGTGATAGGACCCAATGGAATGGCCTGAAGTTGTGTCAGGGGAGGTTTAGGTTGGATATTAGAAAAAGGTTCTTCATCCAGAGGGTGGTTGGGCACAGGAAGAGGCTCCCCAGGGCAGTGATCACAGCACCAAGTCTGAAAAAGTTCAAGAAGTGTTTGGACAATACTCTCAGGCACATGGTGTGACTCTTGGGGATGATTCTGTGCAGGGCCAGGAACTGGACTCAATGATCATTGTTGGTCCCTTCAAACTCAGCATATGATGTGACTTTAGGACTCATTGTGTGAATCAAGGACTTAGATATTATAAGGGTCACTAAGATATTCACCAAATATTTTTTCTCTTCCATTAGGAGAAATACATAAATGGATCTTTTTCTTTCTCTTTTCTTTTTTCTTTTCTTTTTTTCTTTCTTTTCTTTTTTTCTTTTCTTTTCTTTTCTTTTCTTTTCTTTTCTTTTCTTTTCTTTTCTTTTCTTTTCTTTTCTTTTCTTTTCATCATCATAAGTTTAGTTCAATCTTTTAGCTAGTTAGGGACCTCAAGGCTCAGCTGTGAGGAAACCTCACACAAGTGAACACTAGCTTGGAAGGAAATCTCTAGGATGACCAAACCTTTGATGTCCATAGTGCCATGAGAATATCACACAAGATTTTACTGACTGGAAGAGCAAATTTAAATCTAAAACAGAAAAACACAAAGTTAACATTAAAAATGTCTAGGATGGCAGTATTAATTCACAATTTAAGAGAGGTTCCTTACTTTGTCCAGAGGAAACTTCCCATTTCTGAAATAGGTTCCTTTCTTAGGCAAAGATTCCTACTGCATTCTGATTTGTCTCTTTCTTCTCTCCATTGTAAAGTCAAGAAAATAAAAAGCAGTCATTGTATAATAGAAGCCAAATTAAATGATTTGCCACGTGGTGCCTGATAATTAACTTAGTAAGATTCCCCCAAACAAGAAAATCTAACTTGTTTTTATGACTACATTAAAATGTGAATCTTAAGCAAAACAAGAACATAAATCTCACTAGAAGATGTTATAATATAATCAAACAGGATTCTGAGTAGAGAGAAGGCTTTATTGAAAGCCATAAAACTTCTTCAGATGCCAGTGGAAAAAATTATGATAATAAAATCAGCTCTAGTTTAATGGCTTGGTAAATGAAAAGAACATTAAATGGAGTCCTGCAGGGTGCTTATAGTCCACCCCATTATTATGTCCTTCTCACAGTCAGAGTGCATCCTCTAAATACCTCACTATGAGCTGTTTACTTTGGGGACCACTCCTTTCTCCCCACTGACAGATGTTTCACTGGCCAGTGCATCCTTCCAAGGGAGTACAACTCTGTAGAGCTAAAACCTGGTGCAGCCAAAGGCTGCAGCCCTTACACAGGTGCGTAGCCATCACTCCAGGGAGATGCCTCAGGAGAGCACAGACAGCAGGCTTAGTCTGTCAGCAAAATGCACAGTAGGACAGTTGTTTTCATATGTAGGAAAGGCCCATTAACAGAGCAATAATATTCTAACCTAGAATTAAATTCTGCATTCTATATTCAACAGTGTCTTTTTTTCTCCTAAGGAAAAAAAGAAAAAATCAGCAGATGCCTTAGCATAAGGAGGGGGAAAGCCCCTGGCTAAAAATAAAAAATGAAAATAACATTGTGTCTTTTCTGACATACAGTCTGTCAGGGTGCCTTATCTTCTAGTCTTCTAGTCCTGAGCCTTGTTTTGGAGAAAAAATCCAAGAGGAAAGATTTTGTTCAGGGTGCAAATGCATCATTAGGCACCTACATGTGCGCAAATTCTATATTAAGAATTTAAACTGTCTAAACCCAATGCAGTTACAGAAAGCACACTGAAACCATTCACAGAATTCCTCTTTCTTTTTTTCATGAAAATCTCACTCCTACATGCTAATCACTTTACTGGAGATAGTCTAAAATACAAAGCAGTTGGTAGAACATGTACTGAGTTAAATCTTTTCTGGAAAGAGCTTTTCCAATTTCCATTCCAAGTCTCCATTTAATATTTCTGGTCTACAACAGCAGCTTTAAGCTGTCATGGAATTTTTGTTTAAAAACAGCTAGATAATTTGGCAAGGCAGATGCCAAAAAAGACTTTTACACAATGAAAGAATGGTGCATGAAAAGGAGATGGAAATTTCTAAGCCTAGACCTAGCTGCTCAGGACACAAAAAGAGAAAAAAATTAGAACATATCATAATAATATGATCATCAAGTCATAGATTTATTTAATAGTTTAGATTGTAAGGGACCTTTAAAGGTCATCTAGTCCAGCCCCACGTTCCATGAGAGTAAGTTGTGCAATGCCCCATCCAACCTGGCCTTGAGTGATGGGTCATCTACCACCTCTCTGGGCAACCTATTCCAGTGACTCATCACCCTCTCAGTAAAGAATTTTTTCTCAATATCTGACTTAAACATGCCCTCTTTCAGTTTAAAGTCATCACTCCTTGTCCTTTTGCTGCAAGCCCGTGTAGGGGGGATTTTCTCTTCCTGTTATTTATGGGGTCTGCAAGGAGCTGAAATTCAATTTGCACATGACTATTCTCATGCTATCTCTGAGGCCTTATTAGTAGACAAGGGAACTGAAGGTTTCCCCTAGCTTTTCCTTATTTAAGTGAGAGGATAGAAGATGTGAAGCACATAGGAATTAATATATTGCTAAAAATTAGCATTGATTAATATAACCTGGAATGAACTAGATAGCACAAGACAACCATTTAAAAAATCTTAAATATCTCTGTGTGGGCGAAGCTGTGGGGTCATGTTCATTTGAGGCACTGATGCATTAAATGAAGTGTTGCCCCTATGTGCTGTCAGCATCATCCCTCTACAGTGTGAATTCCACATGAAGCAGGCAAATAGCTTTATGCCCACTATTTTTTCATCTCTCTGCTTACATTATTTTTTCACAGAGAAATTAATGAAGGCGTTGTTTGTTCAGCAAACCAGAAGGAGAGCTAATCTGACAGCTTGTGTCACAACTACAATTTGCAATGGAATTACTAAGAAGAGGGACAGATCTAAAGGGTAAGCTTCAAATATTACAGGTTGAGAGAAGAGAGGAAGGGATACAGATCACAATACACTGAAGCAAAGTGAGAAGTGGGGAGCTAAAAAATTCCTTGAAACAAGAAAGACCATAGTCAGCTTCTGATTTTGCAGGGGTTTATGTGAAATAGGGGAAAATGATCATTCTGGCTGTCTTCCCCCTTCTCCACCATGCACACTTATCCATGCCAAACTCTATGTTGCTCTGCACACATATTGCATTATATATATCGTGTGTGCTTCAGGATTGTTGCTAGCTATTCAGTCTGGGCAGCCCCAAAGGACTAGAAATAGGGTCAGATATATCTGAATGGGTAATCAGACATGGCGATTGGAAGGTCAGTAGTATGTATAGGTTTAGCACAAGGTGGTAGTGCCATGGATTGCTGACAGGTTACACTGACTCAAGCTGACCAATTAAAAATAAGTGTACTACTGATATCTGCATTCCTTTGCATGTCTTTGCAGGGGATGTGATGGTGGTGGTGTGTGTTTGTATCCCCTGCCCATTCTTGAATTTCTTCTCTAATTGGAAACAAGCAAATTAGAACCAGAATTTTTGGTAGTGTGTCAAATGTGGTTAGACAGCATTGTCCGCAGCATCTTTCAGACTTCTTTGAACCTGATGTTTCCAAATTGCAGCAGTAGAATAATGCAAAACAATTTTTATATTTCATTTTAGAGAAGGCAGCATCTCAGCCTGTCAAATAAGCACCTACAGGAAAAAAAAATCTAGGTTTGGGCAAACTTTGAATGTTCACAGAGATTGAATACACTATAAGTAATAAACTGTGAACAAGTCAATTTCCACAATGGAAACTGAGACCTGGAGTTGAACAGCACCATATGACACAAGACAAACTTGAGATATGTTACTGAAAAGACAAATAGTTTTCATGTGGTGGTTGAGACTGCAGGTGGTTTCAATCTGGATGAAATATGGTTTCCCTGGATAACTGGAGCAGCAAGAGATAAGAAAGAGCTGTGAGAAAACTGGTGGAATAGTTAAAACAACAAGATACAAGAAAGAAGCTGAGAAGAAGCTGGTTGTGGGAGTGGTATGTGTTTTGACAATTTCTCATGAAACTAAACTTGCATGTGGAGAGTGCGTGATATCCAACTAGAAGCTGTGGCAGAGGCCATGGACAGAGACGCGGACCTATGAGGAGTGACTGACGGGGATGAGTTGGGTTTTATATAGAGTAACTTGTAAATTGATGAGTGTGCTTTGTGTGTGTGCTTTTGTGTGTGACCTGTAGATGAATAAATTAGCTGTGTGTGTGACACCTGTAACATCTGTGCCCTTTGCCTGTCATGACCACAATGTTTTAATTTTGTCCCACTTAATTGAAAAAAACTCTAATTCATCAGAAAGAGTGAACAAGGTGAAAATCAGAATATCTTGTGGATGTAGCTGTCATCCCAATTATAAAGCAGAAAAGGTACATTTGAACTGAGCTTTTCTGTATCAAGGTGAACTAAAGCAGCACTGTGATATACACACGTTTCCGGGTTGATTTATTCATTCTTGCTGTAGTGGGCAAATAAGAACTTAAAACCAACCATTTCAGATAGCATATGAATACCTAAACAGCATTGTTAAATAGGCTTTATTTCACTTATTAATCAACCATCAAAATAGAAAAAAAAACCAACCAATTTTTTTAAGTATTAGAATAATATTTTGTTTTGATTTTTCTAGTATTTGTTGTTTGTTTGAAAGGGGTTTTTTCCCCTCTGCCTAAACAATTCATTGCATGTGACCTATTCCTAGGGGTATGTCAAATTTTGTGCTTTGGAAAAATGCCAGGATTATTAGTTAGCATGGCTGAATGAATAACTGGTTTGCACGGTATTACTTGGTTTTGACATCTTGTCCCATAACAAGACAGCTAAATGTTTTTCATAAAAAAGAAAAGAGAGTCTACTTAAAACCAGCAACAGTAATTTATCATGAAGTTTAACATGTAAATTATCATGAAGTTTATCATGTAGCACTCTGTACCACCTCAGATAACACATTTAAATACCAGATTGAGACAACATTACATTGCCATTTGTTAAGCACCAGAATTTGTGTTAAAGCATCAGAGCAGTGAGAGTTCAGAATCACTATAAAGAAAAACACAGTGCAGTGAGGTAGGGAAGGGAGGGCACTTGTTAAATCTTATACAACTTCTAATTTTTATATTACATATATATTTAGTTAATATGGAAGAAGCATTAAGACAATGGAAGAAAATGGAGAAGAGTGACATTCTATGAACATGCAAAGGTTATTTGCTCTTCAGTGTACTGATATTCATCATAAGGTGATCATCACAGATGATGAATAGATCCAAATTCATCCCAAGTAATCTGCCTTACATGTACAGTGCTATAAATTAAGGAAGAATATTTTCAATGGGGACTGACTATCTGAAACACCAGGATTAGGCCACTGCTAGAGACAAGAATGGAAGATTGAACTGTGGCTTCATCTTCATCTGATATGACTATTTCTATGCAAAATCAGCAGTGAAAACACTCACTGGGAAACAGGCAGCAGTGATAAGCAGGATGTTGTCAGTGTCCTTAGAAATGTGTAGGCAGGAAGAAAACTTGTGTGCATTGAGACTTTAGACTATAGGAATTGAGAAGGAATAAATTGAGGAAAGAGGTGTTTTCAAGTACTCCTCCAGATATGTAATCTACAATGCTGCGCCACCAGGGAACTATTTCTGATTTCTGCTGGAACTGGAATTCAGTCGTGATGGAAACATGGGAGTTGTTGGCCGGAGTAATCAATTTTTTGCTTTATATTGTTCCATTTTTGACATTTCTTTTTTTCTACCACCACTATGGACATGTCAGATAATGACATTTTATTCTAGTTTTCAGTAATCTTTAAAATTGATCAGAAATATTGAAAATATAACTCTTTTGTAGCTGCATAGAAAGAATATAATAAAAAGTCTGAAACTTGGCTTATACTGAAATATTCTTGCCTGAAAATGTTAATTAATTAAAAAACCCCAACTTTTCAATGATGCATGTGAGTTTTAATGAATCCTTCAATGGAGGCCTTTCAGCTCCAGGTTGGGATTTGGAATCTGAGAGGGAGGGAGACAGCTCAGTTCTCAGAATTATTTCTTACTTAATTCAGAGTTATCATATCACTAGAGAATACCCTAATCAATCTATTCCTAGCTGTTCTGGAAAATGCCATTTCTCCTTATAATCAAAATATTTTTTTATGTGTGTGTGGATGTACAGTGGGAAAAACCTCAAGATCTCTATTTCACCAGAGAAGAGACCAAACCTTTCACAGATCTATTCTATGAATATTTTAAGTACTAAGAAGGAAATTTGAAGGCCTCTGGGTATGGGCACTGAGACAAAGGCCCCTGTCTCTCTCTAAAGGTGCTACATTATGTTTTACTGAAGGATAATTCCAGGAAAAGAAGTTCATTTGGCTACTAAATCCCAGAGGATGGTATGTATAATCTTGATGAATTTAGGTTGTGGTTATGTTTGTATTTCAGTTATTAATTCACAAAATATGGGGGTTATAGACTATCACCCAGTGTTTTTCTCTGCCACAACAGATAAAAGTAAAAATTTTGTTAGCATTGTACCAGGGTTCACTGTCATAAAAAAAATACATTAAGACCAAAGAAATATTTATAAAGGGAAAGAACACATTTCTGCTGCTTCATGTTCCAGTGTACAGAAGTTTTTGTCAGATTTGTACCATATAGCCTTTCTCTGAACAACAGGAGTCTTCAGATTCCAGTACTGGTGGAGTTTTATTGGAAAAGAGTGCACAAAACTGGTCCAGTGTGCTAGGAGATGTTCCATAGGTTTCCTCTCTGTGGAAGCTTCACTTAAAGGGAACAAGAGAGAACCATTCAGTAGGCTCATCATTTCCTATCTCCCTTTCACTGCATGCTGTTTCCATAAACAGTTGAGCACTAGGCAATAGTCTGCAAGGTGAGGTCTGAGAAACTGTGAATACGCAAAGGAAACTGTTTCAGTCTCGATCTCTGTCAGTTTCTGCCAGGCCACTTACTAGTTAATCTCAGCCAGCCTCTTGCCCTCTTGGGTCATATTGTTATGGTTACAGGTGCCAAAGAAAGGGAGAGCCATTTTTTACCACTTATGGCTTGAATATAGATGAATGCTATTTAGCTATTTCAAAAACTCTTTTAGTATAAGTACTAAAATTAATTAGAAAGTGACTATCAATCACATATAATTGTCTTTTTAATTTTCACAGGAAAAGGAAGTACATGCATTGTTTGAAGATGAGTAGACACTGGAAAAAGGCCTTTCTGTTAGAATCACACATGGCCATCTGGGCTGAACTTGAAGGACTTTACACTGGATATTAAAGAAAATAATTAAGTAATTGTTAAAGGTTAAAAAATTTGGGTAAGCAAGAACCTGGACTAGATAAAACCCAACCATTTTGAAGGGAAAGGTCTCGCATCCCATTGTCTGTGTCCTGGGCAATACAGACCCTAAAAATTAGTGATTATAAACTTCAGTGATGAAGTTTAGTTAGTAGACAAAAGTTCATATAACTTTTTTACTACATCTTATTCCATTTAAAGAGGCCAAACTATACTGAAATAATTAGTGATACTTCAATTTTTAAATGAAAACAGATGTTGAAGACAAAGTCAAATTCTATTCTATTTTCTTTGCCCTGCATGTTAATGAAGGACATAATAGCAAGCATAATCTTACAGAACTGTAAGTATAAAGATGTTTTAAGATTCTCAACTGAGGTGCCAAATGAACATTAAATTTATATAAATATTCCTGGATGAATTAGGTAAAATTTCTTCAACACTTTATGAGAGACATAAGATTTTGAAGCTATCTGTCTTTGTCTATCCCTTATACTTTTAATATTATATTGAATTAACTTTTAATTAAAAATTCAGTGAGATAATTCTTTCATGGCATCCAAGGAAGGCTGCTTTCTCAGACTACGCTTTAACTATGAGAGGCAAAATCTGATCTAACCTTTGAAAGGTGATGGTAATGGTGTTTAATTGACTGGTATTTGCTCAGGTGTTGAATGGGATAAACGTGCCAGAAATCTAATTAAATTGGTTTAGGCAAAAAACATAAATTACTGAGAGCAGAGACAAAGAGAAGTATAAGAAATGGTGGCAGAGTAGAAATTTCATCTGGGGCCAACATGGACATCTCCATCAAAATCTTATTAACTTAAAAAATATTTTAAAAGCCTGGATGAAACAAAGTAACAAAAAACCCCACCCCAAAACAACAACAAACTCCCCCCCAGGCTCCCCCAAACCCAAAGAAACCCAAATCAAACCAATGAATGAACTAAAAAATTCCCAAACCAAAACAACTGTGGAAAGAACATAAGAGTGAAAGGCATGAACCAGTAACTAGCTAGTGTAGACTAAGTGCTATTTTCCTTAGAGACAAATGGAAATTAAGGAAAAAATACATTAACATGATATCCTGTGTTTCATGGTTAACAAAATTCCAACTGAGTTACCCATAGGGCAGAGAGACTTGCAGCAGAAGCTGCAGTATCTGCTTCAGACTCTTTGATCACAAGGAAAATTTGGTATTCAATCCAGGCTTTCAAGATGTGACATGTCAGCTGAATAGTGCTGAAAACTGTAAACTTTGGGAAAACAGTTTTGATATCTAGAGTCCTTCCTGCACGTTGATTTTGGTTACCCATGTAGGGGGCAGGGACATTTAGATTTTACTGGAAAATATATTTTAAGTTCTGTGTCTGGAACTTCAAAGCATTTCAAATCAGACATAGTGGAATGAAGCTTTCTTCCTTTTGTTTGTTTTTAGTGACACAGTCCAAAAGCCTGTACTACAGGGAAACACTGGTTCCAAAGAATGACAAGCCACTGACAGCTGACCCAGACTAAAACGTACTAAGGAGATGTAATATTTTTTTTGTGTGTTTCCAAACTGACTTTAAAACACATTATTTCACACATAAATATTGAATAATATTCAGTACTATAGTCTGTCTAGATTTTGTGCCAGAATCTGAAGTCCACAGAGGCTATTTCTTCGTATTGGAAGAGTCTGAAATCCATTACATATCATCAGGAAACTCTGATATCCAAGACTTTTATGTTCAAGTCACAAAACATGATTCCAGTTTGAAAAAAAAATTAAAGCACTTCATCTGGATAATTTGAAATCCTGCATTTTAATAATTTTAATATATTAATTTTAAGACTGCATTTTGATAAATGTGTTTTTCTGCAAAAGAATTTTCTGTTAAAAGATTTCCAACCACACTTTCCTGTATGGCAGTCAGTATAGCTACAAAATTGCCCTGCACTCCTCTGCACCTGTCTTGGACTTAGAGTTTTTTCTGGGCAAATTTCATTACTAAAACAAAATGCTACCTTATTTCCAGGTAATATTTTCATTGCCAGCAACTGATGTGGTTCACTTCAGGTTGGATCTATTTCCAGTTGCTGAATTTGATTGTATTTCCAAGAGAGATTCAGTAGTTCAAAGCAGAAATTTCAGAGTTTTAGTCAGGAATCAAACAGCATGATTTTATGGCTGAAAGTCAGGTTATTTACCCATTGTATGGATGTTGTTTCTATCCCATTCCACAGGTAGAGTTTCATTGTCTTGATTACATAAAACCTAAACCAATCCTCAAAATACCTTTGCTTAATACCCACGGAGTAGCAAAAAGCAAATTTGGAAGTAAGTTGTCACCCTTTTTGTCCTGAACCCACAATGCCATGTATTCCAACATCCCTGACACCAGTCTCAAGCCCTTGGTTAAACCTGAAGTTCATCTCTGCATTTAATACAAACTGAGTAAGTTAGTTTTGAAAGCTTGCTTTTTATATGAGAAAGAAACAACTCCAGATGTTTTTAGGATGATAAAGTGTTTTGTTTGGAGTTTGTTTTGTTTCTTTGAAGTAAGTCTGGTTAAGAATCCAATAGGAACTGTTAAAGACATGTAGGTGCTCATTTCATCAAGTAGACAAAGGATAATAAACTGAAATTAATCTCATTTCCCATTTTAATGTTCTTCATATTAAATCCAGATATCTGGCTTTATTTGTTGCTGCAGATCTAAAGTTATTTTAAGATGAAAGCTACCTGCAATGGTTAGAGAGACTATCTTCTATGTGCAAACTTTTAGGAAACATAGGCCATGTTTTTGCATAAACCTAAAAGTGAGATGTAGATAACCTTTGCTGAATTTATGAATTTGAATGAAAACCATTTAGAACCTATTGGAGTCTAATGACTGTAACTGTGAACCAGAAAAAGCATATCAGTAGAGACAAAATTCCTTTAAAATTCACTGTAATTGAAATATCACTCCTTGTATTAATTTCCACCCTTAGATTCCTGCTATGATAATATTTATTGACTGACTTCTACCTATTTTCCATGGAGGTTTTCTCTAATATGAACTGAAACCTACAAAATAAGAAGTAAGGAAAGGAGAGGAAACAGGGTTGATTCTCTTTCCACTGGTAGTTCCTTTCCATGAGAGAACCAACCAGCTGTGACAGCACTTTTGGGGTTGCAGGTGCCAGGCCATGAGAAAAACAGTATGTGAATAAGAGTGGAGAACAATAAAGTAAAAATATTCCCACAGGAAAACTGAGCCTCTGTGGAAATAAAATTGCTGCTACAGCAGCCTAAACAGAAGGTTATGAAGCTGCAAATAGTATAACTAATGCTAAGAAATCAGGGTAAAAAAGGTGCTTGTAGAATGCAAGATAACTACATTTTATGTGTAAGGATGGAGTTTTCAGGTGTATACCAGCAATGTCTTTATTTTGAGCAGTTGTTCTTCCCACATGGAGGCCTACTGATCTCTTGAGAATGACATTGCACTTCTACATAACCTTGACTGTTGAGAATTCCTGCCTCAACCATATGTTTCCCTGAAAAAATGTTAGATACCAGCAGGGCAAGTCAGTCCTCAATTAACATCCTATGGTGGATTCAAATCTCAAGTGCTTAAGCAGACTTTTCATCTCAGGGTACTTCTCCTGGGCCACCACTGTTGGTTAGTGATAGCAAGTGGATTGTAGTCATACAAAACTTCCACAACAACCTGAAAGAAGGGTGTTGAAATAGGTTTTATTGTATTATGCCTGATGTAGGCTTTATATATGCAAGGGGTTTTTCCTTCCAGATTTAACAAATATGACAGTTAAACACATGATCAGATATGACTTAGTCCTACAGAGCAACTAGCAACACTTAGGTCCATGGAAGACAGGACAAAGGCTTTGCACACCAATTGTAAAGTTTATAAGCACATTTATTTCAGTACAGAAGAAGGCAATTTTTTTGTGTAAATCACCATCAACTACATCCAAAAGGACATGTGATATAAGTGGTGAAGGAGTGAGATTCACTATATCTGTTCAATATGTGTTGAGTCTAATGATAGGATTCTTCAAAAACAAATAGTTCAGATTTTCCTCACTTTATGGAAATATCCCTGAAGCAAAAATATGTTTGATTTTGGGGTTTTTTATGACTCAAGGCAGTTGCCTCTTCTGTTTCCATTATCTTTACTTACACTATACACCTTCAAGTTCCTTTTGGAATGAACGTGCTCTGCTCAAGCCATTTTATTTTATTGGTCTTGGGATATATGTGAAGCACAGACTAAGAACAGACTCTCACTGGTAATTTAGTCTTTGCTTTTCCTTTAACTAATGAGAGGGAAGGAAATTCATAGAAAATAACTAGCCCTAAACCAGTTAATTGTATTTGTGCAGACACAGAGTACATCAAAACAGTGAGCTACAAGCTTATGATACAATTTTCTCCTAAATGTCTAAAGGGTTTGGAGGCCAACAGAACACCAGTGAATCAAATTCACTGTACTTGGGACGCACTGTCTGAACTCAGTGCAAGGACATTTTGGTTACAGGAGAAAAGATAATTGGTCATCCATGATTGATGAATAACCGATAGCTTAGTAAAAGAAGGGGCAAGAACTCTAAATAGATTGTTCATTTACAGAAAGTCTAAATCTTGCCTGCACAGTAGCTGACTGTGCAATGCAGTTATTTCTGCATTTTCTGTCTTCTCAATTTGTCTTTGACAGAAAATATAGAAATTATAGCAACTATAGCCAACCTCTTCCTTTCTCATCTCCATTCACATCCAAGCTGAGCAGCCACTATTTCCCAGAAGATTATGAGGGGGTGTGACAACTGCTTTGCCTTGCCATTTTTATACACCTGTGTATGGCCAGGCGTAAGAGGAAGCATGAGATACAAGAATGAATAGCTCTCTACAGAAGTTGGAAGGCACTGAGGAGGAGCTTGGACCTGCTAGCTTGCACTAAAGTTACTGCAACAAGAATTTATTTCTATGTGTTAAAAAATATCATAGATTATCAAAGAGAGTGACGTGTTTTCCCAAAACTGCCTGTGACTGGTTGTCTCTCCTCTTTACTCACTCTGTAAGCACCTGTACCCTCAAGCAGGTAAAACTGTCATAAAGAACAAGTGATTGATAGTCCCAAAGTGATGAGCTAGATCACCCATTTTAGTGTATCTTCAATAGGTATCTGACACATATACCCACACCCCAAATTCACCCTGAGGTTTGCTAAATCAAGTTCTCACTGCAGTTTTTTAAATCACAGATATTAACTCTAGCACAGTGCATAGGCAGAAACTGATAAGAGTTTTTACTTTTATAGAGCTCTGGCCAGTCAGTTCTATATCCTGCCACACAGTACAGAGAAAACACTGGACTAAAAAAGAGCCCAGAGGCTGGATCGATAAAAAGGCTAAATTGAAGGCCAAGGACACTGTATTTCAGTGGTCTTAGATATTCCTCTTAAAATGTAGTGAGGACTCTGTAGCACAAACTAACATGATAATAATAAAACCAACCAACCAAAAAAGTAAATGAAAGTGTGACTGAAACCCCACTTGTATTTCCAAGTCAGTTGATCTTGGTGGTTGTGAGCACCTCAAAGACTACTTCCGCCCAGAAGAATGTTATGAGCCTGAACTTAGATTTTGTATGCAAGTCATGTGATGGCTGTGGGCAGTGCTGCCATGCCTAAATAATTTATGCCATCCTCATTTTCAAAGAACTTGGTCAGTAGAAGCAAACCATCCAGAGAAGAGCTCCTCCAGGGAAACCAGGCTGAGGATGTCTTGCGGCCACACTTTCATTCTCCTTAGTCCATATCCTTATCTCTTCAGCAGCAGCTTGCAGGGAATTGTAAACTCTGACCCAGGGAGCCTACTACTGATGCCTACTACTGGGCTTTAATGTCTGGAGAATAACAACAGTGAAATAACAGTCTGTGTGTGGAATAGGCACAAGAGGAACAGGGATCTAGAGCTGGTTTTGCTCGCATATCACAGCCACACCAAAGTTCTGCAGACTTGCCACAAGTGCCTTAAGAGACCGCTGTTTTCCTCATTCACAACTCCAGGCTGTTTATTTGCAGATTTCCACTATTTACAAAGTAGGAACATCAATGTTTTTATTGCTAGCTTTGATAGGATCATAGAAGGATAGATATCTCTGGCAATTGGTGTATACCATATGGTATATGGTGTAACATAACTTAGTTTTTTTATTTGGCCTGCCTTTCTAAGAAAGTGTACTTTACATGCTTGTGCTGTCTGTCCAACTGACCATTCAGTATTAATTTCCCCAAATTATATTTTCCCAGTTCATTAATTTCAGCAACATTTTCCAGAGTGTAACTGAATACAGCAGAAAGACTCAAACTGTGTCCTGTAGTGGACAGGACATGCTGTCACGCTCTCAGACAAAGAGGTAAGGGATGATGGACTGTTCAGGGAACACAAAAAGAATTGAATATACCTTTATGCTGTCTTTAAGGATTGCCATTCTGCACTTTATTGTGCCTTAGTCTTACAAGTGAAAGTCAGCCACTTTTTTCCTTATCTGCCCCAGAGGGCAACTTTCACCTAGAACTCTCTCCCTAAACTCTGTAATTTAGTTAGCCACTATTAAGCACCTTACTATTTTGGAAAAGTATTTGGAGAGCAAATGCATTCGCCACTTCTCCAATAATTGTTGACATATAGGGCATTAATGATTGGCTTGAAGGAGCTGATGGCCTGAGGCACAGCTCCAGTAATCAATAATCCTTGGAACATCTTGTGCCAAAGTTATTTCTGCCTGCAGAATTGAAGTAGGAGTCAGGGAGATAATTTATTTAGCCTATTCATAAAAACATTTATTATCCTAAGTACAAAGCAGTAACTAGTAAAATTGTGATGTTAAAAACAAAGATAACAAGATTTAACATTTGAAAATAAAAGAAAACCTTGCACAGAATTAGAGCCAGTGCTGTCAGCTAACGCATTCCAAATAATGAGTGGATAGAACTAGCAAGAACAGATAAACATGCAATGGAAAAGCCCTAATTATTACAAATAAAATTTCTCTGTTCCTGAAGAAATTTGCGGTGTACTCTAAAATCAGCCAGCAACAAATGCTCATGAAGCCCATTTTGGAGGTAATTTCACACCTGAAGGTTTGCAGCTAAGTTGCTCATCAGACAAAATAGATGAGTACCAGCTATCTTTTGTTAACGTCAAAAATCACAGCAGATCCAACTTAGCCTAATCCAAAGCAGGATAGGTACTCAATACAAAATAATGAAATACTTTGAATTATTTACTCAGCCCTTTTTCTTCTTAAAGTGTTGCTGAATATGTGGGGAGATGCATCTACTTCAGTGTAATGCTAATACATCTTTCCCAGTGTTGTGCATTTCTAAAGGAAAGTGAATTGCAGCACATTATAACTGGGAGCTATTACTTGTTTGGAATCAGATCTGATATATTTTGACTGTAGGACCCTTTTCAAACAGTCTGGAGCCTGGAATGGCAGCCTCCAAGGGAAATGAAGGAAAAAAAGTATCTGTTTGTGTGCTGACTATGGGAAAGGACATTGTTTCACCAGAGCTGACCACCAAGCAGGATGTGGTATTGCAGGGATCCGTCTGAAGTCTAGAGGTTAAAATATTTTCATCTCTTTTGGATGAATCCCACAGCAGTTCTGTCTACCTGCATAAACGATGATTTTCTTAGAAATTGTTGGAGGTTTCTCACCTTCTTTTCCACTCCTACAATTTTGATAGTTCATCTTGATCATGGACTCTCTGTACATTCCCTCATGGTCTGGAGGCTTTAATAGAAGAGTCACAGGAATTAGTTTGTGCTCCCGTGATTCTAGCTGTATCTTACCAGTGTAACCTTTTCAAATGACAGAAACTCTCCACAGGTCCCAGGTCCTCTATCACAGCTGTTCTCTGATGGCCTGAAGGACAACCTGTGCTTTTGCTGTTCCAGCTGGCACAAAAGCAACATTGCAGAAAGACAGTCACTTTATGTCAGAAAGGTGTAATAGTAATTAAATTGCAGTTCTGTGCTAAAAAGTGACAGTATAAAAATGCACTGTATGCTTCTGTGTTTATTATGCTTCCTTGACTCCAGATGTACTCAGTTTTCAGCTAAAAGGTTTTCCTTCTTAACTTGCCTCTTTTGCCAAGCTAACGTGAATCAGAGTCAGGATAAGGTCCTTTCTTAACTCCCTGTATTACTAACAATAAAGGGCATAACTGGCCAAAAATAGGTCCTCAGTCCTATCACCCCAGAATTTATTCTCAGATCTCTCTGACCAGCCTGAACCCAGTGAATTCCAGAGCTGTTCACTGCAGAAGGTTCCACTTACTATCACTGGTGATGGCTTTGAAGGAATAATATAAAATAACATACATACAGCTAAAATCAACACAGGAAATTGATAAAGGAAGGAAGAAGCTTTACCAGCAAGAAGGTGCCATTTCAAAACAGCCATTTTTCTGCCTGGGATGGCATTTTCTATGAGCTCAGGCCTCAGGGCAAATCACTTCATGATGATGGTAAGTGAGCTGAAAGCCAATCTCAGTCAGCAATAAAATGACAGGATAGGATTAAGAAAGAAGTAAGTGGTGATCTATCAAAAATATGGAGTATTTTTGACAAAAGATGTGATGAGGAAGCCAGAGGCTAGAGAGAAGGAAGTAATGAGGATGAAAAACTGGAAAACCACAAGATGGACAAAAAAAAGATGAGAGAATCTAAAAGGGTTTGGTCAAGGAGAGCAAAAATAAAGAACTCAACTGCAGAAAAAAAGGTTACCTACATAAAAGGAACACAGATGTCTTTAAAAATTAAGAGAATAAATGAGATAATTGTTTTAAGAAGGAGCACAGTGGTAGAAGAGGAAGTGAAAATACCAAGAGGGAAAGAAATAGAATTTCAAGGAACAAAGTTTAGGAAAATAAGAGTTTTTGATCCCCCAAACATGGAACCATTCTTCAATACTAATGAAATCTATCCCTGTTCACTTAAGAGTAAAATGAAGTGAAGCAATGAAACAATAAGCTATTTATTTACTTAAGGGGATGGTGTGTGTGTGTGTGTGTGTGTGTATTTTGCTTTAAATTGCACTTCAAAGACAAGAATAGTTTCTTCTTAGGGCATCCTCCGGACTCTTGTGCTGCACCATCTAACAATGTCGTAGAGGGTATTCCCACTGGCTGTTCTCAAGGGCACATGTTAGTGGAAGTTTCAACAAAGAAGTCATGTGAAGTCATTGCTATTTTCACTTTGTTCTCTTGCTAGAAGATTATCCTGAGGCCATAGGTCTTGTCTTCTTTTTTACTACCCACCATCCTTACTTCATTAACCTATCTTTCTCAGAAATACTGTCCATTAATGTTTATTTTGTGCTGTGAAAAGTCAGTTCATAATCTCAATTCTTTCTCTTCATATACTAATCATCTTCTGCTTTGTTGAAAATTATATCTATACAAGTGAAGAGCTGGTATAAATTAGTCTTTGACACTTATCTTTTCATCCCAAATAATAATTTTCTTATTCTGCTTCATGCTCATAAAACATCTTTCCATTTTTCTGAGCTCAGTCCTCCCTCATTTTATACGTCACTCATCTCATCTGAAAGAATTTAAACAAGATCTGACCTTATGTATAATCTCCCAAAGGTGTATTTGCATTGTACCAGGAAAGATTTAACTCTCTGTCTGTTGCTGTCACTTCTGTCTTTATATCATGGTGATAACTTCCTAAAGATCAAATGCAGAATGTATTCTGCCTGAACTTACCCAAAAGAATTATAAGTACAGTCCCACTCTACCTGGAGAGAGTTTCAACCTGCATGCATCTAAAGCTCCTCTGTTGCTGGTGCACTTAACTACTGGCTGGGTTGTATTTGTAGAATTACAGATAATGCATAATATTAACTTGAACGGCACTATTTGACCATATCAGAAGCAGGAGAATATTATAGGCAAAATAATAATTGAATTTTGAAGTAGAAAGCGAAGATCCTGCTTGGTGGAAAGGTCCTAGAGGTGGGGAAAGACCCTGCAGATCAGGGAGCACATGGATACCAATGGGAGATGCTGAAGGACCTTGTCCAACAATACTCAGTACTCCTAACTGTGAGCAGCTGCAAAGCACAAGCTTCACTGATTGGCAGTGATGTCCCTGCTAGAAAAAGGGAAGTGAAGCCCTAGAGAAAAATAATGCTGCGGTGGGAGTGAGAGAGATAATCAAGCAGAGCAAAAGCTCTAAATTCAACAGTTCTTAAATAGAGTATCCAGATTTGCTACTGGCTGTGTTTCACTCTGTCTTCCTTGTGACAGGGAATAGGAGGGATGCTTTTCTTAACATATAGTATTTTATCATTCTTTAAAAACATAATTTCCTACTAAGGATTATCAGAATCCTGCTAACTTCCCATACTAATTTGTAAAATACCATAAATTATGCCTCCTGATCACGAAAATTAACAGAATAGTCTAAATTATACCTCATGGTCCTTTAAGAACACAAAACTGGCCAGTACAAAATAATGTTATTACGTATTGAAGTACAGTTCCACCCCTTTGTACCATCCCTTTTATTTAACATTAAAAGCTCCTAGACCAAAGGAAGTTCAGAAATTCTATTCAATCAAAGTAGTGGTTCTGTATTTTTTACAAAAGAGATTCAACTGTCAGTAAATTAAATGTTATGTAGCAAATTCACCCCCTTTGTCTCTGCATCCTTATATTTTTCTAAAAGAGACTGCAGACTGTGATTCACAGATAAGGAGATATAATTCCTATGCAGAATACAATAGAATAGTAAAACAGAGTAACTTGTATATGATCTTGAAAAGCTCACACTGAAAACAGGCTATACTAAATAAGTGTTCTAACTGAGATAAAATTTCAGTGAGAAGATCTCAGATGCATGTGAAGCAAAAAAAAATAAAGGGTATCACCCTTACACTATTAAATGAAAATCCCAATAATAAATCTACAAAGGTCCTGAAGGATCAAAAAAGTGGGGAACTGGCATAACTGGAAAACTCTGTTAATGGTGAAAGTATACAATAAGTTTATGTATGTAAACAGAGTGCATAGAAATATATCCACTCCTGCAATAAATGCCAAAATTTGGGGTGTAAGATGAATAAAATAAATAAATTTTATACTGTAAAGGGGGTTGCTATGATAGCATTCTGAGAACACATGTATTATACAATAATGGTTTTGGATTAACTGCTGAACCACATTCTGATATTTATATATCTGTCTATACCCACCAATTTTTGGACACAATCTCTTATTCCAAGGAAAGACAAGAGGACATAATTCTTTATCAGTATAGCTGCAACATGGGGTACAAAACAGGCCACAGTTTCTGAATTCCTAGTCCAAGTTCCATTCAGACTGAAGAGGTGAGAGTGAGGGGGCAAAAAAAATCTCTAGAGTCTCTCCAACTTTGAAAAGAAGGCTTCTTGTGCCTAATGAAAAATGTAATTTGAATTAGAGCAGGGAAAAGGAGAAGAGACTCCTACTGCTGCCATTTTAGACCACTGGCACAATTAGGAGACTTATCATATTTTAATAGTCTGTGCAGCTTTCACTGTAGAAAGGATCTAATATCTGCAGAATATTTTAAGACAAATTTACTTTTTATTTGTTGAACAAAAACTGAGTTAGAAAAAAGGAGACTAGAATGTATTTTATTGTAGTTATGGGTTAGGCAAAAGCACCTGCTATTCCATATTCTCTTCCCCAGTTAAGCATGTTTTTCCTCATCATCATTTCTTAGGTTCTGCTGCAGTGCTGTGTAGTTGCATTTCTATCTATTAGGCTCTGTTTCCTCTTATTTCAGTTGTACTGAAAGACTCTGTCATCTTTATCCCAGTTTTCACATGCTATCTTACATAATCTTCTAAGAATTTCATCCGTGATGTGAATATTTCCCCAGAATACATGTCAGTCTTGGAGATCCTTTGCCAGAAAAGGCCATAAGGTCACCCTGAATCAGTATTTCAGTCTCCAAATGAAAAAAAGTTCTGATGCTCCTAGAGGGGAAAAAAATAACAAAAGAAAGTCAATACACACTAAAGGAGGAAACACAGAAAGTTAGGAAAAGAAAATGGAGGAGGAGAGAATGTGTGAGACTGATACAAAATATTGATTTTAAAAGTTAAATATTTTAAAGCCTTATCTGTTTGAATAGTAGCCCACAGAAGTACAGCTGTGGTCCTTGATGTCTTGGCAGGAATGTGCAAGACTATAGCCTTAGTTTCCCTTCTCTCCCGAAAGTTTTTAGTAGATTCAATGCTAATGAAATCAGTAGTTACTCCTCTGCACTCGTTATACATTTCCAAACTAAAAGGCAAAGATGAGTGAGAACATCATGCAGTCTTTGAGGCATGTTTAGGCAGTTTAAATGAGCATAAATACATCAGATTTTTTAATATACACTGCCCTTTTAGAGTACCTCATCTCAATGAACTTGGTATGGTTTATGAAGATTCATTAACACAAATGTCATAATCTCAGCAATTCAAATAACAAGTAGATAATTACTATCTCCATTACACAGGTGGCAAAGAAAAAAATTAATAACCTGGTGAAGGCTTTACAGTGAGTTAGAGAGATCAAGAAATATAATTTGGCAGGCTGACTTTCTTCCACTTGGCACCAGGGAACCAGTAAACAGATATTAAGAATTACTCATCATTCAAATAAAAAAATGCCATACAGTACTTATTACATTCCAAGTGTTCTGCTGATATTCCATGTTTATGGGTGATGGGGAAGCCTTCAAAACTTTAGCAAATTCCTATTTTCATTTTATGGCAGTGCCCTCTGCCAAGAGTTCAACTGTGGCAGCACATGTAAACTGATAATTTACCTTTAGGCTTTCTAATGCCTTCTTGGAAATACTTCTGAATCTTCTTTAAAATATCACATTTACACTGGGCTATTCACACAGAATGCTGCTTTGGAAAATCCTTCTACATATCATTTTACGTTTCAGGATTTCTTGCTGCATGTGGGTAAATATGGCAAAATTGCTTATAGTGAGATGCCCAGGAAACTATAAGCATGACAAGCCAGTTCTAAGATAGAGATGGCAAACTCCTTTTTACTGACAGACAGAACAATCAGAAATAAACCAACCAGCCCAGAAAATGCCTGTCTTTTAAACATGCCTTTCAATCCCTGTACTTCTGTTTTTTATTTTGACTCGACTTTAGTTCCTGCATAATTTTAACTTATTTAATAATAAATAATAAAATTCATAGAAAACATGCAAAAATTAAATATAAGCCTTTAAGAAATATGAGGTCTTAATATTTACTATGTTTTGGTTTTCAAAATGTAAGGGAAAAATATTTTCCTTCTCAGTACTACCCCTAAATTAGGAAAAAAAATAATGTTAGAAAAGTGACAAATTTAGTACTTCTACTTGAAGAAATACCCACTCAGTCCTGCTTTTGGAGAGCAGGACAGCAATGCTCTGGATTTTCTCCATTTAGAAAGTAGTCTGGTCACATTAAAGGTATTTGAACACCTGCAGGGATAAACCCCATTCAGAATTGATGACACTAGTTAAGGAGTTTCTGCTCTTTGGCTATGCTAAGTGCTATGTCACTAAGACATGAGCTCACAAACCTGGATAAATAACCCAGAGGTCAGGGACTGAGCAGCCTTTAACACATCCTTCATCGTCCTCAGGACCAGGTGTTATCTCATCTCATCTCTTCAAAACTGAAACTGTCAAGCTGTCAATCTATTCAGGAGGTAAACAGAGAGCTTCTGTATCCAAGCCTGGCAGTGTAGCACCAAATTTATTTTTAAATACAAAATTAAAAATAATAAAAATAAAACCTCTTTACTGACATGTTTTGACTGTAAAATTCAGGATTCCCCATTGCTTAGAGTCCAAGACAAACTGCATTTCATCTCATTCCAAGATCTACGCATGGGACAGTTAATATTTGTTGCTTCAGCTGACACAAGAATGAACTCAGATCTAATTAAAGAGGTTACAAAAATAGCACAGACATAAAAGTAATTCTAGAACTGATTATTCCTAATTGACAAATTATCCTGCCACCTCTGCAGAGTGGGCAACATATTTCCTGTAACACTGCAACTTTAAATAAGGAGTCCAGAAATCTATCTTACTTTGGGGTAAGATTGATAATTCTGTGCAAGGAATGACAGTAATAAAAAAAAAGTATGACTGGTTTTATGTATCGCTTCTTTTATCTAACTAAGACCAACTTTTTAGTACCATTCACTACCATGTGTCAGGTTCAGGAAGTTACAAAACAGTTGGATAGGAGTCATCTTGAGTGTGGTCTGAGGCACTAACTCTACACTATACTTGCTAAAGCCCCTCTCTGGGCTGCATCCAAGGCTATTCACTTGGTAATTCTCAGTGATAAGATCTGGGTGTAAGCTTTTATTTAGAATTGATCAAAGATTCAGTTACTTGCTATGTGGATTGAGACAGCTGCATGTACTTTGCACAAGTACCTACCCCTTGCCATCTGTCCTTAATGTTGTGACAAGTATAAGGAAGACAAGATAGCCCACCTCTGCCTTCCCAAGTATAGATGAAATTTTTGCGCATATTGAAATCAGCTTTCCTGAGTTTTCTGCAGTTCAAGTGTTTGTATGTATTACCAGTATCTATTCATCACCATAAAAACTCGTGTAAATAGAAAGCAACTACAATAGATTCAACAGCTCAACAACACAGACAGAGAATCTCTTGCTGTGTACATTGGAACTACCTATTGATACCTATTTTTCTAATAGTTCTACTTCCAGCCTCACAATGACTGGAGATCCTGCACAGTTTAATGGCAATGTGTCTGTAGAAGCAGAAGATATTTTTGCTGTGTCATCACACTTTACCATATCACACTTTAGGGTGAGGTCAGGAAGCCTTATTTTGTACAAGTTTGGAAACTGCCTCTTTAGAGGTGTCTTCTGCACAGTTACTAAGGTGGCACTCCAGTCCCTTGAACCCTGCATAGTTCTGTCCTCCTTTTCCAAATGAATATGGACAGAGGAAGAACATAACACTGACGTTCACTCCCATCTTACTGTCAAGACTAACCTACAGGCCAAGTCACCATCTTAAAGAATACTGTAGGCCCATACTCTGTCCCTGAACTAGTAAAGCGTGGCTTGGCTTAGTCCAACTGCACATAACTAGGTTCCCCTGTGCTCCAAAACCAGCTTGCATCATCCAGCTGTTGATAGGGAATGCTCCCTGTCTATTTTAGCTCTGGTACTACATCCATACTTGATTTGGGAAAGTACTGTTCACTGTAGGATAGCAATACCAAGCTCTTAATACTATTCTGACAACAGTTTAAGTGTGTGTGGTAAGAAGACAATGCCCAAAGACCCTATGTTGCTATACAAATGTAGTCTTAGATATGAAAACATCGATCCTTCTGATCTGACCTGAGTGGGCATTGTCTGCTGGTTGGACTGTACGAGACTAATATCGTTCATGGCCCAGTCACAAAAGTGCTTGCCATGTCACTGGGTTGCTGTATTTCCTCTCTTTTTCCAAAGGATTTTTACTCTGAGGGTTGTAAAGGCACAGAAGCAAAACTATTTGATAGGACTGGGGAAAGAAAAGATAATTTCATTTCAAAATGGAAGGTTTGGGTTTTTTACCCCTACAGAAAGAGCCAAGGACTGTTTGACTGTTAAATTCATCACACCATTATTGTATTAATGATGAAGAAATGACTATTACATAACACCATTAATCCAATGGTCCCAAAGTAAAGGGCAAACAATTAGTAATGTGCCCTGGGGATACTTCCAGTGGAAGACTGCAAAGAGCAGGACGAATCAATGAAAATTGCTTCTGGCTGTTAAGTCACAGCTGCTGAGCTTCATCCTCCATCCCTTCTGTGCAGGCAGGAGCCAAAGCAATAAAAGGCTGAAGATGAGAACTGAAAAGTAGCCAAAAGAAGCATTCTCTGGGAAGTTCTGTGTTCTGCTCAGCCTAAGGAATGTTTTATTTTTCTGTATAGTGTTCTTTAAGTAAAACCTCCTTTGTAGCTATGACAAGCCAGCTGGCTCCATGGTCATTAAGTTGAGTCCTTTAACAGCATCCACAAAATGTAATGTTTGTTTAGCTAAGAGCTATTGGTGCGAACACATCCGCTAGAGAGGGAGCCATTTCCCTTCCCTTCCCTATGTGTGCAACAAGCCACATTTGCCTAGTTATTGTTCCATCTGCTTACTTCTTTGGCTTCTAACTGCAGCTTACAACCTTTGCACATTTTTATGCCTTGGCTTTAAATTTGTCACTTATGAATCAAGTACTGGTAAATAATTTGTCAGGATGGTGCTTTTAAAGCTTTCTGTCAGAGGTACAACAACCAGTGTCAGGACACTGCAGTGAGATAAATTCTTGAAATGAAATACAATTTTTTTTAGCAGTGAGAGTAATTAAAAGCTGAAGTAATTTATCAGGGGATGGGGATTTGCAACTGCACAGAATATTAAAGTCAGCTTCCATACTTTTCTAAAAAACTGTTTTAATTCCCACTTTTGGAAAAGTTCTACAGCTTTTATATCCTGAAAATCTGGCTAGAAAAAAAATTGCACATGCTCTTCTGGCCTTATAAACTACATACATACAAGGACTACTGCATAAATAAAAGGGAAACCATTACTTTCAAATTCCATTGAATAATAGTATTCACAGCAAAATATTTCCATGTGCTTATTTATTGACTCATTGTTGCCTAAGAAATAACAATTCAGTCACCACTGTAATTTTTATTGTCATTATCATTGAATGTCATAAAACAGGCCTTCAAAGTTTTGAAACTTTAAAGTTCTACAGAACATAATAAAAGAAAATACATATTTACTTTGGCGGTTTTGATGCCCTACATTTCTTTGGTTTTTGAGATCCAGACTTTCAAACATTTCTTTACAGAACTAGAAACATACTTTTAGAAAATGAAGACTGACATTCTTACTGGAATTGCAAAATATCAACAACTGTGAATTTATGACAAACAAGAATGCTACAAGTCTCCAACACAGCTTATGATAGGCCAGAGAAATTTTTTTGATTCTTTCCTTACTAACTTTATACGGACTTCATAGAGTGATTTTAGCTTACAGTTATTGCATTGATTTTTTTCTTTAAATCAAGCTCACTTAGAACACACTGGCAGAAAGATAATTTTAAAATATTTTCAGTTCAATATTGTCAAGCAATTGATCTTTTAGTGTTAGACTTATTGTCCTTACTTCAGTTAACCCAGTAAAAATCACACATGTGGAGGACCAGGCATAAGCAGGTTTTGCCTCAAATATTCTGCCTGTTGTGACAGGAAAGTTGTGATTGGAGGTAGAGTAGTGCTAGTCTGAGCCAACTTTCTTTTCTGCCTTGAGACTCACACTCAACATGCCTGCATAAGCTTCTCCTCCTCCCCATGCCAGCACGGGACCTAAGAACTGATGATCTTTTTTCTATTTCTACCCTTTCTGCCTTTATTTCTTCCTCTCCCTTGGTTTGTCTTGGCAAAGTGAGGCTATCCTATTCTTACTTCCTACTGAAGTTTGTCGTAGGAGTTGAGAGCTTGTTGAAGTGTATTGTAAAAGTTAAGGACTTGTTAGTTGATAATTGAGAAGTTTGTTGATTGACTGCTTGTTGAAGTGTGTTGTAAAAGTTAAGGACCTGTTAGCCAACACTTTTGAGACTAAATAGTGGGTTAGTTGCCGGAGTTCAGATGATTATACAGTAAAAGCACAAGAGTTAGGCTGACAGGTAGACTGGTGTCTTAGTTCAGCCTAATGAGAGTTTATAACGAACATTACAAGTGGGTCGTGACAGCACATTAAAGACTTTCAAAAGAAGACACTGAATTAGATTTCTACAGTAAAATAAGACTTCTGCAACAATGTCCATGTTTTCAGGAGTAGATATTTTGGTACCCTAGAACCTGTAGGAAGGCAATAAGATGTTTACCTTAGTCAAATAAGTCAAATGTTCTTAAGACATATATATTTCTCACACTGTGCAAGCAAATCCTTTGTTTTAATGGTATACTCCTGTAGCAGAAATATGGTGATAAGAAAATCAGAAACTGATGAAAAGAGGATCACAGTAATGATTAAAATGTTTTAAATATTTCCCTACTATAGAGCTTACAAGACTTGAGTGGCTACACTTTAAGACTGCAAATTTCTCTCTTATCTGAAAGATATTTGGTAAATATACTTTGAAATCTCCTGCAGTCAGGAATTGGTGCATCCTCTAAGAAATCTATTCTCAGAGATAAGAAGCCAAGTGCACATCAGAAGTGATTAATGAGAAATGTATAATCTCTTCTAGTGACACAGGGGGCAGGTTGAGGACAGTGCAGCAAAACTGCACTGAAAAATAGTCATGGCATTTCTATGCTTGGTATCTTGCACATTGCTGGTGCCACAGCCAGCAATGCTGCAATGCCTGTCATTGCTAACAAGAAACTGCCATCATTATGCTTGTGTATCCATTGGTCCAGCTCTCCCAATCTAGTACACCAGCACACCTTGACTCTTAATCTCCTTCAAAGCATCCTTGTGCAATCTCTTCTATGGCATACGTGAATAGTATCACTGTTGTAACTGTAATCAAAAGTAATTATTCTTGCAAACCATTAATAGCAACACTGCCAGAACCATCCTGGCAAGTACTGTTGCTATTAATACCACTAACACACAGATTTCAGAACTGCATTGTTCTTCCACAGAACTTTTGCCTTCTGCGATCTATTACTTTCTATTGTAGTTTTTTTTACTGCATTTGCAGTTATACTGTGGTGTAACCACATGAGACAGAGTTATGTGTTGGTTAATTTACTGAGTTCTGATGTGCTACACAGTTTGGTTCCAATATCTAGGCTACCTCATTAAAGGCAGAATTGGGTATCACTGTACTACAGTGCAGTGAGCAATATGGATAGTTTAAAAAAAATCAATCACTGCAATATGGCAGAAACACATAACTGCGGAATTTCCTGCAGCCCTACAAAAAATATAGTCTTGAGTATATGAAACAACCACAAAAATAAAATCCTAGCTATGTAGTCTGATGTCTATACTTGGAGGCTAAAAATTAAATCATTGCTATCAGTGTCAAGGTGTTATGTTCTCTGATTCTAAAAATTACATTCCACAGACATATAAATATATATATATAAGATCTACAAAGCAGCATATACACTTGAGAGCATGTTCTGTCAGCTACATATAAAATAGCATTGAAAAAGCAGAAATGTCAAAGAAAAAATCAACATTTTCTCTAGTCATGTTAAAATTTCAGATGATTAACCAGTTCTACACATATTTAGTATACAAGCTAATAGCAAAATGAAGCTTCATTTTCAAAAGGCTGTTGTGGAAAACAGTGAAAACAATATCTCAAGAATTCAGATAAGTAAATCCCCATTCACTTTATACCACTTGAATTATTATTTTCTCAGTTGGTATTACTTTTTATGTTCTCCAAAAGCATAGTCTAAGAAATTATCAAAGATCTTTGAAAAATGTTTTGGAGTTGTTTTGGCTTGTTTTCTTTTGGGAAATTTATTTTTAACTGGATGGCATTTTTATTAAAAATAAATAAATAAATAAACAAACGAGCATGCTGGTTTTCAAAAAAATTCTTTTCCAAGGCGAAGAGTCAAATTGAAAAATGAAACCAAAAAGTTTTGCCAGGAAAATATGGGGACCTTAATCTGTTTCCCTTGGGGTATGGGAAGGAAGCAACTAAAACCCAGAATCAACAACTCTTTGAAGATAAATAATACTTTTATTAAAAGATGTTGCTTTAGTTATGGAATTTTTTTCACATTAGAAATTATGTTAAAAGTTTCCAGTAATCAGTGATATGTTCACAGTAGTTTGTATAGTCCTCCACTTCTCCTTTCGTAATTTCTGCTCTATTGCCCTGTTAAAAATATATCAGTCCCTTAAAATAATTTATTTAGCAGCAAGACTAAGGTTACACATGTATCACCTATATCCCTAAACTACACCAGCTCAGAACACATGCTTTTCCTTACATCATTCTCCTACCATACATCCCTTTGTTCTTGACCTCTAACTCTGTATTCCTAATCACTTCTTGATACTTAAGTGTCCAAAGTGCACACACATTACTCTTTTCTCCTGGTCAGAATCGCAGTTACTTACTCATTTAGTATAGACCTTAAATCCCTAATACTACAATGGATTTCTTCCTAATACAGTAAAAATTAAGCAATTGAGTTTTGCTGCAAGTTAAACTTATCTTCTCATGAGATCAAAGTTTACTGTAACATTTTCAAATGTGCAATTATTTTCATTATAAAAATACTTGTATCAAGAAGCTGCTCCTACAATGCCAGCTCACACAGGCATTACAGAAATACCTCCCACAGAAAGTCTTAGATTCTACATCTGCCATTTTGTTGTGTCAGACTTCAGGCATGCAAGGGCATAACCAGACCAGAGATGCGACAGAAATGTCTTACTGACTTTTGAGGGGAAAAAAAAACCCAAACAAAAAACACACATACAAATTTTCCCATGTTTTTCTTCTGCCCTGCCACGTGGATTTCAAAAGAGCACACAACCCTTTGCTATCCCACGCTCCCTGATTCCAAGCAAAATGTTTCTGCCTATTATTGCTTTCAAACTAGACTGCACAATGTGGTTGTCTTCTCATCACTTTGATGAACCTAACAATTATCTGCTCAATCTAATTCTTTATTTGAAGCTTTAAGAATCACTTTCTTGGCCTACCCTCTTTCTTGATTAATCAAAACTTAGGTTTAATATTAAAGTTGTAAAATCTAGACATGACCAAATATCTCCTCCCCTAAAAGAAGCTTGATCACAAGGCTTGAGTCTCCAATTTGTTAGGAAGTAAAGTCATGCTGCTTTGTGCATTATTATATGGATTATGTATCATGTCATGAATGCTTCCTAGCATGTTCCTTGTGCACAATAAAGATGGGACAAAATGACTATGCAGCTTTAAATGAATCTAGAATCAAGGTTCATATAGTGACAGTACATGCATTTCTCAAAGCTTATTCTTCTGCAGCCAGTGAGAAAAGTCCTAGCTGCTTGTTGTCATAGTGACTTTTCTTCCAAGTCTGAAGAAGAAAAAACCTGCAATGTGTGTACCTTGACATTGCCAGTTATGCAGGTTGCCAGAGCACTGTCCTTTACTATCCTATTTCAGATCTTCTTTTAAGGGAACGTAACCAAGAATAAATGCTGGAAGACTATATCTTAATTCCACAGTCCAAGCATTTATCATTATAATTTTGGATTCAAGATCATATCCAAAGTTAAAGCAGACTGCTAATTCCCTAATATGGTGTCTCTTCCCAGCATTGCCAGTCATTTCTCTGGGATTCTAAGCAGGTCACTTTACTTTGCAGCTTTTACCTTATTTCTAAATATAATTATAAAAATATATTGAAAACTACTTATGACTTCAATCAGAGGTATTGACCTTAATACCCTGACCAGTTGGTAAAGAACAAAAATAAAGTTCTCATTTCCAGAACTCCCAAAGGAGGAAAATTTGGCAGGATTTTCCTCTGACTGCTAAATCTCCCACTGACTTTGGAAAAAATCAAAGTCCTGTTCTGGCAGCAGCTTGTCTGACCCCAAATCTCTATTTTTTCTTCCCTTTAATTGTCTAACTCTGTTTTTTTAAGTACTCCAACAGATATTTTTGAACTGGAGTAACATTTCCACAAAGTAGCATTTCAACTATTAAACTCTGAGTGATAAGCCTTCCAACTCTTTATTTTTTAATTCTTATAACATTCCTATTTTCATGCTTCCTCCTCTAACTTCCACATTGCCATCAAAGCCAGAATTGCTCTAATAACTCACACTGACATTACAGATACCATTAAGTCTACATACTCAATGAAATTGCCTCTTTGCTGCCTCCTTTATGGCTTATAAAGGTTCCTCATGGCTCACAAAATGCTATGTTGTGGAATTTGTTGCATTGTCCTCCACAAACCATATACAAGGCTAAAGTGATTTTTTTCCATGAATCTTCATGCTGATACCCAATAAGTATTACACAGAACAATGAATGCTTATTATTTCCTAAATGTTGGCCTCTTGTGCAATGCAGTCCTGGATGTCACTGTAATTCAGTGCTGATACTCAGTAGTGAGCATAAATACAAGTAAACGGTAATTGTTCAATGTGACCATATGGAATATTCATGAAAACTGATTCTACAAGAATGAACATTCACACAATCTGTATGAATTCTTGACATGGAAAATAAAAGGAAAGTGCAGCTTCTTCAGTGTTCACCATAATCATGTATTTTTATTTCATTCTTTACCTAATCCTGCAGGATCAGGATGACCTTGTAAAATATTCTTTCAAAATGAGTGACAATCAATCTGAGGTAATTCAGATCTCCTTAGCCACTAGTGCAAAGCAGATGAGAATGATGGTGCAGCACAAAGTGACAGGATATTGTACCTATGTAAGGTCTTTCCTACTCTGCTACTACATGAAATAGGTCACTTCAAAAATATTGAGCAGAGGACACTCAGAAACATAATTTGCAGAGAACTGGAACTGGGTCTGCCCTGGGCATCTCGGAACTTGAAAATTACAATACTGACATGAATTTGGGAGTGTGATGTAAAAAAACCGCTTCCAAAAAAATAAATGCATTAAGGGTATTTGTCTTTTGGATAGTCACAAATGCAGGAGAAAGATTACTACAATACATTTTGATAAGGTGAATATTTTCTTCACTGCTTAAGATATCTTAATTTTACTCTTTTATCAATGCTAGATACAGTAAATAACTATTTTTCACATAATCTGTGAGGAAGTTTATTTTACTTAGGGACTTGTTTGTATTCCTTTGCCTTTCCCTTTCTCTTTCCCTTTTCCTTTCCCTTTCCTCTTCCCCCTTCCTCCTTCTCCTTTTCCCCTCTCCCCTTCCTTTTCCCCTTCCCCTTCCCTTCCCTTTTTTAGGTTTTTAATATTACAGAAATAACCTTTGATATTCCTTTCTTAAATTACCTAATAGGCTGATCACTGCCTCATTTTCCATTCACTGTGCAAAGAGACCTGGAAATATTGGCTGTTCAAATCAGCTTGTGTACCTAGTTTATAACAAGACCTATATTTGGAGACATGCTCACTATAGGCTCCAATCATTACTTGAAGTTCAACCATTAAATGCTTTAAAGTATCACAAAGGAAGATTTTTTTCTTTTAAATTAGAAAATTTAAATTTAAACAATTGTTAAAAACACAGTCTCCTGTTCTCAAAATGAAATAGAGGAGAACACTGTTATCTGAAAACCAGAGAGTGGAAGGATAAATTAGATTTCTGAAAGGCCTCCCATTTAAATAAGGCCTTATGTTTTTAGTAATATGGGTATGTATTTTTAACACTGTCATTTTTATCTTAACAATTCCTCTTTAATCTACTCAGTTCTGCCTCTCTAGCCTTGGCCTTCTTCCTCCCGCTCTGAGGTTTCATAATGCTTTTTCAGTCATTATCTTTTCACCTAAATAATCCCTCATTTTGTGATTCTCAGGAGCAGTCTCAGTTGAAAGTCTAATCCTGGCTACTGCCTATAATGGCTCCCCAGGATAAGTAATCATCTAAGCTATTTGACATCCACTTATGTTGACCTTACTGGGACAGTAGAAGAATAGTATTTTGAGCCTCCTTTACAAGCTGTGTCTTCCTATATAAAATTCTGCAGACTTGTATGGCATAAGAAGCAATGGGTCCCAGAAACCAGAGCAGAGACTTTAAGGAGTCTTTAGATTCATAAACCAAAATATAATTGAGCAAGAAAGAATTATTTGCTATTGTCTTCCCAGTCAGAACACATGAACTAGACATTTTGTTAATCAGTATGTGCTGTCTTTCCACTAGTGAGTTATCAGGCATGGTACCTACTTCAGCCTCTTCTCAAGCAACACCCATACAGAACAATCTGGCAAAGATCCAAGAACCTTTTGTCCTTCAATGCAGAACTCCACAAAAGTGGTTACTCCACATGAGTAGCTACAATAACATTAACCTTTACAAATGAAACTTATCCTCTCCAAAATCCTTCTCCATTCTTTTTCACTGTCTTTTATGGATACCTTTATTTATGTCCATTTCTCAGGTTTTCTCCAAGCAGAAACCCGTGTTTCCAACACTCCATCTATAGCCTCTGCAGTAGTTGTTTCCTAGAGCCTGGCAGCCATCCCATGATTACTTGTAGCCACAACACCAGCTTTGTAATTCGTATGTACTGGAGTGCAGAGTATCTCTGCTCTGAGTCACAGAGGGGGAGCAAAACCAGTCTGGTTCTAGCTATAACATGTCAGAGCACAGGTGCAGTTTCCTTATGCTCCAAAAAGTGAGTGCAAAAGTTTATTATTCATATGATTCTTTGTTGAATGTCTGTTTGCAGAAGAGCAAGAGAGTTACCCATTCAGAAACATGGGAATTCATTATATTTGTCATTTATTTTAATCCTCTCTCTTTTCCTGTTAATAAAGGTTCGGACTTTTAATAAGTAATTTTTCTTTAGAAAGGACAGAAAAAACACTCCAGGTGACTTAAGTGATCTGTTGTATGTCATTAGCAGCTGAAACAGGTACCCTAAAGACATTTGTCAGAAGCAAAGACTGTGTAGATTGTTGGAAACAGTACTTGAAAACTGAAAAACTTTAGTGAAATCAAGGGCAGCTAATGAGCAGCCATGGCTAGGAGAAAAGGAACACATCATTAAATCTAAAGTATCAAATAATTCCTAAATGTTTTGAAATGTATTGTAGAAGGAAATATACATGAAACTATATACCAGGTCTTCAACTACAGATCAGAAAATCTCTGCTTAGCTGAAGAGTTGAAGCTGCTTGTTAGTATTTACTTACATACTTTTGATAATCAAAGGCAGTTAAAATCTGCATTTGGGTAATCTCAGTTGATTTTATATCCCAAAGTGAAACCAAATTCTGAAGAGCTTTTTCAAGGGGAAGTTATGAACACCAAGACTTGGATATGCTCATTATGTCCTAGGACCAGACACCAATCAGTTGTAGAAAAGCAAAAATACAAATGGTAAAAGGAAAGGGAAAGCAACTGTCTCTCCATGCCTTGGTGTCCAGGAAAGCACAGTGGCACCACTGCAGAGACTGAGGCCTTCTCCGAAGGCTGAAGAGTTGCAGTTGATCCTGGAGGGTCCCAGGGGCCCCCCAAGCCAAAGAAGTCCTGCAGCCCAGGGGTCACACAGAGATGTAACACACCTGGCAGAGATGCAATGCAGTGGCTCAGAGTGAAAGTGGCTGTGGAAGCAAGCTGGTGCATATCCATTGCAGACAGAAGACCCAGGGGTCAAAGAAGCAGCCACATGGAACGATCTGCAACCCTGTGTGGATGATAAGAACTGTGCTGGGCCTGGGGACCCTTCAGGCACCTGCTGAGCCAATCTCCATCACCCACATGCCCTGGCTCCATGCCAGGCACCTGGGGGAGCTTGTGGCTGGAGCACTCCTCTCAGGGCTGTAAGCTGGGGATAAGACTCAGTTTGTATAGTGACAAGTGTTGTTTAATGTCTCCAATGACACTGGGAGTGAGTGCACCCTCAGCAGATGTGCAGATGACAGTGAGTGGTGTGGTTGACACACCTGAGGGTGGGAATGCCATTCAGAGTGACATGGACAAGCTGAAGAAATGGGAACAGGGGAACCTAATGAGGTTCAAAGAGACCAGAACCCCAGTGTCAGTATAAGCTGGGGAATGAAGGGATCAAGAGCAATCCTGCTGAAAAGGACTTGAGGTACTGGTGGATGAGAGGCTGGACAAGATCTGGCAACGTGAGCTTGCAGCCCAGAAACCCAACTGTGTCCTGGGCTGCACTAAAAGCAGTGTGGCCAGCAGGTCAAGGGAGGTGATTTTCCTTCTCTACTCCACTCTGGTGGAACCCTACACAAGAAGGACATGGACCTGTTGGAGTGAGTCCAGAGGAGGGGCCACAAAAATGATCCAAGGGATGGAGCACTTCTCCAGTGCAGACAGGCTGAGAGAGTTGGGTTAGTTCAGCCTTGAGAAGAGAAGTCTTATAGTAGCCTTTTAGTACGTAGAAAGGACTTGTAAGAAAGATGGGGACAGAGTTTTAATATGGTCAATAGTGATAGGACAAGGGGTAATGGCTTTTAAAATAAGAGTGTAGATTTTTACTAAATACAAGGAAATTTTCTTTGATGATGGTGCTGAGGCACCAAAACAGGTTTCCCAGAGAAGCTGTGGGTGCCCTATCTGTGGAAGTGTTCAAGGCCAGACTGTATGGGCTTTGAGCAATCTGGTCTAGTGGAAAGTGTCTCTTAAAGGTCCCTTCCAACCTTCTCTTTGTTCTGAGCTTTCTTCTGTCTCTTCAGTCAACTGCATTACCCTGACAAAGTGAGAGCTAGGGTCCAGAGAGAGACAGCATGTGAGCCAGAAGAAAGAACACATTTCTAGTCTAATTGCTAAGACATCAGCTTCAGAAAAGAGATCCCTATCCAGTCTGTTTCCAGAAGTTCATTTACTTATATGCACACATGAGGAAAAAAAAAAAACAACCCCAAAACAACTCAAAACAAAATCCTTGCTTTTGCTTGCCATTTGATTTCTGGACAGAAGTCTAGAGTTGCTGGAGTCTTTCAAATTACACAAATTTCATTTGGAGTCATTATAGTAATGGAGCGTTTAAGTGCCTCCAGAACGAAGTGTTGACTGGGCAAATGTGAGCGTATGTACATACATTATTTTATAAAGCCCTGTTGTGTTATACACTCAATCTTGCTGGTAGCAGGTTAGTTAGACATTAGACCATGCCTCTGAAATGCTCAGTAGCTGGAGTTTAACTCAAGAGCTATGACTGGATGATGAGGAGATTGCTGTAACTTGGTGATGCTGTCAGCTATCAGAAGTTTGTAAGGGAGCAATGGATCACCAAGACAGTGCAGGGGAGTTCTTCTATGCCTACTGTCTAATACTGAATCCTTCTTTCTTCTGTTAAGGATATCAGAGATGCCTGTTTAATTCTCTTTCCTCAATTTTGATTTATTTCATTTAGTAAATAGATGGGCTATACCCTTTTCTCAGAGAATATTATGTCAGCTTTGACATGTTATTTTATGAGATTATATCTATCTTTAATGGGCTCAATGAATTTGATTCTGGCTTGACCTGATTTACGCAGGTGATGACCCAACGTTTAAGTGATGGATCTGACAAGAAATCCGTCCCATTGAGGCAAATATGGCTTGACTGATAGATGCAGGCAAAGATCTGGGTTAGTATCAGCTATGTTGCCAGGCAGTGAAGCACTCAAAACTCTCCAATCCACTAGTACCCCTTAGCTCAACACCAGTACACTGCCAGTAAAGCGCTGAGTAGAATGAGTATTTTTCAATTTTATCCATAACAAAACTGCAAGTCAAAAGCAATATGGGAATTAATTCCCAACAAATCACCATAACTCAACCCTAGAAAAATGTAAATAACCCTCCCAAGTATTTTCACTTATATAATCAAGTCAAGGTTACCACTAAAGTAATAAGCCTTCCTCAGCTTTTTCAATCATCCACAGTTTGATGATAACCTAGAATTAATTAAAAGAATTTGGGCCTGTAGTGACAGAAAACTGATTTCAGCCAAAGAGAAAATAATTTTTTGACAACACCATTAATACTCTCTTGTTATCAGTCTTCCAAATCTGAAATACAAAATTCAGTTTTAATTACTGGGTCTTATGCATAAAGAATAGATTTCAGAAGTCTTTTTTTAAAACAATTTTTAAACAGCATTGCTTGCCTTTTTAAACAGAGGTGCTGTTTCATCTAAAACTCTTTTTTCTGGTCTACTTTCTTTTAATGCTTGCTGAACTATTTGAATCCATTTATCTCTGTGAGACCCATTATGTTCAGAAAATTAAACAGCTTGCAAACAGCTTTTAGGTTTAAAAATCTATTTATTGGGGGAAAGGTTGCATACTTTAAAGAACAGAGAAGTTGTACATTATCTGTTTTCTCCTGATGGCCATGACACCTACAACAGTACTCCAATTTCTTTCCATATTACATGACACTAACTTTTTACATCACAAATCATAATCATGTTAGTAGTTGCTAGCGATTTTGTGGGAAATACACTGTCATAGTATAGAAACTAATGTGGGTTTTGCTGAGAATAGAAAGAGGTTTTTTGTTCCTTCAATTTCACTTCATACATTTTATTGCTGAGGCTATGCCAGTGATCAATAACTGCTGAATACTGTCCCATGTCAGGGAACAATTCAGCTTGGAGGAAACCTCTGGAGATAATCTGGTAAAAACTTCTGCTCAAAGCAGGGTCAGTGTATTTAAAATTTTCCAAGAATAAAGAATGGAGTCTTTTGGAGCCATTCAAACAGAAAAGATATTTTCCACTGTAGGAAACATTCTAAACTTAGTGGTAAGACCTCCTCAGGCAAATTTAAACAGATATTTGAGAATCCCTTTCTGATTGCCTTTTTCCTGTTACACTTTCTTCTCAGTCTTCCACTTCCATCAAGACCAAACAGAGAGAAGTGTTTGGGGAAAAAAATGCTAGTCAGCACCAAGGCACATATGGTCTGCTGCATGGGTTTCTGCAGGCAGAAGGCCTAATTCTTCATGCACTTTTAAAATTAAATCGATAAACTTACGAGAAGTGAACTTCTCAATCCTCTCCATGCTTGCTTTAGACTCATAGTGCAGGTTCACTAATTTATCTACTGTAGTTTGTCTACTTTAGCTTATCCAAAATACTTAATAGCTTCTTTGTAGCAAGACAAAATATAAAAATATGAACAATAATATAATATGAAATAATATAATAACAAAAATTAATATAACATGAAAATGTTGAATCATAGAACTGGTTTGGATTGGAAAACAGCTGAAAACAGCACAGTACCTTTAAAGATCACCTAGTTCCAACCTCGCTGCCAGAGACAGGGAAACTTTCCACTAGATGAATCGTAGAATCATGGAATCATAGAATCAACTGGGTTGGAAGAGACCTCTGAGATCATCAAGTCCAACCCTTGATCCAGCACCACTTTGATTACTGGATCATGGCACTAAGTGCCACATCCAGTCTCATCTTAAAAACCTCCAGGAACGGAGGATCCACCACCTCTCTGGGCAGACCATTCCAATGTCTAATTACTCTCTCTGTAAAGAATTTCTTTCTAATATCCAACCTAAACCTCCCCTGGCAGAGCTTAAGCCCATGCTCTCTTGTTCTATGGCTGGTTGCCTGAGAGAAGAGACCAACCCCCACCTGGCTACGACCTCCTTTCAGGTAGTTATAGAGAATGATGAGGTCTCCCCTGAGCCTCCTCTTCTCCAGGCTGAACAACCCCAGCTCCTTCAGCCTCTCCTTATAGGACTTGTACTCAAGTCCCTTCACCACCCTTGCTGCTCTTCTCTGGACCCGACATTGCTCAAAGCCCCAACCAACCTGGTCTTGAACACTTCCAGAGATGGGACAGTCACAAGTTCTCTGGGCAACCTGTTCCAATGTCTTACCACCCTCATAATCAAAAAATTCTTCCTTGTGTCAGTCTAAATCTATCTCTATCAGTTTAAAACTGTTGCCTTTTCTCCTGTCACTACCAGCCTTGGTAAAAAATGTATGTCTTTCTTATAAGACCCTTTTATGTATTGAAAGGCCATGAGAAAGTCTCCTTGGAGCCTTCTCCTCTTCAGGCTGAATGTAATTATTTACAACAAATTTTAAAGATAACCATAAGCAGTAGGATCCAAACAAACTTGGGAATTCAAGTTAAATTTCAAGAATAGAGATTTGAAATGATGTGTGTGTAATACTGCATCACAACTTCACAGGAGAGATTCTGTGTATGGATGTGCTATAAACAAGACTGGCTAAAAAGGCTTTCTAAAGACATTAAAGAGAATGTAACCACTCTAGCAAAAGTATGGGTTAGTCTAGTATGTTGCTCTTCTCTGTCCTCTCAGTACCCTTCAACACTGTCAAAATTGTGTAAATTAACAAAGGATTCATTGCGCAGGCTGGAAGGGCACACCCACGTGGGGAGAGCCCTTCCCAAATCTTCGTTCGTGAAGCTGAGCCACACACACACATTCTTTAAGTGAAACTACTTCAAACCATCTGCTAAAGAAATGGACAAGAAAAAATAATGTCTGTATATAATTGAAAAAAAACCATATAAAACCTTTTAAAATAATCTTTAACATTTAAAATAAATCCTTAAGCAAAGGCATGATACAAAACACAGTAGAAAATGCTATTTTATACTATAGAGAGCAGAAAAAGCAGTATAGAATCTAAATTACAGGTCTGTGAAGTGCCCCAATCAATATTGTTCCTGATTCTTGGACTGAATTTTAACAATTCACAGATACTTCTTGCTTCAGTTTACCACACTCATCAGGAAACACTATGCATCCAAGCAAGTGACTTCAAACAAAGCATGTCATAGTATACAGGTTCTATACTGCTGATATAAAATCACTGCGTTTTGTTGAAATGGGTTTCAGCAGTGGACAAAAACCTTAGAGACCAGTTTGCTTTCAAAAATGCAAATGTCAGGAAATAAATCATATGAAAAAGGATACAAATTTTGACTTGAATTGTTTAGTCTTTTAATTTCAACAGTATGGCTGTGCAGACTGGTTGCTGCCAGTTCATTATACTTTTATATTATAAGAGGGGAGAGGAAAATCTGCAGCACAGAAGCACTCATGTGAACCCTCCAGTAGACTGAGATAGGAAGCTCCCAAACTCCCAGGTTGTTTGGTGAACTGACCCTAGAGAAAAGCATTACTTCTACTGAACTGGCCAATCAGGGAACTGATACACCAGAGAATACTGAAAGTCAATGAAAACAACTGAGTAAATGGTAATGCCTACGTCTTTATCAAGATTTTTAAAAAATCATTACTGCTTTATCTTCATACATCTCAGTAACTAGAAGATATTTCAAAAGTACTGAAGAAACCAGCAGTTTTCCACTGGGGAAAAGTTTGATGCTTAAATAGAGAGGCTAAATTTCCCTATCTATTTTTCTGTGGGTGATCCAGGAATACAAAGAGTTACTTTTCTAATTAAAGAAAAACAATGGTACATCCAGTGAAATTGAAATGCAGCAAGTGCCAAATAAAACAAACAATAAAATATTTTAGTTTTTATCACACTGCATCTCTAAGCTATTGTTTTCTGTACCACAAGAAATTACTGATGCTAAAAACTTAGGACTCTAAGCTGAACTTCACATTTAAATGAAAAATTACAACATTCACAATCAGATAGTAAGGAAAAAAACCTTTATAGGTTTATAAGTATTCATACATCAGTAAACAAGCAAATCTTTAACTGTTGAAAATTAGGAAGAAGCCTTCCATGTGGACAAATTATTCCATAATTGCCCACCTTGGGGTTTCTTACACTGCTCTCCAAAGCATCTGATGCTGGCTATAAGCCAAGGCATGAATGACAGCCCTGATTCATATTGGTAATTCTTACTCTAGAATGTAGTGTAACCCTTTGTACTTTTTGAGAACATTATAAACTTAGGATGAGGAAGTCTATATCACAGTTGTTTTACCTGTAAAAATTAAGTGGTACTGGTTAATCTCAGCCCTGCATGGCAGCATTAGCCATATATAGATAGTGAATCCTTTGATGAGGGTTAAATATCTTACCAGTACTCTCCACTAATATCAATCTCAGCAAACTAATGTTACTCTGTAGTCCAGCATTATGGCATTGCCATAGCTAACAGGCTTTGAAAGACCACAGACTATAAATTTGAAAGCCCTGAGGGCTAGGGCTTGCTAAGCTGACTTTTTTTTGAACTCCTTCTGACCTTCTTGCATCTTTGGTTTTCTTAATTTTGCTGTAACAGCAACAGACTTGGCACTGGAGACCACATGGCTGCAAACAACTCAACAATGCTTAAAGAAGTTATGGAAATGCAGATCTAGAAATGAACAAAACTGGTATTAGGGCTAACAGAGAGAAGAAATAGTATCTAAACCACATACAGTGTCACATATAGTAAATTCAGATCTGTTGTGAAGCTGCAGAACAATGAAGAGCGAGCAAAATGTAACAGTGCGTTAAAAAACAAAAGACTTCTAGTAGATTCTGGGCAGTGGAAGAACATAATCATGAACATCATTTGTCTCCACTAAAGGACTCCACAAGGTGCTGACTCACCATGAATTACACATTAGAATGAAACCATTGATGTTAGAACTCATAGAAGCAGAAGCGTGAGCATAACAGCAGGGAAAAGGAGTTGAAAGTAAGAAGTGTGTATGAAACAATTGTAACTGTATTATTCCACCCATCTAAACTTCTCTTCTTCTGTAATAATGAACTAAAAACAATTCTTTGATGAGACAGTCAAGATTTCCTTCCTACAAGTCAGCAGTTTTACATATATCTCAACAATTTATTATGCTTTTTTGTGAGGATGTAACAGGAAACATTTGCAGACTTTCACTCTTGCTGTTCTCTGGAGGCATAAAAATAAATGTCCCTTATGGCATTTCCTGAGTATTTATGACAGTTGAACTGATAAGCCATTGACATAATTGACAAATCTTATTTTAGGTTTCTCTCTCATGTAATGATGTTTCCTTTTATTTCAGAATTCAAAAACTGGGATTATTGGCAATAATTTCCACTTGATTGTATTTCTAATTTCTTGCAGCTTTCCCCCCCTAAGACTATTACTTCCATACTTTTATTTTATCTGAAAAATTTTAGTCTCTTTTACTGTCACTGACATTAACAAATCTTAGCAATAGCTTGCTTTATTTATTCAGAGTCCCAAACACAGTGAAAGTAACATTCTGCTAAATGCGATGAATCCTGAAAGGAAAGCACTTTGCGGAAAGGTAGGAATGTTTATTGGAGAAGAGGAGCATAGGAAGAAAAAAAACATGGAAAAGAAAATGTTCAATTAAAAGAATTATGGTTGCAGGAGGAGAGAGGAGTTTCAAGTTTAGGCCAACCAAATACTTTCCTATGAAATCAAAATCCTCCCCTGTCTCTGATACAGAATGCTTGGGCACTCTCAGACAAGTCACTCAAACTGAACCTTTCACAGCTGAGCACTTTCTGCATGCTGTTTACCTCAGTTTTCAAGTGCCTGCCTTGCAATTCCGGGTCTGCTCAGTGCAACAGTTGAGCATTTCCAATAGGAATTGAATTATGCTTTGAACATATAATAGTCTTGTGTAGTGCAGAGAGCTCTTAAAAACTATACTACAGATGTCTGATAGTGTGCAACTACAAGTATGTGGTACTGCTCACCTTAATCTGTGTAAAGAAGCTCTCCATCAGTCAACTGGAAGCAATAAGGGAAACTCTTCACATTAGGGTACTAAATGCATTACCATTTATGATGCAATTAGATACATTTGTAATGATTACAATGGAAGGGGAAAAAAAGCTCTTAGCTTGGGGTTGAATATCATGCTCATTTATGAGGCCTGTAGTGCACTCTGAATAAAACAATAAAAAACAAATATTGAGTATTTTTTCACCAAGTGAGCAGGGTCATACAGTAGACTAAAAGATACGGAGATCTTACGGCAAGGATGTGAGGTAACCAAATTGAAGCAGTAACACAGTATATGTTTCGTAAGTGGAAAATTAAATTTTAATGACAAACTACAGAAATTTCTTTGACTCTGGAGTATCTTTAATATCTTGCATATTTAAAGTAAGTTGAAAAACCAAAAACGCTGCCTGTAAAATCAGCTGATAACTCTGCCGTTGGACTTGTGAGAGTCACCACACATACCTTAAACATTTGAGCTTGTGGAACGAGTAGTATCAGCAGCTTCCTATCCTCTTTGCAGGCCTGCAAATTACTTCCTGTCAGAGTCTTCACAGATATATTACAGGACTCTCCCTGTTGCTTTGATTTTCATTTGTTTGTTTTTTAAATAAACCTAAACAACAATAACAAACCACTAAACAACTCTTTACACTTGTAGCCAACACCCTACTACAGTCAGACTAGGTTTTCATCTCACAGCTTTTTGTTTTCTTTCTATCAGATGGTTTGTTACCAATAATAAACTCCTACTTTGTCTCCTCATCATGTCACTTTTTCATGTTACTCCATTCAGGTTTCTCTCCCTCTTTCTCTCCCTCTTGGCATTAGTACTGATTAACTAAAGAGACCTTCAACCTCTTCCCTGTTGTAGTAGGGATATTGGCACCATTTTTTCCTCTTCTCTCAAGAACACTAAGTCACAGCTTCCCCTCTCCTAGTCAGGCACAGTCTCCCTCTTTTACATGCCTATTTCATAATTCTGCTTCCAATATTTTCATTTTCCTTCTTTTAGTTTTACAGGTTCTTTTCTCCACAAAGAAAAAATCCTAGCATATTTTTTCCTCATTTTCAATGCTTCAGTCTAAGCAGAAGGCGACTGTGCAGCTCTACATGCACATTCCAGAGCTGTAACAGAGATGTCAGGTTGTGAGTCATACACATTCCTTCCGTTCAGCAGCAAACATGTGGTTTGGATATCAGTAAGAGCTATAAAAGGATTAAGCATGCTGAAGATCATAGCTGTAAAACTCTTAGAAGTTTATAATTTGTAATTTTATCAAGTTTGGGCTCTTTTTAATATGACTTTCACAGCAGGTATACCCTGTTATAAGGGCTACCCTCCTTCCAAATTTTACACCATTCCCAAAAACATGGACCTAGTTGAGCCGCTGAAAGGAAGGTACTTTTAATTATTGAACTTTGCACAATGATTTACTTTTCCCAAACTTTCTTTTACAAATGGGCAAAGCTTTCTGACAATAAATCCAATGTCTGAGTCCAGAGTTATCTGCTGAGTCTTATATCTTGCCAAAATATTTAATACTGAAGTATGACTATGGTACCAAAATAATAAAATTAAGAGAAACTGTGTTACCAGATAGATATAGGTACTAAGCCTTAAATCCAAATTCTGCAATTTCCACTCATTAAAGGAGTATTTCTGCTCACAAAGAAAGCAATTGCATATGGATTGTATGATATGAATATTTTAATATATGACTCTGGGATACAGGGTGAAAAATTCCAATATGTACACAGTCATCTTTAATGGTATTAAAGAGCTTTTCCATTGACATTTACATAATTTTGTTACCAGAGTTACTAGGATATATTTGTATATATAGTTTTATTTAATATGTATCATATACCTATGCCATTGCAGAGACACATGATAAACCACAGTTATCTAAACTGATGTGAAGCAAAACTGACACAATGCCAACCAAACTCCCAGACTGACAATTCAGTCTGTCATTGCATCACCCCTCAGGCAAGGCCTGAGTAAGAAAGATATTGCAGTGTCCCTTGAAGGTCAGTAAGAACAGGTTCAGCTAGACCTCAGGAATAAAAGAAAATACAAGAAGTATTTTTCAGTCACTGTTGAGGTCTAGGGCTGTGCATGTAATTTTTTACTTGAACTTGAAACTTAGTCCTTGATCTAATGGGTAATTGTTCAAGTCTTTAAGCTTTATTTAAAAGTACTTCTTTTCAGTTCTTTTTCAGACATATTGAGTACTATAGATAATTATTATAATTACATTATATTATTATATAATCATACATTTCCAAGGACCTTTCCTTATAGTGGAAAGAAAATGTGAATATATATATACTTCAGAAGTGTGCACTGTATCTGCCAAACTCTCTAGTTGAAGAGCCTGTCTTATGGAGAGCATTCTTACCAAAAATTCAGTTACCTGATATTTGAGATTAATATGCCTGGTTATCAAGAGAGTAGGTTTAGATGTTCATCATAATGTCATGTCACATAAGAATTTGGGCATAGCTGAAAAGAGTAGTGTCAGAGCATCTTATTCCTACTGTATGCTGAACATCCAACATGCACTAAATGCTGTCTATATTCTTAGGTGGTGTATCTCAGTTTTTGGTTACCTTTAAAGTTACTAATTTCCTGTGTAGATGTATTACTTCATATATTGTGGCATGGGGTAGCACACATCTGAAAAATTAGTATGAAGAGAGACATCAGTGGTACTAACCTGCTGAAAGACGAGTAGAAACCAAAGAAAATACTGGCCTGATTTTAAACAGGAGAGATGAATTAGTCACCAACACTTAAAAGACATAGATTCTCAACACTTTCTTCACCCCTGTCTTTATCAGCATTGTTGGGTTACAGGCCTTGGGAACTAAAATCTAGGTTGATGCAAACCTAGAATCCATAATCAGTGTAGGAGGAGCTGGTGTGTGAACTATTACAGGAGTTTGACCCCTGCAAATAGATGGGCCCTGATAATATCCACCCGGAAGTGTTAGAGCTGGCCGACATCATTGTGAGGCTGCTCTACATAAACTTCAAGTTGTGGAGATCAGGGGATGTCCTAGGAGATTGGAAGAAGGCTATTGTAATACCCATCAGTGTAAGCCTTAAAGGAGGATCCAGGAAATTATAGACCCTTCAGTCTTCAGTCCCTGGGAAAGTTGTGGAATCCTACTGAGGGCTATCACAAGTCAGATAAAACATGTTACCAGAAAAATTCAGCATGGATTCACAAAGGGCAAATAGGCTTGATAAACCCGGTTGCCTGCATCAACAAAATAACCTGCCTGGATGACGTGGGGCAAGTGGTGGATATTGTCTGCCCAGATTTCTTCATGTTTTTTTCAATACAGTCTCCCACTGCCTCCTCCTAGAGAAATGAATGTGTTAATGGTCTAGACAAGTGGTCAGTGCAGTGGGTAGGGAATGGGCTGACAGGTAGAACCCAGAGCAATATAGTAAAGAGCAACTTTTCAATCTGGAATTGTGTCACAAGTGGTATCCTCAAGAATCAATACTGGGCCCAATGCTGTTTTTACTATCTTCATAAATGATCTGAAGGGTGCCCATGGTGTAAAGGAGAGCACTCTGGGCTCTGAATCCCAAGGACCTGAGTTCAAGTCTCAGGTCGGAATGTGCCCTGGCAGTTCAATGCCTCCCTGCCATCCAATCCCATCAGATCTCGGATGCTCAGCAGGGTCAGACCCGGTTAGTACCGGGTGCTGTGACAGTCCCGAGGACTTCACTGTCACTGTCCAAGCTCGCTCGGCCATGGCAAATGGACCTTAGGACTTAAACGGTGGGGCCAGTTCTGCACACGCTGTGCCTCACCTAAAAAATCCACTGCACAGGCTGGAAGGGCACACCCACGTGGGGAGAGCCCTGCCCAAAGCTTCACTCGCAAAGTCTGGCCATACAGACAAATGATCTGAATAGATAAAGGATAATGGTACAATTTACTCCTGGGGAGATTCTGACTGGACATAAGAGAAAATTTTCACTATTAGAATGATCAGTCATTGAAATAATCTCCCCAGGGAAATGGTGAATTCCACAGCATTGAACAGTGTTAGATTCGGGGGCACAGGGTTCTGGGCTATCTTATCTAGATTGTGATTTTGCCAAGAAAGGTTGGACCAGAAAATCCTTGAGTTTTGTTCCAACTCAGTACTCTATGACACTATGATTACATAATTTCTTGTCCACACAACAGTTTTACTATTTAACATTTATGTCTGGTTCCCAGCCTTCAACAAGGCTGCCTAATTCACAACAGAGACTGCCACTAAGCTATGATTATGTGGGAGACTGAGGTACAACATAGTGACCAAAAGAGTAGGTCACACTAACTCTGAAGGTGAAGGGCTGCTTGAGTTCCCTGCGTGCTTTACACTCCCTATAACTCAAGCATATACACAAATACTGATAATTTTCAATGTCTATTTCTTTATTTTCCAACTGTGAGAAAAATTAATCAGGATTTCAGTGTCTTTGAGACAATTTGTAAGACTTAGAGGAGGAAAGATGAAGGATGCTACTCTGCTTGGAGCTGTTTATGGCTACAGTCCACCAGTATTTCAGTCTGCTGACAAATAGAGATCTGCTAAATAATGATGGCTTTATTAAGCAGAAATCTGTTGCACTTTATCCCTTCTTTTTCACTTCTCTAATTTTCATCAGAAAGAGTTTGCTATAAAGTTTACCTCATTATATCTTCACAGACAAACTATAAAAGCAATCACTCAGATGATCATAAGATGCCATGCATTGCCAGTAGCTGAAACCTAAAGTACTTATTGAGAGTAATAATTTGGAGGAAGAAACATGCTGGCTGTCAGAAAAAAAAAGTGTTTGATCTTTGCTACTGGAAACCTGATTCAAATCCAGTCTTGGTTCACATGACTGTATTGATGTGCAAATAGTAGAAAGCTTTTCTGTTTTAGGGGGAGATTTTTGTTAACCTTTTCTTAAAAAGGATTAGAACACAGCCACAGAAGGGAGCAATAACTAATAAAAGATAAAAAGGTCTTGGTGAGTAGTCATTAATTACTTAGAGCTGGTGGATTCCAGCACTAGGTATGACAATTAAAATGAGCTATACAGAGCAATAGAATGGACAAGTCAGTGACTTATAAAATAAGGGATTTGCAGTGGGAAATCAAAACCATAGCCACTGCAGTAGTTCTCCCGTTTTGTCTAAATCCTCAGAGCTCTGTGACAATGGACAGTCAGAACAGATCAAGATTTCTTCCAAGAGAAAGCTGTTGGTTTAAAGAGATAGTGTGATAATTTAATATAAATACTCTTGAGGCAGATTAATTTTGCTGTGCAAAAATGAAAGAGAAAGAAAGCATGTTTTTATGGATTAGTAGTAAGATATACAGTGTTTTCAAACAATAATACTCTAAGAGCTTTAAATAGAACAGTTATTATAAAGTGTTCAGCGAATTAAAAGAAATGAAATGTAATTGAATTTATATTACAGAAATCAATGATATAAAAAACCAGAAAATCACATACAGATATTTATTCATGGAGCTCAATAACACCAAAGTGAAAGAAATAGAACTCTGTTTTGAGACTAAAATTTGAAATAATGGAAAGAGTCAAATTGGAGAGCTGTAAAAAGAGAGACAACATATCATGTGGTGTGCAGCTGAATAACAGCTGGATTAGAGAAGCATGAACCATCAGAGAAGAGACAGGCATTACAAGGGGAAAAGCAAAGAAAAGGGTGTTGTGAAATCATCTGCAGCAGCTCTATAAAAATCAGTCCTGGATTAAATCTTGACATTAGTGGTGAGCTGGTCAAAGTGTGTCAGGAAGTGGTAGTGAGATTAAGTCTTCTGGTGACTATTAAATTACTAATTCTATATATCCTGAGGTTAAAAATGGAAGCAGCTGCCAAAATCTGGGAGTTCACTGATTGATACAGACAACAGACAGAATGAAAAGAAGGCTTCTGTAAAGATGTAATCTAATATGGTGCACTGTTTGCTCGAGCAGGTTGTGTGACAAATTTATATGTGCAAAGACCACTGACATTCAGTATTTAAAACACTGGTAATAAGAAAAGTATCAGATAACTAATTTGAAATCCAAGTCAGAAAGAGAAATCTGAGACTTCTAAGTGACAAGAAATGACAGCTAAGAATATGAAAGCTTATCTAAAGGTCTGTTCAGCTGAATGTTGGAATTGTGAAAATTAAAATGAGAATATGAGTTTCAACCTGGTCAACTCAGTGTTGTAGTATGACAGTGGAACACACCATGCAAAGTGTACTGGGTACATTGTTGTGTGACTTTTTGCCACATGATAACTTCTTTTTTAATGAATATGCTTAGTCTAATTATTTGAGCTAAATTTAAACACAAGATGGCATTCCATTGGACTGACACTGTCACTGTGAAAAAAGGAATCAAATTTTCACTGCACTTTTGAAAAAGAAGTTTTACCCACAGGTCTCAGGGAGTGCCATCTGTTCTATGACAGAATAGGCAGCCAGCCTGGAGTTACCTAACAGTGCTTTCCCAAAGTTTTTAAGCCTCAGTGAACAAGAGCACAGACTCTTCATAGCAATTCAATATAACCCTGATTCTGAGGAATCACAGAGATTCCCCACACAGAAGCCCATAGCAAATCAGCACAGTTTGCTAATTTTGCTAGGAAAAGCATTAATTGATCTCTCTGTGTTGGCAATTTGTCTTCTGAGAAAAGATACTTCTCTTAAACCTTCTTGATGCTGGATGAAAACTACAGGCTTGGAGGTTATTTTCATTTCCTTTTTTGTTTAATTCTGGTTTAGTGCTATAGGATGCTAGATAATGAAGGTGGGACAATGAACAATCTTTGGAAAGCACAGCTTGCCTTTTAACTGACTAATTATAACAGAATTTCTTCTACCAATTTCTGAATCATTTCATATTGGCCACAGCTAAATATTAGGACCCCATACTTGGTGGACCCCTGATGTGCTAATTCCACCATAAATAACACAAATTACCTCCACACTCAATAGAAGCACTGAACTGTTAAATTTCTGCCTGGCACATCTAATGAGAGAATTTGGTGCTATTTTGTAAGTTCCAAGAACCTTCCACTGACTAAGCACTAAGACACCATGGACCTTATCTTAACACCATCAGCTGTAGATAGAAGTGCAGCCACATTAACTGCACAAATCATGCATCTGCTGTTTTTTCTAATACATTGACTGATATCCTAGAATTGCAGGTGAAGGAGAAAAAACAACTCAATAGATTTTGATAAATCTTGAATTTACTACAAGAAAAACATTTGCCAAATAATTGTCCTCCTACATCTGGCCTTATAGCAAATTTTTCTCTGTTGTATGCAATCTAAGAAAGAGTTCTGGATCTGCAAGAGAAGGGGATTTACTCAGTACTAATTCCTAAGCAAGAAGTCAATTTAGCCTGAGGAAGTTACTACAATCAAGAAACCAGACAGTGAAATTTCATTTATACTCCACGCTGGAACAGGAAATTGTCTCCTTTTTTCTTTTTTTTTTTTAATGGGATTGTTCTCCAACTGTTCCATTATTATTGAGAAGACAATAAGGGCAGTGGGATACTTGAAATAATAGGAGGAAAGGGTTTCTTTCTTCTTAATACACTGAAAACATGGGCCCAATTCCAATAATAAAAGTAGATTCTGCTTGCATTTAAAGGGACAAATGAGACTTGACTATTATATTAAAAATAACCTGTGTACCTGAATTCTTTCAAACTCTCTGCTCCTGGGATGAACTTCAAAGACTCTCTTCCCTCTCCTCATTCTTGGATGAATGCATGTATTGCAAGATAGAATAATATCATTCATTCCTTTCCCTATATGCAGAAGATAAACTGAGAGAGGTAGTAGATCTGCACTCCTTCACAGGGGATATATAAAGGAATTGCTTTCCTCAGTCAGTCAGCTGGTAAGAAAACAGAGAGAGGCAAAGACAAATAGCAGAGCTATAAAAATATCCTAAGATTGGAGAGAAGTATTAGAAACAAATCCACATTTTTCTGTATTTCAAAATTAAAGAAGGGTGGGGTAATGTGAACTAAGAAGAAAGAAAAATAGAAACAAATCAATGAAGTGCAGGGATCACAGTGGGATCAGTTCAAGGCTGCAAAAGGGCTGGATGTGACTGCAGAGGACTTTTTTCTTAAGGAATACTGTCATTTTTAAATTCTTAAAAGGAATAGGGGAAGAAAGAAACCCCTCCCAGCCTCCTTACTTCTGCAAAATGCTTCCTTCTAGCAAAATCTGTCCTTTATTTCACTTTCAAATGTAATAATTTTTCAGACAGGATGGCTGGGTAAGTCAGTTTTTACTCACCATGTTACCATTTGTTTTCTTATCTTGCCAGTAATAAAATTTCTAAGACAGAGTTCCAGTTCTGAGTTACACAGCCAACAGGAGTGACATCATATATGTGACTGCTACCTCTAAGTACACAGTGCTCTCTCAGAGCAGGGTCTCTTTGCCCCTTTAAAGTGAGGTGGATAGACTTCATTATTATGACCCACTTTCTTACACAAGAGAGGTCTATTTAGATCCATCTGTAACTGAGTTACCAGGAATCATGGGACAAATGTTCCTTAAAGCATGACTGACAGAGAAAACAAAATATCGATGTAAAAAATCACTTCAATATGATCTGCACTGTATGACAGAAGTGGGGCCAGCATTGCCAGCAACACCAAGGGGAAGAAATAACAGGAAGGATAAATAATTTGTTATCCTAAAAATGAAATAATGAACATTTTTTCATATTAAAAGGTCACATGTTCAAATGCTGAGGGCTGATGCAATGGGAGAACAGCCAGCATAAGGAGGATAGATAAGAGCTCTCCAAATAACCTCCAAATGAGGAAGATCAACTACACTTTTTTTTAATCCCTCTAGTTAATAAATATTGATCATTGCTTCGGTGATAGAATTTAACCATAGCCTGAGACCTACAGTATTTTTCTACGTAAATTAGAAGACAAAATTTTCTTAATTATTTTCTATTGTGTGCAAGACTACTGGGAAGACTCCACATTTCAAAAGCAGTATAGGTGATTAAGAAACAGAGCCTTTACAAACACTTCATGACTGGACCAGGGCAGAATAGGATGGGGTTAGAACACAGCATGCTAGAACAGAATAGTTAGAGTCCTGCAGCCGTTTAACACAATCAAGTTCTAAGCTAAATTCCTCCTAACTTTCTCTTGCTTTTATGGAAAAACTGTCCCATTATCTTGTGATGATGCTGTCCAAGTTAAGGAAAATGGTAGAATTCATTTTGAATAAATAACACCATTGGCACTTGCTGTGTGTTCTGCCCATAAACAGACTTCCAGGCCAACATCAAGAACAGCATCTAAGAAGAGCTTCAGTGAGAACTGTAGAGTAATAAACATCTGTAAATGACTCTGGAGGTTGTTTACTCTGTTCTACCACTCACAGTGGGGTATATGAGAGCAAGCTGCTCAAGACCTTGTCTAGCAGAGTTTGGAATTTCTGCAAAGATGGAAACATGGAAATTTATACTACAAATAAGGAGAATTATTCAAGATAGTAATTAAACCAAGAAATGAATAAACTGGTTTAACTAGAAGTAGTTCTGTCTAATGTTCACTCAAAGCGTAACATAAAATATTGGATTCTCTGCAGTTCTTCAGAATGATGGGAAGCTTTGAAAAGAAATTCTTAATGGCATACTCATTCTAGGCAGCCTCATAGGCCAACAGTTCCCAAAGAATATAAGAGCATCTGCCATTCCAGTATTATTGCCAGCTAAGAGTTCAAACTTGCCCTGTAACTCTCACATTGAATAGTTACAGTGAGTTAGAACTCACTTTAAGATGATTAAAAAAAAGAAATAGTGGAAAAAATAGCCTTTTGCATGAAGTTTCTACACAAATTTGTGACTGAGTTATAAAGTATTGAACTCTGAAAAGCATGTCAAATTTTAAAGAGGTATTCAGCCTTGATCTCCCATGTCTCCCTTGCCCCCCATCAGAATATGTATTAGAAATTCTAGGTTCTAGTAGAGGAAAATGTGCAAGTTTGTTACATAAGAACAATTGGTTTTTTCCAGTTATTTGCCTCCAGTTCTACTTGGAACCTGAAGGTATAGAAGCAGCTGCAAAAAGTAATGAAAACGGAGTTAATTAAAAAAATACTCAAAGAACATTTGGGCCCTAATTTTTTCTCTTTGTTAATTTGATTTTAACTTGATTGCCTGAATTAAAATGAGGACACATTGTAGTTCTTAATTCAAATTAATTCCATAGGGTATTTTCTGTTTTGTGCATTGGTTAGGGGACTTTTTCAGAAACGAGAGAAGAGAGTGTGGGGCTAGGTTTTCTTAAATCCACACTTCTTCCCTCTGTTGATAACTATAGAACTTTCATGGTTTTGCTTGTGAAAAACTGCAGGTTGTTTTGTACAAGCATCCAATCAATGCACATAAAGTCTTTTATGGGCAGCCAGTGGCAGTGTTTGTTAGGCATACTGTTTGTCTAACATGAACTCTATGTATTACTGCCACAGGATTCCACTGTGACATTGTAATTGCTCACTTCTTAAAGGGAGGATTAAAGCAGAGAGTGAAAGGGGACATAATTATAATTTTCTAAACTCTATTCAGTTTGGATTTAGACAGAAAAAGCACAAATTTCAGGGGATTTCTTTAGTTCCTCAACCAATTATGTGAAGCAAAATTTCTCCATTATTCAACAGTCATATACATAAACAATGCAGTCCCCTACAGAAATAAGTCTGTATACAGTTCTCTTAACTTCACTGGCTCAGCAGACTTCTGTAGATGGAGTATGTATGTACAGGATGTGACAGTTCCAGCAAAGATGGCAAACTAGGATATCAAAATTCTGTTCCTATCCATGCCACTCAGTCTTCTTATGTTCTTACGGAAGTTACATAAAAAGTTGTCCTCAGAGGACTGAGGATCTAAACACTTGTTTTTACTGAGAATGTTAAGGCCAACAAGGTAACCATTGACTAGAGGTGTTTGTTCACTGTGTCATTGTTTTCCTGAACAATACTTCTGGGGTACAGCAGATGCTTGTCATCAGAGTTCCAGATGAATATTACAGGGGATCAAAAGATGTATCAGTCGCAAGGCTCCCTAATCCAACTCTGCCTAATGATCACAGCACAAATTTTCTCTCTCACTAAAATGTGACTGTTTTGATCATCCTAACTTTAAATGCTTCTCGCCATTACATTACCATAATTTTCCTTAAGGGATATTTTTTATTAAATTATGGGGAAGCCATTAGTTCCAGATACTTTTTCCTGCAAAAGGTGAGGTTTCTGGAGCTACAGAACTTTTTGATGATTACTGAAATAGAGACAAGCCTGGACTGGGGATTATGTCTTGTGACTTCTTTCCTTTTTGAGGAACACGAGGGTGTGCAAGGCGAGGAAAAAGAAGGGGAAGACAGCTGCTTTGATCTGCACATGATAAAGTGTGTTCCTCTTTTTCTTTGTATTTCTGTTTCTTTAACATGTGTTTCTGATGCATCAGGAGGTTAATTTCCATTTAAAAAAATAAGGCTTAAGCATTTACAAGTAGATTATTAAAAGCTTTACAAAACAAAGCAAATATCACTATCCTCTCTATAGAAACTAAGCAAAAAAGAGTGATTTGGATCAGTCAGCTAATGACCTATGGAACAAGACACAAACCTTTTACTCCGAATTGTGTGCCCTGTTTCATGTCTCTGCTGCTACTCTGCCTTTATATCTATGGGGTTTTTTTCCCTCTGCATATTGTGCATGCCTCTATTGCTAGTAGCTTTCTCCTAGAACAGCTGCTCCTTGTGTATAAACAAATAACACCCATGGTTGCTGTCTCACTGTTATGAATTTTATTCCTGAAGATACTCAGAAAAACAAAATTAAATGATTGGTTTGGGAAAGCACTAATGAAACTGCAGGGAGTCTCTGAGGCAAGACAGAATTTTAAGGATCTTTTGATCAGAACTGGAGAGCTGACATCTGCTGCCCATTTGTGGCATTTATTGTAAAAGATTTGTCCAGGAGAGGCTCTGTGAGGAACCTCAGTTCGTGTGTAACAGCCTCCCCTTGTGCAGATGACTTGCAGTATAACAGATGATTAGGTTACTTTGCCAATGAAGTTTTAAGGAAATGCCATTGAAATTAAGAAAGAGAACAGAAGTTGAGACATAAAAAACAGACACCTCAAAATGCATATTCCTTTCATTTTCAAGGTTGTGGCACACAAATGAGATAATCACCTTTCATTGGATATTGCCCTTGAGACAAATCACCCTAATGAAACTAAAAGGCAAATATCATTCCTTCGGCTGGACATTTGCTCAATTTTTACTTTATGAGGAGGGACAGAAATACACCTACCTGAAGTCAAAAACACAGGTGCTTAAGTAATTTTAAGAAGCACCTGATTCTGTGTTGCAGCACCTTAATATGAAAGTTCCTGAAAGGCAAGATTTGAATGGATAACGTCAGACCAAGACAAGCAAATATCATTAGACACAAATGAAATGCAGTCAGTAGAAATTCTGCTTTAGTGTGTAGCCCTGATGTCAGAGGTCCCTGAAATGTCCATGCACTGTAATAAGGAAAAAGTTAGTCTGCTGGAGTGTTCATCAGTACGAGAGTAAACACTACTTTGCTTTCAACTTTTTAGAAGTGGTAGATCAAAGCAACATTCTTCCTGTCTCCATTTGTGAGCTACAAATGCAGTGCCCAGTCAGTACCCAACTGTTGGAATGGAGTTAAGGCATCAGCCATATCTTTGCTTCACTTTTAAAAAACTGTGAAACCCATCATATGCTTAAATTGTAATACTTAACTCTCTGATTTCAGATGCTTATGTTCAAAAATCCACTGGCAGAAACTTCCAACCTGCTGTCACTCAGTTCTAGAGACACCTAAACTCCCTGTTCCAGTGGCTTCTCAGATATGTGCGGGTGATTGCTACTTAAACTACTTCTGGCAAAGCAAAGGGGGCCATGGTAAGCCTTTATCATTAGAAGTGTATAAATTAATCAGTTATTTTCACAGAGCTAGGCTGAGAAGTAAATAGATCATTGGCAGCTAAGTTGAGTAAATAATTGTCATGAGCGAGAAGAGTGGGTAATGATGAGTACAGATAATCACATCCTTGTCTGGCTCAGCTTTAGCCTTGCTGGTATTTTGCACACAGAAGTGATCAGCTAGATGTCTAGGTTGCAACTATGGCCAGTTAAGAAAAAGGAAACTAGGTGTGTCTTTGCCTAATTGCTGTGAATGCTCCCAGTACAGCTGTTGTACATAGATAAGACCACACTCATGGCAACTATATTTTGTAACCATGGCTTGCTGTCTTCTAAAATCTGTCAAATGAAGGAGATGGCAGCTGCACTTCATGCGCTGGTCTGGCAATCAGCACAAGTTGGCAGGTGCAGATTTTATTTTTCTTTTGAGGAGGTTTATATCCACATGTATTGTAATGCAATAATTGATCAGCAGACTCATAGCTGCCTGTGGTGGTAGTGCCTGCTGCCCTCCTTTGGGAAGCTGTCATGGAGTATAACAGAATTCAAGATTGTTATATCAGGAATTCATCATGTTGGAGACCAGTAGCTGGGATACATTCCAGAGTGTTCAGGTTCACTGCTCAAGCACTATTTACATGTTTATGCACTGACTGGATAATAATAAAATACATAAATGAATTTGGCCATGAGAACTCAACAGTTCTACCTCTTCTAAGGGAACAAGCATTCTATGGACTAAGCTGAGCACATATCCTTTTGGTCTCTTCTACTCCCTATAATCTTTAAGCTCTGTGCCAAGACATGACTGGGAGGAGAAGGAGGAGTGCAGACTGCCTTCAGTCTCCTGAATAGTCTTTATTACATCACGTAGGGTACTTTCTGAAAGTGTAAGTTTTGGGCTATCTGAGGCTGAGGGACTGAATCACACCTATTGCATTTAGTCCACTGCAGATATATTCCTTCTCTGCTTCATTTTTTGGACCTCAGAAAGACTTAGAGAAAAGTAGGTGCTCAGACTGTGGACAATTTTAGCATGCGTGGAAGCACAGCTGCAAGTCCCTACAAAGCTTGCTGTAGCTGCCTTAAGAGATCTCTTAACAGGGAGGCTCCAACTAAACAAGACTTTTTGGATTAAAAAAAAAATTTAGGAGTCGATCCAAAAATTAAGGAAATTAGCTTTGTGTCTAAGATTCACTCTTTAACTTATTCTGTCTATATTGTTTTGCCTGTCAAACAGATGAAAACTGATAAATTTGTAGACTGAACTATAATTAGGACCTAACATCTGAAAGACTGTGATTGGTGAATCCTTTAAAGGTGCTGTTATATGTTCTATTTCCCCACTCTAATAGGGGATGGTTTTATTAAATTATTTTGAATTGACCTTGTCAAATGGAGTAATTACTTTGATGGTGGTAATTAAAACTCTTTCCCAGAGTACATATGAGAAGAAATGGGGTGAGATCGGCTTTGACTATTTCTTTTTAAAATCTATTTATTTTTAGACTAACATTTCACTTTTTTTTCCTTGGGAAAGACTTAAGCAAAATTTAAAAACTCCTTAATTCTCTTAAAACAACTAGCAATACATCACACTCTTATTTTAAAGAGCCTCTACTTTCAGTGATTTGAGTATTGCTTTTATGTTTTTTCATATGAACCAGCAGTAGAAAATGTTTCCTATGGATTATGTTTAGACAATAAGCCTGTTATTAACTCAACTCTGGTTTCAGAAAAAAAATATAATTTTTCTAGCTTTACAATTCAGCTATGTTTCTAGGATAAAAAAATCATATTTTGTTAGAAGGTAATTCTGATTCTTATTAGAACTAGAACAGAACATTTGGTCTCTGAAGGTCTGAAGAGAGACCCTTTTGAACAATTCCACTAGGGTTCAAATTTAGTAGGCTCTTATCGTCTATAAACCAACCATGAAAAATTGACAGCAAAATGATATATAAATAGGCAGTCCTGGAAAAATATAGAAAGCCAGACAGATTTAAGCAACCCTTTTATTTCTCAAAACCTTTCACAGAACTAACCTGAATATTTCCAACAAGTCTTGCTTTTAAAAATCAGTTGCAATATTTGTCAATTCAACTTTATAAAATTCACGTAAGTATGAGATAAATACTAATATCAATGCTTTCAGTCTGAACTACAGTGAGCATTAATTAAAATTAAATGTTATGGTAGAAATGTTCAACAACACACACTCTGGTTGTACAACCATCAGATCAGAAAACAAATATTGGTATTTTGTCTCTGACATATACCTGTATTCATCCAACAGCAGAATGGCACCAGCAAAACACAGCACAGGAACACAAGCAAGAGAAAGACAGCTTTAGCATGATTAAGTGCACGCACACAGTAACCCATCTGGAATAAGCACTGTCTTCTTCTAACATGTATTTTGTATAGGAATCTAGTGTACCTATTTCTCTCTTTGGCCTTTGTTGTCCAAGCTCCTGTGCTAATTTTTAAATCATATAGTCCAATCTCTTTTCCTTGTCAGGTACTATAATTCCCAACTGTCTGTCCTCTGCAGACTATAGAATTAGCAACTGTGTACTCTTCACTGTTTATACATTACTTTAAGGATTTGTAAGAGGTGTGATAAGTATATAACAAATGGCTTACTTCTCATGTCCCCACACAATTTACTTCCTGAAATCAGTTAGGCAGGCAGCCTTATTCACTTTATACAATACTTTACTCCTGGTATAATCCTGATAGGGATATCAGAACCAGAAATCCAGAATCTCAGACTTGGCCAAACCTCTAATTACAAGGCAGTCTGAATATCCACCTTCAGAAGTGCCCTATACAGCACAGTTCCAGTTCAGCTTTGTTCCACAAGACATTCACTTGAATAGGTACACATCATGCCCAGCAGTTCCACAGACACACCCATCATGTCACTGTAGAAAACACAGTAAGTCAACCAGATCAGCTTGCTAGCAGAGCTCCAGCACCCACGCTCTCCCTCTAGCACAGTGACTTGCAACTGATGCCATTTTTTCCTTGGACTCTTTGAACATTTGCTTTTCCTCTTCCACCAGCTGGGAAAGGTTACCAGCCAGCTGAAAAGACATCACAAGATCTGCACAGGCACACAGGCACATAGGTAGAAAAAAACGTGAACAGGAGCCAGCCTTTGGCTAAGAATCATTGCTTTTGACACATGGGTGTACCTCCATAGTGCTCAATCTTATCCAGCCTCAGCCTATCTGCTCCCCCCTCTGTGTTCTCACTCCATGACATTTCCAAGGTCGACACCTTGCTGAGTGATAAGATGGACCACAGACTCATATAGAGGAAGTTTTATGTTCAGGACAGAGTCTGGTACACAAACAAACACAAATTAGAACAGATTGAATCACCCAAGGATAGCAAAGAAATATTTCAGAAATAAAACCTGGCTGAGCTTCTGCCTGTGATTCAATTAGTCATCTAGACCAGTCTTTCATATTAAAGCATGACTTGTTAAACTAGCATTCAAAGCACATCTAGAAAGCTGGATGAGCCAGGAGGAGGCTGTCTTGGGATATCTTGGGAGGACACCTCTGTCCATATCCTGCCCTGACTGAGATGCTTGCCCATTCACATCTGACAGCATTCACAACTTGATTTACAGGCCAGTCCAGAAGGATGTAGAGTTACTTCTCTTTGTTTTATCAGGTAGGGTATAGTTTTACAACCAAATGCTATTGGCATATTTTCATGGTTAAATCAGGGAATTCCCTAGGTGGTTGCGACTGGAGAGGCCCCTCTGAATTTTGCATATTTTGTCCTTTGTATAGAGCCCTGTTAGTGAATGACTAGGTCTCCTCATAAAGATAAAAAACTCAGAATGAATTCCCCTGCCTTGTGCACTGTACGGCCAAGGAATTGTTCTCTGGAAACTGTAAGGATCTGTTCAGTCCCTACAGATGATGGAAATTGGAGGCTGAGGAAAGGTATTTTTCCAACAGCACCAAATTGGAGTCCTTTCCAGGATCAAGTTTTACAATATATTTTGTCTCCTGACTAAAGACATATCCAGCAGGACTAGGACACTGTATTCAGCACTGGTGAAGCCACACCTCAGGTTCTGCATTCAGTTTTGGGCTCCTCACTAAAAGACAGACATTGAGGAGCTGGCGCATGTCCAGGGAAAGGCACCAAAGCTGGTGAAGGGTCTGGAACACAAGTCTTATAAGGAGCCACTGAGAGAGCTGCATTGGTTAGCCTGGAGAAAAGAAGGTTCATGGGGAACCTTATTGCTCTCTACAACTGTTTGAAAGGAGGTTGCAGTGAGGTGGGGGTCAGTCGCTTCTCCCAGGTAACAAGTGACAAGATAGAGGAAGTTGCTCGAGTTGTGCATGGGCAGGTTTAGATTATATATTAAGAAAAATCTTTTCATCTAAAGTGTTGTCAAGCATTGGAATGGGCTGCCAGGGAAAAGTGGTTGGGTAAATGTAACCATCCCTGGAAACACTTGAAAGAGGTATAGGTGTAATACTTAGGAACATGGTTTAGTGGTGAACACAGTGCTAATAGCTGAACTGGAGAACCTTAATGGTCTTTTCCAACCTAAATGATTCTATGATTTTTTAAATTCTGTTCCACCTACAGATACACACAAAATCCTAACTAGTGACCTGTGTCAGATCTTCACAATGGTTATGATATCAAAGGAAATACCACTGGACCTTCAGTCAGATGTGGGGAAAGTGGCAAAAAGCACACCCATGCACTCAGGCCTGTGTGTGAAAAGCAGAAGAGCCATCCTACACCATGAAGACATTCAAGCAGGCTGAAGTCTGTCAGGATGGATACTAGCAACAGGTCATTGTGGGATCCAGGCCCAGACAGAGCCTGAGGGGGCAGCACAGAAGGTGCCCCTGGAGCAGTCTTCAGTAATGCTGTTCTGGTATAGCAAAACACATGCAGTAATTGAGATAATATAGCTGATAATGGGATAAAGCAGCATCTGCTGATTGCTTTGTATACAAGACTGATCTGAGAGAAACAGAAATTCAAGCAATATTACAGACACAACATCAGCTGGGGTGAAATCTCCGGAAATAATGTGGGAAGGCATCACAGAAATATTAAACTGGGACTTGAAGAGTTTGTGTAGCAGAAGAGTTGTCCCATGTCTAATAGATGTTACAGAAGAAAAAATAGAACATTAGGAATGGAGCAGAGAGCCTATGCAAGCACGAAGAGAAAGAAAAAATTATGCTATCATGGGAGAATGTGTAGGTGGAAATATGATCAGTGTTGTACACAGGAGCAGAGAAATGTTTAAATAAAACACGTCCAGCTGGTTTATTCTGCTACTGTTCTTAAGTGGAGTGAAACCATTGAGACAGAAGCCTTGTTCTGTGTATTTAATCATTTCACAGGGAGTGGGATATTTGAAGCTTTGGGAAAATACATCAGAAAGAGATGAGAAAAAGATTCAAGGAAACAACATGGGACTGAAGAAGATTTTAAACATTTTTCAGGGCAATAGGAGGATGAATATATGGAGTGTGCAGTTGTCTTCAGAGATGGATGTCTCTTTAGTATGCTGTTACTCAGCTGCATCTTTCAAGCTTGATTAATGCTTAATGTGATTGTCTTTAAAATCTGTCAGCATTTGGCATAGATCAGATAAGTGACTGTGACAGAAGTGCAAATATTTGTACTGCAGTTTTGTACCCTGATGTGGTTATGATTAATAAGTTTTGCTTATGCACCTCCAGAGATCGTTTTGTAAATTATTCTGCTTGGATATATTAAATTTATATTAAATCAAAATGCTCAAACATGTTTTCCTATGGGTTTACTGTTTTAAATAGATAGGCAGCAACATTGCTTACAGGACCTAGTTGTCACATTTAAAAATCATGCCAAAGTTGAACAGATTAAAATGATCAGAGAGAGATCCAGTCACAGGACATGTCCCCTCATAAGGGCAGAAAATGGGAGTAAAAAAATCCTTAAAAACAACAATTTTCAAGAAAGCAGAAGAGGCAAAAGATTTTTTAATCGAGATAACAATAAAATCCAGATGCAGTAAAATTCTCACAAAACAAACTGCAAAAATAAGTTAATTATTTGGAGGTAGAGCAGAAAGTAAGAAAGGTGTTAACTAAAGAAGCAGTGATGCACTGGAGAAGTTTTTGCTATCATGTCTTTATCTGCAGGACATGAAACAATGGACTCTTCCAAGGTGGGTATGCTGCTAAGGTGCAAAGAGGAAAAAAGCAAAGCTTTTGTTTTGCCTTGTGTTCAGGCAATATCCTGTTACCATTGGTGTATAAAGGATCTTGGTAACATCAATAAAGACATAGTCATCAACTATATTATGCTGAAATAGAGCCAAGAGTTTCTCCAAAATCATAGCAAAAATTGAGTTAGAGCAACTGAGGAAAGTAGCTGAGGAAGATGGCTAGTAAAAGATGAAAATACCCATTGATATTATTGATATTCACCAAATTATATATTTTAATTAGATGCTAGAGTATTAAGACAGCTGAAGGGTCAGAGAAAGGAAAAATCCCCATTACCTTTTAGCAGGACAACACTTTTTTGGGGGGGATTCAGTCTCCAGAGTGAGATAATTGCTACTTCTTGACCAGAAATGACAATCCAATGGAGATCTAAAATTACTCAGGAAAATGAGACAGGGCAGATAATGGTCCTGTCCTTACTTGGGTTTCAATTCAGCTGTTAAACTTGCAACTCTGATTGTAAGCTGCTTCCTTTCCCTCTCCTACACAGGGTTTCGCAATTTTCTCTTCTCTTCACTTTGATCCTGCAAAAGATCAATTTCCCACAAAGGTTTCTTATCTATGAATTTATATCCTTCCTCTTTGGAACTTACCTTCCTTCTCCTAGCCATTTTTTTCCTTATGCAATTCAGATTCAGAAAAAGGTACAGGCACAATGTAAAAATGTTCATTACAATGAAAATGACAAAATGAGGTGAGATACTTGGCAAGGATAAGGAAAGTTGAAATAAAACGTACTGTAAATATGAAAATAATATCCATACTAAAACAAAGATTTTTAACTTATTCCTAAGCTACTCTCTATCTTAGCTCTGCAGTGTAACTAGCGTGGAAACTTCCCAGCTCCCACATCTGGCTTGACATCAACTCTACATAGACTAACAGTGATGCATAAATATTTTTAACACAATTCCCATCCGCATCCGATTTTCTCCTTTAAGCCTGGAGAATTTTTCCAGGCAAGACCTTCAGATGATGATATCCTTAAAACAAACATATGTGCTATTCCAGAACTCCTCACAGGATGGTCTTTCTTTATCAAACAAATAGCATAACCATTTTGAGAGATATGATTCTGTGGTATTTAAGATTTTTTGGACACTGCAAAGAAATTCTGTTGTTTCTTCAAACTAAGAATTGTGAATTGGAATGTAGCTACATTATTCTACATATGCTAATTGCAAAGACTGAGATGCCTGAAACTGTATCTCGAAAGTTCTGAACTCATAAATTGCAAACAGCCTGTCTCTAGTGATTAGTTCTCCCCAGACAACAGAATGACAGCAAAGTTATTGTCTACATTTTAATGATCTGAACACTAATGGGTTCACCAGGAAGTGAAATATCTGTAGAAGCCAGATAGCCCCATTCTGTCCTAAGTTGTCTGGCAGCAGATTATGGGGTGTGAATGATCAAACCTTTTTCTTGTTTTGGTGATTGAATCCTTACAAATGCAATGTTCAGATTCTGATTTGCTGCTCTTTGTGTAGGTCTCAGCACAGGTATCAAAGTAATGCACTTAGAACTCTGTGAGGGGCTCTCTCCCCTCAAAAGGAAGCTCATCAGAAAACATGTTCTCAGTTGCAAATTGAAAATAAGGTCTCTGAGTCACTGCATTTGTTTTTCTATTCTTTTTAAATGCAACTATTTGAAAAAGCAACTTTCCTAGTGAAAACTTAGAAATCAACAAGTTCTCAGACATTAAAACTGTTAGGCATAGTCTGTGGATTCAGGATCTGGACTTATATGCCTAAATCCTATCTAAATTCTATTTTGAGTTCAAGAATTTCATATATTATGTTCCATTTAAGAAGAGATTCAAGGTATATCTTCTCTGTTGATCTTATTTTCAACTCTTCCTGGATTTCATCTCAATCCATCCCAGTATTCAAGCTTGAAAGTACTTCAGTCTGTAGATGGCTTGTCAGATATGCACAAGGATTAAGGGGGTGGGGGTTTTTGTGTTTATTTTTAACTTTACCTGTTATCTACCTGCTATGAAATAAAGGAGTATGCAAAATACCCTTGAAATTCTGATATGCCTTTCTGAATATTTTCTCTGCTGACAAGCAAGTTCATAACATCTAGAAGATAAAAAGGGAGGTTCTCAGAGAACTATGGGATATGCGCTCAAGAAACAAGGACAGAAACAGTAATTGGAATAGTGCCTTGTCCTCAAATGCTGGTCAGTCAAGGATATATTGACTGCTCAGACAGAGGCAGTAAGCAGTCACAATGAAGACATGGTCTTAAACCATAAAACTTACCTTTTTTCCCAGTGCCTTAGATGTCTCCTCCTTTGAAATGGTAAGGGTCATTTATCTGCAGTCCTGTACTTTGACTCTGACTTTCAGCTTTGAACCCTTTCACCTCAGCTGCTGTGGCAGTGTTTTTCCAGGGCCTCTGTGGCAGTGTTCCCCCTGTTGTTCTCATCTTGCTGTTCTCTTGCTGTTATTCTTGTGTCCTTGCATCTGCAAATCCCAGTAAGACCCTCATGGTGAGTTTTCATTTGAACTCACACTGGTGTGATTTAACCCCTCCTCAACGCACCCCTTTCCTGCATCATGATTGTAATTTTTGGTTTATATTAGTGGACCAAATAATATGCATGCACAAAGCTTTATCAACCAGGCAGCACCTGTGCCTGATCAAAGCATGCTCCAAGCAGTACTAATAGTTTAAGTGAAAAGAAGTAAGAATTGGTTCCAAAAGCCTTCCTTAAATCTGCCCCCAATATTTTTGTGAGCTTCCCAAAAATCTAATACTAACTGGATTAACTCCACAAATTGAAAGACAATCAGTGGTTCCATCATTGTTAGCTAACCCTAATAATTACTTTCAATTGGCTAAAGGGCAGCACAGGGAGAATAGAAATGTAATTAGAGACAGCTGTCATGACTTAACCAAGGGCAAGTCCTACCTTATCAACACAGTGGCCCTTCCACAATGGAGAAACTACAGCCATGGACAAGAGAAAGTTTTGACAGGGTCTCCTATGACATTTTTCTCTTTAAATTGTAGACATATGGATTTGATGAGAGGGCTGTTTGGTGGATAAGGAATTGGATAGAGTAGTGATCAACAGCTTGATGTCTGGATGGAGATCAGTGATGGCTGTGCCACTAAGGGATACATATTGAGAGCAGCACTGTTTAGTATCAGCAGCAGCAACAAAGATGGTGGGATCAAGTGCATCCTCAGCAAGTCTTACAGATGACACCAAGCTGAGTGGTGCTGTTGACACACTTGAGGGATGGGATGCCATCCAGAGGGACCTGGACAAGATAGAGAAGTGGGAAGATGGGAATGTCATGAGATTCATTAAAGCCAAGTACCCTGGATTGAGACAAACCCCCAGTGTCAATACAGGCTGAGTGATAAACTAAGTGAGAGCACACCTGCTAAGAAGGACTTGGGGTACTGGTGAGTGAGAGGATGGACGTGAACCAGCAATGTGCCCTTACAGCCCAGAGATACAACTGTATCCTGGGCTGCATCAAAAGAAGCATTGCCAGCAGGTCAAGGAAGGTGATTCTTCCCCTCTATCCTCCTTTTATGAGTTCCCACCTGTAGTACTGCATCCAGGTCTGGGGTTCTCAGCACAGGAAGGGCTCAGGCTTATTGGAGTGAGACCAGAGGAGGGCCACAAAAATGACCAGATGGCTAGAGCACCTCCTGTGAAGACAGGCTGAGAGAGTTGAGGTTGTTCATCCTGGAGAAGAGAAGCCTGCCAGGGTTCAAGAAGGATCCCGGGAGACCTTATTGCATCTTTTCAATACTTGAAGGAACTTTTAAGCAAAATGGGGACAGGCTTTTAGTAGGTCCTGCTACACCAGGACAAAGGGTAAAGGTTTTAAACTAAAAGAGGATATATTTGTATTAGACATTAGGAAGAATTCTTTTACAATGAGAGTGGTGAAACACTTCAACTGATTATCCAGACAGGTGATGGTTTCCCCATGTACAAAAACATTCAAGGTCATGTTGGACAGGGCTCTGAGCAACCCAGTCTAGTTGAAGATGTTGCTGCTCATTGTAGGGGGGTTGGAGTAGATGACATTTAAGCATTCCTTTCAACCCAAACTATGTCATTATTCTATGAAATTATATCATGCAGATCCATCTCAAGACTTCTAAACAGCATAGAAAAATTTGAAGTGTGTCACCCTGAAATGAGCACATGAAAAGGGCAAAAGCAGGAGGCAGAAACTGGTCCTTGGCAAGACAGCACTGAGTGCTTTTACTGCCTAGAGTAAATAGGATGTTTAGGGTGAACAATTTTTATTGTGTTTTCTATTTTGCTTTTGATGAAGATGTTCCACTTTGACTCCCCAGCAGTTACTGCCTGCCCATCCATCCTGACTCTTCCTCCAAATGTAGTCAGCAGAAAGCCTGTCATTACTTGCCATAGGCCTCCACAAAGCAGACAGCTGTGCCGTGGCTAGTTCTTTTCCCTTTTGATGTTTGGTCTTCTACCCAGCTCTATAGTGAGGCCTACTAGCTGTTATTTTGCAAAGGTACAATGACACTCACTGGCAGTTGATTGGTGTATGGCAACAAACACCTATCCCTGAACTGCACTGTTAGAATGTTTCCAAGAACTGATCATTTTGACTCAGAAATTACTGACCAAGCAATTACTAACCACAGTCCAACTATGTCATGGATGAATCAAATTTAATTGCATTAGAAATTAATTGCTATTTGTTATTCATTAATAATTACTGACAGTAATTGTCTTCAAGACACTAGTAATCAGCAATCACCAGTATATAGCACTAAACATCATTTGCTTTGCCACTGTTTAATTGCAAAAACCTTGATGTTTTACACAGAGAAGTTCAACATGTTTAGCACATCAACTGTTGATTATTGCCAACTCATACAGAAAGAATATTGCCATAGCCAAACATTGTCCAAAGGCACTTTATGATTTTTCACTCAATCCAGAATCCCAAATGCCTGTTTCTTCAGAATGGCATTTGCAACATGCACATTTGGAGACCATTTCCAAGTATAAATTGCACACAAGCAGAAAAAGCATTAAATGTCGAGAAAAAGAGTTCTAGCAACCACGTGACTTTCAGAACAATATTTGGTAGTTGCTCTTTAAACCTTTGTTTATGATCTTGTAAATCATTGGTGTGCAAGACAGTAACCAGAGGCTTTGGAAATAGTCAATATACATGAGACCATTCTAAACATTAATGGGAGCGCTCTGTAAACTCTGGATAAATTTATGAATTTAAATTACAAAAAGCATTGGTATAGAAAAATGAATTAAGTTTATAAATATTGCATGGGATTGCTGAGCTACAGAAGAATGACACCTTCTAGTCCAGAGTAAATCAGATTCTTTAAAGCACTTGAAGAATACCTGAACTGTTGGATGTATAGACATAAGGATTTCTTACCTAAGTAATCCTGCAATATCAGTCACACTTCTGAGTAAAAGAATCTGTCACAAAAATTAATATCCTACCATGTTATATCTGACATTTATGGATGTAATCAGATATCAATCTTCTCTGTATGGGGTCACCATTGCCTCTAATTTGAGAGACAAAATTATTCCTCATTTTGCAATATAGGTTCTATTGTTATACTTTGCTTGACATAAGTTCTTGCCATACATTATGTACATGTGTATTACAGCACACTCCTTAGATAATTACACATATTTATTCTTACAGATTTAATGAAAAAATAACTATGCAAGATGCTGGCAACAATCAAAATTTTGTCCCCATGAAGACATCACCCTTCAGTTTAACAAAACAAAGAACTGAAAAATAGTCATGAGATGTAACAGAGACTCTCTCCTCACTCTTCTGCTCTTCAATCCATTGGTCAACATCCTGTCATCTCTATTTAGAGTAGGTCAACATGTGGAGGTAGAAAATGATCTGGAAGTGTATGTCGTAAGAAGGAGGAAACACATTCATGCCCAACGGCCCGCAGAGGGAATGCATCACCCAGGAGGGGGCACTTGGTAACTCCAAATCAACTCAAATTTCTGGTCTTCAGAGATTCCAAAAAAATGCTTTCACATGGTATGGGGTGAAGAACCAAAACCACAGACTCAAGTCCTGCCATACTGCAGCATTCAAGGCTTATTAATACCAGTAACCCAAAATTAAATTCCTGTGATTTTAGTCTTCTACTGCAGTACATCTCAGGCTTACACAATTCAGTTTATGTTTCTCAAAACTTTAGATATATTGGTAGCACCATAAAGACAATAGGAGGAAGTCAGGGTTCCTGAGTCCCTGAGACCACATAATCTGCAAAGTCCTTCTATTTAGTAAATAAGTTTGTCATGTTCTAGACTGTAATCAGAACTGGAACACGTGGTAGCAGAAAAGTTGAGAAGTACTGATCGGAAATCTTCTTTTAAATAAAGTAGTAGAAATTAGTAAACATCACCATTTTTGGTTTTAAACACATCACCAAAACTTGCTGTGAAACATATAACATGTCACATTCTTTGGTTTGGGAAATAAATAGTAAAATATCACAACAGTATTTTCAACTGACTGCAGCAGAAACACTCAAACTTCACTGTGTATAGCTCTGAAGTGGCTCTGTAGACATGGCATGGAGTTAATTTCATCTACTTGAAATTAAAAATACGCATTTTTTATGCCAGATTACCAGTTGGTATACAAGGCATTTGGAGATCTGTGCAAACATTTATGTGAGGCACTGCCCAAATTATGTTCTTTATACCAAATGCTAAAAACCATGTTGCATTCATCTCAACAATGACTGAAACACAACCTCAGCAGCTGGGCAGAGTGTGATAGAACTGCAGAGACGAAATAAAATGTGCCAAATAAGAGCAGTGAAACAAACAGCTTCCCATTCCTCCTTTTTGTTCCAATAGAGAACAGTTGGGTCCTTTGTAGGTTTTACCTTGAATATCTTTGACTAACTAAGCCATTTCAGCCATGTGCTGCTTCTGTACTGCAAACAGGACTTTGGAAGGCAAATATGATTGCCAGCACCATAATGACTCAGTAATACATGCTAAGAGGAAAATATGATAAACTGTTCGTTGACTCTCAGTAAAATTTATGTACTTTCCAAAATTTATTAGTAGGTACTGAATTACATCTGCACAAGAAAAGACACAATTGGTAGATAAAAACTGAAAACAAACAAGCAGTCTCCTTAAAGGTTAGTCAAATTAGCAAACGAGATGGAATCAAGCTACTATTTTGAGTTGTTTTTCTCCAGACTAGAAGTCTCTGGAAAAACATATTCATTAAGTTAAAGAAAAACTGAGATTAAATATCCACAGAATACTTCCTGACAGTGAAGCTTCTGGATGTGAAGTAATCTCTCCAGACAAAAGACGTCACTAACCACTAGGATTATGTAAGAAAGAACTGGGGGATACACTGAACAATATGAGTAATTTTTAAAATAATTTTCCCATTTTTATTTCTGTTATATTCTGATTACTAGACAGATAAGCTGGAAGAATTTGCTTTCATTAATGTTCCCTTGATTTTTGGAGCTAAATTAAGGTGCAACAGATTATTGCTAATTTGGTGGTTTATTAAGCTAGATTTATTCAGTAAAAAAAAAGTTAAACTTTCTTCTGCTTCATAATATGTCAAGTTAATTTTGAAATATTTTTTTAAACTTAGAGATATTTATTTTGGAAAAAAGAAAGCACTACTAGGTTGTTTAGCAAAGTCTGATGCAAAATATTTGCTAGAAATGTTAAAATAACTTACTTCAAGGAAAAAAACCCCAACAACAAACTACAAACCCCCAACAACACCATGATATAAAAATATTCCCTTTAAACTTTTGTTCTCATGATGCTAAACAGGCCGGATATAATGAAAACGTTTTTCATCCAGATGGTAGTTGAGTATTGGAACAGGCTCCCCAGGGAAATGGTCACAGTATCACAGCACCAAGCCTGGCTGAGTTCAAGAAGCATTTGGACAATGCTCTCAGGCATATGGTGTGACTCTTGGGGTGTCTTGCACAGGGCCTGAAGATGGACTCGATGATTGTGAGTGGCTTCCTTCCAAGTCAGCATATTCTGTGATTCTATGATTCTATGAAACATTAAGAAAGGTGGGATGATTGAACAGGAGATTGATGGTGAATACTACCATATTTGCTAAGACATTAAACAGCATGTATGCAGTAATGATATTATATCACTTGTGATCTAATCCACTTTTGTCATTGCTTAAACAACATAGGAGCTCATAGTTTCAGCCTACTCATAGTAGTGAAATTTTTCTGGCCCAAAATTATGTCACTCCAGTCTCCTAACTAGGTCTCAGCCATAAACACCTGCCATGACTACTTTATCATCTGCCTATACAGAACAAACAGCCAAAGTGAAAACTCCATAAATAACATCCTTCATAATATCCATAAGTTTCAAACATAAGTTTCAAACAAAACCCAGCTCCCCCACAAAAAACCTATTTTGCTACACTTTGTAGCAACTACTGAAATGTTTTCATAAAAGGGCTCTACATTAGGGCTGTTACTAAATGACTACACGTCTTCTGTCAGCATAAGAACGCAGCCCCAGCTCCTTTGTTATTGCCACTGTATTTCCAGAACTTTCCTTGGTCCTACCTTAGAATCTCTTGCCCAGTACTACTGTCCACAATAGGTGGGAAGTGAAAAAGAAAGTGGAAGAAAACTAGAAATTCATATAATGCAAAATTTTCTAGTCTTCAGTCAGAGAAAAAGTAGTGTCTCCAGGGTTAATTTAAATTGATAGCAACTATAGTGATGGAATAACAAAGTTAATGGAAAAATTCAAAGTAAAGGGTTCAACTTTCTAGCGTGGGTAGGGCTTTAATTGCATTTTCATCTTTCTAATTTTACTCTTAGCCAGAAAGCTGTAATAATTGAAGGACAATCAGCCTTGGGGCTCTTTCTTTTCTGCTGCTTCTTAATAGTTTATTTAGGTTAATGAGGTGTACCTCTACTAACCTTGATTGTAAAGGGGTTAGGGAACTAACTTTCCAGCTACATACCAAGTAAAACTCCTTAGCAGAATCTAGTGATGCCTTAGGAATCCCCTAATAATTTCTTTCTGCCCTTGATCAACATGAATTTTTAACACTAAAATATGTCTCTGTTAAGATAAATTTTCTACTGCACATGAACACACTACTCAAAAGTTTTTAAGTACTGAAGGACTCTTCGGCTTCAGCTGAGTACAGCATTTTTCTTTGCTACCTGCCTTATTTACCTTTCATTTCCTACTCCAAAGAAAGTTGCTTTTTAGTTTGCTGCAGTACTTCATGAATCTAAAAGACTTTTTGACCCTTAGAGAGGAAATCAACTTGCAAAGTTCAGTATATTTTATGCTGCACTACATTAAAGAAGAATGTATGAATAAACATGCAGTGCACTAGCTCTGTAGTGCTCCTGTTACAACTGATTGCAGCCTTCCTCCTGCCTGGCTCTGCTGTTTCAGGTTGCAGAGAAAATCAGTATATTTTGAATGTCTAGGCAATATGTCACTTCATCTTTGGTTTCTGTGCATGAAAGGGAACAAAAACTGACATATATTTGTGGGGACACTACTTACCCTGAAGTGCATGTTTGCTCATTGGCTTTATCTGAGCCACTGAAAAACTGTGCATGTTGGACAACGCCTTCCTCTCACTTCACTGAGCCACAGCCACAAAACAAGAAAGGCCTCAAAGCAGAGAAAGAAAGGCATCTGCCAATGCAATTGCAATCATCCGTTCCTCTTCTGCCCCAAGGAAACTAAAACACACAGTCTGTCTAAAGTAGCACAGAGGCTACTATTTCTTGCAGGATTTGTGTTCAGGACTAACAGTATCTAAGCAAGTTGCAGTAAGGAGTGGGAAGTACCTCTGCAGATTTCAAGAATCTGAACACTGGGGTAGGGCACAATGATGAAACTGGAATTAAGCAGCTAGAATTTTGTCTAGGGATCAGTAAGTCATTTGGAGGGCTGTAACTAACAGGAAAGAACTACCTCTCAAAAATTAGTTCAGGCAAACCAGTAAAAATTGAACCTGGCACACAGTAACACTGTCCCTGAATTCATTTTTCCCTATATAGACAGATGGTATGAAGCAGGAGGCTTCCTAGTCTATACTTTCTATGAACAACCGCATCACTATTTGTTAGTATGTAAGGACATTTCTGCTATATGAAGACAAAAAATGGCAAAACCCCAATAATTTTGTTTCATGTTATGTTTGTTGTTGCTAATGTGCATGGTGTTTGGGATTGCTTGGTTTAAAATGTTCGTTATAAGCTTCTGCATAACATCTTTGCCACTCACTGAGCTTGGCTTCATTGTGAGTCTTTCTCAGGTCATCTGTCCAACTCAGTCAATTGTAATATTGACAATAATAATATTAATTAACATTGAATTCTTGATCTATAAAAAGACTTGCAAATAACAGAGTTCAAAAAGTACTTTAGGTATGGCATCCTCTATGATCCTGCAGATTTCTAAGTGGTGGCTACAGTCACAATAGCTAAGTGATCCAGTGTAACAGAAGCATGTCCTGCAGTTCAGCTGTCTTGACCTGGCAATCCCTTGTGCATATACTTAATATTTTGACACTGTTTTCCATCAAATCACTGGATTGTAAACAATACAGATTAGCATTACTTCATTGCCACATAAATTATCACCCAAAAATTGAGGTAAATCATCTCTAGGAAAAAATGGATATGCATAAGCATCCATTTAACTGTAGGACATTCTGCAAAGGCTACCTCATAGAAATTAAAATACCCTTCAGAATTTTATTTTCGTTATGCTATCAATTTGGAAATTTGGCTGGATTCCACTTGTGGTTTTTGTAGGTACAATGCCTCAAACCATCCTAAGTGTTGCTCTTCTTCCATTTACTTTTTGGTCCTCAGGTGAACTTTGTGTAATTTTTTTTTTCAAAATTGTTGTGTAACATTTTAATGGTCACATCCTAGTCTTGAAAATTGCCCCCTAAATAAGTAAAAAAGGCCCAGTGTGTTTTCCAAATCTCACACTGCTAAGAATTTCAGATACATCTCTCAGTCTCTCCATTCTCAGCATTGGTATTGGAAGTCTCATCTCACATTTTGTCTCAGACAGAGTAGTGTTCTTTGAAAGGAAGATTGACACTCCTACAGCCTAGGCTGGAAGTTTCTCATTCTCTATACTTCAGCTACAATATGTTTATAGTCTATTTTGTATTTAGAGACATACATATATGTGTTCAAAACTGATCTCTGTTTTTTTCAGGCATCTTTCTGTCAATGGCAATAAGTGGCTTCAGTTAATGTGAACCTCTGTGAATAGACACAAAATTTCTTGTACTCATGGATTAAGTACAAAATACTCAGTGATTACCTTGCTAATCTCCAGTTCTGATCATGCTGTCATCTGTGTCATAACTAGCTTGGTCTTACACTTCTTAGGGACATCAATTTTGCAGTTTCTTTAATACCCTAATTTTGTTCAGCTCTATTCACATTTGCATCCTGTGAACACAGTTCCATCAGAATACTCACAGGTCTCTGAGCATCTGAAATATGTACTAATTTCCCTACATTGCTCATGACCATGCCTGAGAATCATTAGAAAAAAAATCATAGGAGTAATATTTTATGTACAACTAAGCTAAAGCTAGTAGAAGGCTTAGCCTTATATGACCTGCATGAGCACTTTGCTTCTAGGAATGTTATTACTAATACATATAATTTACATTTTTGTTTATGCTTTGCCTGCTTTTCAAAGCTATGTGAAACCTGCTGTCATGGTCTTCTACAGCATGCCCACAGATCAAAACATCGCCTATTAAGACTTACCTTCTATGCTGTCAAAAGTGTTCTTTATTTCCCTCTGAAAAAAAGAGAGGTGCCAAACATATCCCTGAAGCCAGCGTGTAGAAACAGCATTTCCTAACAAGAAAATTTGCTCTGTTGCTTAAAGTTACTGCAAAAGATACTGATACCAAATATTTTTTCAAGGTTGATGCATCCACCAGACATTTAAGAATATCTGTGTTTAACTGGTCAAAAACATTCACATCTGTATATATTTTGTTTGTTATTTGAATTGAATAGATAGGGAAAAAGTATTAATTCTTTTGTCTGTATGATTGATATGTAATGTGTTGGTTCTCTTTCTTGTTCTGTGATTTTGAGGGAAGTGGCCTCAATCTTTATTTTCTTTTGCCTTTGTTTTTGAGAGTCTAGAATTTTTCAAGGGTGTTGTAAATAGGCTTCTCCTCTTCTATTCTGATCTCTTTAGAAAGCTTCCACACATCCTGGAACACATTTCTTATACTTTCTTCTGTAGTCTGAGTTTTCTACTTTCCAAAAAGTTGCATATTTTAATGAATTATACATTTTATTTTATGCAGTCTTAGGAGCTACAACTTCAGACATTTTTTATTTACCCATGCATTTATTTCATATGCTTACACAGTGGGGTAACTGGAGCAAGCATGAATGTAAGCAAAATCTTCAGTTTTTCACACTTATCTGTCACTGCCATTGTTTCTTCCACAGTACTAAGATTTTCTGGGATTATGGTGACTTGAGTTCTGATCTACAACTTTGTCCAAAACTGTCCATTATGCCCCTGCGATTTCTTATATGCAGTGATACTGTTGTCATTCTTTGTTCAAGCTGTGAGCATAAAATGTCATAGCTTACTAAAAGCTGTTAATGCATTTGCCTTGACTTTTTCAGGTACAAGGTAGCTCTTCAGCATGTGGTATTTCTTACAAGAAGTACAATTTACTGAGCTGGTTTCTATCTTCAGCTTTTCTTTGCCTGTTAGTTTAGGGTCTTGGAATTCTTTGACTGATCTGTTCCTCAGTTACCTCCCTGAACAGACCAGAATGTCTCACCAGCTGTAAAGATTTGCATATTCATGTATGTTTTCACCTTCTTTTTATATTCTTTCATACACATCACTTATACATCTTTGTAAAGCATGCACTACTCTGTACACTTCAAAAATACAGTCTCACAAAGGCATATTTTTTCAGAACTAATGGAAAACTAATGGAAAACCCAAGCATTTTCAAAACAACTGTTATGAAAACTATTTTCAGCCTGCCCATTAATTTTTGGCGTTTTTTTTTTCAAGAATAATATGCACAATTCTTTTTAATTTAATCTCCATCAGTTTGCAGGTTTTAGGTGTGATGGTGATTATACCTACTCTCTTCTTTTGTGCAGAAGCTTTTATTCAGCATCAATGACCAAAGAGCTTAGTTTAATAGCATCCACTTCATTCACTGTCTAAGATGCATCAATGTGCTTGCATTACTTCAGATGAACTTCTATGCAACAACCCATTCAAAAGTCTTTTACAAGAATCTCTTTCTCTTACATTACAATTCCCATGGCTGCTGCACTTTTATCTACTGGGAAAAAAAAAAGTTGAGAATTGTGTTATGACTCTCCCTGCACATATGCTTTGAATATGAGTTCAACCAGAGTAAACCAAAATTCTAAATTCTACCTTTCATGCTCATAATTGCATCTTCCTTGATGGGCATTTTTATGAGAATGAGTGTGATCGTATTTTCTGTACTAGCCAGAAACAGGCCTCAGTGAGGATCTCTTTCAGTCCAACATCTGAAGTTTTGGTCATTCCTCGCTTTGCATGTATATGAGAGGGATTTCTTGTCATCAGCTTGCTCTCAGTTCTCTTGTTCTCAGTTCAGTAAAAGAAGTTGTGTTTCCAAAGCACAAGCATTTTTTAACTCTGTCAAGAGGGTAAATTTTGAATTTTGCCAGTTGCGATGGTTTATTGTAAAAACAGTTTTGCTCTGCAAAACAGTTACTTTTCTTGAAAGTACATTTCCTCAGCATTCTGGCAAAATTCAAAGGAAAGCCATAATTCCAGTATGCTTACATTAAAACTTGTTTTCTTCTATGTAACAGAATAGCAAGACTATTATAGAGTATTGCGTCATCCCCAAAAACCCAACAACCCAACTCAAACCAAAACAACCCCCCCCCGCCACCGCCAAAAAACCAACCACCCCCCAAAAAAAACAAAAACAAAAGAAACATTACTTCAATTGACTATCATCATCTCTGGCACATTATTTTTTAAATGAAAAGAACTTGAAAACATTCATTCATGGCTGCTCATATCACAACAGTGACACCATTTGACCCACAGATTTGTTTTCCTTTTAGTTAGTAGCAAACCAGTTCAATCAACTTCCACAAAATAAGCAAATAAGAAGAGTTTTCTGGGAGCACCAGAAAACCTTCCTCCCTCGTGAGTTATTCTGGTAGCACAATTGATTCAATTTAGCCTGACCCCTCAAAACAGGCTGTACCTATTTGCTTGGGCTCAGAGTACACCAAAAATATACACAAGACCACAACTATTTCATCTGCAGGTATCACCTTGAGTTTAAATCCTGGTCTGAAAGAATTGGCAGAGGTTTGAGTGACCTAGACAGAGCCAAAGTTCCACATGCAGGTGTGCCACAACAGTACATTTATTTTTTCTCTGAAACTACCTCATCCAAAGCCTTGCACAAGCCATGTTCTACATTAAAGAGATTTTAATGGGTCTGCAAATATCTGTGCATCTTGTATTCCCTTCTTGAAGGTATATCAGAAAAATTATGTATATTTATAATGATGCTTGAAGTACAAAATTTAGTAAATGTTTATAAACACAACATTGTGTGGGTAATTGTTGTATCAAATCCAGATGAACTCTCATTGAGTGAACACTGAAAGAATTTCTTAGGTTTGTTACAGAAATTTCTAACCTCATTTCCTTAACACTGAAGATGAAAGCATTGCAATTGTACAAAAAGACGGATTCTTATCAATGCATAAACACTGCACTCTCATGTGCTTTCAGTTGCAAAGGTAATGAAGTACAAAACACCATGCAGTTGGGGATTTACAACCCTAAGAAGGTCGGTAAATAAAAGCAACAGATTAGCCCAATATTACTGAATCCTGCCATTTAAAGTCTCCTTTGGTGGACTTAACAGGCAACATATTTTAGTTTTAGAAGAGGTGTTGGAATGAGTAGCATCTAAATCAGGAGAAGCACACAGAATCAAGTAGGCTGACAGAAATCTATCTTTTAATTTGTTGGCAGTAATGCCTGCAGAATTTGGAAAGATTTATGCCAGGACTCAAGAAATATAATATTCCTCTTGAATTAACTAGTTTTTGCAATCAATGTACTGTGAGTGGTAAACTGCTGCCAGGAAAGATTTGTGGCCTGCCTTAAGTACCAATTATCTTCTATTTTCTGCAGTAAAATTTCCCAGTAATGTGAGTGATAGCAGCAAATTTTACACATCAGTGATGATGGAATTAAATGTACGCTCCATCATGTCTAGTGACAATTTTGTAAATAACATAAAATAAAATACAAAAAGGGAATAATTGGGATTTGTGCAAGAAAACTTAATTTAGTGCTTTTACGGGGTTTTTTCTCCAATGATACTTCCTAGTGCAACTGACTTTTCAACTTTATCTGATACTAGGTAAGAGTATTACTGGGAGAGGCTAATTCTGTTCAAATAAAAGGTAAGCCAAGAAAGCATAATCTAAAACCAGTCCAGTGTGAACAAAAAAATTCTAGTCACACCACAGTTTTAAAGCTAATCAGATCTCACTCTTGCCATGTACCATGAGAAGTGTTTTGAATTTCCTGTGTTCCATTTGTGTTCCAGATACTTGCCAAGTGCCAGTCATTGGATGTGGGACTCTCCCATGTGCTTCTATCTCATTCACGTTAATAACAGTGTAGGAAAATAATGGATTCTAAATATAACTTGGCTTTTTTTCAAACAGGTTCAACTGATCAAATTGTTTGAATAACTCTGTCTAAAGCACTGATTTCATAGGTATTTTAGAAATATTTTTTCTAACTAAGCAAAAGTTGCAGGTATCTGAGTGAAAAGCTAGTAAATAAAATCACATTTTTCCCCATTTAAAGAAAAAAAAATTGTTCCATGCCTAATAAAAGGAGTCTGAAAGGCTGAAGACAAAATGTAGGTCAGACTTAAAAATGGCATGGAAATAATCATCACCAAGGCACAAAGAATGAGTTAAGATTATTTTAAGTATTTGAGAAGCTGAGAGCATATGAGAATTGTCTCTGGAGCATACCCAAAAGAGAAATTTACTAAGGTCTTTAAATATGCTCCTGAGAATCAATGGGCCATAGGAGAATGCCCTTCAGTCTCAGGAAGAAATTTCCAAGGGCTAACACACATAAACAGCCATTTGAAAGCTTATTTTGGAAAGTAGATGATTTCACAAGCCAATTTTTGTGTGTGTGTGTTTATCAGCAATGAGATGGCTCTGGTTTTTGCTGGGACAATTATAATTTTATGTACACAGGGGATTATTTTATTTAAAAAAAATAAAAAATCTGCAAATGCAAAATCTGTGTTGGAATATTAGCCTGACTAGTGTCACCAAATATCAGAGATGTTCATGTTGGAATAATATAGTCCACAACACGGTGAGCTGCACTACATAACATCTCAGTTTCTCATTTTCAGTATTTCTGCCTTTCTTTGCACAGCTGGTTTTAAATTGTTACAAGGTGTCCTAAGCCAGACATGAAGATGTAGATAAGCATCTGAGGTGAGGCGAGAGTAGAACCACAGCTGTGATGTATCATTCTTAGGCAATACCTCCATGCACACTATTGAGGTACATTACCTAAATTATAGTTACTTAAATAATGTTTTTCTCAGTTTTATATAGAATGCAATGTTTATCATAGTGCAGCAATATAACTTATCTTGATAATTGTCTTGTGCCCTCCTACTAAGCTCGAGTAAGCAGGTTCTATGCTTCAGCATTCAGAGGAATCCTCTGCTTCAGAGGAAAACTTGGAATGGGCAGAGGTATGCAGTGGGAATAAACAGGGGAATGTGATCTCACTTGCATCTCACCTCCATGCCGTTTGTGTTGTCCTTGGAGGTTACAAAGACACAGGAGAAGGTTAAGCAGCTTAGAGGGAGAAGTTGGTATCTGACTGTACTGGGTGAGGTGAAAGCTCCTTTCCCTTAACTGTTACTGGAAGTAGTTTCAAAAGCCAGTTTGAAAAAAGCAAAAACGATGAAAAAATCCACACATTAGATCAGGCGTCCAATTACTGTAAGATGAAGTGAAAATAAAAGGAAACACTACATCTGATTTTTACTGGATGCACTGTCCAGCTGCCATAAACTGGATGTTAAAGTGAGAATGCTCAGTCAAGTGGCTTTTCTTTTAGCACTAGGGATGATGGAATGGAATTATAACCTTTTCAAAAGGAAATTATTTGAAGAGCCGGAGTTTAACTTAATAAGACCCTAATCTCATTTTCAGCTGAACCTTCCTTAAAAAAAAAGAATTATGTGTCTCAGAAAACATGTTAGGTACATTTTCAATCCTAGTGGCACTGCTTACAGGCCAAAAATTACATAACCAAATGATAAGTAAGTAAAATATCTTTCCCAGATGCTCAGTGGGTGGCTGGGCTTCTAGAGATCAGTTTAAAGAACAGTGTGGAACCCACTGACATCCTGAAACCATGACAGATAACATCTGATAGTTTCTTAATTAGATGTCCTATTGTAGCTGTTACCCAAATTAACCTTCTCCAAATGTTAAAAAAAAAAAAGAGACTAAAAAAAAGGCAGAAAACACCTCTTCTACAAGGTGTTACAAAAGCTTTATTTGTTGTGACAACCTGACACTGTTGAGATTGTGAGGAGTGAAAATGTGGCAGGAATTGTGGCCTAACAGGCCATCACGTGCTTTAAGCAGTGCAAGAGGAGAACCCTGTAGTAGGCAAGAGCCAACATTTAACAGAAAAATCACAAAGAATTAAAGTTGGTCCATCCAGAAAGGAAGGTCAGTAGAAACTCTCCTGAAAATTAGTTTCTGGAAGAGATTGAGCATGTTGTGCAAGGGACAGTAGTTTCTCCACTGTAAATACAGTCAAGTTCTTTCTACTGATACTGGTGGAAGAAAAAGGATAGATCTCTTCTGAAATATTCTGGAATCACTCATGGCAGAGCTAATTCTGTAGCAATTATAGCTACTATGAAGTAATATGAGTTATAGGCAGTGAAGAACCATGAACAGAGACTACACGTGCACTGCACACCTAGAGACTACAGTGAACTCTGATCTGATTCACCTTCAATAGCTCAACACTCAGCCTGGGGAGACAAAATAACATCACAAGCGGGCTAGCAGCACCTCCCTCTCTCTCATGATGACTCTGAATGTGCCAAGTCAGGTGTTGGACCTTGTGGTTTTACATGTCTCAAGGCAGAATGTCACAATTCCTCACTTCTAAATCAAGATATGTTTTTATGCATTTGATATGACTGAGTTCAGGCACCTCTTGTGCTGCTCTGTCTATAAGCTGTTATTTCAGAGTGGTCATGGTGGATCAGAGCAAAGTAGTTCCATTCGGCCCAGTATCCTGTGTCCTGCCAAGCACAGTGGCAGTTGTCATGGGAAGAGTACAGGCCCAAGGAAAGTACGCAGTGACCCTTCATTACAGCACTACTTTGTCTCAGTGGCAATAGTTTTCCGTGTCTAAGGTGGTGAGCATATATTGCATTTCCCTCAGACCCACAGAGTGCAAACACTTCACAGCTGTGCCAGCATCCTGTTAGGCAGGAAGGATAGCTCTGCCAGAAATGTAGGAAAGGAGGACAACTTCCTTCCAGCTTCAGCCCTTCCTTCTGTGTCTGCAATGAATCAGCTTTGAGCTTGAGGAGAAGCTGAGACACAGCTAGATCAGGCAACACCATGTAAAGTCAGGAACGACCTGCTCAAGTTTTCACAGAGAAGGCACAAGAATAATGTAATTCATACTACAATACTTCTGGTGTCTATTAATGTGGATTGTACTTGATATTGCACATTTCTACAATTATTACACTGTGTATTGCTGGTTCCCATTCATTGCTTCAGAAGTGGTAGAAAATTTCTTAGAATACAAAATACATAACAACAGTTTTACATATGTAGGTCTCATCAGTATATACTGATTTAGGTGATTTTGATTTAAAGAAACTATTTTGAGTACTCTGCCTGTTGCATCGACAGGTTGTGACCATTTTTCCTACAGTACTGGCAAGATGTTCTGTTGCTGGGTTTTTGTTAATCCAAGTCTTCCTTTTGAAAGGATTTTATTCACCTTCGGTCTGAGTCATGGATGTAAAAATCCTGTTGCTGCAATCATGTAACTGCTGCCAGAAATGCAACAAACATGAAAGATTTTAATGGCACAGTACTGAGTCCCCAGGTGCACACAGTTCTGGAGGTAAGTCAAGGCAGGGATACAAACAAGGTTTCAGACACAAGAGAAATCACAGAAAATGAAAATAAAGTTGTAGGAGCTTAAAAAACACTTAGGGAGAAGACAAGAAAGGGAGAAAACATGGATACTGTGTAGTCCACAAGGCCTTGTATGGCTTTTGCACATTCTTGCTTTTGTTATCTTGTATTAACCTCAATAATTTTGAAAGACTTTAAGTCAGAAGACCATGACATAGTTTCTGTGGAACAAGGCAGGCTGGAGACAGCAACAGACTGTAAAGCTGTGGTAATTTAATGACAAGTCTCCTAGAAGTAGGACTTTCTCCCTCATGTAATAATCATCAAAGCAGTACAAGTGTGTCTATGCATGTTTAATTCAATTATCATTTCACAGTCTCATATTCTTCTGTAGTTATATCAGGTAAAGTAAACTGGAGATGCAGGTTACCTAGAATACCAGTTTCTGGTACAGGTGGCTGGCATGTTTCTGATCTAAAAAATATTTCTGTCTGGAAAAGCACTTTCTCATCTCATACTGCACTTGTACATAAAGCTACAGGATGCACCTGAGCAGAAGAATATCGATTAATGAGTCATTTCCATGCTTCAGAGTATTGGTGTTACTCCAAATTACATTGCAAGACAGAGGCCCAGGGACTTATGGATCAGGTATGTGATAATCTTGTATAAGTGCCATGCCATTGTTTCACAGCTTTAGCCACACTGAGAATCAAAGGATCTTTTCCAAGGAACTAGTTGATTTTTACCTCTCTGCAACTATAAATGGTACTAAGACACTGTGAGAACTCCATAGCCTATACTTCTGTGGAGGAATTAAAGGATTGAATGAGCTTTTGGTGCAAAACAACTAAATTATTTTGAAAGGCTGGGCTCTCTGTAGAAATTCAGTGAAATTAAAGTCCTTACTACTTCCTATTTGCCCTCTTCATGAGGAAAGAGAATTAAGCACTATCATATAATGTCCATCGTTGTATGGAATGTGTTTGGAATTCAGACTTTTTCCAAGCAAGAAGGAAATTATTAGATACTGAAAATCAAAGAAGAAGGTTGCAAACAATTTCAGATGTCTTTTACTGAAACTTCTCATTATCTGTTTTTAAGCATTTTCCTGTTGGAAACAGAGAAGGCTATTCACCCAAACTGCAGGGAAGTATCCATATGAAGTATTAAGAGCACAGTTGTCTAAGACCTGTTTTCTTTTTTTAAAATAGATATTCAATAACAGTGAAAGTAAGAATCATATGTTTAAAAAAATAACAGAATTTCTCTTTTCTGGCCTCTGGCCTCTCTCAAATGAAGTCTTGGCTTACACAGTGTCTGAAATAGATCATCATTGCACAAAGATTTAAAAACTGAATCAAATCTGCAACAAAATGAGGTCATGGTAGTCTGTAGAAAATTTTATCTCAGATGGATTATCACTTTCCCATCTCCAAGTTAATTTATAGCAACACATTAAATGCTACAATGCATAAAAGTTTTTTGTATGGATTTTAATAACAAAGTTAACTGTTTTATTTCTGATTATTAGTACTGGCAAATGAGATCTACTCTAGGACTCACAGTGCAGATACAGTAGGTTGTACTTCTTCTAGGTGTTTATGTCTTTGGGTGATTAAAGGCACCTTTCAGCCTCATGTCTGACTGTAATTAAAGACCAAGTGAAATGTCAGAACCTTTGCTATTTGCTATCCCTGGAAAACTACTTGGAAAGGAGCAGCAAACTTCAGCTTTTCAAGAAGAGCAGAGAATGCCCACTCTCAGTGCCAAACTCAGCCAGCAGAGAATCCCAAATTTCAAATCTTTCAATTATTTTCTACTGGTTTTGGTACAAAACTAGGTCAATAGGCTTCAATAGGTGACACAAAGGTAGATTATACTCATTCATAGAGAACTATGTAATTTAATTTTATTTCTAATGTTTAACTGTGCAAGTTCATTTTATTTCTAACATCTTAAGTGCCTTATTACAGCATTCAGGTTCATGCTGGAAATGAAATGGCCTTCAGGACCATTAACAGTGCTACACTTTCCCCTTCCCCTTCTCCCTTCTCCCTTAGTGTTGCTGCTTTTTACCCTTTTGATTATCTTCCCTGCAGAAATTTCCTGCCTGGGTTTCAAACATAATATTTTTTTCCCATTCATATCTTTAACAATTATCCATTAAATGTTCATGTTTAAATTTTAATTAGCATTACTTCCAAAATTGACAAATAGGCAACCACTGCATTCATATTTCAAAATTGTTTCACATTGGATACTTACTGCAGAAATCACCATAACATCAAAAGTCTGCTGTCAGTTCCTCTTAGGAAAGCTATCTGTTGAATTAGGTGAACTAAAAACCACTTAAAAGTGGGGAAGAGGGGAGAACAGAAGCAAAACCTTTGATACAGCAGGATTCAGACTCCTGTCAGAACACCTGACACAGCTGTGTTAGACTTCATTAGGCACCTTTCAAGTGAACAGAACCACTGACATTGCTGAAGTGTTCTGTTCTTTCAGTTTTATATTTTTCAGAATTTTTTTCCCTTAAAGCTCTCATATTTATATTAATTCTGACAGAATTACTAAGGCCAGCATCTGGAGGTCCCTGATCACCTATTAAAATACAAAATTAAACTAAAAAAATTCCTTCCAATTTTTTTTTTGTGCCAACCCTGCTCTTCAGCACACTCAGTCTCTACTTTTCTACTGCTTTCCCACTTACGTATTAAGAGTAAACAATTCTCTCCATAGTGTCTGATAGGCTGTGCAAGCCAAGCTTTTTCATGATATAAACTATGTAATAGGGCTAGCCTGAAGCAGAGCACTGTGTTCACCTGGCTCAGCTCATCCATACTTGCTGAATCCTGCATACTTGCATTAGCACAGCAGTGTTCCTGTGCTAATTAGTGCTGCCACTCAGCACAGCTAAACTGGCTACAAAAAAAAATGCTGACATCAATCTACTGCTTTTAAATTTAGAACTATGCTATAGCTACTCAGTGCTGCACTGCACAGGTTACACTTAACATTCTCCTGTACAGTATGTTATCCTCCATGACCATACAACAATTTTTCCTTGCACCTCTTCCAGTTTGGATTACATCTTTTCAACATGGGTGACCATGGCTGTACTCTATCGAGGCATGGCCAGCAGAGCCTTGTACAATAGCATAAGTTCTTTTCTGCCTCTGCTGGTAATACCATACTTAATACATATGAAAGATCAAGTCTACCTCCTCCTCAGTTACCCAGTAGCCATTTTTCCATAAAGTGAGCAATATTCCTCAAATCTGAGGCTGTCAATATGGAAGAAAGAAGGGAAAAATAGCCACCCATTGTTATCTCTTCCTCTTCTCTTTTTTCCCCCTCTCACCTCTTATAGAAACTGCCTCCTTTCAGCAGTCATGTGAATAACACAGCTTTCAGATGGAGCCATTGGAGAGAAAAGAACTAAAGGAAAGTGGGATTAAAAATGGCAGTACAGCCATGGACACAGTTCCAGGCTAGGTGTGGATTTTTCTCCCATTCCTGTTTTCCCCTCATTTTCAGGCATGACAAGATGCAAATGGCTATATGATATATGACCATGTCAGCACCACAGCAAGACCTGACTCATTTTCATAGAAAAGAAGGAACACTTATTGATGATGGGAAAGCTGTCATGGGGCCAGGCTTCAATCAAACAGACAACTCCGCTGAGGTTATGTTGTTCACACAGTCAGGTGCAGGATTTGCCAGTGGTGAGAAAAGAGAGGGAATGAAAAGAATCCAACAATATAGGGGTGGAACAAGTTAGATTCACAGAAAGGGTGAAGGATTTGGAGGATAGGATTAATCCTGATGAAACAATTGTGTTTACCACAGTTTAGGGTGCAAGGAGTTTGGGATATGGAGATCCAGGCTACACCAATTATAGAGCATGTGAACGTGTGAAAAGGCCAAACTAGCATCTTTAATCTCGTCTGTCATTTAACATGCTATAGTTAACAGCAGTAAATTCTGCCCTGGTTCCTAGATACATACCACTGTACTTCATTTAAGCACATTTTTTACACTTTTGTTATTCCAGTTTCACACAAACATCCAAGTGGAACGTCTTCCCTGTTTTATTCCACTGGGCACAAAATACCTATCCATTCCAATTCAAGGTGAGAAACTGGTACTGCAAAACTAGAGGATAAGGGTTCAGAAGAATTTCCTCTTGATGGGAGGAATCACTACCAGCAGAAGCTGCCAGAAAAACAAGGTTTCAAAAAATGTGGTAGTTATGGCACCTGCGTAGAACATAAGTCACATCAATTACTACAGAATATTTGAACTTGTGGTCCTCATCTTCCATGTAATAGGCCCTGATTTCTAGCAGCAGGCTATTAAATTACCCTCAGCTAGAAAATATTTAATTGTGTATATAAACAACATGAGTTCTAAGAGAAGGACTCGATAAAAGGAAATTGACTTTTTAAACAAACTGCTTTTTCCAATGGAAAAAATCACACTCAAAAACAATCCCACCTGATAAACTTTAACTGTCATTTGAACTTCAGAAAAGAAATCCTAATAGAAATCTCTGGACATTTTTCAGAGAATGGTTACTCACTGCTGATCTCTTCCAAACTAAATATGATCAGTAACAACAGTTCCATTTAGCATTAACAAGAATTATTATGCATGTGTGGCATAAGCATTTCTAGTGTACTGTGGCATTTGGCTGAAAGTCTGATGATATTTTCTGTATTTATAGTGCAGTATGCGAAAAATTTTTTTCTATCCTTCACACTCTAAATTATTCAAGCTTTATTTCCAGGCCCTGGAAAATCCTGGGCTGTCATCCAAGATGGGCTTCTTAAAGGACTAAGAAGTTTGGATTAACTCTGTAATATATAAAGTTGCTTGATTTTTCCAGAAATGGAAATAGAACAGAATTCTTATCACTTTAATTTCTCCATAAACATTCCTGCTGGAAGAAAGGCTTGGTGGTCAGTACAGGAGACTTTAACTCCCACAGCAAGTGTGTCACAGGCACCTGGACAGATGCATTTGTCTCCCTTATATGCAACTGTTTCAGGAGGAATAAGAAGTGTAAGAGCCCCAGAGAATCTTTCTTCAGTGTACTATTTGATCCATTCTGACACTTTGTTGCAGCTGCTACCAGCATGAGTTTATGATTTCTGTGGTAAGTTTGTTATAAATATAGGAATATAAAGATAAATATAAAAAGCCAAGGTAAGAATCATGGGCAAAAGAGATGCTATGCATAAAAATTGTATGGTAACATTGCAATCTGTAACAATTCTTAGAAACTCTCTTGAAATAAATTTCAAAAATCAAAGGCATAAAACAACCAGTGTTTTTTATTCAGATTTTTGCTTGTTTATAATCATAGAGTCATAGAAGAGTTTGGGTTAGGAAGGGGCCCGAAAGACAATCTAGTTTCAATCCTCCTACCATGGACACAGATACACTCCACTACCAGGTTACTCAGAACTCCATGCTACTGGGACCAGGTTACTCAGAACTCCATCCTGCCTGGCCTTGAACACTTCCAGGAATGTGGCATCCACACCTTCTCTGGGCAACATGTTCCACAGTCTCACCACCCTCAATGTAAACAATTTCTTCCTTATACCTAGGCTAAATCTACCCTCTTTTAACTTTAAACCAGTACCACTACAAAAGGCCCTGTTAAAAATTCTTTCTAATAAGCCCTCTTTAAGTTCTGAAAGGCTGCAATAAGGTCTTCTCAGATCCTTCTCTTCTCCAGGCTGAACAATCCCAACTCTCTCAGCTTGACTTCATAGGAGAGGGCCTCCAACCCACTGATCATCTTTGTGGCCCTTCTCTGGACCTGCTCCAGCAGGTCCACATCCTTATTATGTTGGGGACCTCAGACCTGGACACAGTACTCCAGGTTGGGTCTCATGAGAGTGGAGTAGAGGGGGAGAATCACCTTCCTCAATCTCCTGCCCAGTCTGCTGCTTTTGATGCAGCTCAGGATATGTTTGGCTTTCTGGGTGCAAGTGCACATTTTGGTGCACTTAGAAAAAAATCCCATATCCAAATGTCACCACAATACTACTTTCTGTCAGGCACCTTTTTCATCTACTTGTTCTAGAGCAGCTCATCTCAACAACAAATGAAATTATTTCTGCCTGCAGCGAGTTGGATCATGTGCTATGATCCTTCTGAGTATAACTGATCTCTACTGATGTGTACTAGCTGGGGTCTGGCTCCAACTAAGGACTTTGGTGCCTGTGGCAAGACTTGAACAGAAGTGAGGATCCTAAACCTAAAACTACAATCCAAAATATCCACAGAGAGCTGCTGTTCAAGCTTGGAGTCATATAAACTAACTAGCTATCTCCCTGTTTAACCTTAAAGTTTTCTAAGCACTTAGAAATCTGTGTGACTGCATGTGTCCTGGAGTGCCCCTGCAAGGGCAGCTGGTCAAGCCTGTATTATTCCTCTGTCCTTTAGTGTCTTACTGTGGTAGCAGATCCAGATCATGTCAACATACAGGAACTCTTCCTTTCACAAAACACAGTAGTAACTTCTTTTTAAAATACAGGCAAAAGGAATCATGTCTGCCTTTTATACAATACCCATGTTGTTAATGGACTTGCACAGGTAGTGGGAGATTGATTCATTTTGCAATAGGTGGGAGAGTTTTCCAGCTGCCATACAGGGTAAGAACCCTCTCCACTACTCCTGTCAAAGCTATGATACTACAAATAGTAATTCATGGTTCATACAGTTAAAAAAGAAAAGCATAAAATTATGGTTCATCCTAACAATCCACATGGCCTCCTTATTTTGCAAGAGACATCTTTTATTACCTCCCTTTGCTTGAATCAAGCTATTGTCCTTCCTGTAACATCCTTTAGGATGAAAAGTGCTATGCAAAAGTAAATATATTTTTGTTATTGATTTAATATGAATTGTATTCTAAAAATAAAGAACCATTTAAGTCCCAGATTGGTAACCATCACAAATCTCTCTCTGAACCTTGGGAAGAGAATTACTCAGAATTATTCAGAAAGGTAATGGAACAGCTGAACAAGAACAGTCTTGTATGAGTTAAAAATACAGGGTGAAAAACATGAGGCTCTGATGCTGATAAAACCAGAAACTGCAGAAAAAGCTCTGCACAAAATAAGCCAAACAAGATTCAAATGACAGACAGAATGAGTTTTGCGAACTAAACACAACAAAATACAGTCAGCAGCAGCCAGTTACATCTTTGTCTCCCCCAGTGACGTATTCGATTACTGAGAAGAATTTCAGGCAAAGTGGACAGCATGATAAGAAATTAATTGTAGTGCAGATACTTTGAACTCCAAGAGCTATGCTATGTTCTGGCTGTCACCACTTGTTCTGCAAAAATCAGAAGATTTCATATGTCAATTTTGTTGAAGACATTTTCTTTATATTTTGCAAATGAAACTCAGATGGAAGCAAGATGTGCTACAAATCTCAGAAGGGATTTGCTCAACACTTTTATATCAGCTTTATAGGTGCATTAGACAACTCTGTGTAAACGTTAGGTTCTTCATCAGCTGGGTTTCGGTGGCAGCTGTATCTAGGCTGTTTGTCAGGGATGAGATAGCATAAAGGCTTGGTGGATGGGGAAGGGATCACACACAGGAGGAAGTTTCCAAGGCAAAGCGAAATAGTGGTGCTTGACAAGAACTTGCTGGGAATCAGACTGCAGTCAGATATGACTTTCTGAATGCAGCTAAACCATGTTTCAAGGCTATAAACTTCAACTGCTGATCATCACCTTCCTGACAGAGCCTTCTGCTATTCCTTCAGATTTGTGACACAAATTTTGCCTGAATTTGTTCTCCATGACCTAGACTAGAATGTAAAAGTGATCTAGACCAAAGAGCAACATTAAACTTTCCACTGATAGGGATCATGTGATTGACTGAATTACCTTATAACTAGTAAAACTTGCAGATCTGGTAGAGAGAATGAGTTCTAGTATGAGGAAGGAGACAGCAATAGATATACTGATCTGGTGTTAAAGCCTTTCAGAAACAGTTCTGACAGTGGAGCACAGCCCTAGAGCACTGCCTCAACATTAGGAAAAGCGAAGTGCTTTCAAACAAAACTCATGGAAGCTGCAGCTAAGACCCTCAATTTGAAGTTTGCTGTAGGAAGAACTAGGCAGGTGTCTGATGAGTGGGATATGGTGAAGCAACTATACGGCTTCAAAGCCAAAAGGGATTTAGACCACATTAGTTGTCAGAAGATATACAAAGGAGGACCTAAGGTGCTTCATAGAAGTCTGCTGGGATTCAAGGTGTGGATTTAGGCATATTTTCAGAACATTAAATCAGTGAGAAGAAAAGTGGGATCATTTCTTGAGGGACTGTACGGTGCAAGTGGAAATCTTGGAACACAGGTGCCATATGCCTTTTTAGATGGCTGTGCTGAACAGTAAGTTAGCCTCCAAGTGAAGGGTGAAGTTTTGTTAAAGAGGTCAAGTAGGGAAGTACAAAGGCCTTGGGTTTTTCTGTACATCTAGCTGAATTCAAATGCAAAGTACATTCCTAGTTGGTGTTGTGTTTAAAATTATATTTAGACTAAAGAAATTTACATTAAAGGGGTGCAAATCCTCCATGCTGTACAAATTATAATTAATTTGACCCTTATCACTGCCTATTTTCCTAAACTATTATCAGTTGACAATTAGCTCAGTGCTGCTGTTTGAATACATGTAGTCATAAATGTAATGTCAATGTATACCTTCTAAACACCTTCTAGGTAAGCAAACCAAGAGGTGTAGGGAACTGAATTATTATAATAATCCCACCTAAAAACTCAGAACAAATAACTAACAGGCCAATAAAATCCCAAGATTTTTGATACAGGTAACAGACATACAACACAACTGTCTGTCCCAGCTGAAGCCCAAATCTCTTTTTATGGATTATGAAATTTTATAGATTATAGATGTGTTTTCACTTTGTTGTAACAAAGCTAAAGATTTAGAGTAAAATTTTTATTATTTGATTTTGGCTTCTTGTGTTCATGAAAACAAATAAAAAGCTTAAAAATCTAAAAAATTTGAAAACTCATTTTCTAAATAAATTTTTTTCCTTTTCCAATTCAGGACAACTTTCACTTCAAAATAGTCTATCTTTGGGGTTCTTACAGAGCACTTTACTCAGTCTGAAGGGTTGCATATTTATTTATTTTTCAGTGTGATATAATTTATTTTTTTTTACAATGAGAGGATACCTATTAATATGACTTTAATTATATTGTCTTATAAGCATACTTACAGCTTTTCAGAGTATAGCATGCATTTCTCTGATGTTTTAATGTGGTATGTGTTTTTTATCTTCCTCAATGCTCTTTATCAATATGCAGAATTTAAATGGGTTTTAGAACAAAATGTGTTTATTTTCACAAATTAATAAAATACCTACTGTAATAAATACAGAAAATAAGTGTCACTACCAAATAAACTAGAAATCAATATTTTAGACTAATACCAGCCTAATATTGAAAATAAACTTTCGTTCATGGCTTTCATATTTACAAAATATGAGTAATATCCTAATACAGGGTTTATATTCTTCTGTGAGTTATAAAGGGTGTTTATATTCTTTCAAAATAATGCATGAAATATAGTAATACCAAACTTTTTTCCAAGACTTCTCTAAATTACCAGACATCTGTCAAATTTCACGCTTTTCTAGGCCTTGTAGCCTCCATTTCCAATTAACTATGCATGCAAGTCCAATTTAAATTATTGTATTGATTACTGTTACTCCTTTTTATGTGAGCTGCTCTCTGGAATTTGGATTTTGGCATGCAGGCCTAAGAGGAGTCAAGATCAAGATGCAATTCTATTTATATGTAAGAATATATAAAGTCATGTACATAGCAGATACTAAAAATTAGCAAATAAATACTAAAATTCTTGTTGACACCTTACAAGTCCAATCTCAAACTGTACTTAAAAACTCTTTCCTTAGATTTGTCTTCAGAAGAATGAAGTGCTGTTATGTTCAGCTATCTTGTTAGTCTCTGTGGCTGTTCCCTTTTTCCCAAATACACTCCTCCTTTTCCAGCAGCACCTAACTAAAAAATTTCTGCCATAGCAGTGCAGTTTTAAGCAAGCTTTCACTTGTCTTTGTTTAGAGCAAAAGATGTATATAACTATCTTCTGGTATTATCTAAAATGAAGTCATAGGATGATTAATCTATAGTTATAGGATAATTCAGGTTGGAAAGTAATTCAGGGAGTGAATGTTGTTTCACTGGGACATTCTGCATAGAATATCTGTAAGAAAACGGTACAAATCTTATCTTGAAATTGATTTAATCAATTTCTCTCAAAAGTGGCCCAAACATTGCCCCTTTTCTGTATGACCTGAATTTAGATTTTAAATTTCAAATCCATTCCAATAAGAAAATTCCCTATCTTTTAACATAAGAAAAAAATCCTATTTCAAAAGAATTCAAAACTTAATTTGTTTTGACAAAATTGTAGATGCTCACAGTTTTCTCCTGGTATGCATAACCAAAAGGGAAGTTCTTAGTAATTTGCTGGGAAGTATTGAAGCATACTAATAAATGGTTTTTGTTGAACCACTTGAGCACCAGAAAGCTGGATTATTCACTCAGCCTTTATTCCTGCAGGACAAAGCGGGATTTATCAGTCCTATCTTCTTCCTTCTCCCTCCCCAATGCTTGTATTGTTCTGTGCAGCATGGAAAACCTGGATCATATCTCACAGCAATAGTCCATTTAGAAAAGCTTTTTATCCACATTTCACCTTCACTTCTTGTTAAGAATAACAAGATTGCTGGCAAATAGCCATGGTTATAGGTAAGTTCTTTGTGGCATCTAAACTAAAAATCTTTATTTCCATTTCTTTATTTGTATCTAGTGAGCTTCCAACACCCTTTTTCTATAGTAAAAGTTCTATTTGCTACTGGATATATCAACCTCAAAAAGATCTTTGTCCAGATAGATAACTGTACTTTTCCATCTTAGTGATCTAAAGTGTCAGAAATAAAGAGCATGAGCCTGATATTTGTCCTGCAGAAAACAAAAACTAATCACAAGAGTTAAAAGTAACATATTGGTTATAAAACAATTAAATATCTGGAGTATACACTGTTCCACTCTCTGAAAGTAAACTAAAGGGTAGCAAACGAAAGCAAAGAACAGAATTGGTATAGGGGCTAGTGTTCTCAAATATGTGGTATGATGATTCACACAATTTCTAGATGTTAAAACTGAGCAGGAGGCAGGACAAATCTAGCCTATCCAAATTCAAAATCATGTTCAAAATTACTGGGCTTTGTAACAAAGGCATGCAAAGGTGTGCAACACAGATGCCCTGATCATGTCGAAGCTGCATCATGTCCTGCTATGCTTCCCTCTTACACTGAAGTAGAGATGCTCATGAAACCAAGGCAGTTCTGCCTTATGATGAGGAGCAGCTTAGGAAACTTCATTTGTTTTTGTGGTGAAGACAGCAACCTATTACCAGCTGTCATCTTTCCCCTCTTCCTTCTCTGCATCCCTCTGTGTCCGAGAAGAATTTTGCACACTTACTCCAATGCTCCTTGTAGTACAGGATTTACTTCTTGTCAGGAACTCTCCATTTTTGTATATATAGATATATAAAATAGATATTTATGTAATGAATACAACATGAGATTGGTGTTTCTGGGTAGTACCAGGTATTCTATGTACTTAATCTAGGCAAGTAGTACTTTTCTATGCACAAATTTTATGTTAAAAGTTACATATCTGTGTCCCAAAGTGTCTTACTTTCTTCCCTGGATAGGCCTGAATTTTCCCCAAGCAAGAGGCATTTCCCCTTCTCATAGACAGGATTTGGCTGCCTGTACTCACAGCCAGCTCTGATTGTATGCTTGTAATGTGGGATGAAGTTACTGTGGAAAAAACAGAAGAAATGCAGTGAGAAGCCTCCTCAAGGACATCTCCCATTTTCTTGAGAGCTGCTTTTAAGCTGAGGTCCTTGTCTGAGCCACACAGCAGCTGTGTCTGTGCCTGACATTGTGCCTTGATTATCTGGGTTCTGATCTGCTGGCTTGAGGTCCTGCCTTGTTACTGCAGTCTTGGTTGGCAACCACAGGACTGAGGCTGGTCCTAATTATTGTGACTGGATGTGTTCTGCTCTTCTCACACACAGGAGCACTGGGCCCTTGCCACCGCATCAGCTCCTTCTGTTGCTTTCTCTTCCTGGTTCACTGTTCCTTGCAGAGCAGCTGGCTCTTGCTGCTTGCTGTCATTTCCCTCCAATAGGAAACATATGTTTAAGAGGCAATAATCATAAAATATATATTCTTTTTCATATTTCCACTGCTGCTTTTTATCTTCCTTTTCCTTATTATCCTATATCTTGGGGTTTTTTTCTTTGTATGCGTACCTCTGTGTCTTTCAAGTTCTTACATCAGTTTGTTGAGATTTTTTCCCCATCTTAAACAATGATTCCCCATCTTTCCTTCTTTTTTTTTTCTTCAGTTGCTGGTTTTCTGAGTCTTTTTACTCACCTTTCTTACAATATTCTTTCAGTGTTTCCAACTTTCTCTTTGTCAGAAGAACTTAATTTTCTTCATTCTATAAAATGTTTTTAGTCTCTTCTTTGTTTTCATGCTTTATTTTCTGTTCACATTGCCTGCATGTTCTTGTGTACCTCCTCTTTCATGCTTATTTTCACTCTCAATATTGACAGCTGTACTGAGTCTATCTGTGATGGAGTTAGCTTCCTTCACAACAGCCATATGTGTTTTGGATTTGGGACTAAACTAATGTTGATACCATTCCAGTGCTTTAGCTCTTGATGAACAGTTCTTGCAATATGTCAAGGTTTTCTCTCTTTTCCCACTATGCCCCCTGAAGTGAGAAGGCTGGGGTGGGCAAGAAGTTAGGAGTAAACTTAGACAGGACAGATGATACAAACTGGCCAAAAAAGTATTCCATGCCATGTAACATTTTGTTGAACACTTAAAACTGAGGAGAGGGATATTTGAGGGCATTGCTCTACTTGTGAAAGATCCTGACTGATTGCCTTTGCATCATTTGTATTGTTTTGGTTTTACTTCTCTTTCCTTCACTTACCAAATTACCTCAGTTCTGATGCATGAGTTTTCTTGCTTTTTCTCTTGTTTTCTCCCCTCCCTGCTGAGTGGAGAAAATGAGCAAGCAGCTATGTGGGGCTTAGTTGGTGGCTTGGATCAACCCACTTTAGCAATTCCACACATTTTTTATACTGTATTCAGAGGACCACATTCTGAAGGTAAATCATTATTTTAGAATCCAAATTTTGATAACACAATGAAAGCAGAGATAAGCTTCTTAAGTGTGATGTTACAGAAAGAAATCTTGAAAATATGTTCTATTTTTAAGAATTAATGAGTCTACTTACGATATTTTAATATATGGAGTTAGCAGTGAACGTCTGTGACCATTTGCAGTCTCCTCTGTTCCATACCTGAAACACATCTCTTAAGCCCCAAACACGCTGACATATGTTTATACTGCAGTTAAAGGAAGAAGCTGTTCTGCCTGCAATGTATGAGTCTAGTTCTGGAAATCCCTGGCGTCTTCACAAAAGCAGCACTGGAGGTGACTGGAAGCAGTTTTAATCCTTTTCCTTGTACTGCTGGCATTGCTAATGGCTTCTGGCTGCTACTGTAAAGCTTTATGCCTCCTTCAGGGGATTCTTCAAGATGGATGAGGACTGCTCTAGAGTTTTGTGGGAGGGTGGGTAGACCAGAAATGACAAATAGGCCTCTGACCTTTCTAACTTCAGTACACAGATGTTACCTGAGGTAGCCCATACAGCTACTCTCTTCCTTGCCTATCTGTAACATATAATGAACATGGGAACTTCCTATTTAACTTCTGTCAGACACATGAGAAAATATAGAAATCTGAAAACCATTTTAGGGATCAATCCATGAAGAAAGCTCATTGTTGCCTGGTCTTTGGCAAATTAGTTCAAATCACACTTTCATTCATATACATGAAAAGGAAGAAAATGGGTCTAGGTCACATTTAACTAGTTGCCTCTGTGACTTTGCTTGAGGCAGAGTTAATTTTCTGCACAGTATCTGGTATGTGCTAGAAACAGTGCTGATAACACAGGAATGTTTTTTGTTACTGATGAACTCTACTCACACAGATTCAAGGGTTTTCCTGCTTCTCACTCCACTCATCAGCAAACAGGCTGGGGGTTCATGAAATTCTGGGAGGGGAAACATCTGGGACCACTGATCCCAAATGGCCAAAGAGATATGCCATACCATATGGCATCATGCTTAGCATATAAAGCTGATGGAATAACAAGGAAGAGGGGGAACACCTGCCTGCCTATGGGAAGCAGTGAATGAATTTCTGAATTTGTCTTGCTTGCATGCATGGCTCTTGCTCTACCTCTTACACTGTCTTTATCTCAACCCACCAGTTTTCTCACTTTGACTCTTCTGATTCTCTCCGCCATCCCACTGGGAGGGAGTGAGCTAGTTGCTGTGTGGGGCTTAGTTGACATCTGGGGTTAAACCATGAAAAAACCTAAATCATGTGGTCCAGACTGGTGAGGTTTGGGATTCCAAACAAAAATTATTCAGAATATTACACTTGTCTGTATTGAAGCGTTGCCCCACCAAAGTCCTCTACTACTAGCAGAGAAATTCTCTGCTACAAGTGCTGCACATGACATGTAAAAACAGTTTCTGATTAATTATAGTAATTAAAGATCAGGAAAGTCATCATATCGGCTTCACTACTTTCCCATCCTTCTCGGTAAACCAGAAATACAGTTCTTTGATTTTAAGTATTTACAATACTATCTATATTACTTTTTACTAAGAAGTGCAATTTAGACATACTTTCTTACCTGTCTTTCCAGGTTAAGTACAAATGCAGTTAACTTTGAGTACAGTAATATCTGCAATGTCATGCAGTTCCAAAGCTTTTTAGTCTCTTAGAATGAAAATTGATGAGGTGCAAGTGCTGCTTGCTAACAATCTCAAATTACATAGATCCCACAGAAAAGAAAGAGATATTTTACAGCTTTTTATAAGCTCAGTCTCTCCCCCAATTTTTCACCTAATTACCTAATTATTTGCTCATTGATATAAGCTTTGCCCAAAGAGTACTGAATGGGGCTATGGAAAGGTGATACCAATTAATTAGTAATTGTCATTTCATAATGATGTTAAGTTTTAATTTGCTGCTGCCAGCTTGTTAAAGTGCCAATTACACATCTTCTTTTTCATGTATTAAGAAAAATACTAATCATGCACTTACTGCTTTTATAATTCCTAAGTTAATTCTGCAGCAGCTTGAGGTACGTCTTCAGTACTCTGCAGCCATGCTGAGCTATTTGAAGAGTCCAGTGAATGGGAAATTAACATTCTGAAACAACCTCATTAGAACCAAATAAAATGCTCACTTGGAATACCTTAATCTCAACCATAGAGAAATATTCAGAGAAAAGATACTAAATGACACTGCAGCTTCAGAGTGCACACCAGCAATCAACATGATGTGATTTTTTGCTATATATCTACCCTTTGTGGGAGGAGAAAGGAGGCAGACAGCTTTTTAATCTATTTTGTTATGATGTGAAGGCTCTTCTGTAGTCACTGAGCTGGGGATCACAGTGTCAGCAGAGAGGCTTGCAGATAGTGTGTTGGTTTCCAAACTGTAACTTCATCCTGCAAAACTCCAGGTAGAACAACGTGTCCTGAACACATCAACTCATAAGGGCAACACTACAAGCAAGACCATGATGTCTGTTCAATTTCCCAAACTTTGAGTGTAGGATTATTCATAGTTCTTTTGTGGTTGAAGTCCTCAGAAAGCAAGAGGAGTCCTACAATTTCAAGAGAACTAGAACATACTTCTAATACTGAGTATTCTGTTCCTCTAGATCATTGCGGGCTGCAAAGTTATCACATACCAATATGCACTAACATTTTCAAATTTTGGTTGTTGGGTGAACTAACCCTCAGGTATGTGAAGGGAAAGGAAAAAAAAAATCTTTCATTCTTTCTATACTCCAGCAGCCAGGCATAAACACTTGATTTCAATACAATGGAACAAAAAGAAAAAGCCATTGACAAAACCCACTTGAAAAGAATGTAAGAGAGCAGTTGACAGAGAAGGGAGGAGAAGGGCTCAAAGGATTTTTTTTTTAAGAAAAATGAATAAGATTTTATTGCCTGAAGAAGACATTGGGAGAGAAAAACAGTAAGGTAATTAGCAATTGTGACATAGCTGCAAGTCTTTCTGATATCTTTGTTTTAGCTCTTTCTTTTCCTAATACAGTGCAGAAGAAAATGGTTCTCTGGCAATCTGAAGCTCAGAAAATTACTCCATGATGTTTCTACCTTATATTCAATGCCTCCTATTTTCTAGCATATTCTGCAAATTCTACTTTTTTTAAAAAAAGTTTTAATTAACAAGTTCTAACACTACTAGCCAAAAGAAACACATCTCTGCATATTTCACTTTCTATTTTCCTCCTTTTCTTTAACATTTTAATTTCTATCTTTTTCCCTTTTTTCAACTATCTGATGTAGTCAAAGCTGAAGTAACAGTATAAGCAAAAAAGATTTGGCAGTGATATTTACTGGCTTGTGAAACACTGTGCCATGGAAAGTGTCAGAGCTTTCATTTTAAACCATTCTTGCAACACTCTAGGGAGCAAGGCAGCATCAGTCTTCAGAAGGCAAGGTCACAGAATACTTGGTCTTCCCTGCTCACAGTCCAGACAGAAACACCATCAGATCTTGCTTTGCTTTGACATTTTGGTAAATTCAGTTCTTCCATGTTTGGGAATTACAGTACTAACCACTTAAAGTATTTTTGCCAGAATTTCGAAGTTGGTACAAATTTCAGAGTTTTAGTTCTGATTTGAGTGGGAAGAAATAGTCAGGTCAGTTCTATTTAGTCTGAGAAAATTTATCCATTATCAATAAAAGTTATTTTCTTATATGTAATTATTGCAGAATTACAGGAATTATAGTAATTTCCAAGGTATTTTCTTATCTCTGTGACTATATTTATTAGTGACTACTGACAGATAAAATTGGTGCAGTTTACCAATAAATGGTGCACTGTATCTTTTCCACAAACTAAAGCAGTACTTCACTGAACTGTACTGAAACCCAAGATGGAATATTTAAGAACTATATCCCAAATACTACTTTTTAGAATAGGTCTATGTTTAAAATAAAAACCAAAACAATTAAAATTACTGCTTTCTGCACACATTTTTCAGCAAACTGAGCTTTTACAAATCTGGATGTCTATTTGATATAGTTCTTTCCATTTCCTTTGGAAAGTTTAGATGCTCAAGACTTTTAAACTGTATCACAGTTATTGTTATTTTTTATTAATATTATAAAGAAGATAATATTCTGATCACTAAGAGATAAGACTTTATGAAGACCGACAAACCATTATTTTACAATATCCCTCAACTTTTGCCTGGGATTTCCAGTAAGAATAATTTTCCTGATTTTCTGTGATCTATGAAATCCAGTAAAAACCAGTAAGAATCATTATTTCCATGGTGTTCAGGGGCTGCCCACAGCCTGTATGAGCAATGTGCCATTGATGTTTACGGGATGAGGCTAATCATCTCTGGGTTACTGTGCAATCATAACTGCCAAGATCAAATGCAACAAACCTTCAAGAACAGCAGCATTAACAATAGCATATTCTCAAGTGAAATTGCATTGGTGAATATGCTTCTGAAGTAAAATGACTGACATGGTGTCTCTTTTAAAGCAGAGGTCTGTCTAAGATAAAAAAGACTGAAGTGTTCTACAGTTCTATGAAATGTTTTCCAAGATATTCAAACATCAAAGTAATTTGAAGAGAACATTTCTTCACCAAAGTCTATCACTGGAAGACATCACGTATCAATACATAACAATTTCCTCAAGCGGGAACCATGAAAATTCCTACAAATCTCAGTTGAAGTCTCTTACTTAGCATAATAGCAAGTGGAATTTTTAATGATATCTGGCCACTCCAGTATAGTCAAATAAAATATAGTATGAAGAAAGACAAAGTCAAAAAACCGATTCTTTTTGTCGTATCCTTAACTTAGGAAAAATAGTTTACTCATAGTGTCCCACATTTGATTGTTTAAGAGTTTACATTCCTGCTTAAATAATTTTTCTGTGTTCACGTAGTATGATCTAGTCAGCAGTTTTTATCAATATAACAGGAAATTTCTTGTGTGGTGTGAGTAGGGCCCATGCTGTTTTAGTAGTGACTATATGATATGAAATCTACAAAAAACCAAAAAAATAGAACAGTAAAATGCTAGAGAGCACTTTCCTGTAGTCATCGCTGCAGTAAAGTGAAGATGCTCTCCACTTAATCTTAAGTAGTTGGGTGGAGCACTGATAATAGTGTACTTCTGATATCATACATCTAAGTGCAGACTAAAAAATCAGAAAAGATGCTTGGAATATATGTGAGCATTTACAAATGCTCTGACATCAGAGCTGCAACTACTAAGACTGCCCACGCTTACACAGACACTATAGTAGGTGCAGCTTTAAGAACAGTGCATATGCAAAATTACATACTTCAGTGCTGTTAACAGTGTCACAGTTGGTTCCTTCAGATATTTTTGGGTTATATGGGCCACTAAGGTTATTTTGAAAAAAAAAAAAATTACACCATCATTGAGTGGTAATAAAAATACAATGGATAAGATCTCACCAATTTTCTAAGCCAGCCAGCAATTTAATTAATGTACAATATGCTTGTTGAATGCAAAATTGGAATGAAAGAAACAATTATGTATGTAGTATTACTGTTGATTATTGTGTCTTGAGGCTTGCTAATACAATTTCAGGGAATAAAATATTTAAGTTTTAATTTTGCTGTGACCCCTGTTTGATTAGAACAAATTACAGCAGCTCTACTTGTCTTAAGCATCTAGCACCCACTGCTTTTGTAATATTCCTTTTGTCAAAAGGCAGTTTCTTCCCTTAATCTTTTGGAAGATCTCTTATTATAATAAGGAGATATTACACTGTGTAGTCTCCTTGCCACAGCCATTCAGAAGGTGGGTTTTGGTGCTTTAGTACCACTACTTGTTGACATCAATAGGAGCTACAGTTTTGCAAATAAAGCACATCACACATTGTAACATGCAGAGGTAAAACTGCAGCAGCTTATGAGAGTATTTGTAAACTCATTTAAAACAAGAATAATGGGGGACAGAGGGATTCTCTTCTGACTCTCTGTAGATGTGATAATAGGCCTTCATAGCTCTAGGGGTTGGTTACTAAAGCTTATCAGAGGTACATGGTTACTTCTTGCTAATGATATCTTCTGAATTTCTCTTTCTCAGGATAGGGATTTAATCCAGAGGGTACTGATTGTTCTATCTGATATTAATTAGGGAAGTTGCAATTTTCAGCAGGAACTTTCTCTGTTTGTCTGTTTCACTCAGAATAAAGGAGAAAGAAAAATTAAACTAACTTTACTAACAAAATTTTCAGTAGTTTTTACTGTTATTCAGCATTATGCAGTAGAAAAATGTTATCTCTAGGATCAGCTGCATTTTTCCATTCCTTTTCAGTCTGCATATTCTTTTCTTTGTTCCTTCCTCTATTATCAGACCTTCATCCCATTATCTGTATCTCTTTTTTTTCTCCTGCTTTTTATTTTTCTTATTTTCCATCACTTAAATGATACAAAGGCTCTGTGGGAAAAAGTAAACAAAGAAATAAACAAATGCATGATCATGTCATTAAAACCTATGCTTGTCCTAGTTGAGCAGGAGGGACCAGCAGACACTGTGTAAGGGTGATCAAAGCTGTGTATTCTATCCCTCTATTCATTCCCCAAGGACAATGGGCCATTAGCAGCAGCTGCCCAGGGAGTCATTATCACCTTCACACTCAGCCTGAGGGGGCGGAGCTGCTAATGGGCCATCAACAGTTCAATACCCCCTGGCTCCCAGAGTTAATCACCCATTGTGTGAGTCCCCGCCCAGGGGGAGGGACTGGGTGCTCCCTGAGGGTACATAAGTGGTGGGTAAGAAGACTTAGGTAACTTCTCATGGGATCCAGAGCAGCAGCAGGACCTCAACAGGAGGAGATCACCACTCTCGCCCAGACCACAGCCCTCACCTGCACCAACAGGTTTTTCATTTCCTTTTGCTCTGGACTTGGGGGAGCCACAGGTGTCTCAGCACAAGGGCAAACAAACCCCCTTGAGTTTGTGCCCCAGGACACTGGGTTATACTGCTGGGGTTTTGTGAGTTGAAAGCAATTTCCCTTTTGTGTCAGTGTTTTTATTGTAATATTATTATTAAATTTTAGGTCTGACTTATAATCTCTCTCTCGTGGTGAGTTCATTTCCCCTGCTGGTTCGCCTTTAAACCAGCACAATGCTTAACAGCATATATTATGCCATCTGTATCATAATAGATACACTCATTCTGTAAGGTTAGTTTAACATTATTTTTTAAAAATTAATACTGGAGGATTAAAAATACATATGTATATCAAAATAAAGGGAGATACAACCCATTCATCAAAATAAGGAGCAAGAGATTCACATTTTTCAATCAGTATTGAGACCAGCTTGCAGCCTTAGAAAGAGAACAAGGTACCACTTCACAATGCATTTATAGCCAGATTGTTACCTGTTGCAAACCAGGGCCTAGTGAGACTGCACACACCAATGTGATGTTCAAGCAAATCCCAAGTTTATTCAAAAACACAGGTATATATGACCTCATGTGACCCCGCCCTAGGCGCGGTGGTCTGACTCCAATTGGTTGAGGCTGGAAACATGTCCTTTTAAGGTGAAAACGAAACCTGTAATGTGGTCCTCCAGACCCACCTGAATCAGGGCTGCAACAGTTACCCTTTCACTGACCAGAGTTAAAAATCTCTCCTTTAGCGAACATACACACAGTCAATATGCCATGTGGGATACTTACACACTTCAAGCACACAATATGACTATGAACCAAGGTTTTCATATCTCTATTTCAGATCTTAAATTTTGGGACCATAAAGAATATCTAAAATAGTGTCATTCTACTCTTAAGTCAGGTTTCTTTGAGCTACTGCTCTACAAATACCTAAAAGCAAACAAGAACTTACTGTCTGTGCAGATTGCCCTACATCCCTCCTCGTACCATGCCCAATTCTTTAGGAAAATTCTTGTCAGGAATGCTCACCTGCCTACTAAATCTGAAAAACAGTATTTCAGATTCTATCCCCTGTATATAACTCCCTTCAAAGGCAGAACCTTTGTCCAAAGAGCTGCAGCTGCTCTGGATGATTCTTTCATTGCTTATACAAAAGTATTTCAGGTTTCTCAGCCAGCACTGTGGTCACTTAAAAAAAAGCCTTTGCTTTGCTACAATCCAAGTCATCCTATGCTCAGATAACAGCAAGATGTCAAAAACTGTTAAAACAGACTGCCCTAGTTTAAGGGACTGGGACCAGTTTATCACTATGTAAGTATAACCAAAACTGTGCATTCTACACTCTCAGTGTAATTTCTGATGGACTGTTAATAATGGATTGTTTGCAGCAGCTGCCCAGGGCACACCTGACATGTCAGGCTACAAGCTGGGTGTTAAAGAACCCTGTAAGAGAGGGAAGTTTTATTTTGTCTTCACACCAATGATTCAGCTGTGATAACATCTCGCTGGGAAGGAATTAGCACCTTCACATCCAGCCTGACAGCTAAAGCACTATTAGGGACTGGCACAATGGGGAGTTCCAAGACTTAGACCATCAGGGATTCCAGAAATATCTCATGACTCACAGAGTTAACTCACCCATTGTGAAACTCCTCACCCTGGGGAAGGTACTAGGTATTCCCACTTGAACCTGAGTGTATACAGTCTTCAGGTTTGGGGACTTCTGGTACCACTTGTCAGATCCAGAGGAGGACCAGAACTTCAGTGGGATTGTGACTGCCACTCTTGACAGGACTGCGACAATTACTTCAATGGAACTGCATCCATCATCCTGACCAACAGGTTTCCTTTCTTTCTACTTTTCATCCAGGGGAACCACATGGTGCTCAGCACAGGGGCTAATGAACACCATTCTCTTCTTGTCCCAGAGTGCTGGCTTACACATCTATCTTTGTGGGTTAAAATCAGTTTTCTCTGTATCACTGTATTTATTGCAATCTTTTTAGTAAATTGTAACTCTGACTTGTTATCTCTCTTGTGTTGGGTTCATTTCTCCTGCTGGTTTACTTTTAAACCAGTGCCCGAACAATACTTGAAATAAGGTTGGTGTCTTAGAAACATAAGACATTTCTTGTTGCATCCAAGAAACTGAAGCATGCCTTCCCTGCCAATCAGTGGCAACATTAAATCTCTTGACAGTTTTAATGATTAGTTTGACAATTTCTTACTTCCTTTGCAAGCAAAATGCCAGAGAAGACAGTTTCAGACTGCATATAGTTTTCTCCAACAATGCAGTTGTAGTCCTGAATCTCTCTACCTTTTCATTGCAAATGGTTTCTGATAATCCAGTGATAGTGATTTTGTGATAATCTCTACAGGAAGCCTTTTAAAGCTTAATTATAATATTTCATTATAGTCTTTAAGTTAGTGTTAAGCCCCCAACTAGAGTAATAGAAACAACACCTTACAAAGGAACAGCAAGAGAGAAATTAGATCAAAACATCTTACTTTGTAAAATAAATATTTAAAAGTGTTATATTTGTATGAATTCTTATGAGATTTTCTAAATGGTTTCAAATCATGTAGGACAGGAATGTAATTGCCCAAGGGAGAATTGCTGAAATAGTGTGATACATTCCTTTTCAGATACTTGGTAATACAGTAATCATAGTTTCAAGGGCTAAAGGTGTATCACTTAATAGAATCTATAAATTCTATCGCCCAATAGATTTACATGTTTCCTACGCAGGATACAAATCATGTGGAAGGATTAGCAAGACTGGCAGAATATGATAGAATGTGAACTTGGTAGTGTAAACAACATCAGTAGAAGACAAAAAGTGGATAAATCCTAACTCTTTCCTTAAAGTCTAGCCAAGGGGGAATTAATTAATTTTAAAAGGGATTCAAATTTTCTAAACTAATTACTATGCTCCAGCATATTCCATTTAAAGAGCAGCTACCTCAAAGACAGCTGGTGTTCACACCATGATTCCAAGCAGTGAGCAAAACCAGGTCGGGCTACAAACTGCAGTGAATTCCACCATGATTATTGAGGTACACACAGCATGCTTCAACTGTAGTTTTCTAAGAACTGCAACATTGTAGCTAATAAGAGTTCTTGGTTATTAAAGTCTTAACAAGAAAAATCAACACAGTACATTGCACAGTATTCTCTTTTCTTTTCAAGAGTCAATTTTCTTTAAATCATAAGTAAGTTAAGACTAAACAGATGAAATAGGTCATAAGTAAGTCTGATTTTTTCATTTCACACCAAATCATCAACAAATAGTTGCTGTATATGCATCAACATGTTTCAGGGTTTTTTTTCACATAAACAGATGGCTTTTGAAAATCTAGAGAATCTGATAAAATACAGGCAACTAGCAACCCATCTTTTTCTCACATCTCAGAACTAAAGTGCATGCCTACAGAGATCAGCATTTTACTTTGAGCTATTTTGTGTGTCTGTGGCAGACTGTAACCCAGACCAGAGAGAACTGCATGTGAAAAACACAGTTAATAGTAGAAAAAAGTGCTTCAAGTTTTCTATTAATTTCTTAACTTCTCATTCTTGAAGTTCAGTGCAGCAAAAACATTCAAAAGAAAGTAAGGATTTTATAGAGATATGCCAAAAAATGTGGTCATTGCTGAGCAGTTGAAAAGAAATGAATCATGAGAGACCCCATGCTCCCGGTTCCTTGATTTTTCTGAATTAGGAATTAGTCTGAAACATGCCACTTTCAGGCCTTCATGATGCATATAGGATTGATGCATGGATCTCCCAAGGCACTGACTACACCAAAGCCTAAAATGGCCAAACACATCTCAGACACACAAACTCGTTGGCTTGGGAGCTGAATTTGAGCACTGGCCCCGATTTTGGCCCACATCTGAACAATAATGCAGGCACGCTGTGCCTCATGCTGTGGCTTCCTGCCCTGGCACTATAAACTAGAGATCACTGGGCTGGTAGATGAGCAGCTGACCTGATCTGCCTTTATCCCTTTGGCATAGTGGGCATGTGGTCTACCTCCCTTTCTGTCACTGGGCTTCTGGCTTGGCTGTTCCTGCTGCTACATCAACAAGCTGAATGTCACACCAAAATGAATGTGTGCTGTCTGTGATAGAAAGAAAAACACTGCTTTTGGTGCTTGATTTCTTTGCTGAAAAGATGCCTGTTTCATGCTAATATCTGTCTGTAAGTGGATGAATTTCCTATTGAACAAAGACTAAAAATATTAGACATTTAAAGCTCAAAGATTCTCAAGAGCAGTGAAAGGAGAGAAGTTATGTAGGACAGAAGACGACACACACAGTTGCATTTTCAATTCAAGTGGAACTGGAGAAAGAACATGTGTTACATCTGTGATGTGGTTTATTAATCTTGTCTGGTACCAAGGAACTTTTAATGGTGTCTGGAAGCCACATATGTTCTGCTTTATTTGTCAATACACAGAAAACAAAATGCATCTCAATAATTTTACCATTATACACCTAACCATGTGATTACTCTTATGTTACAAAAAGCCATCATGAAAACAGATAAGCGACATGTAAAGATTTATCTTTCCATTCCTCTGAGAGAAGTTTAAACCAAGAGTCAAAAGTCTCTGATGTATTTTAGTTATTCTGATCTGTTCAGTTTTTTTCATATTATGATGGTATCTGCTTATGTGAATACCAAAGGAAAAAAAATTCTTTTCTTAAGCCTACTCACTAGAATACACCCTTTCAAACTTTGCTAAGTAGTTTGCATCCTATTTCTTATTCTTCCACTGACACTGCAAGCATTTTTCATTTTTCTAACAATTCTTGGTGAATTCAAGAGTAGCAAGCATCACCTCTTCATTGAAATGAATATACAAAACTAAATTTCAGGAAGAGTTTTGTTGTTTTTCTGATATGCAGCATGAAAACTGGCATAAAATTCTCAGTCCTAGTAATTCATTTTTAAAACACTGAATACAATCCAGTACTCAAAAGACCTTTGTCTGATGCTACTGAATTCTGGTTCAACAGCCTTTCTCCATTCATTTATCTTCACTACATGAAGTTAAATAGCAACAGGAAAAGACACTTCTGTTTGTTTCAATTTTACTTTATCAGAAGCTTACTACTTCTTTTTTTTTCACTTTTGACACACAAGTTGTCTTCTGTTGTAATGAAAAGCACATGCTCTTCACAAAAGAATAAAATTTGAAATTTCTGACAAAAATGAATTAATGAAGCTATGTTAAGAGTTATTTTCCTTAGTAAGTTTTCTATACTGGTGTAATATGATAGGTATATCCAACATATTGCTGAACTAAGTGAAAAAAAAGGTATTTAGTATCTGTGTTTATATTCAGATAACATTCTCCAGTGATAAAATATCATGTATACCACCCTGTATACCTCCGCTGAACAACTTGTGTTAGAAGCTACACTGCAACAAAGGTGCATCTTTTGATTTAAAGAAAAGCAAGCATTGTGTAGACAACAATTCAATCAGCACATCTAGTTTTGTTTCCGACACAATTGTGAATAACTCATCTATCTTATGCAGCTGTATCACAGCAAATGAAATCCATATATCTATCTCATTTAGAATTATTCACACAAATGTGGATTTTCTGTGGCTCTGTAGATAAAATCCCTTAAGAAGTGCTGTAGCTTTTCAGGCCACAAGACTCTTGCAATAATCTTACCAAGCTTTGCCTATCATAAACCACTGAATTTTATCAACTGATTCCTTTAAATCTCCAGCAGACCTGGATGTATCTTCTGCCTGAAGATATTTTCTATATATAAAGACTTGAGGGAGATTTTAGCAGATTCATAAAGAAGTTTTGCCAGCTGTTAATGAACATTTTCAGTAAAAAAAGTATTCTAATTGCTGTCTACAGTATAACTTTATTAGATTGAAGAGCCCTCTTATTCTGAGATCATACATATAGAACCTACTCAAGCCACCCAAAAATTTATTAATTTTCCTTTGCCACTTTTTGTGATACTAACAGCACTCTCTTTGTGCTAGCTATTCCACTGTAGATATATTACAAAATGGATTTTTGCCTCCTTTGGATTACACTGGACAATTCTGTATCATGTCATTCACTGTTTTCTGAAACAGCAATTCCAGCTCTAGTAGTTGGTCCTGCACTCTTGACTCCAAGAATTACTGTCTCCTATTCTGATGTATTAAATTTTGAGCTCAAGAGGACTTTGTTTATCAGGACATTGAGAAAACTGTAAAATTACCCTGTGTCTATAACTTAGTTTGTCACAATATATCCTTGTCATCAGAAAATTTCTGTAGCAGTGACTTGTATTTCTACTTTTATCTTAGGACCTTCATAGCTAAGATGCAAAGAATCAATCAATTTTAAAAATAAAAGTAGATAGAAATTAGTCGTCTTAAATAAATCTTCCTCTGACACAGTGCAACACAGCTTACTGAGGCACTGTGATTTATTACAGAGATTTCTTCAGGTTCTGTTCTTTTTGACTCTTACAACACGTCCTTTTCTGTATGACATCACAGAATCATAGATTATTCTGAGTTGGAAGGGACCCACAAGGATCATCAAGTCCAACACTGAAGTCAATGGCCCACACAGGGGATTGAATCCTATTAGGTCTCAATGAAAAAAAATAACTACTACACCATTCTGCATGTATTTTTGTTTAGATTGCCATCCTCTGAGAGCTGCTGTATTACTGTTTCCCTGGCCTACTTTTGCTATAATGGTTCAGATTAGCATAAACATGTTTAACACTGGATGCCTCAAACTGAACTAGGTTAGGGTGCAAATACACAAGTGGTTTTGTTGCAAGTCTGAAGTGAGAGCAGGCTCCTGTTGCAAGAGGTAAGGGAGCTGCAGGCAACAGCAAGCTGCAGCTACGTCATCTTATGGCTCCTGCCGTGGTTCACTGCAGCTATGTTACACCATTTCATTCTGCTGGGTTAGTTTTGGTCACAGTACTCATAGAGAGGACTTTATTCCAGAAAGTTCCAGAAGAGGTCATGTAACTTGCTAAGAAGTAAAATTTATAATGCCAGATAGCTCAGCAGTTGTGCAAGAACAAGGGTTAATTAATGACTTCAGAATTTATGTTGCCACACAAATGTTATGTCCACACTTTTACAATTCAATAACAAAAGAGATACTAACACCTTTTCTGTACTAAAGCTTGAACAACATGTAGACTTCCTGTGCATCTGTCCATAATTTCTGTAGCAGTAGGAATGTCTCTTGCTCAACTGTGAATATTCCAGCTTTACATTTTGTTTCTATAGAGCTAATTTATATTGCTGATTGAATCTTTTGTGACATTGTGTAGGAATAAGAAACTTTCTTAACTGAAGATGTATTGCATTTAACAACCATATAAATGTAGGGAATACTGAATTTATCTCTTACACAAATTCTCTTGCTGTGAGTATACAGTTCTGTCCTTGATTGCACTTGAGCTGTGACCAGAAACAGATGAGTCTATACAAATTAGCAACTAATTCTGCAGCTTTCAGGTCTTATGTTCTAGAACTTTTGTTTTAGATTTCTGAGTACTGAGAGGTATTGAAATAACATTAACAGCAGGAATAGTTAGGTTTACCCTTTGGATAAATGTCTTTGTGTTCTAATTAGTGAGAATGGAATATTCTTTCAGAAATAGAGAGGAATTTTGGAATAGTTCAAAATGTACAATAAGACAAAAAAAGAAGGTGGAAATTATGATAGGAATAATTCTTCATTAGTCAGGTCAGAACTGAGTAATTGGCTAGGTCTCACTTTTCTCTAATTTTTTTTACAAATATTACACTTCATATTGAGCTTTGAAGGCATAGGGCAGAATATTTCCACAAAGGTCATCTGAGGACATCACCTAGAGACTGGACAGAGGGACTCTGCATTCTTCATCTTCTGGAGTTCACTCAGTAGGATTTCCCATGGTAGAGAATGGCCTGTTTTACAGTGATTGTCTTTCTCCTATAATGTAGCAACTTGTTATGTGTCTTTTTTTCTCCATCTTCTTTTTTCTTTCTTTTTCATCTCAGCCCATAAAATTATGAGATCCAAAGCAACAGTACAGCAGTGAGTGTTTCACTACTAACTCTGGACAAGCTGCTGAGCAAAGAACAACAGTGGAAGCAAGGTCAAGTGATAAAGAAAAATTCAGAGATGCTGCTTGCCACTGTAGGCAGAAAATTCTGCAGCCAAAACTGAGCTGGAGTTTAAGCTGGCAAGAAATAAAAAGACAATAAAAAGAATTTTTTCAAATATATTGATGATAAGAGGCAGTATATAAATATCATTGGCCCTTTACAGAATGAGAGTGGTCAACTCCCAAACAGGGAGAGAGACAAGGCAGAGGTATTTAATGCTTTCTTTGCCTCTGTCTACAACACAGATGATGAACCAAGGGATTCTCAGTGCCCTGAGCTGGAGGACCATGGCTGTGAGAATGATCAGCTCCCAGCTGACCCTGAAATTATGCAGGATCTGCTGCTTCAGCTGGATCCCTACAAATCTATGGGGCCTCATGGGATTCATCCTAGAATCCTCAAAGAGCTAGCTGATGTCATTACAAAACCTCTCTTCTTGACTTTTGAGTGGCCCTGGGAGTCCAGAGAGGTCCCAGCTGACTTCAACGTGGTGAATGTTGTCTCAATTTTCAAGAAGGGCAAGAAGGAGGATCGTGGAAACTACAGGTCTCTCACTCTCACTTTAGTGCCTGGTAAAGTTATGGAGAAGATTATTCTGGGAAGTATTGAAAAATATCTGAAAGACAATGCAGTCATTGGTCACAGCCAGCACAGCTTTATGAGATGTATGACAAGGTAAACCACTTAGTTGATCAAGGGAAGCCAGTTGATGCAATGTTCTTGCATGGGACAAACCTGGATGTATGGACAGACTGGGGAATGAAATACTGGATAGTAGTGCCATAGAAAGGGACCTGGGAGTCCTGGTCAATGGAAAGTTGAATATCAGTCAGGAGGGCCAATCTTGTCCTGGGAGGTGGCATCAGGCAAAGCATCACCAGCCAGCTGAGGGAAGGGATTGTCTCACTCTGCTTTGCACTGGTGTGGCCTCATCTTGAATATTGTGTGCAGTTTTGGGCTCCACAATATAAGAAAGATATTAAGCTATTTGAGAGTGTCCAAAGGAGGGCAATGAAGATGCTGCAGAGACTAGAGGAGAAGCAGTATGAGGAGCAGTTGAGGCCACTTGGTCTATTGAGCCTGGAGAAGAGGAGACTGAGGGGAGACCTCATTGCAGTTACAACTTCCTCGTGAGGGGAAGAGAAGGGGCAGGCACTGGTCTCTTCTCTGTGGTGACCAGTGACAGGACCCAAAGGAACGGCCTGAAGTTGTATCAGAGGAGGTTTAGGTTGCATATTAGAAAAAGGTTCTTCATCCAGAGGGTGGTTGGGCACCGGAAAAGACTCCCCAGGGAAGAGGTCACAGCATCAAGGCTGACAGAGCTCAAGAAACATCTGGACAATACTCTTGGGCACACCGTGTGACTCTTGGGGATGGACCAGTGCAGGGCCAAGGGTTGGACTTGATCATTGTGGATGTCTTCCAACTCATCATATGCTGTGACAGTGGACTCAATCAATTGCTTTTCCCTCAGCTGTTTCTGCATCCCACCATTTACCTGTAGAAACATGACAAAACACAATAATTAAATGGATAATCCTCTTGTGGGGAGAGGTAAATAAAAAATGTCAAGGAAAAACCTGTATGGAGATGAATTAATTCCAATTGTAAGACTCTCTCATGAAAGCCAATTGTCCACCTTCTGGGCTATGCGCTGGACATTTTTAAATGATAAGATATTCATATGAGTTGTTAAAAAGATTTCTCTCCTGACAGCTTTGAGTGGGATGGAAATGTGAGATCGATGTCTGAGCAAGCAATTAGAGTCCTTATTGCTTCTGTCTTCCAGAATAACCTTAGCATCATTAAAGGGCAATAATAAAGCAGATAAGTGTTATTCTTTGAAGATCCTTAAAATACAGGAAGAATAAAACACTGAGTGACAGAGTGACTACTTTGCTTTGCTTTGCACAAAGATGTGTTTACACTGAATAATACACATTTGGTGCAGTCACAACCTTTTTGTCTCTCAGAAGACTTGCACAGCCTGCAAACAAGCCCATTATACTAAAAATTCTTGATGTCTTGAAACTGAAAGGAAATCAATGCACTTGGGTAACACATTACATTACAAGGTACAAGTCATATATTTTATAAGTTCATTATTGGCACAAGACCCGTTAAAACATTAGTAAACTTATCATGAGTACAGACTTTCCAGACGATACTATTTCAAGTTACAGACTATTTTTTAAGCTGAGACTAATTTCTCCTGACAAATTTGTCCTACTGCTACCTAGTAGTAAAGCATTTAGGGAAGTTAACTTCACCACGAAGTTCCTTTTGTGCACAAGGTAGCACAGTCAATTGCTGCTGTTTCTTAGGGCTTTTAATGACTTTCCAGCTGTATCAGAATGCAATTTGGAAATGTTTCCGTAGGACAAATTCTTCTAGTGAATCCTTGAATTTGTTTCATGGACCTCCAAGAAAAACAACTCTCCATCCTCTTCTTAGTTTTTACTATGCTTCCACCCTTATTAATTCAAAAATGCTCACCTATTGTCTCAAGTTTACTTTAAGCAAACAATTCAAAGCCTAACTGAAATTATGAGGTTTTGAAATTAAGTATTTGTTAATTCTAATTTTGATCTAGATAGATTTGCTGGTCTGTATTTTTGACAAGTATTCATTCTCCCCAGTGTACATCATCACAGCTCAGTACTAGCCATGACCATCCTATGGGGAGCGTTGAACAAGCAAAGCTGCTGTCCAGCATGATGACCTGAACAAATTTAGGCATGAAAAGACAAAGAGAAGTTCATCTGGACTGCAAATTCATCTGTGAATGGAAAAAAAATCATGGGATTTTCAGTGCTCACCTCCCGACAGAGTGACAAAATCCTTTAACACTACATATATCAGCATTTGCTCTATTGGCAAGTGGAATAAAAATAGCATAGACAGCTTAAGGGACTCAGTGACAGATTATTGTCCCTTGACTCTACATTTGTTGAACTGGAAGAATTCAGGGAGATGGGAAGGTACAGTATGACAAGGTTTCAAGGAAGTAATAGAATTTCATCTTCAGGCTAGAAGGTGCATGCCTCTAAGAAGGCAAAATCTCCTGGCAGAATACTAGCAGGCTAGAAAGGGGGCAAAATTGACAGAACACCCAGTTAAGCTGTACTCTTGTATTAACCATACCCTTCCAAAGGCTGAGATCTCTACTTGTGGTCTCCTGAAAGCTGTGTCTCTTGAAGATATGGCACTCAAGAAAAACAGAAAGCTCTCTTGTGATGCCAGTAACAAAAGTGTGGCACTTCCCCTGGAAAATTCTACACAACAATCTGAGGGTAGATTCAGTGGTTAAGGAACATGAGAGTACATATAATAGAGGGAGGAGCACAGCAGGTTCTAGACTCAGAATGCAAGCTGTTAGGAAGGACTCTAAGGACCAAGAAATATTCCCACTATAACAAGTAGGATCTGACAGGAAGATCCAAGTTGATGACTTTTTACAGAGTATCTGAGAATGAAAGAGACCTTTCGTGGCTGTTTAGTCCAATCCTCCTGCTAAAGCTGGGTGAGTTACAGAAGGTTGCCCAAATCTGAGTTGAGTTTTGAATATTTCCAAGGATGAAGACTTCACAACCTCTTTAGGAAACAAGTTCCAGTGTTCAACTACAGTAAAAAAGTGTTTTCTTTTACTGTCTTAGAGTTTGTGTTCATTGTTTCTTGTCACTATGTGCTAACAGGAGTTTGAGTCCATCCTTTTAACACCATCCCATCAGATATTTATACACTTGAGCCTTCTCTTCTCCAAGCTAAACCAATCCCAGCTCCCTTCCTCATACAAGGATGCCCTTGATCAATCTTGTGGCCCTGGATGGATATCCACTGGATGGCCATTATCTGGATGGATGGATAATTCAGCTCCTTAAGGTAATGTCTTTCTTACATTTCCTGAAACACTGACAGTTATGACATTTCTACCAGTAGCACTTTCTGTGATGTTTAATGTCTAGCTCACAAACTTGAGGTTTGACTTCTCCTCAAATGGAGGTTTAGGAAGAAATTTTACCATGGGACAGAGTGACCAGAGAGTGGACTGGAGGATATCAGCTGAATAAAGTATCTTTATTGAAAATGTCCCTCAGACAGGCTGGACTCAGAGAATTCTTCTCTTTCCTTTTAAACAGAAAAGTTCAGGTTACACAGGAAATGTGAATTTATATACTTGGTACTCTGTAGAAACCTGACTGCCACATGATGGCATTTCCAAGGAAGTAGGAAGTATTGTTGTAATTTATTTAAAGTGTTTTTCTTCTCTCTGTCTAATGATATTTTTTTCAACTAAAATTTTGCACTGTTGCTAACAGCAGTTGACCTCAAAGAAGAGAGCATGACTGTAAGCAGTGCTGCAAGAAGCGACTAACATTTAAAGTAAAGTGGTTGAAAATGGGAATAAGTGACCCCCTATGTAAAACATCAGCAACTGTCAGCATTCTCTTTATTCTACCACTTTTTTTCTGAGTTATTCCAGAACCTCTGTGTGGTAAGCTGAAACTTGAAGGCAAGCTTCTAAAATGGATAGGAAAGTCGACCAAACAATTCTTAATAGAAACACAATCTCTCTACTGTTCTTATTTCTTGGAATCTTGCTGAGGAAGATTTTGTTAAACAGGAAAGTTGAACATTGCCAAATTACCTCTGAAGAAAGTAAGTAACCTAAAATAACTAAGAACCATTGCTCGTGTATTGACCATATATTTTATATATACTGCTGCAACACAGAACTGCAATAGGTGTGCCCAGTTTTCAGCAAACAACTCACTCCAGCACTGCTGTAAAAGAGAAGTTAACTAAGATAAAAATATTAGCAATTAGCATCTCAGAGGCTTAATAAAAAGATACCTCAGAAACTTGTAATTAAAGGGGGTCAAAATCTCAGTGGCAGCATGGCTTGGAACCTGGTATTTAGGGGCTTGACTGTAAGAAATTGAATGTTTAATGTTTGGTTTTGTGTTTTTGTACTATCTTCACCTTTTCTGTTAAAACCTGCCCAGATGAAAAACCCACAAAACCTAAGTAAGTCTTAGTTTTAGAAATGCCCCTTTTCAATTGCATAACTGCTTGTCTTATCCTGGAAATTTCCACATGAAATCAGATTATATTCCTGGGTACTAACAAGTCACTCTTTGAAAGCTACAATGAAAAATACATCAATTATTTACGTAAAAGACATGCTGGTAGGAAACAGATAATAATATAAACCTGGACAATTATGCAAAGTCAATCTAGTATTCCCTGGAAACATCTGAAGGACCAAAGGGGAGAAATTTGCTTCAGAGAAAGACAAAAAGACAGAACTAGAATGATATGAAGGGCTGATTTTCTGCATCTGGGCAATGAAAAGGCATGGCAAAATCTTTGCCATCCAGTGAGGAAGGAGACAAGAAAATCTATAGTACCTGCATGAAACAGTATTGGGTGCCAGGTCGGAGGCCATATCACATCCTTGACTAAGATTAATCACCAAGGTTCCGTATTAAGCTAAATCTGCTAACTTCAGCCATACTGGGAACTTTCCTAGACTGAAGAAAATTCTGAACATTTTTTCCAGACTTGCACCACATACATTGTAAAACCTGGACTCTTCAAGAGTCTGCCTACTGCAATTGTTCTAAAGCCTTGTTTAACAAAGGAGAATAAAAAATGTACATGTTCCCAATGACAGCTAAATCCCTGAAAATAATAGAAAAGGATGAGATGTATGAAAGAGGGAGGGAACTAAGCAATTAGCTATTCTCTGAATTATCCTAAGTAGAATGATCAGAACCAGAAGATCATTGTGCAGCATTTTACAGTTAACCTGAGTAGGGACAGGACGGTGTTGTGCTGTGTACCACTTATTGCTTGGCCTTCAGGACAGTGTCATGCTGTGCATGTCCCTGTGCCACAGTAAAAAGTCATCCAGTTAATAGTAACAGGGGCTATGGGCAGCTCCCACTCAACAGTAGCTACACCACCTGTCTGTCCTCACCTTTATCTGTAAAGTGCAGCAACAAGTTCTCATGAGAACATTTTATGTGGAAAGAATAGAGTTGTTTTCTTTTAAGAAAATCCTGCTAGAGCTTGAGAGCCAAAATGCTATATAATCTTTCCATGGATGGGATCTGCACAGTGTGCTCTGTCCTGATTGGAGGTCTGTCAATGCTGTGCAACTCAGAGTTTCTAGCATCTGAGGAGATGTAAAATTATCTATACTATCCTCTCTTTCTTTACAGTGTTAACTCAAATGAAAAGTCTTTCAACAGATACTTTGCAGAGTCTGAATGTTTTTCCTACTGGGATCATAATGAAAACCAACACCTCCTGGGGCAATATTGTAAGAATACATCAGTGAGAAGGTGATAGGTCAGCAAGGGAACAGACTGGTTTGTTTAAGAATTCAACATAATATCTATTGTAATGCAATATAACATTTTAATTAAAATTATCATCTGCCTCAGGATAGCCAAAATGACTTCAGGTGAGTGACTAAATGCCCACATTTCTCAGTTCCACACAGGAATACTCATGTTTTCACCAAACCTACACCTCAAGTTTTGCTTTGTGCAAGAGAAACGTTACATAAAACTTTTCACTAAAATCTCATTCACTAGAAGATTGATATGAACTCCTTCAGGAAAGCCACAATGCATACTGTCAGCCCCCAGAAATGTTTGAGATAGACCTGCCTTCTTTCTCTGTTTTCATTTCTTTTGGCTGGTCAATGGAGAAGGAAGGAGGCAGGAAGCCTGTGTCTCTGCTGCTTGTCAATGATTAGGCACAGCCCAATATACTCGACTCCACTGAGAATGGAACTTTTGGAATTCAAAAATACCATGTTTTACGTCTGGTTGCTTACAGGACCTTGTTCCCTGCTTCTTTCTCAGTGGCTCTGTAAATTCACGTCTGTGCCTTTCCTTCTCCCCTCCAGGCCATATTATACATTTTTCTTTTTTTGTAAAGTACTGCTGCAAGGCTCAGTCTTTTCATATTTGGAAAGCTTCTGTATATGCCTGCAGCAGCAAACCTGCTGGCAGATTTTACAAGGCAGAAGTGCATCAATTTCCCAGTTATAAAGTGGTTTCCTCCTGAGGGATCCTCAGTACCAGCTCATTTCTGTATCAGGCTTGGCATTCTGAAACCTGAAGCAGTTTCCCTTCCACCAGATGTCTTTTAAATAATTTCCAATTTAACCTGGTATCACTTTGGCACGATGAATACTTTTTTCAAAATTTATTTTTGCTCACAGTCATTTGTTTCATTTAAATCGTTTTTCAACCTGTCCACTTTTCCTTCTATGCCAATGGGTTTTTTGTCAAAAAGTATGGCATAATGTCTGTTCCATTAAATAATTAAGTATTCTAATGATGTTAATGAAAGTCAGGCAATGCATGTGCTCAGTGTTGCACCAGGCCAGCATTTCAAATAAGTGGTTCAGACAAATCTTACTCTCTTCCACTCAACAGATAACAGCTTTAAAACAGGAGTTGGGGGTCTACACTGGTTTTCTAAATGTGAACATTACCAAACTTGGACAGCATTTGGATACAGGTTCTTCGTTGGATTCAACAGCTTCTAACTTAGTAGTGAATTCATCAAAACCCTGGAAACACAAACTCATGAGCTTTGAGAAGTGCACATCAGGCCAATGGTCCAGTAATTTCTTTGTAATTCTGTATTTAGTGAGAAGCCGTATGTCCTTAGTGAGTAACCATATGCCCTTTCAGAAAGTGTAACCATCCACTGGACACAGCCTTCCTTTTAACAGTATTTACATTAGAGCTTTTGTAGCATTCCATATGGCCACTATCAGGGTCATTTTTGTCTCTTGGCTTGGAAACGTACACTGAAAACCACTTTTGCAAAGGATTTTCTTTCTTATTATTTAGACAGGCTATCCCCTGGCTGTGAAATCAGTTCTTTGGCTACCTCACAAAAAAAAAAAGTTTTCCACAGAGTTGCTCCAAAATAAATTCTAAATACTTACAGTAATTTAAAAGAATTACTAAGCCACCAATCTTCCAATAATGTTGTTCCCCTACCCAAAAATAATTTTCAAAATATTTGTTGCTGTGCACATTATTTTGTGCTTCTGAGCTGGTGCACCTGTTTGAACCAGTCACTGTTGCAGTCTGGGAGGCTCTTTACACAATTTTGAAGGTGACAGATAAAAATCTAAACATTGATGTTATGCTTCTGTTCTGCTTCTTCGTTTCTCGATCTCAGCTTTGAGTGTGATGCCTCTTGAGGCCTCTTGCAATCATTCTACAAATTATCCACTGAGCATAAAATCTGTCTATATATTTTTCTGTGTATTTACACACAAGTATATATGTGCATGTGTATGTATATGCATATTTTCATACACAAACACCTGGCTGAAAAATTTGACTGCTAAGGCTTTTCAGAGCTGTCTCAGGTCTTTCTGTGTTTAGTTACTCTTGCCCACACTGGCAGGTAGCTTCAGATTAACATTCTCAGGCCTTGAATTGCTTGCAAAGTGTTTCATTTCCTCAGGATTAGGTGAAACACTTGGTTCATAGACAGTGAAAGATAATTCTGTTTCCTCTTGAAAGACTTCTATTGTTGCCTTGATGCATCACAAAGATTTTGTTACTCTTTACTGGTCTACTCACCTCCACAGTGTAGAACTACCCAGTCTAAATAGACTCCATATCTGCTATTTCCACCCTTGTCAGTTAAAAAAGGTGTTAATTTCTGCTATAAACTATGACTAGTTTCCAGCTTGGGCAGCTGTTGTTTTATTTCTTGGTCACAGTATGTTTTTATCTTGCAGGGGTTTAAAATTCTACAGTTCCTCTACTTTTGTATTAATCAGCTGATTAGTGGGTGAGTATTCAGGTTTACCCACAGTTTAACTGTTGCTCAGAGGTGTTAGGGATGCCTTCTGTTGGGCCACACTGGTAGTCCTTTGCAGACTTTCAACCACAGTTACCGTTACTCTTGCTTTTGTTCCTTTCTCCCTTATTATTCCACCTGCAGAATTTCCAGCGAAGTGGCTATGATACAGTGCAGTGTTATATTTTCTCTCTCTCACTTTCTCTCACTGGAGTGAAAAAAACTGAACTGGAAACAATTTTTCTAAGTGTCTGAATTACAATATTCCAGTAAAAGTAAGTAGCTGAGCCACATTATTATTATTATTATTATTATTATTATTATTATTATTATTATTATTAATAATAATAATATTAATATTATTATTATTAGTGGTGGTGGTTTTTGTTGTTGTTGTTGCTGCTGCTGCTGTTCTTGTTATTCCTATTTACTTAATAGTTTTGTCATCTTTCTTTAACAGCTTCTCCCTTCCCCTTTATCATGTCCTCTTTTGCTCTTTAAGCAGTAAAAAAAATAGAAACTGGGAATGCCCAAAAGAGTCATGGCAGCAATCTACCTCCATGGGAGAAGGGATTTGCCGTAGGGGAAACAGACCTCTAGTAGGAATGAATCCATGCGCTTCAGTGATAATAACTGAAGTTATTTTCAGCAGAGCTGTTTCTCACATTATTTCTTTGCTGTTTTGCCGTCAGGGATAGCCAGCCACTCAGAGACGTAGCATCTTCTTTGGGTGGTTATGAAAACAGCAGATGCCACCAGTGCTTTTCCACTGGGACTGAATGAAGTGTTTGGTAAACAGAGTAGTCCTACCCAAGGCAAGTTTTATATTATATTGAGAGGTAACTGCCATTCCCTTCCTGTCTTTCATCAGTTCACAGTCTATGAAATAGTAAAACTGGCAACAATTTACATAACGCCTTTCATCTAGAAGCATTCCGAGGCCTTTACAGAGATCAACCTTCCCTGCTGTTAATAAGTAAGAATCCTTGGAATCCAGTAACACTATACGAAATCACGGTACAGGAAGTAGAACACTAACAAAACTTCCATGACCAGACTAGGTTTGAAGGTATTTAGCTATACACTGATCACACTTTAGCAGAGGGTACAGGTTTACTGTCTTGAAGAAATAAATCTTCTGAACAACCCAACAGAGCTGTTCCATCCATGTGCTTCAAAATTGCTCTTGAGACATATACACTTTGGCAACAAAAACTTATTCAACTTTCATACACTATACTTACTTAGCCTGCCAGTAAACTATTTCATATACCTTCTTATTGATGAACCCAGACAGGAAACTGTGTCAAAATAAAACCATTTGCTAACAATCAGTCATTCAATCAAGCATGATAAGCAGATACTTGGTACATAAAGTAAAAAGACACTGTCATTGTCCTGAATAAATTACAATGTAAGCACAGAGATAAATGACAGTGTAAACAGTACCTTTTTCCTTGAAGGCAGAGGAAGAAAAACGAAAGTATTTAAATGCAGCAAAAACATAATAAGTACTAAACTATTCCTTAAGTATAGAGGGACTACCATGAAAGAAAGACATTATAAAGATAGGTTTACCTGCAAAGGGCTCCATTTGATCACTACTCTTGTGGATTTTTTTTTCTATATTATTAAAACTGAAAGTTAGAAATTCCAAAGAGATGATGAAGATGTAAAAATGGGTGACATAAATTAGAAGATGGATTAGTATTGGTGAGAAGGAGGGAAGGGGGGGTGGGGATGGGGGGCAGGAAATGTGATAAAGACATTAGAGCAAGGAAGAAAAAGTCTATACAGCATGACAGGCTCAAGAAATCACCTGAGGAAAGAGCTAGTAAAAGTATGGGAGACTGTATTTCATATTCAAATAGATCATCAGGTATATCCTTTCAGGTATTTGTACTCATCTATTTATTTTGTTTCCGGCGTGATATCTTTAGAACTAAGTATTTGCAACCTGGAGGATTTTTTTAGCAGTCACTTTAATTTTTCTACAACTGAACTGGGTATTATAGAAGTATTAGCGTGCTATGCTACTCCAAGTCATCTAGGTCTAATTCTTGTTGCAAACCTAAAGGACGCAAAATATTTGAGGGGAAAACGCCCACCACCTGCAATATTTGAAACAGGGCAGGTAGGAGATGTCTGCATTGGGGAACTTGGAGGGATTCCACTAGGCTCAGAAACATCCTTCTGTTATTTGACAATTACTGAAACTTTCCTCTTTTTTAGGCTGGGAAAAAAAAGTCATCATCAGTAACATGCTAACTAGTAGCAAAACATGTCACTGTAATAGTCTGTGGAAATCAGTGTCTTCATTAGTGGGTTCTGCCTCCGACTATACCAAGCACTGTACTTGTAGTGCTGAAGTTTAAAGCTTTGCTGCCATCTGCAGGGCCTTATCCTTCATATCATTTCAAACTTTGTGAATATTCTCTGGAAACTTCCCCATCCAGAATCACACTGTGGTCAATGTGTCAAACTCCATCATGACTGTTTTGTTTATACCACCCTCACTTGGACTCAAAAAAATCCAAATACAAATGGTAAGCTTCAAAGAAGTCAAAGATAAATTTGGTCTATACTTGTAATTTCACTACAATTGCATGCTTTTTTTTGCTTTTTTTTTCCTTTTTTTTCCTATTTTACTATTTCCTTCTTGTGAGCTGATTTCTATTAACTGCACTATTAACTTATTATGAAAGTCTGCAAACCTGATAAAAAAATTAATTTATTTGAACTTCTGCTCTATAAAGAGAGGTGGAATTGCCTCTTGACTTGGAACAATCTTGCTCTCAGATCAATGTTAATATTAAATGTGCTCATTTACTTCATCCTACCTCTACATTTTAAGAAAGTACATTACATAATAATGAACAAAAGAAGTATCCAGGTTAGGAAAGGGAAAAGGTTTCCTGGAATAACCAACTTACTATTTGATGCAAACAGGGGCTAAAGGAGCTGACCAGTCCGTTACCACTGTTACCAGTGACTTATGAGACTAACTGCAATTTATACTGTCTTCACCAAAAGAAATGGTGAATGTTGGCTAGAAAGAAACTAGGGATATGATCAAGTGAAGACAAAAGGACAGAAACAGCTATAACTGAAATGACATTCAGGACTAGAGCAGTAGTGCAGTAAATTTAGTGCTAGAGTTACACATACATTAAACATAAAATGACATGTAAACCCTTAGAATACTAAAACAAGATGAAGAACTATTCTGCTGACACACATATTTTTCCAGGAACTGAAGTGAGAATAACAGGTCTGTTGCTCCTTAGACTTCCCTTATGCCTTTCTTCTCAACTGGAACAACACTGGCTAGCTTCCAGTCAGCAGGGACCTCTCCAAACTCCCAAGATCATTGATAGGTGATCAAGAGGGGTCCAACCACAACATTTTCTAGCTTCTTCAGTATTCAGGGATGAATTTCATCTGGCCTCATGAACTTGTGCCCTTCCAGCTGATACAGCTGGTCCCTTACAATTTCAGTGTCCACAAGTGGAAAATTATTATCGCAGATTCATAGTCCTCCAGCTCAGGGGATGAGATAGACCAGGGTCTATCAGTATTATTAAATACAGAGGCAAAAAAATAATTGAATTCCTCTGCTTCATCTTCATCCCTTTTAGCTAGATGACCATCTTCAACAAGTAGTAGTCCAATGTTTTCTTCACATCCCACTCTTGCTATTAGAATACTTTGAAAAGCCCTGACTGTCTGACACAACACTGGCCAATTTCAGGTCTAGTTGAGCTTTGGCTTTTTATGTCTTCTCCCTGCATACACAAACCACAGCTCTGAACCACACGTTCTAGGCGTTTAATACTGGAAAGAAAACTAAAGAGTTCAAGTATAAGAATGAGAATGTTTCAGGTTTGATCCTTCTACATCTCAGTTCTAAGAGAAAAGCAAATGAGGCAGAGTAAGCAACTCCTGCTTTTACAGACACTAAGAAAAAATTTACCTTTCTCTTCACCTGAAAGTACTAGCTGCTGAGGTACCATTTTCCTACCCTGCACAAGAGCACTGAAGACACATAGATTTTTTGCCAATTCCATCCAAGTTCTGACTATCTTTGGAATCTAACAGATTGATTTGTTTCTCACTTTGAGAGTTCAGTTTCAGGTGATTTTCTGACTCCACTTGGGGTTTTTTTGGCAGGGTTGTCTATACAGCATTTAGCACAAGATCACTTTAATAACATAAATAAATAAATATTTAGGATAGACAGAAAAAAATTTCTTTATGTGAAATAAAGATAAGGTTAAGTAACCCTCACTTTCAGATTTGTTTTATTTGAAAACCTTTTCTTCTCAAAGTTCCTAATTTTGTGAAGAGCAGCAACAGCATCTTGTGGCTGACAAACTTCAGTTTTTGAAGTATTTGAGGTTAAAAGGCATTAGAAACTAGCATTGAAATTTTATTTCCAGATTTATGTTCTTGTGATACAATCATTAGGCATTATATCCTTGAACCTCCTGTCAGAAAAAGCCCCCTGGAATCATAGCAAATCTCATAATCTTTCTATTGTACTGGTAACATGGGCTAGAGCTCCTAAGTAACTGAAATAAGTGTAAAAGCATCATTGTTAGGCTCTGAAGCCCTCAGTCCTAAGAATGTGTTTCTCCATATGTTACCTGGGACTGAAGCAAAGCTGTCCCATAATTTTTCTATTAGTTCAAAGTGAGCATGTGCTCTGACATGTCATCTCCACAACCTGCAGTTGCTTCAAAAATATTCGTCTGCTATGGTGTGGGTCCTCCATGGACAGCAGTGACTATTCTTCTCTGCCATGGAGCACATTTTCCTCATCTGACCTTGGCATCCCCTCTGTTGTTCCTCACTCTTTTTGTTCCCTTCTCCTCTCTCCATCTAATGTTTTATACCCTTTTTAAACACATTTCCACAGAGGTGCCACCTGCTCAGCTGTGTCCTGCAGTAGGTCTGTGGTGCTGGTCTCTGCAGCTGTCTGTGTCCAGCACGGGGCAGACCCTGATATCTACCCACAGAGCTCACCACTGCAGCCTCCCTCTGCCCTGCTACCTAAACCTTGCTACCTACACCCAGTGTGAAGTGACATTTTAAATTACATGAAATTACCTTCAGCTCATACACCTTTTGTTCCCATACCCTTTTCTCTAGATACAGACTAAGTTTATGCAGTGAAGGGATGACTGTGTGTGGGGCACTGTATGACACTTGTTAGAGAAAATGGCAGGCAGATAGCGCTGCAAATAGGAGGCTGGGAAAAAAGAGTTTTATGATTTGTGCAGTTATCAAAAATTATTGTTTTAGGTTGTTCAAAGAATCACCAGCAATGGTGCCAGCAAAAGCAGGCTTAATATTAAAGTGAAGGCATGACAAAGTTAACTGGCAAGGTTCACTCTACTACTTACTACATGGCTAAAGCACACAGAAAAAAATGGGACTAAAATATAAAATTAATCAATTTAAAACAAAAATCAACAAAAAATTAACTACATGGAGGCTAGAGGTAGAAAGGGGTAAGGAGAGAAAAGCTTAAGGATAAAAGGAATCAGAGAAAACCTCCCAATGAGTCACAAGGTTTAGAGTGGACTCCCTGTTGCCAAACATACTTGGACCTGACCAATGGTTTGGGCCTAAAGGTTTTAACAGCACTTAATCGATACCTCAATTCACACAATTTAGCAAGATTCTTTTGAATTTACTATTTCAAAACAGTAACTCACTTATAGGCCCAAGTTCCTTAGAAAATCTAAGCTACTTAAGAATCCAAGAGAGCAACATTCATAGTACATTTGCTACAGCGTATTTACACCTGCACACACACCAGCATAAAGGAGTATGGACAAGGTATATATGTGTGAAAAATTCCTCTTGAGTTCAGTGAAGTACTCACTTCAGATGCCTTTGCATCTTCTCCATGGCCAAAGGGTTGACCCTGGGCTCCACCATGGACATTCAGCAGCAGCCCTCAAAGTATAGCAAAAGTGAGAGTTGCTGGGTCTGAGAGGTGTCCCACTCACAGGAAGGTTGCTGGGCACAGCTCACTGCAGTCCAGGAGAGCTCAAAGGGCCTCACTGAGGACCACTGTTTATATGGTCACAAAAGAATTTACTTCAGTCATAGTCATTTTCCATCCTGACCACAATTCAGGTCAGTAACTTTCTTTGAAAGTTTGACAACAAAAATGTCATTCCACTTGGGTTGTTGTTCAGTCAAGAAAAATCAGTTTCCAGGGCTGTTTATTGAAAAACAGGTTCTCATTAGACAGCTCCCAAGTTCCTGGGAACAGACAGTGTATCTGGTAAACTCAGGTGGAGCTTAGCCCAGGTGCTGTACATCAAGGCCTAATGAGCATTTCTGAGATCACAGTGTGCCCCAAGGAGTGGGGTGGAGTGGGGTGTTGCACTGGCAAGCAATAAAACTGCTCTCTGCAGAAAGAGATTTAATCCCAATCTTTGCCATAGAATTTATGAACAGTACTTAGCAATTATTAAAACAAACAAACAAAACCAAAAACTGACCAAGTTCTCTAAGCTAGGGAGACATTTTTCCTCCAAGAAAGCTAACAAACTGAATGAGTACACAATCACATCTTTAACCACTGAGACAGATGCTTAGAACAAGCTAGATACTCTAGGTATGACAGGAGATAATAAGGAGCATGGCCTAATCCTGGGAGCATTTACACATAGTGAGCTCAGGTAATCGCTGGCTGAACTCTACCGGAGCTTTCTAGCGCAGACTAGAAGTGCACTGTTGAGGTGGCCACACCACAGCTCTGCACCACATTGCATCAAAGGTAACAGGCTCCATAGAACTGAACTGGCTCCTCACAAAGTCTGAAGTAATGTCTCTGCATCCTCAGCATTGTGAATCTGCAACCCAGATAAATCATCCATACATAATTAATAACTGCATTTTTAGTCCAAGGATGCTCAGCTTGTTCCTATATTCATGTCCTTTTTTTCCAGAACACTTTTTTTTTCTGTGCCCTTTCTCTACTGCACCCCAACCCCCCTATACATACATATTTCCCTCCTCATGCCCTGCCTTGACCTCAAATTTTCTACTTCCATATATAAATTGGCAAATAAAAGCTACTTGTTCAACCTTGAGCACACCTTCTCTCTCTGAGAATTTAAAACTCAGGATTAAGTATCTCACTTCTGGTCTGGAGAATTTGCTTAAGGTTCCCATTATGTTCTTTAAAAGCTGCAATGTAATTAAAGCATTGTCTATGTTAGGAGTCAGGACATCTTCAAAATGTGAAATGATTTGCTTAAATAAAAACATTTGTTCTATGCTTGAGTTTAATGCTTTATACCAAAATCAATATGAATGCAATGTAAATCAGAACAGAGAATTCTACCACCTGGAGAATCTTAGCTCTGTTTTTCAAGACTTCAGACTATGTAGTAATCATTTCCTTCTAAAAAACAAATCATATTTTTACTGTCCATATAGTCAACACTAACAATCCAAGTAAAAATAGATCACTCTCCAGTCTCTGTAACTGGGACAAGACCTGTCTATTTGAAGCAGGAGTAGCTTGCTTAAAGGTGTTAGGAAGACTTCCCAAATTTTCAGTTACCAAACTAATATCACGTATTGGCTCATGAAGTACAGTGTTATTTACATTATTTTCAAATGCAAATGGCAATGTATCCAGCTGAAAACTGATTCCTGAGCTGAAATCACTTTCCACTTCCCAGTCAACTAAACCAAGCATGCTTTCCAGGTAGGGCAGTTGTTCATTCAACCCTAGGTCTGGATTAATGAGTTTAGGATGATTTCCCACACACAGATGCTAACATTCTGATACTCATACCTGATACAAGCCATAATTTTTCAGCAAATTTCAAGTCAATTCGACAAGCCACATTCAAGCAAATCCAAAAAGAATACACAGCAGCACTTCATTAATCTATCCCTGCTGCCTATTTTTTTCCATCAGCTTGGTTGTCAGGGCTCCCACCTACAACCCTGCTTCATGTCACCATGGGCCTTAACTTTCTGTACATGTAGCATGTCCATTATTTTTTCTACATGCTATGATTACTGTATGTTTGCTGCAGTGAGTTAATGAAGTGAATTTGTACTACTTTTGTGTTGCAGATGTGGTGTCTTGGCAACAGTCATTCCTGCTTTTCCTTCTGCAGATGCTTTGCTGACTCACCAGTTCATTCATGCAGCAGCTTTATTTGGCTGTGCAGCACTTGTGAATACCTATATATAGCCTTTACTTCTCCTTCCTTGGAGCACTGAACTATACAACTTCCAGAGGATGAAATAATCCTGGACCCTTTACAGGACATGGGCTGATATGGGTATGGCAGATAAAATTAAGGTACAGCAAGTGAATGTGTGCAAAATGTCAAGTCAATAACTGAAGAAGAATTTTTGTTGGTTTTTTTTTTTTTATTTCCAACTGTGGATGTTCTATAATTTTCTTCTATGAACAAGCAAAATTCACATGAATTCTCTAAAGATCGTGCCATGCCATGTTATTTGAAAAAGAGTTACTAGTAGTAAAACACTGTAAAATAACCAACATGGATTTTAGTAAAAATTTGAAGGTTTTAAGCTGTGGAAACGAGATCTGTACTAAATTTTTAAAATACAAATTTTTGTGGACTGACTTGTTCATATTATATGAGTCACTAAAAGAGAAGATGTATTATTCTCCCAGGTGGACTGGTATTTTACACACAAAACCACAAGAACAATCAGTTATACAATATAGATACAAAGAGGTAAGTAACACATGTATCATTTTATTGTAATTTTCACTTTTATGTTTCTTCTTCCACATTTCTCTGCTTATATTGCTTCTGCTACTAGCAGTTCTTTGCATTACTTCTTGAAATCTCAGTAATAATTATCTTGCCTTAATAATCTGTTTGGTCAATGGAAATGCTATCAAAACAAAACAAAAATTAATTGACTAAAAAAGCTGCAGAACTTTGTTCAGAATATACTGGCCTGAAAAAAGAAATGGCAGAGTTAGGAGGTAAAATATAACTAATTAAATACTTCCTTATCTTTTAGTTGCTTTCTTTTGTAAATTTGACTTATTTGATATCCAGTCTTTATTCACCAGATGACGTTTATCAATTCCTGTAGTACAACCATTAATGTGACACAGAGTAATACAGCTGCCAGCTTCAGTCTCTGACCTCAGTTTGTCTCTCATATAGAGCATGATGAAAATGTCTGGAATATCTTCTCATTCCCTGAAGATATGTAAGAAATTCTCTTCCAAACAAAATAGCAAACTAAACTGCCCAGTGACATCAGTATTTGGATGAGATTGCTCTGGACAAAGACCTAGGAAACTGCTGGAATTCTCATTCTTCCTTTGTGGGTTTTACACATAGAGAAACAAAAATGCAGAAGTCTAATATGTATAAAAATGAAGTGAAATCACAAAAAGGACCTCACAAGAGTGCAGCAACCAAAAAAACCCCCAAATGCTGAAATTTACTACCTTGTGGAATTAATCCTTAAAAGTAGTGAAGTGTATTGAACTGTGGAGCAAAAAAACCAGATTTGAGCCAGTGCTGGAGAACATAGAACACTAACCTGGGAACAGTGTTGCATGAACAGTGATAAGAAGAGGTATTCTGTGCTGAATAACTGAGTTACAGATGTAGTGAACACTATGGATTTATCTCTAGAATGAGGAAAATCAGTCCTTAGATATCAGTTCTTCATAGACTATTGTTTTAACTTCCTTATAATGCTCCTATAAAGAGCATGAGAGTCAGTCAGACTTTGACAATCATCTGTGGACAAGCTGTGTATAAATGATTGTCACAGAAGAGTTCATAATGGCAATCCTAATCCTTGAAAATGGCAGTAAGACGTTCTGCCATATCATTCTGTAAACACAGCTGAATAGTTTTGCAAAAAGGCTATGGATTTCCTCACCAAAAAACCCCCTCTCTGTCTAGCGCAGCACAGTTTGCTGTTGCTTCCATAGTTCCTCTTCTGGGTGCAAGTGGCACACCTATGATGAATTTTGCAATTCAATCATTATGCCAATATTCTGCCCTTTAAAGCTGGCTGTTGTGCAAGAAAATTCCCAGAGGCTAGACTTGTAGGCCAAGTGGAAAAGAAAGTGTTTTCTGGAGAAAATGAATATGTTGGATAGTGCCACTTCAATTTTGCTCAAGTAGAATTCAAGACAGCTGCTCTTCTCCTGGAACTGCCCCTTTTCTGACATTGTAGAATCTCTGCAGTAAGATGGGTTCTGTCTCTGGAAAAAGAAGAGGTGGATCTCATCAGCTAAAACTGGTGTATTCCTACATGTCCAGGAGTTGAATGGATAACTTTTGAACTTACAAAATGTGTCGCATAGAGAAATTGCTCCTGCAGTTATGGAATAAATAATAAGACAATTAAAAGAAGTGAAATTATGCATTTTATAAGGAAGAAAAAAAAAACTTGGCAACATGCCCAGCTCTGCTGTATATATGTGAGATTCATAAACATTTATTTCATTACACTGACATAATTCCCCCAAATGACTAGAAAAGACAGTTAAAAAGTCAATTGAGATGTTAGAAAAAGAAGATATATTGATCAAAGATAAAAAAACCCAAACATTTAGCTACTCTACAACAGTGTTGATATTACTCTCTCATGCTTTTGTTCCCAAAATTTTCAATGTAATCAATATCTTCAAATCATTTATACAGGAAGAAAATTAATTTTCAGTTCCTGGACACTATTCTGTATCCTGGCATAATTTAGGCATTCTCAACTCCTAAAATCTTTCTCACTCACAACTGTGCTTTCACTACAGCTTTCATTTGAAGTACAATCACCAGATTCTGTCCCTATTTCAGCATTCTGCTTCATCTCCTATCCCACAGAATCACAGAATGGTTGCGGTTAAAAGGAACCTCTGGGGATCATCAGGGCCAAACTCCCTGCTCAATCAGCGTCACCTACAGCTGATTTCCCAGCACTGTGTCCAGAGAGTTTTTAAATATCTCCAAGGATAGTGACTCCACAGCCTCTTTGGGCAACCTGTGCTCAGTCGTCCTCACAGAAAATAAGTTACTGAGTAAGCCCTGAATTACTGAGTAAGTACAAATTCTTTTTCCTTCCTTCTCCAGTGATTCTTTCACCACAGCCATGAGAACTTCAAGACTTTGGTAATATCAGATTCCCACACTAAGGAGGTGAATTACTGAATTGCACAGAAACAGATTAAATTAGCAGTGTTGGCCAGCACTGAGGAATTCAATCATCTAGGAAGCCACATCTTCAGTGAAAACCTTCCCTGCTATTCTGTATTTCCCACACATAATTATCCAGAATGAAAGCATTTTCAGACATAAGCAAAGCAATCTGTAGATTTCATTGAAGCTTATTAAGTCTTTGAAAATTTATTATTAAACATATTATCTGCCCATGGTCAATATTTACAGAATCTGCTTTATGCTTGTGTAGTTACCTTTGTCTTGATTAGCTCAAAGCACTTTATCAACAGCTCCTTAAGCCTCACAGAAACTTGCAATGAAGGAAACATAGCATTTACGGGGAGGGGGGGAACAGAACATGGTCATTCTAGAACTAAATGCCTAAATATCACAACTTGAATTTGGATTTAATTTAAGAAGTGTTAAGTATGCATGTAAGTGACTTTAAAAGAACCAGAAGACAATTTATAGAGCTTTAAAAAAGTATTTATATTTTATCATATGAATGCATAAATGCCTTACAATACATTCCCAGGTTAAACAGAAGTTGACTGTCATCTTTAGAAAGTATAGGGAAAAAAATCCTACCTCTTGGGGTACCTTTCATCACACTTGCCTAAAGGCCTTCACTGGATAAACAGATTTCACTGGAATGAAAAATATGCAGTGTACAGTGACAAATCCCTCCTATTCTTTTGGAACTTTTCAAGAAAATTCTAGAAGATGAAGTGAAGGGAGAAGGCTGCTCTCAACTGAAACTGCTGAAACTGCAGGGAAAATCTAGGTCAGCAAAGTGCAATTACTAGAGCTGGGTAAGCAACGGAAAAAAATACACTATCATTAGAGAGGGAAAAAAGGCTTTAAAGTGCAAAAATAAATGAGAATGCTTAAACAGCCCCAAAATATATGTTTCAATGTGATTATTCACACTTTATATTCTAAACAGGAAATATGTGAGTAAGCTGCACAATTGACAATTACAATGCAGAAACCGTAGTACTTAGGCATTGTACTACTTAGGCACTGAATTAATGCTATAATTTGAATCATGAATATCCACAACAAATTGTTCACAAAATATTCATGCAGGGAAAACATTTTCCAAATAAATTTTCAAACTCAGGCAATAAAGTTACATGAGAATTTTCTGAACATTTTCTGAGCAGAAGAAAAAAAATTAATGTACTGCTTAATTTAGCCACAAGAAATAGCCCCTTATTTTGTTATTACTGACTAGATTGGCAAGAGCAACAAAAACTTTAATGGAACTGAGTATTAACATTTCATTGTAAAATTTATTTGAATAGGAGCATTTAAGGATTTCAAAATTGCTGTAACTTGCAAGTCTATCTCATTTTACACAGCTGATTTGGACTTATTACTACCACACTGGAATAGCCCTGGCCTAAATACTCTTCTAGGGAGAGGAGAACTATATATCCTACGGGAAGGAGATGTTATTTCTGTTTTGAAAACCACTTGAATGCTATTAGAACTATTGAAATAGATTTCCTCCCAGGTCAGTAGGTGTAAGATATTGTGTGAAACCTAGGTGGGGGCCATCCTACCAGCAATTGGTAGAAACAGGATCAAGTAAGAGACTTCAGACCAAAGCAAGCAAACTAAGAATACATTTATTTTTGCAAAGATATTTATTGGTAGCTCCATTTTAATATGCAAAATATAACATAAAAGATTTAGAGGTAATACCTAAAGACTTTGGGGTGAGTTTCAATAGACCCTTACTCCTCTTTTCTTTACTTTCTGTTTTGTAAATATTTATTCTGAAACCAAAAAATGCTATGTATCCATTTCCTATATGTCTAGTGAATCCTACACATATCCAGTACACATAGATGCTAGAAAGAAACATTACTAGCAGTTAGACTGTGGAACACTGAACTGGACTATAGTCCATCAGCTGAGATCTTATCATTGCTTAGGTACAAAAAACAATTCCAGATTTCTGTTTAAAATTGCACATATTTTGGCTAACAATAATAATGATGTCTTTTCCTGGAACCAAGCCAAAGAGAAGTCTGAATACTATTGTATCAAACATGTCTAGTGCTATATCTGTCAAAATATCTTGCCAACTACTGTGGAAAGAGGCAATATTAAAAGCAGTTCAGATTTAATGGGCCACTGTTTTTTTCTAAAATATATCAATTATATTACTGCCCCTTAAACCTAAGACTAGGTTTCATTCAGAAAGGGATATTTTATGCTCTCTTGCACAGCTGTATTCCTGTGAACAGCTGTTTTAGTTCCAAGAGATTAAAAAGATTACATTTGGGATTTTAAACGTAAGCACAGCATCCTTTCTTCCTCCCTTTGGGGCATTCAACATTGCACTTCCTGTGAAAGAATTGTGTTTCAGATACTAATAGTATATCTCAAACCTGACCTGTAATGCCTTACAAAAACATGTTTTAGGGCTCATACATCTTTGCATGTTCCTGTCACATCTTCTCCTTTTACATCCTTACACTCTTCTAACATAAAATAACCCTGAGTTTGCAGTCAAAATGTGATGTTGAATGTGGGTTTACACAAGCCAGGTCCATCAGCCACCCTTAACTTAATACTTCTACTCTACAGGCCTACATCCTTATCCCATTTTTACTATAACTGATAATTTACAGAAGTGCTAAATTACATCTGTATATATAAGGAAATCTAATTAGTAACACTCATGCGCATTAGACAGGTGGATCTGTGCAAGCTAGTGAAGGCAAAGTATAAGACAATGAAGAACCACTGAGATCTAGAAGCTGAGGGCTTTCAGCCAGTTTTAGATTGTTTGCTGCTAAAAAATTATTTCTGAATTTCCATAATGAGATGATCCTGTATCTTCCTAAAATGCATAAGATTCTTAATTCTTTTTGGCTAAACCCATAACAAAACTCATCCAAGATTGCCATACACAAGAACACTTAAGTATATAACAAATGAAAGCTTAAAAGTCAACTGAAAATAAATATAAACACATATGCCCCTGTGTGAATGTTCTTTTTGATTATATTTCCTTCCATTTAACTAAATTATGCAGATGCATTATGACTAGATTCAACCATTAAAACCCCATAACACAATCATGCAAAAGGAAATATCTGTAGATTAAAAGTGTCAGAAAAGACACTCTAGAAAACAGCATATAGCGGAAGCATGCACTATGCAGTTACAGCAAGACAGAGGACTAGAAAGAAAAGCAAAAGATTCTGTCATCAAGTGGCTTGACATAAAAGAGTCAAAACAAATCAGATTGACAGGGGCACAAAATGCCATTAGGACAAGGCAGCAGCAAGATCATGGTAGAAACAGGCATGGCCTGTTGATGTTCACTTATTGACTCTCAATACAGGTAGAGTACTCAGCTGTCATAAAAATAACTCCTCCCATATAGTTACTACCTAAAAAAAATGGCCTGTAATTCAGACTGAAGTTTGAGAAAGACAGAAAGCATCATAATTATCCAAACAGCTACCTAAGCATTCTCTTAAGATTTAAGAGCTTTTATTTTGCAGATGGTTTTGCGGTTCTATGTTTATAAGTCTCTGTGGTACTTGCTGTCTGGTTACCTTGTGACCCACTGCAGAACCATCCTGAGCCTGTCCTAAATCACCTACTTCTTAACAAACAGCAACATCCCCGACACTATTTATTTCCTGCTCTCAGATCCCTGAGAACACTGAGACCTTATTTAACCTGATCAGCTTCACTTAGGAACCCCCTTTAAACTTTCCACTCTTGCACACAGGAGTCTTATTTAAGCTCAGACCAACATATTTAGCCTCAGGTTAAGTTACATGATAGGTGTATCCTTCTCCAGTGCTGTCACAACAATGCCTCTACTTGGCCATTGACCTGTTTATCCTGGACCAGTTTCCTGCCTTGACCTTGGACCTATCTTGTCACTAAGAAGTTTCCTGGTGATCACTGGCCTGTGTCTGAGTATTCTTTCTGATACTGGCTTTATCATTTTCCTGAAAGAGATGTAAGACAGGCAAGTTTAGGAAACATTCATTTTGCCCATTAATGCCAAATAAAAATGCTTTCTTTTCATTTCCATTGTCAAGTCTCTCACTCTTATGTCCATCACTTTATTTAAAAGGACAGGTACTCATTGAAGATATAGAGTGACAATACTGTTTAATGAACTTCTGAATGTGCTTTGACCTGTAAACATTTTCCTATATTCTCCTGGTCAAGAATGATACTGGTTTCTTTGAAGTTAGAATGAGATACTAAATAGTTGTTATGAATGACTGTATCTGCTACAGTTGAAGAGGGAAGTGGAAGGTTGTGGTTGTTGGTACCATTTTTTCTTTTGAGCAATCAAAGAAGTCAAAAAAGGCAGACTAAAAGTTACTACTTTTCTATAAAGAAACAAAAAAGTTATCCCTCTAATAAAATAATAATGTAAAAGATGTTTGTAAAGAAACTTTCCTTGTCAACACAGAAACTCTGTGAGTCAATGGAAGAACTTCTGCTCAATCAAGAAAAATTCTATCAGATGTATCACCAATGTATGCTTGAGTTTCTACTGATGATAAAAAATCAACAGGAAGATTCTGGAGAGAGTGAGGTATAACCTCAAATGAAAATATAATATTCCTCTATATAAATTATTTTCAGTGTTCCTGTGAAATTCAGATTGTTTCAGGTCTTTTTTTATTTAGTGCTCCACACCAGATCTATTTGCAGAACTTTTTTCTATCCTTTGGACAGTTAGATAGATTTAGAATAGTTTGTTTTTTCTAGTTTGGTTCAGTGAAAGGTTAGCATTTGATCCACAACATAGAATTTAATTTTTTTAAAATAGTTTGTAAGAGAGATAAGGTAACACTTTCCACAGAAACTGGATGTATGAAGAAAAATATTTAATCATTTAGTGAAGGCATCAACTTAAATGGCTGAATGGAAATAAAAATGGAAAATGGAAAGTAGTGCTGCTGATGCTTTCCCACTGCTGGGCTTGCCCCACTTGTCACTGGGGAGACACAGGGAGAATCTGGCTGAGGCTGATGCCTCGGTTTGGGCACCCTGCTGTGCAAGACCTGAATGCAGCCCTGCACCCAGTGGCCGTGGGAGCTCAAGGGAATCCATGCTGTTCCTGTCAGGGCTTGTCCCTGGGCCAGCCTGCAACTTGTTCAGCCCAAACTGTACCTGTGTGCTGTCTCAGCACCTGAGCATCCCTGCCTGAGTCTATGTAGGTGTCTGTGCATCCTGTGTGTAGCACAGGGGAACCAGAACTTCTCTGCATGCATCTCCCCACGCTGTGAAGATTCCATCACAGGCAGTGACATAGGCAAAGAGCTCCAGGATAGAAAGAAGAAAAGTATGTGTGGGGTCCCACGCTCTCTGCATTGTTGCTGACAGCACGAACAGTGTGGCAGGAAGGTGCACAGCCCAGGCAGCCTGCAAGTGCCTAAGAACTCTGAAAATACAGACCCCAGTGAGGGACTTGGTGTTCAAGGTGGCGGTATAATTCCTCCAAGTCTGCATAGTGCCTAGTGAAGAAGAGTTCAGAACCGTGAGGTGAAAATGTACTGAAATAAGCACAGGAATTACAGCCTTCTGCCTCCCTACAGAAAACCCTCTTGTGTTCAAAATAACTGTTTGTTATTGCTGAAAGGATGCAGTTTTAATCCTGCTGGGATAACAGGAAAAAGGAATTATACACTTAGTATCTGCAAGCTTGCTGGCACGTGAGTGCAGGATCTTCCACTGACAACTCATCTGTGCTGCTGCCTGAATGGAGTATAGACCCTGTGGTCATGCCATAAGCACTACATTCCTCCATGATCCTCCAGGGTGCAGTGTCGTGGGAGCAATGTCATGGGAATTATGTCCTTTGTTATCAATACAGGCTGTTCTTGTAACCCTTGTTTGGCTGCTTCTTCCAGTGCTTTCTTGCACGTGCACATTTCCATCTCCACAGCATTCCTGGCAATCTTCATATTTCATTCCACAAGGACTGGCTTGGCTGGATTGCTATGGATGTAGTTTGGGGAGAGTTGGTGTCCTAAAACAGGTGTACTGCTACATCCCTGGGAGGCTTTGCATATGTCAAGGTTTCCACATGCCCAGATTTGATGCAGAAATTATAATTCCTAGCTTCATACCTCTTGGGTAGTATCCCAGAAATATAAACCTGAACTGGAGCCTTACAATATGCTTGGTGCTCTGTCCTGCCACTGTAGCTTCCAAACTAGGATTGCCTGAGGGACGTGTTCACTACAGTCCCAGGGGAGACTGTGCACATGCATATGGGTCTGGGACAATCCCAGATGTGATTTGAGGTGCTGCTCTGCCTGCTGAAGTACTCCTTTACTCAGTAGGCATTGTCTTCAGCAAGGCTGAGTGCCTCAAGATATTGTTTCTGCATTATCTGATGTTTCGTCTGGAGATAATCAATGATGAGGAAGAGGATGCAGACATTACCATATGTCTGTGGATCTGTGGCAATGAGCTCCAACTGGACCCACTCAGTGGTAGCCTTTTGAAGCCATCCCTAGGCTGACACTCAATGGTAGTCCTGCAGCCCTGTCTATGGTGTTGTGCATGCCCCTAGAGCTGGAGAAAAAGCTCCACCTGTATGAGAGAGAGGTTACGCTTGTGCTATAGGTCAATAGGTGTAGATGTGATCCTGCAGAACAGGGTGGCTTCTACTTTCAGGTTGAAGTTGGGGTGAGTGGCATATGTGGTCACAGAAAAGGGATGGTAAAGTTCTCAAGATAGAAATGGTTTTCAGACACAGATAGACAGGCTGCGTAGTACTGCTGTCCCTGTACACTCCAGCTAATGGCCAGCTCAGGTGAGGTGGAATCAGTGACTCCTGGGCTGCTCACAACATCCTGAGCTGCAAGTATCTGTGGAGTGTTGTCCTGGAGCAATGGAGCAGTCACATTCTCAGTCTGAACCTTAGTTCTGTCCCTGTGATGAGCTTCAGCCCTGTCCTGTGCAATAACAATCAAGCCAATTCCATACAGACCTGGACTTTGCTGACTGCCTCTTGTCAAGGAAGTGGCTCTTCTTTCAGTGGAATTAGAAGAGGAAACTGCAGGCTCTTTACATCCACTGGATTTAATTTTTTATTGACACAGGTTGCTTAGTTTGTCTTAAAAAGAAAACCTCTTCATTATTTTATCAATTTTTGCTATACATAGATGACCATAGCTTTATTAATTTCTCAGTCATTGAGAAAAATATTTCAGAACTCTTACTGAAATCATTAGTCCTCCTTTAAGGGTAAGTATCTAAATCACCCGAAACTTTCTTTTCTTCACCCTGTGGAACACCTTCATTGCATTTGAAATTCCACTTGAAAAAAAAAATGATAGGATCTTGATCCTCACCAACTGGCTTTGCAGCATTATTGCCTCCATTTCGTTTTTTAGGGGCTCAGAAATCACAACTGGACAAATTTTTTCCTCTAGAACCGCATTTTTAACATCATTTTAGAAGTGCTACTGCTTTTATAATATGCTGATAGCAGCACTTGATTGCTCTGAGTAAGAGAACAACATATCAGAAGCTGAACGCATCTTGCAATATCTGAAGAACAGAAGAATGTCTCTTCTAAAGCAGACTCAAAACTGCTGTGTTCAGAGGCATTTGTACAGCCACTGTGGATTGGGAAGCAATCTTCAATGGAATTAAAATTTCTCTACCATTAAGAACCGACTGACTCTTCATCATGTAGTATAAATATAGAAAGGGCTTTGAGCAAATTCTTTTAGATTAAGTATTCTTGGTGCCTTCTTTAACAAAACAAAAGAATTTTTTCCCACTGTTCTTTTCTAGAAAATGTATTTCTATGAGAAAAATGCCAAGGTTTCTAGTGTTACAGGGTAGGAACAGAAAAGGTGTTTGCTTTTTTCAGACTTAAAAGTACAAGTATTGAATGCCCAGGTTAGTCATATGTTTATCTGTCTGTGCTACAGATTAAAATCGCAGCCTATTTCGCTCAGATCTGTTACAGACTTGTCTTGTTCAAGAGAATGTCATTTTAAAAATGTGATTGCAGGCAAAGTCTATGAAATTAACTCTCCAGGAGTTCTGACACACTTTCGGCTCTCTGTCCTCCCTATGAGATACGAAGAGAGAACTTAGCTTCTTCCCTGACAAAAAATTTCTTCCCTGAACATATATATGAACTCTAACAACCTTATCTGGTCCATCTCTTGTCCTGTGATAAGCTTAATCATCTTTGTGGACCCAAAATGGCTTGTGGCTAAAAAAGCACACTTAGCTGTCTCCTGCCTACCAGAACTATACAAGGAAAACTGCAATAAAAAGTACTAGTCCTTTACTGGCAAAAGATTTGTCTTGTCCATTTTTTAGCATTTTAAAGATGCAACAGAATTGTGAAGAGAGACATCATTTTTGGAAGCTTGAATGTGAAGCTGGAATAAGAGTCTGTGTCTAAGATCTTTTTGTGCTCAAGACTGAAAATCATGAAATGGATTTTTAAAATTTGGAGCTGGGCTCTTCAGACAACTCACCAAACCAATGATGATGATAGTGGTATACTTAAAAGACATCCCAGTGGCTGAAAGAGGGGGACTAAGAAGTCAGACCACATTGATAATGTGTTTGACTGGAAGTGACTATTAGAAAACAGAAACAGAAACTTTTGTTTTAACTAAGATTTTTATTCAATTATTAAATAGAAAGAAGCAATAACTTAACTGTGCAGACAAAAAGATAAGCACACCAGTTGTATAGAATTTGTACTTTTATATGGCTTGGGACATAAACTTTCCCAGGAAGATGAAAACTGTGATTCTTAATAGAATTAAATTTCATATGATCCAAGCCAGGATAGGAGCAATGTATGAAACACATCATTTCAATATTCACAGAATAGGTTCTTCCTTAAGTCAGTTGTGGATTCTAGGTCTTCTTTGCATACTCACTGCAAGTGAAATAAGAGAATATTTAGCTTTCAGAGGTATCTGAACAAACTATAGCATCTCTAAAATACATATATACTAAATCACATTTTGTCTGGCAGCTTAGGTTGTTTCATGTTTGTGGACACACCAAAGTGGGATGGGGAGTTGTCTTATTCTTCTTTCCTTCCATAGCTACAGTGGACAGAAATAGATACTACCTAGAGACAGTGCAAAATTGCTGGTTTGGTTTCAATATACAGCCAACTTACTGCATTTCAGTGGATTTATGCAAACTCTATGTGTTTTTTCTTATCCCATGGTAAATACAAGGTCATATGACATAGCTGAGTCTTTTTTCTTTTTAATACAAGCTGCACCATTGTACAGTTGCAAGGCATTTTTTTTATTCCAGCTGGTACATGCTAACTTGTAAGCCTGTGGTAACCTAACTGTATAGTTGTGGCCTTAGTTCTTAATTAAACAGGGCTGAAGAAAACGTGTTTAGCTGGATACATTCCAGGGATCCTGACCATAGAACTTCTGCCTCTCTTCTTGCCATGGGATGACCTCATTCGCCACAGATATGTCTCTTCTGAACTCTCTGATTAAAAACTGCATCTTTGTCAGAGAAACATTGTATTTAAATGCTGGATTGTGATTTATTCTATTTCTACTGTGCTAGTAAATCTAGCTGTAACATTAAATGCATCACACTTATTGGCACATGTTTTGGAATGGCATATATTTGAGAGGCCAGGTGAACAGTCACTCACCTGGATAACACCACTCAACCACTTATCCTGACTGTGGCCCCATCTGCATGAATGAACAAATGGTATCAGTGTATAACTGATCCATTATATCAAAAGCAAGGCAGGAAGTGATGGCCCACATGTTTCTCAATAATTTTTCTGAGTGAACAAAGACATTTTTTCTTTGCCTTTCTTATTATCCTCAGACTTACCAGCTGTAAAGGTGGCTTGGAAACCAGAAGCTGTATCAGCACCATCTGTGATGAACTCTACCAGCATAAGATTGGTAGAAGCAACTATGTCATTGGGTATCTTTGATCCGCAGGTCTTGTCCATTAGAACTGCAGAAGACTTGCTGGATCCATCATAAACTTTAACGTAATCACCCTGACAGCCTCTGGTTTTCTGCAGCTCAAAGGCTTGAAAGCGCAGGGAAACCTGGAAGGGAAGAGAAAATCAGCCTTTAATATACATGTACACTTCTTTCATGGAGTGTCCTTTAAAACAGACAAGACTCTAAGCTGTAACCAAGGATAAACTGGAACTGCTTACTGAGTTTTGTCTCTCATTCCCTGAGGTTGCAGGGTTCAAATCTAATGACTGACTGCTTTGTCTTGATTTTGCAAACCTGAAGCCCAACGTATGGAGGTTTTCCAAAATCACAGCTCTGCAGTTGTCTTTGCCTATACCTGGCTCAAGGACACAAGAAGTGGAGACTAGTCTAAAATTTCTCTTATGGAGATCCCATCTGGCAACTTCTGTGCAGAGAAAGAGCAAGATGCTTAACACAGAAAGACATTCAGCTGCATTTCAAGACCTCTATTAAGCTGTGTTTACCCTTCTGGATCGAGTTCGGATGAGCCAGACACAGTTGATATTGTCTGAGTAATTTCTTGGGTGGTTGGCAGACCTCAGTGTCCCAGAAGCTCCATCAAGAATAGTGCTGCAACGACCTGAGAAAAAAAAGTTGGCTTCAGCAGCAGGATTGCAGAAGCTTTCACTCATTTACACCTACACTCTATTTCAGAATGGACTGGTTTCAGTTGTCTAATCTGCCATCATTCATTTCAGAGCACTGATATATTTGATTAAAATGAAGAATCATCTTGCTCTAATTTTCACATAATGCATCAAAGAGGAAAGCAAAGTAGTACTTGGAAAAAAGCATTACTTTTTATTTATTAGCTCTGTAGTTTAGCAGAGGTTAAATTTAAGGAGTTTAAACATACAAATTTCAAATGACAGCTTAAACATTTGAAAACTGGACAAGGCAATAGGAAACTGTTCCAGTCAGAGGAACCTACAGCTGTTTTGGGTTAGCTCAGGTCTTAAATACCAACTACCATGAGGAACAGTGATCTCTGGCTCTTTTGGGATTAAGAGTTGTCTGCTGAACTGTAAGAAATTAAATTACCCCATTGAAGTATCCAAAGTGATATGCAGTTTGTCCAGTTGCACAGCAGCCACTTACACCAATAGTGATTATGTCTGACTTAATTTGAAGCAGAAAGCATTTTCTCACTAACCACAATGTGCCTCCAGCTTCACCTTTGCATTCCCTCCCAGTGTAACCCTAATGGGTACAACAAATTTACAATAGTCTCACAGTCTTTGGTGAGAAACTGCTGCCTCTGCAGCACATCCAGGTCTGAGCTGAAGATGAATGATGGCTTTGAGAAACTTACTGCAGTTGTAAAGTTTGTTGATTTTGGCCACATCCAAGTTACTCAGGCCCTGCCTCTGTCCAATATGCACTGATCCATCAGGAATTGGTACAATAGTTGCTTTTCCAGTGGTATTAGTGAATGTGTATCTGAAAAAACCCATGAGAAATTATGTTCTCTAAGTACCATAACTACTTTCAGGATTCAATGACATGCTTTGGAGGGAGAACAAGAATTGTACATAAGCTGTTGCTTTGACCAATAGTGCTATTTAAATATGTTTTATTGAGATGTCCAGTAGTAAGCAGAGTCAATGTTCAGATGCTCTCCTTTGCTCCCAAGCTCAGCAGTGAAAGGCTCCCTAACAGAGAGCTAAGGGATATGAGGAATATTGAATTAATCTTAGGAAGCGGTTTGCCTGAAGTGACTCATAGTGCTTTTCTTAGAAGGGGAACTGAGAAAACTGGTAGTTAGGAGAGAGTTATGATAGAAACTTATTCTCATGTAAGATTTGAGCTCCAGCAAGAGGAATGACATGCTGCTACTTACGGGCCGTAGTGCATTACTGAGGAATAGTCATATGGAAGACCCAGATTATTGGAGTTTTCAAATTTCTTGAAGTCTGGTCTGTCAGCTGTAATACATAATATTGTACTTAGAGTATGCTTCCAAACTACTCCCTTTGGTGAACAAGGGAGTTATGGGAGCAACAGGATGTATCTACACCACTTTCTACATTGAGGAATTCAAAGTACTTACGTGGACTGATGTACTCCCACATGATCTTTACGTGTTTATCTCTGTCACTTCGAGAGTGTTCATGCAAAAAGCCCAGAGCATGCTCCAGTTCATGCTGAATTACTCCTTTCCACAAGCAGCCTCCTTTCATCACAGAGACAGTCTGTCCACCTCCTACTCTCCCATAGTTGGACCAGCAGCTGAGGGAGGCATTGGATTATGGGATTTTTATTGTCAGGCAGGCAAAGGGGCAGAACAGAGAACTTCATGCATATCTTGTGGGAGTGGGAGGATTCCTTCCTCTCCACTGTGATAGTCAGAGTCTATAGAGGCAAAACTGACCATGACGTAGAGAAAAGCAAACAATATAATCATTGCTAAATCTTCCTGGAAGACTTTCATTAACACAGAGGCTCCTGATTTCTGACTTTACAATTACTTTAACTCCCTTGAAATAACTTTTTTTTTCCAAAGTCCTGAACACTATCAGAGTTAGAGCAAGGATGAATAGCATTTTCAAGCTAACAGGTGTCAAACAATTTTCTCATAGGTTCTAATTCTGAGCTCGAGATACAAATGTGTGATTCAGAAAACTTTATTTCATAAGTTGAAACTGGGTTTACCTATGTAAATAAGACCTACAGTAATCAATATATGTTGTGCTCAAGTGCGCATTATACCACACAGAAAACATAAGCTTAGATATTCTTTCCACCTTAATGGAGCTTTTCCATGATTTGCATTACTTCTGTGTCTGCAGTGAGTTCTTTATGTACCTGTCTAGTCCTTGCACTAGTAAGGTATCCAAGGAGGATACCTTGGCATTGTGATAAAACAAGAGCCTCTATAAGGTCATGGAGAATAACTGTAGTAAAGAATTGAGAAACAGAGTAGAAATAACTTGTTTTTTATCATTGAACTCACCCATCAGCAGATTTAATGCTGAGGTAATCACGTTCTGTCTTGCGCTTCACAAAATTAATACAAGTCAGTGCTTCAAATTCTGCCATAGCATCATGAATCCCTTTTATGTGGTTCTGCTCTGGAGAAGAAAGGGTTAATTTTAGGCATCACAAGAGACTTGTGGCAAGTGCCATTAAAATCTAACCTGTTCTCAAAAACAGGGTAAATGAGAGACAGAAACATTAGCCTAGGCTTTCCTTGCATTTTGCTCAGTACCAAATTCCATTTAAGATATTAACAGCCTAACACAAAATCCTCTTTATCCACATTATTTGTCCAAATGGATTCAGGTGCACTTTTTCCAACCACTTTATCTTAATTATAATGATGATTGTTGATGTATCTTCTTATTGGACACTTGGAGACTACCATGGGAAGCTATTTTGCTAATGAAGAGCAGGCCATCATAGCTACACTGTAATAGGCATGTACCTTATAAAGGTGGGTATTCTGGAAAGTACCATCAGAGGAAATGACCATTCTTGTCTCCAAGAGACCAGACAAAAAACATTATGGATGCAAACTTCTCAAAGACATTTGATCTTTTCTTGGTTCACGTCTTTGTAACTTAAAATTCATCTGTGCTTGCACAGCACAAGTAAATCCTTAGAAGTAATTTATTCAACTGTTAGTATTGTCACTAAAAACATGTTTTAGGTTTCTACCTGAAACTTATTGGATAAAATACAATTTTATTTTTGGAATTTAAACCCACCATAAGCAGGATCCAAGACATAGGGAACACGAACAATCCCATCACTGGACTGGGGCCAATTGCAATTGCGACAGTTGATGGCACTGCGGCTTCTTCGTGGAACTATGTCTCCTTCTTGCAAGAGCTGAGAGCTGTCTGTGGTGAGAAAGAAAGGGTGGAAACATCTGAGCCATAGATTGTTGGATGTTTGCTAAGCATTCTTGGAAAGGTGTCACTCTGTACTAATCCTCCTTTCTTATTTTTCCCTAAGTATCTGCTCCTGGCTAGCATCAGAAACAGGCTATTTGGTTAGATGTACATTATCTGCCTCCCTAACTTTGCTGCTTTGTCCTTAGCCAAGAGGAAATGTGAGAAGCTCCAATTCTGTTGGGTGGTGTTGAGGCAGGACACAGAATGACTGAAAACAATTGCAATAGCAAGAGGGATGCTGTACTTTGGTACTATTTAATCATCCAACATGTGACACTGAATGAATGGCAACAAATATCTCCCCATAAAGGATGCCGGGCAAAGGCAGAAGGTGCCTTTAAGGACACCCAAGAAGGTGAGCAAACCAAAACCAGAAAAAAGTCAGAAGAAAACTGTAGGGATGTTTGGTTTCTATTTCTACAGACAGTAGTAAAGCTACTTGAGTGACTGCTGAAGGGAAAAATGTGAGAAAGAAAAGCTGATAGATCAAGAAATGTTTGGAAGGATCAAAGAACAGGAAGTCTGGAGCAGGGAGCATGGAACTGACTTTAGCTCATCTAGGAGTCTGTACTGCAAAGCCACATGATGACTCAAGTAAAAGGCAATTAAATAACAAAGCATCCAAATATCCACGTTCTCTCTTTATGTCCAAAGAATGACAAAGATGGTGAAAGCTAAAGCTGGGCAGTTTAGTTGTCTCTACACCTGGTAGCATCTTCAATATTAACACTATAGGTTTGAGATACTATAAGGCCTCAGCAGTAATCCCAGTGGCCTGTCTCTGGGTATCTCTGACATGGTGGAGCATAAGAAGGGAAAATATTTGCACATATTGTGGTAAGACATTGTACCTTCCCACATCACCCCCCAAATGCAACAAAGATAGACCCATTATAAACTGGGCTTTGGTGGCATTACCTTGGTTAATTTTCAGAATTTTGTTAAAAATAACTTCGTCCTCAATATCAGTCTCTGTAGGCAATGGAGATTCTGTGCAGAAATGCAAGAGTATCACTGTCTCATTCATAAGAAAAATGTGAATCCTGATTTTTAACCTGATGATTTTCCAGTGATGCGTGACTTACACAGCCTGTTTAGGGACTGGCAGGGTGTACACTCATGTAGATATTTGTTCAGTGACACAATCTCGAGACCCCCTTAACTGTGGTTATTTTGGCATTAATTCAGTCCCAAGAGTCACTCTCTTTCAATTATTTCCCTCTCTTGTTTTCTTTATTTCTATAGTCATAGCATTTTAAGGCCTCACACCGCAGTTTTAGTTTAGCATATGCAACTTACACTCAACCCCCCAACATAAGACACTAGAAGCAAAAACAGATGGAGAGCAGTCCTGCTGCTTCCTGCTGGACATGCTGACCTCTTGAAAAACACTTGAAACCAATGAAACTGGAATTGCATTGCTATTTGATGAGTTGTATTGAGTCCAACATCAGGGACTCCTAGGCCTTGCAAACAAAATCAGCCAACTCTGAGCATTATGCAACAAGTCTTGACATTAATAAAAAGCTGAAACATGTGACCTCTATGCTTTCTCTAACCTGTGGAAGTGACTCAAATGAGGATATTATTTAAGCATAACTATTTTTAGCAAAAGTAACAACTGAAGTTTTTAGCAATGCCAAGCAATTGGCCAAAACCAAGAAACTGCATTGCATGAAATATTGTGGTGAGTACATTCATTTAAAATTCCTTCCCTAAGGTTAATTTGTGTTAGGCATGTATTATTTTCTAGAGTCTGAGTAGCTAGCAACCAGTATATCCTCTCAAATATGTACCTGTAGATGGAGTAATACATACCATATATATCCTCTTGTGTAGTAACCTGCAAGAATGAAACATTAGTACTATTTTACACTTTATAATATAACATTAAGTTAAATAATATAACATACAAAGTATCAAAAGTGTCCAACCCCATTTAATGTATCTTTCACTAGTGCAGAGTCTTGAGCTTTTATATCCCGTACATTTGTAAAGAAGCACCATAGTATGATAGATAGTCTACTTTGATATCTTGGCAAATATGGATATCATAAAGGGAAATGCAATCTGAAGTGTCAAATAAGTTTCAGATACATGCTGACACACTGTTGATCTGAGAAGACATTATTGCACTGGTGGAGATATGGGTGGAATAGAAGAGTGTTGACCTTACTTTTCACAATATTGAATGCCAAAGTGATCAGATGAACTTATTTAACTGTCCTTACCTCAGTAGGTTCTGTTGCTGCAAAAGCAAGGAAAAAAAAAAGACAAGCAAGAAGGACAAATTAGATTCTGAATACAACTTGTTAGTGTTCAATAGCATGAACCTCCTCAGTCATGGAAATGCCTTTGGCAGATCTCTTTGCTTGGAGGGAAATGGAGTGCATTAACTGATGCATAGGACAAAAATTAACTTGCTATTTGGACAAAAGGCTATGAAAATTCTTAGTAGATTATGTTGAGGGACAGAATTCTGGTCATTTACCACCAAAGAATCAGCAAAGCATTTTTTCAGCTTCGGAATGGAAAATTACAAAAGAAACCAGAGAGAAAAAATCTCTATATCCCAAGATTTCTTTGCAACAGGTGCAGGCTAATTAGCTCAATAATACCCTCTGGTTTCACAGTGTCGGAGAGCAAAGTTATAACATTGGATGAAGGCTATAATTTAACATGGGGAAAATAATCTCAGCTTCAGTATGTACCTGACAGCAGCTTGGTACCATTCTGAGTCCTAAGGTGGCTTTTCTTGATTTTTACCAAATACCACTTTCTAGATACAAGTTAGACATTAAAATCTGACCCGATGCATAAATTTCTAACTTCATTGTTATAATATCATAAAGTTTAGAAGTTGCAAGGGTCTCCAGAGGTCATCAATTTGTCTGCTTTCCCTAAGGCAGAAACAGTTTTATCTATATTATTCCTGTCCACAGTTTGTTTAACCTGTTCTTAATTATGATGGATATGCTCCAATCCTGCCTGGCAATCTCTTTCAGTTTCTTCCTTGTCAAAATATAAAGCAATTTCTTTTTTTTTCCTATTCAACACTTACACAGAGAACACTCACGTAAGTAGTTCTTATTTCCAAGCCTATCTGTGTTTAAAAAGACTTCAATCTGTCTTTCCAGACTGTTATTTCAGTTACACAGCAATGGAAACCCACTGTAATGATGGTGGTTTATTATAAAAGGTCAGTCAGTTTCCACCAGCTGCATCAGAGAGATCCATGGCATCTACAAACATTCTGCAGGGAAGAACAGTTTTGAGATGGGTTGACCATATTCAGAATTTATGCACCCAAGAGGCACTAGATTAATTGGGTAGTCAAAGTCAGTAGAACTTAGGCTGCAGATTCCTAGGCACATAAAGCCTGTAACTTCTTTTTAAAATGCAAATGAGACATCGGAGAAGGCATCTGTCAGCTCCTTGATGAAATGAACATCTGGTGTGATACAGCTTTCAAAATTATACAGCTCACGTTTTCCCTGCACTGTAAATAGTGAAAGATGTCTCAAAATCCAGAAAAAGCAGTAACAATGGGAAATTAAAACTTACTGTATTTGTCCCAGTAACTTTGAATTCTAGCAACTGACTTTGAAGTTGAGTGCATCCCTTGGTCCCTTCTAAATACACCGAGCAGTAATTTTATGACATCACTTTGTTTCCATGCCATAAGTGACACTTCAAAAGAAGAATTTGTCAAGCAAATTTTTCCAAGGTGTCTTCCTCTCACACACATTACTCAGAGTTTACTGATGTAGTTAAAGTCTACTTATAGGTTCCTTCCTGTTGATCTCTGGATATCTGCAGTTATGTCCTTGTATTCTGCAAGTTGCTGTTCGGCTAAGCCTGTACCATTTGTTTTCCATCCCAGAACAAAGCAAAGCTTTCTTTGATGCCTGACATCATTTTCCTTTACTGCTGCACCAAGGTAAGCAAGGACAAAAGTTACTAGCAGTGTTATTATAACACTCAGCTTAATGAAAAGGTATCAAAATGTCCTATTGAAATTTTATTTTCAAGCCTGTGAATGCACATCCAAATTAACCTAACAGATCATACCCCAAAAGTCTGTGTAAAGCACGTCTTCATGAAAACACATCTGCCTTCAGCTCAATAACAAATTATGAAATGCAGCCTAATTCAAAAGGCCTGTGTCAGTGCTTTCACATGTTCTAAAGCCAAGACAAAACAAAGCGTGTGATACACAGTCAAGAAATAACAGTTGTCTTTAAAATACAGTCTAAATCCTACTTACTTGTGGTGCTGTTTTCATAGTTCTCCTGCAAAATCAATAGATAAAAGGCATTATTTTTCCATAGCTCACAAATGCAGAAAAAACAGCACCAAAACCAGGCTGAAGGGAAGAACTAAGTTATTACATTGCCTTTATATTTTATTATATATCTACTGTTTTCTTGCAGGGAATTTATCAAAATGGGTCTTCACAGCTTCACCTCCAGCTAGAAGACAGAGAACAATTGCATGGAGCTGCTCTCACCTGAATAGGAAAGCCCAGGGAAGTGTGAAGCAGATATGCAGTGAAGACCAGGAACACCTTCAGCTCCATTCTGAAATCCTGACAGACCACCAGTGCGAGTCCTTTTCTCTGCCCACTCAGGAGTGCTGCTGCTAGATATACCAGCAGAGCCTGCTCTGCCAGGGCTGAAAAATCCTGCCCCAGCCAATGGGAATCTCAGCAGGAAGCAAACTTCTTTTGCAGCCTCAAAAGCCAGTTTAGCCCCCGGGCATCCCCTGGTGCTGTGCTATTGCTGTCACTGTGATCTACAGCATCCCCAGTCATCACACTGTCATTCATGCAGCTCTCTAGAGCTGGATTGGCCTCATGCTTGTGCTTCCTCTGCTTCTTGGAAGATCTTACCTGAAGTGTTCAGTTTGACTGTTACCACATAGGAAGCCCTTGTTCCTGGATAACTTTCCAGAGTACTGTGTTGTTAGGATTTCAGAGAGTAGGGGACTTTTTCCTTTTTGTCACTGAAAACACATAAGACCGTGACAGTATTGTGTTGCTTTAGAGCATACAACACGTGGCTATTTGGTGAGTTTGTGACTGTGTCTTCTCTGAGATGATTCTCTTCATCTTCTCAGCTTATGGTTCTATAAGTAGAATTTCTTGCTTCCTCCTGTTTTTCTTGATGAAATACAGGAACATTTTCCATGTTCCATTATTTCTGTCAGTCTGACAGTTATAGGTGCCCTTATGAGCTTTGTGACCAGCAGTCAGAGAGGGGGGATAAACATTAGAAGTGTGAGCAGCACTTACTCATTTTGAGAATGATTAACAGATTTGCTGCTTGCTGGAGTGCACTTGTCCAGAAGTGGATATAGGAAGCAGTGAGCAGACCTAGCAAGAAATTCTTGTAGGAGGCAAACCAACAACCACTGAGCCTCTTATCACAGCAACCTCTTCTTGCAGTAACCTCTTCTCAGAGCAAAGCTCTGCTTAGTGAAACATTTGATGAAGGTGCTGTGGCTAGGGAATTGTCTGGTCTCTGATACACATCTGTTTTGTGTCAGAGTACATTTTCCATGCATGGAGAAGGAAACTGAATTTATAAAATGCACTAATTCTGTCTCTAGACCATGTTAGTGTTCAGATACACTCAGAGTAAGTTTTAAACCCACTCACATTGTTATTCCTTATTTCTGTTTGAATCAGTTGTCCTCGAAGTTATCCATGTTGGTGAATGAAAAAAGAAGCAGTGGAAGGTTTTCCATCTGTCTCCAAATTATACCCAGTCAAGGGTAGGAGTTACATGGAAACATAATCTGAACTGTGTTGGAGGGGATTAATCTTTATTTTAGTGGAGGAAAGCTCGTAGTACACACTGCTGACTATTTTAAGAAAGTCTGGATGGACAAAGTCCGGGGATAAATTTTTATCATCCCCCACAGGGAGGCAGCATAGGGGGATATTTATTTTCCCTTTCTGTCCCTGCACCCTGTCTGAAGTAAGCTATGCCCTAGGCACCGGATAGTAAACAGCAGGGTAGCACACGGTCCTTGTGACCATGAAAGAGCAAAGATCAAGCAGCCATTGTAAGCATGCTAATCCTGCTGATACAGGCAGTTTGGTGTCCTTTGTGCACATAAATATTCTCACTAGCACTGCTAAGTGTTTTTTTTTTTTTAACAGATTTGTGTTTCAGACAGATGAAAATCTTCCTTGAGCTAAAGCGAAGTTGTGCAGCTCTGGTCTGCAGTGCTAGAATGGTTCTACAGGTTTCTGACTCAACACAAGGGGAAAACAAAAGTCTCTGATGCCAGACACCTTGGTATGCCAAAACCATACCAGAACCACACTGTAAAATGGGGCTTGCATATATAATCTGCTTCCATTAGAGTTTAGGGGGAAAGAAGAGATCAGACCATTGTCAGGGGAAACCAGTCCAAGTACAAAAGAGGTAGTGAGGGCATAAAATAGACCTAGAAAGCAAGTTAGGAAGGTTGGTAACCTTAGCATTTTTGCAACATGTTATTGGGAAAGTACTACAGCCCCCTGAATGACTGATTAGCTGCTTGTGCTCAGGAAGGAGTGAGGTAACTGGGCTGGCAAAAATGATGCTGCACGTTTTACCTTGGACATGTTAATATGCTGACATACTAAGCAGTTCATCAAATAAATTGCTGCGTGTCACGTTTTCAGTATGCTAACAACTAGTGCTAATGGGGGAGATTGCTGTTCTGATCAAGAATTCGTCTGTAAATGCTGCAGCTGGCAAAGTACACACAGCAGAGCAAGACGGAGTGCTGGCACTCCTGGCTGCTACCAGTCATGAAGACCTTACTAGCTTTGATTTGTGACTGATACCTATATTCAATATTTTGTTTTTTTCTAAGTGTTTTATTCATGGGCAAAGAGTTGTCAGCAGACCTGTTTTCACTACCTAATTTATTGAGATATTGCCTGTTAGATACAGTAAAGCTGGTACCTCTAGTAGAAATAGTGCCACAGAAATTGTTTTGAACTCTTAGGAACCAAACCATGGCTTAGCAATGAGAAGCTATTTTTGCATGTGTAGAAGAAAAGCATGTGGAAAATTTTGTCAGACCTGAGTTTTCCTGTCAGTGTATCCCAGTTTCTGGTGGGCAGTAGGGACCACATAGATTTTGAAAACAGGAACAATGATTAGCAGATGTCCAAAATCAACAGTAAAATGTCAAGAATTACTTGGACAGTGTCATAGTCTGCAAGAAGTCTCTCAGCAAAAAGAGCACTGCTCCTGAATGACCACTACAAAATTTGGAGGACATAGGCTGGTTTGCAGAAATTTGTAGGCATAACCAAAAAAATAATACACAGACATACCAATTAAAGAAATGCCTTTTCTCTTCTGTTGCAGATGGGAGTTCACTGCAAAGTGTACACAGTCAAAATCAAAACAGATGTATAAAAGGTACAACACTTTGGTGGAAATCTTTCAGATTTTGATCAGTCATGTCATTTAGTCATATCTGTAACACAGTTATGATCTTTGGAGTCACTTGTTGTAAGCAACTCCCAAAATATAATGGAAACCTATAGGATCTAATTACAAAAATAAGTTGCAGTAATTGCTACTAATTGCTGTGTTGTAAAATGCAGGGAAAAAATAATTCCATGAACTAAGAAAATAGAAATGTTTATGTTGAACAGTGTATGGAAGTTATGTGATAGCTATCATAGCTGATTTGTGGTAAGATACTAACTAATCTTAAAGGTTTAAGATCATCTGGCTTTACCAAAACTAACCATTGAAGCAATGGTATGGGCCACAACATATGACTGAAATTGCAATGGATTGGCACCACATAAATAAACACTACATAGTTACATATATATAGTCTGGGGTTAATGACAAATCTGAACCAGGATTATATTATTTTAGATAGAATTGCTCAGTATCATTTCTTAGGAATGTCTGCTTTGTGTAGCATTTCAGTATTTTGCCTCACTTTCATCTGGGAAAGGAATTCTGGTTTCTGCTGAACTCTGGGCTCATTCATTCTGAATCCCAGTCTTCTGATCAGGAAGTCTGCTTCCATGCAATGCATCCAGCTCAGTGCTTTTTGTCTCCCTCTCATTAATTCCAAATGTCCTTATCACACAGAAATCACTTCCTTTTCTCTGGTGTCTTTATGATCAGACACTTTCCAGATTTAAATCAGTCCTCACACAAGCTTTCTCTGAGCTGGCTTAAAGGTCCTGCTGCCCTTTAGTCTGATAATTCAGCTCCTCTTGGTTCTACAATTGCATTTTAATTCCTTTGAAATTGTCTGCATCTTTTTGGTAGTGCAGTGATGAGGAGTGGATAATTTCAGTGGAATTCTTGTCTGCCAGTACTGCACTTTGCAGACTATTAATGATGCACTGGCAGCTTCTGAGGGTTTCACCACTAACCAGCACTGACTTTGAGTCCCTGTATAGAAGACTGACACTTGTCTTAAAAGATAACTCTAGACAAGGCAGAGTGCAGACAGAAGCTGTTTTCCAATGCCCAAGACCATACTTATTGAATCCATAGATTTACTTGCTATTTATTTCCCTCTCCACACTTCTTTGGATCCTACCTCCCAGAAAAGACCTGGAGTACCTCAGCATGATTCCTATTCCACTTCTTTTATGTTTTCAGTTTTTGAGTGACTCCTGTGGGACTTCCATGTCATTGCTAACACCATCTGTAGCAATGAATCTACATGGTCTGCAGACTCTTTAGCATAACACTGACACATCCTCCATGATATTAACGACTAGCTCCAGCTGCAGCTCCAAGCCCTGACAGTGCTTGTCAAAAGAACTCAAACCTAAATGACGAACATGGTCTTGCTATTGATTAGTCATGTTTCTATGCAAAGAGCCAAACCTAGGCACTTGGAACTTCAGTCTGTCATCAGAAGAAAAGGGACAATGAAGAAAAATATTTTTGTTTTGCAATGAATTCTTCTTTACAAAAGAAAAATATGCAGTTAGGAAAAAACCAAACTAGCAAAGAAGCAAGTTGGAATAGTCACACCATTGTATCTTCTAAAACAAAAGTTGAAACAAATTGATTTTAATTACAAAATCAGATTTCAAACCCTATTTCAGCAAAGCATAATTTAGCAATTAAACTAGCATTTGTAATGACGCATGATCCAATTACTATTTCAGCAGAGGAAGGGGAATGAAAGTGATGAACCTGGAACTTTTATTTGGACAACTCTAGTAAAGAACTTATGCTTGCCTTGGAAAAAAACCCTAACAAATTCCTCTCTTTTATCAGGAGAAGCCATATGATACGTCTGCTGCCCTTAGGTGAAGAAAGGATAGATCAAAGGTTTTACATGATGTTTCCAGCCCGCAGAACAATGTTACGCTGATTGCAAAGGAATCCATCTGATGGGGTAAGGTGCGAGCTGTCTGAGGAGTGCCTGGGGTTATCTCTGGTCTCTCTGCCCTCCAAAGGGAGACATGCCATCACCCAGTGCTGCCCCAGCCACCCGGGTATAGCACTGGGGAGGTCTCTTGTGATAGGTTGTGCAATGCCAGCCAGCTCCCATGCTTGGTTTCATCTCATGTGTGCAAGTGTGTCCTATTACCAACAGGTAGCTTTTGGTTACATAAACAATGACATCAAAATTACCCTGCTTTCTGAGCAGTTTAACTAAGGGGAATAAAATGTCCTCTCATGTCTGCCTCAGCTGAGTGCATGGGAACCTGACTATGAGTGCTGTGAGTGAAAAGCACCACATCTCTGCCTCTACAGTACACAGATCTACCTGATAATGAGTTCACTGGTGACTGGTCAATATCTCTCGCTCAAATACCATCAGCTGGTAGCATTTCACTGACTTCTTTTTTTTCCTTTATACCTCATCAGAAAGGCTGTGCTGCCCGACTCAACACCTTTGGTAGTCATTTACTTACTGGCTTCCCAGATGTCCTCTTGGCAGGATTTTTTAATATTTCAAGGGAGTCTAGAGAAGATGGTTTCAATTTTACTGTGCTTTTCTGAATGTCAGTTTCCTGCACAGTGTGAGCCTCACTGTGAATTACACCCTTTCACCAGGTTAGTGTATGGCTTTGCTTCCTCCTCTGGGAGGATAACTTGTAGCTGCTCTTGTGTCTCCTGGGCTGGTGAGTTTGGATACCTTCCCCTGTACTTCTGACTTTATTTGGATCCCCAGAAAAGTTCTATAGGAAAAGCTAAAGCATAGCTGTTACAACTCCTGTCTTAAGAGACCTGATATCTAGGTAGATACTAGTGACTAAATACTAACATTGGAAAGATTACTTGACAATAAACTCCAAGTTATTAAAACAGTCTGCTTGCTGTTCCTGGAATCTTTTGCCAAAGAGACCATTTGCCTCCAAAGAAGAAGCCCTTGATCTCTGACAGTTTTGACCACCATAACTATGGGTGCCAGCCAACAGTGTGTTTTCCTAGGGGTCTGCGTGAGCATAAAAGCAAAACCTGGTGGGTGTCAGACAGACTAAGGGGCATGGTCTGCCCTGGGGGCCTAGGATCCAGGCTAGACCGGCAGGGTCTGCTGCCCACCAGGTCGGACAGGCGAGCTGCAGCAGAGCTGGGGTTGGCAGGGAGAGTGACTGGATGAGCAGGTTTGATGCAAGGAAGGCTGGAGCAGCACTAGAAGAGCTGCAGTGGGTAGAAGAGGAAGGGTGGGAGGCCAAAGGCTTTCCTGCTCCATGTTGTCAGTCACTGGGGTACTTTGCACAGTACATCCTCAGCCTGGGCTAACCACCTCTCATTTCTGTGGTTTAGCTTGTACAAGAAAATAATCAACGTTTTAAAATCTACAACTGCAATTCAAGATTTAACCATATCACCTGTCACACAGCAAAACAACCCTTCACCCTCTCTCAGTTTCTGAGGCCGCCGTTTCCTCAAGGAGCAGAAGATTGCCTCTTTCTTTGCGCTATGTTAGTGCTCCCATTAGCAGCACGTATAAAAAAATGCACCATTATGGATTTACCCTTCCAGTGGTTCCATCTGGAGAGGAAATGAAAAATTTTCCCCATTTTGTAGCGGAAGAAGCTGAATGTGTACACATATTCCCATGCCTCTTTCCGTTCTTGCTACCAATTTTCCTCAGGTCATGAGAAGTTTCAGGGCCTTCCACCATAGGATCCTGGAGGAGGTGGCTGCTGGTCTGGTGCCTTCACTATTCCTTTGAAGAAGAGTGGACTGAAGAGGGAACAGGAAATGGCCTTTACTCAAACCATGACCTTATCTATCCAGGATGATTCCCAGGGTAGCTGGGGCTACATTAACCTTAGCTTATAGCTGTGATTACTTTAAGGGAAAAGCTTCCACAGAGGCCTTTCTTTCCTGCTCATCTGCAGTGACTATGCCATTAGTTACTGAACACATTAAATGCACACTGACATATTACCTACCATTACCATTTCTCAAGCCCTTATCAGTATTCCTTTTGCTGGTCAGTGAACACATCCCTCTCCATAGAGAACATGCATTTGAAATACATTACAGAGGCTGCTTTAAAATCTACTGCTGAAGGGAAAAGCCTATCTATGTTTTCATATTTAATTTATTTTAGATTTATATAATTAGCTGATAGAATCATGCACGGCCAAATTTTAATCTGAAGGCTTTAGATTCATCTTTGCTAATAGTTTCAATTCTCCTTAGTGAATTCAGCTTTGGCTCTCAGTTCACAAGTTTGTATGCGGGAAAACCATTTTTTGTACTGGAAGACTTGAACTGCAGCTCTGTTTTTTTTACAGGGATGGTTCCGTTGTGTATCTGCAAATGACACTGTGTAAGTTCAGCAACAAATCAAGGTCAATCACTCTGAGAAAGCTTCTATTTAGAGGTCTGCTTCCATCCTTTACACAAGTATCTGCCTTCTATCTCTGATAAGAAATGTCATAAACAGTATCTATGAGGATATTTGTATTCCTTCTTTAAATAAGTAAATTTTTTTGTAGGAAATCAAAAAAGTGTGTGATATGGAATATTCAAAGTGGTTAGTATCTGCATATAAGAGAAGGGTGGAGTATTTATTACTTTCTTTATTTTGATAATCTCTTCTGATCTAGAAGAGAGAGAGGCCCACAAGATACTCATTTTGGACCATCATAAAAAGGAGAAAAGAATGTAGAGTTCATCTCTCCAAGAATTTATGAGGGCCATAGAGGCAGTCGCTGTAGCCTGCTATTACAGAAATTATGGCTGTAGCCTTGGACCACTGCAATTCTGATATCTTAAGATCTGTCAAAGAAACGAGGACTAAGGTGCTGGTTTATGTGATGACACAACTAAAAAGAAAAGTAAAATGCAAGTAGAAAAAAAAGTATATGTATCAAATAGCCAAGTGAGCCTCTTTACCTAAGTAACTAGAAAACTGTTGGGTTTTGCCAAGTCATGCAACTAACTGGGCAGCAGACTTGCTGACCTACCGGTTCTCATAGAAGCAGGACCACATGCATCTCTTCTCATAGGTGTACTTGATTAAAGCACTCACAGATTGAAACTCTAGGTGATGCTCTTTGCTGTCACACTGGTCCCATATTATGAGCTGTTATGAGACAATGATATCTTTTTCATACTCCATTGTATAGTTACTACAGTACATGGTTTGACTGCTGTCCTAGGGTGATTTAGAGTGGCCTTACATTAAGCAGTATCTCCATCTGAATTCTTCTTACTCTGCTGCTTATACATACGTTTTTGCTATCAGACACTTGCTGGGATTAAAAAACCAAGCCTAGGAAACAGAAAGCATTTCTTCACTTCTCCACTCCTTCCAATACTTCTCCAGAGTAACAGACAGACACTGTCGCACTTTGAGAGTGAGTTTCCACTCAAATCACAAGGGTCTTTCCCCCCAAGCCTGTTCCATCCCACGTTCCTGCAGGTGGTCAAGGGGGTCTCTCACTTCTCTCCTCTCCAGCACTTCTCCTGACCTATGGCACTGAAATTGTCAAGGACTTGCAGTTCTTTTTCCTGGTAACAGGAAGAGCAGCTGAGAATGAAAGTCTGAGTACATTTGGAGCCCATATCTTATTTGTATGTCCTTCTGTTAAGTAAAACTGGAGAAGTGTGGGAAACACCGGCTGATCCTTATGCCGAATACTGTCTGGGTTTGCAGTCCTCCACTTATGTTTGAATGGGCTCACCTGGCCTGATTGGAAGGGAATGACAGAAAACCAGGAGAGAAAATGGGGTACTGCCACTCTTTTAGCTTCTGCTTTTGAGTAGCTTCTTATCTGCATTCTGTGCCCCTCATCTTTCCTTACATTGCAGGGCAGAGGAAAGGAGACTTACTCCTAACTGAGGTCTGGGCTCTGCACCCTGTCCTGCCTGTCAGCAGCATCACTGGGCAGAGGCAGAGGTGACAGGTCGCCATGTGCTGGTTATGCATACATCAGAAAGGACTGACAACATTTGCTGTCTGGTAACTGCAGCTTCATTTAGTCTTCTGATCACTCTAGCAGCTGAATTTCTGATTTTGCCAGAGACTAGGATGATTGGCGTGATTGGAAATGTTCCTCTTCTTGTGGCAAGAGAGGCAAAAGTTTTTTCTCCTTTCTCATGACACTCCAGAGACCTGGTTTAGAAGGTCAAGCTACAAATTTTGTGGCTGTGGCCAGAGAGAGTCCATCTGAGCTCCCTCTCACTAGTCTACCTGGGCATTGCTGCATCGTACAGCATTACAATGTGTGTGTATGTGGTACTACATTTTAAAGAGACTTGTATCTTGTGCCTTGTCTTTTCTCTGGCTCTGACATAAGATGAAGGAGGTTTTGGAACTTCCTCTGAGAGTCAGTAGTATGAACCCAATAGGCACTGTGCATTCCACTGTGTCTGGAACAACCTTACCAAGATTTTCAGGACATTTAGACCATCTACATGCCAGTTATTAAAAAAAAATCAGTAAAGTCTGAATCACAGTGTGGTTTCTGTGTCCTGATCATTTCAGTGTCCTGATCTGTGCAGAGCAAGCCAAACTGGGAAACTTGTAGGCAGCCATCTGTCTTACCTTGAAATGCAACCACTGAAGATTACACAACTGTTCCTCTTCCAGAGACAGAGGCTGACCTTTCCCTCCTACTGTCTGGTACCAAGTGTGTCTCAACTTTGAACAGAATTTTTGACACAAGATTAATGTGTTTCACCACAATTTAGGTGAAATGCAAAATTCAAATTTTGTTGGAACAAAACCTCTTTCTCTCCTTAAACATGGCTTTGGTATGATTAAAACTATATCACATACATTTGTCTGATAATGCCATGAAATACCTTCAGTGGAATTTGTACATCAGAGGAGTTAAGCTGTACAGACAGTAAGAAGAGCCTGACAGTGACCAAGAAAGTGCAAACTGCTGCTGATGTGGTATGTCATGGTAGGGACATCCAAGATGTATGGACTTGAGTGATGAGGGGTTTTGATATGTAGCTAGTGGTGTGGCAGAAGATGTTGGATGGTGAAGGCAACTTGCATGGGAAAATCATGAGTTTTAGTGTGACCATGTTATATTTAAGCTCATTTGAAGTCTCATGGGAGAAGACAGTGTCAACCTGAGATTTCACATTGCAAGGAAACAGATCAGTCAGGTGTTGCTATGGGATCTGTAACCTATTTATGAAATATGACAGTAGGAATGGGTCTGGAAAAGATTAGGTGAAGATAAGGTATAGAGAAAGAAGAATCATCTATCCTTTCAATAGATAATGGACTGTTACATCATGAAGGAAAGAGAAGATGACCTATAAAACGAACAGTAAGAAGAGAAAGAGGAGGGAAAAGTTTATGAAAGCAGAGGGAGGATATAACTGAGTTTCAAAAGTCACAAATGTGTCCAGGAACAAAAGGACAGAGTGAGTTGGTCAGTGTAAGCACAGCAGTGAAGTAGGGACTGTGGAAACCAGAGTAGAAACAACTGAGTCAAGTAAGGCCATTTGCATTAAGGGTTTTACTTTTCACCATAACCGAATTAGATTTTCTCCTACTTTACCCAGGGAAGAGCCTCTGACGCCCTTTGCAATTTTGCAGCTAGAAGACAATTTTCTCTGGAGCTTTGAGAGTGGCTAAGAAACAGATGAGGACATAGGGCTTCAAGTCAAGGAACTCACTGGGGAGAAGACTGTCCTCTGAAGTGTAATTTGGGCAGTTATGAAAATAAAACCATTCCCCAGAGCTACTGAAAGGAGTACACATGGGAAGTATCCTTTCAAACTTAGATGTAACTTTTCAGTCTTCTATTAGGGGAAGGTTCTGCCTCAACTACTTTGGAGATTGAAAGTTGTGTACAAAGCACATACAGTTCTCTGGGGCAAACACAGGCCCTTGTGTTTTCCAATACAGAAGTGCCTAAATCCGTAAGGTGTTGGCTATCTCAAGATCATTTAGATTAGGCCTGACTGCAAAGCTGTCAACAAAGGTGATAGCAGTAAAGTGTGAAGACCCTTTGCTCTATTTTGCACTGGACAACATGGATGCTGAGTCGTAATTACCTGTCAGACTTGACCAGCATGAGGTCAGATCTTACCATGATCTCGATCTGAAAAGCTAAACATAGCATATATTTCTGCAGACAACAAAACCAATTCCCAGTCTCAGCTATTGCAAATGAAGGCATGGGGCCAGGCAGATCACAGCAGTATATGAGAAAGGATACCATGGACCCATGCCACTCTTTGCACTTAACCCAGTGTCAGTAAACTCAGTGGAAGGCACCTACCCTGATGGCTGGAGGCTGTTTTCTGAAAAGGCTGTTTTTTCAGAGGGTGTTTTTCTCTTGACTGGAATGTCTGGCTACATGATCATATGTACCAACTTGTTTTATCACAGTTCTGGCTGAAATTCATATATCAGTGTCATAGAAAATATTCCAAAGCCAGAAAGAATCTTGTGGGTCACAAGGAATGGCTAGAGGTGTACATGAACAGAATATAATTTCAAGTTCAGAACTAGAAACTGTGAATCTTTCTTATCTCTGATTAGTTCGTCCTCTTTGTTCTCTGTCTCCGTGTCAAGGACCTATATCAAGAAACCACATTTTAAGGAAAAACGTTCCTGCACTGCTCTTGTTATTAAAAGGAGTAAAAGTGATTCACCGTTAGACACTAAGAATTCTCACTGCTGAGGTACTGGCAGCTTTTACTGATTGGAGTACCCAGCAAAAACCCCAATAAACACAGTGAGTGATTAGATAGAGGGCTGCTTGCCTCCTTGGGGTTTTTCACACAATGGAATCTCCTAAATACCTGCTGTAGATCATTTTTTTCAGAATGCTTAATACCACACTGCTGCACATGTTCCAGCATGACTCACATGGAATTTTGTTGCTGAAGTGAGCACTCAGTTCTTTTGTATGTCAGACCACAAGGTGCCAGATTGATTATAAATTCAATTAGAAAAAGAACACGTGTAATTATTGTGTATATTTTCATCTGCTTAAATTGTAATATGAGTCAGTGATCTGGAAACATATTTTTCTTTACCTATTCTTCCTTGGAGGGGGACACACATAAAACCAAGCTGGTTTCACTATATAACACTGATTCATCACCAGAGTGCATCTTATCAAACTGTTTGTAGTTCATTTAGAAATTAAATTTTGTTATCCTGTACTGAAAGGTTTAAAGACAAGGCTGACATGGAAGTGGATAGAACTGAGCCCTTCTAGGCAACCATAATTCTTGAATTTCCTAGCCTTGTAGCCCTAACAGAGCTAGAGATACAATTTTAACTATAAGCACAAGATCCCAATGCTTTTCTCTGCAAAATAACCTTTACACCATTGGCATTGCAAAAAGTTGAAACTAGTATTTTAGTGGACATTCAACAGAAACTGTAAGAAAAACATTGTCACCTCTAGGAGGCAGCAGTTTATTGTAAATATACTAAACATAATCTGGAGTCTGGCACTTTAGACGGTTTTGAAGTTTCTCACAATAAACGTATACTTGCAGTGGAACTACCTGCACAAAAATAAGCTCTGCTTCTCGAGGCAGCAAGAGGCAATTCTCAGATGAAATTGATATAGTAAGGCATTAAATGAGCTTCTTTCTCCCCTGGATTTTCAATAGCAAATTAGCAGATTTAGATGGAGAAGCAGAATATCTATCTGAGTTGTTATCTGTGCTCACAAAGATACCCTCCCCCATTTAGGAAAGCATTTGCTCTTATGCTTAACTTCACCTGACAACTGAGCTCACACTTAACCTTTTGTCTGCCACTTCACTGAACAACACTCTCAGCTGCATTTGCAGTGATTTATTTTTCTTTCTTTCACCCAGGTCTGCCCTGAGCTGGAGCTGGCATTTTCTTTCTGAATCTCCATTACTGAGGTGCTGAGACCTCAAAGTAAAGCAGTTCACCTGGTAAAGCACAAACGTTTTTCTGCTGGGCTTTGTGGTATGATGTGATCATCTCAAGCACAGTTGCTTTTCTCTTTGTAGCTGGTCCTTTAATGCTCTCAGAGGAATTGTGATTTTTTGAAAAACTTACCTTACACATGAATACTCTCTTCACATCCCAAGTAGGTCTTATGTAAACATGGAACAACAGAGGACACCACACTAGTGGTGTCATTGGTGGCTTAATATCAGCGTAGCTCATAAAGGAATGAAAGTAGTCCTGTAAAAACAAGCTGCACAACACTAGTCTTGATTTCAATTACCCATGATGGATAACCCTTCACAATCGCTGAGATACTGCTTCCACCAAAAGTTTGCCCGCCTTTGAAAATCTGCAACATGTTTCTGCTGAGTTTATCTGGCATCAGTATCTGGCCCTTAGCTTCTGCTAACACATTGTTTGCTCAACAGAACAGGACCTCTGTCATCAAAGGTTTATTCCACAAATGGGTACTCCAGGATTTTGGCCAAGAAACCCCTTAGCCTTTTTATCCATAGACAGACTGACCTTCTTGAGTCACAGTCTGATCTACTGCCTTCCACCCTTTTGTTCATTCATGTAGCCCTTTTCTGAACTGCCTTCAATTTTCCCAGTGCATTGGTACTCTGCTGAACAGAGTGGTGTGCAGTATCCTTCTACAGAAGTCACACTAATACCTAATTCTCATATTACAGACTCTTTCTATTCCTGCCCAATGTTTTTTCTCTTTCCCTCCTGTAGATCATACTATCCTTCCTGACCATTTTTGTTTTTTTCCCCTTTTCCCTACTTTTTAGTATTGACTCTCCCATGCTCTGGAATGGTTTGTCCAATGTTGCTCCAAGGAAAGCAAGAGATATATCACAGTCAGGTTTACAGTGGTTACTGGTGGGAGGGGGTACATGGCAGCCTCCTGGAACAGGTAAACAGCCACATTTTTCCATAGATCTCCTGAATTCCACAAATATTGGTCTCAGGACAGTTCAGTGTGCTAGAGCAGAATCATTAACCATGAACCCTACAGTGCATGCATTCAACTAGCTGTGCCTTTTTGCATGCTAAATCCTTATCCGCACCCTGAGGGTAGCAGTGTGGCAAAAGACTACACACGCAGCTGGCAGATACTCCTGCAAGTCTGGAGGCTTCAGGAGTTCTACATCCATTAACACCAGCTGAAGCACCATGGCTTGAAGCTCATTTTCTTGAGGTTGATCATTGTATATCTTCCTTTTAGAAAATGATTCTTTATTCTTCCCTTAAATAGTTCATTTACTTGGTTTATATCTACAGGTCTGTTTCAGTGACAGTGATGGGGGGACCAAGATGGCATTCCTCTCTCAAATCTTCCTTTCTTATTTTCTTTTTGTGTATGAATATGTAGAGACAGTGGCTTTGTCTTAATAGCACTGCAAAAGATTATTTCAGTGGTTAGTAATACTTCATCATCTGATGGAGGAATACTTCAGCACTTGGAGGAAGACAAAATCCATTTCTTAAAGCTTTTACAAGCTGAGGCAACAGCATACAGAAGCATAAGGAGTAAGATGTAGTCATTTCAAGCACAAACCTTTCACCTTCACTTTTGTTTTCACAATGCTTCATTTACTTATTAACCAAAATTCATGACAGCCATACGTGGTCTTCTGTTACTAACTGTCTATTTCAGTGTCTAAAGTTGGGTAGTATAAATACTATGATATGGAAAGTTATTTTCGACCACCATCCTGTTCAAGCTGTCCTGCTTCTGTAGCACACAATCACATAACAAGTCAATACAAGTGAAAATACAAGCTTACACCTTCAGGCTAAATCTGACTGTCACAAGGATTTCCGGGGGGGGGGGGGGGTGGGGGGGGGTGGGGGAGGGGGGGGAGAACAACAAACAAACGGGCAAACCAAACCCAACCAACCAACAAAACCCCTGTCTTCTGTTAACTCACACTTCTGGCCTTGTGAAATGCCTCAGTAAGAAACAGAGTGAGTCTGATCCCAGCCCTGGATGGAGTGGGCTGATTCAGGGAAAGTAGTTTGCAACCATCTTTCATTCAGATGTATGTTTGCACAGAGCAGGAACAAAGAATCTATAAGCACCTAAGGTTGACTGGTATCTTTTATTTTGTCATCACAGAATATTCCTGTCTGAAATATCAGGAGCTGAAAACCACGTATATGCTTTTGTCATTCTTACACGTCTTATCAGAATCTAGAGAAAATATGTGGAGAGAGTGACTGTAAAATATATTGTCAGGCCTGAACCTGCCCCTAAATTCTAGCTTGCAAAAACAGGCTTTCATCTTCCTATCTTGGTAAGTCTCTTTCTAATAGCAGATGTGACAGATAAAAAAGCTATGTGATTCTGTACAGTATCAGTGTGGATGGTGAGTGAGAAAGGTCATTAGCCTGAACCCATTTTATCCCACTACTGCTTTAAAAAAAGAAGTAATTTAATTATTTAGTGTTAAAACAAGCAAGTGTAGAGATGACTTTGAAATACATTTATGGCCCAAATTTTTTAGAACGAGATATGTTAAAACTAAGAAACCATGACACATAGATGCAAAGGTGGTACATGCCAAAGCTACAGTTAAATTATGTATCTGTACCAGTTATGTGCATCAGTGCACACACAAAATTCTGAAGTCTTGTTCTGTCTACTCCTGTAGAAACTCATATACTACTAATATTCAATATCTAGTAAGAGCTGTTTAGCTTTCCTAGTAATAGCAGCAAAAGGCTAATGCCTGGTTATTACTATTAAAATATGATATCTGACAATGATTCTGTACATCTTACATTTCACAGGAAATAAAATTTCTGTCAAGGAAAACTTAATCTTCATATATAAGCAGGTGGAAAGCATCTTAGAAAGTATGCTATTAAACTACTGTCTTACAGAGAAATTTTGATGTGACCTTCCTTCTACAGCATGTTGTAAGCAACCTTTATATAATTCTCCAAACAGCCTGTAGAAGATTGCATTTCATGATTGCATCTCATGACTGGACTGAATGCCATCTTCAGTCCAAATCACTCTCACTGTATTCTACCCTTAACAGAACCTTCTTCCTTTTCATATGGTTTCCAAATCTCAGGGGTCTCTGATCTAGCTGTGTTGATTTCATTAGCACTTTTAGGAAGAACCCATCCTGTGGAGGAAACCAAAGGCACCTAAAGAGTGTGTCCATCCTTTTTGTCATCTTTCAGACTCTCCTCACTTCTGCTTCTCTGAGTGGTGGTAGAATCCCATAAAAATATAGTTCATTTTTCAAATTCAAGATAAGACCTCATGGCACTATGATTACCATGTTACCTGTTCAGTTATGGGGTGAATGAAGCAGTTGTTAGCTAGGTCAGCAAATTGTTGGAACACTCTACCTGTGGCAGAGAAAATTCAGATCAGAAGAGGTAAGCACGAGGATGGTGCTCAAGGCTTTGGAATCTCCTGAGCCACAAAAAGCAAGAAGCAAAGGGATCGTTTAGTCAGGTTTCTCAATCTCCTCTACATGATGTTCTTCCCACTAGTGAGCATAGCAAGAGATGTGCCACTGGTTCAGACTGATGTGCCCATCTTTTGTTCTTGTAAAGACAGGAGGTATTCCTTACATGGGCTGAGCTGAAGACCAGTTTCCATGGGATCAGCAATTTATTGGGGAGTTGTCTCTGCTTAAGGACTCTATTGTGATTTGGTTCTTGATGGGGAGTCAGGAGGGCTGGAAGTGTGGGGTGGAATGTATCTGACAAGCCTGGTAGAACAAGGAGAAGGCAAAATGACAGAATGCGCACTGTATCCATTGGGATGCTGCAGTGTTACAGAGAAATCTTTAACAATTAAAGTGAGAGTCAGATGCGTAAGGGAATTCTTGTGCTAGGGAGGTGAACATATCATCTATAATGGAAAAAAAACTGAGTAAGTTGTCATGAGTAAGATGTGAAACATCAAAAAAAAAAAGGGGCAAGAAAAATCTGTGCAGAACCTGAGCTCCACAAAGATAAAAAAATCCTGAATTTCTAAACATTTCTCTGTATGTAGTTAATTTTTTCCCCTGATCCATGGGCATCAACTGTATTCCAAAATAGAAAGACAAAGAAACTCCCAGTAGAACTGGGCATTTTTTTTCCAGAGCCTTATAAAGAATCTTTTGCATCTTGCTTACTAGTTCCACTCTGGCCCAGATATATAGCAACCAGAATTATAATCATTTTCTGGCCACTAGATTCTTCTTGTGAGGTACCCAGAAAAGGGTTATACATCTCCCAAGAAACATATCAAATGATAGCATTTATTATCCTCCTTCCCTTGCTGGGCATTCTGAGAAATAAGGCAAAAATAATTGAGTCAGAGAAAGATAATCATTCTGTCACCTGAAGAGAAAACTGGGACAGACACTTAGCCCTTCAAGTCTATTCATGTAGGTTCTTCTCCCATGCTCACCAGCCCACTGCCTGACACCAGTGTGGTAAGCAGTATGACTAATATCTAGCATATGTTGTTTGCTTTCTCATTCCCTCTGGAGGAAGCAGATTACAGACTAGTGTGTCTTATTTGGTAGGATTTTATGTTGTCTTTTTAAATAGAGGTGCTGCTTTGCATTGATCCTATTGAAAGCAGCTCCAAAAGGTTCAGACTCTGTGCTTTAATGGGAAAGTTGTGAGGTGTGCGACAGTGCTTAATTCTTGCCTGTGTTTGTTCTTCAGCCTCTGAAGAATGAGAAAGTTTTGCCTGACTTACATGCAGGCTTTACTCTGACTATAGAGCTATCATACAATGTTATCATAACAGGGCTTCGCATGGCAGCAGCTTTTGGCAGTCACTGTTTGCCTTAAAAGAGAAAAATCCAACCTCTTGAGCATATTGGGAAGCCAAGCCTGAGAAATATTGCTAGAGAGCTAATAAAACATTTTGATGCACTTTCTGTGAGTTAGCTAGCAAGGCCAGCCCCTTCTGCTGACGTCTTTCCTCTCTATCACACATCAGACTTTTCCCAGTGGAGCTGGAGAACAGGCTTCAATGAAAACTGCCTGTTTGCAGCTATATGGAGATTGCAGGCACCACAATCACTATTTCCTTTACCTGACCTGGAGCAGAACCTCCATCATCAGGATAGAAAGGTAGCCTTGTTGCCTAGCAAAGGTGGGATGATTTATCTGTGTCTCTAGATTGGTCCCTTTGCTTTGCTGCACAACAGAATTGCTTTCAGACTTCCAAGGAGAATGAAGCCAGGCTAGAATCAGAGTGAAACTGGGAGAGCTGCTCTCGCAGGGAGTAGGAGAGTCACAGGGTTTCTGAGCTTTCTGTTCCTGTGCAGTGCAGGACAATGGTTTTGTCTGCTCCAGTTATAGCTCTGGGGGCTACCTTAGGGACTGCAACTAGCATCCTTGCCCTCTGTGGTCTCACCTGCTTCTGCAAATGCAAGCAACCTGGGAAAGGACTCTCAGAAAAGGACCAAGAGGAGGAGACGGAAAACACTAAGCCCAGCGTGCTTCAGCCAGTCCAGCAAGTAAGACACAGTCTTTTATTTATTCAGTGGTTTTTCTTTAAATGCAGATGATGGGAATGCAACTTTCCTCTTGGGCTACTCAGCATGTGATTTTTGCTGCCTGTTTATCTGCTTACTGTGTTCAGGATGTAACAACATGCTAGTAGGAGGAGGAGTGAGGGAAAAACAGAGATGAGCTGTGTAACACACAGAATTACCAAAGAGGAGACAAATACCACATTGCTAAAGAGAAAGCTGCTAATGGCAAAAATAGGGAAGAAGGACTGGAAGTGATGCTTAGTTGTCGAGATAGATAGATCACAAGAGAAATAATTTCCTGAGAGAGAAGACTGAACTGTACCAGGTGACATGCAGCATTGTGAAGAAGTGATGACTCCTGCTGAGATCTCATATAGCAGCTATTTAACTCTGTTCACAGTATCTTACAGTTCCTGTGGGACAGTTCCTCATCAACAGCTGGTTTCTTGTGAAAGCCTTACCTCCTCCTCCCTCTGCCCCTCTAACTGAGGGGGTTAATTATGTGTGAAGTTAAAGCAATGCATTGTAATTATAATAAAAAGCAGGTGAGAATCTAGACTGTGATGACTAGACAATCTCATCACACTGAATTTCTTTTTCACTTACTGTAAGAGCAGTGGAGTATGAAGAGTGTCAGGTATCCTTGTGTGCTCTTTTATTCTTGTTAGAATCCAAATGCTCTGATTTACTCTTGAGCTCAGTGCAAGAGAGAGCAAGGCAAATCATAGGGCACTTCTAATATACCTATTAATGGGAATCTCTTCTTCAAAGGGAAATGTTAGATGATTTTCTTGGTTGACTATGGTCTTTATCATGAGCTATGGTCAGTCTCTGAAAGTACTACCTATTGGCTGTTGTTCCTGATATTTGTTTGTGCCTGCACCTTTTTCACATTCACTTAGCCATTCAGCCAAGTGTTATGCCAGAGTAGCCAATTCCAAAGGCCAGTGATCCACTGTACAACAGTCTTTGTTTGCCTTTTAATTATTTGAGCTGCCTATTATTTTTGTAGTCTTAAAGATTGTAGCAGGAGTCCTAATTGAACTCCTCTGTAATGTTTGTAATTAAATATTTAATCTCTCTCTGGCTTCCACTCTTAGGCTCTTAGTAGGAAAGAAACGTGGCATCTTCATGGTCCTGTTACAGTTTATTCTGAGGAAAGATGACCAAATCTACAAACTGTATTGACAGAACTGGTGCAGATACACAGAATGGCATTACCAGAACTTGTGATTGCAAGAGGGAGGAAGGGAGGTAAGGGAGGAAGGGAGGATGGCTCAACTGACCACGGATTAACATCTGCATGGGATTTAGGACTTCTCAAGAGATTACTGCTAATATTCTGAGCCTTCATCCATGAGCATGGTGAATAACCAGTTTGCATTTGCCTAGTACGAATTTCACCTGTTACTGTGTTTGGTAGCTTAGTTATGTCCTTTTCAGGCTCCTTTCTTGTCTTTTCTACTCTATACAGGGGATTTGCCAACACTTGTGTATAAGAATGTACAATGATGTTGAGATTTTCCAAGTTTACTGTTAATGTGAGTGACAAATGTGTAACTTTGACAGCCATATCACTTTGCATAGCAATTTTTGTAGCTGTTGTCTGGAGCAACACTACCCACAGATAACTTTACCATCAGGCTCTTTCTGTGAGAGACTTTGTTATTGTGATCTGCTAACTCTGGAACATCTCAAATCTTTATTTTAACTCCATCCTTAGATGGGACTTTTTTTCTTTTATACACCTTTTGGGAAATGTCTTGGGAAAGTGTCAATCCATCTTGGACCTTGTCCACTGGGGTGTTATTCTGCTTGCATGCCTGAAATAAGTACTAAGTCTCGATATTGTGCAATTAAGCCTCCAGAACCCAGCAGCTATTCAGTATTCACAATATTTCTACATTCATCAAGTTTTGCCATGATTTAGTTCAGTATATAGGGCATCAAATTATTCAACCTGCCCTCAATGTAACACTATTACCTGAGTGATTGCATTCTTGTAGCATTGTAGACTTTTTAATTTGAAGCATTATTTCTAGTGTTACTGGCTTTTGGGTGTTTTTAATGAAATCTGGCCAAATTGTAGCAGCCGAGTGAATATTCCATCACAGAAAGTGCTAAATGTTCTTAGTTTGCATATTCTGTATGTTTAGCAATTCTTTCCAATTAAAATAGTTTTTTTGCCAGGAACATGCATTTTCCTATGCTGTCACTGATTCAGAATCACTTTATATACCTTCAAGGAATTAATCTCAATTTGAGTTCAGAGCTTGTGAAATTTAATTATCTTTGTCTATGTTTTTAAATTGTTCTGTCAAGACTTTGTTCTGACTACATTAGTACACACTATGTCCTAGGCAGTGTTTGACATACCTAATTATTGAAGCCTGTCAGGGCCACTGATTCTGATAAACAGAGATGACAAAAGAAAGATGAAACAAGTCTGCATTTTATTCACTTGGCATGTCTCCCATGACAGCAATGCTTGTATCTGCTATAGGCAGGGGCTCCCTAGGGACATGCGCTGGATATGTGAGGAGGAAGAGTTCAAACACAAAGATACATCTACAGAACAATGAAAAACTGCTGTAAATATGCAAAGTCTCAGCAAAGCCTGCAGAATGAAGATTCTTAAATGGCAACAACCTGGTGCTTTGTTTGAGTGACACTGAGCAGGGACACAGAAGGGTCAGTTGCAGACTCCTTGCTACTTTCAGTGTATTTGATTTCATGTGTTTTTGCAAAACTGTCTGATCTGTCCTACTCATCTCTTTCTTTAAGACCATGCCACTGATTTGCAAAGAAAACTTCCACAGAGCACTGCTATGTAACTGGGTTAGCAGATAGCACTTTGGAAAAGAGCTGGCAGCAAAATAATAAACAGAGGCAGATGCAGTTGGAAAGGGGGTGGGCTAGTCCCACTGTGCTTGCATATGCCTCTCATCTCTAATTCTGCAGAGCAGACAGACAAGAAGAATATTTAGACCCAGTGGAGTTCTTAGTTGCTGTGAGTTGATGGATTTCCTGACTAAATGCCTGGCTTTTAGCAAGAGAAAGAAAAGATTGTAATAGCAATACCTCGAATTTGTATGGTGTTTTTCAATCCAAAGGATCTCAAAGTGCTTCATGTGCTAGCAGCACAATGCTGGTGTGTGGCTCTGGTGTGATGGCCAGTGCCTAGCAGGACAGCAGCCTTATGCAGCAGCCTCGGGAGAGAGAACAGCAGACTGACCACCATGTCAGGCACTGCATGTGTGCTGGATACAATGCCTCTGCACAACAAAAGCATCCTGGTTTTTCAAGCTGTTATCTAGTGATTCTTCACATATTGTGCTTGTTTGGTTTGCTTTCATTGTAGAAGAATGTAAAACTGCATTTAAGGTTTGGATGAGTAACTTCACATTCCCTAGAGGATTGATGAGGCTCACATCTCTGGAAGAGGGATCTCACTTACAGATCTACACCATATGACTTACATAATATCTAAACTCAGCTGAATGCTAGGGAGGATGGCACACAGTGACATCTTTCTTTCTCAACCCACTTCTCATTCAGAGCCCTTAAAATTAGATAAGACAAAATGCTGTGTTACATAGTAGACTTCCTAAACACTGATGCACTGGCTGCCTTGAAAAGATGAAGTAACTGCTCTAATTAGTTCTCTACCATTGCCAAGTGTATGTAACTACGGAAATATGATCTCCATAAGCAGAATATAACTAAATAGCCAACATCCAAGACTGCTCTTTCTTCAGCCTCTGCTTCTTGAGAAATAGGTATGATTCCTCTGGGCATACAAGCTGGGACCTTGAAGTCTCAACACAGCCAAGTGCTTCAGGGCATCATCTACAGTCATTATCAATAAGAAACATTAAGACCAATGAAAAACCTTAATTACAATTCTGAACCTTTTCTGTCTCACCCTCAATCATGACACAATATAGGCTGGCAGGTAGTATGTGGAGATAATCCCACTGCACAATAATCAACCAAAATGGCTGTTTTACTTCTGCTTTTTGACTCTCATGTTTGGAAACATTAATATAATCTGTTGCAAGGGTTGGAGTAATTTACTGGTCAGCTTTTATTTTTTCCCATTGATGAATCCAAATATACATGTATCAGGAATGATTTTAGCTGTAAACAGACTAGATTCTTTCTTGGGACACAAGATAAAGAGGACTGTTCCATTCCATTAAAATATTTTTCCTTGTTTAGGGAGAATAATTATGCCTTTGTGTCAGCCTTTGCTTGGACTCCCTGGGCATTGCACTGTCTTTCAGGTTCTTCGGCTCATTCCATGTTCATGATTCAGCATGGATTTGAAGTGTTAAGAACAAATTCAGAAATAAATTTAAATGTCAATCCCAGTATAATAAAGGGGAAATGCATATCTACAGACGTGTCTACAGAGCCGTGGGACAGTCCAAGAGGCTGAGACAACCATTGTATCAATTACTCTTGGTATTCCATTGCAGGGCTCATTTGTTCAACCAGTTCTCTTTTGTCTTACTACACCATGGTTGTACTTGCTTCACGTGACTCTATGACCTGTCTGCATTGCTAATACTTACTATGCACTCACATAAAATAGTACAAAATCTGTGGGTGGCTATAGCCTCTTGCTTTTACATTTGACTTAAAACATCAAGGTCAAAATTACCCTATGTCATTCAGAGAAAAATGAACTTAATTGTTAGTTTCCATGCTAAGGGGAAATACAGACTTATGAAAGTATTAACTGGTACAGAAACAGAAGAAAAATCAAATTATAAAAACATATCTTTATTGTTGCAATCAAACATCTGTTGATGAATAAATCTGAAAAGACATACACCAGGTAGAAGGGTATTACCTTTGGCAAGAAAATCTCAGGACATACAGGCAACGGTTTCTACAACCCAAGAAAAAATGATGGTAGGACTGGCCAGAGGCACCACTTTTTCTCTCTTTGTCTCAGCTCATTTAATGTTGAGAGAATTGGAAGAATTAATCCAATTAGTTCAAAGTAATAAACAAGGTTTTAATTTTCAGTTCAGCGTTAAGAAAACTGCAGAGCCAGTCCAGCCTCGAGCACTCCTGAAGTTTCCCAACATTTATGGCCCCAAACCAGTAGTAACTTCACCTGAAATTGTTAACTACACACAGTATTCTCTGAAGACAACAGAAGAACCAGCTACTGGAAAACATACTGGTTTGGATGAGAAAAGAATGAAGATACAAGTCAATGAAGAGCTGTTTGTTCTCCCTCAAAACGGTAGGAACTTTTTGGTCTTTAGTCTAACAATTGCTTTTCTAGGTGTAGATCTGTGATACTTCTGAGCATAATATGCTTTTTGTTACAGAAATAAATGTGAAAATGAAGACATGGGATGATTTTCTCTCTCCTATCATGAGCACTGTGATTTGTTTAATAGAAGGTAGTTATGGAGCTCATCAGGATATTCAGATAACAAAGCTGTAGTTTTGTCCTGTTGAAATGGTTTTTTTAACCTTAACATCTTTTTTGTTGAAAAATCTGGTTCACTGGTAGAAAACAGTCTGTAGAAAAGTTTTACTGAGAGCAGGTAACAGAGTATATGTAGAATATCTGGCAAAAATTTGGCAGAGTATTTCCTCCAGGACAAATGTTAGTTGTCCAGCAACCATCCTTGTCAGGGACAGTGGGGGTTGAAGCTTCTAATTTTCTCTGCTCCTTTTTTTCTACTAGTTTGGTGAGATGGTTTTGGCTTGTTGTAATGTGTAGTGAAACTGAAAGCTAACACCTCAAAAATTTTTGCCACACAGAATACCTGTTTCCCATCCAGCTCAAGGGGTAACACTCCAAAATCTGAAATATAAGATTTCTGGAGCCTGAGAGAAAATGCAGTGTCAGTTATATAGCTCTGGCAGCATTGTCTGGGTTGCTTCCATACTGATTTTTAATTTCACAGCTATCTTTTAACGGGATAATTGACTCTTCTGGCTATCACATCAATAAAACCTTCCTAAAGATTTGCCAGAGAGCCAATGCCATCTATCATGATTTTTATTGAATACTCTTTTTAGGGTTTTTTAATTGCTTGAGATTATATTTTTGCCCTTCTGGAAGGACAATTGCTACATTCGCTCCTTCACCCTGAGACTTGTGAGCATAGACAAGAAAGTACTATGGGAAGCAGCTGTGTTGGAGGAAGAGACTGTCTGAGCCACATCCTTAGGTGACAGAGAGAAGATTATAGGGTGAAGAGGATGAAGAATGATGGCCGCCTTTAGGCTAAAGCTTTATGTAAGTGTGTTGGTGTAAGGGCCTCTCCGCACTGCTAATGGCACAAGCAAGTTTCCTTCCTGCTGTGACTGATTTCATAGCTCAAGTGGTGCTAAGATTAAGCCAGAATTGTATTCTCTTTTTGATGCCCCAGTGAACTGGTTTGAACCATGTGTCTGAGACTTTTAGGAAGAAATGTGCTGGTCCCACTATTGTTTTCCATGTGAATCAGGACTGACCTGGCAGATAACATTTTTCGATGACAAAAATCTCTGGTTTCTCTTTTAGTCTTGCAACCTGTTTATTCAATATGAAATACATACTCAGATTCAAAATCACACATGATAAAACTGACTCATGGATTCCCAAGATCATTGTCTTCAATCTGATCAGGTGCTATGGAATGAGATGTCTTTTGCATGACAAAGACTTCATTAAACTCTGAAAAACAATTTAGAGAGGTCTGACCTAATGCAGAGTTGCACAGCAGCTCAAAAGCAGACTCATATTCTCATTAGAGAGAACATAAGATTTAATTTAACAATGCAAGTTAAAACAAAATAAAACAGTATAACAACTAATGAGTGTCATTTAGACACCTTGGCCTAGGCACAAGGTAAAAGAGCAAGTGTGTGAACCATCACAGAGAACAAGGTGGTGGACTGCAAAAGGCTTCTCCAGGTACTGCAGAAAAAGCTCAAAGTGTGAGTAAACAGAGTAAAAAGGAGATATGATTATGAAGGAAGAAGGAAAATAAATTATATTCCTGCATCCAAGGTGCAGGAATAGTAAGATATTTAGAAAAGCTGGGTCAAGACAGAGTAGATTTGCTCTCTTGGGAAGGTGAAGATCTGCTTGCTAAAGGAGTTATTTCAGTTCCAGGTGTGGTAAAGGATGTGTGTGTCACAGAGCACTTGAACCCCGAGAGGGCAGCCAGCTGTAACCAAGCCCCTGAGCTGCACTACTCCCTTGTGTATGATCAACAAAAGCCTGAGCTGCGTGTGGCCCTTCTGGAAGGTAAGGGGCAGAGCTCTTGTGATCTGAATGGTACAAGACACCTGTTGATTACATTTATGGGAAATTCCTCTACCTTAGAACCAACATGTGTCCCCAGGACCTTTGGATGTTTCACTGGTTTTGGGCTTGCAGAACTGAAATAAATACATGGCAATGTCACTGCTCAAAGTGAGGGAACTGGGCATGGCTTGGGAACAATTCTTTACACAGCTCAAAAACAGAATTCAGGAGCCAGGATCCACTCCTCCAATCCCAGACATGGTAGAAAGCAACCTCTTCTTCCTATTTTTCTCTTGGGGGGCAGGGGAAGGGGGTTACCATCTCCTTCCTCTTTCTACCTTTCATTCTTCAACTTGACCTACTCCCTACTGCCTCTTCCTCAAGTCAAGTCAAAGGCTGAGCTGGAGATGCCAGACATTTTAAGGAAGGCCGCTCTGGCTGTGCTTGGCCAGGCAGCCAGGGTCTGTGTTGCACTCTGAAGTGAGAACTGACAACAGTAAGAGCATCTCCACTCAGGGCTGGAGCATCATCAGTTCCACTGGGAAAGCAAAATAAGCTGACTGAATAATTCATGCACAGTGCAGATCTCTGTGGAAACCTAATCAAATCACACCCTCTGAAGTGAGAATTGAAAAGCTGCAGAATGGCAGCCACTGCTGTGGGCTTTCTGCCAGCAGCAAGCCCAGTTCCTCTCCTGTGTGGGCACCGACACCTGCTGACTGCCATCCTGGCACTCCTGCACATGCTCCACTGCCACCAGGACCAGGGTCTGCTTCCTAGTTCTGCTCCCCCGAGAAGCCAGGAGAGTCCTGGGACCCATGCTCTGTGGTCCCAGCAGCTCAGGAGCAGCTGCCTTTGGACTGGCTGCAGCAACAGCAGCAACTTTGCTCACAAAGCCTTGATACTCCATGACCCCTTGGAGGAAGGTGTGTTCCTCTTGTTGTGTAGAAGGCACTGCAATTCTGTTGATGCAATTGAAGAGGAGTGTGAAATGCCACTCTCATTCTAAGCTTTTTAACATAAAAGTGAAATAAAATTAGGGATTAATGTGTCTTGACACAGATCTTTTGGGCTGTGGGATGGCTTCTGATGGATTCATTTATCAGAGGTTGAACAAACCAAATGCAATAACCCTTAGACTTATCCTCCACTGCCCTGTGGGGGTGTATGTGTGCCAAAGGGGAAGTCTGTACCATCTCTAATATCTGTGACTGACCTTGCTGCTTTTAAAGTCTTTGTAAGAAGCTCTTTTTTTTTTTTTTTGCCAAGGTGAAAGTAAATAAGAGCTGCCAATCCCTGTGGCACACCATCTCATCCCATTGTTGTTTTGCATCCTTCAACAGAGCATGCTGCCTTGAACACAGCTGTTGCTTTCCCAAACATTAGTAGCATCCTTTTGCAGTGGAAGAAGGACAGGGACATTGTGCAGCATGAAGAAAACACCACAGCATGGGCTCATGGCTTAGTCTGCCCCATGCAAGTAGGAACAGGTGTCAATGTCTATGCAACTGTTTTATTTTATGGCTCTCAGGAAATAAGCAATTTATCCCCAGATATTTGAGGGTTTTCTTTTGTGAGAGGTCCTTACGATCAATCTTTTCCAGCTATGCATGGCAGAATGAGTGCAGACCAAGATGCCGGCTGCCATTGCTACATACTGGGCACGCTGATGAGCAAGTCTGGTATTGCTGAGGCCCAGACAGAGCTGAAGAAGAAAGTACTTCACACCCTTTGGGAGGAAGTCCTGCGATTCCCATTAATGGAGCAGGAGAGGCCAGAAGGGATACTGACTCTCACCCTGAGAAACTGCGACAAGTTCTCTAGACACAGCATCGTGGGGGAACTAAAACTGAATCTTGCTGAGATGGAGGAATCCTTTGGAAAGGCCCAATGGGAAAGGCTAAAGAGCCCAGAGAAGGTATGGACTCTGAATTAGTTTAATAAACTTCAAGCATGAGGCTGAATATTTGTCTAATATTTGTAAACCTTCCCCCTGACCCCCATACTGAAGCATCTGCTTTTTTAGCAATACTTAAGGAACAGCCTGTTCACAGCAATGGGCAGTTGTCACTTCAATGCACATGAAGGAGTCCTGACATACTGGGGACTCTGCCTTGGTCCAGCTTCACTACTACACACAGAAACAGGGCAGAATTCATTTCTTCTCCAGGCTGACAGCACAAGGTTAGCACCAACAGTACTGCTGAACAGTGCCCCAGTTTGAGCTGAGGATGTGCAGTGAAAGCTGAATTTGCGTCATCTGGGACCTGAGAGAGCCAAGCATTGCACAGACAGCTTATGTATACAGATCCTGAATCATTCATTGAGAACCGGAGAGAGGGAGTGAGGAAGAGTTGATCAAAAAAAGAGGAGCTATTTTTGACAGCATCCATCCAGGAGCAAAGTTAGTGAGCTTTGTTTAAAGTCTCACATTTGAAATGCCAGGAAGGGCAGAAATTTCATTTGTACCTTACCAGTAATTCTCCCACACACAAGGGAAGGAGCTCAGAGCAGAGCTTACAGCTAACCAGGTAGTGCAATTAGCATTCAGGAATTCATGGAGTCCTGTGAGCAATGCAAAGCACAGATACTGTAGACTGATAACCTTATCTTGTCTTCCTTCTCTGCCACTGCTTTGCTAATGACAGTGATGATAGTGGGTTCTTGCATAGCAACTTCTTTTTTGCGATTTCGTGGTGCCCTGCACGTAATTCACTGATGACCTCTTGATGTTTTTTATCCTTATTGTGGAAAAAAAGAAGACTAAATCTCTGATGGTTGTATGAATTTGCAAGGTTGCAGCATAAAATGTAGGATTTAATAGAAAAAAAACAACAAACCCAATCAAAAGAAAACAAAACCTGGAAGGGGGAAGGAAAAATACCTTTGGCTTGGCCTCTTCATGCAAAGCTCCACCACAGACCAACCACTGTAGGTTTTAGTTCCATGTGGATACAAGCTAGTCAAAAACTTGATCAGAGTACTAGGAGCTAGAGCATCATAAGCACAAAATGTGACCTGTGTACAATGTGTGTGTTTGTGTGCATACAAAGACCTACTCCCTCCCAGTCTCCACTGTATCTATCTGTGCCTGGAGCTACAGGAACCAAATTCTAGCCAAGAGTTATAGATTGGGATCTGGTGAGATGTAGTGGGGATAAATAAATAAAAGCAGCTTACGACTTACCTAAACTCTGGTTTTGTATTGAGGTGGTGTTTGGGTTTTTTCCTGTGTGTACAAACCCTATTACTTTGTAGGGGATATACAGGCATTTGAATCTGCCTCTGTTTTCATGTGTAGTTTTGTTTAAGGCTGACTTTGATTTAATACAGGATTTATGTAAGTGAAATGCATATAAGCCCTTCATTACTACCTGAGTGCATGAAAAATGATTTACTTGGGCTGACTAGGATTGAATTTCAGGTTCCCTTGCTAATGTCCTCCCACTTGATTTGTGCAGGACAAATTAGTCATTCAAACCAGACAGCAATGACAGCCATGTTTTCTGGAGGGTCAATCAGCTCACAGGGACCATACAGGGGCCTGTCCTTGCATGTTTCAAGTAACCGTCTGAAAACTTAATTTGAAATATTTATGGCTCACTTAGTATTAAGAACGCAGAGCACAGAAATGGCCTACAGAAGGGCTGTCTGCCCTAGAGGATGTAGATCATGCTAAGGAGTCCAAAGGGAGTCCATTGGATTGACACTGGCTTTTTAGAACTGTTCTGGGTCATTAACCTCACACTAAACCAGATTTCTGTCACAAGCTCCCACTCACTGAGAGAATAACTGCTCCACTTTCATCCATTGCCACAGGCTGTCAGCTCACAGTGTGGGATTTCTCTCCTTCCGCACCAGATCCTGAGGAGGAAACAGCACTGCTGTCCCAGAGGAGAGTGGTGGAGGCGTGGCTGTCTCTAGGCTTCTGCCTCAAGGGCTGCTTGTCCAGGGCAAGTGGGACAGAAGGGTGGTTATGGGGAAAAAGGAAAAGGATGTCTCCTACAGGGGCAGCAGGGATTGTTGCTCACAGTCCTGAGGGAAGGCAGTTGGGAAGGAAGAGTAAAGTACTGTGACAAGCTCAGAGGATTTTGTCTTGGCTGGGTTTTTTCCCATACCAAGTAGGGTGTCAGAAAAAGGGTAGCTCCAGCTCCAGGTCTGACTCAGCCCCGGGCATCACCTGTGCTTTTCCAGGGAGCTCTACACTCCTGCTGGGCAGCGTGGGCTGGGGGCTATATCCTGTCAGAGCATCCTGGGAAATGGAGCAGCTGAAACAAAAAGTGAATTATAATAAGCAGTAATGGAAGTAGTGGGCATAAATACAGAGCAGCTAGATGGTCTCTCAAAATAGGAGTAGCTGACTACTTTCATTGTATTCCAGACCCAAATTTTCTTCTTCTGACTAAATATTCCACTAAAAGTCGATGCTAGAAACCAGTTACTTTCCAGCAATGTAAAAATTCAGTAACTCACATGACTGGGGCCTTATGAGTGGAGGAACCTTTCAGACATCTTTGGCAGGTTTGTACAAGGACAGAGAGGCAACTTCATTGGTCCATGGCTTTCCACCAGTCTTGCACTACTTAGTTTTTCTAATGTAATGGCCAAGATTATAATAAAAAATTAACCTTCTGTCTCTCCATTTCCAGGAGCCATCCACGGGCCATGGGGAGGTTCTGCTCTCTATTAGCTACCTGCCAGCAGCTAACCGCCTTCTGGTGGTGATCATTAAGGCTAAAAATCTCCACTCCAAGCAGCTGAAAGATCTACTTGACAGTGGTGAGTGTAATAGCAGGGAAACAGACTGTTGTTTCTGCTATTATGTAAATCCAGAAAGCAAGTAGAAGGGTGATGTTTGGCAAAAAAAAAAAAAATACAAAGTTGATGTTTGGCTTAGAACACCAAAGAGATTTGAATAATTTCTAAAAGGTGAAAACCAAGTATGTCCCAGATCAATATTTCTAATGTGCTCTCTCTCAGTCTGATGTCACCAGTGTAAATTCTCTTGTATTTTTGGGTGCAGTTTTGGGCACCACAATATAAAAAAAGCCATTAAGGTATTAGAGAGCATTCAAAGAAGGGTCACAAGGATAGTGAAGGGTCTGGAGGGGAAGCCTTATGAGAAGCAGCTGAGGTCACTTCATTTGTTCAGCCTAGAGGAGAGGAGACTGAGGGGAGATCTCATTGCAGTCTAAAACCTTCTCACAAGGGGAAGTGGAGGCGCAGGCACTGTGATCTCTTCACTCTCATGACCAGTGAGTGACAGAACTTGAGAAAATGGCATGAAACTGAATCAGGGGAAGGTTAGGCTGGATATCAGGAAAAGGTTTTTCACTTGGAGAGCGGTTGAGCACTGGAATAGGCTCCCCAGGGAAGTGGTCACAGCGCCAAGCTTGTGTGAGTTCAAGAAGTGTTTGGACAAACACATGGTGTGATTCTTGGGATGCCCTGCACAGGTGCACAAGTTGGATTTGATGGGTCCCTTCCAACTCAGCCTCTCCCCCTCCCCTCCCTCTCTCCTCTCCTCTCCTCTCCTCTCCTCTCCTCTCCTCTCCTCTCCTCTCCTCTCCTCTCCTCTCCTCTCCTCTCCTCTCCTCTCCTCTCCTCTCCTCTCCTCTCCTCTCCTCTCCTCTCCTCTCCTCTCCTCTCCTCTCCTCTCCTCTCCTCTCCTCTCCTCTCCTCTCCTCTCCTCTCCTCTCCTCTCCTCTCTCATTAATATGGTGTCTCTTTCCACTTCCTATACAGATGTCTCTGTCAAGGTGACACTGAGGCATCAGTCCTTGAAGCTGAAGAAGAAGCAGACCAAACGTGCAAAACACAAGATCAACCCTGTGTGGAATGAGATGATCATGTTTGAGGTGCCTCATGAGCTTCTGCGTGCCTCCAGCGTGGAGCTGGAAATGCTGAGCCAGGATGGTGCTGGGCAGAGCCACGTGATTGGCAAATGCAATCTGGGCTTACATGTCACAGGCACAGAGAGAAACCACTGGGAAGAAATGCTGAGGAATCCCAGGAGACAGATAGCTATGTGGCACCAGCTCCACATGTAGGCTTATCATGATTACTGACAACGAGATTTACACCAGGCCTCTGAGCCTGGGGAAATAAGCTGCATTTCACCTTCCATCTTCTCCTCCACAAAGTTTCGCAGCACAGAACTGTTAGTACACCACCCTTCTCTGATTTTCCTGCCAATCCTGGCCAAGGAAACTGTTTGGAAAAGGTATTTAAAGGATAATCTCTCACTTACTCAAGTGGTTCTCTCGAACAAGGAGTTTGGCTGCCTGAATGACATGAATTAACATTATCAGCCTGCCCATTGTTATTTCTGTGAGATCTCTATGTCTGTAGAGGAGCAGAGGGGAGCCAAGTTATCATGGAAATGTAAGCCACTCTTTGGCATCACTGTCCTCGAGTTCCTTGACGAGTGCTGGCCCCACAATCACAAACAAGCAACTGTTTTTACCAGTCTCTGCTTTCCATAATACCTGACAAGACTGAGAGAAATGAAGATCACAGAACTTTCATGGCAGACATAAAGTACCAGTATGAACGAGAGAGTGAAGACAACGTGCAGGAAATGGATACCTAGAAAGAGACACAGAACTAAGGGAGAGAACAGAGGTAGAAGAAAGGGTGAGACAGTCAACACCATAATTCTGTGCAGCCTTTGAAGCAAACACTGCCAAATAAGAAGTCAAACACGTTCCATTACTTCTGTTTCCTGGAAAGTTTGATACCCTCTATTCAGGATTCATGAAAACTGCTGAAAATATGAATGTTTCAGGACCCTTTAGCAGAATGCCGGTATCCTATCTTTCTACAGTGTCACCCAGGAAGACCCTAAACATGAGAAAAAGGGAATTGTTTATGTTACCTCCAAAAAATTGGACCAAATCTTTCTGTTTATTGCCATCTTTTCTGTTTGGGTTTTTCTGAGATAGAAAATTTCAAATACTCTAAACATATTCCATGCAACATTTAAAACTAGGCAAAAGAAGTGGGATCATGTCATACCTTAGCAGCTGATAGATGGTTTTGGTTTGACAGATACTATTTCACTCAAACATTCATTGCAACATTACTAGAAGACAACCCTCAAGAACTGCCATGTATTTCAGCACTTCCAGACAGAAGGAATTCACTGACCAGATAGATTCTCTAGGGCTTGTTTTGGGTTTTTTGTGTGTGTGAACTTTGAAGATTTCATGTGGCTTAAATGTTACTTTTTACTGCCCTTTATTTTTGCGTGTAGATGGACTGAAAGTCTGGCATTGGCAGTGATGATGTCCCATAAGCATACTGCTTGTCCTACTACTTTTTTTCAAGTAGTAGATACAACTTTAAGGGCCTTCCATGGGGACAAGGCATCCCCAAATCTGAAAACAAAACTATATAATTCATAGCACTGAAAATCTCAGAGAACTTCATATTTGCAGGGTCAGATTGACCCTCTGTTTAAATCAAAATATTAAGCTAAGCTTTACCTAGTACCCATCCCATTTTGATGGTGCAGTCAAATAAGTCAAATAAGTCTAGCAGATTTTCAAGTGAAGGCTGCCATCCTGTTGGCAAAGGGAAAACAACAGAACCAGTGTCTGAAAACTGGCTGAAGCACCAGGCACAAAGGGTTATGAACAGGGGAATGAAGTTCTGCTGAAAGTCAGTAACTAATGATGACTGAGGCCAGTAATGAGACTGAAAGTGTTCAACATCTTCATAAATGACCTAGACAATGGAGCAGAGCATGCTCTTAGCAAGTTTGTAGGTGATGCAAAATTGGGAGTATTGGTTGATACATGAGGCAGTTGTGCTGACATTCAGAGGGATGCTGAGAGGCTGGAGAAATGGGCTAACAGGAACCTTCATAAATTCAACATGGAGTTGTGCAAAGTCCTGTACCTGGGGAAGAACAACCCTATGTACCAGTGAAGGGGTGGGGGCTGACCATCTGGAAAGCAGCTTTTCAGAAAAAGACTGGGGTGTTATGGTGAACACCAAACTGAACATGAGCCAGCAGTGTGGTCTTGCAGCACAGAAGGCCAACAGTGTCAGTAGGTCAATAGTAATGATCCTCCCTCTCTATTCAGCACTGATGAGGGCACATCTGGAGTGCCCAGTGCAAAAAAGATATGGAATTTCTGGAAAGAGTGCAGCAAATGGCTATGAAGATATTTAAGGGACTGGAGCATCTTCTGTAAGAGGAGAGGCTCAGAGAGCGGGAACTTTCAAGATCAGTAAGTATAGATACCTGATCTGGGAGAGGACAAAAGAAGATAGAGCCAGACTCTTCAGTGGTGTCCAGTGATAGGACAAGAGGCAAGGGCACAAATTGCAATATAATAAATTCCATTTGGACACATGAAAACAATTAAAGAAAAAACCTTTTTTCACTGTGAGTATAGTCAAACACTGGAACAAGTTGTCAAGAGAGGTTGTTAGGAGTCCCCATCCTTGGAAACATTCACAATCTGATGAGATAGAGCATAAACAACCTGTTCTAATTTATCCCACTTTGAGCGGGGGTGGCTTTGGGCAACATAATCTCCAGAGGCCCTTTGTATCCTCAGTAATAGATCTGTGATTCTGTGAAGAGATTGATAATGTTGATGCACACTGAAAACTATTATCTTTACACTACTATTCCCTTTATGAGTGGTGTAGTCAGGGTTACAGGATCATTTTGAAGAGATGATAAAACCAGCTTTGACCAAACAGACAAACAGAAAAGCTAAGTATCTTATGAATCTTATAGCCGTTGTTTCCCTCTCTGATATTGACCTAGGGGAGATGTAAACCAAAAAAGAAAATTGGCTTCTTGTTTTGCTCTATGGAGTTTTGTTTATTAACAAAAAGTTGTAGGATACTATGAGTAAACTAGACACAGGGGTCTAGTTGATCATGAATTCTCAATAGTTTCTGTCATCGTGATACCTATAAATTTGGAATAATTATTTCCATTGAAGTGCAAAACTCATTGGAATGTTGGCCTACTCTACATATAGGTTCCTGGCAGTACTGTGATTCTTTTAGGGATAATGACAATTGGCTGGTGCTGGAAAGCCTGAAGGGCCAAATATTTGCCTTGCTGCCAAGAGAGTACAATAAGCATCCTGCTTATTTTACTGAGCCTTTTAAAATATCTTGATGTCTGATTGTAAACAACATTATCTGCAGCATTTAAAAGCATAGCTCCTCAGAACCTGACTTAGCTGTGACAAAACAATGTCCTCTCTTTTACAGCAGAATACATGTATAGACACTACTTAACCACAAATCTGTCTTAGGAGCAAAGTGGTGCCATCAGTGTTAGTGAATGGCATTGTTCCGTCGTTTGCTGCAATGAGATTTAATGGGAAAGAGAGGAGTGAAAATGCATGCATCTTTCCCGGCTGCATCATTCTTTCTGTCTGGCATTTTCGCCTGGAATGAATATTCTTCGCCATCAGTGCAGCCTGAACACAGGCTGCCAGGTGTTCCTGGAAGGAGGCAGACACTCGCTGCGCCTGACAGCGGACACGTAATGGGTGTGAGGAATGCTGCGTACGTGTGGTACCGGAGGGGCTGGGACGCCCAGCCGGGCTCTTTTGAACTCTAATAGGAGCCGTTTGCCATCGCATTCCATCGTCTGTCCAGGGCTCTGCCCTCATCCCCCCGAGCCGCCTGTGTAGCAATACCTGTGTGCTCCTGAGTCTCAGCACCCGAAGGGCCGAAAGGCCGGAGGTGCTAAACTGTGCCAGCAACCAAACGACCGGGAGCGCTTTTGGTAGATGACGTCATGACTATAAATGCAAAGTATTTGCAAATGTCATTGCATCAAGCAGCTTCAGCAACACAAGCTGTCCAAGCATCCCTGAAGTGCAATAAGGCCAGAGGACAGAACCAGACAGCGCAGTGGTTTTCAGCTCCTGAAGCTGAAAATATAGGAAGATCAGCAAACACCACTATCTATTAAATTAAACAGTGCTGCTTATAAATTGCATCATACGATAAAAAGCAAAAAAAAAAAATGATCCTAAGCTATATGTGTGACCAAAAGCAGCCAGTGGCTAGTGCATGGTTGGACTGATTTTTCTGCCTGACACAACAATTAACATGAAGAAGCTGGGAGCCAAGAGACTGTAGGGTGGAAGTAAAAAAAAAAAAAAAAGAAAGAAAAAAACCAAAAGGGAAGGCATGGGGCGGTCTACCTGATCAGGATGAATGATGAATGACCCTTTACATTAAGGGCCAGAGTTGCAAGTTTAAGGACAGAGACCCACAGTCCCTCATCCAGTGACAAAACTCTAACAATGTGCCTACTCTAGAACAGAATGAGAAATGCGGCTCCCGTATTGTATCCAGCTTCGTCTGGGAGAGATGGTTTCCTGATGTGACCTCTGGTCAGAGGAGGGGTCTGAGAGGCCAGAGGAAATTACTTGTGATTATATTAAGGAGTTGCTTGGTTAAAATATAGATTGTAGCCACATTTTGTTTTGCCTCAATCTGCCCACAGAGCTAGATCTTCCCATAGAAATTATCTAATTTGATTTTAGGCCATTTGTGCTAGAGTAGAAAGATTAATAAGCAGAAATCATCAACAGTCACCAAAACACCTCTGAGATGTTTTAGGCTCATTACTACTCTCAGCATCCTTCCCCAGGTGTAAGGGGACAGCTGCTCTCCTGTAAGGGTAACATTTTTCCAGTGCAGAGTTTTACCCTCAATTGTCCCAAATATTCTTGCATGGATATAGGAACCATGTTTGCATTGCAAAGAGGTCATACATCAGAAAGTAATGGAAAATTCCCTTCAGCAGGGCTGGGAACCTTTTCAGGCTCTACTATTCTCTCAGATCCTACTGTGCTTTCCACACCTTGTTGAATAGTACCATGCATTTTGCTTGCATCTGTCATCAGTATTATATGGCAGTAGCATCCAAACCCACTGGGCTTTTTTTCTTTTTTTTCAGAATGAAGTAGGTTGTAATTCGAGCTCTAGAAATACAGCCCAAGGCTTGCCCAAATTTTCCTGATGTCTAAGAGGAGTTGAATACAATGACTTCATATGAGCTGGAAGCTAAGTGGCTTGGACCACGCTTCTTGAACTCTTTTGAAGGTCAATTTGAAGTTTGATTGAATTGAAGGACAGAGCTTTGACAGCATTTTTTATGTGTTTCAGAATTTAACTAGGTATTAAAATGTATTAGGTTCATTTGCTAAAAGGTTCATTTGCTAAATGTCATGAGTAAATAATAACACTTGATACTTAATATTATTTCTTCTGTTTTCAAAATGCACAAGAATAGTAGCAAAGTGAAGTAGTAATGTGTGGCCTTCCAGCATGAGAAGGCTTTTCTGCTTACTTGGTCCTTTGTGTCCCAGTATGTTTATTGTTTGACAAGACTTTATATTGTTCTCACAATCCAAAGCACAAAACCAGAGCATGATGCTCATCCATTGTGTCTAATATTAAGCACAACATGTCAAACACTGCAAGTAAATAATTCCAAGCTGTACCAACACTGTGTCTGCATTGTTTACTCTAGGGTAAGTCCCCTCTGCTTGCAGCTCATGTCAGGGGCACAGAGTGCTGGGAGAAGTTAACAGAGGATCCTCTGAAGAGTGTCATCAAGGGTTGGGTGTGCGGTAAGAAGGGGAACAGTCAACAATACAGTCCTATCCTGGGCAAGCATAGGAAATCTATTGGCTTCTGCAGCAGAGTAGCAGCTAAACAAAGCTACAAAGTCTTTCCAGCAGCTGCTAGTGGGTTAGGGAATAGGATCAGGGAACCAGGTTCCCCCAGACACTGGCTCCATCTCTGAAACAAAACTAAGAAATCAATTTAGATTTCTGCCCCCCCGGCCCCCCCTTTTTTTTTTTTGCCAGCCTCAGTACTGGTGATGTTGATGATACTCTGTAAACCATGCATCTATAAGGAGGAATACATATTTAGTTGACCTAATACCATCACTGGAATTAGCTGGTTCCTAACAAGACACAGAGATCAAAGAGTGCACATAAAAGTAAGAGAAAACATTTTTGGAGCAAGAGTGGGAAGTATTTACCTCATTGACAGTTTGGGGGCACTCTTACCCATCACAGTCAGTGTTAAAGCACAAGGAGAATAAACAAAGGCAGTCTGCCAGAGCCCCAGGCTGCTACTGGCTTCATAGAGAGAGGTGCCACCAGCCTGTCAGCTGCACAGCAAGGCTGATGCTGCTGAAGAATTTTCTGTAGAGGTGAAGGGAAAGTAGTTTCATGGGTAGTTGAATGCAAGTGGTGCATTTGTCAGGGACAATCCTCCTGGCCTAAGGGAGATTCATGGAGGGTTCCTCAGTAATTCCCAGCCCAGCATATTGAAAAGCTGTAATAGCTACCACAGAACCATTCTTAACTCTGTTGTTTATTGTCACTTCAGATTTATTAGAAGCTTTTTTCCCCTGCAGTATTTAAAAATTAAAATGGGACTGTCCTGTAATCCTCTGTTTGCCAGGACTGAGTGTAACCTAATCCAGCAGCTGTATCACAGCCATTGCCACTGCTCGTTCTGAAGGTGGGCTGCCAGTTCCTCCACTTCCCTGAGCTCCTAGTGATCAGTGAGGATGGGGCACCAAGATGCCCCTGAGAAGACAGGTCAGACCTGAAACCTACACATTATGTAGTTGTCCAGAAAGCTCTGTCAAGTACCACAAAGTACAGTGGTGGCCCAGAGTGCAGCTCTGCAAACCCTGACCCCCTGCTGCACATAGCTATACATCACAGCATTGGGACCTCTGTAAGGCTCTCCCACCCCTGTGTGCCTTCAGGGGTAGCACCAGCATCCCCAGAAATAGGGCTGACAGCTATGCAAACACCACATTTGTTTTTCTTCTTGATCATAACAATTTCACACAGGGACTTCAGAGAGTCAAAAAGTCTAGTTAGTGCATATACTTTTCTGTGGGAGCCTTTGATTATCCTGCAGATATTTTTAGAGTCACTTGCAAATGAGCTGCAGCTCTATTTATGTGGCAACAGCTCTGACAGAAACAGCCTCTGGTCCTATGTGCCCACTGCTCTGTGACACCACAGAGCCAGACTTGGCATTACCCAAACACTTGCCCGTGCTCTCTGGTTTAAACATCCTGGAGGGTACCTGTTTAAACCCCCATATGTGCTCAGGTACCTGTGCTTTCCCTTCCACCTCAGGAGAGTCAGATAGGGAAGACGGCCCTCAGGAAGAGTTGCAAACCCCCTCACATTATGCCTGCAAGCTCCCAGCATCACAGGCACCTGTCCTCCTGTTTCCGGGAAGAAACAACACATTCAGTTCTTTTGCTAAATCAAGTATCAAGTGCCAGCTGCTGACAACAGCCATCTCCATGGAGCATGTCCAGGACACGAGCAGAGCTGGGTAAGAGTGCACCAGGCTTTAATGCCATGACAACCATCACAGAGGAATTTTTCAATTTCCTTTACGCTCATACTGACATGAGAATCAGTGCTCCTAAAAAAGAAGGGTACCTTTAGCCCTAGAGCAGATGAATTTGTGCAAGCTTCCCTTCTTGACAAAAGCTCTGACTGTACTTTTCTTTAAGGGATCTTGCTTTTAAGTCCTTGGTTTGAAGTTATCAGCAAGGAGGTTGATCACTGCCAATGGTGATGAACAAGAGGCCACAGCACAAAACTGCCTATAGGAATGCATTTCACAAGCAGCTCTGACTCTTAACACATGGCTGAGCTGCTGAAAGTAAAGCTTTGTCCTGCTCTGTGTGCTGCCAATTGACTGGCAAAGGCAAAACCCCAGAGATGAGGTTTCAACTGCTGACTGCCCAGTGTCCAGCGAACCCAGTGCCCATTAAACTGGAGTTAAGCCCTGACAACCACCAGGATTTTGCTGGGCTTTCTTACTGCTCAAAACTAAACTATTTTAAATTACTACAGTGAAAGTTGCCAGAAAATGGCAAACAGTTTGCAATATGTGGACTGCAGGATGACTCGGAGCAGTCAGTAAAACAATTGTTTCTTTTGGATCACTCATTTGGGAGTATTTTCACTTCTCGGCCTAAAAACTGCCATTCACTTAACAGCTCCTGTGGCTACTCTCCATTGTTAAAATTTGGAGGCATTCACTATGAAACGAAAATTCCTGCACAGCCCATTACCTGCAGGGACTGATGGGTCCACATGCATGCTATCCCTGGGCCCAGAGCCCTGGAAGCCCAAACCTCCCACAAAGCCAGAATTTCCACCCAAATTTCCACTCCTTTGCAAGAACTAGCAAGCTGCACTGGCATCTTGCAACCAGAACAGCCACCAGAGCAACACAGCTGGACATCAGGTTAAATCCCAAGACTATGAGCACCTCTGTGACCATGGAGCCTCAAACTGAGCACAAACTGCTTTTTATACCACATATATCTATTGCATAAACTGTTGCCAGAGGGGTAAACTGCTTGCCCACTTCATCTATCATTTGCTTATCCACTGGTGGCTCCATTCCTAAGACCAACTGGAAAACTTTGATCCCCCAGATCTTATTAAATAGAAGAGGCAGTCCTGTGGATGCTTTCATCTCTACATACTGAAATCAGCAACACTATTGGTATCAACACTTGCAGTATGCAGTCCCACACAAAGGATCCATACCATCGGCTGCACAGCTTGTTCCTCTGTTTTCTGTTCCTGACACTGAGACATGGACACACTTGCAGCTGAGCGAGCAACTTTTTGTGCTGGAAGGGGGATTTTTTTCTGCCTATGTTTCTCTCTAGCTATGGTTGCCACTCTGTAGCAGGGGTGGCCTAAACCTTTGCAAAGTTGTCCCTGCTATCACTGCCATGCAAACCTGAGCTGCAGCGAAGGATGGCCCATAATCTCTGTGATGCTTTGCTGTGGGGTATATCCCCAGCAGCAGCCAGGCTCAGCCCAAGGAGGCAATGTTTTCAGTTGTTTGATCAGAAAACACAACTTACAGCCCAATGCTAATCCATGGACACATGTACTTGTTTCACAGGTTGTCTCTCTAGTCTGCTCTGATTTAGCAAATATAAGACCCTCCATGTACAAGATTACTTGCATTTCACTGAACTGTTTTAAAAGTTCCTCTGTGAACCCAGCCTCAAGTTGAACTTCATATCAATGAAGAAGAACCCAAAGTTAAGCCAGCCCTTTCTTTTAAGGATAGAAAAAGTCCAGTTTCCCTTGAATTTGGAGCATGTAAAGCTCAGTAAGTCTCTTCATCCTTCAGACCAAACCAGGCACACATGAGAGGTTTTCTCAATATGCATTAAAAGCACAGCCCACAACATCAGAGCCAGTAATAATGCTACCATACCTGACTAGAAAGGGAGCACAGAACCTCAAGAGCACTCTCTCTGCACCCATACTCAAAAATAGCATGTTCTGACATAGCTGCACCAGTGTTGACCCAGGGTGGCCTTGAGCTGCTGGGAGGTGTCAGCTCCTGCTCTGCCAGCTGCAGCCTTGGCACAGCACTGGCATAACCCAGCCCACGGTGAAATGATGCAGCTCCATCACAGGACATGCAGGACTTGATTACCAAGGTGAGGATGTTGCGGGGCTGCAGTGACACTCAGCATGTGAGAGAACCAGTTACCTAGGAGAGAGAGAGCTACCAGCACCTCAGGGGGCTGCAATTAACCTTTCTCAATTACAATCCTGCTCCTGCTCCTTATAATCCTGGCCTGTGGAAGCGAGAATGCATCAGCTTAGATGCCCTTGGTCTGGGAAAATGACATTAACCTTCAAGAAAAATTTAAAGAATTAGCAACCCAACTTGATAAATTTTTTTTATTAACAATCATTTTACATTACAAGGATAATATGACAAAAGGAAAGTTCTCGTGTACATACTATGATATATCAACATAGCTCTATTCGTATCCAGTGTCCTAGGTTCTTTCACACAGGTACTATAAAGCATAGTCTGTAAAGTAATAACATTTTAATGTTCTCCAAAAGAGTGATATTAACATATTAATACATATGTAGTAATAGACGTCTAGATATTTTTCTTTCATTTCATATGTGTGTGTGGTGGGTGAGTGGGTGGGTGAGAGATCCCTTGAAACAGTTCAGCAGGGCTGTGCTTGGATGTGGATACAGAGAGGTTTGGGCAAAACCTCTTGCTTTCTGGAAGTAGAAATGCATTTTTGCTAACTGTTGGGTGATTCTATGAGGATGCCATGACTGGCAGAAAACTCTGTAGCCCTCCTATAGCATTTGGGACATTACAGCATATGAGACATGGTTCCCCCACATAGCCCAGTGAGCTTATTCGACATGAGGTGCAGTGCATGGGAGCCCCTCACAGGGCGGCAGCACCACCAGCATAGGCAAGTGGGAGGTGAGGCTGTGGGCTGAACTCAACCCGAGTGTCAGTGGCATCTGAAGGAGTGGGCTGGGAGTGAGAAAACTGTCTCTGAGGTTTGTGAGGAACAGGTGCTGAGGAGCTCCCCACCAGTGCTGCACAGCTGAGGGGTGTAGCAGAGTGGGGAGCTGCCGCCAGGCAGGAGGCGGCTGAGGTGGATTACCAGTTGTGTGGAGGAGAGGCCTGGGAGAGGGCACTGAGGTGTGTGACAGGGGTTGGGGAAAGCTTGCACAGTGTCTGTTCATGCAATACCAGTGTAACGAGTCATTCGGACATTGGAATTACAACTCACCCTTTTCCGGACTGAAGCCAACAAATAAAACAAATGGCAAGGAAAGCAGTGGTTGCCAGGCCTGGCGTGAAGCTGCAAAAGCAAACCTCATCATTCAACCCTGATGGGAAAGCAGCTCACTGACTAACCGCCAGCTGCCAGACTGCCCAGAGGCACCTCTGAGGTCCTCTCGGGGGTCAGCCAAAGGCTTCAGGATGCAGCGGGGTCAGTGTCCTATGAGCAGGTGTGTAAAGGGAGGGATGGAGGGATGTGGCAGCTATCCATTCCACAGGCACTGGGAGACACCTGGCTGATCCATTTTCTGGATCCACCCCTCTCCTAGCATGGAAATGCTGGTCATGGGAAAACAAGCAACTCTTTGCATGGGCAGGGCAAGAGGGCTGAGCCCTTCGGTGCTTCATCCTAGCAAGGTCCATACGCAGTGTGCTGGGGCCCAAAGGCACACATGCGTCACTGACCATGTCTTCCACACAATCACATCATTCCCTTTCCTCTAGAAAACCTCCCGGGGCCCCCATCCAGGCAGGCTGCTCACTAGCTGAGGAGTGGCTGTGAGACCTGAGAGAGCAGAGCGGCTCCTGCAATAGAACAGCAGCCAGCCTGACCCAATAGAGCTGAACGTGCCTTCCCAGTGAGGAACACACACTCCCATCCATATTGCACCAGATTCATGGTTCCCTCTCATTCACGCTGCTCCAGCTCCATACACCATACCTGCCACCTCTGATGTGGTAGTAACCCTCCCTCTACTCAGTGACACCTTTACTCTCCTGCTGCCCTTATCCCAGCACCACGGCTGTATCACTGACCGATGCCCTGAAGTGAACCCACGCTCTCACCGGGTGCTGTGTGAACACTGGCCAGCGCAGGGTCTCCCTGGAATTCTGCTGGCAACTGCCGAGGAATGCCAGGTGCAACAGCAGAAAACCACGTTTCCACAGCACCAGTACCTGCAGTTGTCAGCTGCATCAGTGCAGAGAGACAAAAGTGCATATGATGGTGGGATATGTATCTGTCCAAGTGTGAACACACAGGACCTCAGCAAGAGGCTCACTTGGGAGAAGACAAGGATGCTCGAGCATTTTTCCCTACCAAGACATTCCCCTATTAAACAAATCTTATTTATCACTTGGTTAACATGCCAGCAGGGAAACCCCTTGCCTAAACACAGCAAAGCCCCTCTCCATAGAGTGCTGTACACATAAATACAGGCCTCAGTGTATGGCTAAAACCATTCCAAAGTCTTCAGTGTTACATGCCTTGTGCTAGAACACAGGGCCAGCCTTACACAAGGGTGGTTGAGTCTATCTCTATATTATATCTTTATATCTACTGAAAACATAGAAATATATAAATATATAGCATTTTATTTATATAAGCATGTGATTTTAATCTCTTGTACTGTGTGCATATGTACTGGAATGTGCGTATATACAATATATATGCATATGTACTGTATACATACACGAACTTACATGCACACATATCATACATATCTCCAAGGGAGACAGGAATTGCATAGGCATTACTGCATTGTATACAATGGCTGGGGGAATCAACGTACCATTTCTCTGCTTTTAAGACCTCTTTTGATAGGGCTGAGAGGGGAATCTGCAAAAGCAGAGGCTGTTGCTACTTATTTGCAAGCCAGCTGTCGCACTGGTCAAACAAACAGCAATCCTCATGAGTTAAGAAAGGAGGGGGAACCCAAAGGCCCCACGGACCACCTGGTTAAGTTTGTGCTGTGAGAAAGAGATGGACCAAGCCTGAATCACATCTGAATAGCCATATCAGCAAAAGCGTGACCAGCACAGGGGACATCACCACAGTCAACTAAAGACTCAAGGCAGACAACAAACCAGGACACTGCCCACCACATCCTCTCACAACCCCCTGTAACTCCTGTGTGCTTTTGCTGGTATGGGAAGAGCTTTGGTCTCTTGTGTAGATTATCCCTGCTGAGATCAGTGTCACGGCTGGAGGGCCTGGACCCCTGCAGACACTGGTGAGCCCTGCAGAAGGACATGTCTGAATGTGCTTCACAAAGTTCTGCTTCACAGCAGGGTAAAGGAGGCAAGGAGCCTGAGCAAAAAGTGGGTAAGGGAAATTGGCAACCAAAAAAATCCCATGAGCTAGAGAAACAAACCCAAGGGTCTGGAGAAGTGTGCATTATTCACTGTCAGATGTCATATCTAAGATGCAGGGGGTAAGAGAATAAAGAGCTCATTTGAGAAAAACTGAATCCTTCTGTCTTTGCAGCCAAACCAGTTCAAGATGCTGTGAGCAACACGTTCAAAACAACTTCCTCCCACTTGCTCAACACAGCAGGAAAGGCATTGATTAAACCCGATGCATGGTGATCTCCAAGCCAAGGAAGCCTCCTTTTGTGCTCCACTGGGCCCTCCCTATGTCTGCTGCTGCCTCCTGGCCTCGTAGCCACCACACCAGGCCCAGGAAAACAGGACACAGAAATGCATCTGCTCCTGGGAAAGGCTGGGGGGCACAGGGAAGCCAGGGGCACTTCACGTTGGTATTACTCCTCCTCTGTATCTTGCTCATGCCAGCACGTTTCCATCCGCAGACTATCTATGGAGTAAGAGCTACAGATCTGAGATAGGTGGTTAAAACTGGAGGGAAAGCTTGCAAAGGACCTGCATTAGCCTAGGACAAAGGCCACGTTTCTTTTCTGACATGGGGGCAACAGGGAATTGTGTTGGAGGCGCTGGCCTGGGCTGGGCTGGCTGCTCTGCCAACCTCTTATCTCTCCCCATCACCAACACAAGGGGTCTCTGATCTTTCCCATGACGGGTATCCACAACATCAAGTGGCAGGGAATCACACATCCGACTGACACTGCTTGCAGGTTCAAGCAAGGTTATTTGCTGAAGAGACAAGTGCTTTCCCTGTGTCAGCTGACTGCCTTGCTGCAAATCTCACTCTGCCTTTAGAAATAAGGGCTGCCAATGAAAGGTGTCACTGATGAGAGCAGGATTTGCAAGTGAACCAAAGGAAAGGACTGACAAGTTGGAGGAATGATTTCTGAACAGGCCTCTGGCAGCTCTTGCCGACTAGGCAAGGCACCATATCCTCCCCAGTGGCAAAAACTAGGAGGCTCAGATCAGGAATAGTAAACAGGCCCCTCAGGTGGTTCAGCACAAGGCCTTGGGGAGCACTCCTGCCTCCAAAGGTGTCTGGAGTCTGTCCTCAAGTATCCCTTCCTTTCACATGGACCAGGCACTTTGATGGGCTTCTGTGCCAAGGTGCTTTTCCTGCTGCAAACAGAAAGGCAGGTGATTTTTTCACTCCATCCACAAAGAGTTACAGAGTTTATGGATTCAATGATCTATGTTCACCTTGCCCATATCCAGGTCAGAAACTAACAGACCAGCAATCTCTCTAATATTTTTGTCTTTTTACATCTCCTTGAGATTTTAAAAGCGAGGGAGCCTGCCATGTCCCCAACAGGCAGCGGCTCCAGGAGTTTTGTGGCAGCACCCTGATCAGAGCCAATTCACCAGGCCTGGAGAGCTACAAGAAACTTCTAAAGAGAAATCCCTACTTTATGGTCAGGCAAACAACTGCCCAAGTCAGCAGAGCCAGCAGAGGGTTTTCAGTTTAATATTTACTTCTCTGGATGAATGAGTCAATTTGATCACATAATTTATAAGGAAAAACAGGAAAAATGCAAACAAAGCCACTTTCTTGCTTGCAAGGTGTTGCATATCGATGTTCCTGTCTGTGACAGTGTGATGCCCTGACCTAGCTTGTGATATTTCCATTGAGGACAACAGGGAAAAGCATCCAGTGCCTACACCCCTGACAGCAGGTTTGGCAGCAGGTGGGTGGCCCTGGCACAGGTGCCCCCACCTACCCAAGCTACCCTCAGGCTGCACATGCTGCCAGAGGTAAGGCAGAGGGAGTAAGTGCTACAGAGGATATGCTGCCTGACCAGTCCTCACTGCTACATTCGCAGGGTCTGCTCTACTCCACTCAGACCACATGACCAAAAGCCCCTGTTTTACAGCCAGGGGGGCAGAGTCAGGACAGAAGGATGGGCCACCACTAGTGCTTTGGGTGGGCTCAGTCCCATAGGGACAGAGACAAACACTTCCAAAACTCTGACCAGCACCAGTCTAGCTGTTCCTGTAGGGTGTGAAAGTTGAACCAGTCCATAGTGGCTTGGCTGCACACCTCTGCCCAGTGCTGGCTGTGAAGTTCTGCTGAAGGCAAAGAGGTTAGCAGGAGGTGAGTGTGACCTAGGTATAAGTGTGTGTTTTCCCGGGGAAGACAGTGTGTGAACCCTGGCAGTGAAAGTGACTCCAAGAGAGATCAGTTCCAAACATGCTACATCTCCATTGAAAAGAAACACAAACGTTTTAAAAAATAAAATAATATTATATATATATATGTATATTTTTATATAAATGAAAAGCTATCAACTAGCAGCAACGGTTCTAGAGATATCTTAGCACCAAGACCAAGGGCAGGGGGGTAACAGGAGAAAGGAAAGGTTCAGTGTTGCTGATACCACCATCACGTTTCCAAACAACACAGCTTGGCACAAAGCTCATCCCTCTGGGAAGTGAGCACATGTTGGCTTGGACACCTTTTGGCCAACAGGCCTCACTCCCATGATGGTCTAGTCAGGTTGGTGCTATCCATGCCACATCAGCAGGGCAAGGCACTAGCATCTGTGGAGTTTTTGCACCTTTTTTGTTTATGTGGTTTGCAGGGGTTTTTTTGGTTGGTTTTTCTTTTTTTAAACCCTGAAGTGATACTGTGTGGATGCCTGGAGTTTGTTTACTTTAAAAGAATAAAACAAAGAAATGCCCCAAGCCCACAGAACAATCTCCTTGTGATGGAAGGTGCAAGTCCACCATTCACATTTTAGCTGGACTCTGCATTCCTTTAAGAAAGGAAGAAATATTTTGCAGGAAGAAGCAGAGCATCCCTTTTTCCTGCTGTCATCAGTCTGCTGTGCTGTGGAACATGTTACCTTGGTCACAAGAGAATACATGAACCTTTGTAGGACATCATCACATGAATATAATCCAAGATAATCTTGCATTGATAGCTCCTGCCACCAAACTGCAGCAGGTTTTTCTTTCAGTCATTCCAAACAAAACAAAACAAAACAAAACAAAAACCCCACAACAATCTAGGATTATAAAGACATAGTATAAATAATGTAAATTAGAATATAATTTTTTAAGCCTGTGAATCTCCGCCCAGAGATGGCTCTCGACTCATTGGCTGTCTAGCTTCCACAGCAGCCCTGGTTTTGAATGAATAGTTGTGTGTGTATATATATATATATATATTTATCTCATACAATATAAAAATATAAATGCAAAAATTTCCCCCTGCCTTCTCTATTTTGCTATTTTATAGTCTGCACATGGCATCATGTTATAATATATGTATGATAGATTAGTACTATGGTTATCATAAAAGGAGCTGAAAGCCAAGTATTACTCTACAGCCCAAAGGTAGGGAGAACTGAGAAAGGGGCATCACAGTTTAGTGGAGGCATTTGTTTCTAAATCAGAATAAAACCCCAAAATCATGCCCCCAGCCCTTCCCTCCTGCCAGTAATCTCTTGAGTGAAGAAAGCTTCCACTCAACAGAAGTGAACTGGGCAGAGCTGGGGAGCTGATGGCAACACAAACAGACGGGATGCTCTGTCGGAAATCAGAAATCTGACGTTTGCTAACAAAAGGCTCAAATGGCTCAATAACTGGACTGAACAATGGAAAGAGAGGCAGAGATAAAAACCAAGGGGAAAACAAATAAACAAACAACTTGAAAACAAAACAAAACCAAAACTGACAACACACATACAAAGGAAACCACCAGGAGGATGAGGCTGACAAAGACCCGTTGTTTAGCTTATAGATTGTTAGGTTTGAACATGTAGAGTATGGCCCCAGCACATGCTTCTAAAGAATGAAATGTTACTACCTACATTGCAGCTGCCATAGTTGGAGACATCAGTAAATGTCTAAACATTGTCTCAATCTTTAAAATTCTGCTTAGCTTCTATCAGACGCACATCGTCTTAACTTTAAATTTTCAGTGTGGGTTTTTCCTTAATATAGATAATATATATACTTTATATAATATATCAAAGTTTAGAGTATAGATTAAAAAAATTATTCAACGGCTTTTTTATCTGAGGCATTCCTTCCTAGATATCAGGGTAAAACTCAGAGCCATGGTCCATGCTCTGCAACATTGGCTTCTGATCAAGAGATGACATCCTGCTCAGCATTTCTGCTGATAGCGCATAACTATTGCCAGACTTCTCCTCAAACCAACTATCTAGTGCCCTTTTGCAATCAAAGTTGGCAATGGGAGGCCCATTAACAGCAATCGTCAACAGATCACTGAGCTGCTCCAGTGTGAGCCGAGAGCGGTTGTTCTTGCGAACTCTCTGCAGGGCAGTGCGCCCCTTCTCACAGCAGGCTGAAGAGGTGGGAAGGACTTTGAGGATCTGAACTATTTTATTTAGAAGGGGAAATCTCTGTTTGTATTTACAAATGTGACTGAGCAAGTCTTTAAAACCATTTTTGGTATAATAATCCACCTTAAGTTCTCGCCACTCCATCAGCAGACTCCCTCGGGTGTCCATCCCCTCTCTGCAAACCTCTCTGGAAAACGATGGGACTGTCTCCAGGTGTTCAAAAATTTGCACCATGTCCTCCTTCCCATAGCTCATGAGCTCATCAGTACTTCTGGGCCAAGCTGCAAGGTCAAATACCTGACAAGCCTTCACAAATGTCCGGCTACGGGAATCAAATCTTTGGGCTAGGATCACCTGGGTCTTCTGGCAGATCTTTTCTCTGATCGACTGGAATTTGGCTTCAGCCACGCGTAGGTTTTTCACAGCAATGCCGTTAAAGCTTTCACGGAAGTTTTCCTCAAACTCCTGCAAGTATTCCCCAGGAGAGTCTGCCAGCCGGCTGATCTCCTGGATGGCCTCCTCTATTTTATCATCTACCTGTGACACAAGAAGGTACTCCCCTTGGAAGACATAGGCAAGGCGTGAAAGCACAGCAATCACATCCAGCAGGAAGTAGATGAGTTTAATTGACTGGTAGTCCATCAGGAACTGCAGGAGGGCCAAGGCAATGGCAGAAGCATCTGCCCTTTGGGTCTGGCCGCTGACATCTTTGAGATGGGCCACAACCTCAAGGTAATCCTTGATTAGAGCATTGAGCACATTCTGCTCCCCAATGATCCACTTCACTGCTCGAATGTCCCCCAAGAACTCAGTTTCCTCACACAGAGTGGCAGCAGTGACCCTCAACTCACACATGAGTCGGGGAGAATAACGGTAGAAACTGAGTAGCTGCTTCAAATTATTTTCTAGCTCCTCCAAACACGGTAGTTCCTTCCCACTGATGGCATCCAAAATCTCCAAGTGGGGCCTATGCACCATAAAGGGCAGGCAGAGAAGCCAGGGCAAGGTCTTTCTGATTGTCATGAACAAGTTGGCTCTCAGGCTGGCAGTAATGTTAGCACCATCAACTCCCAAGCCAACAGTTGGCTTCTCATCCTGCAATCGTATTCCCAGGCTGGAAAAAGCCCGGTCCAATGCTTGGAGGTAACTGTCTGTTGTAGAAAAGCCCAGCTCCTGAAGAGATAGGAATTCAGTTGCCGGAGGCCCATCACTGCTCGTGTACTGCACATAGACTGCAACCGTGTCTGCAAGCAAGTCGTCGCTCTGCCCATCCAGAATGATGCTGAGGAAGGGAGACTGACGGATGCGTTCAACCAGGTCCTCTCTAAGAGCCCGGGCGATATGGTGAATTAAGATTTGGCAGTCTCCTTCATTCATGTACTGATCCACCACCTTGAGTTCACACTTTCTCAGTAGTTCTGCCAGAGGTCGAAAGTCATAATAGGGCCTGCCCTCCAGGGCCAAGTGGTAGGCTGTATTGAAGAGCAGGGTCATATTTCGGCACATCTCTTCTGTCTTCTCTGGGTGCATCCTGAGCTTGTAAAGCTGCAGGCACTTCTTGTGGAGGTTGCTCTGGCTGTGAAGCTTTATTGTGTGTATCTTGAACTGCTTTGAGCCAATGATGAAGGCTGAAGTCCGAGAGGATTGAACTGTGTACTGCCTACAGACATGGCACCACATTTCATTCAATGTTGGAGAGTACCGCAGAAACCAAAACTTTTTAAGCCACTCTTGCTTGAACCGCCGTATCCTCCGGCCTGTCGCAGAAGACATCTTGGAAGGCTCATCTGTAGCAGCAATCATGTCATTGGAAACTGACTCATCAGCAGAATCCACTTCTTGGTCATCATCCTCCATGATGGTGGGAACTGAGATGATGCTTTCTGAAGCTGTAACAAAAAAAACAAAAACAAACAATAAAAAAAGAAAAAAAAGTATGGTATTTATATAGTTGCTGAGCTAGAAAAGCATCCTACTGATGACAGTAGACCATTGCCCAGTGAGCTGGCCACAGCCTCCCCTCTCCTGCCCAGAATACATTATGGATAGAATTTGAATAACGGCTTTGAAAGGAAAAGAAATCAATATTTCTGCATATGAACTTTGCCTCCAACATGCCACAATGAACAGAAAGAAAGGACACTACATCCTGGCCACTTGAACAATACACTGTGTGACTCAAATATTCCTTTTACTGAAGGTTCCTGGCTGCTTGGCAGCATGTTGCTGGAGGAAATGAAATGTATCTTCGGAAAGGGACACATGGTTGTGTTAAGGAAGTGGAGGAAACAGAAAGCGATTTCAACAAGGGACACAGCAGGACATCATTTTATACACAAAGAGAGCACATTTCAGTGTTACCACAGCGTCATTCAGACTTTCTTGGTAGCACGTGAGGCATTGTGGAGGGGCTTCCACTGAAAAGAGAATGCATCAAAAATACAGCAAACAAAGTGTCTGCAATGGAATGTCATTTTTATTGGCAGTGCATTATTGATTACAATGGCAACAAATAGAGCAAGTTGTCATACAGAGTCTTTCCCAGATAGCGTTTTCCACTGTACCCACAGCATCAGCTCCTGGCCCACCCAGTCACAAAACCTGACAACAAACCTTCCATGGAACAACAGGTTCACCTGAATACTCAGAGCAAAATGCTTTAGTTGGGTACACAGCATACAGGCATCTCACTACTCTCCTTAGGCAGGGTTTGGAGATTGCTCTAACTCGGCAAGGCTTACCTGTGGGGTCTGAGAACTCTTGAAGCTCGGATACCTGGGGCGGTAACACAGGTGGCTCAGGTAACTTCCCAGATCTCAGCATGTCTAACTCAGCCTGCAGCTCCCGGATTTTCCTCTTCAGTCGGATGCAGTTGGGACAGAAGGATGTGGTGGGTATTTCATGGGAGTTCCCTTGTGCAGAGGCCAGTGACAGCTCGGTTGGGCTATCTGCTTTGAGTGACAGGGGCTCTTCTTCCTCATCTTCAAGGATGCCCACATCCTTGGCTGAGACAAAAGAGGAGCTGTGGGGGATCTTCCATTCCCCTTCACTCTGGTTTCTGTTGAGGCTCAGGGAGCCATGCTGCATGGCACTGCCACACTGCTCAAAGATGTCTTCAGCCTGGTATTTAGATGCTTTTCTGATGGAAAGTGGTGTACTTGTTGCTAATTGGTTCTCATCAAACTTGCCAGACCCCAAAGAAGCCTCCAGGACATCTTTGAAGATGAGGTCAATTTTTTTTTTCTTTGTTTGGGGGTGGCATTCCCCCTCATCACAGCTGCGCTTATAGGGACTCTTCCCTTGTTTTAAGGTGGTGAACTGGAGTGGCCCCCTTGCATCCTCTTCATTTTCTACATTCTTTTCTGACTTTTCACTCTGTAACTTTCTGTGTCCTAGAAAGGAAAATGGGGGTGGGGATTATCACTGGGAACTGGGCAACATCCCTCAATCTAAAACTCAAACCAAAAAGAACAAAAAGGCAGACTCAATCCCTGTAGGTCTGCATGTTGTGTTACAAGCCAGGGAACTGACACAACTCAGTGGAAACTGAGGCTTGCAAGAGGAGAAGCCCTGCTAATGGGCATGGCTGCAGAAAGAGGTAGTCCTGGGTAGCCACAGCAGAGTAGAACCCACACAATTTAAAGAGAAGAGAAACTACAGGCAGCTTGCTTAACCTAAAGGTATAACCAACCTGTGCTGGAAGAGGACTATGAGGCGAATGACATGGTGGAACCTAATACCCAGAGCCTAAGCGCCATTTTGGCTGGCTGGAAGTCCTGTGCCTGTTTTGACTTGGTAAAAGGTATCAAGTGTACAGCAGTGCAGTGAGAGATTTACACCATTTCATGACAACCCCAGCATCTGTGAACGCCATGGCATAAAGTTTGCAAGCCTCTTTACTCTCCTTCAATTTGGAGGCTGCTGCAGAAATGCAAAGCTAAAGGAGTAAAAATAAGTTGAACTCTTAAAAACCTAAGACTTATTGTCAACTGAGCTACAACGAGTAAATGCCTGCCAAGGATGGCACATGTAGCTTGTCCCAGTGTAGTCTGAGAGCATGGCCATTCAATAATCGGAAAAAAAAATAATAAAAGCAACCTCATACAAATTATTAATTGCTTAAAATAAAGGGAATACCCAGATTTCCTTACCTGGAAATTCAAAAGATGATAGGTTTGTCTCAATTTCCATCATTCTTCTATCTTGTAAATAACTTCAAGCATTGATGGCTTCCCAAACAAGACGCTGCTTTTTGGTTTTGTTTGCTTTTAAAGTGTATTCATGCTTTCATAAGACTTATGGAGCAAATGCTACCATTCCCTCTCTAAGGAGAGCAACGCAGAAAAGATGCAAGACTCAAAACAGTTAGCGTAAAGGCACTGTAAAAAGGGCTGCCTGAATGGATGGGATTTTGCACTGGGTTTGGATGCTGGCTGGGAATCTCGGCCACTTCTTTAGTGAACCCATAACAACAGATCTCATTTTCAACACACTGATGAGAATTTCTATAGACAAAGCTTTGAGTCTCTGTCCTAGTATTTCCCCTATTACAGACTATAACAACTCCTGTCAGAGGTAGAGATTTAGAGAATAGATTCTTCTTTCTTGGTGATTTTTTCCCCAACCAGCTGAGTGTTTCAGCCCAATAGAAAAGCTAGAAATCACAAGATAATCCCTCATATTATTGGTCTCGACTCCACTGATGAGGCAGGTCAGAAATTATCAACGGAAACAAACCCCAGGAAGCATGTTATTTTTCTGAGTTAATAAAGTATCCCACTTCACTTCATTTGACAGGCTCATCTATAGGGCATTTGAAATCTTCTAAATAGAAAGTGACTCAACAAATTTTTGTGCCACTTCCTGGCTACCTCCCAGTGTCCTCACAGCTGAGGCTTTGATGTCTCTCACAAGTCTAGAAATGGCCCAAGTGATGCCCCATTTTAACATCTCTATGCTCCTTTTGTGAACACAGGCAGAGCCCAGCTAGCAGCACAGTGAGCCCACCAAGGTGCCAGGGGGTTTCTGAAATGGTCTCCACAGCTACATACGTTTCTACCTGAGCATGTGTTAGGCTATGGCAGGTTCTGACAAGTCCAGAGGCAGATCTTCACCGCACTTGTTGCACAGAGTAGGATGTGAGTTAACATTTCAGCTCACACAAATCATGACACCATGACAAACCATGACTAAAGGCATGTCTGTGTGCCAGAGCAATAGCTTGTAACCTTGGTGCCTCTCTAGAGTAGCTGGTCCAAGGGCACAGACTGTCTTGCTGTACTTTCAGAAAGTACTTAGCCATCTGGAAGACTAATGTGTGCATGTTATTGCAGTAAAATCCCTGAAGCCTGTACCCTATCACTCAGCGATGCTCATTAACATAAAAAAGCAAATTCATACCGATGTTCATTGAGAAGTGGGAATTGCCCAAGTACAGCCATCACAATGTAACACTGCAAGTGCATAATAATCCTAAGGTAATAAAGATAACCAGCTTTTTCAGGACATCTTGTCCACCCCATAACTGAAGAGGAGACACCTTTTACCAAGTCAAGGCAGCAACAGCAGCTGTGTAATAACATATATGTGAATCTTAATTATAAAGTTGTGTTTAGTGTGGCTGCCCCTCTGAGGCCCTGACATTTTGTATCTAGCCTGGAAATGCTTCTAATTAACTTCAGGTATCAACACTGAATAGAGGAACAGACACATTAAGAATTTTTGCTTTCCTCTAAAGCTTCCTATATTGCTGACAATATGCTGGTCCACAGGACCGCTGGGTTTGTTCCAACATTGGTACTCTTTAGATAACAAGGAAGAATCAGTCTGACAAAGTCTCCTGTATGTTGTACATGTACTCTAAGGTTGTGAGACTAAGGAGTCTCTAGCTGATGTCGCGCTGATCCCAAATTATCTTTCTGAAGAAAGAGGAGATAAATTAAACGAAGAATATGGACATACAAAAACACCAAGGACATATCTTTCATAAGCACATGAAACCAGCTGGAGCTCCCTCATACGGGCTGCTCACAGGAGCCAGAGGGAGCAGCATGTTCAGAGGGAAAACCTAATGCTGTCTGTAGGATCACCAGCTTGGCAATCCAAAGATCAGAAAGTCTTCTGACAGGAGTATTCTGTGGGCCCTGGGTGTTGCATCAGGACCTTGTAGCACACACATGACAAGATGCAACAGAACACGTGACATGACACACCACAACACAAAACTTTCTTTCACGATCTCCATGACAGTGCTTATCTTATTCTTCTTGTACATCCATCCATCCATGCCAAGCAGAGCTGGGGTCACTTAACCAGAGATGTTCTACTTCTAAAAATGCAACTCTATTGACACAACCTGTGCATCACCTACTTCACCCACCCCACTTGACCCAACAACTAGGCAGCCCAAGGGGATCAGAAGAGAGGATGGCAAGGGAAAGGACTCACCACTTGAGAAATTTCTGTTGATAGTCTCCTGGGACATACTATGCAACCTCTTCATGTAATCCTCACTGTACCAGACCCGCAGCTTCTCCCCAGGGTGGATGTCACGGCAGGCACGGAAGTAAATCCTCTCACTGTGCTGAAAGGCCATCAGGTTCTGCTCCCTCTCCTCCCGGGAGATGATGACATACCTGAGGGCGAGGTGACAAGGCAGGTGTGAAGAACAAACTTCTCTCCTGTGCCCCCTCTTGCATCAGAATGGCAACTATGAAGAAGCCAAATAACCTTCAGAGAGAGCCATCAACACAGCCAGACTGGAAAGCATGGAGTTATAAGCAATGGTGTGCAAATTTCCAGAGATACAGAACAATGAACATGGACACCCAAGGAGCACTAAGCCAGTGGGTCCCTTTCTTGCTGGGGAAGGGACGACAACAATGCACATTCAGCCTGAAGAGGTATCTGCCAGTAAGGGTGACATAGACTGTCCTCGGCAGAAATCTTTGCCTAGTGATGGAAACAAGAACTTCTGGACTCCCCACCATCACTTCATATCAAAGAGCTTCCTTCCTTGTTCTCAGGAACATCTGGAATATGGCAGGGTTCCTCTGCATGTCCACTTCCCCAGATACACTGCCTTCCATTTTAGTAGGTAACAGATTTCCTTGCTTCTCTTCTCTCAGGCAAGCAGAATTGAGATTCTAAGGACAGAAACACGGGTACTTAATGTGCATAGGGGCATGTGCTGGATGTACAAGGACATGCCAGTACTGAAAGGTTTTGCACTTGAGAGTTCAGCAGGGTGTGACATAAAAATACAAAGAGCTCTGGAAGTGGAAAGCCCAGCATCACACTGTGGGAATCTGCTGGCGATGCTGACAGAAACACCTCCTTCTGGGCATGGATTTTCCTGATTTCAAAAAGTTAAATTTCAGCCCAGCAAACTATACTTATTCCCACTCCAAGCAACAGGCCCTCTGTGCAACTTGCTAAGACAGATCTATCACTTAGGGTCATATTACTTGCTCTCACACTACTCATGTTCCTGCTAGAGGACAAGAAAAAGGCTTGGTAATACTGGCTCCAGCTGCCACCAGCATTAGCTTGCAACACCTACTCAGGACCAAGAGGATGACCTGTCATGGCATGTACAGACCCCAGAGCAGACCTGAACATTTCATAGCTAAAGCTTATTCTTTTCTTATGCCATTCGTCTTCTATTATTCAGCACTCCCTGCTGCAGCAACATTAATGAAGGCAAGTGGCATATGGCTCCTCTGACATCTGCTGCTACTAGTGCTTGCCCAAGTTCCCTTATATATACACAAGTATTTCTTTGGTGTAAGATATCTGTCAATATTTTCCTTGCATATTCTGCCCTTCTCCAGGCATGTGAATACACAAAAAAAGACACAAGACCACTTCCACATGATCACACTAATGCACACACATAAGATAATAAATTTGGTGAAACTTCCCATAAAACACAGAAAGCAAGTCTGTAGTATCTCAGACTGCCCGAGACTCCAGCAATTCTGCATTTACGTTAAGCAACTGTGCATGTGCCTGCAAGCAGTTGTATTTTTCCTAATATGTGCTACCCAGGATTCTCCACCATCTTCAGTAATTAATGAAACAGTAAACTCTGGCACTGCCAAAACTGACTTTTATTAACACTTATTTTACTTTTGGTCACAAAACAAAAGAACTCTTAAATTACCAGTTTCTGTATTTGTAAAGGAAGAGAGACCTGGACCAGTACAGTGGGAAGGAGTCTAGAAGAGCTGCTAGGCTGTTGCTTCTAGGTGTTAGTGACCACTCCTCAAAAGGTGTATCAGGCTCAGACAGCCATGAGACACACAACCCTTGAAATATACCAATGTGCTGCAGTCAGTCTGATGCCCTGCAGCACAGGAGATCCTAGAGGATGCTTTCCCCAGTCCAAACAAAATGTCAGGAGGCTTCCTAGCATCATCTAAGGAAAGACCCTGCTCTGCATCCCACTGGCTACAACAGAACAGTAACAAGATCAGGCTGTCCCTGCAAAGGAGCCTGGCTACCTGCAAAGATTTACCAACCAGAAGTCACTCAGAGATCCTTAATACAACATAAAGGACCCACATCCCCGCACCCAGCAGCACTGAGGAATTCATGGAGCAGTGCCAGGATGGTCCAGCCTAGTCACAGAAAATTGCATTCGACAGTGAAATTTAGAAAATTCTCTAAAATACAACTTTAAACGGGAAGGGGAAAGCCTGGTTAACTATTCCCACCAGAGCTCACTTTTATTATGAAGTATTTTGTTAAGTATGAGTATGATTTTCCTATTCACCGCTCTCCTGCCTCTACAGCCCTCCAAGTTTCTGCCTGAGAGTGTCCTTCAGCTCTGCTGGCCTACTTTCCATAGCTCTGGCCACCTCCTGGAGCACTGGGGAGCTGGGAGGAGAGAGCAGGAGGGCACAAGCTGCAGCACTGCTGCAACCCTGCAGCATGCTGCCTGCCTGGCCGTTCATTCCTGTCCAGCCTCCTGCAGCAACAGGTGCTGCCTATTTCACCAGGGGCCCTTAAAGGAGAGTTGTGGAATAATCCAGTCTCAAATATATTTCTTCACAGCTGTTCCCAGCTAGGAAGTGGTTTACCCTCCTGGATACTTGCCACCTGTGATACTTCTGTGAGGTAAGGTAAATGGCATGAGATCATTCACACAAATGAACTGGTGCTGCCAAGCCCCAGGCTTCAGTATCCTGAGGCTCAAAAGACAGGTTACAAGGACTGCATAAATTTCATATTGGTCTAAGACACCTATTACTGCTGCACCACAGGTCAGAGGCAGGTTCTTTCCTAGGATGGAGAAGGTCATTCAACAGAGGGGCAGCCTGCTTGGTGAATCAGGGGCACAAACTGTCTGCTGAGGAGAGACTGCATGATCTGCTTTCACTGACACATCTTGTGGCCAAAGGGCTCACATCCTGAACAACTTAACCATTCCTGTGAAGGCTAGAAAGTGCCCAGTCCCCCTCCCAGTGACAAATACTCAATCTGGATTGAGGCAGGGAGGCTACCTTGCTTTGGATACCCAGGACAGGCATGGTTAGGCCGACCCAAGCAATGCACACAGATGGGCATAGCCCTGCTAGCACAGCAGGTTTTCCAAGAGACTGCGACCCCCAGAGGACAAGCAGAGTCATACTGGTCCCAGGGCAGACCCAGCCACCCTCAGCTGCGCCTGGTCCTGCAAAGAGGCATTGCCATCAGCTGCAAGTAGGTCATTTCAAGTCCTGCCCAGTCCCTGGGACTAGTCAGGCTCAAGAACACCACAGATCCTGCCAAAGCTACTCAGGACCAGCCATTGTACCAATGGAGACCAGTTACGACCCATCTGCAGCTACTGGGGCTTCAATCAACACCATCGCTATCAAAGGCACAGCTCCCTGCTCTGTAGGACCACCTTTCCCATAGACTTTCTAGCTAGTGGCAAATAAACATCATCATCTCCCTTTTTTCATAAGCCACAGTCCGCTCAGGACACCAAACTGCAAAGTTTTGGGATGGCTGAGTGAGCATGCCCAGAAAAATGCCAAACTATTTTTTGGCAGCTATGGCCATTCCTCCCAGGGGATGAACAGAGCATCTAGAAGAGACAGCAAAGAAGACCTCTGCAGCTGGAGGATCAGGCTTCTACCCTCCTCTTCTCTGCTATCCACCTGGACTTGCCTCATGCATCCCTCCTGCTCTCTCCATTGCTAACCTTTCATTTTGCCTTGGGGCTGCTCCAAGGACATCCTGCCAGGGCAGAGCACCACAGGGAACAGGCCACGGGCCTTTCCCAAATCAGGTACAGAGCCAGGGTAGGAGATCCTGTGCAAGAGAGCTGCCACCAGCCCATGCTGATGCCATGGGATGCCATACCCACAAACCCTGCCTCAGCACTCTGATGCCAAGTGCCTCCAGGAAACCCACATCTTGTCAGGCTTGTTACTAGCTCAGGCAAAAATTGTATGAGAGAAACAAATGACTCAACAGCAGCTGTGTTAAAAGTGTTATATATTTATTGCATTCTTAACAAAAATACTTTTAAAGAGAGATTTTTTTTCAGCATGTACAAGACATGGAGATACTGCGATTAAGCACAGCAGTTTGCTTTGACACAGGCACTTACTTCAACAGCCAGTTAACATGATGGGTGCAGGAGGAAGTATCCTTTGCGAGCCAGTACAGAAAAGCCACTCCACCGAGGGGTCTACACAGGGCAGGAGATACGTCCCCAGATCTGGGCCAATCTGTAATAGTCCACAGAGGAAACTGGGGGAGACATCATGCAGTTTACTATAAAAGGTCCTTTCTCCTGACCAGTGCCCAGCCTGTGGGGATTTGCACTGAGGGCTGTGCATCCTTCACTATGATTCTCTCTCTAAGCACATCTGTGTGGGCAAACTGATGGCAGCAATGATGCTAATTCCCTCCAGTTCCCAGCACCTGCAGCAGTCTCCTTCTCCGCAAACCTGAGGGTTCCCAGAAGAGATTCCCCCTGGACAACATCAGAGACCCTAATCTTATCAGTATATCCATGGGAGAATATCAGCAGAGACCAAATATTATAAAAATATAAAATACTACTTTTAACATATAGCAGCATCATATTGACTCAGAAAGCCTTTAAAACCTATCACCCTTTTTTCAGTTCTCCCTGATTCATAAATTAGATCTACTTTGCTAGATTTCCCCATCTCCCTTTCATATGAAGACAGACTGTGACTTTTGCTGAATGAAAACGTTACAACAGAAGTAAAAGGACATCCTCAGAGGAAGCTGAGCAAGTTCTACCCTGGTCTGGCACCAGCACTACAAGGAATGTACTCTGCATGAAACCAGTCAGGTCATTCCTCAGAAAGAAGGCTTTTCTCCTAGCCAGACCACTGCTTCCTTGAGTAGGGGCCTTTTACTGCATCACTAAAAATAAATTACTTAAATAAAAATTACAGAACATCTGGGAAAAAAAAGGAAAAGCACATCAGGAACTCCTGACAGCAGATGAATGAACTTTCCAGAAGAGAAGCTAGTGCACTATACTTTCAAAGGTCAGGCCAGACAGATTAAAGATCCTTAAAGATCACACAAAACAAGCCATCCTTCTGCTATATCATGCTGTCTGTGTTCAATTCCCACTGAAGTTTTCGTAAATTTTTGGCCAAGTTTGTAACCCAGACATGGCATGTTGATGCACACTCATATTAACTGGAATAGGTTCCTGCAACCCACCTCCACAAACAGGATGGCCAGGAGATCAGTGGGGTGCTGTGTGTGGTTAACACTTTGGCCCTTTTCCCTGCTGAAACATACAATAATGATCCAGATTTTTCCAGAAATGAGGGCAGCATGGTAGACGCAGATGTGCAAATCAAGGAGAAAACAGATATGTTAAAAAAAAAGCTACTGCTTTAGATCCACTTCTGCCAGATTTCCCAATCTCCCTTTCATCTGTGACTTTTGCAGAATACAAATGTTACAATAAAAGGACATCCTCAGAGGAAGGTGAGCAAGTTCTGCATTATCACCACTTGAGGTGATACTATTGAAGCCTAGTTCCAGAATCAGGGTTGTACATGGGAACTGCATACAGCACTAAAGCAATTCAGATGTTGTAACACAGTTCTTTCTTGCATCTGTATGGGAAAAGAAAGCAGTATAAAACCAACATGTCTAAGATTTTAACCTGCAGCTGTAGATTTAGACTGTAAACTCTTCACCACAGGAGACCACAATACAGATCCTACCCTAATAACACTAACTGCAGAGTAATGCACTGAAGCTGACAGAATTGCAGTGAAACAAAACCAAACTGTTCTGGAGGACATAGGCAGGGGCCCTATATCTTTTGTTGTTTCCAGGCAGTCTCTCATAGAGGGTGAGATGGTTCAAAACTGAAGATTACAACATGCAAGAAAATAATATGATACAATTACCTTTAAATGCCATATTATGAAATAATTCTATTTTAACTGCAATTATGAAGGGTAGGTAGGAGTTTCAACTGGAACAAACAAAATTTAAATTCTTTAATATAAGTGCATGTGGTACTGCAGGATCCAGGCCCATGCATCATAGCCCTTCTCAAAAGTCTAAAACCACACACTGCTCAGACCTGTCCTCAGCATCATCCCCTTTTCCCCTCCCTGCCTAAGTCCTACTTTTACATGTCTCTCCCCAGACCTGTGTGTAAGTTACAGTAAGTCCCAGATTGCTCACTATCGCTGAATGCATGATAAAAAACCCAAGCAATAAGTCTGTAGATTCCTAAGGTTGTATTTCTGCACACACTGCATATACGAATTTTCAGGAAGATGATGGGAAGGTAGTAGTAAGGTAATTTGTTAGTTGACTGCAAAGGGAGCTCCATACCATGTTGTCTCTATAAATAACATTTCATAGGCATGGGAAGAGATCCAGATTATGATTACTATTGCATTTCTTAGTTTATACAGTATTTAAAGCACAGGGAAGTCAGTGAAAACTTCTAGTCTCTATGCACAGAGAGATGTCCTACATTCCAAGCTCTATAATATTTGAGATTCCTCTTTGCCATTGCAGAGGGATAGTCCTACTATTTAGCTGCCATAATTCATACAGCTCTGTTAGTTAGCAGGGGGATGGATGTGTTGGGTCAGCTGTTGACTTTCCCCACAGAATATTGATACACATAGAGAAGCCATGTGAGCATGCAGCAGTTCAGAAAGGGGCACCTTTCTTTACTTTGTACAACACAGACTAAAAATGATATTTTCTCTTTTGTGACCTGGTAGACCGTGCAGAAGTTGTCAGTTTTAGAGGGGTTTGGTTAGACTCTGCACTAGGCTCCAGGGGCTGTTTAGAGCAAGCTTCTTGTTGACAAGATTCTTGCATGACACCAGGATCTTGTATCCTATGGAAAGCCTGGACCCCATCACGTATTTCTGTTAATGCCTGGCACATCTGGCCAACCTGGCTGGTGAGGTCAGCCATCCTCTGACTGACGGCATGCATGCTGTCTGCCATGTCCCTGTGAATGGCCACCAGCTCCTGGCAGAACTGCCTGAACAGGTCTGTTTGCTGTACATGGGAATGAAGAAGCTGGCGATTGAAGCTGGAGAGGGGTGGGCTCCTTGTGCAGGGGTGCGGGGGTCTGCAGAACGAGGTGGTGCGCGGGGATGCACAGTGCAGTTCCTGCCTTTGGCTGCTAGCTTCCGAGTGCTCTGATGAGGAAGAAGTGTGGAGGAAGGAGGGCTCGGAGAGCTGACTGACTCCAACACCAGCCCTCTGCAGCGAAGCGAAGTGGTGTTCCTGAGAAGTGCCTGGCATCTCTTCATCTTCATTAGCTTAAACAGAAGAGGAAGCACGAATTATTAGTGTGAAATCCCTTACAACTCTGGCTTCTGTTTCAGGGTGTCACAAGGAACATGGAAAAAGGGTTTTCCCCTCCCCTCAGTTTGTCATTTCAGACAAGCCTGTAGCTTCTAATGCATAACTTAACATGCAAGTGCTGCAATGTTAGCATCTGGGTGAGAAGCTTAGCAATAAGAAGCTTGAAGAATAGGTGAGCCCAAGCTATTATGGCATCCTGTCCACAGCACTGTTTATTACTAGAACAAAAATCTATTTCAGACAGTAGCAATGACTTCCCTTTCCCAAAACCATGAGTAGCTAGCACACTCCAATATTTTGGAGGAACACAGACTCCTCACGCAAAAATCCTGCTCCCATGTCATTTCTTACATGCCCTGCACTGAGGAAAGAAGATATAGTATTTGCTGCTTGCAAAGTATGTACTGCAAAGCCACTATGTAGCTTGGCATCACTAAAATAAGCAGGCCGTCACGCATAGCAGCAACAGGACCCTGTGTTAATCAGGTAAGTATACTTGATGCAAAATCAAAACCGAAGCAAAACACCAGGGAAAGTTCTCATTAGTCTGACAAATATCTCGTGATGTGCCAGTTCACAGGCAGAGGCATAGGCACATCAAGAGTAAGAAGAGACAAGACTTCACTTGTTGCAACTTCCCACCATCTCCTTCCACAAGCTGTATTCCTTTTACCTCTGAAATAGTGCAACTGACTTCCAAGATGGATGCAAAGAATGACCAAGTCCCATTTTGTATGCTCTTGAAGAGTTTTGTTTTTGCTTTCCCACTAACAACATTATTTCACATATGAGATCAGACCCAGTTGATAGGACGGTGACACTCATGAGGTATTAGTTGACTCACTTTCCAAGAAGTTAATCCCTTTGTCTCCTTTGGACCCCTAAAAGCTCACAGAACAAGAAGTTGCACCTCCACACAGGAAAAATCTGTGTACAAAACTACAGAAAGAACCTGCAAAAAGCAGCTTGTGGTTTAGCACTGGAAGGTGTCTGAGAATTGTAGAGTAAGAAGATAAACTCAAAAGCAGGGCCAGTAGTTCCTTTAAAACCAGTGAAGAAGGAGTTGTTATTGTCTACTTTTTTCACAGTATGCTGATCCTTCAGACCACAACCAAGAAACTGTAAGTGGCCCAACCTCAGAGCAATGAACACCAGTGATCACTGAGACTACCAACAGCCCTCTTGGAAATGATTCATTAGTGCCTGGAAGATGACTCTCAGCTTGATAACATTGCTGTTTTATCAGGGTGAAGAACACCTAATCCTTTACAAGCACTTTTTCAACAGACTGGAGGTAGCTGCACTTCAACTACAAATGTTCCCTCACTTGTAGGATTAGTTCAGACTTCTAATCCACTATCTAGCCTTAGAAGACAGTATGGAAAAGAACTAGATAAACAGATAAAGAAGATGATCTTGGAAACAATCTGCCTCAAAACAACACAACCACCAGAGCAGCCTGTCCTGAAACCAACCACAGCAGTAGGACCTGTCTTGACAAGCAACCCAGCACCTCACACAACACACAACACTCTCATGGTGTCAAACTGAGGTATGCAAGCATAAGACAAAGATGTGTTAAGGCAGTGATACTTACAGCTTGTTGACAGGCTGTCAGCCACATCCAGATCTGCTCTCCGGAAGTCGTGCCTTTGGTGTGATGAATGCAGCGTCGACTCGATGGCTCTCTCATGGGCGGTCAGGATGATGGCCGAGGGCCGCCCCATGCTGCTGGGGCTGGAGAGGGACCTCTGCATGAATGCCAATTTGTCCTTGGTCCTTCTCTTCATGTCGTCCCATCTGTGCTTAATGTCTTTTACAGACCTGGGGACCTGGCTGACTGATGTGATCTGCCTGGCTATGCCTTCCCAGATCTTGTCCCTGTCAGCATGGGATAGACGCACTGTCGCCCTCCCAAACAGCAAGGCCTCATTTCGGGTCACCTCAGTGACCAGAATGTCCAGTTCTTCCTTGGAAAACTTGGGCTTCCTCTTTCGTTCAGCCACGTTCCTTGGGTTGAACATGCCACAAAGCATAATTGGGTAAAAGGAAGTCAGCACAAAGCAGCCCCCTGCATCCAACCACTTGGCCAGTGCAGCACTGGGGCAGTTGAGTTCGGTGGGATCCAGCTCCCCCCACCCGCAACTACCTCTGTTTTCCTCAATTGCACCAGGAAAAGGCAGTCGTTTTGTTTTTAAGAGGCAATTTTCAAGCTTAAGAAAAAAAACCACCAAGCAACACTAGCGTGAAGGAGCCTTCTCAGCTTCACAGTTAAATTGAGATTTTACATTTCGTCTGATGCCCTGACTTACATGAGAATTTCAGTTCAGCCTCGTATCACTTGCTGCCTTGTTCACAGCAAAAAAGCATGAGAACTCTCAATCACAGAGATGAATTAGCTTCTAAGGTGACATTGCTCAAAATTTAGAGGAAATTTAGAGGTCTGAAACATATCTTATTGTTCTGCCTGGTACAACATGAAGTGGAAACTTATACCATTCTTTCTGTTACAACTTGCAGGGTGTCATGCAGAGGCTGTATCAAATAGCTTTTTTTTTTTTAGGGTAGGGAGATTTTGACTAGACACATGGGCAATTTCTGCAACTCCTTTTTCCTAAGGAAAGGTCTTTTTTTCAGCATCAGAGTACTACACCATCCAGCATTTGTCTGCTTCAGAGCAAGCTCTTGTTTCACCAAGAAATGGTTGCTGTTTCCCATTGTTCTCAAAAGGAATGAGGCCACCCACTTTTTCCTGGCTAAGCTTTCCATAATGGCCACTGACAGGAGCCTGCATTCAGTTTCTGGTGCCTCAAATGAACAACTCGTAGCCTCAGCCCTTCTGAAAAGAAGAGGCTGCCATCCCGAGAACAAGCAGTTTTGTCCAAACGAGGGGTGTGTTAATTTTCCCACACACAGTCAAGGAAAACTTTAAAAATAAACAAAACATTAGTCCTAACTATGCTTTCTAATTGGGGAAAGAAAAGGCAGCAAAACTGTTCAGTAGGGAAGGAGAAAACAGACTCCCTGAACATGCAGTTTTGCACATAAACAAGGTGGGATTGCAGACAGAGGAATAATCTGCAGCCTGGGCAATGGACACTTGTGTGTATGTATGCAGTGCAGCACAGAGGAGATCAGAGGCCACATACAAGAAATAAGATACCTTAATGGTTAGGACACTCATCAACTGTATCTCTGAAGTGACACCATAGGAGGGAAAACCTATTGGTTTCTCTATGTCTTCAGTTTCTTTCTCCTTATGGTCCCAAATGAAATAAAACCAAAGATGCTATTACTAGTAGACAGAACCTTTGATTTAATTTAATTTTGGATCTCTTGTTAGTATCATTGCAATATTAAGGGAATAAACTTTGGCTAGGATAGCTCAGATCCTTCTCATTCATAAAAATACACTTAGCCACAGGATCTTGGCTCACTGCTGTCTCCGCAGCGCAAAAGCCACCCTGTAAGTACTTTCTGAAAAATTGGTATAAGCAGAGGCCCTATATTTGTGGTGGCCCTGCTGGCTCCTCCTCAGAGACAGATGCCTTTCAGCGCTGCTGTGGCCCAGCACAAGAGAAGCAGTTTGGGAGGCACTCGTCTGAAAGGTACTTGTGGGCTGCAGACTAAGGAAAACCTACAGAAAGGCACTGACCCTTGTCAGTTGTAATTCTGTTTTCTCCTTAATGCTGTTAACACTGTTGTTTAATCAATCTCACTGATGCTGACGCCCTCCATCAGGGCAAGTGTCAGAAGCCTGGTTAAAGCTGGAAAACCAGTAGGAAAAGCTGCTCAGATCCAGGCCACATACAGAGACCTGGGACCTAAGTGCACAGATGCATTTCATTGGAACAGACATAAATGCTTGCTTGAATACTGCTTTGGTGGAGCTTCATTTACAGAGGGAAAGAAGGAGCATTTAGAGAAGATGGTAATGAAATGATGGAGAGCCAGCAAAGCACTTGCTACACCGATCTCAAAAAACCTCAACAGAAACCCTCACCAAACTTAAAAGGAAAAAGGAGTTCTCCCAGCTGAACACTGGAAGGAGGGAAAAGGCTACATGGAACATTGAGCAAGGGAATAATTACAGTTTGATTTTTATCATGTTCACCTAAACTGGGCTTCATGTATGTTCTTGGCAGATACACATGACTGCACAGTATCATCAGTGCCTCCATGTAGTGGAAACAAACCTCCATGTAGTGGAAACAAGCTGCTTTGGTGAAAAGGAGCAACCATATTTTGCAAGTGCCCTGGGTAGGAGTGGGCTTGCAGAACAGAAGTCTCTCAGGAGCTGCAGGGTCAGGAACCCTGATGCCCCCTCTTCTCTGCTGAACTCATGGCTGCTGTCCCTAGCAAAGCTGTACTGATGGGGAATTAGAGTTCTTTTTTCTCTTCCCAGACAGAGTATCCCACCAAGTGCACTTAGGACAGTCTGTGGTAGGTCTGGATATTCAGATTTCAGAGTTTGCACTCATTTGCTCCAGCATGACTCGGGCGAAAACAATCTACGATAACTTATGTATTCCAGTAACAAACTTGCCACACAGAGAGTAATGAGCGCTGTCCAGTTTTAATCCCAAATTCAATTAATGTTGGGTTCCTAGTAGGAACATTAACCTCCTCCTTATAAAAATGTAGGCAGTATTACTAGCAGAGAGATCTGTTTCCCCTCATGCCTTTCCTCTAGCATGCACGATATCCCTAGGGGCAGTCTCTGATATTTGCAAGTACCTCTGTGAGGATGCTGTGTGGGTTTTAAGCAAGCTCCAGAGGAGCCCCAGTTGTGAGGCTGTGAATTCACACCTTAGCTCGTCAATGTGAAGGTGCAAGCCAGTACAGCTACTTCTTTAAAAACACATGTTACACTGTGAACTACATGAACAGTGGGCAGTTAATTATCACACCACAAAGATAACAACCAGCTCCATTTTTCTTGGCCTCTAAGAAACAAGTATATAACTTTTCCCAGGGCTTGCAGTAGTTTGGGGTTTTTCACAGTCCCATAGTACTTTAGGATCCTTTTGTTCTGCATAAATTTGACTATGTAACGGATAAGAACATTTACTCCACTTGCTGCAAGGTAACAGGAATCAGTTTAAGAAGTTCAACAAAATGACATTCATAGGGGCTGATGGTTTTTACTCATGCTGAACATATGGGCAGTCACAGTAAACCTGACTTTTATTTTAATGTTTATATATAAAAGGTCCTGTAAAGCTGAAACAGCAGCTCAGTACTTAAAAGATCTACTGATCTAAGTTGGTCCTGCTTTAAGCAGGCTGTTCCAACACTTGACCAGAACTCACTTCCAAGATCTATTATTGTATGAAGATCGAATCACAGACATCTCCATTATAAAGAGATAGAGGAAGATTTACCGAACAGTCTGGCTTCTCATGACCTCTTTGTTACTGTGCTTGGAAAGGAAAAGTGGCAGAAAGGAAGGCAAAGGAAAAAAGAAGTGAGGAAGTCTTGTACCAACCTTTTCACATACCCATGTGATGGAAAGGATTAATTTGAACTGTGCCAAAACCCCAAGAATTCAGGTACTCACATGTAGGAAGCGATACAGACTATAAATGCCTAAACTAGCCTGGAAACTCCAAACATGAGGCATTGCACTCCCAACAGTTCAGCTAGACAACACCAATTTGCTGGTACTTCCCAACCTACAGGCCAGTCTGGGCCAAGTGATACATACTCAGAGCAATGTTTCTGGGACTTTCTGAATTACTTTCATTTTTTGCTCAAATCCATTATTTCCAGAGGACATCAACAAGTGAATAACAGAATTTCCTCAGAAGCAACCAGGAAAATGGATGGTTCTCTGCAACCCTTCAGAAGCCCCAAGAACTCCCATCAGCAGCAATTTACAGTTTATGTCAAAGAAAACAATAATTTCATTTGAGGTTTGCTGAGATCCACAGTAATGAGGCCCCAGAAAAATAAAAACAGAGGAAGATGTTTGTACAACTCAAAGCCATGTAGTTCCATAAAGTAATGCAAACAACAGCCCTTTACTCTGGACAGAGTTGAAGGGTGCATTACTCTTCCACTAGTAGCCAGCTGAAGAGAACGTGCTCCCAGCATCAGGAGTTTGCCTTGACTGACTGACTGACTGACTGACTTGAGAGGGAAAGGACATGGGGATTGTCACACCGCCTGCTATGCTTCATACTCTTTTCTCCCTGTCATCCACTGCCCTGGGTAAACAGTCACCTGAAATTAAACCAGCAAGTGCTGCAGCGTACATACTGTCCTCAGTCGGAACATGAAAATGGGCTCAGATGTAGTATTCAAACAAGAGTCAAAGATATACAAGAGAGGTGTCAGCACAGGCTGCCCTCCCCATGCCATACCCACCTACCCAGAGGGTGAGTAGATCTGCTTTGCAAAGTACTCCATCTATGAGTGACAGGAAAGAGAACCATCTAAAAACCAAAATGAGCACTGTCTACAGCATTCTGAAAGTATGGTTTCTGTGGGCAATCTCAGGTGATGTTCTAGCACAGAATACTGCACACACATCAGTTTGAAAGGCACTAACAAACAAAACAAGGCTTTTTGAGGATCTCTATTGCCACTTGAACTGTCAGACTCCACATAATACTACTGTTAGAAGGAATTTTCAAGAGTAAAATCAGGAAGACCAGTAACACTGGTATAGCCTGCACAGATCCTTTGGCACACTCTTTCCCAGAAGAGTTGTAAATATACCCTTTCTGCAAAGCCATAACCTCCTTGCCTTTCAAGGCTGTACACAACAGCCCAGGCCACACTCATCTCAAGATTGGTCATGGCAAATGCAAGTTTAGGCAAGAACATTCTGGGTTTTGGTGCTAGGACCACAAGTAGTGCCCATTTAAATCCAGACATCAAACTTATGTTCATGGCAGTAGAAAAAAGAGCTCATCACAGAATTTTTGCTTTCCAAGACTGTGTTTTTCCTCAGCTTCACTGTCATGCAGATCAAATAAAGACCCAGATCTATGCAGAAAAATCTCACTCTGATTTTTGAACTTTTCATTCTTTATTTCCAAGATATATATATATGTTTGCCTACCCGTCTGTCCACTGTACCACTGCTTCCTTTTGGAGTGATGACCCCAGCCTCAGTCCAGGTGTAGTGTTTTCTCTCATCCAGTAGTGAACAACTTTAATTCTTATAGAAAACTTAAATCCTTTGCTGAACTTAATGAACATAATGTTGGAACAGCTGCTATCCATGTAAGTACTCACATGGAACAAAAGTAGGGCAACTAGACCTCACCAGTTAGGTCAATCTTGCATCTACCTGTACCTTATATTCTTTATTCCCTCAGTGAGTCACAGGTGAAAAACCTAGACATCCAGGCCAACAAACCAGGTAATTCCACGCTGCTTTACACTCCAGGAAATGCTTTCCTGACAATAACAGCTTCCAAAATTCACCCCTGAAAACAGGATTGGTCTGATTGTGATGAGCCTCAGTACAGAGCAATGTCGTGTTTTGGTGACACACACCATATATACAAGGCCTCAGTGATCTACACTTTGCAGATATATGCCAATACTTGAAACACTGCATCATGGTTATACACTTTCCCTTCCTGCTGCAATTCCCAAACCAGAGTCAGCCCCGTTCCTGGCTCAGTGCTGACTGGTATTCTGGCCGGGCTCTGCTGAGGCGTGGGGCCGGCAGAGGGAGTGCAATCACACACATCAGGTCTGCCTTCAGCGCTGCAGCAGCTCGCTTCGCCTTTCCCTCGCACAGGACAGCTGACACTGCCAAATGACAGCTACCACAGACAGTTGTTTCAAATGAAGTCCAGAAAGAAAACAAAAAAGCACCTCTTTCATTGTCTGTCACATAGGAAGGGACAATAAAACCCAAACTGCATCAAATGTTATCTTGGGGATAATGCAAAGCATTTTGCAAATATTTAAACATAACATAAAAAAAGAATAAAAAAATGGAGTGAGACCTATCAGCGTTTTTAATAGTGGATAAATAGGATCATCTTTATGATTTACCCTCATTCCAGAAAACAGTCATCCTTCATACACACATCCTTCCCTTGTTTCAGACCCTTTCATTGAATCTAACACCAAAGGATGCTCATTACAATAAATAGTGAAAGACCATAAGCACACCATTTACCAAATGGGTGGTGGTAGTTTGTTTGTTTCCTGACACACAAAACAACAAGGAGTGTTTGATGGCCTCTCTCTCAAAGACAAAGCCCCAAAAGGGAAGGCAGAAGAGAACTGGACTCACCTCATCCAGTTTGCTTTGGTTTCATCTGTCCCATCAATGGATTTGTAGCGGTTGTTCTTATCAACGATCTATGGAACAAGAGAACAGATGCAGCATGTCAACTAACTGGTCCAGGCAGGAAAAGGTGTATGAATCTCAGAGCACTGCTTCAGTTCCAGCCTTAAGTCAAGATGTGAAACTGTCGTGAATCTCAGCTCTCCTGGTACTACAGGCTGCTGACCTGGATGTGTGTGTGGAGGCTACTAAAGAGGCATTTTTCTATGTAAAATTATCTGTAACAGAACTATGGATGCAGTTGACAAAATTGTAACAATCCTGAGACATAAAAGATTAACTTCCCTTTCAGGACAGGGCTGAGATGCATATTCATTTTACAAATGGAAAAGTGTGAGAAGCATTTAATATCAGCAGCTCAACTTTTTTCTCACCTATAACTCAAGTCCCACATTGTATTTTTCATAATAATTAACATTTGTCAATTTAGTGACAGCTTTATCTCATATGCTAACCAAAACCTGTAGTATGAGGGGCAAAAATAAAGGTTTTGTTGCTGGAGTTGGCATGTAGATCAGTTACTGATGGACTGGATCTCTTTTATGGCCTCTTGGCCACCTCCTCTGCTCAGACAGTCTCGGGGGAAGTGCTGTAGGCCCATGAAAGAGCTCTGCAATCACTAGATAGAATCCTTCTTCCATCCTCAAAATGATGACCAGAGCAGAGCAAAGTACTAGAGGACAACTAGAGACTGAGTGGGCATGGAAGAACCTGGCAAGAGTGACAGCAGAAGCAAGTTCTGCTTCCTACAACTGTGACCTGAACTCAGGTACCATGGCACCTGGACTCCTTTCACATATCTAAACCCTTAATCTGCTAATATTTATGCCCATGTGGGTCAGTGGAAGACCTTCAGAGAAGGGGGAAGATGGCTAAGGTTTGGCTCCACAAGCCCACGACTCCCCCAGCTCTGAGCTGCATGGCAGAGGTGTCACTTAGTTGAGGAAACTTGTCACTCACCAGCCATGAGAAGAATCCTGCAGACCTGTCCTGGCTAGAGATCTGCCCCTCATACGGGCCGAAGATGTGACCTTTGGGGATCACCTCGTTCATACAGCGCACATCATTCTCCCCACTGGGCTCTTTAACCACCTCCATTCCAGGTGGGATGGTCAGCGCTGCCCGGTCAGGAATGCCAACAGGCACTGGGGTGTCAGATACGAACACTGGGGGGCCGTGGTTTGGGCACTCATCCACAAAGTACTCCTGGCAGGACTCACAGACTGCAGATGCAAAGGGAGCAGGGGTTAGTTTGGGCAGACATGATGCCTGTACAGGCTCACGCAGAGCACAGGTTGCACAACACTCAGGCCAGCTCCCTGTCCTCCCCCATGCCCAGCTGAGCCCCTTCCCCAAAACCCAGCCCACACATAGACAAACACCTCACTGGCTGCTCCCTTGTTTCACCATGTCTCTCAACAAGGGCTCTGCCCCACGCCACACCTGCCTAACTAACACCAGCAGTTGCACAAGCCCTGGTGCTCTACATATATTCACTACTGATGGCTGCATAACAGGAAAAGGCTCCATCACTGCCTGCAGAAACAGAGGCTAGGGGCTCCTTGCACATCCCTAGTTGCAGCTAAGTTCTCCAACCAAAAGTTTGGTTTCCCACATACCAGAGGGGAGTTAAAACAAACACCTCTGAAAACAAGTGCCCTCATCATATAGCCTTCATTCTGTGCTTGGGAGAGAAACAGATCCCAAGGCACTTTGCCCATGTCCAAATAGGGAAGCAGGTCTACCTTTTTTGTACATATGTGTATGTGGCACCAGTTTTCTTTTCCAGAATATAGGGAAAAGAGTTGTCATCTGCACAATGCAGTTTCAGACTGTCAGGACTTTCCAATGTGTGTTTTCATGTTTCTAGTTCACTCTCCACATACCTCCCTACTGCTGCATATCTCCTTCATGGACAAGCCACTTTTGTGCAACAGCTCCCCTACCAAATCTACCAGTCTTTCCAAGAGAGCATGCAAATTTGTCCCTGGCTTTGTTTTCCCCTGCTTCCTGCCCCAAACCAGTAGGACACCAATAGGAAAAACCAAAGTCCATACAAGCAGCAGTGGTGCTTTCCCTCACTCACAAGATACTTACACCAGAAATCCACTTGCTGAAAGCTCTTGGTCATGCTTAAATCCCGTTTCCCTTTCAGTTTCTTGGTCTCCATCTCTATGCACTGTGGGTCAGGCCTCCCAGAGCTGAGAAGGGAACAAAAGAAAGATGATGTCAAGACATTGGGACTGCAAACAGTGAAGGGCAGAGGCAATGGGGCCTGACATACTCCTTTATACACCTGCAGCGGAGAAATAATTCAAGTTGCCACTCAACCTGCCAAGCGCTGGTACCTGAGATAGCTTAAAGTGAAAGCCTACAGCAGGTAGTGTACATGTACAAGTAAGGGACCACCCCGTCAAACATCCCAAGGCAGACCTCACAAGAGAGGGCTTTAACTTCAAGAAGTTCAAATATATTCCTCAAAACCACCTTTAAGCTGAGGGAGAGGTGGAGAGCAGGGGTTAGAATACATCAGTCCAAAGCTCAGCCACATACCAAGGCTGTCCATACTCTTGGTCCTGGCATGGAGAGCAGGCTTCTGTTTTTATCGTCACCATCTCCCCTAAGGAAGCCTGGGTCTGGATCAAACAGTCCTTCAAGTTCTCACTCATGTTCTGGAAGAGAATGAAGGAAGGGAGGAGAAATATGAGCAGCCAGAAAATCACAACCTTCCTCCCCCAGGAACCACAGTCTCCTCCAGCAGAGCAGGCTCCCTCCCAGCATGAAGAGCTACCATCACATATTGGAGCACCTACACATGCATGTACGTGGAAAAGCCTTCCTGTGCTGGGGAGGGAAGAGCAGTTCAGCTCTAGGTCAGATGAAGAGCATGAGACATCATGGAGCAACCCGAGGCATGGAGAATCTGAAGTATGCTTTGGAGTGCCCAATAAAAATGTTACATGGAATTTAAGATTGATGAGTGTGATATGTTATGGGAACACAAAGCACCACTACCTCAGAGCAGGTCTTTGGGGACAAAATGACAAGAAAGAGGAATACAGACTGCAGCACTGAACCAGGATCCGTCTATAGATATAACAGATGCCAGTTTCCATCTGGGAACAGAGTGCAAAGTACTACACCCCTGCAGATAGAGCTTCCAGTGTGCTCTGGACACCTCTAACAAACAGGTAAGTGCCTACAGTGCCCTTCAGGACTCCACCAAGATTGTACAAATTATGCTCTCAATCTTCCTGTCCTTTACAAGGTCCAGAACTGAGCCACTCTCTAACACACAAGGCTGCCATAGCGAAAATGCCTCTCCCTCTGCTCAACACAAGAGTCAGGAGCCACTTTAGAGAATCATCAGTCCCTTAATGATGTCTAAGGACAGCAAGCTTCAAAATTGTAGCACTTCCCTATTCCTCCCATCATGGGGTGGTGCTGAAGAGAATATATACATGTGTCATGTGACGACAATTCAGAACGTGTTTAATTTAGATTTTTGGGAGGGCCACTAAGTTTAAGAGCATCCTGGCTTAAGAAGAGGAATAAAGCTGAGTGCTGCTCATCTCTTCATTGCATTCATCTTAAGACTTCCTCCAAGGCACATAAACTGGCTGCTCTCAGGTACCATACCAGATCAGACAGGTTTCACAGCTGCTCCCCTCAAAGTCCCCTGAGATCCTCCTTTCCATGTCCGCTGCCCGATGACACACTTTGTTATGCTGCATACTTGCAGTGCTGATGGAGGGGCTTCGGCAGCTGATCAGACCCCTTCTGTCAGGGTAGCTAGTGGAAGCGCCCATCCTCATCATAACTCAGCTCAGGGCATTCCTAAATTCATGTTCTAAGGTCACAAACCTCTGAAGACAGGAATTTTTTTATTCCACACATGTTTGTATGGGCCTGAACATCATGGAATTCTGGTCTGCATTTCTGCCCTGTTTGCAGTAAGACTATTCCCAACCCTCCTGGTTCCTCTCTGTGCCAGGGGACAAATGATTAGTTTTTCCAGTCCTACTTCTCACATGTCAAGGTGCGACCTGAAAGACATTTATCAAGCCTGTATCAAGGAGCATTACTTAATATTCATATAGTGATCTGAAAGCAAAATCTCAGTGTACGTACAGCTAGACACAGGCAAACACATGCACTTTTAAGCCTTTATAGGATGTCCAAAACAAGATACATTTTCTTTCAGAATTACCACAGCCATTCAGAAGGAAAGTAATACCAAGGGCAAAGAGAAGCTCATTATTTTGGCAGGCTGAGTCCCTTGTCTGCACTCTCTGGAGTAAGAGGGAAGCTCTCCAGTCCTGTACTCATGCTGGTGCTGCAGGACCTACCTGCCCTTCCCAGAGGAGAAGAAAAAGTCTTTCCTAGAAAGTCTGCAGTAAAGTGGCTGAAGAGGGAAAAAACTTGGGGAGGGGGAAAATGTTAAAAGACAAGAAGAGATAGGTGCTGCCCCAGAGCTCGTTACCTGTGGGGCCTACAGAACAGGTGACACAGGAGAGGTGGTTACCAGCTGCAGGGCAGATGCTCTCAGTCTGAGCAACCAACTGCTTCCATACAGGAAGCCTGGAAGACAGGACACCTGGAATTAAAACACCCCTATTCCTCAAGGCTTCAGTAGGACAAGATGGATATACACATGTCTCTGAAGACAAAATGGCTTTTCTTTTCCCACTCTTGCCTCATGGAGACTTAGAGAGCAAAAGAAACCCTGTGATGACAGTCTGACCTCCTACCAAGGCAGGAGGTCCATGCCTCCTTCAGTAAACCTCTAGTTAAACCACAGCATACCTCCTAACAAGGAAAACGTAAAAAAAGAAAGAAAGAAGAAACCCAGTGTTTATTTTACACACAAAGCTCCACATTTTCTTGTATGGCACATTTTTCAGCCCTCCCTTTCGTGGTCCCCCCTGAACTCCCTCCAACTTATCAGCAACAATCCTGCACAGCACCGGCCACAGCACTCCTGTGCTGGCAGGAGCAGCACCTTGCACTGAGATAACACCCTGGCCCTGCTCAGGATTTCCATATTTGTGTCCAAGCAATGCATTTACTTTCTGCCCACTGAGCCCAGCTGGGGTTATGTTTTTGGTGAGCCGCCACGCTGCTATAAGAGCCCTTTCTGCTGCAAAAGCTCCCAGGCCACCATGCACCCCATCAGCCCTTTCACCTGCTCTGAGACTAGCTGACTGCTCTGTCACACAATTCCTTGTTGTCTCACCCACCATACATGCAATCCCAACTCTACCACTGACTCCTCTCTTTTCACTCCCTGTGACTTGCCCAGACCTTATGTTGCCCATAAATATAATCTAATTTTGTGCTTTTTCTCCAGGACACCAACAAACACCAAAAGAACCATTTACGCTGCAAATGACCTTTAAGATTATCAAGTCCAACCTAAATCTAGCATTGCCAAGTACACCACTAAATCACAGAATCATTTAAGCTGGAAACAACCCTTAAAATCATCGAGTCCAACCATAAACTTAGCATTGCCAAGTCCACCAATAAACCATACCCCTAAGTGCCACAGCTACATGTCTTTTAAATACCTTCCAGGGATGGAGAATCAACCACTTCCCTGGGCAATTTGTTCCAATGCTTGATAACTCCTTCAGTGTGGAAATTTTTCCTGTTAGCCAATCTAAACCTCTCCTGGTGCAACTTGAAGGCATTTCCTCTCATCCTATCACTTTTTAAATGATAGAAGAGACCAACTCCTGCCTCTTGATTAGCATCAAGCCAAAGAAACTATTCCCAGCTGACACTACTATACCATCAGCAATGGCTTTCCAATGTGACCTTTTATTTAGTCAACTCTTCCTTTATGCATTGAATGACAGAATGGCTTGGGCTGGAAGGGACCTTAAAGATCATCTAGTTCGAATCCCACTGCCACAGGCAGGGACATCTTTCACTAGACCAGGCTGCTCAAAGCCCCATCCAATCTGGCCTTGAACATTTCCAGGGATGGGGCAGCCAGAGCTTCTCTGAGCAACATGTTCCAGTGTCTCATCACCCTCCCAGTAAAGAATTTCTTCCTAATATTTCATCTAAATCTACCTTCTGTCAGTTTAAAGCCATGACGCTTTGTCCTACTGCTACAGGCTCTGCTAAAAAAGACTGTCCCCAGCTTTTTTACAAGCACCCTTCAAGTACTGAAAGGCAGCAAGAAGGTCTCCCCAGATCTTTTATTCTCCAGGCTGAACAACTCCAACAGCCTGTCTTCACAGGAGAGGTGCTCTGTTGAGGAACATACAGATTTTCAAGTGTGCTCCAGCCCTCTAATCATTTCATGGCCCTCCTCTGGACTCACTCCAACAGCGTGTGTGACACATTGGATCATCCTACCTGTTTATTCCCAGTGGCACAACCATAAACATGCAAGACATACCAACAGTTACCTTTATCAAGTAAAATTACAGCAACACCAGAAAACCACAGCGTATTAGAAAATAATGATTTTTTAAAAATCTGTAGAGATTGATTATTACAATTAACACTCCCTTAAATCATGACCAATCCGATTCGTATCAGCTATTACACTGTTTCACTGGAAGAAAACATCAGACTGCAGGTAGCCCAGTGTTCTCGTCTGTGCAATTAAATTTGAAATTGGCTTACTTGCTTATGAGTAACACACATCATTTTTTCAGTCTAACTCATTATGTATACTTTTTAAAAATTATTTTAAAATTAGTGTTTATGGCCCAGAGCACTGCTCAGCCAGCCCTTTTTAAATCCCTAGATGCAAGTTAGCCAGAACAGCAAACTTTAAAATGTACTGCAATAGTAGCTGCTATTCGATAATTTCCCAAGCTACTGCTACGACAGAGAGCATTATGGTGCTGCTGGAACTGGTACTACCTTCTATCTCTTCTTCCAGAAAAGAATCATACTACGTTTCTCCAGTTCCAGACCTCAGTAGATGACTGTACTTTTAGGACCCTTTTAGCTTCTGATGTACTCAAAATGGTGTTTAAATTGTCTTAATTTTAATGGCCATTAGTTTCTCTTTCTGGCCCTTTTCCTCCCCCTTTAGTTTTCCACAATTACAAGAGTGTTCACATTCTGAAGTTTTCAATCTCCCCACTTTATTTTTCTGAGGTTCTACTGGCAATTTTTATAGTTCTGTTTGTTCTAGCACCTAAGTATGAAGAGCTTCTGAAGATTTCAGGTGATGCGGAGAAGCACTATGTAGACATAAGCAGAGAAGGCTCCTTGGTTACTGCTGAGGGTATTCCCAGAGGGTGTTTGGCCTCTCACATGCATGTCCCCTGTGCCCATCAAGACATTCAGCCCTTCCACTGTCAGTGTGCACACAGCCTACAGCAAAGTCCTAGCAGTATGTCAGAGAGGACAATCACCAGGTGAGAGGGAAACTGTGATGTTCAAGTGCCTTTTGCACACATCAAGCTTTTTGGACAGCAAAGGCAGTTGTGGTATGAGGCACAGTGGTTGTCCTCAGTGGGCCCAGGACACCAGTGTGACTGCTACAAATCCCAAGAGGTGTTGCTGGGTTGTCCCTGGGTTCACAGGCACTGCCACATAAACGGTCCTGTTTTCTTTAAAAGTAGGCACATTTGAAAACTTGCCACATTTCTGCAAGACACATGTTAAGATTTCCAGTGGTTTTACCATATTGCTCAAAATCAGGGAAGTAGAAAACACAAGAATATCTGAGCTGTTACTCTCTAATGCAGGAACAAAACCTCCAAATGGGGTTAAACATGAACAAACCTGTGAATTCCTGTTCTCAAGTATGCTGCCTTTATCACTGCCCCTCTTGTAGTTATTAGTTAACAGTCACAGACTCTTATCTGCATGGATCAGCCTCCAAAACAGAGCTTTAATTTTATATTTTACTGGCAGTTTTCCCAGACTGGGACATTCTTGCATGTGAAACAGCCATATAGGAATCCATCCCATCCTCAGCACACAGCTCCTTCACTCAGTTCTCACTGCTGGCCTTTTGGAGGTCATCCCCTCTTAAGCGTTCACGCATAGCTTACACTATGTTTTAAAGCGCAGGTCTATGGTGAAAGACGGACCTGAGTTCATATGCTTTTACTACAGTTGGAGATTATTACCAGAAATAGAATTCAGAACAGTCAGGTACTGACAATTTGGGAAGGGAGAATAATGAACTGCAATAAAGGTTCCGAGCTCTGCCCTCATGTAGACATGCAAGACACAGGCCGACCATTCTCCCTGAGGTGAATTCACTCACCAAGGTCTTCAGCTATGCTAACCACTCCAGGTCACTTTATTAAGTACCAGCTGGCTATGCTGCTCATGCTTGCAGCCAATGTAAACACTGAAAGATCCCACAAAGTGAGAGGGAGAACCAGTCCGCTCAGAGGAGGACCACTGTCTGAAGAGAGATATAACCCAATGCCCCACTGGGAAAATGGCTTTTGCCTTCACAGTTGCCACAGTGCTGACTTAACTTTCAACCAAAAAGAACAATGCTCCTGTGGGGGAAGGTGTCCTCCAGTCGGTGGTGCAGCAGAGCAACATCCTGGCACAGCAAAGGCTGGTGGTGGCAGGGTAAGACCTGATGACCTGCCTCCCAGCCTGCTGCAAGGCCAGGGCTCTTCTCTGACAGCCAGAGCAGAGCTGAATGTAGCCAGCACAGCTGGAGACACGCTGAAGCAGTCACAAAGTCAAACTTAATTAGTGAAAATTATAGGGCATGCATGATGTAGGATTTCAGTAGCTACAAGCTGTGACCAGGACTTGTTTAAATCATTGACAATTACTCCACTACAGTCAGTAGCCATAAAGTCTCCAGAAGTATAAAACATTTTCTTTTAGTTTTGAATTCTGAAAACACTGAAGAAGGTCAGGACTATATGAAAGATACCTGGAAAAACTAACAGCTTTTCTGCAGCTTTCTGAAGAAGCTCGTAGAGTAAGCTTCAAAACCATGAGACTTAAACCTGTTTTACAGAAAGGAAAGTTGAGAGTTCCCAGTGGTTTTAATGACTTGCCCAAGACCAGGAACCCCAGCATTGGGGTGCCACACAATCAAACTCCTGCTGTCATTCTGACTGCAGACAAGTTGGGAACAGGGAAATTCCTGTTTGCTAACCTGAAATTCCTGTCACTTGAAATGGATGCAAGATGTATTCACACTGTCACTTTTATGTGGTTCATTGGTAAAACATGTTATCTACACCTGCCATGTTCTACTTCATGACAGACGTTATTTCAGAGAAGGAAGAAGGAAGAGAACCTCTGAAATAACACCTGGACCTGTCTGAAGTTTGTTTTATGCTGGCTTCTAATGAAGATGGAAAATGCTAATGACTAAAAGATTTGACACAAAATTCTGTATTATGGTCAGTTGGGAGCATTAGCCCTTTGCTGATCTCAGAGGAGGTAGAGGATCCATGTGCTTATCCATGTGCAGTCATGGATCAGCACAGGCCTATGCAAACTAGATATTATTTGATGTGACTTCCCTATGTTAAGTATTGAGTAAGGACTCAAAGAAGAAGAATGCTAACATAAAGCTCCCATGCAGTCTAAAGGCCTTTGAAACAGCGTGACATGCCACAGAACCAAGGTAGGCACTATAGCTGAAAGAATATGTCAGTGACTTGCAATTTTAAAATAGTTCTAATTTTAAAATAAATGGAAACTTCTCATTTTTGTACTCAGCTCCCTGCACTGATGTCACAGACTCACAGTTTAGAGTAGGAAGGAGAATTGCTGATCCCCTGTACATCTCATTCCCCTCCCTTTAGCCTACAAACAGGAAAAAATCTCTGAGTCTAGCAAGAGGAAGAGAAGCCAACACTTCATCAGAAGTTCATCTCAATTGTTAATCCCCATCACAGACAAGTTATATGTTACTCTCTACTTCTGGTCACTAGTCAGCCATTCTTTCAAAGGGCCCTGCAACTAGGTGGGAAAGGCTGAAAGACTCAGCATGTTGGGAAGCTGCTTTGAGCAAATGGAAAAAATTGCTTCCCAGGTTAATGGCTGTAACAAACCTCACCATCTTTGGTCAGAACTGCCAGTTGTACTTCTTTGCCTTTGGCTTCTTCAACATAAATATATACCTTCATTTATAAAGTTAGAACAAACAGACACAAAAGCCTAGTACTAAAACTAGATGCTATTCCACCAACATTTTTCTCCTCAAGGACAGAATAAGTGTACAACTAAGTGGCAGCTGTAAGCCTTCTTCCTTAAAGCATTACTGAAAAGTGTTTGGATAGCAACAGTGATAAGCACTGAATTAAACCACATATATTGCAGAGCCCTGGATATGTACCCATGCAGCATCTTCTCAGCTTTCCAACAATTTTCATCATTCTTCTGTGTAATTCTTTCAATTTTCTCTATATTGCTTCAAGATGCTGGCACTAAAAAGCCATACTGATTTAAGACTGAGTCTGAAGTAAATATAAGAGTTACAGACATAAAACACTACCTCCTCACCCTGATTCAGTACTGCCCTGTTTGTGTCCAAAATCAAGGCTGTCTTTTCCAGCTAGAACCTGGCACAGAAAGCTCCTCAGAGCTGCCTGCCCATTCTGACTCCCATGTTCTCACACTGGACTGCTCAGGACACAGCCTCCCTTCTCAGATCACGTTCAGGACATGCCTTTCCAGATTCATAATTTTCCACTTGTCTGCATGAAAATGATTTTGTTTCAATGGCTCCATTTACCAAACAAACTGCATTACACCATCCTGCCCCTATCAACAACTACGATCCATCAAACATGTTTCATCTACACATATTGTCAGTGTTGAGTCATGCTTTCTTCTGCATCACTGAGTGTCAGGCAGCACTGGCTTCTCCCCTTCATCTGAGGGGAAGAGTCATCAAGTCTACTTCTTTGAAAACACAGCCTCCACATATCATATTGCAGAGACTCTTCTGTAAAATGATCAAGCTCTAGCTTAAAATAGCTGGATTATTTGCTCCCCTCATCTAAAGTGGCAATGCCAGAACCGTGATCTTTTGATGCTGAAAAACCATTTTCTATGCTCACCTTAAAGTTAATCTGCAAACAGTTAACTTATTAGAGTGTTAACACTGTCCTTTAGATTAGAGTATCCTTCCTCCTCCTTAGTGTTTATACTGCCACTTCAGTTTATTTATTGCATGCTGACTCTGTATCAATCACTACCTTAAGTTCCTAAGCCACTCATATTTTATTGATATTAGATTGGCATTAGATATTAATTGGGTTCTCAAACACTAAGTTAACTGCATTATATATGTAAGTATATCACATCTACAGATCTTTCTTTAAAGCAATGGTAAAGTTTCTTAAAGAACAAAATCAGACCTATTTAAGAAGCACAAGATATGTTCTGTAACACCAATTTTCAAGCATGAATAACTTTGTATTTACCCAGGATCAATGTCATGCTATTCAGCCTATCATTTCCTGGGCCGTCCACTTGGCAATTTTCAAAATTGTCCCTACACAATTACTCTTTCAGTCTCCTGCATTTGCTGTGATCCACCAAGACTGATTAAAAATGAACATCAGCAAGCTAGAGACCTCCTCTCATTCATCTAATGCTCATTATGTTTCAAGGGAATGTGCCTTTTCCTTAGCTGCCAGCAAACTTTGCTTACCCACAGGACCCCATGCTATGGTCCTATGTGGGCCCCTGGATCCCTACTTGTAGCATTCAGCTTCTGGATAATGAACTTATCCTTTCCTTGCTGCTGGCCCAGATGTCAGCCTCCATGGCAATCAAGGGCACAGAGCCCAACAAAGGGAAGCAGAGATATAAATTTACTGCCCAAATGACCTTTTATTCTCATCCACAGACAGATAAAAAGGCTGGAGTGAGGAAGTGCTTGGTAGGCATGTGACAGGCTAGGCCACCGCCACACTCCTGATCTTCTACTGTGCTGGGAGAGGGAAAAGTGCCTCTAATGTTTTATAAAGCACGTGCAGGAAATTCAAGATGCCCCAGTCAGGTCCCGCCAGCCTTGCTGTGCACCTGGGATGCTACCACATAGCACTCACTACCCGCCTGCCACCCCCATTGCCCAGCCATCCACAGTGAGGTCACACTTCTCCAGAGGACACCTGCACTTGTTCAGGCTGGTCAGCTAAAAATTTCTGTGCGTGAGTAACACTAGTGACTCACACATTTTAACAATGATGGAGGTAAAAAGGGAAAGGGAAGGGAAGGCGTGGGGGTGGGCAAGAAGCAAACCCCAGACACTAGTTTCTAAATAGCAGATGTGGCTACTCTGACTAGCAAACTTCCACTTTAATTTCTAACCTGCAGAGATGGGAAATGATTCATGAAAAATCAACAGGATAAAATTAGCTGGAAGGCAGAGAGATAATTCAAGCAACCCAATCGTCATGGGCTGAAGTGCCAGCACTACCAGCACTGCCTGGCATTTCAGCCTCCGGTGCCCTTCAGTGACTGGCACCTGGCCAGCAATCAGCTCCACATATATTTCCTTAGTCTAAATTAGCCCTCTGAAAGCACATCCATCTTCTAACAAGACAGCCTTTCACTTAACATTTTTCTAGAAGTCCCAGCTTTTTCTTTTCTCAAAGAAAAAAAGATTACCTGCAGTACTCTTTCTTCCAGAGGCAAATGTTTAGTGGTGTCAGAAGACCAAACAGGATGGACAGGCTTGCACACACATCTGTAAGCCATGGTCAATCTATACACTAAATTCAAACTGTCCCATTGAGTCAGAAAATTCAGTGCATTTTGCTGGAGCTTCCTTTTCCTGCACAAAGCAACGATCAACTGCTGCTCTGCCGTTATATACACCAGTGTTTTTGTAAGACTGCCCTCAAATTCTGTCACGAACCACAAAACACAATTTCACCTTTGATACAGTCACATGACAGAAAGTTTCTTGAGCAGAAGGTATTACTTACAAATTGCAATCCAAAACTCTTTATCCCAAAGGCAGATGAGAAACTCCCACCCTTCCAACAGACCTCTGGACTTCCAGTAGGCACCTGGTTATTGAGTAATGCCCCTTCCCACCATCCAACTCAAAAGCTTCAGGAATCAATGTCAAATTGTAAAGCCTCTGCAGCACTGATACCTCTAGGCAGGCAGTCTCAGGCGCAGGGGGATCCCCATCCCATTGGGTATCTGTGGGTACAGATACAAAATAAAGATAAAATCCTGCTTTGGCACCATTTATCCAATTGGTGCCTGTTCATTTCTGTTGAAGGATGTTACGTTACAGTTCCTCTATACTTGCTACACTGGTTTCACTCTACTTGAGCTTCAGAACATGGCAGGCAGCTCCTTTCTTTTCACTTGTTCCGCAAAAAGGGAAGGAATATTTGGGGGAAAATGAGAAGGTAGGAGCAAATCATACTTTCACTTGTTCCCAAAATTCTGACAAACTAGCTCAGTCCTTTAAAAGCACTAAGAACACAGCAGGAAGAATGAGAACAAATTGACTGCTCCACAAAATGCAGAGGAAGCAAAAGCAAGAGCCATATTTATTTCTCTTCATTTGTACCCTCTTGCAGGCCATTAGGAAGATAAGATCTCACAGCACAACAGACATTATTCAGAGCTGGTAAATCTGTCTACAGGTTAGGGGCTCATGTTACATGGCTTGGATGAGTACTGGTTGAGCGTGGGTCACACCGACCCCCTTTTCCTTGGGGCAGGCAGGAGTCCAGATACTCCAGCATCGGATCTGCCAAGAAATCAGATACCCGTGTGCTGAATTCACCACCACCACCATTTGATCTGCACATTCCCTTCCATACAGAGAGAGAGGTGTTCAGACCCTGTAGATCATAACACAGCTAACTAGAAAAAAATTTCCAGCAGGGGCCAAGCACTTCTGGTCCATTCATGCAACCCCCGCTCCTCAAGTGCATCTTCTACATAAAGGTATTGTGTTGCACAGAAATACCTGGTCCTTTACGCTACAGACAATTTTAAAACACTGATTAACAGAAGCATGGAAGGAGCCCAAGAACTTATTCAATTCCAGTCCAAAAAGCAGAGGACGGATGTCACAGTGACTTCACATATGCAAGTCACTGAAGGACTACAAAACTTCATTAACTACTCTAACAGAATGCAAAAGCAACATTTCAACACCTGACTAGGAATGAGACCTCATTAAAAAAAACCAACCAACCACCAGTTAAGTTCATCAGACCTAAAGAGGAGATACATTAGCATCTGATTCAGTTGGTGCAAGCCCTCAGCGCATCCAGGAGACACAGTAAGTAGATCCACCATTCTGGAGGCACTGCCTTTGCAACAGTGATGCGGCATTAGTTGGTGTTCCTCCGTGCTGAGGGTCAGATACTGCTACACCCATACACCGGCTCTTCACTACAAGAGTTAGGCAAAATTTCTCCAGGAACAAAGCAACTTACCCACACACAGCCCATACATAAGAATGCTCTCTTTCCAGTCAAGAAGGGAAGAGAAATAAGGAATTAAAAAGGTTCTTCAAAAGCTGATAGAAATAACTTGATCTCGGAAAAGATAATCCGCATGCCTAGATGTGAAACATGACAACTACAGAACATATTTTATTATTCATAAAAGTACATTTCTGTGTCATCAGTATCGATCTTTCCTGCAGTCAGTTTCCAAATGTTTTCATTATTTTCATCTGAAAGAATAAAAGGACTGGACTTTGCAAACTGTGGTGTACTGGTGTACTTAACATTATCATTAGCCTTTCCAAGCATGAAGTCTTCAATTTCAAGAAAACAGAAGACCACATGAAGTACTCCAGCAGCCCCAGAAGAAGAGAAATTAAAAAACCCAAACCAAACAACAGCAAATCCCCTTGATATACACAGACATGAGGAAGTCAAGGTTTATTCAAACAAAAGATGTAAAGAGGAACATGCTGGGAATGGAACGGTAATCCTCGTCAAACTCATGACATCTTTTCAGGAAGATGCTATGTACACTTAGTCTGCAGTTGAAGAACCTCCTCTCAGCATATTATGATACAGCTTATATTATACATTTTCAAAATCAAGCTTTATGGTATCAAAAAAAGAATGTACTGAACAATATTTCACATTCATTATCAGCCTACAAATGGCTGATGGCCCTGACCAGTATCACCTCTAATTACCAGCCTTCAACACCCTGAAATGATGTTAGTGGGGGCCACTGGAGCCCCAGATGCCCTGATCCATAGTCAGGAGTCTGGAGATAGTGCTCTGCAGCATGCAGGTTGGCTTGTATTGGGGACAGGCAAAGGATGCTCAGTGTATCAGCTGCCCACTGCACAAGGAAGGAGCATCACTGACCCTCAGGGGATGCTAATTACAGCAATTCTAGAGCTGCCGCAGGAGACAATCCCCCACATCACCTCCCATGCACTTTTACCACTCTGTCCTTATACATCTCCCCCAGTATCCACAGCTGAGTTTCCACAGGCAAACGCCAGCCCCCAGCTGACAGCAGCACAAGCAGACCGGCTGAGCCGCTGGGAGGAGCAGCTCCAGCAGGGCTCGATGCCGAGATTTTAGAACAGCAGCCCCTTCTCTGGGACAAGTCACTACAGGTGAAGTAAAACTAGCCTTGCTGAAAAGCCAAAGCCTAAGGAGGAGAGAAGAAAGAGTGCAAAGAAATAAAGTCATTTATCAGAGTATGTTCAAAATTGGGCGGCTTGGGCTTGTGATAGACCCTTGTGATGGGCCCCTTTACTTATGGTTGTCCATGACCGAGGGACTGCACTGAAACAGTTCTGCAGTATTCATTACCGATCTCTCTCCAGAGGCTGCCAGTTTCTGCAGCTTAAACCTTAAATTATATGTATAATGTTTTTACCTTCTGACTGCAGAGAAACTGCTCTGAGCTTGAAATGCCCGAGTACTGTCTCCAAGCATCGCAGAGAAAGGAGGCATTTGAGCTACAGCTCTGAAGGATACAAACTATCCTGCTCCCACAAATGATTCAATGACCAAGAAGCACAACAGTAAAGCTTTAAGTGTCAATATTAAGTGCTCAACTACCTCTCTGGAGAAACACAGGTTCTTGCAACTATGTGCAGAGATTGGAATGGAAGGATGAAAAATGCCAGTGCTAATAACCACCTTCACTGATTCTAGCTGAAGTCCAAAGCCTACATGGTGAGGACAGAGTCTAGATCTCTAAAAAAATCACATTGCAAACATTATTCTAGATGCCAAGTCAAAATTTACCCCATCATTTCTGCTCTTTTGCCTCCTTGTTCTCAATCCTCCTGGTCTTTTCTATTAGTATTGTAGTAACCACCACATGTTGGGCAATATAAAGAAAAAATTCTCTAAAATTCTCTAAGATGGGATGCTTGTTTTGCTCTCCTCGCCACATTTCGTCACCATCCACCCTGACTGCTCCCACCTTTCAAAGAACTTCTCTGTGTTTTCCATTGCTCTTCGACCTCTTTTACCTGCAAAATTCCTCTCGTTCCAAAGCACTTTTCCCTCATCTTCTTTCTGAAGATGCCATTCAGGGTGATGCAAACTTCTCAGCTTGTCCTCTGCTTTTTCTTTGGGCAGCTGGACTTGCTACTGGAATTCACTTGCACAGGCAAGTTTAACTAGCAGGGATTCCTGGAAAGCAACATTTCACTACGCAGCGTCAGAAGGAACACTGCTCTAGAGGCTTTAATCAAAAACACCTTCAGTAGCAGAGAAGAGGCCACAGGGAGAACGGGAAAGCCTGTGAAATTAAAATGTTCTTTACTTCACTACTGCAGAGAGGTCAGTGCAAGAGGAGGCACTAAAACTGCCTGCAGCTGCACAAGAGCTCTGGTCCAAGAAACTTCACCCACTAAAACGGAGCCTCAGGCAGGAGTGCTGTACAGATGCGCTTGTGATGAATACACCACAAGCATGACAAGGAGCAAAACGTGAAGCAGCAAAGCAAGCATCCTGCAGCAGGGCTGCACAGTGGCAGGCCAAGAGGAATTCTGCCACTTGCCCAACGCAAGCAGATATTGCACATGCTGACTCCCCTTCACTGGCCTGTGCCTCAAGCAGCCCTTAGCCCAGGGGTCTGAATGGTCTGTGCTCAGGTGAATGACCAGATCAGTCAATCAACACTGATGCAAGAAGATACCTCAAGCATACCCTGATGTGCATCCAACTGACTCCAGATTTCTAAAAAATGCCAGAAAGCTGCAATGCAAACTGAAGAATAAAAGTGATGTTTGCTGGTTTTGGCTTTACTTAGGAAAACCACAGGTCTCAGATATGCATGTTCCCAATGCAAAGCTGACATCAGAAGTTCCCACCTGCACTCACACCACTGGGAACAAGAGTCATTAGTTCTCCTGGCTATTCCACCTTCTATCTTCACGTTTTAGCAGCTTGCTTTTTCCTTCTGGAGGTTCCCCAGTTAACCTACAGTATTATGATTTATCAAACAAAAAGCAAACTCAAAACATTTTGCCTTTGGGACTATGTTCAGTTTCTCCGTGGAAATTTTCACACCCATGTTACAACACTGGATTGGCAATAACAATTTTAAATATGCTACTCCAAAACTTCACAAATATTAGGCTGTATTTTAAGAGCTCTGGAAATGGTTCAGCAGCACTTACAGCTGAACCAGCAAGGGATAGCCCTGCTAACAGCAACTTTAAGAACAAAGAGCTAGGTAAAAGCACATACTTCTCTTGCATAAATGCACATGGGGGAAAAAAAGCTGAAAAAACCACAACTCCACTTGGGAATTATCCAGCATGAGATAGGAGTTACAAAAGGAAAAAAAGGGATATTAAAAAAAAACACAAAAGGATAAAGTGTACATGGTACTCTCTATAAAAAGACCAAAGACCTGTTCTTGCCTAGGCATGTTGTTTTCCTTCTCAGTATATATACACTTCAATTCCTGACTCAGGGCAGCAACTTCCACTCACCACAATGCCTATAGCCCCCAACTCACAAAGCCAGCCTGCTGCAGTGGAAGAGCACTCCTGCTTTAGGCTCCTCTTGCAGTGCTCATGGACACAACCTTTACACCGCTCCTCCCATCTCAAGCAGGCCCATCACTTACAAGCAAGGAATATGAGCAACAACCTTTCCCCACAGCATTCCAATAAGATGGACCTTACTTCAGTTCACAAAAAATGTTTCAGAGAAGTTCTTACCTTTGCTGTCATTATTTAAAATCAAGTATTACTCTCACAATAATCCTCCCCTTGAATTGGCAAAACAGTGCAAGTAATTGCTTTCAGCAACCAATAAGGCTTACAAAGAAAGAGTCCCCCCATAAACTGGCTCAGAAAGTACCATGCTTCATGCCCAGTCCACAAAGAAAACAGATGAGCAACAGGCCGGTATCCCAAAACTAGAAAGCTCCACACCAAAGCCAGCACTGAGTCAGGAGCTGCAGGACCTCCTTCATGCCCCACAAACAACCGGAAGGAGCAGCAGCTTTTGACATTACTCCCAGGCATCAGGGAACAGTGAATTCCCCATGTCCTGCTACTCCACACTGCAGTGGGATTGGTCAATTCAGCACCTATCTAGGGCAACCCTCAGCGCCTCCCATGGCTACCACAAATGCATCCTGGTGAGCAGTTCCAGCGATCCAACTCTTCCTTCACTAACGGTCCTTCCTCTGGCCACACCAACAGCCTGAACTCTTTGCAGACTGCACATGACTCAAGAGCCCTACATCACTTAGCCCTGTGCTAAACTATTAGTTTTTAAGCAGGACCACCTTTGGTCCAAGTACACCTTGCAGGAAGCTAACACCCATCACCTGAATACCTTCGTTTTCAATTGCACTTGAAAAGAAAAAACATATAAACCTCATCAGACATGCGTGGCTGCTGTGTAGTTTACAGACAAACGATTAGAAAGTCAGGAGAGAAATTTCCCTTTCCATTTTCACCGCTTATGCTCTTAGTGATTGGACAAACAGAAATTTAGGAGACACGAACCCCAACTCAGGCAGCAAGCTCATGCTCTGCTGGTCTCATGGCGGTGAAGGGCGTCCAACCTCACCAGCAAGACCAGATACAGGGGGTGCTGGATATTTGGGCTTAGGACTCTTTTGCTGCTCAACAAAACACTGAGCACACCTGCAGTGCTGGAAAACAACCCTATCTTACAGTTAGTTTGGTATTTTTCAAGCTAGTTCTGCCAGTTCTCCTCCCATTAATGAGAGGCATTAATCACAGCAAAAGAGGAAGCAACACTAAGCCAACAGTTTTGCCCACAGGCCAGCTTTTGATTTTTTTCCTTCGGGGCATGAAAGGGGACTCTGGAAGCATTTTCTTTTTCCCCTCAGAAATACGACAAGGGATACAGGAGCATTTTCAAGGAAGCTTGAAAGATTCTGTAACTTTAAAAAGAAAATAACAGAGGGGAAAACACGCCTTTGGAGTTTTTCTAGGCGAGTTAACATCGCATCCTGACTAAGCCGAGCAAGGGCAACTCCTCCCCGGCGCTCTGCACGGGGCCCGGGCGATGCTGCGGGCAGGGTGCGGCTCCGACGGCGCTGCCCTTCCCTTCCGCGCGGGTCCCCCCGCCGTTGCCGTTGCCGTTGCCGCCGCTGCCCCCGGGAGCGCCCCGCGCCGCTCCGCCCCCGCGTTCCAATGTGGCGCGCGCCCGCCCGCCCCCGCCGCCCATTGGCCGCGCACCGCGTCAGTCACGGGCCGCGCGGGCGGCCGCGGGGGGGCCGGGCGGGCGCAGCCGCGGCGCGGGCGGCAGCGACGCGGCGGGAGCGGCGGGGACGGGCCGGGCCGGCCCTGCGGTGCCCGCCCTGCGGTGCCCGCCCCGGAGGGGAAAGCGGGGCGGGGAGGGGGAGCGCTACATGCCCGCGGGTCGCCGCCGTCGCCCCCTGCGGGCACCCCTTAGCCGGACCTTTTCCCTGGGGCTGGGACAGGTTCCCCCCCCGCGCTCCGCAGCCATTTTCGTGGCCACCTTGGCTACCAGCGAGGCTGACTCACCTCGGCACTGCGGGCGCGGGGAGCCCGCCTCGGCGTCGGGGGGCCCGCTCCGCCCGGGAGGGGCGGGGGGAGCCCGGCTGGCTGCGCCCTCCCACCCCCCGGCCCCGCTGGCTAGTCCCAGGCGAGGACGGGTCCCGGGGCCGGGCCGGGCTCGGCGGAGGCGGCAGCGGCGGCTCCCTCCCTCCCGGCCGTGACCACCATCTTATTAGCACAGGAAATGACATGGAGAACGGAAGAGAGGGGCGTTCGGGGGCCGAGCCCGGGGACCCCCCGAACCGGGGGGAGGTGCTGCTGGCCCGCCCGGCTCGACCCGGCCCGGATCGCCGAGGCTCTCCCCCGGGCCGCGGCATTCCCGCCGTCCTTCCAAGTACCCGAAGTGGGAAAAGAGAAGGGCGAAAATAGTAAAAAAACAAACCCAAAAAGCCGCACAAAGCGGGGGGGAACAAAAACCCCAAACAAACCCAGAAGAAGCCGAGCAAACCCAAAGAGCCCGCGGTTCCCACCTCCTGCTCTCGAGCCTGCGAGTGCCGCGCGGAGCCGCCGGCGATCTGCGGCCGCCCGGGGCTCGAGGGGGCTCCGCGGCACAGAACCCGCCCGGGCGGCCCGCGGGCACCGCGCGGGGGGAGCCGCCGGCCGGGGGGGCCCGGCCCAGGGGAGACGCCGGGCTCCGCTCCGGGCGCGGCCGCGGCCACCACCTGCCGCCGCCCGACGGCCGCCGCGGAGCCAGGTTCGTACCGGACCGCCCTCACCTTCGGGGCCGCCCGCCCGGCGAGACGTGCCCCCCGCCCGAGGCCGTGCCCCGGGGCTCTCCCGCCAGCCGCGGGCAGGGGCGCAGCTGCCCCGGCGTGGGCGCCCCTCTCACCCCGCTCTCTGCCCGCCCGTCGGGAGAGTTATGCTCTTCTGTGAGGAAAATGTGAACACCAGCGGTGCTTCCCTGATGCTCGGAGCTCGATCATATTTCAAATTACCCCCCAAAAAAGCAACCCATCCAACAGCAACAGCAACAACCAGCCCTACCCTCGAGATCTGTACAGAAATTGCGGGCAACATGACGGATGACAAAAAGTAGGCATAATTTAATAAACAGAGGAAGCATGTCTCACCAATAAAATAAATTCTAAATAAAACCATCTGCAAGCATTAAATTTGAAACAATGCAAACTGTTACTCTGCTCTGCCAAAAGAGGCACAACAGGGGGTAAAGAGAAGGATAGATAAATAGCCATAATTTCCAGTTCCTTTGGTTGACAATGGGCTTGTATGCAAACAGGGCTCTGGTGACAATGTGCCCACTTGGATACTTGGAACTACTTCCCTTTTTCTGTAGCCCTGAGAAACATAATTTTCTGCAGTCCTGAGAAATAAAATACTTTCCTAATATCCTCCACCCTGAGGTGCCTACTATAAAAGTGTAGTGTGGAACAGAGAATAATATTGAATGAGGACAAAAAGTGGAAAAAACCCACAGCCCAAGCAAAATAGAGGCCCTCTTCTGTCATCCTTGAGCTGCTTCCACTTCTGTCACTGAGTGTTGAGGGGTGGCAGAACTTCAGAGTTAGGTCTTGATGTATCAGTTCAGTTGAATTACCTGGCAAAACAGCAAGGAAGGTGATCAACTCTGGTTCAAAACAAGCTTGTTTTGCAAGGCAGCCAGTGTGGCTCAGACGATTATTTGGAAGTTCAAAGGAGTATCACTGATCAGATCTTCAGCTGTTATATGCTTTTTGTTCCTCATTTTTAACCTCTGGGGAGAGGATTCCTTCTCAGAGGAAAAGCGTGCTGTGTAATTTTACCCCTTCCAGTAATTGCAGATAGATGGACTTTGAGGCACTTGCACTTGCCTGGGAAAGACATACCATAATCTGTCAGCACCTTCAGACTCCACAGAATTATTAGAGATCCTAATAGAGCTGCCCTAGTTTTCAGTTTCTGTCTGCATGCTGAAATGTGTGAGAACATTAAATTGGTAGTAAGTGCAACAATGGGTTTGCAAATATGATTGATTAATGAAGCAGGAGAAAAAAATAATAATTAAAAAACCAGAGAAGTAATGCAAATGCACATTAAATGCCATGCTAATTTGGAGTAATAGTTTAATTGTAGCTGGTGTAGTCAAAGGCTGTAAAGTCAGGCTCAAAGGGACGCATAAAGTTTTTGTTTATGAAGAAAATTAAATATGTAAGTACAATATAAATAACAGCTATTATGTCTTTTTGTAAACACAAGCATGCTAATTTACTGCAAAGGAGTTGCTTGTCTTAATGTGTGTCAGTTTCATTCATATGTTTCATAATCAGGTGTGTTGGGTTTGTGGCAAGGTTTGGGTAATGGGGGGAGTTACAGAGGTGGCTTCTGTGAGAAGCTGCCAGAAGCTTGCCCTGTGTCTGATAGAGCTGATTCCAGCCAGATGCAAGATGTACTTGCTGCTGGCCAAGGCTGACCCCATCAGTGAGTGTGGTAGCACCTCTGGGATAACCCATTAAGAAGCGGGGAAAAAACTGCTCAACAGCAATTGCAGTAAGAGAGTTGAGGGAGAATATGTGAGAAAAACAGCTCTCCGGACCCCATGATCAGCTGAAGAAGGTGGGGCAGGAGCTGCTCCAGGCGCCAGAGCAGAGATTCCCTGACAGCCTGTGGAAAAAATGATGGTGAGGCAGGCTGTGCCCCTGCAACACATAGAGGTACATGTTGAAGGAGATACCTACTTTTACCCTCTGAAGGACTTCATGCAGGAGCAGGTGGATGCCCAAATCAGGATGTGACCCCATGGAAAGCCCACACTGGAGCAGGTTTGCTGGCAGGACTTCTGACCCTGCGGGGAACCTGCACAAGAGGAGTTTGTGAAGAACTGCAGCCCATGGAAGGGACCCCATGCTGGAGCAGGGGAAGACTCTGTGGAGTTCTCCACCTGAGGAGTAAGGAGCAGCAGAGAACACATGTGATCTAATCAAAGCCCTTATCCACAGTCCCCCTGCACCACTGAAGGGGAGGAGTTAGAGAACTCAGTAGTAAAATTAACCCCACAAAGAAGGTAGGGGTGGGGGAAGGTGTTTTAATATCTAGTTTTTATTTCTCATTATCCTACTCTGATTTGATTTGTAATAAGCTAGTTTTCTCAAGTTGAGCAATTTTTGCCTGTAATGATAATTGGTGAGTGATGTCTCCCTGTCATTATTTCAAGCCATGAGCCTTTAGTTATACATTCTTTCCACTGTCAGGTTGAGAATGAGGGTGTAGAGTGGCTTTGGTGGGCACCTGGTGTCCTACAAGGGTCAACCCATCACATCAGGCAATAAAATCCCCATGAAGAAGATTTTGTATCTTTTGTGTCTGCAAACTAATTATGAAGGAACACAGTGGAAACATTTACTGTCTCTGCAAAAATGTTACATTTGGGGTTTGGAAAGGATCTCCTTTTTCATCAAACTGCCTCCTTACTTACTGAGAAGACATGGAATTAATTTTTTTTTCATAAGTGCCTTCAGCCCCGACTCCATCACCCACAGCAATTCCCCTCTGTCTGACAGGCTCTCTGAAAAAAAATTTACCAATGGCAACATTGGTTAGGAATGAGGTAGTTACGTTTCTACTTTCCAGTATTATACAGTCAAATCTGTTCCTCCATGAAATGCTGTATAGTCTCCTGCAGAGGCAAAATGTTCCTCTACTCACACTGAGCTTTTGCCAATGGTATAAAAAATAATGCATGCAAAAGTGGATAAAACTGAATTCAACTTGTCAACAACCATGCTTAAATGGTCTTCAGAGCTCAAAGTGCTGGGAGTCGGCAGGTACATCTGTCAGCTGTGAAATTTGACCTCTGCAGCAGAAGAGACTGGATGTATTTTGTTCAATGAGCACATCACTCCCTGAAAAGGCCCAGTGGCTCAGGCCACTGCAAAGAGGGTGGAAGTCAGGACCCATGCTGGAAGTGGACTGGTGGGGGATGCCTGGCTGCCTTCAACAGGGTACCTAAGGAAAGGTGGGAAAACGTGCAGGTTCTTCTGCAAGCTGTCACACATAGCAGCCCTGATATTACTGAATATTCTCTTATTTAAGATTGTCAACATCCTACATAACCACATCAATACCAAGAGACTGACATCTGCTTCCCAAGCTTCAAGGAAGTAGTTGCTTGGGCTTGGAGTTGATTTTCCTCCAGGAAAGGTCACTCTGTTGTGAGCAGAAAGGAAAGTCCTATTGCTGTTACAACACCTTTCCGGCACAGAGGAAAGATTTGAATTTTTGGGATCATCATGCTGAGGCTCTCACTCAGTGTGACAGCTGTTAACCATATTTTAGCATTAAAAACACTGATAAGGGGCCACACAAAAATAAGGTACATTTCTCTTCCACATTGATGGGTTGTTGGATGGTGAAACAGAATACAGATTTTTCTCTTTAAAAATCTACAAATGTCCCACAAAAGAAAAGGAAATTACATGACTGAGAAGGAAACAGCCAGAAACCCATAGTTACAAATTACTGTAGCAGGGTGGGACAGGCACTGAAAGAGGTGCAGGGCAAGAGCTCTTTGAAGAGCATGTAACTGTGCAGAGCTTCAGTTTGTGTTTTGATTTCTGCTGTACAATAGAAACAGTGATGGCCTTTACCCAGCAGTGCTGGTCTTTTTCCCCATCATGCTATATGAGTCTTCCACTGCCAGTAGTAGAATATTCCCTTAGCAATGCAATGCTTTCCTTGATGATTATGGGTGTCACTGGATTGAGCCTGATGAACCATTCCTCACAAAGGCAGATATACATTGTTGAGTTCAACTGCTAAGCAAAAAGCTTCTGGTTGCAACTTTCTACACTTTACTCTCTTCTTCAGGCTTGACCAGTCGTGCCACTGTCTTGAGAGCTAACCAGAGACTGTTCACCCCAGGGCCACGGCAGCTCTGGTGCTAACAAGGGAGCGGGAAAAAGCACTGTTAGGGGCAGTGGGGAGGGAGGGACGATCCTGTCTGGGTTTTAGAATAGTATATGGTGCCAGTATATATATGCCAGGGAGTCCTTCCTGGGAATGCTGTAGAGCTATATTGAAAATTGAGGGTATGGTCTGATGATAGACTATTATGCAGCACAGTAGAGCCACTCCAGCAGTCACACTCCCTTGGGCCACTCCCTCTGAGCTGGATGCCTAATCCAGAAGAGAATTAGCCAGGAAATTACCAACATCAGCACAAGGAGGTGGGTGGACCATGCTATTGGGGGAGAAGAGTGAAGCTGGACATTTCCAATGGCAACAATGAGCTAAGCATCTGCACCTCTGAGGCACTGCTGTCTTTAAGATTTCCTGCTTTGTGGTGAGTGGGTGCTGCCACAGCTACCCAGCCCTGGCTGTGCTGACAAGGCTGTTTGCAAGCCATAAAATGGAGCAGAAAGCTGAACTGAGTTCACAGAACCAGAATATTCTGAGTTGGAAGGGACCCATAAGGATCATCAAATTCAGCTCTTAAGTGAATGCCCTGTATAGGGACCAAACATGTGACTTTGGCATAATTAGCACCATGCTCTAACCAACTGAGTTACTCTCAGGGTCATAATCCACCAAAACAAGAAGAAAGCTGCTCAGTTATCATGATATTGGTACCCAGATTGGTGCCCATGCTTCAGGCTGCAGGGAAGGGAGTAAGAATGAGCACTCAAATCATAGCCAGAAACACAGACATTAAATCCCCTGCCCAAGACCAGTCCTGAAATCTTTGGGATTAGAGGAGGCACATACAAATAACGCCTTCTTCAAACACTAGGGTTCAAGAATTTACTTTTAATGAATAACCAGGACTACTTTCCCATATAAAACGATTCTCTGTAGCTGGCCCATTGTCTGGAAAGCAAGGAATATCTCTGCTCACAAGCACTTCAAAATTCAGTGGTTTGTTTCTAGGCATCCATCACATATTTTGTCAGTCCATAGGAATGTGCACTCCTGTGTATCACAAGTAGCTATCCTGTCTTGAGCCCAATAACTTGTATTTAACTATAAAGCTGTCTTTAAGAAAGACACTGAGTTCTAATCTGCAGAAATCAAGGGATAAAGAATTTATCTTTCCCTTTGTCCTCACCCTCGCATTATGAATGTGGGCTCTCTGTGGATTCTCTGTATGAATTTGGCTGCATCCACCTACTAGCCTACTATGCTTTTCTTTATGCTTTGATACATTGTTGGTATTTTCTTCCTGAGAAGATATTATCTATGCATCATCTAGTCAATTCAAAATATTTCTTTCTGGTTAAATTTTTCTCTTTAAACCTCTCCAAAATATATTCTTACCAGTCCTCATATTGTTTTCCTAAGTTTTGTGTGAACCCTGCTCACATTTTAAATGTTCTTTTAAAAATATTGTTTCCTGAACTGCCCCTGGCTGTATAGGATCTACTTAACCAAAAATACATGTGTATATTTATAGGCAAATATCTCTACAGCTTTGCTTTTAGGATCACCATAGTATTTTGTCATGTCATGAAACTGCAAGTTCCCCATGAAACTGTTTGTCCTTTTAGCCTTTACAGAGCTGCTGTTACCTAGGGAATGTTCCATCACTCCTTGGGAATGGCCTGGGCTTATACTGCTGTGCATGGCACTGAAACCCCTTTCTGGGAGTAGGTCCATGCTTCTGACATCAAGCACTCTCAGATCAGATAGCATAACATCTCCTCTTCCCTAGTTCACTAATCTTGATGTCACCTTTGAATTTTATCAGCACTAATTTTATATTTAACTTTCTGGTCCCTGATTAAGATACTGAATGGGTTAGATGTAAATTCTTCTTAGAAAGTCCTGCAATGTCACCCATTTGCTGAGGATTCTCAACTGACAGTTTAGATTTAAGATCTGAAAAGAACCAGTACTTAATCTAGTTAATGAGTGTATTATTAATATAAATCATACTATTCTGGATTTATTAAATGTCATCTGTACTAAGTTACCAGGTTCTGTGTGGTGACAATACACAGCTTCTTCCTACTCCAGTGGTACAAACTCCTTGCATTTACTTCTAAGCTGGAGAGAAGATAATTCTTTCCTTACACACAGCTAACATGGGGTTTGTACGTTTGGGGCATGATGAATTTGAGAGTGTATCCCAGCTGCTCCTTCCATGCAGCTAGGGGAGCAGCAGCCTGCCTGATACACATGGCCACCAGCTGCCTGGTTTCAGCTGTGGTGCAGGACTGCAGGTCCAGCTTAGTGCTGGGTGCTGTTTGACAGGGATCCAATGTTTGCTTCCCTCCAGCTGTATGCTGAGTGGTAAGACCCCAGGACACTCTGGTCCTCTGCCCAATGGGTCCAATAAATTGCTGAGAAGGCAGCTGTGAATGCTTTCAGCTCCTTCCTGAGATACATGACATTGTGGTATGGAGAGAGCTCCAGATGCTGCTATGTCTTTTTTTTTTTTTTTTTTTTTTTCTGTGTGTCCTGTCCCGTGCATATTAAGCAGTACCTGGAGACAGAGTTCTTGAGAAGGGGATGCAATTTGAGAAAGGTTATTGTTGCTTCAGACCAAGTCTTGCAGTACATGTGGACCTTCTACCCATTCATGTTACTGGGGAGTCACAGGTACTCCCTGCTACTTCTGGGAAGGCTGGGGTGGATTTTCATGATACTTGCTGTGTCATGAGAGAATGGCCCTTGTCAGGCAGCTCTTCCAATTCAACTTCAAGACAATCAGATGGAATGCCTCCTGCACACATCATTTATTAATATTTTATTTATGGGCAGGGCAGGAGTGTTGTACTTCCAGAAACACTAACTTGGAATGTTACAGTCCATGCTACAGTTACCTATTAGCCGGTGTTATCCTTAGCAGGTTATTTTATAAAATAAATTAATACAAATGTACAACCACATCAGAGAGCTCCAAAGCAAATAGTTCCAGGAGATTTTCACAGGCAGAGCCTCTGCCATTCAGTGTTGCACTAGCATATTATGTTACAGGCACTACATTATGAGAACATGGTCTATAAATCTCAGGATTCTGTCTTCCAAATTAGAGACATGTAGATCAAATTTAACTCTGAATTCAAGTTTTATTTAAAGTAGCTAAATTAATCTACATCAAATAAATACTTCCATGTGGTTTTGAAGTCCTAGAGAAAAAAAAAAAAGGATTTTTGTAGCAAATAATTTGTTGCTTGTTTTGTTGCAGTTCAAACCATTTCATGTTGTTCTAATGCATCAGGCTGAAAATTATTCCAACTGGAAACTAATAATAAACAAAAATGCAAAATGACTGTCCAGACCTTATTGTCCATAATGAGAGGAAAATTGGATATAATTATACACCTTTGTGTTTGTTTGTTTTTACTAATCTCATCTGTTGATAACAGCATAATTGAAGACAATCAAATGGCTTTGTAAAAAGAGGATTTACTTAAAGGGCAACATATTGCACTTAACTACAGTATTGAAGAATGTGAGGGCAAAAGTACTTTAATTTTACATTAAAAACAGAATCTGAAGAATAACAGTGGTAAGGAACTACAGTGCTGCCTACTCTCATGACACTTGGTATTTTCCTTAAAGTTTCTGATTACATGGGTTTCTCCACTTTCATTTTAAAAATAGTGCTTTCTTGTCTTCTGGCTAAGAGGCTGCAGAAAGCTGGGGTTTCTGTACAAAATATTTAAAGATTCCTAAGCTAGAATTAAAAATAAGGCATCTGCCTTTTTATTATTACTGTAAATGTCATGATTGTAAAGCTAATCCTGGCAGCTCAGTGGCCAGCTTTCATTGTTGTTGTTCCTGAACTCTGCAGTCCGCCAGCTCTCCTGCCTAATCAGTGTGTTTTAGTCAAGCACCACTTTTTTGTGTTCTGTGTTTGATTAGCACTTGGGTCATTTTACAGTCTCTACATCTTCCATTAATACCACTAATAGTAAGGACTAATAGAAGTAGCAACAATGACCATGATGCAGCATAGTTTCAAAGCAAACAAATTTATACAAAGTATGAACACTACAATTATTCAAGTTGAAGATATCCATCAAAAAAGGCCCATTGAGCTGAAAACAGTGTTTCCATGGGTACCACTTGGAAGGACAAGAGATTTCAAAATCTATAATTTGAAAAAAATAAAAGGGGAAAAAAGGAGTAAAGATTTTTGTCTCAGCTTCTTTGCCCGCTCCTTTTTGTGACTAAAGCTTCATTTTTGGGTGGGGCTAAAATATCATGGGTTTGCACAGTGAAAGCTTCAGTTTCCGAAAAGGCTGAATACTATTTTCTTTAGTAACATTGTTAATTACTTAAGCTTATTGAAAAAAGGCAGTTTGGTTAGTACAAAGTGTCAAAAGTGCTTCTAAGAACAATTTCAGTAAAAACAGATACAAACTGAAGAGTAAATCAGTAAAAGCCTAGGATTTTTTTTTTAACTGTCTCAAAATAAAACCAGATCCAAAACTTTAAAAAAATCCACCAAAATGGATTTTCCTATTTTGGTCAGTTTTAAGAACATTTGAGCAAAGGGATGCATTACCAGTATGGAGTAGATTCCATGGATTTTCCTCCTAAGAATGATTTTATTTTAAATTTTCACTATCAGATTCATCCAGACTTCTCTGAAAATCATTTGTGTTGTGGTTTCATAACTAGCTCTTCGAGCAGGAGAAAGCTGGAGCATTTTATTTCCTCACAATTTAGTTTGTTGATAAGTTAGTACATTATGTATATTCTCTTTCATTGTGTGGCTCATATGGACACATAGGCGCCTACCCCTGTTTGTGCGGGTTCTTCATACTTTAAAGCTGAACGGAGAGAATGCCCAGGCCGCCCCTCTCACCCTTGCACGTTTGAAGTGTCTACTGCCTTCAAATCACGTTTTCAAACCGGCCGGTGCCAAAGGTTTGGAACACCCTTCTCCTGCCCTGCGCTGCTCGCTGTACTGGCTGCCCGTCGGGACGGGATGGGTGCCCTCCATCCCGGGAAAACCCGCGGGGGTCACTGACTGCGACTGCCATTGCTGGGGTCGTGCGGGGCTGCGCCGTCCCACCCAGCCCGTCGCTCGCTCCCGCTCCTTCCTGGCAAGACCCGCCCTCGGCCCCTCTCCCGGCAGCGGGGCACCCCTTCCGCCCTGGCACGGGGTGCGGTGCGGGGTCCAGCTTTGCGGCAGCTCGTCCCGACGTTTCAAGCCCTTATCCCACGATTATGTTGCCTATTTCCTCTGTTTCCCTCGCGTTCCCTGCCGGCCGGCTGCAGCGCTCGCTTCCCCTGCCCTCTGCCGGGCGGCCCTGGCGCTGCCCCCGCAGACTCCGGAATCCCCGCAGCTCCCGCAGCCGGGACCCCCAGCGCGCCCCACTGCGCCAGGGACGCTCAGCTGGCCCAGCAGTGCCGATACATGAGCAGCAAACCGGCTGCATTTGGGGCTTATTAGACAAAAAGCAGCTGTGATTGTCTTGTCCCTGCCACTGCTTCAAGGCAAACGGTATGGAGAGATTATTGCAGCCCTGAATGCCTGAGGGGTGCAAGGACAGAGACTTTTTACCAGGGCCCATAAGTGACAAGGCAACGGGGAATGACTTTAAACTGAGAGCAGGTTTATGTTGGATATTAGGAAGAAATTCTTTACTGTGAAGGTGGTGAGGCACTGGAACAGGTTGTCCAGAGAAGTTGTGGATGCTTCATGCCTGGCGGTGTTCAAGAACCCCTGGGATCGGGCTTTGAGCAACCTGGTGTAGTGGAAGGTGTCCCTTAGAATTGGAACTAAGTGATCTTTAAAGTCCCTTCCAACACAAACCATTCTATGTTTCTATGATTCTATGAAAATTATCCATCAGTTTATATACAACCTAGATTAAAAGCAATTTTATTTTAGGCTGCTACAAAAATTTAATTGCCAATTCCCTCTAGGCCACTCAGTTGCCATAACTACCAATAAACAAAGAATAAAGGAGATAATGAAGTGTTAGAAGATGAGTCCACTCACTTTATGCTCTATTAGGAACACATTAAAGGTTTGCCAAAGATTTAAAAACCCACAATATTTTAAACAAACCTGTTCTTTCTTCAGGTTTCCCAGCGACTGTGCAGGCAGAACAGGAGCTTTAGAGTGGGATCTGGCAAGCTTTCCCTGGAGCTCCTCCTTCACCCGAAGCATAACAAATTAAGTGTAATATTCTTCCCACAAAGGACAGCATTGTTTCTCTTACCTTTGGTGAGTCAGCAGGTGCAAATTGATTTCTGAATAAAGTTGTGTCTCTAAATGTGGAATTTTTAATATTTTTCATGCCCAAGCTCATTTCCAAAGAAGATAGCTTCCTGAGGATAAGAATCAAGTCAGAACAAGATGGAACAATCAGGAAGGTATTCTGGGAGTGGAACAGCCTGTATTAGAGAGTGAACAATGTAGAGCACAAGCCCCTGTCCACCCAGCACTGCCAGTCTCTCAACCTACATCAAAGACTTCTGGATGGCCCTCTGAGAGCTCCAATTGCCCATGTAGGCAGTTGGCTCATGTTAATGTAGCATTAACATTTTCTACATAACTGAAACAATCCAAAATCACTTCTCTTTTTATGTTCACAGTATCATAGAATCATACAAGCATCATCTGGTCCAGCCTTTCTTGGCAAAAGTAAGATCTAGACAAGATAGCTCAGCACCCTGTCCACCTCTGAATCTTAAAATTGTCCAGTATTTGGGAATTCACCACTTTCCTGAGGAGATTATACTAATGCTGACTGACCTTATTGTTAAAAATTTGTCCTCTTGTGTCCAGTCAGAACTTGTACCTGTTACCTCTCACCTTTACCATGTGACTTCTTATAAAAAGGGAGTCTTCATCCTGTTTCTACCAACCCTTTAAATATTGGAACATGATGACAAGATCTCCCTGAAGCCTTATTTTCTCAAGGATGAACAAACTCAGCCCCTCCTCATATGTCAGGCTTCATAGTCCTTTGATCATCTTTGTGGCCCTTCTCTGGACTATCTCAAGACTGTCCACATCTTTTTTTGCACAGTGGGGACCAAAACTGAACTCAGTATTCCAGGTGTGTCCTGAGAAGCACTGAGTAGAGTGGGATGATTTCTTTATCTCTTCTGGTGATACCCTTCTTGATGTAGCCCATTGGTTTTGCTGCTGCATCATCATGCTGTTCAACCATATTGAGCTTCTTACTCATCAGGACCCCCAGGTCCCTTTCCACACAGCTGTTCCACAGCCAGGTAGATCTCAGCTTGTGCTGCACTCATGGATTATGTTTCCTCAGGCGTAAGACCTTAGATTTGTCTTTGTTGAATGCAATTTGTTTTCTATTCTTCTTCTGCCTTTAGTTGGCTCTGTGCAAGAGCTACTCAGTATGTTTGGGTTTCTCCATGATTCAGTCACAGCACTGCTGATGATGCCAAGTGGAGGCTCCTGAGCTGGTCTGGAGCTTGCTGACTCAAGCAATGGAAACAGCCTGTAGCAATGCAGTTCCCGGAGTGGACCACTGCATGGCTAGGTACTATCAGGACACCAAATAGTTATTTTGAAACTATTTCCACTATCCTTATACCACAACACAGTTCACTTGTATGCCATCTTTCACTATGCCGTATGACCACCTATTATGATTTTGCATGTACCACAGCCTCTGAAGTGGTCATTCTAGTTTTAAAAACAGGAGAATATGCACTGTATTTCATCAGACATACAGTGCCAATATATATCAAGCCAATGCTATTTCGCATTTTAAGTTGCAGCGTTTTATTATTTAATTTTTTACTACTGGAAATGAGTTTTGGGCAATCTCTTTATCCGTGGAAATATAGTTTCATGATGTACTTGGCATTTATTCTCCACTTTACTGTTTCCATTCTCTGTGTTGTCCAGATCTCTGTTATGGCACTGTTTCTCCAGCAAGGGGCATGGGAGATCTTTAGCTGAAGCCTAAAGCTACTTCACGGCACCTTGCTGGGTTCTTGGCAAAACAGTTTTCTGTGCATCTCTGAGTCATCTAGAAGGACTGAATCAAATGAATGCTCAAGATACATTGGCAGGCTGCACTCTGATGCTACTCCTATGTGATAGTTTACACCAGTTTGTGTCAAAGACCGGCAGACTTGGATGTGAAAACAGTATTCCTCCTTCATTACTGTTTATGCACTTACAGGGTTCTTCAGTACTTGCCGTGGCACAACACATTCCATTTCGTAAGTGTGCATCTGAAAGCAGGGTTTCACAGATATTGGTACTGAAAGATGAAATATTTCCGCTCATGTTCTGAGCAGCAAGGTCATCATTTGCAGCCTCAAAGCAGCTGCAGTCCTTCTCAAGGCAATGTTAGTGAATATGGCAGAACCTTGAGCATTGCTGCTCTGATCAACATTTCATGGGACGTTTGTTCTAGTTTTTCCTGTCTTTGTGTCCTTCCAGCTCCCCAGTGACAGAGTTGTGATGTAAAAAATCATTATCAAGTCTGAGGACACAGGCATGCATGTTACCTGCTAGGTGGATGTGCCATCAACAGAGTGTGGTGTGTATAGCTCAGACCTGGATGGTGGTGAAGGGGTCATGGGGGAACTGTAAAAGGGCAATGCAACCCTGTGTTGACCAATTAGAAGTACCAAGTTGGGTGGCAGAGGAAGGTACAGCCTCAACTGATGTAGTGAGTTGCTGGTGTGGTGTTGCTGAGTGAGGGGTGACCCAGAACCTGTCCAGTAAACCAGATCCAGGTGGCTAACCTTCTGTATTTCGGTTCCTAGCTGTGGTATCCAATACATGATGTAAACATGTAAACAAATTCTGATCCAAGGTACCATGTAAATCTATTCAGTGGAAAACGTAAGGATTCAGCCAATGGCGGAGCTGATAGGTCTGTATCTGTGACTGGTGTTACCACTTTTCTGTTCCCAGAGTGAATCTCACCACCCTTTTTCCAGGATGAGGGGAAATTTCTTGTTGTGATTATTTTTCATTTATATTATTCAAACTTTGATGGAGAAGATGACCTTGTCCTTTGCAATGCCTACATCCTCTCTGATATCATACTACTCTCTCCCTCATGGTGAGATAGCTTGGACCAGCTGCCTGCTTTTCTGTAGCCCCAGAAAGGGCAACTTTCTGAGAAACTGCTGAAAGAGAGAGACCATTCAAACAATACCTGCAGCAACAGAGTAAGAAGCATTGTGGCTGACTGAGCTTCTCTTCCCTGGGATCAGACTATCACAGATAGGTGGGACACATTTCTCACTCTACTGGTGCCTCTGAAATGGAGGGATTGCTTTAGGTTTGGTAACCACTTGCATTTAATCTTTCTGTCAAAAACTGGTAAAGCTTTTTACCTAGGCCTGTGTTTATCTTTCAACCTGAAGAAGCAGATGTAACAGGTAGATAACTCTCTTACTCAGGAAAAAGCATTCAAAGGGGAAAAACTTAGAGCTTGACAAAAGCAAGTATCAAAAGAAGTAGAAAGTGAACATATACATGAAAGCGAGCAATGCATCTCTTTTGGCAGTGACACACACACTTACTGATACACAGACACACATTCGCACAGATGATTTCTTTGCATCTCACCCAGTGCTTAGGAAATTTGAGGTCTTCTCTTTTCTGTGCAAGTGTATTAGCATACCTCAACATGCAGCCCTTTTAATCGTCCGGGCCTTCCTACATTAGCAAAAGCTTCTCCTGTTATCATGGAAAAATGAGAGGACCATCTTATTTTTCATATCTGGCTGCACAACCTTTGCCCCTTCTGTGGCAGAAGCCATAGCAGCTATAGACTAGCTAAGAAACTTGGCACAAGAAGCGGGGGTGGTCACTATGGGTTCAACCCAGCGGAACAGAGGCAAGCCAGGGTTAATGTCATTTGTCTGAAGATGCAGACTAGGCAGTGAAACTGAAGGTAATCTATTTTTAGCTGTATTTATCTTCGGTATAATCACCCAGGTCCAGACATTCCAGTTTAAGAGGAAATCTTCAGGTCAGATACCTATGAGAAAGGTGACTGGAAGAAGAAAAGAATCATAAGGAAGCAATAAGACTCCTAAGTGCCTTGAGAGACTGCCAATCTCAATAACTAGAGGAAGTCTTAATACTAAAGGAATATGAGCCACTGAATTTCTGGCAGTTCCCAGAGGTGCTTGTGCACAGGCTACTCTCCAGTCAGCAGAAACTGAATATTGATGTGGACTGCTTAGGCTTTGCCCATGTCCTTTCTGGAACACAGACTGCTTCTTCTTCTGGCTGAGATAATGCAATGCTTAAAAAACCCCTTCCTTCTTCAAATTCACCTCTGTAACATCTTGAAACAAGAAGAGCATTTTTGAAGAGCTGCTCTGGCAGAAAAAAATTCTGGCTTTTCAGCTGCCCACATTTCCTGGTAAATTGTACGTCTGGCCATTATCTTGCACAAGCATGTGCAGGATGACCCAGTGAGAGCACCCACTCAGCAGGATCATGCCTGTATATCAAAGACTGTGCCTTTCCACTGGTCAGAGCAGCACTCTAGCAGCCCATCACCGTGTCTCTTCATTCTCTCACCATGCTGTTCAGAAATACTGTTTTCCAGAGCACAGTCTTTTCTCTGTCAGCGCAACCAGAATTTATGTGTGTATATCTTTATTATTTACCGGTCTATCAGGCAGTGAGAGATGAGAAGTTTGTAGACACTGAATTTAAATTTCTTTCTGGATTGTTGCTGGAGTATGGGAGAGCAGCAGGTCAGGAATGCACTTCCTTTGAAACCTTTTGAGATAGTGGACATCATGTTGCCTATTCCTGTTTGGTGAAAAGGCTTTTAAGTCTATCAGTTAGTCAGTTTGTAATGAAAGAATTATCAGCCCCAGTTTAGCCATTTCAGTGATGGGCATTATTCCAGTATAAAAGCACATTTGTAATTCTCCCTCCTGCAAATGGATTCAGGCACAAAGTACCCTGCTCTGTGCAAAAATAACCAAGCCCCAACTGTCTCTGCCTCCACATTCCATCCTTCTCCCCTGTGGTGGGCTAGTGGCCTAGAGAATGGACTGGAGACAGCCTCCCTCTGCCTTTGCCTCTGCCTCTGCCTCTCAATCTCCCACTTCCCTTGCTGTCCCATTTATAATTTAAAAATGCTAATGGAATGATGCCTCCCTTACAGTTTGCAGACAAATCTCAATTTTCCCAAATTTTATTAAAAATTGACATTAACTATTTAGAGAGGTCTTCAGGGAGTTTTTAGAAATCTTTTGAGTATTATCTAGGTGTCCTGATTTAGAAATATTTATCTCTAGTAAAGGATAGAGTAGAATAATGCATTAATCTTTAGGATACTAATATGCCACCTAGTTTTTTTCAGAATACACTGGAGTTTTCTTTGGTGCAGTAGTATTAGAAGTATAATTATGTGATAAAATATCTATAACAATTTTAGGATTTCTTTTGTTCTTAGCACAATTTTATCCACATTATCTGTCTTCATAGTATTGAGTCACAGATTTCTCACCACTTCTTCCAGTTTCCTTTAGAACCTTATTATCCCTTTTTTATGTGTTTGCACAGGTACTCATCAACTCCCTATATACATATTACTGAAATTGTCTCTCTGTAAAGCTCCCCTTAGCCAGGATATTTTGAAAGAAACCAACATTGGTTAGTTAGTTAGTTACTATAAAGCCAAGGTAACTTTTGTAATTTCAAGGGAAGGTGTGTTTTTTTCTTAAATGGCTCCTTTCTCTTTGTTCCTCATCTTTAAATTATCCGGTAAGGACAATAGTCTGTATGCCCACTACAAATTTAACCTAGTTCTGATCACATGTGTTTTGATGGCCCCTAAATGTTCATCTCCGCAGCTAAATTAATTTGTGCTTCTCAGAACAAGACTCCCCATGTCAGGGATACAGAGAGTGCAGGGTGCCAGACAGGACCTTGCCTTGTTCCCCTCTAGCTGTGCAGGTTTAAAGCCTCATGCAGGATCAAAGGGCTTGTGGCAGAGCCTGCCTAGGCCAAACCATGCCATGTGGGCTGCAGGCAGGGTGCAGTGAGGCCCAAAGGCTGATGCTTCTCATAGGAGATCAACAATGCTTCCTGGAGGTCTGGGGTCAAGTTGTGCAGGGTGAGGAATAACTTTTAACACTCCCTGTCACAGTGGTCATTGAACCCATGACACGCATTGCATATGTTGCTTCTTGCAGCTGCCAGTGGCAGGCAGACAGCACTTTTACTGCTCTCTTTGCAGGTGGAGGCATGAGTCACAGACAAACTGATGTGGCCAAAATCACAGAGAAAATCTGCAGCAAGAATTTTTCCCATTTCAGTTGAGTCTCCAGCCTTTGGCTGCATAAACATACTCCCTAGTGTGCAAGCAGATATCCTTGTGGGTATCTGCCACTGCCCACCCTCCAAGGGAACCAGAAATGTGCAACTACATCACAAGCCTCATGTTCCAGCAATTAAATGAAATTCTCACTTCACTACAATGCAAGAGGATCTGTGCTTTCTCCTCCTCTCAGTATAAATCCTAACAAATACAATGGAGCCCTGGGTGGCTGGTTTTTTTGCAGCACGGAAATGTGGTGTGAATGTTACCTTGTAAAGAAATGAGGCCTAAGGAGGATATCTGATTCATTCAGCTCTCTCTAATGTAAAGACAGTTGTTCTGTTCTGCTTCACAGTCACCTGCTGGAATTATTATGGTATTAAAATGGAAACAAATTTTGGCCTTTACAGTTGCCTGTAAAGAGAAGCTCGGGTATGCTGTGCAAAGGACCTTGCTAATATATGACCCAAACAAGCATTTGCTATGCCCAGAAATGGTTTCTGCCTGTAGTCTGCAGGCACATGGAGGACCATGGTCTTCTCCCATGAGACCCTGGAAAGGAAACAAAGGTAAACTAACCCAAGGCAGTGCCTAAATTCTCTTTGCAGCTCTTTGCCCTGACAACTGAACTATTTAGGGGCCACAAATCAGGACTGGTGGGAAAGTGCAAACCACAGTGTAGAAAACATTGAAAAATATTCCATTCTTTGAGGATTTAAAGAAATCTAAGGAGAAGCCAGTTTGCAGGGTGGTACCATTTCCTTCTCAGGAGTGGAGAAGGATCTGATCTGATCCACTTTGTTTGATCTGATTCACTTTCTTTGATCTGACCCACTTTCATGAACAGTAAAGGGATTTAGAAGCACTTTCACACTGCTCCTACAGAGTGAAACCCCTGCAGAGGGTGGAAGAAAGAGGAAACATTTATTGCTGCTGCTGGCCTGGAGACTAATAGAGGGGGATGGGGTTCTAGCAGGAAGCAACAGATGAAAATTCCCACAGCAATAAGTACACTTTACCCCTCCCGAGCAGTTTTCAGCCTGAAGAGGCTCAGAGTCATTTGCTGAGCTGGGCTGAAAAGCATGAGCATCACTGCCATGGTTGTACAGTCGACAGTCAGACTGACTTCAGTGGGTCTGCTCACCAGTAGGGGAAGGATGCCAGTATAAAGCCTCAGCATCCTGAAAGGAAAATAAGAGACGCACCGGCACTACTTCATCTGCATCTGGAGTACATCACAGACTGGCTACAAAAACTCCACAAAGGTTCAGAGCAGAGCATGAGTTAGATCTTGCACTTGGCTGATATGAGATGTGGAAGGAAACTGTGTTTTCTTGGTCTGGAATTCTTGTCAAACAATCAGTTCATGTGGGAAATATGAGTCCTTTGATGACTCATTGTTCCAGATCTTTCTTGTGATATTCAAAATGGTCCAGGGGATTTATCCACACAAATACCATTACACCTGCTGCATAAAACACAACTATGATTACAAGTTGCTTTGAAACTTTCAGGCCTTGTTTCATTCAAAAAATGAAAAACCCCAGTTTGACACCCCACAGTGCAGAGGTGCTGAAGGACAAGCAGTGCCAGCAGAGGTCCTCGTTTCTACCCTGCCTCACTGTGCTTGGGGGTAACTCATGAAAGTGCCATTTCTTCCTCCCTCCACTGTGCCAGTGAGTCCTGCCCAGCTCTGCACCCAGTAGCACCTGACAGCAGTGTCGAAGCCAGTGGTGGAGAGGTGTCACTGGCTGTCAGTGCCTCCTGCCTTGTTACTGCAGGGCTGACAGGCGGGAAGATGCTCTGTTCTCAGACACATGATGGATCCTGTCTGCAGAGATGCATGTGTGTGCCCACAGCTGGTGATCTCTTCTCTGCATCTCAGCTGTCTCTGAGAGCTCTGTTTCTTTGTTTTCTTCTCAGCTTTTCAGGCAGGAATGTGCCCTCTCTTTTTGCTGCTATCATAATATTTTTCTGACCACATCCACATCACGGCATCCTTAGGAGTGTCTTGGCTCTACAAGCCACAGGGTTCATTTAAGTAATTTTAACAGAAGTAATTAAGAAGCAGCACCCCATAGGGAGCAACACACACCTTTCTCAAACTGCAGGGAGGCTCTGGGCTCCTTCTGCCAAAAGCAGCAATTGCCTATGTGTGTTATGAGCATTAGGTGGTGACAAAGGAGCTATATTTCTACAGGATCTCATGTTACTGAACAGATCACACACAGGCTAGGAGAGAAGCCTCTGGTCCACAAATAGTTTCTTTCTCAGCTAATTCCTTCTGCTCATAATCTCTTCAGTCACTGGGTTTGTTGGTTATGTGTCATCAATCCAGCAGCCAACAGCACTCCCATTGCCTCACCCCCAGCATGGGAAGGGTTGACAGGTGTCTCTTCAGAGCCTTCTCCTTGGACTTGCCCAGATTAAACCCTCTGGGCAGAGGTCACACTTATTTGAGGAAAGGGAGAATGAGATCTGCTGCCGCAGTATATGGCACCAGAAGGATGCTGGTAACCTGGGCTGAACCTAGAGAGCAGATGCAAAGGCATGTCAGGGATAGACATATTAGGTGACATAAAGATGAGCCAAGTTGCAATGCTTGTGTAAGCTATGGCTGAGCACCAGTATAGCATCCATCACCTCATGGGACAGCAGGAGAGGAGGGAGAGCATCTAGCTGATTTTAATAGGAAGCTCCATCCGGAAATGACAGCACTAAAGTACGGAAATACAGATAAAATTTAGAGATGAACATGTGGATGCTGGATGTGTGGTTGTGAGAGAGCATCACAGGGGTAAAAAGGAAAGCCAAATTTCAAGTAAAACTGACATAGTGTCAGAAAAAAAATGTTCTGGAAGAAATAATCTCCCTCTGTCTTTTCTGAGGGAAATGGCCCAGAAGTGACCTACTAGGGCTGTTTCATTTTCACCTCCTGACAAAGGGAGATTGTATGCCAATGTGCTAGGTTTCCTCTGAGGAATCTAAATGGAGGTTTTTCCATTCCCAGTCAAAACCTAAAACTGAATGGATGTTAGTCCTCTAAACCTCAGGGGTCCCAGGCAACCCTGACTGCCCTACCATCGGGACCTGAATGCAGAGGTGTTCCCCAGACAGACTAGTACTTTGGAAAGAAAACATCCTTCAACTCACATTCACAATCCCATCAGCCTTGGGTACATGTAGGGACTTCTCACCAGCACCCTTATGCCCCTTGCCTCTCTCTTCAGCTCAGATGGAGGGAGTTTGTGAGACACAGTCTCTGCCCTGCCTTGAGTTGCTTTTTTGAAGTCAATCAGTTTTTCAATAAGATCAGGGGTGAAGGAAGTCACATCTTACCATGTGGTGAATTCTGAAACAGATGTATATGTTTGTAGCCTCAGACAGATAACCAAAATAAATCAAAGCCTGACAAGCTTGTGATTATGCATTCATCTAGGAACATAATAGCCACTGCAAGATGCTTCTTTGTGTCTAACACCCCTCTGCTTGAGGCTCCTCCTCTCTGTGTGCTGTTGCATCCACTTGAGCCCTTTCAGTGTCTGCACAATGTTTCCCTGGGAAAAAGGAAGTGGGCATGTGAGTGTAGGTGACAAATGGGTGTTGGAGCAAGTGTCCTTCTTCAGAGTTTCCAGTTGTTCTCCATTGACAAGTGCTAGCCCCCCTGGGAAGATGCAAAACTTGTCTTCATGACTTCTGGTCAAGGTAGCAGCTTCTTCAGGGCCAACACTATCCCAAAGAAACATCAAGGGTAATGGGGCTACAAATACAACCATCAGCATTTAGTACTTTCGTGTGGGTGACATTTTTTTCTGTACAGTTTTAGGCTTAGTAAACAAATAGAAGACAATGTAAAAATAAGTGTTTATATTAAAAATGGAACATATATATGTGAGGAGAGGAGAAGAACAAAATGTGGTTTATATTTTGCTCTGTTTCATCCCGAGCAGTTACATTACTCAATTAATTTTCCTCATGTTATCCTCTAGATCTAACATGCTGTTCTGGCCCTTAATCCTGTCTCTGTTGCAGGAACAGCTGTAGGAAACAGGATAGAAGGAACAAAGTATTTACCACATGGACACAGATAGGCTTGAATCTTCTTTATTGGTCCCTGAGGTCCAGCAGTAACTCAGCAAAGCCAGCCAGTGGTGGCATCACCAAAGAGAGGGTGAGCAAATCACTGAATGCAAGCACTTGGCTGGACCTGTAGTGCTGGACATCTCAGCACTGAGCTCAGCGTTTGTTTTCCTTTCAAAGGAGAGTGAGCATCCACAGTGGAAGAAATGCTGAATGTCCAAGAGGTATAGAGGGTTGAGGAAGTGAGAAAGGAGGTGTCACACCTCTCTGTCCTTTGAGGCTTGCACCCTTGCCCTAGGGGAAGGTGCACAGTTCCTCCACATTCTCTTCAGGCACCCGTCACTGGAGGAGGTGTGTGCAGCAATTCTAGTGCTGCAGAACAGCTCCTCCTCACTGCTGGGGCTGCAGAGGATTAAGGCAGGAGACTCTCCTCACTTGCCCTGCCAGTGGGACTGACAGAGTGAGGTGTAAGGTGATGTGGTGGGAACTGAGACAAGAGATGGAGGTGGGCCACGGGTTGCTGTGAGAACAGAAGTGAGTTACAAAGTGGGTGAAGTGTGAAGACTCTTCCTGCAATTTGACCTTCTTTTGGTGTCTTCAGGGGCAGCTGATGTTCTTTTCGCCTGTTATTAAAAAACTGTTGCTATGGGAAACTCTGTAGCTCCTCCTTAAAGCCAAAGCTGCAGAAGCAGAGCCGGGAGACAATGGCATATGGGAGGAAACTCCATTCGGTTTCAGGGTCTTCTTGCCCTCTGCACCTGGCAAGGCTGAGTTTCCCATGGGCTGCTGCAAAGGCAGGCCACCCTTCCCTGTAGTCTACACCAAGTTCTGAAAACCCTTGTCTACCAAAAATGACATTAGAGGTGCAGCAAACTCAGTTCCCTTTCCCCATCACATCTGCTTTCATATGCAGTTATACTGCACATGGACCACTGTATACTGGTCCATGTATACATGGACCAAGCTCCTATACCCACTGGCCTCTTCTCTGCCTGTGCACAGACACACATGCACACATATATGCACACAGGAAACAGCTCATAAATTTATCTTAAAAATCTCATGAAAGAAGTTTATTTTCATCAAGAAACTTTCTAGATTTTGTTTGTGGAAGTTGCATCCAAACACATGCAGTAGTTGTGGTAAGAAAAACTTCAAACCCATTTTCCACCCAAACCCTACTGCGTGAAACATGGACCATTCAGGAAAAAAACAAACAAACACCAAATCAACAACTAAAACACTGTACCAAAACCACAAAGCCCAAGCAATTCTGTCTTTGAGCATAATGTGGTGACTGTTTAGAAACTCTTGCAGTATATCTAGCATGAGTTATTACTTGCCTGAAAGTTTATGACAGAGGCGTGAGATTCATTATTCATCTTCTGCTAGTCATTATTCTTCAGTTTAAACATTTCAAGTATACAATCAGTGAGAGGAAAAAATGCCTATTGACCAGTTACACATCTGCAGTCATGAAAAGCAATGTATGGAAGCAAAATAATCTGAAAAGAAATGATGGACTGGAAATTATTCAACCAAACACTTATGCAGAGTACTGTTAGTCTTAGAAAGGTGAATAGGTCATAATTGGAACTGCCATTCCAACATTCACATGCTTTAGCAATCTATCTTTGGATTAAAGCATAGAAACACAGACCTGCATCAGGCATTAGGTATGCAGAAAAAAAGGGTGGTGGCTGGGACGGAAAAGAACTTCAGCAGCGAGGCAGAGACCTTGCTGCATAGACAAATTTGGGGAGGCTACCAAGATGAGCAGGGAGAAGACGCAACACTCAGGCCTGGAAGGAGTCAGCTTTGCTTGAAAGCTGTAAGGATATGGTGTGGAGTTTGCTGCTATTTGTCCCTACTTTTACAAAGCCTCTTTCTCTCTTTGCATTTGTCTTTCCAGATCTTGTCAACATTGGGTTTTTGTACCTCCAGCACTGCAGAACAGTTGGGCCAATGCAACAGGGGAAGGCTACACTACAGTAAGAGATTTTCTTTAACTGGCAGAGTCTCTGTAGCTTTGGTGTTTATTGTTCTAAATTCAATCTCTTCCACCGTTGGCTTTTAAAAAAAAAATGGATCCACAGGAAATTAAGCTAGTATTTCATTTTATCTGTCAGCTTGATCTACAAAACAGCGTATGAACAGAATAAATGTGACTGGACCCTGACCTGCCTTGCAAAAAATCTGACCCTCTCTCTCCACAAACACACACACTTTTTGACAAGTTTGTTTGGAGAAGAACATGTGCAAAACCAGATGAGACCAAGCAAGAGAATCTATTCATGAGGAAGAAAAACAGCTAATATTCCCATTTCACCAGGGCTTTTGAATAAATAAATAGAGCAATTAATAGTTAATAGGTCTAAACTTGAACTCGTTACTCTAGGCAAAATTCCCCTTCAATGAGCTCTTTGCTCAAGCACAATATAGGTCAGAAATTCACATCTGACGTGAAGTAGATGTTAATAAATAATAATGGTGGGCTGATTTTCTCCCCTTCCAAAAGAAACATTAACTGGAAGGGCCATGTGGAAAGTAGAAGTCTGTATTATTCTCTGAATCTTATTCAATGTTGGGGAAAGGACGAGGCTAATGTATGGTCTGTCTTTCTTACGTGTCATTGGTTTGATAAGCAGCAATATAAGTATCCAGGGAAGGGCATCACAAGGCCTCTTGAGCCCCACTTTCAATAGGGCAAAGAGAGAGTCTGTAGGAAAGCTTCCTGAGCAGAGGAACCATAATACAGCTGGACTCACCTCTAATACAGTCTACAAACACAATCTACAAACTATCCAGAGGTATTTCTTTGCTAACTGACTAAAGTGATGGCTAACAGCTTCAGACTAAAAACCACATAAGAACTTGGCAGACCTGGATCATTCTTGTGAGTGAAACCAAAGATACAACACATGAATGGTGTGATTCAGTAGATTTTGTTGACCTTTTTATGATTGCTACCTCCTTCTTATGTGCTTTTCTTCCACCTTTACTTTGGAGAGGGAACTCTATATTCTTAGGGGAAAAATTACGCCAAACTGAGTCAGTAAGGGAATTTGAACCATCAGTACTTGGATTTTTCATAGGGTTTTTTTTTCTCTGTTGGTAAATTTTCTTGGTTCTGGATTTTCCACTGCTTGCCTTCTAAATTGCCATTAAAGCAACCGGTAACTCTTCTAGCTATGTTTTCTTCTCCGGCTTTACTAATGCCTGCATGATGCTTCTCCCCAAACTCCCCACCCACATTTAAGTCTCCCATCATGTCCTGCCCCTGCTGCCTGCTTCCTGACATAGCCCCATTTTGTTTCAAATTCCCAATCCTGACCCCTATCTCTAGGGCTTCTGATGCTTCTCTTTATTCCACTGGAGCTGTCTGTCCATTTTGCTGGCCTAAATTCTTTGCTTGTCTGCTTCTTGCAGATGCACAAAAATTTCCAGCTCTCTTGAGATACGTGCACAACTGCTTTCTGGAGCTAAGCCAGGAGCCTTCATCTCCTTCAGATGCACCCCACAAATCAAATTTCTTGTTGTTTGGAAAGACAGTAAGTGAACAAAAAGACCAAACAACCCCCTGATAATAAATCTGTTTCTTTAGTCAGTAGAAATGAAAGGGGACTCAAGCCACTTCTTGTAGAATCAGACAGGTAAATGGCAACAAGATAAATTCAGTGGGTTGTTTTTGTCTTTTTTTTTTTTTTGAGACTTGGTGCAGGAAGGCAATTCAGCTGTTAGTACACTGTAAAAGTTTTCACATTAGTTCTGTCAGACAGGGACGATAGCAAGGCATCATGGCAGAGAGTTAATAAAAAGTGTTTTTGACCTCAGTCAGCAAAACTAACTGTCGCAGGCTGTAAGAGGAATGGAATGGAAGTATGTACTGAAACATTTCTGGGACATACATGCTGAAAGGCATATAGGGCTGACACATATGGTTAAAAAATTACCAAGAAATTGCTCCAGGGAAGTCCCAGTTTGTTTTCTTTAAAGAAGGCTTAAAACTGCTTTCATTTCATAATGTATGGTGCATGAAGTAGCTCTCTGAACTTCATAAACCCTATTAGAGAAATCAAGCAGGCTAAGATTTTATAGCAGGCACCTTCCCCACCTATTTCTTGGCCAGGAGTGAGCCTTCAGCACTGTTTTCTTACCAATCATGGCTGGAGCAGAGGTGATGGCCAGGAGAAGGGAGAGAAGGGACTAAGTACTCTGAAGAGGTATTCTCCAGTCCTGGTCCAGTATCCTCCAAAGCTGATCCAGCTCCATCATGGGAATGACAGACAAGTACCCTCAGTCCAAGATATCAAGTGGCAAATGACAGCACCAGGGAAGAATATGCAACGGTAATATCTTTCTCCAGCAGAGTGACTCATTCAGGCATGGCTGCCAGCTGGGGCTCATTAATTGCTTTACTTATTGAGAAGGCAGAGTGATCTGTGATTTGCTGAGGATATATTAATTGCATAAAAAGATAATTATGGAAAGGCAATTCACTTCATGAAATTACTGTTTTGAGAAGGTGGCAGCTCTAGTGCTGGGGCAAGTGGATAATGCAGGAAACAGCATGTGTTACAGTACATTGAGCAATTAAACACATGCTCCTGGCTGAGCTGTATTCATAAGCTGAGCAGCCTGTGAATTGCTTGCCCCAAGCATGCTTGAGATGTCATCTCCATGACATATTCATTGCCACATAAATACAGCCTCTGACACTGGGCTGCATCAGGGATGGTTTGGCTTTCAAGCAGAGTCTGGGCTCTCCAGAGCAGCTCTGGGTACCTGCTGTGGTGAGATAGACTCAGCCCTAGGCTGAGTGATCCTCCACTGCCCTCAGCTGCAGAGGCACAACCAGTATCTGGTGGTGCAGCAGCTGCAAGGGTCTGGGTGGTGTCCTCTAGACATGTGTGCCCTCTCCTGCACACACAGTCTCTTGCCATGTTTGCATGTGAGTCCCACTGTTAGTATGGACACTGCCAAGATGATTGACCAGAGATCTTGGATGGACTCTTGGTGGAGGCTGGTTTAGCTTCTGCAGATGGGTTCTTACCCTGGCACCAGCGTTTGGGCCCAGTGGCTGATATGATGGTCTGGTGGTGATGGGGAGAGAGTAACTAACACTTATGGTAGCACAGCCACTTGTGGTAGACAGGGCTTCTGTCTGCTTTGGCATTTGAGCCTTATGCATCATCTTCAGAGAAAGAAAAGCAGTTATATTCACTAACGCCTTACAGAGAGGAGTAATGCTCCCAGGTGCAGTGAGACTCATTGTGGTTGTAACAGCTCTATTCCAGAGGGCTTTGCACCAGGGACTCAAAAGTGACAAAGGGGCAGAATTACAGAGAAGTGAAGTGACTTCAGTGTGACACAGCTGTTGGCTGGCAGCAAAATCCAGATTTCCTGAATCCTTTTGTAATGCTTCAGCCTTTGTGTCACATGTGATCTACTTGGGTTTCTTTAGTAAAACATTTCATTCTTGCTCATGGAAAACAGAGGCTGCAAAGCTGCAGAGGAGCTGATTCAGATGAGAATGTCCCAGCAGAACAATTGGTGCTATTTATAAAAAATTCCCTTGTTGCAGTGTATAATTAGAACCTTTGCCTTCCACACACAAATTTCAGATAATGACTGTGAAAGAAAGTGAAGGGAATCCAAACAGAATGATTTCCATCCTGAAACTCACTTGTTAAAAATTCCTCCAGCTTTTCACCATAGTCCCATCTGGAAATCTCATCTCTCCATGTCCCAACTAAATGACTAGCGGTCTGGGGATGTGGAAGCACCACAGAGTGTTATAATTGTTTTGTAGCCAAGAAGGTAGCTCAGGCAGGTAGAAGTAAAACCTGTGGGAATTTATGGGTATTTGTCACACTCTCATAATCACAGACCATTTTTGAAAGCTCCATCTGTCAGTGACAGAGATGCCCAGAACAGAGAAAACTTCTACAGCTGGAGATCTGGACTTTCAAGCTGGAGCAAAATGTATTTTCAGAATTTATTGTGGAAAGGCAAGACCCAGCTGTTCTATTTTCTAAGCTTAGAAATAGCTTTAACTGACAGTTAACATTTTAAAATTTAAAAATACTTTGACTCCATAAAGTTAACACAAATCATAGCATATATTGAAAATATGATTTTCATTCTTAACAAACTTTCATGTGTGTTGCTACATGTGCACACAATTAAAATTAATTAATAGCTAAAACCTTTTGAAAAGACAGCAAACTAGGTCACGAAAATCAACATATAATGAAAATCAGAAAGATGTTTATGAAACCCTTTTTGATCCACATTTTTCTTAAAACCGATACAGTATCCCTCTCAAGATATCTCAGTTTTCATGAGGCAGCACCTTCTAATGTTGTTCTGTTGTTATGGGTTCACCTAGGTGGGCCTAAATTTGGGCTCTGGAGTTCGGACTAGGCCGAAGCTGTCAGCTGACTTGAGCTGGGCTGAGCTAACAGCTGACCTCTTCTAGCCAGTAATTTTGTATTCCATACCACATTATGACATCATCTCCAGGGAAGTAGGAACCAGTTGCTTCTCAGCCCTCTTCTTGGGAGGACGCACGATGCTGCCCCAGGGGGGATGGAGAGGACCAGGCCCACCACTGGCTACAGGGTATCTCAGGAAAGTAAAATGTGTTGTTCTGGGTCTCTCCTTTCTGCTTGAGTTTGTCTCCCTGGGGAATAAGGTTTTTCTTAAGTAATGTGTAGTTAGGACAGTAGAATTTGTGTGTTCGTTAAGATGTTGAGGTGGGGAACTTATTGTTGCAGACTTGTGTGAGTGTATATTTGTACTCTCTTCTAATTGTCTCTTTCTTTCTGTGAAAAAATATATGTAGATTTAGTATAAATGCAGTTTGAAGTGTTTTTCTCTTTCCCCTCTCTTTTCCTCCCTTTCCCTGGTGTTAGGAGGGAGGCTTTTCTCTCTGTGCTTGGGGGGGTTGGCAGTTGCTTATCTCAAACCAAGACAGCTGTCGACACTTGTTTGTCCATCCACAGCTTAGCAGCAAGCCCAGCTAGCACAACCAGCTTTGCTGCAAGTGAGGAATCTCCTCAGCAGTTGTCAGGTGTTTTGGTAGATGTCTTGGCCCTGGACCAAGGGAGGAAGGGAAGCCAAAGACCTGGCCTCAGCAGGGCCCTGCGCTGTGAGCTCTCCCACCGGCACCGTGGTCTGGGTTGATGCTGGCAGGGTGTGGACAGCCATCCCGATGTGTAGAAGAAGATTTTAATTAAATCCTGTCATATGGCAAAGCTCTTGGAGCCCATCACCAACTGCTTCTCCATCTAGGCAGAGAGCAGCCCATCAAAGTATGTGAGATTGCAAGTGCAGGTGTGTGGGTTTGTGGTGGCTTTAGCTAGGCCTCAAATTAGCAGGCTCAGAGAATCTACGTAGATTAGGAGAGACAGGTATCATCTGACTTAAGTAACCAAAGAAATATTTCATACCAGATGATGCAAACTTGAGATACTACAGGTAGGGTAGGGGATGTTTCTCAGTTCCATCACGTCTGCAGTGGAGCCAGGACAAGCTGCAGCTGTTCTGCTGTCCTTGGCCTTTCTCCTGCCACCGCTGCATCGTTTTTGTTTTAGTTTCAGAGAAGTAGAAACATTTTATTGTTATGCTCTCTCTTTTGCCCTGCTGGGTCTCTTTTCCCTTGCTGGGTGTCTTTTAGAGTATTTTATGAATCTAGAGTAATGAAATCTGTTTTCGGTGGGAGGTAGAAACTTCTTGTTATATCTAACTTGTGTGTGTGTTATATTGTAGTTTTCTCTTAATTTTCTCTTTTCTGTATAAATATATATAATTAGTTTAGGTTTAAACCTAGTTTGAGTTTCCAGAGGGTTTTTTTTCTCCTTTCTCCCTTTTCTCAGTGGGAGGAGGGAGGCTCTAACACTCTGTGTTGGGCAGTTGGCATTTTGCCAGCTCAACCCAAGACAGGTTTGCTGACTGTATTTACTTGCCACATGAGCTCTCTCTTTACAAAGAATAAATTAATGATAAACAAATTATTTTCATATATACATCATTATTCAAAATGGATACAAAAATTAGCTTTAAAGGCAGTGAGGGGAATATTCATAGTCCCCTGGCAGGGCAACTCTTTTTTACTTCTGTTTTGCAGAGAGATGAAACAAAGTTCTGTGGATCAACATAAGTATCTGGTTTGGACATCAGACAAATAGCTAGATGCAGAGCTAGAAATAGAAACCAGGAAAATTATTTTTCATTCTGTGCACAACAGTATCATCCATTCTCCTCATATGGGCAATGGAAATGATGAAATTACCATGGAAGCTCTGTGAGTATTTGGAAGGCTGGAAGGAAAACACTTCTGTCCCCACAGTCAGCTCTGTGTTCTTCCTTCCCTTCTCCACTGACCACAGTAAGCAGTAACAGACCTTCAAGTCTTGTGTCCTAAGGAATTGTGTTGTTTGCATTTCTGACTTTTACTGGGTGCCAAGAACTCCTGTCAGCCACAAACCTGCCCTAACTGAGCCATCTCTTGGGTGGGAGATGGAAGATTCCTAGCTCTGGTTGCTCACCATCTGTAATGAGCAAGGCAGTGGCACTCCCTCTCGCAGTAGCTTCCTCTGAAATCAGAATATACACCACTGTTTGAAGATATGTTCACTCCTGATGCCTCAACTACAGCATAAGAGCAAATATGGTTGCTACAAGATTCTTGAAAACTATTCTAATGCTTACAAACTTTAGGTTTTCTAAGTCTTCCCTAGTTGCTTGACATATGGTTCAGATTATGTGGTTTTCTGTGCTCTGCACTTAATTGCTAATCATTGATCCTCAAAGTTTATTCCTTCCACCTCTGTTTGCTGAGCCCACAAGAACTTGCTTAGGATTGAGTGATAAATGTAAAAAAGTGCTTCCAACAGGATGGGCTGAAATTCAGTGGGCTAAATTTGGTCCATGAGATACAGGTTAAAATGGCAGGACAGTCTGAATATGGATCAGTCTGACCCAAGCAGGAGGCACCAACGTTGCAGCCTTCTCCTACGAAGAACATAGCAAGCAACCTGCTAGCAGGATAATGTCAGCAGTGTAGCCTCTGTCTGAAGATGGGCTCCACTTTCAGCCTGGGATCTTTTCTTCACAATGCTCCTTTGATCAGAAGGAAGAGCTGTGGATAGGACTGGGGAGTTACTTATAACCTTCAGCATAACTTTACTTGTTTGAGTTAGCATGGATAATTCCCTAGTCAGCTGGTGATCAATGGAATCTGCTTGCAGCTGGGCCCCCTAATATAGTTCACTTTTCAAAGAAATGCAGTAATGGAGCAGAACTGGCAATACTGAAAGTCTGAAGGACCCCAAAGTAGAGCTTCTTTTTCTCTTCCTTTAATTGCAAGGCTAATGTTCCACATAAATATGTAGCAGCTGGTTGTTTGTGTATGTCACTTTGAAAGCCTGGCTAAAAAACAAGGGAGAGTACAGCTGGGAGTCAAAAAAGCTTTCAGAGGAGATAAGGCACTTTGCCACTAGCACTTCATGGGAGGAGCATTCAGACAGCAACATGATTTTAAAAGATTAAGTGCACAGAGTATCAAGTTCATCCAGAATTTAAGTATTTATTAAACATATTTACCAGAGGCAGCCACACAGCACTAGGTTTAAGAAAGAACTCCTGAGCTAAAAGGTGAAGACTTGTGATACACAATGCTCTCTACTTCCACATGAGGGGAAATCAGCCAGACATTGCTAAATGAAAAAAAAAACATAAACCTCTGAAATGAGCTGAGTAGTAATTGCCTAATGCCAAAAGGAAGGAGCACAGAGTTCTTTCCTTCATTCTCTTTATTATTCATAATTAACTTTTCACTTGAATCTGCAGCTGTAGCTGCTCTGGGTACAGAGTCACCCTCTGGGAAGCTACCAGTGGTTGACATTTTAAAGGCAGAAGGGGTACGAGCTAGCCCCTGAAATGCAGGGTCTCTGCTTCTGTAGACAGTTCCTCTGATTACTTATGCAAATATATGGATAAATATCCAATTATCTGTATCTGACAGACAGCCATGTCTGTATGAATAGAAACATGCAGCTGTGTGCTCATCTCAGACTCAGTGTTTAAAGACTGTCTTCTGCCTCAAGGAAGTTGGCATTCAAGAAGAGATGTGTTAACCCCCAGAGGTTAGCTCAAGAGCCATTAAAGTTCATGTAAGCCATCTCAAATAGAACTGACTTTCATGGAAACAAGTGAATAGAAGATTAGCTTATGGTCCAACCTCACAGCATGCTGAGGAGCAAAGGGCAATGCATGGCAGATGTGATACAGTAAGTTCATGTGCTGGTCTGTTGGGAATTAATGCAAATGGAAGGTATGTGGGTCTGTAATTAAAACAAGAAATGCAAAAATAATCACAAGTAAAGATTAGTTCAGAGATGTGAAAGGAATTCTTGCTAAGGATAAAAGTCCTCATTAAACTCAGAGATCAGGTTTTAGAAAGAAATTGACCACTGCAGATAAGAACCTTGTCAGGGACATGGGTCAGAGGTCAATAGGAGACCTCCTTTTTATAAACTTAAGCAATAACTAAATTATGAACTTCAGGTGATTTAATTAAGTCTGTTTCTGTTATCTTACCTTAGTCTAAATAAGGCAGAGTGTAACTGTTGGTACCTGTCAGCAAGCTGGATCTTTTGACATTTTTCTCATGGAAAATTTTGGCTCTCTGTCTCTCACCTCCAATATTTGTTGATTACCTAAATTCCACTTAGCTTAACAAAAGCAAGGATGGTGTAAGATGCCCGTTATAGTTACTCATTCATGGTAAACTACTACTCATGTTCATATAATGTTCTTCTAGTTACTATAAATAATTTCCCCTATAATACATGGCTCTTTGACTGTAAGCCTACTAAAAGAGTTAAAATTATCAAAGGGCCAACACTTGAGAGACAGGATTTGATTAACTACCAGCACTAGTGTCAGGGCAAAGAAAAGTCTGTGAGGAGATAACTTGAAGATACTGGATGATATTGGGTGGCAGGAGTTTCCTGCCAGCCATTTCCAACCAGGGTTTTTGTTCTCCAGGTGCAAGCCGCTGGCACAGCCGCTCCTTTGTGCTGTGTAGCTTCCTTTCTGGCTCTTTAGAGAGGTGGCTTTGAGTCTTGCTCTGCAGTGCAGGTGCTGCTACCCTTGTTCTTTGTGGAGGACCAAAGCTGGGGGCACAAGAAAAAAGTACAGTTCTGGAGGGACCCACAATGAGAGGACTTTGCAAACACAGCTTCACTGGACTTCATTTTCAGGATGATTGTGTTCATCCCTTTCCTGTCACATCCATCTCTTTTAAGTTACCTCCAAAATTGAGAACTTCATAGGCATTTCCTAACCCCCTGGTGTAATAAACTCAGAAAGCTGAATAGACTTAGAGCGACCTAAGCTAATTTATAAGATGCATTTATTGGCAGGATTTAGTTTCCTTTTGGATTTGTGAAAAACCAAAAACTTTTAAAGTTCCCCCCCCACCTCTTTGTAAGTGCGTGCCAAATGCGTCCTGCAAACACCTTGACATGAACACTCTCAACATGGACAGTTTCTAGCTGTGCCAATTAATGGCTTTCAAATACTTGCACTGTGAGAATTGTAGGAATGCTATTGTTTTTCTTCCCAGACAAGCATGATGCCCACATTACTCAACACCCACTTCCAAGGTTTTTGGATAGTTAAGAGAATGTGCCCTGCACAAATAGCTGCATGGTACTTTTCTCTAGACAAGATTTTCTTTATGTACTTTCTTCAAATGATAGAAAAAATAGATAAATGTATCAAGAATGAATGGTAGGGAATTAAATCTTTTCAGAGGAAAATGGTGTCAAAACGTTATTGCGGGTCTTTCACTGAGTCTCTCTGCTCCAACCTGCACTGCTCACCTCTGCACCTCATCTCTGGACTTTAAATGGTCTTGGAAAAGGTACTTTTTTCAATGAAAAATGAGGTGAAGTTCACTAACACATCTCACAGAAAAGCTGTTTTCCTTCAGTCTCTTTTTTTCTGTGACTATGTGTGGCCTGCCAAGCATTTTCAATTTTCTTCCTCATCAGACCAAATGCAGGCCAGTCTGATGGTGATTACCAGCTGCCCTGGGACCTCTTGACTTTCCATATCCTTTCCTGTGAAGGGAGATTGAAAGTGTCCTCAAGTTCACCATGAAGAAATAGGCATGGCATTGTCCCATTCCCATTTCCAATAACTTGGAAGTACATGCAGGTTGCTTGAGGAGAGGTCTTTCATTCCTGATGAGAAGTTCAAGGAAAAACCTTGGTACATTTAAACGTATAAAGTTGAAAAGCCTAAAAATCAGAACTTATTTTGCCTGGAAGGCATGGATACACCCAAGATGTAGCAATAACTGCATCTCCTTTATGCTTTCACCCATATAGGTGTGACTTCTGCCTTTCCTGAAAAGGTGGTGAGGGACAGGCCTGTCTAAAGGCCTTTTAATCTCTAATCTTTCCTCTGAGTGACCTTCTGGGCTAGTTGTGACTCGAGGGATGTTATAAACTGGACAGTCCTCCTACTGATGGTAGTGATGAGAGAACTGTTTGTGCGAAGCAGTCCCAAACTGACTGTACTGAATGACCCAGAAACTTCTCTGGGAGAACAGCAACCTGTGGGTGAAAATTAATGACACCTGATTTTTTATTTTCTGTCATAGCTGTCTTTCCAAATCTCAGTGCCATTCAGTTTACCAGCAGTAGCACCTCTGTGCTAGAAACTAAATGGAGATACTGATTTATACTGTAGAAGTTTGGAGTGGAAAACAAAAACCTTTCAAACCGCATCATAGTTTTATCCAACCTCAGGAACAGTCAGGAAGGTTTCAGTCAGAGTTCATCTGATATATTTTTCTGATGCATCCAAAGTCCAACTTGAATTTGTTTTACTTTTGTAGTTAGACAAAAAAAGTGGTTGTGTTCACATTATGCCTGTTTGAGTAACGTCTGTAGACAGGATGTGAGAAGCTCACAGGTAAATGTTACAGAAAGACCAAAGCTGTGTTTGTACAGCTATTCTTAGCACAGGCTTTATTGACCCAACACCATCTCTATTGTTTAAGATGTCAGTTCTGGTAAAAAGTGCTAGACTGAAAAAAATTTGGTTTATGTACTCACTGAACCAAAAGAAAAAGCATCAGCAGGGAATATTCCCTTCCCATTACTCCCTGTCAACTTTATTCTTATTACCTAACTTTCATACTGAATTAGCATTTAGGAACACCAACCAATTTACACTCTTACTGCTGAGTACTGTAAAAATGCATAACTTCTTCCATTTTAGCAAGCAGGACCAGGACATTAAAGCACTTTTTACTCCACTGAGACTTCCCATGAAACTGCAGATACACACTGTGGATTTTCTCTTTCCAGACCAACAACTGAAACTCATTTTACGCAGGAACAGTTTGACCATGTGACATCACCTAAACACTCATCATCTTCTTAGGCTGACACCAAAATCCCATTTTAGGAGAACCCTGACCTAAAGCATAAGCCAAAAGAAAAGGACTACTAGGAGAAGGAAAACTAAGAGAAGGGAATAGTTAGTAGAAACAGGGCATTATTGAGACATCTGTTTGCCACAGGGCAACAGAAAAAGACAAGCTCATGAAAATTAGTTTTGGTAGTTAGGGTTGAAATTGAAGAACCTGACAACACCTTGATTTGGGGCAAACTCCAGTGAAAGGAGATGGCATGCTCATTTGAAGTCCATCAGGTTCAGCACCCAGTGACAAATGCAGCCCTTCTACACAGATCACTATAATTGCATCCTATTTACAGTGTAATTGCCCTATAAACAGACACACACACACAGCATAGGATAATTTGCATCTGTAATTATATGCAATTAGCAACATTCATTGCTCCCTGCTCTACTTATCCCTAATGAACGGCCTGTGCAAACAGCAGACTTGGTACTGGGACAAATTTACACGTGTCATGGGCAAGGGTAGTGCCAGAGATCAGTACCATTCATCACAGAGTAAGGTAATGGAGGAGTATCACAGTCCAGCATGAGCAATGAGATGATCCGCAAGGTCTGGGAAGGCATCAGTGGCACAAAGCACCAGATTAGTACTCTGCTTTTTGACCTGGCATGTGGTTTCAGAAAAATAATTTTGGATTCTTTATGCATCAGCTGCACCACCTACAAGACAGGGCTGGTATCCTCATTTCTTTGAAATGGAGGTAAGACATACAGAGAAAAATTTTTATGAAAGGGTTGAGATATGCTGTTAAGGGATCCTCATACATTAGAGACCAGTATACACTTTGAAATCTTAGTGGATGCAAAAAAGTTTGAGATATTTAACTTAGAGGTGTTAGCACTACAACTGATGAGAGCAGCAGTGGCTGAAGAGGCTGAGAAACATCTCCAAAGTCAGAAATTTTAGGACTAGGTAGAGCCGTATGTGTCTATGCAATAGATTGTAAGGGAACAGGGACATCCTCATCACCTCAAGCTTATGAAACAAAGCAATTAAATGTTGGGAAACTATATTTTTGGGTGCAAAAGAAGTCCTTCTGGGCCTGACAGATGGAGTAAATGGAGTTTTTTGTCCCTAACAGCTACGATTCTGGGAAACATAGCTGGGCCTTGAGTGAATCAAAACCATCTGTGAGGCACTCCAGCAGATCTGTCATTTGCAAAACAGTGATGAAAATGGTGAAAAAATACCCATGTGCTAAAAAAGTCTATGGCAAAGGGAAGCCACCCAGTTGGGCTTCCACTCAGGGCAAATTCAGGGTGTGATATTTTCTGGGAGAATGCCTTCTTGCTGGCAAATGTTAGCCAGTACCTGCTGAAAGAGAAAAAAGCACATTTTTTCCTGGCCCAGCTTTCCTGGGGAGGTGTATCCTCCCAGAAGTAATTCAGAAGCTTAACACAGAATTGCTCTTTTGCTGGCCTCCATTTTTTTTCTTGCATTCACAGCAATACTTAGGCTTCCTTAGGCCAGTCCTTGCAGTGTTTGTTCTCTTTTGCTCTCAGAGGACCATGTTCCCCCCTGGATTTCCCCATGCCATCAGGGGTAGAGCCGGTGCAGCCAGGCTGCCTGGGGTGGCTGTGCTGCTGCTGCCCCAGAGAGACAGCACTCAGCCTTGGTGCTGACCACTAAGAGGGGTGCCTTATGCTGGAGGCAGAAAAGCCTCATATGTGCCATTTGTTTTGAAAAATTAAATCTCTAGAAATTAAACATGAATTTCTGTTCCCAGTTGCTTGATTAAGGTTAAAAAAACTCAAGACAGTGGGACTGGAATCCCTTCCCACACACAGCCTGTGGCAGCTAAGGCTTCTCTTCTCTGGCTGCCCTGATCTGAGAGGACTTGTTTAATGAAATCTTCTGTCTAATGGCAAAGTTCCCTGATGCAGGGACTTACTTGGCCCCAGGAGTTTTAAGAATAAGCAGAGGAATTTTTCCACCCATGTAGAACAGAATATGAGCCATGGGTGGGTGGGCAGCAGATTGGCTTTGGAAGACAGTAATGCATATCCCTGGAGAAAGGCAACTCTGACCTACTCTGGGGACCCATTGTTCTGTCCACTTTGAGAAAACACTCACTGAGGCTTCTTCTGGTTCGTTCCCTTTCTGGCATGTGCTTTTCTTCTCGGACCCCTATTTCCATAAGATTGCCTGAGTTTTTCTGCACTGTAAAATGAACGTTTTATTTAGACATCAGCCTCACCCTCTCATCACACTGCTCTTTTTCACATTTCTGCTCCCTTAAGTTAGGAGAGCCCTACATCCTGCACCACCCTACCAGGCTGCCCAGCACCATGGAGCACAACATCACAGCAGGCCAGGCTCCTGGTTTGGTGCAATCCTGGCATCCCAGCAGACTGCTGCCAGCTCTCCCTGTGCCAAGGAGTCTGGCACAGGGAGACATTGGCCAGGCACAAGCTTATCGATCTGAAGGAGTGCAACGCTGACCCTGCTTCAGCTGGAAAACTCAGCAGGCCCCCAGCACTGGATAATCACAGCAACCTAGGCACGGCCTGTGGGCTCAGTAAATGTTGTATTTAATGTGAATAAAATAATTGCAGGCATTGCATTCACTGTGGATAGAAAGAAAAAAGACTGCCTGTACCTTTGGTGTATATTATCACTAAGGACCACAGTTTTCTTTAGATTCTTAAATTAAATTTTCTTTAAATTCTTTTTCTTCCCCTGGAGCAGAGAGCTTTTGAGATCTAACAATGACAGGAGAGAAGAGGGGAAGAACTTGAAACTAATTCTGTGCTGTGGTCCAGCAGCATGCTGGGGACAGATCCGTCTCTTCACCTCACCTCACTATCTGCCTCTGCTTGGGGCTAAAGGGACCATGAATCAGACTTGCATCATATGGCTGCCTAAAGCAACTCTCCACTAGAAAGGTTCTTTGGGCAGCATGAGAAAGAGAAGCAGTCCGTTTTTATCTTTGGCATTAGAGCAGCAAAAGGGTCCTACCATTAGAGTCAAAGAGAGAGACATGTAAGACAACATTTTTAAGTCTCCTATCAAAGACAGCATCTGCAGGAAGCAAGACTCCTTTTTAAATTGCTAGTAGATAGTAAACTGTCTCATGGTGAACAGTTTTTTACAGATTGTCAGTATGGGGATGGATTACCTGACCATATCTATGGGTTACAGATGGGGCAAGTGTTTTGCTGAACTTCAGAAGACCTTATGAGCTAGGCTGTAAGCACAGGAGCAACAATTTCAGGAGCTTTTGCAAAACAGCACCTGCAATAATAAGCATTTTAGCTTGTTATTTCCAGAGCTGCACATCTTTTCCAGGGTATTAAGAACATCTGTAAATCCTAACAACATCTATCAGGAAGGCTTATTAAATAGAGCATGGAAAAAGCATGGGGGCTAGGGAAGGGCATGAAGAGATACTTACACAACTTCTGAACCCATGCAGATCAGACGTGCTGAACCAACTCCTTATATCCAGAGGGATGCAACAGCTGAGCAGGTGATAAATGAGGCCTTAGCTTGGCTTTGCTGAACATTCTGCCAAGGCGTAGGCAGGGACACATCCCAGGGAGCTGGAGTGGAGTTGCAAGGAGGCAGCCCTAAAATTCAGTACCATTCGTCAGCTTGCTCAGCCTTGGCAATTCCTCGCTGTTTGGCTTGCTCCAAGAAATTGCAACCACTAATTTTGGAAGGTGTTTCAGTCAAGGAATTTTTGTCATTAAAATTATTTCTTGATTTTAAAATTATAATAAATTTCACAGTAGCTCATAGTAGCCCTGTGAGCAAACACATTATTCCTCACATTCCTTGGAGAAAAGCAGTGATGAACATCAGTGAGACAGGTAAGCTGAAAGAAAGATGAAAGAAATTAACACAATAAACATTGACCTCGAGGAAAGTAGAAGAAATGTGTTATGGCAAGTTATAAGGCATAAGGAAGGAGGAGGGAGAGCATACCGACTGAAGCAGCAGAACAGACACATTGGGAGAACCATAGCAACAGAAGCAGACTGAGGTGATAAAGCAAGAAATGCTTCACAGGGAGAGGTCTCTCAGGGCAGAGAGATGAGTGAACAGGACTGAACCAAGATCAGGCAAAAAAAATCTGCTTGGAGTCTGCTAGCACTTGCATCAGAAAATGGACTTGTTTAGGTCAAAGAAGTCTCTTACTTTGGTTCAAATGAACCCCAACGTGTCTGGTTTTCTTGGCACTGGAGCTGTTCGTAGGCTCAGCAAAAGTTAAGGCAGCATTAATAACCATAGTGCCTGGCTCTAGCCCTAATACCCACTTGAGTGCATACTGTTTGATAAGATGTGGGGTTGTCTTGGGTTGAGCTGGCAAAATGCCAGCTGCCCAACACAGAGTCAGAGCCTCCCTCTCTTTCCCTGAGAAAAGGAAGAAAGGAAAAAAAAACCCTGAAAATTCAAAACAGGTTTTAACCTGAACTAATTATATATATTTATACAGAAAAGAGAAAAAAATTAAAAGTAGACTACAATATAACACACACACAAGTTAGAAATAACAAGAAATAACTCCCCACTCCCCAGCAAACACAAATCTCACCATTCTAACTACAAATCATTCCAGAGAACTCAGTCCCCAGAGAGACAGACTTAAGCAGAGACAAAGACTAAGAACAAACATTTTACTTCCCTAAGATAACATGATGGTAAGCCGGTGCTGGGCTTGGGCCTCCTGTCCCTCCTGGGACGTCACCCACGAAGGAACTGACCAAGCCACTCCCACACTGGCTCTTACACTTTGAGATGATGTCAGAATATGGTATAGAATACTATTGGCTAGAAGAAGTCAGCTGTCAGCTAGCTCAGCCCAGCTCAAGTCAATGACAGTCCCAGGCCTAGTCTGAAATGTAAAGCCTAACTTTAGGCCTTCCTAGCTAAACCCATAACAGGGGTCCTGACTGCTTGTGCCATTTTATTGTCCAGTTTCTTACGCAAGTAGTCTTATTAGACTATGGCAGAAAAAATATGAAAAGGATAATTCATTTTATCATGTGATTTTCTCCTCTGTATTTATAGACTCCAAGTTTTCAAACCCAGAAGACACAGGATGATTCAACCTGACCACCTGTTTAAGCAAGCTGGCCCGACTGTCTTACCAACAATTTCAGTTTCAGATGGGCAAAATCTATTCAAGATTCACCACCTCTGATTGCTCTCTTTTTTTCTGGTTCTCAGTCTGTTGCAAGAACTGTTCCAACATTCAGGTGCAGATTAGTGCCTATTTAAGTTGTCAACAGACAGGCAGCCCTTTCAGGTTTAACACTCTACCAGAGTTTCTGTGACTGGGGACTGCTATTCCCATTAGTTTTACATCACAGAATGCTTGGGGTTGGAACGGACCTGTCAAGATCATGTGATCCAGCTCCACTGCTAGAGCACTTACCTAGGGCAGATTGGACAGGACTGTGTCCAGGCAGGTTTTGAGCATCTCCAGAGAAGGAAATGCCACAATCTCTCTGGGCAGCCTGTTCCAGTGCTCAGTCACTCTCAGCATGAAATGGTTTTTCCTTATATTCAGACGGAACTTTCTAGACTTCAGATTTTTCCCATTATGCTGTCATTGAGAACCACTGAAAAGAATCTGGCCTTATCTTCTTGGCTCTCAGTCTTAAGATATTTGTATGCATTGACAAATTCCCTCTCAGTTGTCTCTTCTCCAGGCTAAACTTGCCCAGCTCCATCAGCCTTTTCTCATACGAGTTGCTCCAGACCCCTAATCACTTTTGTAGCCCTCTGCTGGACTCTCTCCAATAGTTCCCTGATTGTCTTGAACTGAGGAGCTCAGAACTGGGTGCAATATTCCAGGTACCACCTCACCAGGGTTGAGTAGACAGGCAGGATCACCTCCTTCACCCTTCTGGCAATGCTCTGCATAATGAGCCCCAGGATACCATTGACCTTCTTGGCCAGAAGGGCACACTGCTGGCTCATGGACAGCTTTTCTCCCACCAGAACCCCCAGGTCCTCCTCTGCAGAGCTGCTTTCCAAGCAGGTTGGCCCCCAGTCTGTACTGGTGCAGGGGGTTATTCTTCTGCAGGTGCAGGACCCTTCATTTGCCTTTGTTGAACTTCCTTAGGTTCCTCTCCACCAAATCTTACTTCTAGCCCTGCTCCGTCCTTGCAGGATCCTGAACTCCACCATCTCCTGGTCACTCCAACCAAGACTGACCCCAGCCTTCACATTCCCAATGTGTCTTTCCTTGTTTGTCAGTACACAAGATCAAGTAGCACACATCTACTCTTTGGCTTCTCCACCTGTGTCCAAAAATTATCATCAATGTTCTGCAGGAGCCTCCTGGACAGTGTGTGCCTGGCTGTGTTGTCTTTTTAGCAGAGATCAGGATGGCTGAAGTCCCCCATGAGCACCAGGGCTTGTGACTGTGAGGCTCCTTCCAGCTGTCTCTAGAACTTCCACTTCCTGGTGGGATGGCTTGTAGCAAACAGCCACACCAGTGTCACCCATGTTAGCCTGTCCCAAAATTCTTGCCCCTGTGCTCTTGACTCTTTCTTCATTCACCCCTCAACAGAGCTCAATAAATCCCAGTTTCTCTCTCACACAAAGAGCAGTTCCACCCCCTTGGTTTGCTGACTTGTCTTTCCTAAAAAGTTCCTACAACATTCCTGTCATGTGAGCTATCCCACCATGTGTCTGTAACTGCAATGAGATCATGGCCCTATGACCATACACAGATCTCTTAATTCTTTCCGTTTATTCCCGTTCTGCATGTGCTGGTGTACCGGCGTTCCAGAGAGGTAATTGAGCACTTAGATTTCCCAAGTTAGATGCCATACATATTCTTGAGGTGGTTTGCCTTCTGAATATCATCTTGGGAGGCAGATGAGGAACTGCTTTGTTTGGCCTGTATTGTTCCCCAGGTAGATTTGGTGTGAGCTTCACTACTTTGGAGCCCACACCCTGGGTCCTTCAGTTTAAAGACCATTTCACCAAGTTGGTCAGCGTGCTACCAGAAATTCCTTTGTCTCTTTTAGATCGGTGGATCCCACCCCTCTCTAAAAGGCCATAGTTATTAAAGAATGTCCCATTATCTTAAAGCCAAAACCCTCATTATGGCACCAGCTATGAAGCCAGAAGATGATTTGTATTATATGTCTATTTTTGGCTGCCCCCTTTTCTCTGACTAGTAAAATGGAAGAAAGTATAACTTGGGAAACAGCATTTTTCACTTGCACCCTGAGGACTTTGTAGTCTTCCTTGATTACCTGGCCAGGTTCTGGCTTGTGGTGTTATTCATGCCTGCAAGAAAGAGTTGCAGTGGATGGTAGTCTGTGTTCTTGATAATTTGTGGCACCTTCTCAGCAACGTCTCAGGCCTTAGCTCCCAAAAGGCACCACATCTCTCCTTATTCCCCATCAGGCTGGCAGATGGACACCTCAGTGCCCTTTAACAGAGTATTCATAGTTTCTTTTTGTGGTATCCACTGCGTGATGCTGATACTGTTTGTCCTTGCAGACCTTGCTTGTGCGTGTGTGTAGTTGTTAAAGTTTCAGATCTGGTTTTGGTTGTGTTTCTGGAGGTTGAGGACTGAAGAATAGTCCTGCGTTTCTGGGTCATCAGGGTCAAAGGTGCCTCATTCACTGTCTCATCTACTACAGGAGCATGTTTCTGAAACACTGAACTATGTCTGTCTTGACTCCTCTAATGTTGCATAGCCTTTTAACTGTTTCCTGCAACTCATAACAGATCATCAAGCTGTGCACACCTTATGCAGTTACTCACCAAAGAACATTCTGCTTTCCACCACCATCCCAACCAAGGACTTGTTATAAATATACTCAGGATTGAAGCAACAAACTGCTCAGCAAACAACATTGTCAATGCAAGGTGTTTTTCTGTTAAGACTGCTTTAACACATTGTTAATTATGCCATCCTTGTGATTTTTGTCAGGCACCACTTTTGGGGAGAGGGTGGATACCACAGTGGTAATGGCACAGGTATCTCCTACTTCTTGCTGTGATGCTTACTACAGACTTTCCATTCACACTTCCATGTCCAAAGAGGATAAGGTATTTTGATCTTGAAGGAGGACTGAAAGAACTAAATCATTAAAGTTTCTGAAAAGCTGACCCACGGTGGAGATAAAAACATCCATCTACCCACCAGGAACTTAGAGACACAGGTTGAAATCTTGTTTCCCTCTGAAAATAGAGACAAAACTGCTCCATGATTTCAGTGACACAAGCAAGATACACAAATCTTAGTTTCAGTCAGTAGTAAATCTGGTTCTCCCATAAGGACTAATGGGAGGATCAATATCACCAGTGGTAGGTATTGAGGACCAGAATATGTGCTGTCAGTAGAACTTAAAGGATACGGTGAGCGTAGGCTTTAACTGTATTTGCTAGCAGCCTTCATCACATGTTGTGTGAAATAAGACATTACTAATGCTATTAATCTGCACTGACAGCAATCTTTATTACACTGTGCACTGACTGCTCACAGTCACTAATCACTGGTGCTTGCTTTTCTTCAGTTCTTTCCTTTAATGAGGAATTTGCCTGTAAAATGGTGGACCCATAGTGGATAGAATTTTCAGGTAGATACCTATGTCATACCATTCAATTATTATAAAAGCTGCATTAACTGAGTTAAATTATTAAGAAATATTTCCTGGTGTATGGAGCAGCAGCTGTTCTGGGACGAGGGAAATTCTCCAGGCTCATAAAAAGCATATGAAAATGCAGCATAGGTCCTCATTGGAGAAATATCACTGACTATCTCTACTCAGCCTCTCAGACAGCTCTCATGCTGGCAAAGTAAATCTTAAATCTACATATGCCAGCATGGAACAAAAAACTTTAAAACTTGAATCCAGGGCTTGGACCCTGAACTTTGGGAAACAGTGGCACGGTGGTCCTCCAAGGGCTGGGTCCCCATATGATGGCACACAAATATAAAAGGAGTCATGTTTGTGTCCTGTTCTTGCTTTGTCCAAGTGAAAGACATTCGGACAAATAACTACAGCCACTTAGGCTTTCACAGAGTCAAACAAGATTGGCTGGCCCATTTCTTCCTTTTGCTGCCCCACCATTTTGCACATGCAACCAAGAGATCTAATGAATGGAAGTGCTTGCAAGTATGACAGTTTCACTCAGATCTAATTCAGACTGCAACAATGTTGTGGAATAATTTTTTTGCACTTTTTTTCAGTGTGCCTTTAGCTTCATACATGCATATATTTGATGTCGTCTACTCTTAAAACGTGTCAGAAGGGCTAAGAAACACTTATGATGAGATAGATGGCAGGTCTGAATTGTGCTACCAACATTGCCTTGTCATCCACCATCTGTGTAATAGAAATGTAAGTTTAAGTGAAAAATCTATTCAAAGGATTCCAGATTTGTCTCTCCAACTTTAGCGACAAGACTGTATGGCAATAACTACACATAGAGAGCAATTTAATTTCTCTCTTCAGAAACAGAGTTCACTGAGATGTTTCTCAGACAGTAGCTCAAGTTTCATGAGTTTAGAATCCTGTGGAAACTCAGAGTGGGGAAGATGACCCTCAAGAGTCCCTTTCTGTTCCTAAATAAATTTCTCAACACAAATGCTGAGATAGGCCACTGGGTTGCAATATGAATACACTGTGCCTAACTTCAGACTGTGAAGGTCTTTCAGAAGTTTAAATTAGTGAGGAAGAAAGACATTGTCCACTGCTAGAGGCACAAAGCATCATCTTGTCTTTGTCTGCCCAAATGCTTGTAGATAAGCTGAAGAGCTCTCATAATCCCAAGATCCTGGTTTGCTCATTGGCTGCCTTTGCTTACGACAGCACTGGCATGAGGCAGAAGGGATGCTGTTTGCTGAACTCATTGCAGTGAGTGCTGATCTCTGGGGAATTTCCTCTCCCAGATCATATATTTAGCTATAAATAGAGAACAAGGGAAAACATAATTTACAGGGCATTTTCTAGTTTGCTTAGGTGGATGCCTTCTGTCTGAACAGACAAGAACCACCCAGAGCACAGCATTTTAAGCAATGCTTGTTTACTTTTTCATTGTGCTGAAGACCTGGATTGTTCTAGACATACTGTAGTGATGGGCACTGAACCCTCAGCAGCACCCCACTTTCCTTCTGCTTAATCTGTAACAGTGCCCAATAGCTGCTTTCCAGTCTCTGCTGAGAGAGCAGGGTGGTCTAAATTCAGGAAGGGTGACAGGAAATTTTAACAATCAGAAATCTGCTGGTGGAACTGGTTGTAGTCAAAGGTCTCTCTGTGGCTGCCAAACACAGAGCCCCACTGCCAGTGGGACACACACAGTTCTGCTTCTGAATGAGCTCCATCAGCTCCTGAGGTAGGTGAGGAGGGAGGAAACCAAATGCAATGAATCACCTCATACACATCTTGAGATGTCTCCTATGGACTGGGACATTCTCTTCTGTACCCACCTCAGATATTTCCTTGGTGGTGATATTTAAATGGCAGTCCCTGGGATGTGAACCTCCCAAAACCTACAGGAGGGAGTAGAAGGTTGGTTCCTAAACACAGAACTTACATTTAGAGCACCAAAGATGAATTTTTGAGACACACAACTTTTCGTTGTGGCGTTTCAGAGAGCCATAAGTAGTATAGCACTGGAGTGGGTTGGCCTGTTGAAATAGTTGTGAAATCTCCATTCCTGGAAATATTCACAACTTGGCAGGACAAAGGCCAAGTAACCCAATCTAAGTTGGCCCTTCTTCAGAGAGGGACTTGGACCAGATGATTCTCAGAAGTCACTTTCCACCAAAATTATCCTCTAGCACTCTGATGTCATATGGGGATGGCATGGCTTTTGAAACAACTGTGAATATTCACAACATTCTGGGCAAAATGTTTGAACATAGGCACCTAAATTTACATTTGCAACCTTTAGACTTGTAATAAAAAATGCCAAATCCACTGATGTAAATGGACTCTTCTTTAAAAAAAAAAAAAATTGTCATGTTTTAGTGGTCACCTTAGCCTTTCCTTTGTATTATTCTTTTGGGGTTTTGTTCTAACTGAATAGTGAAGAAATCCTATTTAATCAATAGGCTTTTTGCAAAGGATCAAATGTAGAGATGTTTCAAGATTAAAAAAATAAACAAATAAAAACCATAACACCACTCCCTCCCCCAAACATACAACCAACATCCAGGAATTGTAAATCCTACAGAAGTATCTAAACAACCCAGTTACTACAGCATCTATCTCAGGTATGGGCAAGCCAGAGTTAAGATCTTTACTTTTTCTGGTTCAGTATGTGGTCAGTGTTTTTAATTATATTTGTTTTGGCATAGGATAGAGTGCAACCTGAAATCTAATGTCTGCTAAGGGATCAGGATCTGAAGGACAGCTGGAGGAAAAAGCTTTGTTCTCTAGTTTTCTTCCAAAAGCATGCTTGCTTGAATCCTGTACCAGGCATCATTGGAATTAAATGATAGATCTGAGCCCAAAAAACCGAAGAATTGAAGAAAACTAAGTCATGCTGGTAATGCATTAGTCTCCCCAAGACAGCCACATAGGCTGACCAACAGAATTCCATTAGCTCTGTAACATGGGGCATCAGAACAACACAAGGGTGCAAGTCTTGAGTGGAGGTGAACTATTTTAATGCATTCTAAAATATTTTCAAGAAAGCATCCTACAATTTTCCTTTGGGTCAGATTTTTGCCTGAGCTTTTCCTGCTCTGCTTCAGGTTGCACAGGTGCACAGTCCTGTTTTCTATTCCCATCTCAGCTGAGTAGGTGACATGCACAGTATGTCCTGTTGAAATCTATCTGTGGCTTAAAGCATAGATTGGCTGGCCTGCCTTGGGAACCTGTTAGAACACCAGTAAGTGGGGCAGAAAAAACATGATTCCTTCTTTGCACATTAAGGAACTCATTTTAGTACAGCGTGGAACAAATCTCTGTGAGAATATTGCTTTAGAGCTTGCACAAGCAACTTTCCTGTCACAGTGCTGAATTCTTCAAAAATAATGCAGTCACAAACAGAAACATTACTAACTCTTAAATGTTTAGTGAAGCTGAAAAAAAAATGGCAGGGATAGAAATGTTCATTTTATTTTGAACTTCTGAAAAAGCACTACAGGCAATAGGGAGCAAAGAGCAATATTACAGGCTAATAACAATGCTGCTTGAGGACTCCTTGAAAGTAATAAATATATTTTTAATAAGCGTATTTCCTCATTTTGGGAGCTCTGGGTTCACATACAGATGTAATTTCTTATGCAGAGTGTGGCTGTGAGGATGAATCTGAAATGCCTGGGGACTTTCCAGATGGGGAGGGGTGCGTATGTAGCAGAACAGCCTGGCACAGAAAGGATTTAATCTGACTTGTCTCTCAAAGATGAGAAAAACCAGAAAAGCTGGACAACTCCCAGCTCCCTCCGTGTGCTCAGCCCCCCTCAAAGGGGACTGCACAGCAAGTGCTACCCTGTCACTGAGCAGGGCAGAGCATCAGTATCCTGGCTATGCCTCCCAAATCATGCTACAGGGTATGAGCTTTTCCTGAGTCTCTGTGCAAGGGCCACCTGCCTCCGGGACGGCTGCAGAGACTGCTGGCAACGCCACAGTACATAGCAAGGGTTGCTGATGCCTGTTTCTCATGGACCTGCAAAAAAAATGCCTCTGCTCTGTCGGGTGAGGGAGACAGTGCGGAGGGGTAGGCAGACTTTGCTTATGATTATCTTGTCTTCCTGTGCTTTTTGCTTTTTAGTAAATAAACCTCATAAGACGCTGGGCAGCAGTTCAATCTGTCATGCTTCATGCATCAGAGTAATTCAACCAGAAACAGAAAGCATTAAAGGCAGTGCCTTAAAGAACAGGCTGATTTCTCTGTTTTTTGGCTTGCAATTTATTTCACATCAGTTATGCACTGCCAACAAAAGTAGCTTTGTGCCAAGCTGTGATCTGCTCTTCTTTTAGAGATATCCTAACCATTTTACTTCTTTTCAGACTGCTTGCTGACAGACCCCCCTTGACAGCAAAGTCTTAAATATGTGAAGAAGTCATATATGGCACCTTGTTCCCAGTACTGCAAGTTAATTCCCTTTGTGGCATAAGGTTCAGAGTCAGCTCTCCCCAAAGCCTTTTCCCCTCATTAAGAAGAATGTAAATTTTGCCCGACCTTGTTCTGTTTATCTCTGCACAAGAACAATATGTTTGGAGAAAACGGTGACCATACTGCTGACTCCATGCCTGCCAGATTGACTGTGCAGGCCCTGACACTCACTCCTTGGCATATCAGGGATTCAATACTCACAGCTTAGGCTCATCCAAAAGAGGTGGCAGGGAGAGCAGAGATGCTGACACCATGGTCTGAACCACTGTGGTGAGAGCCAGGTTTCATGTTCACTGCATATCTGAGGGCTCCAACGCTGGCTGGGAGATCCCACAGGTAGAGACAGTCTCTCTCTTAACATTATCAGACTGCTGCTACACCTCTGCCTCTCTCACTACATTGTCATGGTCATGTGACTGCTTCAAAAGAAAGGCAATCCTCTTTTTTTATTTTTCTTTTTCCTGAATTAATTATTCGGTCCACATTCCATATTGCTTTACTTCTGGTATTGCACGAAAGGTAGAAACATTTTATAACTAAACTGCATCTTGTGGAAGAGGCATAGATACCATCTGCAATAGAAAAGCAGAACAGTCACCACTCACATTTAGACAGCATTTCTGAGCTGATGTTTCTGTAAAGCAAAGGTAAAGCACATGAGTGAAGCAGTGCTGCTGTTCAGCTCTCTGCCCATTGCAATGCTGTCTTGCCTTCCCTAGCTCTCATTGCACAGTGCAGTTCCTGTATCCAAGTTTTCATGAATCAGACCTGGAATTGGCAGCCTGTGCCAAGAATTGCTCATTCCATGCCATTCAAAATGTTGCTGAATTGGACATTCTTTTGATTCTGTTTTTTCAGTCATTTGCAAACACACAGAGGATTTAATTTCTCTAGTCTCATGTTCCCATCATCTGTCCCAGTTTGAAAGCTTGCTGCAGGCATATGAGGAGATCTTTGTTTGAGGGAACCATTGGTAGCTGCCAGCCTGGGAATCAAGACAGGTAGGCAATAGCCCTCTGTCAGGGAGGATTTTTATGATCTTTTGGCATAATGCTGGAACCTGAAGGGAAAGGCATATCACCAAGAGTTTCAGGTAAAGGCCATGCCTGCCCAATGTATCCAGGACTCTGATCCTAATGAGGGTCAGTGTGGGAATGTTAATTGATTCAATCATTGAGCTGGCTATCATTTCCATCATTAGCAAGGACAGGCATGAGATGAAGTGGCTGGCTCTGCCCCAGGCATGGAGGCTGCAAAGTGCCAAGGCGTGCAAGCACTTTCCAAAGTGGATCCAGAGGGCATGGTCTGCTGCATTCCAACACCTCTGCCCTTTGCAGCAGCAGAATGAGGCTGGGGATAGGGCATTTTGCCTCACCTGGGTCCCCTCTGGAGGGAACAGGAAGGCTCCCAAGTGCCAGGCATTTCCCAAGGGAAAGTAAAGCCTTCAGGTACCTCCTACTCTGGAGGAGATGGTGACTGGGAGCAGGAAGCTGCATGCCAGGCGGCACTGAGACTGCTCTACTTTTGAAGGGTGTTATTTAATTACTTTGCTGCATAATAACAATATCTGTGTGTTTCTTTTGCTAATATATTTTTGCCTGCTGTAGGAGACAAAGTGATTCTTAATCACAGCATTGTAACAGTTCAGGTATCAATAGCTCACTCTGTCATTTATGAACTACGGTAGTATTGTCTTTGTATATATTTTTATGCCATTTCATCTGCAGAAGGTTGTAAGTATCTCCTTTCTAACTTCCTAGCTAGTATTGCTTATGCAGAGCCTTTCTGGGAGATTTGCAAACAAGTCCAGCTTGTAAAAACCATTATGAGCTCCCCTAATAGCCAGGACGAGCTGTGACTGAGCACCTTCTCTGGTGCAACCAGACTGTGAGGTGCAGGTTTGGGATGCAGAGCCAGCCAGGGTGGCTGTGAGTGACCCAGGGCTTCTCATACTTGCATACACATGTCACTGTGGACAGGTGGTGCACCTGCATGCACGCTAGTATACTTTCTCCAATTTCCTCTATATATGTACATAAATACATATATATTTGTGTGTATAAACATACACACACATATATATATATACCTATATGCATATATATATGTACATAAATACATATATGTGTTCTCATTCTGTGTCTTACCTGAAGCTCAGACAAATATTACTTTGCTTCCAAACAATTATTTTCAGAAAAGTATCCAAATCTTCTGGGTTTGTGGGAAAGAAGCTAGATGAAAACAATTTCCTCTGGCCTATTAAAGCTGTTGTTACAATTAGGCTGAAACACTATGAGGTTTGCTTGTTGTCTTTAGAGCCCTTTCCTAAAAACCCTGCGAAGCAGAGTGTGCAAACAAGGTAATAATGCTAAAGTGTTCTTGGCAGCAGGTTTCTTAATGTTTCAATGTCCATTTTTCACAGAGAAGCTCTTTGCCAACTCTAAATATACTCACAGAGGAGAGCTATTTTTATTTTCCCTTTCTTTTTTGTTCTGCTTGCTGGAAAAAAATAAGAAGGTAACTTGGGTCTTCTATAATAGAAGAACAATTTATATTGTACAACCACTCCTGACAGTCTTTCTTATGGGATAGAGCAAAGCCAGGATCCAGCAGACTGGACTTCACTGGCAAGGCCAGGGAGTCTGGGGCTTATTCCTGCCTCCAGAACAGTCTGGTAGCACTGCACAGTCTCCCTGCATTTCTGTACTCAAGCAAAAGCACTGCTGATACACAATCCTTTCCCAGAGGTACTTGGATAGATGCAAGTAGTAAGAGATTAAGCTGGTGAAAACCCCTGAGTCACCCAGAGCACCCAAGCACAGCTGAGGTGCTTCTGGGGAGAGGAAAGTTACAGGCCAGGCATGCATCACTTGCCAGATTGCAGCAGCCCAGTTCCAGCTGATCCCATCTGCAGGCATGGGAACCTGGAAACAGTGCATCATTACCCATACTTAACTCATCTCCAAACTAGAGGAAAGCACTGGTCCCTGGCATATATGTCTTACTTCTATTTAAGGACAGGTCAAGGGTCTTGCTGAATTGGGACTTTCTGTCCCTGACTCAATGACCAGGGACAAAAGCATGACCTTAATCATCATAGCTGTTTTCAAAAGTGGGAAGACAGTGATTTCTTTCTGATGCAGATGGAAATCAGCCTTGCCCTGAAGCACAATGATGGCCCTATCTCATAATTATTTCCTAATGAGTATCATTGCACATGCAAATCCCATCCATACAAACACTTAATCCTTTTAAAAAATCTGAATAAGTGACAGGGTCTATAATTTCCTGCTGTGGCAACTCTGCACAGTGCCATCAGGCAGTATGGTGGTTTTGGCATCCACTGGTCTAATCTTCCTGCACACTGCATGAAGCATTGCCAGTGAGCTCGTGGGCACTGCTTTAGGTACAGCGAAGGCTATGAGGGTACTGAGCAAACAGTGAACTGCACTCTGCAGGCATTTGCAATCTGGGGGGCATTAATAAAACAAGATTTTCTCCAAACAAGTCCACTCAGGAGTCAAAATGCAGCTACATAAATAAAGCCAAGATGCTTGAGAAAACCGAAAAGAGTCCTTGATATGTATGAGAAAGGGGTGATGTGGGTCAGGCCGATAGGTGCCAGCTGCCAGCCCATGCTAACCTTGGCTTAATGCAGGACTACTACAGATGCTTTTGCAGACATTCTATATGCCATCCTTGCCCAGTCTGGGCCTTCTCGGAGGCAAAATATTTAAATCCTTCAGTAATTGTTGTCCCCATCCTGCTCTAGAATGTTCTTAAAGAATTTTGGGGTATTTTGGGGAGATCTATTTTTCTCATTAATTCTTTTATATCATCACCTTCTTCCTTGTGTCACTGTGAAGCAGAAAAGGAGAATAAAAAAAGACAAAGATGTCAATTTGGATAGGAATTGGATAGGACTGGTCTTTGGCAGCCTCTAGCTGAAAGTCCCTGGTTGATAGTGCCCTATGGGCCAATGCTAGGCATACCTTGGCGGTCTACTGAGGGCGTTGTGGAGGGAGAAGCAAAGAAAGTCACTCTTCAAGGATCTGTTTGCAGCTTTCTGTCCACTGTCAAGGAGATTGATTAAAAAGTTGGAATAATCTTTAAACAGGTTTTGTGTTTAGACAGAAAACCCCCAAACCTATCTTCCTCAAGTCAGTATTTTAATGAGATGAGGACTACCTTTATCTAGATATTATTTTGCTTTGTGACTTCCCTGTTGTTCCACAGTCATATATATATATGTATATAATATATGTCGCTCACAACTGCACACTGATCTCACTGAGAGGTGAGAGAGGGCTCACTTGAGGAGAGCTGCTTTCTTTTCCTGGGATGGGAACCTACCCAGAGTCAGCAGCCTTCAGCAGATATCAATAGCAAATTCTTCAATACCAGTTTGCTTTCACATGATGAAAGCACAAGAGGTGATAGTTTCAATATAAAAAAAAAAAGAATCTCATTTCTGTCTCCCAGGAGATTGCTCTAAATGAAGCAACCCGTCCTGCAAAAGCTTCTCCAGTGATAAACAGAGCATGCCTAATGTTGAATTAAAACCAAAACATACAGATAGACAACAAAGAATATCTTGGACTAGGGACAGGAATACAAAAAGACAGAAAGCAAAGCACAGAAACCAGGCAAGGAAAGAGCAGACCCAGGAGGCAAGTTAATTTAAGAGACATGAGCTGCTCCAGGCTGCATGCCTTCTTGCACAAAACTGTGACTGCTGAACTTCACTGTAAAGAAGGCTCTTGTGCCAGCTGCTGCTGAGGAAACCTTCACCTACACCAGGAGCTGGGAGAAGGGAACAGTTTGCTCAGAGCCAGAATACAAATCTGTGAGTATCTTTAACCAGGGCAAAGGCTAAAAAGTCTTCTGGATGGCAGGAGATGGCAAAGTAGACCTACATATTGGGAAACCTTGGATTTGGGGCCAGACTTGGCCCTTGTAGGTTTGTTACTTTATGCAAAGCTAAAGCCTGACTGAGCTCTACTCACTTCAGTGTCTTGCCTGGCTTTCTGCTAAAAAGCAGCAGCTGAGAGGATGAAGTACAAAGGTTTTTATGCAAAGATGGTTCATTCAAATTTAGCCCATAAAAAATAACAGCAGGCAATGATTGCCTCAGAGCCCTGCCTGTTAACTGAGGTAGGAACAATTTGGTGGCCAGCAATTCAACCCTTAATGGGTCTGCTTGCAATGCAGGGAAACACAATGCCTTGTCAAACCAGAACAGGTATTTCTGAGTGGTCTTGTGGGAGAAGGCAAGACATACTCTCATGCTTTGAAGTGTTTCTTTCAAGGCAGGAGGTGAATAACTTTGGGAACTGCAGAGAAAGTTATCTTCCCCACAGGTGTTACAATAATGCTGCAAATAAGTCTACTCCTTAAGAAGGCGATTACTGGGCTGCCTTTCCTTTCACTGCCCTTATCTCTGCCTGTCCTCCTGTCCTTTGGCCTGTCCCTGTCCCCTGTCTCTGAACAGCACCCACATCCCACAGATCTCAGTGTGTGGTCTAAAGGGTAGTCTTCCCTAGTTTGGAGAGAAGACAAAAAGCTGAGAACTAGAGACAAAATTGATTATTCTCCGATTTCCTGGCCACATTACTATAAATTCTGTATTCCCCTCTATTCCTCCCAAAAGAACTCTCATGACTCAGAGGATGCTCACTAAGGAGATTCAAAACTGCACAGCAGGCATTGATGAAAGTTATTTTATGTTGGGGATAAAAAAAAGTGAAAGAAGCCTAAATTGTCCATTTTCTTTCTTGTTGTAGTTCCTCAGGAAAACAGATAATTTTACATGGACAAAAGAGAGGAAGAAAGTCAGGGGAAAACAGCTGTTATCTTTGCACATATGTATGAAGCATGCATTTAAATGCCAGAGATATTCTACAGGGACAACCAACCCAGAGAGTACCCCCAGGTCCTATGAAGCAGACCATAAATGCAAAATTGATCATCCTCAATACTGAAAACTGGTTACTTTACAATCTAGAGATGCTTCATGATGACCTTGCTATGGGATTTATGCCTCAGAAATTGGTCTTGCTGCTTAGTGGGAAAGCAGCCTGCAGTTCCCTGGAGGTCTGTGCTCTTGCATTAGTGCTCTGAGCAGTGGGAACAGAACATTAGTCCCATTTCAGCCTATTGCTCCCAGCAGAAAGGAAATATGATCGCTTAGCAATAGGCAAGGATTAAGTAAAAAAAAATTACAATGCTGTTACTGCCATGCAAGCCCTAATGAAACAGTGTATTTAGACTCCTATGACTGTGGTCTCACTGTAAGGCACTTCTGCTCTTCAGTTATGTAGCTAGTTACTCCAACAAACAATGCTTCAGAGTAAAACATTTTCTTCCAATAGCTTCCCAAAGCTGATTCCTATTCCCATGCCAAGCTTCTTCCTCCCTATTTGCCCATTCCTAAAGTGCTGGTTGTGGAGAATAAAATATCCCCTAAACATTTGCTGTCAGGTTTCTGCTTAGTATATTCCCAACTTTGGGGTTTCCTGCAACCCCTGGTCCTGATAGTTGAGCCACTTGGCCCTTCTGCTCCACTAATGGTATCTGCCTGTCACAGTTCTGTCATTTTCAGGGAAAGATAATACCTGTCCCAGGCAGGCAGATCTTAGCAAATCCTATCTCCTCATGGGCTGCAAATAGCCCATGAAACCTGCTTTCCTAGCAAACAGATGGGGAGCATCAAATTTAGTATCTTTAAGTGGATGGGATCTTCTGTTCCTTGCTTCTTCTAATTTATTAGTTTACTTGGGAAATAAACATATATGTGAAGACAATGAAAATCCCAATGCCTGATAGAGTCATGGTGTAACATGTTTGGGGCTGTTGGGAATAGAAAGTTCCTAAAAATAGCATGCCAGAGTTAGAGGATAACATTAAAATACACACTCAAGGTGTGAAAATGGTGTACATTGGTACACCTCCTCTCATTTGAAATCATGATTTAACTGAAATTATCTAACTGGGTCCAAATAACAGCACTGCTGTGTTCATTCCAAGTTCCCAGCACCCATCAAAATCCAGTTAAGAAGGTGGGTCAATATCTGCATGATTATCTTGTGTTTGTCTTTATGCTGGACAGTCCCTGTAGATGTTGATTTAGGGCTAGGTCTGGAGCTGATGTTACATGATATTTGGTACAATATGTGTGAGGCAGGAAGCCAGTATTTCAAACAGCTCTGGAAAAGACTGAGTAGTTGCTGAGGTATATGCACCTGTATCTAATTCTTTGTCATTTAGCCCTGAGTGTTTTATTTAATGATGTGATGTGATTTGATTGTTTGCCGGTTAAATAATTATAGCACTTGTATCTCCGTTGTTCAAAGTGCTTCCTTATGGGAGAGATTTTTCATGTGAATGACACAATTTGTTCTTCCATGACAGATCTTAATTAAAAAGAAAAAAAAAGGCAAGCTAAATATGGGGTGGCTGATGCATCTTAAACAACTTGTCAGTGTTGCTTGTTGAAATGGAAGAAATTGTATGTGGGACTCTCAGATTCACCATTTCAGTACATTCAACACTGTAGTATACAATGTATCAGATCAGGAGCAGGCTGAACTGACATAGAGGGAAAGTAACTTATTTAATGAATGACTATATTTGCAACCTGTTCGTGAAACAGGTGAGAAAGGGCCAAAATACATGCACTTAGCACTAGGTAGCATAACTTGGCTGCAAATCCTTGGCATGTATTATCTCTGCCTGGTTGCATAACATTTTCTTGATGCAGTGAAAAATTGTATCTCTAAACCATCTCGGAAGGGAGCATCTGCCCATAAGAGCAGGGTAGGGGTTTATGTAGTTACATATCCTAGCTGTTGCCATACTGGATAAGGACATCAATTAATCAAAACCTCTCTAGCCTGCCTCTAATGCACCAGTTTTGCATCCTACTGCATTAAATTATCAGCTATGTTTCCCATATCTAATATCTTTGGAGAAAATTAGTTTCACTCACCACAAAATGTCATGTTAATTACAAACAGAATGAAATATAATATGCATTTATTTCATCCTTGTTTGGCCTTCGAAGAGTGGGTTGCACTGTGCACAGTTAAGAAGTTTGGTTTAGAAAAATATCTCTGATGCCACAGAACTATGAAAACTAGAGGAGCTTGTTGGAACATGGTTGGATTTTGATCCTTGACAGTGCAGACAGCAGATGTTATCATCTTTATTTCACTTTTTTTCTGAGTCTAAAACTGACTCTGGGAAATGCTATGTGAAAAGTTCTTGCCAGCTTTCTGTCAGTCTGTGCTTCAAACTAATCTGAGAGTACCAAAAGAGAAGGCCCCAGAATGGCAGTCAATACACTTTTTCCTTCATGCCAGCAAGGTCACCTTCAACTTTTTCCACGAAGGACTCCAGGGACTGTCTCATCCATAATCAAAGACTAACCTGGGAAATTTAGCTTGTGAACCCTGCAGGCACAATTCATGACCTGTAAACCTGGTGCATCACATACCCTGCTCTGACATATATTCATTCACTGCCAGATCACATCCCAAGATCAGAGTTGTACATGTCCACCTTATCAGCTTAGAAACAAACATATCTGCCAACATTTCCCTTTCTGGAGGAACTTTTCATATAAGATAAACTCTCACAGTTTTATTGATCATTTTGTGTACATGATAAAAGGGAATTACTGTTGTGCCCTACATCTCCACCTCCCAGGCTGATACACACAGGCAGTGCTATCAGTCTGTGGTGAAAGATAAGAAAACTGATTATTTACTTGCCTGTCATACTATGCCCACAGACAAGACTTATTTGTCTCAGTGAAATCTGAGGATCCAGAAGAAAAAGAGGTAAGGAAGAGAAGGATGAATCAAGCATTCTGATTCAGACTCTCCTTGAGAGTCTCTTTCCCAAATATCAAAATGATGTCTAGCCATAACATAGAAGCCTCTGTTTTAGTAACTGGTGACATCTTTCAACTAAACTACTAACCTGGTGAAGACATGTTGTGTTGTGATGTCATCACTGCACATAATCTTACTATGCATAAAATGCATACAAAGTCCTTGAATTTTCATAGTAAGTCATATTTGTGGTTTCTACCCCAATGCTCCTGATCAATTCCTTGGCAAACAGCATGTCAATACTACAATTTGTTTGAGTGTCCTACCATGAGCCTTTTTGCTCCTGTGACTATCAGGCCACTTCCAGCAATCCATAGAACAAACAGTCCACAGCATGTGTTTAACAGTATAGAAAAAAAATACTCTCTACTAAAGTTACCCTAATGTGTCAGAGACACAGACTGAGAGGGAAGAGGAGTAAGACATGATTAGGTGCACTGTGCTTTTGCCATCTTCATGGTCAAGGCTCCACATGCCTACTGACTCACCTGTCTATTTTTCTTCCTTCAACTTCTTTTGGACTCTCACCTCCTCCAGGACATTGCTGCTGGAGACAGAAGTGCCGAGGAAGTCTCTGATACACTGACAGTGCCTGCCACCCTTCCTCTCCTCCACCCTTTCCTGTCCAGGCTGCCTTTTATGTACTGTTTGGCAGCCTGTGGCACGTGTGGCCCCTTACTGGAAGGAAGCACAGAAATATTTTGAACTTAAATTGAGTTGACAGCATCAGTGCTTAGACCAGAAAGATTCAGGTGGGGAGGAGACCAGGCCAAATGGTGCTTCCCAGAGACTTTCATGCTGACATGATGAATCACAGCCCCTGTCCCTTTCCATTGCATTGCTCTGGGCACAAACATCTATTCTCTGTGCTGATCACTGAACCGTGAGCATCAAAGGGATTTAACATTTCAGATCTGAATCCATGTCCAAGATTGCTGCTATTGCCATGACATCATTTGTGTCTGATTAGACAAGAAATTTGTTAAAACACTGCTGCTTATCTGCACAGTGTTTTCTACCAGTAATAGGTCAAAATGTCTAACAATGAGAGAATCAGCAAAGCCCTAAGGTAAAAATGGTGATGAGAGAACTGTGTTTATTGGTGTATGTATCCAGGTGCTGTGCACAAATGTGCCATGGTAAGTCATGACCAAATCACAGTCCACTTGTCACACTGTTCTTGGAGAAAGAGTTAGGTCAAGGAAATATATTTATTCCTTCAGTCCTTCAGGGCTTTCCTTAAATCAGAGGCAAGAGACACTGCCTGTACAGTAGGCACCAGCAGTCTGTCCAGAAGAGAGAAAAAGCTAATCACCAACTGCAAGCCTACTCTACATTTATCTAAATAAATAAGGGCATAATTAACCTCCCCCAGAGCTCCCAGCACTACTGATTCCTTGTCAAGGCTGTCAGGCACCACTGGGGCTGGTACAGCCATTTACACCATCCTGGACGAGGGCTCTGCTCTTTGGAGAGGTGATGGCCAAACCTGGAAAAGCAGTGCGTGGGCAGAGCCCCAGGCATGAGAAGGTTGTCTCAGTTGGAAAAGAAGGTAGGTGTCCAGTCCAGCCTGCAGCGGCTCTTGCTTACCTTTCAAAGCAGCCCCCAGTGACCTCTGGTGACCCCCCCTTCACTTGCAAGTGAAGCTAAGTATATCTATGATGGACAGAACTTGTGCTCTCTGAAGATGCTGCTTTGGGGTGGCCTCTCTAAGGGACAGGAACTGAGAAAACACAGCTGTGCAAGTTCAATACTTGGGGGAAATCCCATCTCATGGGCTTTTTCTGCTTGCACTGAGATGCAGGTGCTGTGCAGGAGGAGGGGGTGAAGCCTGAGTTTTTTGAGGGGTTGGAAGCAAATGCCAAGGGTTTGGGACTGCACAGCTGCAAAGTGGTTCAGGGCTCAGGGCTGGCTGGGCCTTGTGCAGCCACAGGGCAACAGCTGAGCCAGCCCCAAATGCAAAAGGGGTAAGGGTACAGCTGTCCACTGTCCTTGGGGTCTGCTGCCACTCCCAGAGGGAGTCCTGTGAGTCAGCCTTCCCGCAGAAGGTAAATGGATCCAGCTGGGCCAGGGGTGTGTGAATGTGGCTGGAGATGGATTGCTTTCTCCTCTCATATAGGGGAAACATAGCAGGAAATCCTGTGGGAAAAACTGTGCCTCTGGCCCCAGATCCTGCATCCACATTCTCCTCCAGATATTTGCATTTCTTCATGTTCATTTCTGGAACCTACAGCCACATCACTGGTAAAGGAGGTTATGACAGGATGAGGCTTTCAGTTACACATTATAGATCACTCTGTTTCTAAATGCAGTTGGGAGGCATTGTCTTCTACCATGCAACTTAGATTTTTTTCATAATGCTAAAGTTTAAAAAAAAATTTTCCCTAAAACACAAAAGAAATTGGGATCTATCAAGTACACAACAGGTACAAACCTACTGAAAAAAAAGTATGCAATATTTCTTTACATGGCTGACACATGGCATCAGCAGCTGAAAGTGGCATTTTTCAGCATAAAGGAAAAGGAAGGAAAATGTGACAAGTCACTTGTAAGGACTTGTCAGCCAGTGTAGCCAGTTTACACTGAAAAAATGTGTAGAGCACAACCTTCTCCAATTTGTAGTTTCAATTTCTAAAATAACCCCCACCAACCCACCCTGTTGGGGATGTTGTTTCCTTTCAGTCTGGCTTGTGGTTTGGGTTTTTCTTTTTTTGATTTTAAATATTTTCCACGTAGGTTGACAATGGAAAAACCCACCTTGTTCACCATCCTTTCTCATCATCCAGTTCCTGCACAAGCCAGCATAGGCCCCAGCTCTGACAGCTTGTACCAGCCTGGTTTTGCAGCAATGACAGCCAGCAAGGGAAGCAGGAAACCTCGGGATGCAGGACCGGCACCTTTAGAGGTGCAGACCATGCCATGCAGATGCAGGTTTGCAGATTCCTGGTAGTGTCTTTGATAATCTCTATGAGCTGTTTGGTGCTTGATTCAGGCTGGAAAACCTCAGCTCTTGCTCTGTGGTGACAAGTAAACTGCTCTCAGAAAGGAAGAACATTGTGCTGGTGGCTTCCAGTCTGTCCCTTTCTTTGTTGCATTTTTCTGACCCTGTGGAAAGAGCTGGCTTGTGGGACAGAGGTATGGATGATAAGGACCTGGAGGACGTCTATAGCTGCCTCAAAGGTGGTTTACACTGCAGATTTAGGAGAACGGCAATGCAGAAGCTCTCACTGACATAAATTATTTAGCAGGACAGAGCAGACTCATGACTTGTGTGATGCCTTGGAAGCTGAACAGAGATCATCACCTTGCTTCTATGGGATCAGCCAAGCACAGCTAGATGCCAGCCCTCAGGCTGAGAGGTTGACAGGTGTTTGGCAACAAGAAAGGAGGTACCTAAACACCATCCTTTAGCCCTTCAGTAAAGGGTAAAATACATTGGAGCAGTGACAGTGATAAAGAGTGGCTAAGGCTGGGGCATTCCCCTGCAGAGCCTACTGGGGAGGGTTTCCTTGGCCACAAGTGGCTCTATGCTTCAAAGCAGGGTGAAGTGCTTGGAAATGCCCTGCCTCAGTCATGCTGCCTGCACCCCTGGCAAATGCCTTTTCAAGGCAACCCCAAGAGATTGGTATCTGCTGTTTAACAGTGTATTGGGGCACAACTCAAAAGCGCCACAGGCTTCTTCCTCTTGGCAGGGATCCACAAAGAAAAAATAAACCAGCTAGAAGGGACATGGGCAGTCCCAGTGACTGGAGTAAGTGTCCAGGTTTGTTCAGAACACCAGTAGCAATAGGAGGGAAAATTGAAATAGGACTTATATCAGAAATGGCAGCAGGGAACCAGTACAGGCTGTCACTGCTGGGGACAAGGGGGTCCTTGTGCTCATGGTGGGCCTTGACCACTGTCTGGGAGGATGCTACAGATGCAGAGCATAGAGCAGCACTTCTCAGGCAGGTGGCTGCTGCCACCCACTCTTAAATGCCAAACAGTACAGAAAAAAAATACTGATTTTATTCTCCTAAAATATCAGCTCAGTGTCAACACAACCTGGAGCACAGAGAAGGGATATAGACAAGAGACAGGGAAAAGACAGCAGAGGCTTTGTTAGCTGATAATCTCAGTGATGACCACATCCCTCATTTTGGCTCAGCATGTTTTTTCACTCACATAGCTTTTGCTGTTTGCTGTCCCAGTGACATCAGGATGCTAAGCTACTTGGAAGGAAGTGAGCAGTGAAACCCACTCCCATTCCTGCCTCTTTGATCCTGAAAATGGGGAAAGTTATGCTTTGTGCTCTTTAATCCCCTTTTCAGAGTCTTAAATAGGTGTCTATTGTAAATTCTTTGCAGGATATATGCATCTGGTATGTGTAGAGAGGCAAGACTATCTTTGCAGGAAATACACTTTTCCTCTCCCTCCACTCTTTTTTTTTAATGATCTCATCCCCAGACCAAGAAATGGCAGGTAGTTTCACACCACATATGGCCAACTCATAATGTGGATATCCACGAAATTAATATCCTGCCATAAGCAATGTGCTTTCTTTGGATCAGCTTTGGAAGGTGATATAATCCTGGATGAATTTTTGAAGGGAGACACACAACAGTTTATCTGTCACTCTCCTCCTCTGGTATCGCAGTGGTTATACAGAGCATTGGGTTACTGTTTCTGTGGGGTTTGTGCTCACAGCTTTGCTGTATGCTGAGATTTCTCACTTACTGTCAGCTGGCCTAGGTCTGGTTTCTGTGTGACAGCCCAGGGCACAGGAGGAGAACTATGTGGTGCTCTTCAAGGGAAAGAAAAGTTTTAAAAAGCTATATTAAGACTGTCATTCCTCATCAACCTAGTGGTAGAAGCAATGGTTAATAATTCTTCAAGTTCCAATAAAGCAGAAGTGTTGTGTAAGCACGTGATTGCTAATACAAGAATTGTTAAAATAAACATATATGTGGGAGATGCTTTACATAAGCATATTTGTGGGAGAAAAGGAAAGGGGTAGACAGCTGTGTCATCCTCACAGCCCTCTCATTAGAGCAGTAGAAGGTGACTGAAAAGCTCATGTGTGTTGCAGTAGGTGCCTCTGAGATAATAACCACCAGTGTACGCTGTGCCTGTTTGGAAGGCAGTGGGATGTACTGGGAAGGGTTGCTATGCTACCAGGCCAGGTCCTAACTCACAGGGAGACAGCCAAGTGCATCTTCTGACACCAAAATTGACTCATAGCATGGATGGAACTGTGCTTCTTTCTGCTCTGCATCACTGGGGTTTGGTGCTGCTCTCCCAAAGCACAGCGTTCTGGTTTAATGGTTTGTTGATACATCTTTCAGCACAAATCTGGAGTTTGTCCAGTTTGCATGGTAACTTTTGTTTAACTTGAATAGTCTTGCTGGGAGATAAATTTCTTGCTAGCAGGGCTGTCTGGTTCACTGGAACATATGAGCTTTCTCAGCACCTCCCAGGGCAGTTCCCAGGGAAGAAGCAGAGAAACAGAGCTAACTTAATTATCTATCTACGAACAGTGAATAAACACATCTCACAATGAGCAAACAGCATTTCCAGGTCCTCTCTCCCTTCTGTCTCATTTGCCTGCAAATTGCAGAGGAAAGAGAGAAGCCAAATTGGCCATCAATCACTTTCCTGGTCTGGGAAATATCAAGTATATTCTTATTTGATTTTGTCATAACATTTCTATGAAGCGAAATTTGTGGAGGAATTTTTGGATTTGCTGAAAATGTTTGGAAATTGCAGAAATTTGCTTCAATGAATTTTTTTAAAATATATGTGGGACTGTCAATGGATCAGAGACCTCTTTTATTTCATCAGCTTATAAGGAACAAAGAGGTAGGATGTGTGTATGCGCTAAGTGGAGAGCTGATGTAACTCAGCACCAGAAAGGGGGTCTGATACATGTCCACAAAGCCAAACAGATGAAAATACAGTTTATACAAAACAGATGAAAATACAGTTTATACAAAATCTATGTGAGCAAAATACAGGGACCAGTGTGGGAAAGGGAGGGGAAGATCCAGGTGCAGCATTAACTGATAATCTGTGTTTAGTGCTGTGTAGTTTAGAGTACTTTATGAGCCCTAAGGAGGGTTCACAAAGGCCCTCTCAAATGCTGTCCTGCAGAGGAGATGTCTTGTTCTGCCTGATATAACCGTGCACCATAAAACTGCACATCTACATAGAACAAACAAAACAGGGAAATGTAACCCCAGCCAGCAGGAAATCCTCACATGCATGAAAGGAAATGGGCTGTGCTAGTGAGATGATTCTTTCATTATGTCACTGAATTCAAGGCAAAATATAACCCCAAGGTTACATATGACAGGGAAAGGCAAGTAACATCCTTTTGATAAGCACTGTTAGTGAGGGTTAAGAGATGTGGATGGCACAAACAAAAATATGTGCTTGGTTTTCACATTGACTGTTTGATAAACCATAGAGACACTTTCATTTCTCCTTTTGAAGGCCAGGCTGGCAGGAGCTCTGAGCAACCCGGTCTAGTTGAAGGTGTTCCTGCCTATGGCAAGGGAGTTGGAACTAGATGATCTGCAAGGTCCCCTTCCAACCCAAATCACTCTATGAATCCTTGATGATGATTCTGTGATTCTTTTCCCTGTTATAGTTTTTGGGCAGGGTACATCTTATCTAGCATGGCTATCAACTATATTGGATCATGAGGGGATTAGAAAAGCCCCTGGGGAATCTGCCTCTCCTCTTCTGACTTGCTCTTGGCAGCAAGGTCTCCGCCTGCCCTCTGGAAGTGTTGCTCTCAGCTGGGGCAGGCAGAGTGCTCCCTTCCTCCCCCTCAACCTACCCCACTCCTGCCCCTGCCCACCACTGCACTTGCTCAAGCACCTGAAGGCTCCAACACCCACGGTCTGGACTTTCTCAAACCACTTTATTATGACAGAGAAGACAGAGGTTCCTTGCATGCTCTGGCTGTGCAGCTGTGTGCTTTTTCTCTAAGCCATCCTGCTCTGGTGCTTCTCCATTAGCTCTCAGTTCACAGGCAGATTAGCCTTTCCTCCTGGTTTATCTTCATCTAGTTTCCATTTCAGTGAGTCTTGTCACACCCTTCTGCTTATTCATTTTGCATGCGGAAAACCATTTTTCCAGTGGATCCCACCATCTGTCAGGTATTGCTGCCATTGCCTGTATGGCTACGCTGACAGCACATGATGCAGTCATTTTCTGGACAGTAATCCAAACACTGGAGAATAGCTCTTTAGGCAAAGAGTCCAAGAGCACAGTGACGAGGAAAAAGTATTGCAAGTTTATTTTCACACATTTTGTCTGTAGATTTTACTGACATACAACAGTCCTCCACTTCTATCATTATTTGTCAAGAATAATATGGCCCAATATCATCTCTGAAATCGGGCTACCTCATTAGTGTTCTCACACCACACTTGCAGGAGTAGGTAATATCTGGCTTTCAGGTAAATAACAGGTCTTTGAACAAATCTCAGATGTTTCAGGCAACAATTCTCAAATAATGGCACAGATATTCATGGGTCACAGGTACTCTCTTACAACTGCAAATTAGGAAAACAGACTCAGAGGAGCAGATTTGCATCCTTCTCTTGGATACTTCTGCAGCTGAGCTTCCTGATCGATGAACAGCTCTTGCCAAATCATAGAAGACACTGAGTGGTCGAGCTGAAGCAGATCCTTCTGAGGGGCATTGTCAGGCTGCCAGACATGATATGCAAGCTAAGGCTGAGGGAGATGGGCTGCTGTAGCCTCAGATAAGAAAGCCTAGGGAGTTTCTCACTGCTGACTTTAGCTAACTTATGAGGCAAGACAGTGCCAAGGCTCCTCTCAGGGTAGGAAGAAGATAAGGAGCAAGAAAGACAAGTTGCAAAAAGGGAAATTTTGGCTGCATATAAGGAAAAACATTCTTCTCTGTATCACAGTATAGTTTGGATAGGAAGGGACCTTTAAAGGTCATCTAGTTTAACCCCCCTTCAATAATCAGGGATATCTTCAACCACATCAGGTTGCTCAGAGCCCTATCCAGTTGGCCTTGAATGTTACTAGTCCAAATCCACCCTTTTTTAGTTTAAAACCATTACCCCTTTTCTTATCACTACACACTCCGCAAAACAGTCTGTTCCCATCTTTTTTATGGGTCCCCTTTAGGTACTCAAAGGCTGCAATAAGGTATTTCTTCCAGGAGTCTTGTCCTCTCCAGGAAGAACAACTCCAGGTCTTCACGGGAGAACTGCTCAGCCCTTGAATCATCTTCATGACCCTCCTCTGACTACAATCCAACAGATCCATGTCTTTCCTGTGCTGAGGTTCCCAGACCTGAAAGTACTACTCCAGTTGGGGTCTCATGAGGCTTCATGAGCATTTCACACTCCATCCATTTCTTGATGTAGAGGGTGACCCCTCCACCCATCCTTCCTCACCTGTCCCTACTGGACAGCCTGTAGCCAACAAGAGGAGCACTCCAGTCATGGGATTCATCCCACCAAGTTTCAGTAATGGCAACTGAGTCACAGACTTCTAGCAGCACAGTGGCTTCTAGCTCCTCCATTGTTTGCCCACACTGTGTGCACTGGTGTAAAGACACTTCTGCTGGGCTGTTGGCTGTGCCACCTTCCTAGAGGAACATCCTTCAATTTCTTTGAGGTATTTCACCACAGTTTCCCTGTTGGATGTCATTACCTCAGGAGCCCCTGGCTCATCTCTGTAAGACTTGAAGTGTTCTCCAGAGCAGTCAGCACATCTCAGAGCCACTGGCTGAGGGCCCTCACTAGCACTCTATCCCTCAAGTCCCGGTGTGTTACCATGGGCAAGCCTGATATTATCCCTCTCCCCCTTCACATCTAGTTTAAAGTCTATCTATGAGCCCCACTAGCTTGTGGGCAAAGACTCTCTTTCCCATTGGAGAAAGGTGAATCCCACCTGATGCCAGAAGACCTGCTGTTATTTAGGCCAGCCCATTATTAAAAACCCCAAAACTCTGATGGCATTGCCAGACATGGAGACATGTATTAATAGAATGGGTCCACCTGCTTCTTTCAATATCACTGCCTACAAAACTGGAAGGAAAGAGAGAAAAATAATCTGTGCTCCAGGTTCCCGTACGAACCATCCCAAGGCCAAAAAGTGTCCTTTGATCACCCTATAAAAGTGTTTTTGCAGTGGAAAAAGTGTCCAGGGAAGTTGCAGTATTTTCATTCTTGAAGAGACTCATAACCCAGCTGGATACAGCCCTGACAATCCGATCTAACAGTGAAGACAGCTCTACCTTCAGAAGGAGGTCAGCTCAGATGACCTTCAAATGTATCCACCAACAAAAACATCCTATGAGATCCACAGGGACAAAAAGCCACAATGTAGAGTCTGGACTGAAGTTAACTCAGTGACTATTATGGCAAGAACTCTGTCTTCCAATTCTATTCTAATTACTCTTTCAGGCATACCAATATCAATAGCATGGTCTAAGTTTGCCAGCAAAATAATGTCAAAACTAAACAAGTTAGAAAAAACACCTTGAGAGACAATAACACTAGACATCAAGACACCCTTTCTTGATCTTCACAATGGCACAGTTCCAGTGACAATGAACAAACTTAAAAATGTCTGGAGGAGATAACTCTAATTACCTTCCTAGGCACTAGTCTGCTGTTGAAAGAAAATTTTAAAATGAAATTTATTTGAAGGTGTGAAGAGGGGAGAAGTATTTATCAAATGTGGTGCTGATCCATGGTGTTAAGACATATGTGCTATACAAAATGATTCTTTCCCAAATTGTTGTGAATCAGTCCCTAGGGGAGAGAATAGTCAAGCAAATCCCTTTTTTGATTAATGGTTTGCAGTGCCTTACCCTCAGATCACCTCTAAAGGCACAGACAGAAGAAGAGGAAAAGATCTTGTTCAGGATCTTTCTGAAGGAAGCCAAAAGCTCCATTGCTTATGGAGTGTATTTTTTACTTTCTGAGGAAATATTTTCCAGCCAAATGCTTTTAATTTCTTCAACACAATTAAAGGAAAAGGAAGAGGCAGGCTTGGTTTGATCAAAATAGGCAGCAGATGCTGGAGCAGAAGAATGGAAAAGGTCATCTGCAGCAAAGAGAATAGCCTGTCATGCACGGACACAGCTGGAAAGGGTCATGGGTCCACAGCCTTTCTGTCCAAGGCTGGTTGCCACATCAGCTGTTCATGTGGAGGAGCACAGATTACAAGTAACGATCACAGAAAGGGAGAAATAATTCCTAAGCCACAGGTATGAAACAGATCAACAGTAACGTGAGGACAGCTACTCCCTATAACAGAATTGACTGTATCCAAGACTCCTTCTTACAACTACACTATCCAACTTCTGTGTGACTGTGGAGGTATTCACTCTCTAATTTAGTATATATTCTTCTTGATCATTACTTTTTCTGTAAGTATTCAAGATACTCTCTGCAAGCGTAGGAGATGGGAGGTCCTGAGCTAAATATCTTGCAGTCTAACTGCAGGAAGTAGAAGATAGGAGATCAAATAATTTGGTGAACATCACATAGCTGGGCAGTACTGCAGCTAAGCACAGAATTCAGGTCTCTGGAGTCACAGTGCAAACCCATACAACCCAAAAATAGGTTACCCTTCTGTAGGCTCCCTGAAGTGCAGCTCCCGTGACAGAGAATATGCTCTTGTCCCCAGAAACACATCAGCTGATACAATTTGATAAAAATCACCACACTAGTCACAATAAATAGCAGCTAAACTCCCCACTTCATTGGAAAAACGCCTCAGAAAGCATCTGCCTTGGGGTGGGGGGAGAAACCCAGCAGAAATGTATAAACTTTGTGAAAATTCATCTTGGTCATTCTTTCTCAACAGTAACAGAAGTGGTGTAAGTCAGTGGAGATCTACTTGTCTTATGCAACTTATGCAAGGTAACTACAAAAACTCCTTCAAACTTGTAATAACAGATAGCAAGTTCCTATTACTGAGTTCTCATCCATTGTGCTCCTATCTAAGCATGTAGCAATCTGTGCTGAGTGTGACAAGGGACATGTAGAAGAAAGTATCCTTATGTTTTTAGTATTCTCTCGTTAATGAGTGACCCAACATAGCTATGTTTTGTGCATTGTTGTTCTCTTAGATATCCACTGTGTCACACACATACATGTACATCTACAACTTCCTCTGTTAAAGGTCCCACCAGCTAAAAAGTGCCAGAGCTGCTACTGCCTGTGATTGTCCCCTGGGTGCTTTCTCACCCAAACAAATGTTAAAATCTTTTGCTCAGGGAGGAAAAATGCCAACATTTTCCAAGAAAATATACAGCAAAGCATCCCAGGACAAAGAAACCATTCCTGCAAAGGGCAGATATGAGGAGTTCTCTTTATTCAGTATTGTAATATGAAATTATTTCTAAATGAAACCTTTCACTCTAAGTGGGAGAACAAACACAAACGTTAGCAGAGTTGGCCTTGATGAGTTTCCTAGTACCTAAGAGTTTATCATTGATGCAGCTGAAAACAGGGAGAGGGAAGGAAAATTCACCAGTCTTCCTCCTGTTGTTCTGAGAAAAATCCCTAAATAAATCAATGAACAGTTCCCCTGAAAGTGGTATGTATCATAAGTGACAAAGGCTGGCTATTAAGGAATGTCCTTTGTTAGAACTTGATCAGAAATCTCACTTCACAGAAAATGCTTTAATAATTTCAAAGTGGAATGAGGAGAAAATATCTGTTCAAACAAAGGAAAAAAAATACAAAGATTTCAACATCTTCTTTTCTGACATACCAGACTGACTTCATTTTTATGGAGATTAGTATAAACCACAGATATTCCCAGCATTCCCTCACTCCTACTCTGACATCTCATAAACCCCGCATTTTCACACCAGCTTCTGCTGAAGGCAGCTCTAAGTAATTTCCAGTTCTGCACTTCCAGTGAAGCTAGTGAAAAATGTTTTTTGTAATGCTTTGAGTCACAGAGGGGTAAAAAACCTCAAGAAGTCTGCAACAACAGACTGACACCTGAATGGCTGTGCCAGCATACCACCTCTTGCTCTCCATAATGACAATGAGAGATGGATGCAGCCCCTCAAACCAAACTGCTACCCCTTGCTTTCCTAGCACCTGGTATCAGTTCTGGGCTGGTGTGAACCACTTCGTGGCACAAATGAGCATCACACTGTGTCCTGTGCCAAGCTGAGGCGAACACTGGCAAACAGATCCCCCCACCAAGGCAGAGTTGATCTATGCATGCTTTAAAATCAAGTTCCTGCAGTCTTGCTACACTGAGTTGTACAGTTCTCACTCAATACAGACTTGTCCAAAGCCTCTAGTGCTAGGAAGGTTGAGGGTGGGAGCAGATCTCATCTTATTCCAGACCATGGCCCAAAATACCTGGAGAAGAAGAGGAAGCACTGCAGCAGGCAGCTCCACAGGCAGCTGGTGGATACCAAGTGCCCTGCGTGGGTGCAGTGGCATATTGCTGTTGTCTACTGCTCTCTGTTCCCCACCCCCCAGAAGAAACCAGCCTGTGCCACTTCTATGCCTGGACTTCTCTGTGAAGCTCAAGAAGATGAAGAAGTCAACACCAGAATAAAACAGTCCTTCCTCCTGCACATGACCCAGCATCCCAGCAGTCCCCTTTGCCTGCCATGCAGCAGTATATCCAGGTCTCTGTCAACCTTGGAAACATAAGATGCATCCTTCCAGGACATGCTCCCAAGGGAAGATAACCTACAGTATATACTGAATTCCTGACATTTTTGGAGGAAAAGAGATAACAGTCTTTAATGAGGAAATCAGAAACCCTTTTTTCAGAGAGGGAGTAGATTTTATGACCTCTGTCTCTAATGACTGTACATTTGGACCTCCAGCACTGTGCCGTGTCTCTGTGATTCATGGCAGATTTGCAGGCTGCATACTTAAAAGTGTGTGTTTCTAAGCCCTTGAAAAATTCAGTTACAAATCAGAAGAGTACTTAATCAGGATAAAGCTGTTTTCTACCATGCTGTGGAGTAATATAAGAGCAGGATGAAAACATTGGTTAGAGGCATGGGGAAACGTTCATAGGAAGGCAGATTGAAAAAAGAGAACCTATCTAGTTTGCAAAGAAAATGAGTAAGATGGACATGCTGCAACTGCATAAAATATGAACAGGCTAGAAACAGTAAATCCTTAATGTGTTCTCCTAGGAGAAAAATAAGAAGACCCTCAGTGAAGTTGATACTCAGTAAATACGAAACCTAGGAAAAAAAATGTCATTTTCATGCAGTACAGAGTCAGCTTGTGCTACTCAGGATTTAATGCAGAAGCTCAACAGAATCTAGGGAGGGAGTGTGTGTTGCCATACTCTCAAGTACTATAGCAAAGGTTAAAATTGCAGCTGGAAAACTACAAGAATTTGGGAGGGACATAAGCTGTCATGTTCCAGGACATAAGATACCCATTAGTACAGAGTGAAGGCAAAAGATTCACCTGCGGCCATTTATTTTACAATAGCTTGCTGCAGATTGTCTGCACTATCTTCTGAAGCATTGCTGAGGGCCAGAGACAGCCAGAGCTACAGTGTCAGACCACTAGTAACTATGGTCTCTCAGGGCCTGTAGAAGGGTCTGTGGTTCCCTGTGAGCTCTATACACTCATTTCTGGGAATGGTAGTATACTTGTGAAGCACCATTCCACACACAGACCATGTACCAGCCCTGCTGCCAGCACTGGGGACTGAACTGTTCATAGAGGGAGAGACAGTCCTCCTGTCTCTTGCCTCATTGCTTTTGTGTCTCCACCACAGACATAGAGCACCATTCTAACCTTGCCCTGAAAGTGAAGAAACCAGCCGGATTTCAGCAGTTCCAAACCTAAACCCATCCCATAGGGCAGGTGAGAGACAAGTGGAATGTGCAAAACCAGGACAGACTGCAATATCACTGTCATGACCTCTGATCCAGCAGTATTAAAATGAAGCATGACTTAAGTCCAACTTAAGTTGGATATCAAAAAAAAATTCTATACAGAGAGAGCAATCAGGCATTGGAATGGCCTGCCCAGGGAGGTGGTGGATTCACCATCCCTGGAGGCTTTTAACTTGAGATTGGATGTGGCACTGAGTGCCATGATCTAGTAAATGGACTGGAGTTGGACCAAGGGTTAGACTTGATGATCTCAGAGGTCTTTTCCAACCCAATGGATTCTATGATTCTATGATTCCATAAGAAGGTCACAGACTTTCATTCATTTATGAAAGTAGTAAGGGTAATAACTTCTACCTATGTAAAAGGTGGTTTTCAGAAAAGCAACCAGACTTCTAAATAACTGAATTAAAAAACCTTTCCTCCTGTCTGCTCATGGTTAATTTCCCATGTTGTTTATGTTTTGTCTACATAATTCTGTGATCCAGAGTACTCTTTGCTGTAAGTGAACAAAACTCTCATTAATATATCTCATCCAGGATCTACATTGCACCTCAGTGAAAACATACGTACATATGTATGTTGCAGAACAGACTCAGTCATGACATGATGCTATTTCTTAGTACTGATACAGGATTTAATGTATTAGAGGCACTGTGGCTAATATTAGCTAATGATAAGGTAATTAATACAAATTTAGATGCCAATATAATTTCAGTCTTGTGTCTGAAAGCTTTTGAGCTTCATGCAGTCTATGCACAATCTGTGCCATTCAATTAGCTGAACTCTAGTTAAATATTGCAGTCTGCTACTCATTGTCTCAGACAGAAGAAAACAACATTATTAACCACTGATGGTATTTGGTACAAATAATAGCTTGAGTGGTTCTCTGTCTTTGTCAGTGATGACAACCAGCAATTCCTTTTCCAAATTAATTTTAATGGTGAGTTCTAATAGGAAGTCCAGACATGGTGATGGAAGTTTTCACTTGCATAGAACCAGGGGAACCAGGTTGGCCTTGTGACCTTTTTTTCTTGTCTCTTGGGGGCTAGACAGGAATATTTTGTAATGCATTCAGATAATAATATCTTGTCTTTCATCAGTTTTGCAACAGTTGCCAGTAGGACAGTGGAAATTTGGCATTTTGTGGGTTGAACTTTATCGGACAGGTCTCTACAAGTGCTACCACTACTTAATACTGATAACATCAGACTTTCACAGGTCAGGTGGCCCCTGTCTGCTTTGCCCAATCTCTGCTCTACCTGACACCACGCTTGTCTGCACAGGGTTTGGTCACCCATTCCATAAAAATCTATGTGATCCAATTCCTCTGTAGTCTTGTCAACTTCATACCACACTGGGACATCCATGATTTTGTACTTAGCCATGCAGTTGTGGGCATCTGGGTTAAAAGCACCAAGAGTAGGGAGATGCCCGACCTAATCTCTTCAGTGTATATGTTCTTTATAATGCAGTTCTTTGTTAGCCGCAATCATAAGCATAAGGTGGAGCAGATGCAGCTGCAACCTTCTGAGTTCCCCTGTGTTTTGCTGCAAGTTCTGCACCTCTTTGCTACCCCACCTTCACCCAAAGCTTTTAGGAACCACTGATGACTTTGCAGAGCCCACTGTGCACTTTGCCAGCTGTGAGTGCAACACAGCCTCAGTGAGAGCGGCAGCAATGGGGTCTCACTGAGATTAATTCCTCAACAAAGGAGGCAGTAGTCATGTACCTTCTAAATGAGCCATTGTCCTCAGGGGTGCTTACACTATACCTTGCAGTAAAGTTTGATTCACTCCATTTATGTAAGGTTCATATGACCTCTGGAAATAATGAAACAAACTCTTTTATGGCAGCTTTTCCATATCTTTTCTCATACTGATACTCTCAGTCACTGGAAGGGCACTTCAGCTCAGGAGAAAACAGTTCTGGACTCTGAGCCATACTGGCACGGTTTTGCAGCTACAGCGTTCAGAGCACCCACACCTGCTTCTGTGTTATCAAGTCATCACTTCTAGACTGCAATCCAAAGTGCTGGTGATGTGGAAGTGGAAGAAGAAACAGCAGGTGTTGTAAGTGTTGGAAGGAGCAGGCTAGAGATGGCCATCAACCATGACAGCTTGTCTTGTTGCCTGATCTTACCCAGAGCGATAATCTCACCTTTCCATCTAGTTCACCCATTCTGCCTTTGGAGGCAGGGAAATTAATATGTCTGCTGATTTTTTTCTGCCCTGCCAAAGTACATTTCATGCATGAAAATGTGAGATAGGTTTTTCTCCAGCACTTAGGAACAATTGTCCAAGCCATGTCCTTAGAGAGTCCTTATGACAAATCAAGCCATGCAGGGATGACTGTCTTTTGAAGGTACTACATCTAGTTAAGAGGTACACTTTGATGATGCCATTCTACTACAGCATACTTAATTTATTCTGGTCTTCAGATCAACTACAGTGTCTTGGGTTGAGCTGGCAAAACGCCAACTGTCCAGGACAGAGAAAAAGTGTTTCTCCCCCCCACAACCAGCCAAGGGACAAGAAGAGGGAGAGAGGGGAAAAAAAACTTCTAAAAGCAGGTTTATGCTGGAACTAACTACATGTATTTATACAGAAAGGAGAAAATTAAGAGGAAACTACAATATAACACACACTTACACAAGTTACATATATATAACGAGGCATAACTTCCCACTCCCCAATTAATACAAAGCCCATTACTCTAAATTCATAAGCACTCCAAAAGACACTCAGCAAGAAAGAGAAAGTATAACAACAAAATATTTCTACTTCCCTGAATGCAAACAAAATGCAAGCACAGGCAGCAGGAGCAGGGCCTAGCATAGTAGAGGAGCTGCTAGATGTCCTCCTCTTAGTGCAACCATGATGGAACTAACTAAGCCACTCCCACACACTGGATTTTACACCCTTTGAGATGATGTAGTATGGTATGGAATACAATATTATTGGCTGGAAGAAGTCAGCTGTTAGCTAGCTCAGTCCAGCGTAAATCAGCTGACAATCCTAGGCCTAGCTGAACTTTAAAACCTAAGTTTAGGCCCACCTGCCTAAACCCATAACATACAGAATAACACAAAAGGGGTCTTTCTGTACTCCCACAGTGCCACTGCTCACAAGGAAATAATCCAAAAGCTGAAGTGTAAAAACCTGCTGTGTTGCCCAGCACTGATAAACAGCATGGAGCAGCTCCAACACCCTGGTCATGTAACATCCATCAAGCTGACAGAAACCAGGTTTCATGCCCTACACTAATTATTTTTGCACAGTTGGACATGTCATCCCTTGGACAATCTATTCCTGGTATCTAGTTAGTCTCACACAAGCTCAGTAAAGTCCTTACAAAAAAATTTGGAATGTATTATTAATAACAAAAATAGTTATGATCTATGGAACAGGGTGCATGCTTACATTTCTGCCAAAAATCCAGGAAAAGTATTATTAGTCTTATGTAAATAGATCTTTTCTTCTCTGTACTCTTTCTGAAATGCAATCTGCCTCACAAAAAAAAGGCAGTAATTATCCCCATTTTCTGATTCTTTCTCAATTCACTGGTGCTCACATGCATTCCTATAACACATCTGATATTGATGGAGATCTTCTGGCATCATCACATGGAATTCAAGGCTCAGAAACCTGTCAATGCCTCTGCTAATTTGTTATGCTAAAGATGTACACATTGCTGTACCCAGTGTAACCTAATGATAATGAGTTTACTGGGAAGGTATGCTTTAATAGTGTGATAAACACCTTGATTATGGTGTGACAGAGGCCTAGATCAGCTTTTCCAAACACTTTATTTCATAAATCATCTATTTACTTTCTTGTCAATATATGAAAAAGGTTGTTTACTTTCCAGTCATATTACTGAAGAACTATTTCTTTGATCCCTCTGTGTTCTTGCAAAGTCTATGACATTTCAGAATTCCAATGCCTTAGTTATCACATATTTCCTGTCTTCTTTAAATCCTCATTGCTAGGTGGTCATGCACAAGGTTGAATTACCTCTTAAGCTGCCAAATATAACTTCTTTTCTTTAAAGGTATTAGATGAAGGAGGGCAGCAATTTCTCTTCCTAACAGACTGCTCTGTTACTCTGTCCAGTTTAGTCACTGATGTATTGCAAGTCTGTGTAGTAACAGCCACTAATTTATTACGTTGCCTCGGAAGTTGTGACTATGATGGTGTCATTTTGAGTGCAGTCTGTGGTGATTTTTGGACAGGAATAACTGAGTCAGTGATCCTGAAACCCCTTCTGCACCATTTGAAGCAAGAGGAGCTCTTCCCAAAACAGCGAGCAGCATGCCAATCGATGTGCACATTGTGCAGATGCCATCCCTTTGCCTGAGACACCCCATGCCATTGCTTGACCTGACACCACATCTGTGGCTCATTTGTCATTTGTGCCAAAGGGACTTGGATTCGAGCTCTGCTATGGGAGGGCAAGGCTGTGACTGCATAGGCAGATAATAAATTTATTGCCATCACATTCCTCTAAAGTAGGTGTGCATTCAGAGAGGTATGAACAAAGCTTTGTGTTTGCAGAACTATTGCTCCCAATTGTTTTCATGCAAAAGAAAACAATACCTGTGTGGTACAAGACACAGCCATTTCCCTGCTGCAGTTGTCACTGAGAAACATTTTTTGGAGGGACATAGCCCCAAAAGGTGGGCTGTCCCACTGTGTGTCAGTATAACATCTGCAGGGAGATTAGAACTGGGATTCTTTACAGTTTTAAAAGAAACAACTCCAAAATCTGAGTGCCAATAACAGAGCCTGGCTAACAGCAGTAATTGTCAGGAGCCTAAATTGGAGCTGAGATCCCTTATGCTAGATACGGATTTGATCTATGTTCAAAATCCAATTCTGCCTCCAAAGCACTCACAGACTTTGTCTGCCAGAGCTTGGCAGCTTGCTAGAGAATCACTGACAGACGACAAAGGTGTCAAAGGAAAACTTCAGGGGAGAAACAATCACAGAAAACAAAGGGAATGATTTTCAATGTTTATTGCAGAGAGCTCAGGGAGGTCTCTACAGCAGTTATTTTTTATAGGGCCTGAGTCAAAACGTCTGATTCAAATATAGGGGAACTTTATGGAACAAATCAGTGCAGTGAAGAGTAACAAATCACCAGCATCTTCACCTACACCTTAAGAGTACTGTAAATATGATACTGTTGAACTAGGATTTTGGATTATTACCTGCTGCTTAAACTGGTCTTGATGACAGAAGAACTGCTCATGGCACCATTTTCATCAAAATCAGAACTGATGGGGTGATCTGAGAACCACAAAATAGCATTTCTGTTGCCCACGCAACAATAAAGGGTACAAAAGAGAGGAACAATTTTTTTACAGAGGTAAGCCATACCCTGGGGACTGCTGAAAGCAATCCTCACCCCTAGAGCTATTCAAAGCTTGTCTGGACTCAGCCAGCCCAAGTGTCCTGGTCCAAGCTGGCCTTACTTTCAGTGGACAACTGGACTAGACAATCTTCACACATCCCTTCTGACCTAAATATTACTCTGATTCTACATTCACTATGATGAGTAAAATGCATGAATGCCATACAATAACTAAACTTCAAAATTCATTGCCACTGGACATCATTCTGATAAACAGCAAAAATGGTTTTAAAGATAAAAGCCACATTATTTCAGGAATATCAATGGCAACTAAATGCAATCATTTTTGTTCAACCTCTAGCAGTAGAAGTCCCTGCAGTTTAAATTATATGAACCTAAAAGCTGCTACCTCAGATAGCTCACTCTCATGAACTTGGGCTTCTTTTGTGTGTTACACACTGTCTCTGAATTCCCGATATAAGTTGCTGGAAGGGTGACAGCACTAAGTGGACTTTTATTCTGACTAGTGTATCTGTTCGTGGGTACAAAAGTGATGAAAGTGAATGGTGCATGAAGAAGTGCAGAGGTGGTAAGCAAGGCAGCAGCAGTACCAGTGTGAGGCAAGCCTTTTTGAAGGTAATCATCTTCAATTAGCCTTTCACCTTTGAATAAAGGCGGACTGTTGCTGCCAAAAAATGCCTCTTGAATATTCATTTAAATTAACTTGCCTTCTTCTGTTTTTTTCTTGATGGGATTTGTTTGCTCTGAGCACTCACACAGTTTCTCTGGCATGGAAGGATGTGAATGGGACTGTCAGTGTTGCGTGCCCAGCTGTTTGTGAACAAGAAACTTTTAACTTATTCACTCAATGTTGATGTCAGAAACAACACACTGGTGCAATGGAGGGTTTTTTGAGCAGTCTCAGTAAAACAACTTGACTTGCAGGGAATTGTTAGTGGCCCAAAAGAATTTTAAAAGAAAAAACAAAACTGACTCAACTGGGGAAAGTTAATGTATTACCAATCAAATCAGAGTAGAGTTACGAGAAGCAAAAAACAAATATTAAAACAACCTTCCCCCCACCCCTCCCTTCTTTCTAGGATTAATTTTATTGCTGATTCTCTCCCTCCCCTCCCTCCCACTCTCACCAGCAGCACAGGGGGACAGAGAATAGGGGCGGTGGTCAGTCTATCACATGTTGTCTCTGCCACTTCTTCCTCCTCAGGAGGAGAACTCCTCACGCTCTAGCCCTGCTCCAGTGTGGGGTCCCTCCCATGGGAAACAGTCTTGCACAAAATTTTCCAATGTGAGTGCCTCCCATGGGCTGTAGTTCTTCATGAGCTGCACCCTTCCACAGGGTGTAGTCCTTCAGAAACAGGCTGCTCCAGTGAGGGTCCCCTGTGGAGTCACCAGTCCTGTCAGCAAACTTGCTTCAGCATGGTTGCCCTTTCTCCACGGGTTCACAATTCCTCTCTGGAGCTTCCTCCATCACAGGCTTCACCATGGGGTCACAGCCTCCTCTGGGCACATCTACATGCTCTGGCATGGAGTCCTCCATGGGCTGCAGAGGCACAGCCTGACATGGTCTTTACCATGGGCTGCAGGGGAATCTCTGATTTGGTTTCTGGAGCGCCTCCTGCCTCGCCTTCACTGATCTCTTGGTGTATGCAGAGCTGTTTCTCTCAAATAGTCTCACTCCTCTCTCCTGCTGCAGTTTCAACTGCACAGGTTTTTCTTCCCAAGCTACCACCATTGCTGAAGGGCTTGGCCTTGGCCAGTAGCAGGTCCATCTTGGAGCCAGCTGGTGTTAGCTCTGTTGGACCTAGGGTAAGCTTTGTGGCAGCTTCTCACAGAAGACATCTCTGAAGTCCCCCCACTACCCAAACCTTGGCACACAAACACAACACACCTTGGCAGTGTACCAAACTCTCCTAGCCCCTACCTAAGTGGCCACAGTTTTACCTGACTGCCTCACACAACTTCACATGCCATGCGTAATAGTTGTCGTGACAGCTCCCCAGTGATCTGAAACTCACATAACTATTCAAGGCACTTTCTGTTCCTCCACAAATCATCCACACATTTCCCTTCCTCTATAAATGCTGTTATAACAGCTGAAAAGTGAAAGAAAAATAAAGCTGTGTGATACATGTGAAATGTAACATGGTTGCTCTGTGCGTGCTGGCACCATTTGTACACTCAATTTCCCCTATCATCCACAAAAAGAAGGTCATCAATAGAACAAGGCAAGCACTGTAAGGGAGGGTTATGCCTTGTATTAGATGAACTGTGCCAGTTTATCTAATACATCTGGTACAGTTTAACCCTGACAACACATTCTTTCAGCCATATTTGCATTGAAATCCCAGCCTTGGAAGGTACAGATCAGAAAATCAGAGATAATAAAAAAATGGAGATACACAGAACTACTGAGCTGCCATCAGGGTCTCCTGCACAGGAAACAGCTATTCTGTTTCCTGAACAAGATGTAGACAGAAAGAAACATCAGGTCAAGGACAGGCAGGATGAAGGACAAGTGGAAAGCCTCAGTTGGAGAGTTCATAGTTCGGAGCCTGGTCCTGTCAGGTGCAGTGCCATGCACAGTGAGGGAAAGGCCATCAGTGTCATGAGTCCCTAAAAGAAAACAAAACAAATAATGAAATCACTGTTACCAGTGAGGACCAGCCCCCTATATTTTCGGAGGGATCAGAAGTGTGGTTTCTGCTCAGAATAGCCACCAAAAAGTGCTGCACAATATGGAAAGAGGTATAACCACTACCTCAGGGTGAAACAGTTCCTGAAGATGAGAGGCAGCTCCAAACCCCATCTTTCCTGTCCTGGAAAGCCCCGAAAGCTTGTTGCCTTCCCAGTACAGATGGCCATGAAAGCTCGTGGGAGAGGGTTTCTTCTCTTTTTGCACATTAGTGCACTTGCCTCTAGTGTGTTGACACCTGGTGTTTTGTAGAGCAGCAAAGGAACAATAATTACCAGATGATTCACTGGGAGATGAGTGCTTCACTGTTAGAGCCCTTGTATGACTCTCCATCATTTATTACAGGCCTTTCAAGGCTCTTGAAACACAGAGGATGTGGTTTAGGCATCAAGAGGCTGATCTGGAGGTGAACAGAACTGAAACTCTTCTCTCTGTGTCCACACAGACATGTACACACAGATGTGTACACATATGAATATACACACACACATGCACATTAATTTCCACATGAATTGCCTTTCATACTAAATATTTATGGAGGGGGATCAGGCTGAACATCTATTTAAAGCAACAACATGGGATTATGATATTTAAGGTCACTTTTCTTATCTGCCATAAACTTGTATGAAAGTCCTTGTCCCATTCTGTATCTGTCGAGTAAGTAATCTTCCTCTATCCCTCTGAATATTCATCTTCTTAATTGTAACAGTACCTTCCCCAAGAATGCTCGTTTTTTTCAAGCCAATTCCAAATCCCTTAGGATTAAAATTCCCTCATACTGGGATAGGAAAGAAATCTGTGCTTTGTGTAAGTGGTTCAGACTAGATAACATCAGATCTGGCTGTCAGATCTCCAACACATGACTGAGAATAAGAATAATAATCATAAAAGAACACATTGCACATCATCTTTGGTCCAACCAAAACAATCCCCAGCCTCTTTCGTTATGCCCTGTGGCTTCAGCCAGAGTTGAGATGGTTAGATCAGGGCGAGGATGATCATGGCCCCTGTGGAGGAGCACAGCAGGGCTGGACTCATTAGCATGCTGAGAGAGGACCATCCTAAAATGGAAAGCACCTCAGAAGGCTTATTTTAATGCTTTATAGTTGAATAAAACTGCCAACCAAAAAATATATCATTATCTGGGCACATTTTGTAATTCTTGTTCCAACATTTTGCGTAATTTGCTGCTACTTTCAGCTTTTCTATCCCCCATGTGGCAATGTTTGACAAAGGGGAAATAGTAAGCGATGTATTCTTGGAACATTTTCTATTGCTTATTGTCATGTGGCTTCAGACCAGAGTCTTGTTCAAAGGATAAAATCCCCATACAATCAGGGAAATGAATAGGACTGTCTAGTGGAAATCAGTCCACCTTTCAGTAGCACACTGGTAGACAGTTCGTTACCTCTCTCCCCCAGAGCTTTAGGGATGGGGAAGGAGCCTTCCAGTGAAGCAAGATGAGTCAAAGACCAGTCTCATTAAATACAGTTTAAGCACACATTTGCCACTAACCACTTAGAAATGATGAAAAAAGAGTAAGGAAAGGCACGAAAAATATTTTTCTTACCTGCATGCTTGTCCGATAATAGGACATATCTGATGCAGCAACACCTCAAATCTGCTACTTAAGATCACTTGGGACTTATTATATGATATAAACCTTGCTCTGAATTTCAGAAACTTTTATTTACTACCAAGAGCAGCTCTGCATTGCCGTTAATCCATATGCTGAAAAACTAGGGGTCACGGTTCTGCTTGCAGACCTGTCTTTGCTCTTCTGTGAGCAGTTGCAGGGCTGAGCTGCTCCCAAATCAGCCAAATAGAAAGGCTTCTGCATTTTCCAGGAGCAAAGGTACCCATTCAGTAGATATAGATGTGGGAAACATTTAACATACAGAATTTGGTATACATTTTTTAAATGTAAAAGGTGTAGAGAAAGGGGATCCATTTTCAGAAGAAATTAGTGATTTTGGCGTTTATGGGAACCATAGAATCATGGAATACTTTGGATTGGAAGGTATCTTTAAATGTCATCTAGTCCAACCTTTGTAAAATGAGCAGGGACATCAATGAAAATCAGATTGCTCAGAGCCCCATCCAGCCTGGTCTTGAATGCTTTCAGGGAGGGAGCATCCACCACCTTTCTGGGCAACCTGTTCCAGTGTTTCACCACCCTTCTTGTAACAAACTTCGGCCTTATATCTAAATCGATTCTCATTCAGTTTATAACCATTGCTCCTTGTCCTGTAAAAATAGGCCCTTGTTAATAAAACCATGCTGGGGGGGATCAAGAGTGCCTTACTCGCATGTTGACACTTACTTATTTGCAGAAGATTCTAAGACATTATTGAAGCATTTCATCATTGTTCTGGGCTGGCAAAGGGTGGTGTGAGACATGCCCTGACTCACAGGCATTTCCTTGCTACATGGCTCAGCTGGAAGCTCTCCAGTGGAGCAGCAAGTATGGCTCAGGGTTTTCACCCCTTGCCTTGACTCTGTTCATCCTGGCAAGTGTCAACGGCTACTCTGTGCTCTGCTTTTATTGCCCCTTGAGCTCCACCCACATAACCCACAGTGGCAGTCAGCTCAGTGCATTAGCAGGTTACAAACAATGCCCAGTTACCAACGATGCCATGCTTTTCTAGAAATGCTTCTGATTGCAAGAAAGAGTTTAATAGAATTGTCAAACTAATTTACAAATAAGGCTGCTCTCTGGTGCAGAAGATGGTGCTGATACAATCTTCAGGGCTTGGAGTTTATTTGCCATGTGGATGTTGTGGCATATTCATTTGACAAAGAGAAGGGGAAGACAAGAATTGCTTGGGCTTCTGCTGGATTTGTTTGTGGCTGATGCACCTAGTCATGACAAGGCACAATCCTCATGTAGTGTTGCAGATAAATGATGGACGGATTGGTCTCTCTGGGGCAGAGTGCCAAGACAAGTTCTAGGGAGCACCACTACTCTGTTTTAAATGGTGTAGTAATAAATAAAATCTGGATAAATCGACCTGCTGAGTATATATGAGAAGTCTGTTAACTTTGTATTCCTTAAATTGGAGGCAGATAATGTCCTTTATCTCTGTTTATCCTCAGCTGCACACAGGTTTATTGCGAGGAAAGCGGCTTTCCCTGTGATGCAGAGTTAAACTACTGCGAGATTGTCCCTGTGCCTCCAACGACTCCCAGTCAGTAACGGAGCCACACATGCTGCCACCAAGCAGAGCTGCCAGGAGCTTTGCAGGGCTAGGCCAGCCCTTGGCACTTTGTACTTCTGACAGGCTAATGAGAAGTACTCTGTTGTGCTGTCCTGCTCCTGGAGAGTCTCTGCCTGGTAGTAGAGAGCTGCAAAATCAATCCTTCTTTAGCATCAATTCTTTCATTTTGTTTTACTGTCTTCTGTGGGTGTGACTAATTCCCTCCTTCAACTGCTGCTGTTGTGAAGTGTTTGTAATCTCCTACCAAGTCTTTCTCTCTCCTCACCCCATGAAATCACTCTACAGTGCACAATTCAGTTTTTGTGGGTATAGCTTTTTCTTTTTCTCCTCCTCCTCAGGTTGCTTTTCATTCTTTGCTGCCTAGGTGATTTTCTCTTTGCCTTTCTTAGCACTTCTTACCTAATCTTTTGGCACATTTTTGTGAAGAGAAAGAGAAGAACAAGATCATGGAGCATCCTTGTCTGCAACAGCTCCACCGTGTTCATAACCTTCATCCTTGAGTTGCTGTGATAGTCTCCATATTCCTGTGCAGCATAATGGCATGGGCTCTACGGTGTCTCCAGAGGACTGGCTAATGTCTCTAACTAGAACCCCTCGCACTGAACTCAAGAACACATGCTTTTAACTATTTGCATTGTAGTACTACACTAGATAAAGTAAATCTGACTTTTGTCAGAGACATCTGTTTAGTTATTCTAATTGCTTAGTTTTCAAATTCTAGAGGAATTGCATTAGCTCTGGGGTTTGGTGTGGGGTTTTATATTTCTAATTTTTTTTCCTGTCGAATCAGACCTTCACAATAAAAAGTTTTTGAAATAAATATTTCAAGTTACATTACACATTTGAAGTCTAGTTTAAGATAGATTATGATGATTCTGGAAAAGGACTGAAATAGGCAGACAACTGAAAACTGAGGTGAATACTCTATCAGTAAATCACGACAGGTGAATAAATAGTGGAGTAATGCAAATAATCAAAATAAGAGAGGATGGTAATTATAATTGTCAGTGCTGATAGCAACTTCATACCAAGGAGGCACTGTTCAGTGGAGAGACAGGAACATTCACAAACTAACAGAACAGTATGAAAGAACTGTACACTGAGCCAGTGGAAGCACCTGATGCGCTCCGTGTCTGCTTAGACTCTTCTGCAATAAAGGTCAACAATACCTCAAGGGTGGCAGTGACAGGCAAGAGATCCCCACGTGATTCTTTAAATGGGCTTTATGATGATGAGGCTACAAAGCACAAAGGCAATGAAATGATAGTCAATACTCACTTTGCTTTCTCCACTCCAGACACTGAATGAGATTTGCTGTCCTGAACCCAAGACAACCAGAGGGCAGCCCTTGGCTTTGGGATGGGCTGGAAGCTCATTCTAATGCCTTTTTATATTATTCAAATCAATCAGGTGACAAATGTTTGATAGTTGCATTGGGGTTTGGATGTTCCAGTTACTTATCTACAGCATGTTACATATGCTGTTTCCCTGCGCAATCAATAGACATGGTTTTGTCTTACTCAGCCTTGTGCTCTATCTATACCTGATAGCAGACTTTGGCTTTGTATCATTAAGAACCAGCAAATTAGTAGAAAATTGTTCCATTTCTTGAACAAATTACAGGAGTGACATCAATATCTGAAGAAGGGAAAAATGCCTGGAATCAGTTTTATCTAATCTAATTTGAATTTGAATGCAGTTGTTAAAGAAAAACATTTATACCTCTAGCTGCAATCATTCAAAAGGGCCATGGCATAGCAAGCATTTTTTATGGAGGCCTACACAAACAGCATCAGTTAACCTGCCTTAATCAGTTCTCTACATAAAAAAATTATTAGTGAGCACTTCTTGCGATAGTAACTGCTTCCAAGAGAGAATTTTTCCTGGGCGGGGAAAAAAAACCAAATCAAACAACCAAGGATTGCTATAAGATGAAAAGGACAGTGAAGTGTAAGGGAGAACCAACCAAGTTCTTAATGAGTTCTTCAATATTCAAAAGTTTTGATTGGAATTTTCAGTAGGAAGTCAAGAAAAACGCAATTAATTTGCCAAAGATGCTCTCACTACTGTGCATTCACGAGCTCCTGGTCTGCCAGTTTCCAGACACTGGGACTTTCTTCCTGCAGGCACGAATGAAAGAGCGTGGTTGGTCATTAGCTGGACTGAAGACAAGAGTGCAATCTGGCCTTAGTTCTTACTGGATTATTATCTCCTCTTAATTAAAATGCCCTATAACATTATTTCTTCAGAAGAAGAAAGAGCCTTTGAAAGCTGTTAAAACCTCAAGACTAGGTAGGAGAACTTACATCCTCAACAATTTGAGAACAGAGAAGGGTCGCTTGTCCAAATTAGAGAATTAAATCCTGGAGTATATTTGCCAACTGATTCTAGAAAGGAAACCTTTACGCTTGAGATAAAGCCAATTAGTGAGGCTCGTGACTGCATGTTCCACAAAGAGCATTTTGTGGGAGGAGAAAAAAAAAGCCAGCATTAGATTTTGAAAAGGTGACAAATTTCTTGTCCTTTTCGTTCAGTATGAACAAACAGATGGAGGGCAAAGCCTTCAAGTCATTGCACTGGCCTGAGACCACTGCTCTTTTGACCAACATGCAGGTTTCCAGGTGTTCTTCTCTACAAGCCATATCCCCATCACAGGACCGACCAAAACTTCCTCAACCATAAATCACAGTCTTGAGAGTAAGTGGCATGTTTTTAGTGACTTCAATGCTGAACCTGACTCATTACTCATCATATTTGCTTTCCAGTTATGCACCACTGTAGCTTATGTCACAAAATTAGAAAATGAGACAGACTGTTAAGAGTCCAAATATGATCTCTGTTTTGACTCAGCGGTGTTTATGTGGAGCTACCCAGACATAATGTGGTTTGGCATATTAAATGACACCAGAAAGAGCAGGTTATAATAGTTTCCCAGTCTTTACCTCCCCCCGCCCCAGAAAAACAGTCTAACCCACCAAAATTAATTGTCATTCCCTGAAATCTTCATTAATAATAGAAATAGATACACATGAACATGCCTTTGATCTGGGTTCAAAATTTAAAAACTCCCTGGAAAGGACTGCTGTTTTCTCCGAGCTGTAGGAGTGATGCTCTTGACACGTACTACCTCTCCCTCCTCAAATGCTCTTGCTCATTGCTCCACACATGGTAAAAGATCATTCCAATTTCACACTGTAGATGCTTGCAAAAGGCTGAATCATCTTTATCTCTGGCTCTGAATGTAGCTGAGGTTTTTTAAGCTCTTCTGCAGGTGTTGATGGATGAAGGGACAGGGAGAAGGGTTCCCCAATACGCATGGCAGGTGCCATGCCTGGGCAGATGCTGCCTGGCATTCATTCCCTGTGTGTCCCTGTCTCTAGGGTGTAAAAGGTGAATCCACATGGTCAGCAGCTGCACAGAGTGGTTTCCTAACATTTGTGTGGGGACCAAAACTGGATCTGGCAGCCAACAGAGCAGATTTGTATACAGAAACTGGCAATGAAGGCAGTGGCTCCACGAAAACAAACACAGATATAGAGGCACAGCAACAACATTATACTGTGGTAAGGAGGGGAGCTGAACTATCAAACTGTCTCAAGCAATCAAGCACAAGCCAGCTGTACAGTGCATCCCTTGGCTCAGGAGGGAAGATGGGCAAAGTACCCCTTTCCATGGCCCTGGAAGCTTGTGTGGTAGTTTTGGCTTTAGTTTAGCTAGGCCTCAGTTTAGCAGGCCCAGACAGTCTGACGTAGATTAGAGGGGACAAGCATCACCTGACTTAAGCAACCAAAGAGATATTTCATATCATTTTGACATCAAATCAAGTATAAAAGTAAGTGCAGGAGGTGTTTAGTCTCAGTTCCCATCATGACCGAGGTAGAGACAAGACACGCTGCTGCCATCCCGCTGAAGTGGGCCTTGGCTGCTGCCTCCGCTATGTCACTTTTTGTTTTAGTTCAGGAAAGTAAACATTTTATTGTTATGCTCTCTCTTTTGCCTTGTTGGGTGTCTTTTGGGGTGCTTTATGGATATGGAGCGATGGGATACGTTTTCGGTGGGAGGTAGAGGATTGTTGTTATATCTAACTTGTGTAAGTGTGTGTTATATTATAGTTTTCTTTTAATTTTCTCTTTTCAGTATAAATATATACAACCAGTTTTAAGTTTTAGATTTTTTTTTCCTCCCTTTTCCCAGTGGGGGAGGGAAGCTTTGACTCTGTATGGGCAGTTGGCATTTTGCCAGCTCAGCTGAATACACATTATGCTGTGCACCGTTTGAACCTTCTACCCACCAATTATACAACTGCCATGTTGCATTGCAAATTTTTGACTAAAGTGATGCCAGAACCCAAAACTACTGCGTCCATATCCTCTGCCTTATCCAAGTGTCTTACCATGTTCTCTATTCCTTCTCCTAACACAAGCACTGTTTTTAGTCTGGCACTGCCTGCTAAACAGGATTGTACACCCAGCAGGGATTGCAGGAGTGTTGGGGCTGGATGGTGGAGCCACATGCTTGGCATGAGACAGTCTCTGGATGTTTAATTCCAGGTGCAAAAAAGTCTCAGAGTGGCTGAGCCAGGCAGCCTGAACCACATCTCTGTGGAAACAAAAGCACGTATCTCCTTCCCTCTAAACACTTTCTGTCAAGGCAGAGATTGTGCAGGACAACACTCTAGCAGTCTTGGAGATGGAACCAAATTAAAGACAAACAGTGACCTCAGCTTTTGAATCCTAACCAGGCTATGCAAAGACTCCCTTACTTACACTTTGTTTTCCTTCTAACTCTACATTCTCTAGAGGCCTAGGAACAAGCTGCTTTCTCACACTGTATGAGAGTTGAGCTGGAATGATCTACAGTCTGGGAAGAAGGGAACCACACATCTTAATGAGGTCACACAATCTTGTCTAACCATTTTTGTCTCCTGTGAGCCTTTTGGTTTGTTGTCTCTAGCAGGGTTTCCTGGATGACCCCAAATGCAGAAGTCAGAGCAGTACAGCAATTTGTGCAAAACACATCACCCCAGTACACTCCACAATGTGTTGCTTTTATGTAGGGCAGCATGCATCTCCAAACTGGACCCACGTTTCTACAGCATTCAGCTTCTCTTTTCATTTACTCTTCACACTGGTATTGCCCTTCTCTGTTTTGTGACAAAACAGCCATCCCCATGGCTTCCAGCTGTGATGTTACAAACACAGGATTGGGACCACGACTACTTTGCTGTGTAAATTCCCTTAGGTTTAAAAATGAGCAACAACATGAGATGAAATGAGAATAATGACTTTGTGCAACAAAAGTTTCTTTGGGAGGAAACTGTGCAGTCAGATTTGCAGGATTTTAATCTTTTTAACAGATACCTTGGAAGCACACATTGGCCTTGAAGGACTGTATCTACCAAAGTGTTCTGTACCACTAGAGGCTTATTACTATGAGTAGGACTAGGCAGCTCAGGGCATTGCTCAGTAATCACCCTGGTGGATACAGCAAGGATAGCTGGCACCCGGCCTGGCATCATGGCCTGGACTCAGATGAAAATATTTGATAGCCTGTAACCATATGAGTTAAAAATGGAGATTCTTCTGTCATTTTAGGAAAATTCAAATAATATTCCTGTCAGATAATCAATCTCATCTTTTTGTGCTGGAGAACTACTTAGTCTCTCAGTGATGATTTTTATGACATGGAGACTAAAAGGGTCTGACTTTGCCCAGTGCTCCTCCAAGACCCACTTGTCATGATCAGAATAATCTGGAGCTCTTAAAACAAAAAATGTGTCCTACTTCAGTGCAGGAGGATGGGGGAAAATAAGAGGAGCCTTACCTGAACACCTAATTCTCCTCACTCTAGTTTTGTGGGGAAAGTGTTGCTATAAAAGGTTGGATGGGTAGAAACAAGAGGTACTGGCTTTCTAGATGCACTTCTTTTGGCATTTCTAGAACACTCATGCACCTTCCTGTGGTGTTAGCATTATTTTGAGGGCGTATGCCAGGTTTGATAGCATAGTAGGCAATTGCTATAAGGTGCTGCATACTGTGGGCTTGTAAAGCAGCTGATCTAGCCAAGATCCTCCAATTCTTGCTGGGCTGTTGGATTCCCTAACCATGACAGTCAGGAACAAACTCTAGTTTTCATCTGAGCCATTGCTTCCATGTTTTTATAAGGTTTAGGACACAGAAAGACACTAAGTTTTTCTTTGATTCACTGTTTCACACACTGCTTAAGCTGGTGGTGATCAGAACGAGCAAACAATGTCCTGTAGTGTATTATAATGTCCACTGGTGATAAGGGGCTCTGTTTTTGGGGTCCTTTATGTGCTTACTATCAATAAAATAATCTGTCTGTCACACACAAACCAAGGAAATTGGTTGTGTGCAAGGAAGATCTTACTCTGCCACAGGGTGTTTTGCAGCTTGTGATGCACTGAGAGGACTCAGCTGAATTAGTAGCCTGGAGTGATCATGGAGGTCCCTCCTTAGGGGATCATAACCCTACCTTGTGCTGTCCCTGCCTGAAGCCAGTCCCTGAGCCGGAGACTATGATACTAAGGAGGCTAATGACAAAACCCCTCTTCCCATGGGATAAACAATGATAAGAGAGGCGGATGTGCCACAGTCTTTTAATGGCAAGTGTTACTCATACTCCTCCTCAGATACAATTGGTGCATATAAATCACAGCAGAGACTATCTCAATGTGTCCCACTCCGTTCTTGTAAGAGAATGTGCAGCTAGATTTTAGTTCTCTTTCAATTCTATTCAAAGAAGGAAAATAATCTTCAATATAGTGGAAAAGCTTTATAATTCCTCACAGACAGTACACAATAAAAGGCTTAGGTTCCCTGAAGTGAGTGGCAGATGAGAAATGCTATTCTTTATTTCATAAATCAAAAATCAGAGCAATGTTCTTGAATTCAGTCCTATTAGTGTGGTTTTCTCTATTTCCAGTATGAGCATTAATCCTTCTCATTTTATGCAGCTATGTAATTGGATTCCCAAATCCAAGAGGACATTTTAACTCTCACAGAGAACAAGTTTGCTTGTTCCAGTAATTCTTATGATTTGCTCTTCCAGTTGCAGTTTGGAGACTACACATACAAACATGAGGAGCTCTGAACAAGTCATAGTCCAGAAGAACCTCTTGGGACACAACCACATTAGACACAGGCTGAAGGGAAGTAGGGAGCAACATGGTATCTCAGCCACTGGAGGACTGTGCATGTCTGCTTCAGACTTGTAAGCCATTTCCCTTACACTGACTTGTGAAACTACTCTCCAAGAGGAATAAAATGGAAAACAAAGTGTTAGGGTCTGACCTAAAAATTTGATGCATCTTATTAATTCAAATAACATTCAGGTTCAAGTCCAAATGCATTTGATCCTTCATCTCATTTAGCTGCTTTCATTTCCTCTTTTTTGCATGTTTACAGGTCACTGACTGTCTCATTCTGCCACTAAAGCTGCTTAATCTGGGAGTGGGGGTGGGAGGGTGCTCTTCCCAAAATGCTCTTATTTCATTACTCCTTGTGTCTGAATTCCTCCTGCTCTGACAGTCAGTAAATATTAAACCTTGCATGCTTTCAATATTTACCTATTTTTAACTCTGACTCACTTTGTTTATTTCCATAATGTGTTCCTCTCTGTGCTTTACTTCTCAATATCCTCATTCATTTTTTCAAACCGCAGAATATCCTCATTTATTTTGATTTGTAAGCACTTCAGTTGTTCCTATTTTTAGTTCACTTTTTAACTCTTTTTTTTCCTTCTTGTCCAGTTCTTGGCTCTTTTTCTGAGATGGAGGAGGTCGACAGATTCTTTTCTAGCCCAGAAGACCACTTCTCTCTGTATCCTCATCTTGGAGCTGCTATCTACCCATCAGAAACATTCACCTTGCTTACACTTACCCCTGCAGAAATACCAGGGGCCACTGTTTCATCCAGTGAATCCTTCAGCATTGCACACCCCACTGTATGGCACAGGCAGAGCTGAAAGCATCAGGGGATGAATTATCCATATAGCTCAGCTTACTGCTTACCAAAAGAAAATCAAAAAGATCTTAAATGTGGATCTCATGGGAAGCCAGCATGATTAGCAATGGAAAGAAACCCTTTCCCTCTCCTCTTCCTTCTTTCCCTTTCAGCTGGTCCCAGTCCTCTCCTTGGAAAGCTAATTACCAATGTAGGGCACGTGGGAGCTGCCCATACACCATTAACTCTCAGACCCTAATGAGGCAGTGTAGCAGATGCCGGGGTTATTCGGAGGTTACGGATGACCCTCCAGCCCATGAGGGGAAGTTGCACCCAGGAACTGGGTCACTATGAGCTCACCCTGGGAGCCTGTTTGGGGATATCTTCAAGCAGCAGATGAAAGGGTTAATACTGCTCAATAAAAGAACTGGCATCCAACAAGAGAGGCTTGAATATTTCTTCCTCTGTAATATAATTTGTTGGCTGCTGGGAGCCTCCTCTCATTTAACTGGGGCTTTTCTCTCAGGCAAATCGGAGTGGGTGCTGCTTGCACAGCTGCAACATTGATTTCCACTTTGGGGTAGAAAAGGAGTTATTTTCTCCTCCTTTGTGTCATCCCAGAATGAAAAGGAGACAAATAAATAAAAATCCCCTCTGTGCAGAATATGACACTGAGAGACTGTTGTGCACAGCACAGCCCTCTCCTCCACCCACCCATCACCCCCTGGATACAATGCTCTCTCATTAACTGGACTTTTCATTCAGAGGCTGTTGCCCAACTTAATTTGGAATAATTTATTGAATCTGATTCATATCAACTTAATAAGAATTTAGTTGAGTGCAGAAAATCCATTTTTCACCAGCAGTAATTGCAAGTGTTTTTAGGAGGTGACCCTTTCCAGCATACACTGATGAGGCTCACGATGTTTACCCAGAGGGTAAGGCTTTCACAGACATCACTGAAATTTAGAAGGGATAACTCAAAGGCATCACAAAGACATAATTCCAAATGGCACAATGCCTGTTCACCAACTTTCCCCCCTCCCCACATCCTGCTGACCTCTGTTGACCACTTCTCAGTGGGCTTTTCCTCCAGCTCCTGTGTAGCACCATATGTGACCCTGCAGCTTTGCCCAGTCTTGCACCTTGTCAGACCTTTCTCCGCACCCATCCTGCCTCTTCAAAACCAGTCTTTCTTTCCCACTTCCCTGCCTGCATAGCCCTTTCCCAACTTGTATTCAGCCCTCCCAAATAACCAGTTTTATGTATTCCAGCACTGAGGGGGAGATACCCTATCTACCTGGTGAAAAGTGGGTATCACGCTCTACCATGCAAAGTAAATGTCCCATATTCACTACACTCTTGTGCCCACTGCTGTCCTTGCTGCCACCAGGAATTTAGGGAAGTGGGGAGAACTGTGCTACAAAGTGCTTTTAAATAATGGTTCCTTCTCTTACCTACTTGCATAAAGGATTTGCAATGATCTCACCAGCATATTCCAAGGCTCTGAGAGCCACTTTTTCTCTGTGACGGTTGGAAAAGCCCTGAGTCGTGCCCTTAGGCAGCACCATAGTCTTGAGGGTGGGCACAGCAGCAGGAATGCTCAGCACTGAGCTGGTACCTTCATCCTACCATATTACCTGATGTGCCACCAGCACCAAGGAAAAAAGGAGCAAAGTCTCCTGAGGCATTATCCCTTCCCAAGGCTGCCAGCAGCCACTGTCTGCTCTCACAGTTCAGTCCACAGCAGTGACTCCCTTTCATGCCCCAATCTGTCAGGCTGGGGAGGGGTTAAAAGAAGAGACTGGCCTCCCCATATGCCAGGGGCTTTTCAGTGTCTAAATCCAGAGCTGCTCAGCTGCTGTGTCTTAGCAGTGCCGACTGATAATGGCTTTCATTTCAGCCAGGCATCTGGACTATTGTTCACATATGCCATTGACTGTGCCTACTGAAGCTCCTCACACAAACTGATTTTCCTCAAGGCACATCTGTCATTAAAAGGTTTTGGATGGACATATGCACACAGCAGGCTGACTTCTCCACTGTGGACATCTGTCTTCCCTTCATGCTGCTCTTCTCTTCCCACCAAACATTTATTTTAGACTCCTGATATATGTAATGCCTGATGAGTAGACTTGATGTCCTAAGGTTAGTCTCTGCCCCACTGCCATACCAATTTGCTCATTGGGCTGTATTTGAAGACTATCAGTTAATAGTAACCACCACCGAAGGTTAAATCCTTATTTCAGGGTTACTAGCATCATGCTTAAGTTTGCCCCAGTATTTCATGGGCAGCTGTCCCAGGGAGGAGCAGGGACAGACACAGTCCTCTGCCTTTGTGCGGCTGTTTCTGGGCACAACTGAGCACAGGTATCAGTGTGACATAGTAGCTCTGACCATATCTGCCACCACCAAAATTAATAGGTGTGAGTACGGTTTGGTGGCCACATTGTAAAACTCATGCCCATAATATGCAGGGAAGGCAGAGAAGGGCTGTGAAGACACTGGCTTCTTCCCAGTGTTCCCAGCACCGACATGTACCCTCCTTTCACTGCCAATTAAAATGCAGTGGGGAGCAGGAGGTCGAGGGAGAACAGAGAGACTCCCTTTCACAATGGCCTGAAACCCTCTGACCCTTTATATGAAAAATTAGCATTATAATACCTGGCGGTATCGAAGTCATGTTAATTCCTCTCTCATTGTCCTAGTGAAAGATGTGAATGGTTCACCCATTACTAATACTCAGCACCACAGTTCTCTTTAGAAGAAGCTAAGCGATAAACAAGTAATTCTAAAATCAGCCTAACGGGCTTCTGCCGAACCTGAGCGCAGCTGGTAAGCCTGCCGATGTGCTACACACATTCCTAACACAGCAGCGGGTGAATGAGTAGGCTTGGTACGTTTGCAGAATAAGCATTACCTGGTGCTCAGAGAGAAGGCAAAAAGTCCTCCTGTTTTGCATACCACAAAAATGAGTAGCATTAAAGAAAGGCAGTGCAGGGACAACATCTTCCTTGGTTTTCATAGGCTTTTGTGCAGATGGAGAAGAGATTTTTCAAAAGCCCAAAGCAAACATTGACCTAAGGCAATTCTCTGAAGAAAATGGCCACAGTGGAGAGCTTTTGCAAATTCTGCCCTCAGGCAGAGAAAAAACGTTTCATTTGAATAAAGGGAGGGAGTGACTAAAGTCAGAAAATGATAAAGCCAAGAGCTGAACTATTTCTGGAAAAAAAACTAAAACAAATAATTGAAAAAAATTTTAGTAGAACCTAGATGATAAGGCTGAGAAAAGTTTAAGTTAATAGGAATATGTCAAGAATAAGTTGTGTCAACACCATCCAATTTCTTTCTTGACAGGGTAGTAGGGTTTGTGGATGAGGCAGGAGCAGTCAATGTCATGTGTCTTCACTTCAGTAAGGTTTATGATATTCGGCTTATATGACACACTCATAAACAATTTAAGAAAGCAGGGCCCCAAACCAGTTTCTATAGACTGAGTATAAGGGTAGCTTAAAACTGCTCATATTTAATTGTCAATTTGGAATGATTCATCAGCTCAGATTTTGCAGTGTTCATTCCCATAGCAGATGTTATTCAATGTTTTCATTAATGGCTCAGATGATGGAATGAGAACATACTTATTAAATTTGCAGGTGACATTAATCTGAGTGGGACTGCAGGCACATTTGATAAGATTAGAATTCAGAGTGGTCTTGATAAATTTAAGAAATAGCCTGAATATAACAGGAGACATTTTAATAGAGACAAGTACAAAGCAGTATCCTTAGGAAGGAATAATCAAATACTTAAATGGAAAATGGAGAAGGCAGGATGTGTGATGGTTCTGCTGTAAGAAAAGGGCTTATAAAGCCCTTAGAAAGTCTGCACTTGTGCAGAATTTAGACCACAGTTATATTTTGATGGAAAAAATCAAAATCATATTGGGATGTATGAATACATTTTGTAAGGCAAAGACAGTGAGTGTATTTTATTGGAGCAAGGCACTGGTGCTCAGAGGTGGTTTATGAGCCACATGGGTGTCACTGTCACCAGAGTAGGTCTGCAGACAAGTGGAGTGGGAGATGGCTGAGGGCAGTCATTCTCCCAGTCAGAGCACTTTGACTAGTGGCTAAATGCCTGAAAACATCCTGAAAATAAACCTCCTCAGCAACCTAAACTCAGTAAAATCAGGGCTGCCTTTCTCCATCCTTCTCACTTCCACTTGGTGGGACACCTCCCTGTGTGATGTCCTTGGGTGATGGTGTAGCACAAGTGACTGAAGGACCAGCCTTGCAAAAGTTAGTGCTTCCTGCTTCTCTTGCCAGCAGCTGAACTTGCTGGAAATGAACCCACACTTTTTTCACTTTATAGGGGTAGAATTTTGATGATCTCTGTTCTCTGAACCCTCTGTACCCAGCCACCCACCCAGCTGTGCTAGCAGTGACACTGGCCTTGAGGTAATCGATTCTCAAAACAATGAATACTTGCAAGCCACTTAGATGTTGGCATCACCAGGAAATATGGCATGCTTTATCAACAAAGCCAAGTTTCACAATTCTCCTACACTTAAGCAGGAATCTTTGCCAGCTGCTCATTTGTATGTAAGTCCAATTAGAAGCTTGCCTGCTTTCCCTGGGGAGCCTGTGACCAGTGATACAGTGACAAAGTCTCCACAAAACAAGCTTGTTTGTTTTCCTTCACTGCTTGCTTCCACTTGCTAATAAACAGCCTACACATATTTAGTCCCATCTAATCTTATGCCTCACTACAAGTGAAATGAAATTGGTTTTCTCTCTTGCATTATGGGAAAAACCCCAGATGCAACCTACGTTATTTCTAAAAGTCAAGGACCCATTTGAATTCAAGCTGTTGCATATTGTTCTTCCTATCTCCCACTCTCTGTTTCTTTGGGAAAAAACTGTCTTCTTTTCCCCCAAAGCATACCCAAGCCCAGCTACACCACCATTTGCTGGGGTTTGCCACAAGCCCTGGTTTCTCAAGTGATAGTTTCAAGTGCAACAGATAAAATCTAGCTGTTCCCCAGCCTGACAAGAAAGGCCCCACTCACTCCCCTTCCATCTCCCTGTTCCACTCCTTTCTGCCCTGGCTCCAGAGATGTAGTTCTGCCCACTTCCTTGCTTGGTTTGACCCCAAGGGGTAAGGTCAGCTGCTGGGGTGCTGGAGTTATCCAGTCCATACAATGGTTTAGTTGGAACAAAAGGCTCTTTTCATTTGGTCTAGGGAACAGCCCTACAGCCTGTCCTATCAGTGTGGCAGCAATGTGGGCCTGTCATGCTGGGATACCACACCACGAAAAGCAACACACCATCGAAAACAACATGTGTGAGCTTAGAACTCATAAACTCCTCTCAAACTCCTTTTATAGGATTAAAGCAGGTAAACTTTTGCTAACTTATAGTCATTCTCCTGGCTGTCCCCATTGGGAACCTGGCAGTCACTTGAACCAGGAGGCTTAGATCAGCCCTAGTGAGCTCACATGTCTGTAAAGTATGAACCCACTGTTTATGCTGGGCACATTGAAGTATGTGAGACTTAGCAAATGCTCACAAAGCCAATTCAAACACTCGTTTTTTACCTTAAGGTACACATTTCCTTAGGCAGCTTAAAATGCCATGGTGACTGCTGTTTGTTATAACGCAGGCAAAGGCACTCTTGAGGCTCTTTCCACCAGTTAAGAAAAGATCTTTTGTAATCAGAGGGATCATTTCTCTGGTACAAGTCCATCGAATGGCTCATATACAAGTAATATTAAAACCCAGCAAAAGAGGAGAGGAAAACAAAACTGCAAAATTGAACGTAGAGACCTCGGAGGGGCAAGTGCCTTTCTGTACCCTCTGTATGCGCTTGTACTCTCCTTCTCAAATCATCCTTCAGCAAGAGCAGGAATGTCTTGCAGGAGTTGCCCTGAGCAGCAGACTCAATGTTAGTGCTATTGCTGGGCTCCTGCCTCCAAAACTTTTACTCACTTGTGTTAATTCACCAAGAGAATGAAGAGTTTGTACAATTATCCCAAACCCTGTCCTGCTCAGGATTGACTGGAAATAGCTGGGATCTCCTGATAGGGGCTTTTGTTGTGGGTTCTTTTTATAACACTTTTTTATAACAATCTTTAACCATGTGCATCTGCAACAGCCTTTCTGTGGGAGGGCAATGCTCTGCGGCACTCTCCCTACACCCAGTAATGGACATGGCTTTGGGTCTGACCATACAACAGCAATGACACTGCAGAGTTGGTGCCATTGCAGTGGAGAGGAAGATTGAATGTCTGTTGACATACTGTTACCCAAAAAGGGCAATGGAAATCTGTTGATTAGTAAGAATGATGCAGATGTGGTGTTTTGCCAAGTGAAGGTGTTTGGGCTGTTTGCAAGAGCTGTTTCTGCAGAATAAGAAAGTGCAAGGCTGCCTCACTGTAATAAAGCACATTTTAGGTAATGGTTTTGTATAATCAAAAAGAACTCTGTCTGAATGCACAAAGTAGGTAAAGAAGCTCTCAGAAAATCTCCTTAGACAATACAAGGGTTAAAATATATGGAGGCACCTTGTATGGGGCTTGGGTTCTTGGACACCAAGCTAAAGTGCTTTGAGTAGTCTGTGCTGAAGTTACCAGAGCAAATAACTTCAGGCTTCAGGAGTAAAGAATATGAACAGTGTGGGCTTTTTTATTTCCCCATAAATTTTTTTTTTAATAAAATGAGTGAGATTTGTCAGAGGTGGCCATAGAAAATCTACTAAGCATTAACTGCTTCTAATTACTTTAAAAATTATATGGGAGTGCACAGCCTTGGTAAATCCTCTCCCAAACACAAGCTGGAACTCACACTTGTAATAAGCAAGGTTGGATTTAAATTATGAACATCTCATTTTTTCCCATATGTCCTTCCCACAAAGGTAAGAGCTCCAAACTGCTAATTGCACTCCCTCAAAATAGTTCCCAGTATTTCCTATAAAGCAGGCTCTTACCTCTCTGATAGTGCTGAGGTTTTTTAAAATGTCATGCCATTTGTCTCCTTGGCTACCTGACCATACTCACCTCCCAGTACCCTAGGGAAATTATACTTTACACTTCTTTGGAAAAATATCATTATACTTTCACTAGAAACTGTGCGCAGAGGTCAGTTGGCATCTCAGCAAGGATGAGGCACCTCTGATGACAATGATACATCAGCAGGATGGAAAAGTGTGTAAAGCCAGGGCCTTGCTCTGCCTGGACCCCTGAAGATCTGATCACTCCCTGGCTATGTACAAGCTGTGCCTGACCTAGGGGCTGACCCAGATCTGAAAAGAAATGCTATTTGCTGTGTTTTCGTTTCCAGCTGATACAGGATTTAACTTCTCCTGGCTCTTTATGTGGGGAATAGAAGTACAGTGTTTAAAACTCAGGCCAGGTCTGTACTAAGTCAAGGCTAGGAGTGAGGGCTGGAGCTCATCCCGAACAACAGACATCATCAGAGACTCAGCCTCTTGTGGTGAGGTACCAACTGACCCTTTCTGTCTATGGATAGAAATTTCAGGAAGAGGGTGATGGGAAACAAGGCCAGGTCTAAAGCCTTATTTCAAGCCTGCCCACTTTTGTTACTACTAATTTGCATTTAAAACTTAATTATGATTATTTGAAAGCAAGGCAGCTTCTCACCATTTGTGCTGCGTATTAACTTCTTATATCACTTAGGCTTAAAACATATTGGGCAGAAGCACTCCCTACAGACAGTATCCTGATATGTTCCTAGTTAAAATGAAAGTGGTTCATAGGCTTTCAACTGGCTCTTGCCACAGAGGGGCAATTTTGGTCCAGAGTTATGATGGACAGTTTCACTTACTGTTAACACCTGCTGCTTCAGAGGTGTTTGCACATCCCTGAAGCTGGGGATGCAGGGACAAGCAGGGACAGGACAAAGTCTGTGTCACTTAAAAATAAAGAACCCTCATTAGTGCTTTTTCCTTCCTCCCAATTTCTTCTCTCCAAGCCCAACCATGACTTTGAATCCCACGTTTAAGGGGTGCATTTCCCTTCAGCCATACTTCTGAAGTGCTGCTATTTCTTCTTGCTCCCTGAGAGGAGAACAGGCTCCAGCAACAGCTGCTTTGGGAATTGGCCCCACTTTTGGCATGTGGGCAGCTGTCAAAGCACCCAGAGACATGAAGAGGCCAGATGCAGGAAGTTTTCTATTTACCCTAGTGGGACTGAAAATATGTTTAGTAAATTGGCAAAATACACTGAGAACAGAACTCAGCATAGTGGAAAATACAGGAGTTGGCAGAGGCATTCATGGCATTAAAAGTATATATGCAAAGATGCCAAGCATTATATTTACATAACTAGCAGGCAGTGGAACATTTCCATCCTGATAGATGGTCACAAAGGCCTTGCTCTCCAAGGGAAAGATGTCCTCAGAATCCTGCCATCAGCTGCCAAGTGCTCTCATCAATGTCCAACAGGTCAGGCAGGATGCCCCATGGCCAGGGCAGATAGCAGGCCAGCAGCTACCTCCTGGTGACAGAAAAAAAAAAAGTGGCCCTCCAGGTTCATGGTGAAAGAGGCAGAAATGACTGAAGAAGCAAGTGCTCTGTCCCTTTCGTGTGGATATCAGATCCAGTCTCTCATCCAGTGCCAACCCCATCAAACAAGAATTGAGGAATTTGGCTTTATCCCTGCTCTGTCACCAGGACAAATCTGCATAAATGTTTTGTCTCTCTTCCACTTCTCCTTATTTACACTGACTGAGCTCATACCATTTACTCACTCTTATTGTGGTGACCACCATGTCCTAGGCAAGGACCACAGATACAATATGCGCTGCCATACTGTTGAACACACCTAGTCAGCAGAGAAAGAGGGAGCTGGCAAGCCACAACCAGCACTGCCTGACCTCAGCCTGATGCAAAGCAGAGATGTGGGACCATGCAAATCCTGACATCTGGCTGTGGGCAGCAGGTTACACCTCTCCCTTACAAGGGGCTGCTTGAAAGCTCTCCTGATATGTCCCCATTAAGCACCCCACTGACAGCAGGCTGTCAGGTTGGTGCTGCACAAGACCAGCCCTGGATCCTGCTGACTCTGAGCAGCTCCCAATAACTCCCACTTTCCTTATAATGTGATTTTTCCTTCTTTTGGTTCCTCCAGGATCAGACTCCTTGTGGGCAGAGTTCTGCAGGTGCCTGTGGCTCCTCACTGCCCAATTCGCATTGACTCAGTAGAATATAACAGGGTGCAGGGACAAGGGCAGGAGAGCATGGACAGGGCATTTCCCATAACTTGTAGTGTTTTCCCTAAAAGCATCTTTCCTGCAGATAGTACAGTCTGGTGCAGGGCAGCCTGTTGCAACCTGACCCTCACAAGCACCATTTTGCTTGCAGGACGGTGTTCTAGTGCGTCACAGCTACCAAGAGATACTGAAGAGTATTTAAATCTTTATGTAAATCTTGGCTTCCAGTGAGCAAAAATGCTCCCCTTCCTACAGTGCAATTACTGAAGAAACATTGGGTTTGGTTCAGTGTTTATGAATTTTTTTCTATGTTCCTGTCAAATAAACCGTTACCAGGAGAAAATCTGTCACTGGTGTATGAACACATCCTGGTTTCATCCTGAAGGGCAACTGGTATCTTGTGGGTTTGGTGGTAGCGAAGGCCTGGGAGAAGGGAGCTAGGCAGCCCGGAGGAAATGGCCACAGGCCAGGAGCAGCTCCACTCATGGCCTCCAGGAGATGCACACCAGCAGCAATGGGTGAGGAGGGGATAGCCACCTCTGTCAGAGACTGCTCCACTGAGATGCTGCTGCAGTAGCAGTGGTGGAGCAGTGACCATCCTGGAAGACAATCATATTGAAAACTTTAGTGTTACCAGCAGAAAGCCCTGAATTTGAGTATTCAAGATGAGGCAATGTGGGCTCCACTTTGGCTGCACTGATACCCAGGCCAGGAGAAATAAGAGGCAGACAGAGATGCTTTACTGTGTGTGACTAACCAAAAACTCACCAGAGAGCAGGAGCTTGCTTCGCAGCAGCCCTGCTGTGGCATAGATCACAACCAGTGACATAAGTACCTGTGAGAAGGGCACAGCTGTTGACCAGGGAAGCGACACGTGCAGCAAACTACCAGCCCCGGCTCTAGCTAGAGTACCATTTTGAATATTCACCTTCATGGTCATGCACTGAGTGTTGTCCATCACACCTGTGCCTCTGAAAGTGCCACACAGGCAAAAAGGTCTCTGGTGGATACTCTGCCTGTCCTGCTGGAGCCTTCCAGCTGTTGGCAGCTGCCTGGCTTTGTCCAGGGGCTGAAGCAGTTAACTACAAAAATAGCTGAAATGATAAACTAGGTGGCCTATATATGCCAAGAAACATTCACAACTGCTCTTTGATGTTAAATTTAATCTGTAGTATGCTGTGCAAGTACAGTTGGCTGTGCATCTCATATAAATTAATTACAAAGACCTCGTCACACATGCAGAGAACAGCGGGCAGCACTATAAACGCTGCATGCAGTCATTTAAGATCGTAGGGGGAAATCCTGCTGTGAGGCTCTGCCAAAGTAATTTGCATGCCCCCTCTTTGCAAGAACACCCTGGGGGATCCCAACTGGGGATTCCAGCTTCTCTGACTGGTGAGCTGTGGTTAGAGGACATGGGTTTCTCCCTCCATCCTTGTCAACCCCAGCAAGAGGCACAGAGCCCCTCCCTCAGTCACGAGCACCCCAAGATGATTCAGAGATGAGACATGCTCTTGGTTTGGATGCTGGGGATACACTTGCTCATGAACAAAAAGATGAAAACTAGTATATCTGGGAGCTGTTCCAGGAAGAGGCCATCCAGAATTGCAGGGAGGCTGTAATGGGGTTACTCATTGGAGAGTGGATCATCAGGTCCTGGGCTGGTGCATGCTGCATGCACTTTGGGCAAAGTACCCTGGGAAAATGAGAGACATCTTAAGATCCTGTGCGTGATGGTAGCACTTGATTCAGTTTTCTTGGGACATTGTTCTCAGCCTCGTACCAATCTATGAAGTCTTTACCTTGCATATTAAAAAGTAAATTGCCACTTAGAAGTTGATGGGCTTTGGGGACATTTGAGCTGTACCATGCATATGTACTGGGGACATGCCAGCCCCAAAACCTGGCTTATGAGGGGCCTTGGTGGCACCTTGCCTGCCTGCTTTACAAAAAGAGACAGGAAGCATCCCTTTCAGAATGGAAAAGTCACCTACTCTCTTTCTCCCCTTTTCTCCCACCCTTCTGACCTGAGACTTTGGCAGAGGAAATAAATTAACACAAAGGAGAAGCATCTCACAATCTTTCAGAAATTAAGCCAATGAAATCTTGGCCCACAGCATTAGAAAAAAACAAAGGAAGAAACAACCAAAAGCAAGGAGTTAGAAGGGAAAAGCCCATGCAGCCTTATATTTTTTGGCAAAAAGCACTGCAGTGCCTATCACATCAGGCATTGATCACCTACCTGTCTTTCTCACTGTATTTTGTAATCATCACCTAAATTGGCTTACCTTAACATAGAAAAGGAAGTGGGATATCTATATATCAAGAGAACAGGTCACTGGCAGGCACAGGGCACCAGTGCAGGGAGCACTAGGACTGGCATAGGGTGCAGCTCAGGCACATGACTACTGGCAGCCCAGCAGCCCCTTCCTACCACTGCAGTTTGAAAACATCTTCACTGAGCTGGCACCTGAGCCTCCCTGCCATCCAGAAACCCTCAGCAGCAAATGGCTCAGAGGTGGCTGGGGGCACTGGGGCAGGGAGAGAAGCTCCTTATTCCTGGTTTCCCTTGTGTGGCAGCATGGCCACTCTGCAGTGGGAGAATACAGTGGCTGCAACTGGAGTGCTCAGCACAGCTGCCCTTGGAAATAAGGACTCCAAACTAGGTTTGTTCATTAATTTTCCAGCTCAAAGCAAAGATGACAGGGTTGGGAGGGAGCTCTATATGTTTCTCATTTGCTTCTATATCTTCTATTGTTGCAGCCTCTCAGCATCATTCACAGCCTCCCAGATGGGCAAGATCATTACCAGATGACAGCATGGTGCTTGGGTTTAGGAGAAATCCCACTTTGACCCATTATTTCTGACACTTTCACAACACTGCTTTCCACCTTTCCCAGTGCTCTGTTTCTCCTATTTTTTGGTTGGGACACTGCCTCACTAGGGCACGAGGCAGGTTCCTCTCAGGTACCACTGGACAAGATGTTTGCCTGTATCACCTGCCTCTGTACCTACAAAACAAAGCATAGGTAGCCCTTTTCCTGTGGGCAGCTCTCCATCAGCTTTGCTTTCCCCAAGGAAATGCCACCTCAGACACCAAAGACATCAGAGGGCCTGCAGTAGCCTCCCCTGAGTCTGTCTCACATCCCTCCCTGCTGTCGTTTCCTGTTGGGGAGAGAGGATGACATGCCTTCTCTCCTGTTTTCCACCCACAATCCCGGGGTTAAAGCCACTGTGATTTCCAGCTGTGGGTGAGGAGACAGCGGGTGAGGAGCCAGGCCAGTAGCAGCAAGAGAGAGATCCAGAAATCACTGCAGAGCCCTGGAAATGTGGGAAACAGCAGGGGCATCCCCCACAACATAGCCCAATGCCCATCCTGCTCACCATCACAAGGAAGCAGAACCGCAGCACAAGGTACAGTCATGGACCATTTACAAGTTACAGTAGTGTGGAAATCTAATTCCAGGTATAATCACTGTGCTGCTGTCACTGATGCAGCACCTGGGATTGCCAGCAGGCAGCAAACCCTGCTGAGGTGGTATCTGCTGACTCTTAACATTGCCACATTTTGACAGTCAACTCAACTCCCTCCATTCAAGATTCACACTTCTCTGATACCCTACACATGGTATATTGGTTTTTCTTGCAGGGATCACATTGCTTTGTGTTTGCTGAGCACCAAAGAGGGTTTAGGAAGCAAGTCACCCAGGATGGGAGGCTTCAGACAAATACAGAATGTTAATCCTGGAGGTGACTCTGTGGTGTCTCATTTATTAATAGGAGATGCAAAATACATATGCTCTCAGAGCAGCTCACTGTGAAAACTGAATGTAGGACCTTTAGATACAGAAGCCACAAAGCTGCTGCTCCTGGGTTTAAAGAAGAGACTTGCCTGCTGCCTAAAAAAAAAAGATGTCCATGCGGAAGAAAATGTGGAGAAACTTCATGGTGCAAGAGCTTCAAATTATACCCTGTTCAACACAACCAACTGCTCCTCATATACTGTGTCCTGGGTGCATCAGGCAAAGCATCACAAGCTGATCAAGGGAAGTGATTGTCCCACTCTACTCTGCACTGGTGCAGCCTTACTTGGAATATTGTGTGCAGTTTTGGTCACAGCAATATAAGAAAGATATTAAGCTATCTGAGAGTGTCCAAAGGAGGGCAATGAAGATGGTGAAGTGACTGAAGGGGAAGGCAATATGAGGAACGGTTGAGGTTGCTTGGTCTGTTCAGCTGGGGTCACAGCCGGTGGACAGCAAGGGACAGATGGCCAGAGTTGTAAGAGGTGCTAATAAAATAACAGTCTCATCTACAGAGTATTGATTATTTTGGCTGTTTCACAGTTGCAGGCAGCTGCCTGCTGTATGCCAGGTTGCTGTTTCCCTTCTCCAGGCTGAGAAGGATGTGTTGTCCTCCCCAAGCCCCTTCCAGAAAACAATTTGATCCTTCCACCTGATGCTTTGCTAACGTAACTAAATAAAGCAGCTCTGCACCCACTGGGTGATGTGTAGGCAAAGGGCTTGTTTGATGATGGCTGCAGTCTCCAACCCCTTGTGAAGGAACCACCTTCATCTGCTGGAGACCAGGAGGGGACATCTGAGGAAGCAGCACATCTCACTGCCAGCTCTGGCCCCTCATGGCAGCCTGCTCTCTCTCTATTGCCTCTCAGTACGTTGTTCCTGGTTTCTCACATACAGGAGGTAACCACTCATACCCCTCATGGGTATTACCAGACTTGGGTCTCTGTGAGAAGATGACAGAAGAGGTCAGGGAAGAGAAGGAGGCAGTTCCACCCACTGGCTTTACCTGTCCTTTCTATGTTTCCAGCTGACCTGGGAGAGAAATGATGACTCAGCATTCCCTGGGATAAAAACCAAATCCTCCTTGTCAGCATCGTGGCGGCTTGCTCCACACACAGTCTAGTAGAACTGAGTTCTGCGCTCTAGCCTCCTGCCTTTCATCTTCTCAGCATGTATTTTAATGTATTCAACACTGCATATAACAAATCCTACTGATGTATCTGCCTTAGCACATTTCAGAGGCATCATGTTTAACAGTGTCCTATTTGGAGATCAGAAAGCAGGTTGCTGTTTCTCCAGCCCAGGACTGCAAAAACAAGGGCTCTGCTGTGCCTTTGATTGACACAAAAGGCTTTCTCCCTCACAAGGGAAAAGGCTGCTAGACCCTTCTCCTTTGCAAATGCTCCTCTGCCAGATATTCATGAGCACTGCTTGGGAGAGACATTGGACCAACCTCTCCTTTCCCTGCTGCTGCTTGGAGACCGCTGAGCCCTCAACCCTCTGTGTTGACTCTCTGTGAGTCACTCTCTTTCCACGGACTCTCATCATGTGCAGGACATTCCTAGGGACAGTTCACAAATTTTTTGTTTCTTTTTTCCCTTTCATCCAAGCATCAGGTTGCAAGTGCAACCCTTTCCCTGCTCCCCTCCTCCCTGCTCTGGTTTGCAACACCTCCATCCTGGTCTTCCCCCATGCTCACAGTTTGGAGTTTGCTTTCCATCCTTCCTTCTCTCCCACCTGATTAAGTGTCCCAGCTGAAGCTCCTGTAGCACAATGAGCTGGTGACTCTGAGCCACTTGATTTTCTCAGCCCTGCAGTACAACACAGCATGTCAACGTCAGCCCCAAGCCGCTGGTGCCTGCTAGAGATGCTCAGTGAAGGTTTGATTGTGCAGGTACTAAAGCTGCTGTGAAGGAAACTAAAGACTGTTTGGATCCATGTAATGTTGCAGCACGGCGCAGGTGAAAGCCTCCCCCAGACTGGCTGCTGCCTTTTGTGCATCTTCTCACAAGTGCCTCTTGCTGCAGAAAGCTGCTGATCCCTCCTGTGAGCTGTGTTGCACCCCACGCCTGCCTGCAAGGAGTCTCAGGAGAGATCTGCTTGCGCCTATCCATCTGCCTGTTGCTGGGGGAGCCAGAAAAAAACGCACAAGTAATCTCGAGGTTACTTATCAAATGCGGTTGCAGAGACCAGTATTAATGCTGTGATGATCTGCTCTAATGATACAGCATCAAAGGGAGAGGGGCAGAGCTGAGACAACGTCCTGTGGCAGTTGTTCTGCCATTGAAACTCAGCAGGAGGACAAGGGCTTGACCCAGGCTTCTGAATGAAAAAAAGGTGGGTGGGTGGGAGATCAGCGTAGTCATAAACAAAGCAGCTACTATAGAAGGCCTCCAGCTCTCACTTATGAATTCAAAGCTTAGGGTAGTATTTTCAAAAGCACATTTATAATGTGTCAGAAATAACCCCAGAGTTCCTTGTGACATGAGATGACACAAATGTTTGAATGATAAACCTCGAAAACAAACGTTTACTACTTCTGAAACTCTTACCCTGATGCAGCAGCCTGAGAGCTATCCTTGGAAAACTGCTCATTACTTCTTTGAAACAATTTTAAGAGATCTCTTTGAATACAAATTTCTCTTTAAAAAAAGCAGCATGACATATTTTGACTTTCCTTGTTTGACAATATCATAGTTATTTCATCTCAATAATGTAAAACATCATTGTTTCGGCTTTGCCTGCTCAATTTGCTCTGTGTGCTTTTGTATTTCATTATCATATTTCAATGCCACAAAGCCCAGATGGAGTACATATATTTCATCTCTTGTACTTGTTCTGGCACAAGAACACTAAAATTTTTAACTTTTATCATGGCAAAAATTTTTACTAGCTCCAAGGCAGGACTGAATTTGTTTTGGAACTTGAATTTAAAAAGAAAACTAAAATTTAATATTCAGCTTTTTTCTCCCCTGTTACGCAGCAAAACCAGACATTGAAATGTCAGATATTTCTTCTGAAGAAATATTCTGTTTCCCAAAGATCTATTACTTGGCCTCTGTGAAATGAGACATTTCTGCCCAGTTCCCAATGGATGAGCCTTCAGTTTCTCAAAGGACACCCTTTGTGGAAGTATTTTCAATGACCTCATCACACTGCACGTCTCAGGATGTGGCTCCCCATTAGGGTTTGTCCACGGGGTTAAATTGAGTTCAAAGGTTCCCACCAGATCCCGCCTCTCTGTACTTCTCTTTCCCTCATGCATCTTCCTCTATACCTTCAAACTGGATCAGTGACACGAGCTGCGTCAAGTAAACACATCAGAAACCTCCCTTGGAAAACCAAGGAGCTTCATCAGGACAGGTACAGGGCTGCCGCTAGCTCCACAGCTTCTTGTGCTAATTGTTCCTGATGCTTGCTGTTTACCTTGCTGTCATTCTCTTTTACTACAATCTCGTCTGGTCTAAGCCAACTGCAACATCAAAATGTCGGCACGCCCGATCTAATCTCCGAGCATCCCTCCAGAGACCTGGTGATGTGAGAGACTCGCTACTCCAAGACATGCTCTGGCAAGTCTGGTGGTGATCGCTGGCCCTGCAGCTCTCCGTCCAGGCTGAGAGCCAGGCTCTTCCCCGGCACCAACTCACTTGGAAAAAATATGCGTGTTCGCCTGCGTCCACATTTATTCCCTTTTACCTTTCATAGGGAATTGTAAAGCAGTCCTCGAAACCACGCGCCCGTAACCAGCACGATGGAGGCCCCATTTGTATGGCAGAGGAGGAATGGGACAGGAGCCTTTTGTTACTCCCAGCTGTGGGCTTATTTCCATGGGTGCCCCCGCCCCTCCTTCCCTTCCAGGAACCCGGCCCCTGGACGCTGGCCTTTGTTCCCACGCGCCGAGCCGCGGTCACACGTGGCCCGTGCGCAGCCCACGCGTAACCTGCACATAAGAGACACGGAGCCCCGGCGTAGCCCGCAGGTAACCCACGCACCGCCCTGCCCGGGCAGGCGGCCACTGTGTCGCCACGCAGCCAGCCCGCGGTCGGCGGAGCCGAGGCCGCCCCGTCGGGCGGTGGCGGCCGGTCCCGCCCGCCGTGGGCCGGCGCGGGCGGGGCGGGCGGGCGCGGTAAAGGCGGCGCCGCGCGGGGCCGGGCTCAGTCTGGCTGCCTGCGGGCTGCGGGCGCCGCCGGCCGCCCCCGGCCTGTTCTGCCTATGGGGCAGCCGCGCCGAGCCCTCGGGACCGCCCCGCGTCGCCGCCGGGACCTGCGCTAGGGCGGTGAGTGCGCGTCCCTCCGCGCCGCTAGCTTTTCCCGGGAACCGGGGGCGCGGACCCCGCTCCGGCTATGCGCCCCGCGGGAGCCGCTACTGGTCCCCGATCCGGGGCGTACCCTCGGAGTCAGCGCGCACGGGGGAGGGATGGAATGAGCTGACGGACGGATGGACAGGCGGACAGGGGCGGCAGGAGAGGGATCAACCCTTGTGCTGGCTGCGCATGGCTGCGATGGGGCAGTCTACGTCCTGGCCGTGCCTAGTCCGGAGAGATGGGTGGAGGTAGTGGAGCGCTGCATCTTGGTAGGAGAGTGGCAGGTTACCCCGAGACTCTGAGGGGACAGTAGCCGTGCCGTCCGGCGAGGTGAGGCGCAGGCAATCACTTGGCTTTGCGGCGAGGGCTTTCTCCTGGCTGTCACTCGACTCTAAAGGGTCCGATGTCGCTTTTTCCCTGAAAGTGCCTCATCCTTTTATACATGCTCGCGAAGAGTCACAGGAGGGCCACGGTCCCAAAAGGAGTATCTCAGGTACCTGAAAGGGAAGGCTGTGTCCTGACTACTGCACAGGCTAGGAGGTCCGCCTCATTGGCTGAGCAGTGCCTCGGGTTGGGATGAGGGAGCTGGCACAACTGTACTCCCATGGGATGCAGCCCTGTAGGTGTGCTGGGAGCCCTGGCTTCAAGGAGGACTTGGCCATAGTATACGGGGTGGTACTTGGGCTGGGGTTGGACGGAGAGGGGCAGGGTGAGAGCTGCGATGAACAGACACCCTGCCGTCACAGAGGGGAAGGTGAGATAAGCCTGCTCTCAGCAGGCTCTGTGTCCCTGCCCGAGCCTGCATATTCCAGTGTGCTGAGATGCCTGCCCTGCCACTTGCAGGGTCTAGCTGTCCCACCTGAGCAGGTGCACCGCTCTGTCTAGAGCAGCAGCAGCTCTTCGGCTTTCCAGTTGAGTACAGCTTCAACTGAGCAGACCAGGCTGAGCAAGAAGCAGCACCTTATTCAGTGCCTGCTCCTTGCCCTTCATCAGTGCCGCTTGGAGTTAGAGTCCTTACTGGACCAATATCCCCATCTCTCTTGCAGCTGTTGGAGAGTCTGGGCCAGCAAAGCCAGGGCTGCAAATGATTAAATGGGTACCATTTAATCTGTCTGTGAAGACTGGGGGTTATAAATGCCAGCAGCAACCAAAGCCTTGTTGACATTAGGGCTACCACCAGCACAGCTGAGCCATGAGAAACTACAGAGCATGCAAGAGTACTGGCTCTTCTGGATTTGACGTAAATAACTTGTTCAGTAACTATATCTACACTATAGTGGAGTCTGCTGAGTAATGACATTCAGGGCCAGTGGATGAGAAAGGTGATTTTTTTAAGCAAATAAATAGCAGTTGTGCTTCAAACAGAGAAATTGCCCCGGGCAGGAAGTTTTCTTAGAAAGGTTTTTCCAAAAACCAAAAATAAGCAAGGTCTCAAGACTCAGCATGAAGGCGCCTCAACTAACCCTGTCTCAGCTAGGTTGCATAAATATACATGCATGCACAGTGGTGTGCGAGGGACACCATGAACCTGTGGTGTCCTGGTGCTCGCAGCAGAGAAGGGCTGGATACTGATGACAGCTGGGAAAAGTATGACTTGGTTGCTTTTTACAATGTGTCTGTGTGTTCTTGTTCTTTGACTGCAGTGCAGAGCAAGGCCAAGGGAGCTCTTCTCTGGACAGGTGGTTGTCCCGACCAGAAGGCTGAGAAGGTGAAGTCTGCCATATACTCTTCAGAAAAGTTGACCTTTTCTGCTTGTGGGCCTACAGTGAAGTTTTATTGTAGAGATATGAGCACAGAGCACCTCCAGAGAGGTACATCAAGGCAAGGCTTGAGGTGGCCATTGATCTGTGGGAGAGTAAACCACAGAGATGCCCTACCCTGAGGTTTTCTGTCCATTTGGAGCTGCTTGGAGGCTGGGGCCTGATCCAAAGGGAAATGTTTTTCTATTGTTCTCAATGAGCATCAAGTGCTGAAGCATGCAGAATGCCTGGAGTACATCTGCAGCTGGTGTTCACTTGTCCTGCAGCTCTCTGAAGGTCAACATGTTAAATAGTAGGGGCTGGGAGGGATGGTACCACATGCTGGTTGCAAGCATCAGTTTGAGCTGTTTGGATCATGAAATGCCCTTTGCTATGTGTGTATTTGGTCCTGATCCAATAGGTACCCAAATTTCTAATGGGAACTGCTAAATGCTCTTGGAACACAAAGAATATCTCCCTCTGACGCAGGCAGGATGGACTGCCTTCCCAGCAGGCTGCCCAAGGGGCTGCATGTTGACCTGGGTGGAGCTGGAGGCTCATCTGTGCATGAAGGGGGGGTGTCTGTCATCTTAGTGCTCTGTTTTTGGTTTCAAGTTTTCCCTTGGCAGAGGAAAAAAGCACACGTGAACCAGAAAGATGTTGAGATTGTTTATGTTCTGCTTCTGGCCTAGTGCCAGAGAGAACAGCTTGGTGACCTTGGCACTATTGGGACATTATTTATAGAAAGTAGATCTTCTGGGTTTTGTATTTTTGATGTAGGAATGTGAAAACAAGTCTCATCAGGAAAAGACCCAATGCTGGCCCCCAAATATATTGAGACCTTTTCCAGACCAGGAAAAACAACACTTAAGAGGTTGACCAGGTGTTCCCAGTTCACATTGCTTTCTGCCTTCCTTGGAAAATACGGGTTTGGTTTTGCTCTGGAGATCGCGGGTTAGCATGAGTTCACTCCATGTTTAAAGAGTTCTTGCTCAAGATGCTAAAAGATTTTTGCAAAGAAATCTGGCTATAACCAAAGACACTTTTGATGGTTTAGACATGAAGGGAAATGATAATTTAATCTCTGGCCATGGGTTTCTTCTGTTTGTGAGCTTTGTCATCTGCAAGGCTTAATGCGTCTCAGTGTGTTTCAGTGTCCCTATGGGGTGCTGATCAGTGCTACTGCCCATGAATGACAGATTGAGAGGATGAGGCTTGGAGATGCTCAGGGTCTTACAGGATGGTCTTAGCACACAGTGCTGGTGCCACAGCCCTGTCTCCCAGCAGCAAACTTTCCTTCTGGGTTTCACGATGTGCTCAAGTCTCTTATCCTGATTCTGTACAGTTGGGTGTGTGTTTCAGTTAGCTAAATCTGTGTGTGTCTTTCTATGCCTCTGTTTGCAAAATAGCGACTTACTGAACATCTTTGTGCTTTGGTTTTGACGGGGAAATCCTTGCCCAGGCTTCATCTCACTCATCTATACCGGACCTTGGTTTGACCCTTAGCCAGCTCATTTTACAGGGCAAAGTCAAGGACCCAGAGTCTGTAAGAAAGCTCTAGTACAGATTTATACTGACTGCTGCTGTGGTTGTGGGGAGGGGAGATGTGTCACCAAAACAGGGAAATGATCGAAACAATTGTAGCTGGGTTTAGTCCTAAAGGTGAGCACTTTCTGCCGATGTTGATGGTCGGAAACTGTATACTCACTTTCTGAACCTAGGCGGCCAAACTCAGAAGCCTGAGCAGAGGTACTAATAGCTGGCTCCATTGCTGCAGTTTCTTACAAATTTTTGTTAGGGATTTGAATTAACATAATTTAAGTCAAAAGCACCCATGAGAGCACAGGGAGAAAAGCAGTCAAAAATAAATCGGTAGTTCTACAGTCCAGTCTCCTGGGGAGTGGTATTAGTAGTACGAGTTGATGTAGCAGGCGTCAGACAATAGCGGCCACTGCCAACCTAATTATTTATTTGTTTGAAGAGATTCTGTGTTTTAGAGGGAGATTAGTGTGTAGTCCCCTTTTCAGCTGTCTGCCGCTGCAAACCAGAGAGGAAATTCCTCCTTTTCTTATTAAAATCAGGCAGCAGCACTTCAACTGCCCAGCGGGGCAGGTGCAAGCAGAGCAGCACACAAAGGCTTGCAGCCCTCATGTTTTTAGCTATATCCTGCTTGGGTTGAGAAAGTAAACAGTTTGGGGCTGTGTCAGCAGCCAAACAAGAGACCTACGGAGAACAAACCCACAAGTCTTCAGGAAACTCCCTGGGTGACTCAGACGGTGTTTTTGTCTGAGTACGAGGTTCATTCAGTAACCCATGATGGCAGCAGAAGCACTTTGTTGGTGCCACCTTATGAGTGAAACACAAGCCTCTGGTGTTGGACCTGAGAAACTCTTCCAGCCGACAGAGGTTAGTCCAGGAATCCAATTGCTGAGCCCTAAAATCACTCCAGCCCTTGTTGGGCACTGCAGTTTGTTTCTGGGCGTACAGCTACAGCCGCTGTAGACGGAGATGGCTGTGACAAAGAGCGGGCAGTTTCCTGAGATCAGCCATGCTTTCTAACCTTCCAGATGGCCAAGAAGGTGTCTAATTCAGCCTTCCTGGCTGTCTGGCCCTGCCTTGCTATGCGTGACATGCAGCCAGCTAGGCAGCGGTCTCACTGGTTCCCTGGACAGTGTTGCTGCAAAGCTGTGAGAGATACATAAGAAATGGCTTGAGCACAGCTTGGGTGCAGACACTGCCACGTTGTACAGAGCCCTCAGGAAGGACTGTGTCATGGAAATGGGGAGCTGTATTACCAGTCTTAACAGGAGCTCCAGGAAGCAGGCTGTTTTCTGAAGAAACAAGGTAACTTAAAGGTCCATGGTTTTAGGTGCCTCTAAGTCTTTTTGTTGGACATTTAATTTTAGCTGTCTGGCATGCCATTCATGTTAAGTGTTTGGTGTATTCCTGGTAGGTAGAAATGTGAGCTGCCTCCTTGCAGAGAGGAGAGAAAAATTCAAAAACCACAATACTGAGTCCAGGAGAGCTAGGTGGTATTGGCTTTTCACCAACCTTTTCTTGCTGGCCTAGGAAAAAGAAAACCTAAATATTGCTCCACAGAAAGTGGCAATCTGCTGGGAGTCAAGGGTTACACTGAACAGGACTGAAGAATTTAGATTATCTGTCTGCGCATTCCCGGGTTGTTTTCATGGTACCTGAGAGTAAAATTTAGTGTCTTTAATATCAGCATTGCTGGTGTAGTCTCTGTAAGTGCTAGTCACAGATCTGGCATGCTTCTGAACAGAAGGCACCTATAGTGCATTCTTCCACCCTCCTGCTCTATTGTCCTACCCAGTGCACCTCTTTGCTCCTTGGCTGGCAAAACCCAGCTGCTGTACATCAATAGTTCAGCCAGTTGTTTCCATGAACTCTGTCGTCCACTGTTTATGGACAATTAGGATGCATTGAGGGTTGACGGATGGAGGAATAATAAAGCAGATGAGCTTATCCCCTCTAGCCAATTTATTCCCTTCATCACATCACCATGCAAACTGAGTTCCTGTTGGTGTTTGCAAAGAGCATGGGGGAGAAGGGTCCAGCCTGCAACTCCCACAGCCACTACTACATGGGAATGACATTACAGGTAAGGTAATGGGGATACTCCTATGTCATGAGCTTTTCTAAACAAGAGATTGTGCTACACACTTGCTGACAGAGACATATATATACACACATAGCAATAGCAAAGCATCATGTCTGCATATACAGACAATGCTGATGAATGATCCTGGTATTACTGGAACTTGTATCCAAGTGTCTGAGACTTAAAGTTATGGAAAGAAGGGAAGGTCCTTAAACAACCCTTGGTATTAGAGATGAGACGTCTGGCAACACTGCATTTTCCATGGGGTCTTGAGACCTTGATTTGTCAATTTGTCAGCATTGGTGCTGATAACACTTGGCTTTTTGAATGTTCCTGTTACCCCCTGGTCCCTGGGTAGAGGAGTGAAACAAGACAGGGAGAAGGACTAGTTAGTACTATCTTTACCCTTTCTTTCCTAAAACTTCTTTTGCATGTGCCAGGCAAGACAGGGAGAGAGGTTCTTGACTGTGGGACATCTCAGTTCTCCGATGTCTCCTGACACCAAGGTTATTTGTGCCACATCCTGGTGTCCATCCCCTTGCCTCCTCTCTGCTATAAAAAGAGAAATCTTGCTTTAGTTCCTCAGGCAAATGTGGGTCCTGTATGGCTGTGAGTAATAAGAGTTGCATAGGACATAGCATTTCCATACCCAGCAGAAGAGAAGGAACCCCTTTCCTTGCATGTGGTTGTCTAGTGTTTTTATAATCTTAAAGTGTGACTCAGTGCTGTGAGATGGGTAAAAGGGATAGTGTTTGCCTAGGATAAGGTAGGAAAAAGCTGACTGCAAAGATCAAGAATCTTGTCAATCTATATAAAAGCAATCAAAAACCTAGTCTCACTCCTCTAGGCTCCTGCCTAGAGGATGTGTGGTGTACAGAAAGAGGTAAACCATTACAGGAGATGATGCATCTTGTCCTACAATAGACACCTCTGGAGAGTGACTCACCCTGCCTCTTTCTCAGGGAGCCAAAAAGAGGGAGGTGAGGAGATGTACAGGTTCATGTTATAGTTCATGCTTTCAAACCCCACTCTTTCTTCCCATGAAATTCTTTTATTCTGGGCTGGGGGCAGACTGTCTCTGTGCATGATCCTCACAGTACACATACACTGGCCTTTTGTGGAAGCTGGAGAACCTGTCACGCATCAGAGACATTGTCTCTTTCGATCTCCTTTATATTAGTTCCTTTTTCTGATGAAAGCTTTCTAAAGGGTACTTGTGTGCTGAATAGCCATTGCTGATAATGCACATTATGAAATCCAAAAGAAAGGTTGAGATTAAATATCATGCACTTCACAGCCAGGGAATTCAAAGAGCCTTGTTGATTGACAGCTCATGCATAAACAAACATGTGCACATACACATACACTTGTGTGTGCTGAGTATTTTCCCCTGACTCAGCAGCACATAAAGCAGTCAGGTTGGTGTGAGTTTCTGGGGGGTGGGTGTGATATTTGTGAGGAAAGCCTGTGGGTTCTTCAGGACTGTCTGACTTAACCACACAAATGCAGTTGCTTCTTGGTACTGTGGTGGGCTTCCTTCTGCCTCCCTTCTCCGTGAAGGATGTTGAGCTGTGGCTGCTTTGATTTTACGCATTTGGGTTTAATCTGACCAGGAGAATGTTCCAAGAAAGGAGTGAAGTTCACTGCAAGGTATCGACAGTGCTTTCTCCCACCAGAGGGGAGTCAAGAGAGACAGAAAAAACTGGTGTCATGATAAGCTGGTTGTTACTCAGGCCAGGAAGGGCATTTCTGCCTCTGACACATGGTGTGTAACGAACCGAGTGCTGCATGGGAATCCGTAGAGCAGCACAAGGAGGTATCATGGGCAGGCACTTGGCGCCACTACAGTGCCTGGGCCACTGCCTTGAAATGTTTTACCTGCTGCGTGTGAACCATATGAACTACTTTCCATATACAACTGGGAAGACTGAGGTCTCAGAGGTTGAATGACCTGGTCTTGATGTCATGAAGGAGCAACAGCACTGTCAAACCTAATCTAATATTTTGGCTTTCAGGCTTCTTACTCAGTATGCTGTGCTGGAGTTCTGTTCCTAAAACCAGCTAGTTTCACTTCCAAGTGCTTCCTTGCAGGAGAAAGGAATACTTGTGGCTCCACCTCTTTTTGAGGGATGCTGCAGCTCTGAGGGACGCTGCAGGACGTGCTCCATAGACATGTCCCTATGCACCATGCACCGCCCAACTAGCGGCTTGCTAGGAGTTTCCTTTTTCACCACTGACCTGTAAATTAGTAGAGCCTGTGCTAGCTCTGGCAGCAGCTATTTAGAAGTTTTCTTCTTTTAAATCTGTCCTTCTAGTTCCTGTTTGCCCAACATGGGGAATTTTGCATGTAACATTTTTAGCAGCAACCTGTTGCTATAGAAACTGTTAAGATGTCAGAGGGAGATTTTTGCCACTTTGGGATAGGCTACCAAGTAGTTAAGTATGTGTTTTGTTGGGAGGACTTCTCTGTCATGTTTTTGCTAAGCAACTTTCTGAGCCTGTCTGCATTTCTGGGCTTATTTTTGTGTCTAAGGAGCCATGAAGCAGTGATAAACCCGGAGTTGTAATGGTATGTGAATGAGCAGGGCTTAATATTGGCAAATTGCTTAGGGAAGATAAAAGAATGCATTCCCAAGCTGCAGTAATGGGTCCAAGTGGAGTGTAGGGTGGTAGTCCAGGGTTGAGAGATGGCAGGTGGTATCAGTCTCAACCTCGAAGCAGGAGTCAGGGCTTTCAGTCACATCTTCCAGCAAGGAGTTTGGGACAAGCTGCTTCTCTTGCCCCTGAGACCAAAACATGGGTGAATGCCAGCATACTTGGCTGGTCTGGCAGTCTGAATTCTCTTTGCTAACCACTCAAGCAATCCTCACTGGGCAGTAGGTCCCAAAGTAAGTCCACAGAAATGAACCCCTATCTTTTATTTACATGTGCTTAATTTGCTTATCTATAACTTGTTATTATTTGTAAATTAAATATATGAATAATATGCTCTTGCAGGATGTGGATGTAAACATGTACTATGGGAAATACTTAATAACATAGGGTTGTTGACAAACTCAGCTGTTGACTGATAGTCACTTGGGCCATTTCATATCAGGCCTCATTTACAGGAGTTCTGTGTCACAGAAGCAGAGGTGTGAGTCCTGTGAGTGCCTATATGCCTGGAACTCAGGAAATAGCCTGGCTAGACCAAGAAGCAATCTCCCTACTTAATGCAAATTTATTCATCTGCCCTTTTTCTCCTCATTGTGTGTGTGCCTAGACTGCACATCTGGTCATATCATGACAGACTATGGAGATGAGAAACCCTTTGTTTTCTACATAAATGGAAGAAAATAATCTGCTGCTGCTGGTGTGGCGTGCAGGAGTTGTTCTTAGGCTGGGGCTGCAAAGTCACCCATGAAACAGGTTGGGAATCTGCTTTTTGGATGCTGAAGTGGCATAGACTGATTTCATCTTCCATTTCATGGTTCTAGTCATGTAGGTAGTGTATAAATCGCAGTAGTTGCATTGTGATGGGTAAGTTCCAGGACTGCAGATAGAGAACTAATGTTGCTGGAGGTGTGGATTGGTCTTCTTTGGGAAGAGACTCCGTCGAGATTGGCTTTGAAATCACTGTTTCAGTGACAGTATACAGAGATATTGTGCCTGTGTGTGGCTCAGAGGACCTAATCTTCCAATTTACTAGTTCTTACAATTTTCTTTTGAGTTCTGGAAAGGGACAGAGGTAGAAGGAATTGTTGGGAATAAAGAGCATCGGCTTCCTGGAGCTTTTATGAAGGGCTCTTGTCAGGTGCTTCGGGGCACAATGGGAAAGAAAATCTGGGGAGGTTTGAAGTCGTCAGGAGAAGAAGTGCCAAGAAGCCCCATTTTACTGTGAAGATCCAGTATTCAGCAGTGTTGTGAGTAAGCAACATGTATAAGGGCTTGTTTGTCTGCGGTCCCAGGGTTACTTTCCATAGAGATTCTTTAAGCCTGTATCATGCCACAGGTGTGAGGCAGAGGAGATAAAATGCTGATTTGCTTCAGATTTTCTGTAAAACCGACCTGTATTGCTCTGTTTGGTTGAAGGGCTTTCTTAGCTTTTTAAGCTGTTCTTTTTCAGTAGCAAGAGTTGATTTACTTGGTTCGGTGTTTTTTGGTCTGCCTTTTTTTTTTTTGAGGGGTGGGGGTGGTTTGTGTTTTGGCTTTTTTGTGTGTGTGCATATGGGTTTTATTTTTCCTTCTAATGTTTCCCTGTAGAAATCATCTGCAGGACAGATGGCCCGCTAAGCTGCTGGGACTGTCTCTTTCAAACACCTGTCTAAGGCAGCTGGGAATCAAAGAGGAATTCTCTGTTAATGCCCTTAAAGAAAAACAGCACCTGATCCTAGTATGTCCTGTTTCCCTCTCTCTCCATCCTTCCAGCTCCCTGGGAAACTTAACTACTTGGTTGTGGCCATCTGTTGAGACAGCGAGGGGCTGGGTGCAGGCTGTGGGCTGAGGCTGGGAGGCGGCTGCCTGAGCCTTTGGGGAGAGCAAGGACAGCTTTGGGGTGATGGATTGCTGTGGTTGGCTGGGCTGAGAGGGAGGACGGTGGAGGGGGTGAACTTCTACATTAATAACACAGATGGCAGCCGCTGAAGTAGCTCATCGTACTTTGCTGATCGTACCTTGCAGCCTTTGTATTTGCAGCCAAAACATGCCTCAGCAGTGAGGGGTGGGCTACTTGAGAAGGCAGGGTGTCGAGGCTGGGCTTGCACTTGGGGCTTGTGTGCATGCACATTGTCTCCCGTGCTGACAGCCTGCTGAGCCTGTGCAGCAGGGCTATGGTGGGACCAGGTATCCAGCTGGGCACCTGTGGGGTGTCCTGTGTACTGTGCCAGTCACCACAGCTGTGCAGGGTGCCTGACTGAGCCCATTCTGCATGTCAGAGGCTACCCTGCCAGCTGCTGCCCTGCCAGCTGCTGCGAGAGGTGAACAAGCATTTCTCCCCTGAGGTGCTGCCAGGGCTCACATGGAGGGGTTGGCGCTTTGCTGCAGGTGGTGGTTAGCAGGCCGGCAGGAGTGTGGTTGCTGTGTTTAATTATAGCTCCTGTTTGAGAAACTCGTAGAGCAACAGAGCTGTTTTATCATGCTCTGGGGAAACTGAGCACTTTACAGGTTTTGATTGCTATATAACACATCCTGTGACACAGAAAGAAGCTTTCCCGTGGTCCCTGCAGAAGGAAATTTGAAACCTATGGGCAATAAAATTCTGGAGCTGGGCCATACTTCCCAGATGCTATGACTTGGTCCCTGATGGTAGTGCTTCTTGGGGAAGGATGTTCTTATGGCCACAGGAAGCTTGGGGTCATGAGCTGCCATGCCCAGGGGCTGCAGAAGAGCAATGAGGAGGGTACAGGTGCTGAGCCTGCTCGGGAGATGCAACCCTAAAGTGGCTGGAGGGAAGGACGCATGGAAAGGGCTGATCATGCAATGGACTTTGCTTGTCCCTTTCTGCATGAAGTGGTGACAGAGTAGGCAACACGAGTTAACTCTTTCCTCTCCAGCAGACTGCAGAGACCTCATTGTTCCCTGCTGAGGGGTGATGCTGGCTGTGCCCACTGTGTTTTGGGATTGCCGCAGCTGCTGTAGGCACTGGGTGCTGCCGCCGAGAGAGTAGCGGCTCTGTGGCCGTGGGCAGCTCTGCACTGCTCACAAACAGCTTTCTTTGGAGGGTATCTGGCTGTGTCTGGCCATGGGGCGTGTCCAGCCTGAAGGGTGAGCTTTAGATGTGCCTGAGGCTCTTGGTGCATCGCAGATCGTTTGGGTTTTATCTGTGGGAGATGATCTGGAGGCACCCAGTGAAGATGTCTTCTAACCTAAGGATCTTGCTTTGCATTTTCAGTGTGTGTAGGAGCAGGAAATCTACTGCCTAGGTCTGTAGGTGTTCACTGAGGACAGTGCCTGTTAGAAGTGCTTAAGGAGGTAGCAGGGCTGTGGCAGAGTTGGGATGAGCCTCTGGGCAAGAGATGTTTCCTGCTGGTGTTGCAAAGAGCCATCTGTGCTGAAAGGGCTGGTGTTTATGTGGGAATGGAGTCCTGTGTACCTGGCTTGTTACAGGTGAGAAATCTGAAGTATCCCTGTTGCTTAGATGTACAGACTGTGCCAGACTGAGCAGAAGCAGCAGCCACATTCTGCTACTGTGATGACTGAGTGCTAATTGTTTTTACTGCCTGAGCATCAGGCTATTTTTGCCTTGATCAAGTTTTATTCCCAGCTGGCTGCTGGCAGAGAGGTCGTAATCGTCTAAATCTCCACGCCTGACAGAAATCTACGCAGGGAGCTGGTTCGGTCACCATGGATTTGGAATGTGCAACAGCAGAAATACAACATGAATATAGCTGTAACTTGATAGTTATATGGGACATGGGAAGTTCTGCCTCAGGGTCTGCTCCACCAAGGGCTTCCTAGGGAAACTTTTGTTAGGCCATTTAGATAGGATGTAGAAATATATTTTGTGATTCTCAGGTGTATTGTTGGGTTAGATGTGGAGGATTTGTCTCATCCCTCAAGATTTCAGAATCCTGGAGTGTCTGAGGTTGTTTACCAAGAGATTTTATGCATGTAAAGGGCAAGCAGACTGAATCTTCATATGTGGGGTGGAAAAAAGGAGTCTTGGATTTTAGTCGATCAGGCAACAGCCTGTTTGCATGAGCCAAGGTGCTTGGTAGGTCTGTGGATCCTGTCCTTAATCTACTTGAGTTTCCACTGCCTCTCCTCTTTGTCCTGCCCATGTATTTGAGCCCAGGCTTCCATGCTGGCTCTGTGGCTGAGTATGTATGGCGTCCAGAGCAGCTGCTGTGGACCTGGTACTGTCCTCACCACCAAAGAGACAGAAATGCCACAACCTGGAGAAACACCAGAACAGCTGGACAAGTCTATTACAGCTGCTGGGCCCATGCAAGAGAAATGCTGTGGACATCAGCCCGTCTGTGAGGACCTGGTACAGCCCAGCGGCCATGGTGGGTGCCCCTCTCCTGTGCACACCCCCCTGGTGTTGCTGCAGTGCTGGAGAACTCCCCTGGGCTCTGCCAGGGTGATCCCAAGAGAGCTCCAAGTATTGTAAAGGGACACTGCCAGTGCTTCATACTTACTCTAGGTTCTCGGCCTTTGGTCGATGGAAGATGCTTAGGCATGGCAAGTGCTCTGTTAGGTTGTAACAAGGGAGATGCATCCACTGCACCTTCTTGGTTAACTCTTAGGCATAGCAAATCAAAGCAGGCTCAAGATGTGAGTTGTCTCAGGTGTATTACTTGGGAGTTCTAAAACAGGACAGCAAGAATTCTCTCCCTGGCTGGAACATGGTAGAGCTGAAGAAACTGGTGTCCAGCTTCAATAAAGTTATACACCTTTCACTCATTGTCCTGGCTTGACTCTGGTTCATTCTTTCTTCCTCTGCTTGCAGATTGGAAGTGTCCTCCAACCCCTGTAGCAAGAGGTTCTGTAGTGCCAGCTCTTTAATTCAAGCAGCACTGCTTTGTCATGTAAAAGGCTGCAGTGTGAACGGCAGGGCCACTGAAAGAAACAACATTCAGCTTAGCAGTAGACAGCATTCCTGTCTTCAAGGCCCTGGGAAGCCATGTCCTCCTGGGTAGGAAGGCTTGCCAAGGCTGTAGGCAATCAGCTTCAGGTGCCTGCAGGAACAGGGTTTGGTTCTCTTGTCTCAGCACCAGGCACCTCCACCGATGGGTGTGCAGCCTCCGGCTGCTGCAGCAGCACCACTGTGTATGCAGAAGAGTCTCCTCTCTCCCACACTGCAGAGCTCTCCTCTCCAGACACTGGGAGGGAAGCGGAGGTGTTGGGGGAAGAGCTGTGGAGGTGAGGAGAGATTGAGCTATCATTAGCATGACACCAGTGAGGTTTCTTTGCACCATTAAGCAGTAGCTGTCAAAATTGAGCGCATTATGCTGAATAGCTGAGAAAAGGAGCAGAGACTGAAAGGAGTCTTCGAAGAAAAGGAATTTTGGAGGAAAAAACCCTCTTTCAGATGCACATAGGCACTGCCCATCACAGAGAGCTGTAGCAAGGAGTAGGAACTGCCTGTTTGTGGTGACTGATCTGTGCAGCCCCTGGGATGCTTGGAAAAAGGATTAAGAAGGAGGGATTCGCAGGAGGAGGTGGAAGTTTCCCTTTGAAAACTCACAGGCTAATAGAAACCATCCTCTGAATTGTCAGTGTCTCAGTGTGAGAAATGCTCGCACTTTACCAATAAAATTTAGAGGGGACAAAGTAATTAAAGCAAAACTAAATTTAACAAATTCACCTGAATCGGGAGTGTCCCTCTGGCCTGGGAGACAGGCGCAGATGAGACAGAAACAGAACTTTTTATACCCTTTCCCGGCCGAAAGGTCCCTGCTCCTTCTTCCTATTGGCTGGAATTGGGGCTCACAGTCCCGGTTCGCTGCCTGCCCGAGATTCCCCCCCTCCAAAGGCGCGAAAAACGGTTGGAAACTGAACTACCCCATCCCCCATTCTCCTACAGTGCCTTTAGCTTCAGCAAAATCCTAATTCTAAGTCAGGATACGTTGATGTAAGTGTAATGTTTTCAAATCCTCACTGTCTTCTATCTGAATGTCCCTGAATTGATGCTAATGCACTCACTGGCTCATTAATACTCAGTATTGGCGAGGCTGGCTCTGTCTCTGGGCTGTGCAGGTAGTGAGACATGGAACTGGCTGCGGGGCTGTGCCATAGCTGTGCTGCTTAGCCCTGTCGGAGTGTGGGTTTATGTAACAGAATGACCTGTGGTGGTTGTTTCATTGGCATTTGTGTCTGGCCTGTGTTGTCCTGGCTCTTGGCCAGTGGTTTACCACAAATTAGTGGAAACTCTTATTGGGAGACAGCAGTGCTAATGATAATGTGGATAAATTTCCAGCAACTCCTGCCCTGAAAGCAACCGTTGGGAAAACTGATGAAGGCAAATTTTGATCTTTTGGCCTCGGGTCACTTGCAAAACTGGCTCTGTAATCAGAGCTGTTTAATGCAGTCTTCCGTGGTGAGTCATGGAGATCCTCCTTCAACCCCTACCACCTTCGTCTGCGTTGCACCCTCAGGAGAAAGTGTCTCTTCCTTTTTGTCTTTTTATCCTTTTTTTTCTTTGCTTTTTCCCTTTTCTGCTTTTTCTTTCATCCTTTTCCCCCCATCCCACCTTCCCTTTCTCTGCCGTTTTTGACCATGAGGCCAGAGCAGGAGATGTGGATGGCAACCCTGGCAAGAAACCAAGAAGGATCCAGAAGCGCCAGGCTGGCCTGGCCAGCATAATCAGCACCCATATCCTCTCAAGACCAGCAAGCCTCAAGGCCTCTTATCCCGGAGGAGAGCCAGTAGGATGCTGCTGCTCAGGCCCTCTACCAGACTTTTGTTCCCCACCAAAGCATGCAGGGGAGATAGAGCGGCCAAATAGGTACCCAGCACTTTTACAGGTGTGTGAGAGTCCTTTCTGACAGCCTGACGTACCTGGAAGATCATGTGTCAGTTCTTTGTTTGGGACAGTCTTCCCCATGTTCCAGAAGCTGCTTTGGACTGTTTGAGGGCTGTAGGGCCCTCAGAGTGGTCCCTGAGGCTCAGAGTGAGAGGAGCATTCACCGCATGTGTGTTCCTTCAGGATTGGTATGGATAGCTTTGATCAGAAAATGCTGAACTACAAATACCACAGCAACATGTCTTTTCTGGTTTCAGCAGTTCTGGTGGGAAACCACTCAGCATCCTACCTTGAGTCTGGGTCAGACAGGAGCAGGGAAAACTGCAAAAAACTGTATTAAAGGAAATTAAAGAGGCCAAGCTTTTCTTTTTTTACATACTGCCTGGCTTTGGGGTGGATTTTGTGTGCATATTATCTAGATTTGAATACACACAATTTATTGTGACAGTTTGAGTCGGCAAATTCTAGACATGATAAATCTTTCAAACTTTTCTACTGTCAGCTGTCATTGGATCTTCCAGCCTTGTGCTCGAGGGTAGGCATTAATGTATAGCTTCTACCTTCCTCTTGAGTGGTTGTTTTCCATTGTCCCACTTCTGAGATATTTCTAGACCCTGACTGCTTCACCTGGCTCTTTTCTGCCTTTTCAGAAACCTGGGCTTAGTTATTCAGTGGAAAGAGAGAAAAAAAAAACACATCCAGACAAACCCCCCTTACAATCTGAAAGAGGTGCCTCCAAAGCACTGAGTAGCTGAACTGGCTCACTGAAAAGCATTTTGCCCATGGTCTGCTGAAAGAGTCTAATTAAACCCTTCATCACGGGATTCAGCTTTTGCACCATCCCAGTGAGACCTCTTAACTTTGCCTTACAGAAAGAGTTATGTTGGGCACTTGCAGACTTGACTGGCCATTCTTGTCTGAACCACCACAGAGAAGAGTTTTCCTTTGAGAGGGAAATCCCTTGCAGGGCAGCAGGACAACATTTACATGCACAATGCCAAAATAACTGCCACCTCACTTCATTACTCCCTGAGGACTTGTGAAACACTTAGACATGAGCACAAAGCATCTCCTCCTGGGGCAGCTGTGGGAAGGCTTGGCTGGCGCATGGGGCTGCAGGTGCTTGAGCTCGATGCTTGCTTGGGCTGGATTAGCTGTGCCTGGTGCCTGCAGGGATTTGTCTGTGTTTCTCTGGGAGGATGAAGCAGCAAATGGAAAAAAGGTGTTTGTATTCAGCTGAACCAAGATAAAATGAAGACAAATTGGAAGAAAAGGCTTTCCAAACTGACTGTTTCCAGGGTTTTATGATTGCAGAATGATAGAGTGATTTCATGGGACTCAACACCTCTCCCTTTATACCACCATGCCAAGGCAGAAGTTACCTTTTCTGTCGTAGCTTCTGTCAGTTGCTTATGTCTTTACTTATCCCAGATAGTATTGTAGTTTCTAGTTGCGATCATCTTCTGTTTCCCAGAAAGCAACATATCTTCAAGGGAAATCATGCTTCTGGCTTCTTGCTGTTCGGGGACTGATGTTTTCTGGCATAATGTGAGGGCTGCAACATCTGAGGGCGGGGGGGGACCACACATAAATACCCGAGACTTGTTTGGGTTTTGGCCTAAAACGGCAGCTGAAGGATGCGATGTATTGCATGGGAAAAGAAAAAAAGGCAAAGCATCACTTAATGACTTCAATTCCCCTAGTCTGAGAAGCACTTAATTCCCCTAATCTGGGAAACAGCAGAGAGGTACTGTTGGGCATTGCCTTATGCTGGGATAGACCAGATTATGGTTTGTAGGTCAAAAGCATTTATAACTAAATTCACACACTAAAGCCACACAGAGCTCTGATTTTTTTCTTTTTCCCCATGACAGATCCCTGTGATGGCACAATCAGCCTGAGATGAGCCATCCATAGCTGGGGCCGGCCTTGTTGCCAGGACTCCGGGGCCCGCAATGATGAGGACCCGTCTGCCAGCCTAACAGAAAAATTTTGTGGTGGTGGTTGGGTTTTTTTCTTTCAAACCTCGTGAAATTTCATGTGACGGCAGAGCCACTTCCTGCACCCTCCTTTGTGCCACCTCAGAGCCTGGACTCAGTGGTGGAGGGCAACCACCATGGCGGCGAAGCAGCCCCCACCGCTGATGAAAAAGCACAGCCAGACAGACCTGGTGAGCAGGCTGAAGACACGCAAGATCCTGGGGGTCGGCGGGGAGGATGACGAAGGCGAGGTCCATCGCTCAAAGGTGAGGGCAGAGGAGAGGGAAGCACATGTACAGTAATGATGGAAAAGAGACCTGCTGGGCAAACCAAGGTGGTCTGGAGTGTTTTTAGCATCTAGTTTCTCTATCCACTTCAGCAAAAAAAGGCTCCCAGCTCCGTAAGGTTTCTGTAAAAGGAAAGGTGAAGGCTGTGGTGGCACAAGCAATGCTGCCTTTGAGCAGTGACGGGCTATGGAGCCTGCTGGATGTACAGAAGCTGTCCAGAATTGCTTTTTTTGTGATAATAGGGTGAGCTCTGCCCTTAAGCTTCCTTTAATTCATTCCTGACATTGAGACACACATGAGCTAACCTGGAGCTAGTGCTATAGGACCATGGCACCACCAGTGTCCACCAGCCAGTGGCCTGGACATTGGAGAAGCAATTTAAGCCATGCCTCTCAAAAGAGGCTTGAATTGCAAATAAACAACCTGCTTAACTGAAACACCATAGCTGGAGGATGAGGGTGTGTCCCACAGGAGTCCTGTCCCGAATGCTCTCTGGAGAACTTGCTGGCAGGGAATTGCCTGGCTCCTGCCTGTGGGTGGAGAGCAGCACAGAGCTCTGCAACTGAAAGGTGCCCCAGTACCTTTCTTTGTTGCTGGTCTGTGTTGTCTTCCTATCCATGTGGTTTGCCCATCCTCGTGGTGTGGTGTAGTCACAGCTGGGCATTGCTCTGGGCAGTGGGAACATGAGAGCAGGACAGATGCTGTGACACCCCAAGGGCTTTGCTGGAGCCTGTGCTCCATCACGATGTGACATGCAGGTGGTGTGTGCAAGGAGTCAGTTCCCTTCTTATGTAGGTAAGAGGAGATGAGTTAATGCTGACTCTGCCCCAGCCCCATAGTGCAGGTGACTGATCCCAGTAAGGAAGAAGTAGAGGCTGCAGCTCCTGGTGGAAATCAAGGCAACCTTTGTCAGGTATTGGGACCAAGAGGTCCCAAATGAATCCCTTGTCCTACTCCTCCTTCCACTCCTAAACTCGCACATGGGGTTGGGTATGTCGTTTTGGGCTGCAAATACTGCCTAAAACCGGGAAGGATCTGCTCAGTCACTTTGTGGCTTTCATTTGAATTTCAGATTAGCCAAGTACTAGGAAATGAAATTAAGTTCGCTCTTCGAGAACCACTGGGCCTCAGGTAAGATACTGGATCACTTTGAAGCTGGGTCATCTGAGGTCATATGAAACTTGGCCGCAGCGTCCCTGACAGCTCTGGCTTCTGACACCAGCTCTGCTGCTGCACCAGCATCACTGCTCCCTGCAGAAGCTTCTTGGAGTCTGTAGGACCAGACCAGCTCTGCCTTACTCCCCCATAAATCAGTCCAAGGCCTGCAAGTTCTTGTCTCACAGCACGTGCTGGGAACTACAAGGACTGTGTGGGGCTGGAGGAGCGCCTCTTCTCCTGTGTAATGGGTGATGTGCCCTGTGCAGACCCTGCTCTGCACCTTCCTCTTGGCAGGGTTACTTCCCTCCTTTTCTTCAGTGAGGGGGAGTTTGGTTCAGTCTCACCAGCAAAGCTGGTCTGCATGCTGAGGCTGGAGCTAGCAGGATGTGGAAAGTTGAGTCTTTCCATGGGACGCTTCTGTGCAATGGGGAAAGATGAAGGCCGATGATGAACGGGAAAGCAGACAGAAATGCTTCGTGAAGCATGAGTGATGGGGTCACCTCCCAGCTCATGCTCTGTCTTCCCTCTCATACAGGGTCTGGCAACTGGTTTCCGCTGTCATGTTTTCTGGGGTCGCCATCATGGTAAGTGAGGGACGTGGTCCTGGGTACTGCCAGCTCCTGATTGCCAAAGGTTCGCGCCAGCATGGCTCTTTGGTCCTTGGCATTTGTCTTTCTCCTCTGACTCTAGTAGCTACCACTTTCCCTGTGAGGCCTTTGCCCTCCCTGTGTCTCAGTAATGGGTTTTGCCAGCAGTGTCCTTGGCAGTTTGTTCCCATCACCAGAGTCTTTTTTCATTGTCAGGGTCATAAACCACACATGGCATGGCAGCCTTGGCCATAGAAACCAGCCATGCAGCTCCTAGCTGACATGGTGATATTTCTTGCACATCCATAATTTCCAGTTTCCTGACCAAGTGGCTCCAATCCCAGGAAGGTGTGATGTTGGAGCACTGCCATCTAGGAGGACACATTTTGGTGACCCTGGCCAGTGCGGGCTGCTGAGTCACTCTCTTGCCTCTGCCAGGCCCTCGCTTTCCCAGACCAGCTCTTTGATGCCATCTATGAGGAGGAATCAGTGAGCAGCAAGACTCCCATCCGGCTCTATGGAGGAGCCCTCCTCAGTGAGTGCCATGCTACTATCCTGGGACGTGCTGCTGCCTTAGAGTAAGAGGACGGGAGGCCAAAACGGCAGGAGGGGACAAAGTCCATCCCCAGCCAGTCAGCTGCGGCTGGAGAGCAGAATGTCTGCTGTTTGCAAAGAAATTGTTGGAGGTGTATTTTGAAAAGCTTGTCTACTGCTTCTTTTTCCTAGCAGAGATTCAGGCTTGCTGCAGGTAGGGTAGGAAGGTCTGCATGCTCTGAATACTTAGGGAAGCATCCCAAACACCCCAGCTGAAGGAGCCTGCAGTGGGGCCAGACCCACCTGTGGGAGCGGTATGGGAGATGGGGCAGGCGGCGGCATCTCGGGAGGAGCCCAGAAGGTGTCGGGCAAAGGACAAGACGGTGAGGGAAGGTTGGAGAAATGGTTTGGGAAAGAAAAGGGCCCAACCCTCGTCCTGCAGCGGCACCGCGCGGGGCGGTCGAGAAGCGCCGCGGTGGGCGGGGGCGCTCCGAGCGGGGGCGGTGCTGCCCCTCCCGCTGCCGGCCCTGGCGCAGCGCGATGCCTACTTCTCGCAGGCATCGCGCTCATCCTATGGAACGCCCTGTATACCACCGAGAAGGCCATCATCCGCTGGAGCCTGCTGGCCGAGGCCTGCTACTTCGCCGTGCAGTTCGTGGGTGAGTGCCTGTAGGCTCCGGGTTGGATGATGAGGAGGAGGAGGGTGCGAAGGCTGTACTCCCCCGGGTGGGGAGCAGGGAGCGGGGCAGTGGCATGAGCAGTGTTGGAGCCCCTTCCCAGGCAGCTGCTCTCCCTTCTGGCATGGACTAGCCTCTGCTCTAAGCTGCTCACTGAAGGATGAAATGTTACCCTCTGACAATTCATTTATTTTTCTCGTCTTTGCCTTCACAGCCAGCACAGTTCTTTACTGGACTGGGCTGCCTAGATACAGGGTCTAACAAGAAAAGACTAGCAAGGGCATGTGCAGTCTTACCAAAGCAGAGAATAACAGTTTAGCTTGTATATAGGGAGCTTACCTGTGTTTAACAAAGAAGGGAGTGATACTGGTTTAGGTATGGATGTTGGTAGCCAAAAAAGAGAGATGTTTGATAGGGGCAGTGTGTGTGGACTGTACATGTTTTGTAGTTGCTCCTAAAGTTGAGAAATGTTTATCAGCACTGAAGTGTTTAGCCAAAAAGCAAACTGGGGAAGATGCAGCTCGCACAACGGAAACTCACATTTGCTTGAGTGACCATTTCAGGCTGTGGGTGCCTGAATGTGAGGCTGCCTTTAAAGCAGGATTTTGATAACTGAGAGCTTTGGGGTTGTTGGCTGGCTGCAAGCGAGTGAAGAGCCTCTGCTGTGAATTCACTGTGCATGCGAGTGAGCCTATGCTGAAAGCTCCTGCACTCACAAGACTCAGCAGCTCTTACTGAGACACTGCGTTAGAGGGCAGCAGAAAGTAGCTTTGTGCTATTTGTCTCTTTTGTTTTGCATCACCAACCTCTGCCTTGTCTCTCTCTCTCTCCTCCAGTTACCACTGTCTCCCTCGTTGACAGTAGCCGAATAGCCACAGGTGCTGTGCTCCTCCTGACCAGCCGCGCCCTCTTCATCCTTGTCAGCATTTATTATTATTACCAAGTTGGACGTCGCCCCAAGAAAGTCTAATTCCTGGGCATTATGGGAAGGGTGGGAGGGGGGAGTTTGTGTCGGTAATTTTGCATTATAACTTTTTTTTTTAGTTAGTCTCTTTCAGTTTTAAAGTAGTTTCCTTCTTTACCGGCATGAATCAGTGTGCAGCCCGGTGCTGGTGGCGTTGCCAGGCTGAAATGAGGGGGGAGAGCAGCATCGGGTGGGACCCCCCAGCCTCTCTGCAGGAGGTGAGGAGCAGCAGGAGGAAGGCTCAGGGAAGTGTGTAGGCCTGGCAGGCTCAGGGAAAAAAGCCAGTTTCCCAAGGGGAAACTGGCTGATGGGATCACAGGCTCTGAACCTGTTGGAACAAAGCACAAAATAAGGCCAGCATGTTGAAACCAAATCCCTGGGGAGACAGGGCAGTAAGATTACCAGCAAAGGACTAGACTACTCTACTTGGTAAGCGTTGCACCTGCCTGATGGAGTGTATGCCCTCATGTACGGTCCATTCCCCTTTTAGCAAGTACTCACTGTGTAGGTAGCTGGGAGCTGGATGGGATCAAGTTCAGTGCTTTGCAAACAGCTCTCCTTTTCTTGCTGCCAGAGGTGCATTTCTGTGTAGTTGATTGTTTTACACTGAATGCTGTACAGAGCTTGGCAGAAGATACAGCCAAAGATGAGGGAGAATCCTTGCTTGTTCCCACTGCAGGGACAGCACTGAGGACAGTGGAGCAGCTTGAACTACAAGATGGGAGAAGTGAAGGAAGTTATTGGAAATAGCCCTTTGAGCACAAAGACATCCCCTTGTTTGGAGTGTTTCATGAAGTTTATAGGCTGGGGTCCTGACCCTTTGACCCCAAAACACTTCCTTCAGTTGCAGCTTTACTGATGGTAGTAGCAGAGGTAGGTGTGAGGTAGCATCTGATGTTTTACTTAAGCAGGGGCTGGAGTGCTGTTAAGGTTAGCACTAGTAAGAGCAGAGCGAGCATCAGTACAGATGCTTGGGTCAGTGAGTAGCCTCTAGAGATGGCAGCAGGGAGATGATGTTCTAGCTCTGCTATTGTGCAGGTATCACATCTCTTTTGACCCTGAGAAGAGAGGACCAAAGTTTGTAGCACTAAGATACTTAACTGGGATGAAGAACAGCAAGAAGCAGAGCATATGAAGGCATCATTGCATTTTCTGGTTCTGTCAAGGCCAGACTAAATATGCTTTAGTACTCACTTCTCCATCACCTCTTAGGCTTAACAGCATTGACTGCCCTACTTCCTAGCACCTTCCTTGTGGATTATCCTTGTCCACAGTTCGAGGTGGCAGTTTATTCTCCATAGGACTAAAGCCAGAAGGTCTGTGTACAGGCTATGGACTTCTTACTCATGCACTACTATTGACTGGATCAGAGCATGCCCTGTGATAGAGCTGATGTTTCAAAATCCCAGTAGGAAGTTGCCTACACAAACAGAACTGCTTGTGTGAACAACAGCCCTCAAGCCACTGGTGAGACTGGGATCTATGGCTATTGCTATTTAATATCTTAGTAGAGTTAGAAGAAGGTAGTGGGTAGTTATTGTATGTTGTGTTAGTGCTTTTGGCATTTAGAAGCAGCTGCATAAGATTGGAACACTGTGTGCATTGTACTTAGTGGCCATGCAAAATGTCAGGTAAGAATATTGTAAACATCATAAATGTAACTGCGTTTCTTGCCTAAGAAGTAAATCAAACGGAGAGGCAAGATCCAAGAGCAGGCTAGATTCTGCAGCCTCCCAACAACACATGCTTGTCAAGCTGCTTTCAGCATGTCCAGAAATTACACTGAGCAGCTAAAACTTTTAATGAACAGAGGTGTTCCTGTTCAGGTGGAAGAAGTGGGCTCTAAGAAGGAAACCTTTTCCTTGTGAGGCAGGTAATGATCAAATGCAGACTGGAGAGTATCAGAAATCAGACCAAGTGGTGCCATGTGTGGGAGCTGGAGCATGGCCAGTTGTGGCTGTTGCTCTCACCCCATGCATCACCTGCATGGGCAGCTGGAATGGCCTCAGTGTGCACTTTGGATGTAGTTGTTGGTATAGGTATGTGAAGGTTGATTATTTGTGTTTTGGGGCAACACATGAATGTATACACAGTTTGATGGTTGGTTTTGTGAAGGGGGGTGGGAAATTATGTTTCTGGGACAGACAAGTAAAACCTACCACAGCAAAAGCAATCTTGCCGAAGAAGGAAACTGAGGGTCTTAATGCTGCCTCCCATCCATGTTGGCCACAGGCCCTATGAACTTAGTTATGACTCTGGTCTGATTGGCATACCTTAAAATGTCATCTCATAGGTGAAGGAAATGAGTTACTGCATTATATGAGAGCAGTTCTCCAAAGACTTCTTGATGATTAAATCAGGTGGGAGGGTGGGGGAAGCTTTCCAGAGTAGAGATCAGATTCCTCTGGTCCCCTGCTTAGTAGCTGCCTCTGCAAAACTTGAAACAGTCAGCCATTTCTAGATTTGCCAGTGAATGGCTTCTTCTGCTCCAACATAGAGGAAAGACTGGGGGGAGTGGCCACTTAAAAGATTTCACACTATTTGCTACCTAGTCCTTAAAGTGGAGAGATTGTTTTGATGCCTCTTGCTCCATCTTGCTATAAATGGACCATGTAGAAATTATGGAAGTGGACTGGGGCTCTACATGTCTTGTACAACTAAGCTGTGGTCCCTGGCATGTCCCTTCCCATCAGCAAGGTACTGCAGGAAGAACATAACCGGGCCTGTTGGAGGTGGTGAATGGGTAGCAGGTGAGGTGTAGGGGAGGGTGTTTCTCAGGGTGGCTTGAGGATGAAGCCCAGGCAGAGCACCTGGTTGTCTTCACTCTGTTGTGAATGAGGGGAAAGGGAGGAGGATGCGAAACATTTTGTACAGAACTGCATCCCTGAGGACAGAAGTGCTGGCATCACAGCTGCATATGGCAGTTGAGCACATAATATGGGATCAAAAGCCTGAGGCATCACCTCAGGCTCTGCCACTGATCTGAGAAAAAACTCCATTTCCACTCAATTTCCTTATCTGTTATGCTGTGAGAGAGGCCTTGGAGTGATGTCATCTCTCAAGGGAGACTGCAAGGAACTACCTGCATTTATACAGTGCTGTGCAGGAGTGGGAGTCTGTTCCCCAGAGGGTTGTGCTATAAGCAGGCACAGGCCAGGACTTAAGGCTCACCCCTTTCTCTGCCAGGGATGAACCTAAACCCTTACATTTGCAGAGCCCTCACTTTGGAGGGTGAAGAAAGCTCATCATTCACATAACTCCCTCCATCACCTTATCTATGGCTATCTGATAACTGGCAAACTGGAGCTGGTGACAGAGGAGAAGCTCTGTCTGTCCTAAGCTGGCCTGTCCTTTCTGGTCAAGAGTTTTTACTTGGGGGGTGGGGAGACGGGGAGGGTGGAGGGGTGTTGGAGGGGAGAGTGGGACACTTGAATTTATACCTCATTTTAGCTGCTGTACTTGAGTTTATTTTTCTTCTCGTTAAAAAGTAACTGTACTTAACACCAAGCAAATAGCAAAAATTAAAGCTGTTTCACTTCACTGTCACAATCTTTCTTTTATTTTTTTTAAATTTTTTTTTAAGAAATGCACACAAAAACCGTGCAGAGAGTGCTTCAGGCTTGTGTTCTCGTTTATATTACCAAAAAAAATTTCTTTCAATATAAAAAAGCATTACAGTAGGGAATACAGGATAAATTAGCTCCACTATCTAATAAAAAGTACATTTACAGTTTTTTAAAATAGATTTCAAACAATATTTCACACACAGCCCTTTTCCCAGGCATTTGTGACAGTCATTTGAGCATGAAATAACAGCCAGGATGCAGGGATGCTGAGAAGGGCTGTAGGCTCACAGGCTCCTCTCTCCTGCTCCATCCAAGGTGCTTGGGCCATGGTCACAGCGCTGCAGCCAAGAAGGCGGTAGCGCAGCAGCTCTGTCTGGTCTCCAGCTTGCACAGAGCTCTCCAGTGAGCAGTGACTCTAGCTTGAGCTCCTGACTGCAAAATATTCACCAGAGCTGTTAAAAACAAATACAAAAATACACTTGCTTTTCCTGCCTACAGTTCTGAAAACTACTGTACAACAGAGGGGCCAGCCACATAACCAAGGGACAAACTACCAAATTTACATGCTTTGCCATATAGTGGGAGTCTGCTTTCTGGGGCTGCTAGTTCATTAAATTCCCCTGATGAAAATTCTTTCTGCCTGTTACCAACTGCCACAGGTCCTCTCAGACTTGCATGTATCTTTACAGCTGTCTCCCGTTCTTGTTTAGAACGTGCTGCCTGGCCTTTGCTGGGGTTTTAATCTATGTTCCAAGTGGCATATGAGACAGTCTGCAGAGAGGATTTGAAGTCTTTACCCAGCAAAGAGCAGTGAGGGCTCAGATAACTTAAGAGACGAGAAACAGCTGTGCATAGCCCAGATGAAGAGGTCTTCTGAAGATACAGGGACTACCATTAGGGAGAGAGGAAAACAGAGAAAGCTAAAAACAGACAAAGCAATGAGTACAGTATTAGGAAAGCCAAGGAGAAACATGCCAGCAGATGATCCTACTTCAGGCGTGTATATTAGTGCTCTGGCTGCTTTGGTCTGGTTCCCCTAACTGACAGTTTTTTTTCCCCTTGCCACTGGTGGCAGAAAAAGGCTTGGAGGCTTATTTTACCTTTCAGCCACCCTCCGTGCTCAGATGAGGGTATTCGCCCTCCAGGCTCTGACCTGAGAACTCTCAGCATAATAAACCAAGGGGAAAGAAAAAAACTGGAGATGGAGGGAGTCAGTCCTGGTTCTTTCAATCACTTCCAGCTTTGCAAATTGCCGCCATCTCTTCTGACAGTTTTTTTCTTTCCTGGGAATTGCTCTCCCAAAACAGTCACTGACCAACTCATGAGGCAGAAGGAGAACAGATAAGCTCACCTTCTGTTTGGCCTATTCCTTACAAGACTAGTAGATGCAACAGATATTTGTTAAGTGCAGCACCTGCTCTCCAGTACAAATACTGCTGGGTTTTGGCTCTAACCAAATTGTTTAATGCTAAAATGCCTCATTACAAGAAAGTCTGGAGCAAAATAGTTGAGCACAGCTTTCCACGAAGTTTATTGCAACATCTGGGGCCACTCAGCAGCCCTGGCCTGGAATATGCTGATTGCAGCATGGGTGGGCTGCAGCTCTACCTGCCCGACCCTCCACCTACTGATGAGTAAGTTGTTGTTCTCAAATAAAGCTTGGAAAACCTAATGCCTCCTTCCTGTTCCTTAGTATCTTGATTCCCCAACCTGGATATTTAGCCAGGATCTTTGTCAGTTATGGCTCAGGCTTTCTGCGGCTTTCCTTCCTTGCCTGTAGTCTGCAGTGCCACTGGGAGAGCTCAAGGGACACAGCCCTACGGGTGTAAGTGAACAGCCAGGGGACGTACCTGCTGCTGCTGCAAAGCCAGGGCATGAGGTTACTGCTCAGCTCCTTCCTTGCCAGAGTTTACAGCTTTCAGAGGAGCTGATTCGAGCCCATAAAAAGTGTTCAAATAATCTGACTCTATAAAGTCTGTAAAAAGACTTAAGCTAAATGAGAAACCACAGCCCCTTTTATCCTCCCCCAGGTAAAATGAGACCTAAGCTAAAACAGAAACCACAACCCCTTCTATCCTCTCCCAGGGAGTGAGCAGATGAACAATTAAGGCAACAGGAGCTGATGATTCCAGAGGACAGAAACCAGGGACCTGCCAGAGTCAGTATCTATGACCACTGGAGCAGCAGCTGGAGCAGTTTGGGCTGCACACTGGGTGCTTTCAGAGCCTGCCTGGGGCCTCAACAGCTCCAGCTTAATCTTTGACCAAGGTCCAGTCTCAGGTGTCTTTCTCAAGTTCATTTCCAAATGAATGAGTAGATGACATGTTAGTTAAATAACAAACTTGTCTCAAGGGAGGAAACACTCTCAACTAAAACAATTCTGACTTGATGATTACTTTCATAAAGAGCGGGGCAATTCTCTGGGCAGAAATGATGCCAACAGACTGTTCCAGGCAAACAGCATGGGAGTGGTTGACAAACCTCAACCTCTTTCATCCAGCATGATGCCTGGACCTCCCTTTAGGGCTGGAAAGCATGTAGGAACCACTGCAAATATTTATGCCAAAGAGCACCACAAACCATTTCTTTGCAAGTATCAAAGGAAAGGCAAAGGCCGACAAGATTTAGATTATATCCTCCCTTTCTCAGGAAGGCAACAGTATCAATGACTCTTGACCAGAGACATTATTTTTCCCAGGAGATGGTAACACAGCAGGGAACCATTTGGTCTCTCACAACAATGAACAATAAATCTTAGTAAAAACAGGTAGGCACCAAACTCTTGATCCTCGGCCAGCCTTAGCTGAGTTGCATTGGCAAGTTAGATCATGCTGTCCCTGCATGGGGCTCCGTCGAAAACCCAGCCTCACTGAAGTGCTCGACTTCTCAGACAAGTTTCACTACTGAAGAATCTGTGTTTTCACTCTGTGGCTGGAAATTAAAGCCAGGATCACGCAAACAATGACTACCTACTTAGATGAGCCACCACCGCTTGTTTCAAACCCACATGGACAATCGAGGCCAACCTGTTGCCTTATCCAGACTGTGTGTGCCTATTTTTCAGTCCTTTGCTATCTAAAGCATGATAAAGTCATGCATGGTAGGCTCAGCCTTGTGGGAGAGGCAGCTGTGCTCATCCTCCTGCACCCCTCCGCTGGCTCCATCAATCTCTAGTGCAATCGGCTGTGCTGGGCTCCTGCTCCACACCTGTTGTGGGTGGCTCTGGGCAAGGGTCCGGTGTACAGTGTAGTGCACATCACCTCAAAGTTCCAGCCCCTGAAGTACAATCCTTTTGGTCATTCATATATTACAACCCTCTTTTTTTTTTTTTACCCCCTATCCCATTTTGTTACAAAAAATAAAGTTTTTTGGGTGTTTCCAGATTTTGTTTCTTCTGATTTTCCTTCTTCTGAGTATGTGAAGAACATTGTGGTCCACGGGCCACTTCTTACTGGATCCCTCGAAAGAGACACATAGCAAAGACCATGGCGAACAGCTGGGAATAGATGGGGAGAAAGCAGGCAAAAACCATGAGAGTCAGCTGCATCTTCCATAAGATCCCCCACCTGGCCCTGGAACCACCCACATTGCTTCCTCCTGCCCAGTAGTCAGTGATGCAGTGACCCTTACCACCCAGAGGACACTGGCAAAACTTTTCTTCCTAAAGGTGATCCCTCCCTTCTTTCCCCTGCTCCCCATACACTTCCCATGCCCCCTGCTCCCTTTCCTGCCCTCCAAACTTTTAGTGGCTACAGCAGCAGCCAGGTTTAATTTCCAGACTGCCCTTGGTGTCACAGGGGAGCAGGCTCCTCAATACCTGCTCTGCACATTGTTGACAGTACGTGGGACAGGCATGGCTTGGGGAGGGTGCTAGGACTCTGTGCCCAGGTCCCTCTGCACAAGACAGGGGACTGAAAAAGTACCCAGCCTTGCCTCTGCAATGCCACAGGGACATCACTTCTGGGATAATGCCATGTCTGGTGGAATTGTGTTCCTCAGAAACATCCCCAAAGAGCCAGGTACTAATGCAAGACAGTGAAGGTGCTCTGGAGCCAATACAGTATCAGGCTCTAAATGGAAGCTTTTAAAGTTAAGGCAGAGTGAACACGTTAACCAAGTGACAGTCAGCTCTGGGGTGCTGCCATAATGAGGGCAGCAACTCTGCAGGGCAGTGGGGCAAGCATTGGGTCCCCAAAGTCCCTGTGGCCAGCACGGAAGGACACAAGTTCTGTGGCAGGCATAGCACAAGGTGGCACTGCAGACATGTGGCATCGGTTATTTCTCTGCCTTTTCATGTCAAAGATAAAAAGACCGATCTCTCCAGGCAATTTAAACCACAAGCTGATGACCTGCTCGCACTTTGTCAGAGCACCTTCCCCTGGCAAGGGGGTGCACCTGCCTGTCTGCCTTGCTGCTGGACATCTACTGACAATGCTTTCCTTCTAGTCAGACAACAGTAAGTACCTCAATAGCCAACACTCCGATGGCGAGGGCTCCTGCAAGGTACACGTAGGTCTCAAAGGAATTCAGGATCACAGTGTAGCAGCCCTAGAAAAGACAAAACATGGTGAAACACACCTGAGCAGCACATTGCATTGCTCTCACAGCATAACCCTCCGAACATGAGGTGGTCTCAGACCCAGGCACCACAAGCACAGCTCCCTCTCACCACCTCACCCAGCCCCACAGCACAGGAGGCAGAGGCCCACAGGACAGTGTTGGGGAGGGAAAGGTTTTGCTATAGTGTGATGGGGGTGGTTTACATTCACAGTCCCTCACTGATCATGAGGAACTGACTTCTTGCAGGGCAGCACAGACAAGAATTCCATCTGCACAGAGGGAAGGACACTCAGGGCACATGACAGACATCTCAGGCTGGCTAGAGGAAAGGATGACTTATATAAAGCCAAGGAGGAGATTCTCGAATTGTCTCTAACAGCCACCAGCCCCTTAGCAGCCCAAGACCTTTTCTCTGTTCCTTCCCCCAAAAGAGGATGGCTGAAAAACCGCTGATCTAGCTATACAGGAATTTCATTAAGAACTCAGGGCCATGCACTATGGCAATTCTTCCACTTACGAAGCATAGCCACCATCATCTTTAATGTAATTTATTATTGTTCACACAATTAACAGCAGGTAGATCTTCCTGCAAACATTTCAGAATGTTTCTGGAAATCACCAGCTTATCCTAGCCTCTGTTTTCCCAGCTTCAAATTTCAACCCACTGGGAAATTTCTGCAAACAGGTCACACATAAAGAGAAAAGTAGATTGAATTTTGTCCAATGTGAAAAGTAGCTTCCTCTCCACTGGGAATATTCTTCACACATTCATTTTAATCCCATCTATACTGCTGGGATGTTTCAGTCACCTGATTTTTATTTCCACCTGTAATGAAAGTGAACTGCAAAGCCAGCACAATAGTTATGTACTGGCATCCATTCCAGATCCTGCTCATTGTGAGTGAGGTACAACCAGCAGAGAGTCAAGAGAAGCACAGAGAGAATCCACTCATGAGGCTGAGCTAGGGATCCCAGAGCGCTGGGGCAGTAACCAAGCTGTTAAAGCCATGCTCTTGTCAACATGAGACCAGTCAGCATCAGCCCTCTTCCAGCCATGTTTCAGATAAATTTGTAAAGAAAAACATCCAGCCCAGCAACAAATGTTTGTGTGCTTGCCAGAACTCCAACCTTAAGCCATCCACCACACTCTGCTCAGCTGGCTACACACAGGGAGCAGCACAAGTGCAGACAGCATTGTCCTACTAGCATGGTGGCCCAAGAGCTTGACTTTGCTCCAGGAATGCCTCAATTTATTCATCAGTTGCTTGGAATTGTCTCTTCTATTTTACAGAAATGCACTACTGTGTGTGATTGGTGACACACACTGTGCACATGGCTTCTCCCACCAACACTCTGGCAGCATGAGTCCACACGAAACCTTCCCTTTCCATGAGAGTGGTAAGCCTCAGCATCACCACTTGGGGAAGACTTTAGCCCTCTTTCTCAAAATGCATTTCTTCTTCCCTCCTCACTGTCTGTCATCTCTCTCCTTATTTACTAACAGCAGTTAAACCCGGCAGAAACAGTGCAGTGCAGTCTGCTATGATCTCTCACCCAGAGTGCCTTTGCCAACTATTTCCAGCTGCCAGTCAAGGAACAGTTCATACACTGCTTCCAAACTCCTATACTCTCTTTCACAATCTGCTCTCAAGTACTGAAAAGAGGACTACTTAGTCTGGAGAGAGAAAGAAGGCTGTACATAGGGTCAGTACAGAGCTCAGCTGGCTTATTAATGCCACTTCACCTCTCAATCCCTTAAGAAAATCTTCCTATTTCTGATGGTACAGCGCAACATGAACTTAGCAGTGTATGTAACGGAAGTGGATTTTCAAAATCAGACATGTGCCATCACTTCAAGATTTGCCAGCAGAAGTGTAGTTACAATGTGAGGTAGTCAGGACATGTCAGATTCACTCGCTACCCATGACCACTGCAGCCACTCTGCCCACTGTGAAAGTCCTTTTCCTAGAGTTCAGCCTCCTTTACCTGTCGGTTCTGAAACCTCTCAATGCCTGTGAGGCAAGCTTCCTTGTTGACAAACATCCCTTCCCGGCTCTGGAGCTCTCGCTGACAACAAGCCTCTGGTGGTGTCTTTTCCAGGGATGAGTATGGAAGATGAGGGATAGTTTCAAAATCTTCAGGTCCATTCACTCCACAGCAGGCAAACTAGGGAGAGGCACAGAGAAGAAAGTAAGACAGAATTGATACTTTGCCCTGAAAGTAGATACAAGAAGTCAGTCAAAGACCTATTCTTGTAGGGATCAAAGCTTTGGTCAAAGCAGACAAAACAATGGTTGTTTCCAAAGAAGTGGGTTGTGCTTGTACCTCGGAGCTTCTGCTTCATCAAAGCCTTTTTATAAAGTTACACTGTTCCCATGTCATACAGTAGATTCTGAGGTACCACTGGGAATATTGCCACAAACTACACAAGGCTTTGGAGCGTATCCAGAATGACTTGCCTGAGATCACCCAGCAAGTCTGTAAGGGAGCCAGCAGTAGCATCCAGGCTCCCAACTGCCTGTTCCCCCATAGCTAATGGCCAGGATTGTTGCTGCTCAAAGGCACTGCTAGGTGATTCAAGTAAGGTCCCTCTTTAGGATTCCAGTCAGGTCCTTTTTAAGAATTCAAGTCATACTCTGACTCTGTCTTCTTTCAGTCAGCAAAAGGAAATGTCTTTATTATAGTCCTGAATCAGCATGAAGGGCAGCAATCATCTTTTCCTTTTAAGATTAAAAGACTTTTCATCTGCAGAGCCTGACATCCTGCTTTTCACTCCTGAAGAGATACACCATGGGGTGTGCTGAGCACTAAGCTCACATGTGTACACATATACATAGAACTTCTTGTGGCAGGTAATGACAACTCCAATTCCAATGACAGTTGACCTGTAACCTGCCCAATTAGGATGGTAATAACAAAGACAATTTTGATGGCTAATATTTCTATAGGAAAATATATTATTAGGAACACTCCTGTCTAAGCTATCACCTACCAACTCGTTTCACAAGAGCTAACAAAAATGCGTTAGTTACCACCACTTTTTGTCTGCTGTTGTCTGCAACAGTTCTGAAGTAGTCTGCAAGGTGAAAGGCCCAGGGTAAATGCAGTGATGTTCAGCTGCAGACACCTCCACTTCTTTCTGTGCCCACTGCTTGAAAGCTGGCAAACCACAACGGCTGATGCAGTCACTGGGAGTGTTTCTCTTGGGACTGGCAGCAGCTCCATTTCAGAAAGACTGGCTGCCAGCCAAATTTTCACCTCCTTCCAACCACAACCACAAGCCCTGGTGCTAGGCTTGACATGGCAGGATGGTGGAAGCAGGCTGACCCTGGATGAGCTGACAGTGTGGGGTGAGCACCACATTGGTGGCCACTGATCCTGGGCACCATGGAACTGGCATGGTCTGACTTACTGTGATCATAACAGAGTTCCAGGTGGAAGAGAAGACATCTGTGTCATTGTTCCTCTGGTAATGCTTCTTCAGCTCCTTGGTGAAAAACTCTCTGGTCAGCTGAAATGCACAGACAGGTGGAAATGTAAAGGCTATTGCCAACACTTTTCCCCAACACTTCCCAGAGCTTCCTTCTGTGAAGCTTGGGAGTTCTTTGGTTGTTTTGTTTTTTGTTTTTTTTTTGCAATCCTCAGAGAAGAAATGTGGAAAGTCACCATAACTATATCCAGGGAGAAGGGTACCTGTCGAACAAAACTGTCACTCATTAAAATCAGGGATTGAGTTGTATCTGTACTTCTAAGATAATGTTAACACTTACAGGTTGGTTGATTTTGGGTTGTTTTTGAGTTTTTGTTTTGGTTTGGTTTTTTTGTTTTGTTTTTTTTTTTTTTTTTTTTTTAGTTTTCCGCCCTATTTGAAGGTATTTCATTAATTGAAACAGGCTTAAAACAGATTTTAGAAAGATCTTTAAATCCACACCCAAATAGTAGTTTCACTTACTGTGCTTCATGAGGTCTGCAACCAAAGCACAATTTTCCCCCCACTTTTCATTCAAACCAGTTAACTTCCATGTGTGAGAGAGCAGAATGAAGCCCTAATATGAAACTTTCTGGGAATGACAAGGGAATAAAAAACATATAACAAATAGGAAATGTTGAAGTCAGCTTATGAATCAGAAAAAAGCACCATTTCCCTGACAATGCTGTAGATTATCTAAACTAAACCACAGACGTGAAAAAAAACCCTCTTTATATTCACAGTGTTTATATAATTTAAACATTTTTCCTAAAGTCAAGAATATAAATGAGTAGAATTTCATTTACTCCATTTCATCTATTTAGATTACAATAGATAAAATGCACAAACAATTTGACTCAGAGTCTTCTTGAAAAGTTAGACACCCTGAAATTACAGTTACTTGGGATCACTTTCTGGAGCAATAGTAAATATACAATCCTAGTAGTCTTGTTAAACTGAACACCACAGTTCAATCTTGTTGCCCTTCTGTCAGTTCAGGATGAAAACTTCAAGAAATCCCCTTTTCAGGTTCCAAACAGGTCTTGACTTGTGTGGTCCCTTCCCCCAAATACCTTGTGATTTGTGATCCATACAGGCAAAATCTGCCATTGCAAAGCTGCAGTGAAGTGGGCTGGACTTGGCTGGCTACAGCACTGCTGTAATGTTGCATATTTGCAGGATCAGGAATTTAGCTGCCTGAAAAATACCCTTTTTACTCCCCTCTGTTGTTCATAGAGCACTGCTGACGCAGTAACATATACTGCTACAAGCTGGTTTTAGGTTCTTGATATGCAAGTGAAATATCGCACATACACATACATATGTATGAAGCCTATGGCTGGGAACAAAAGCATTAAGCACAAATCATTTGTTTCTGTTGTAACTGTATGACAAAATCAAAGGAAAAAAGAGAAGACTGTGGTGACTTTTTAAAAGACTCTGAATACCACTTAATATTGACTTCTCTTTTACAAATATGAATGAAAGCCAAATTTAATTACTATGCCAATATTGGGTCACACTCTGTCACAAATACTTGAATCATGCAGGTAGCTTAGTCTCACTACCTTTTAATTAGATATGCTGCTAAATTCCTAAGTGACTTTTTTGGGACAGATATTAACTAATTTTTTGGCTTTTGAATATTAAAATACCAGAGAATACAGCATTTTTCCTTCGGGAATTTGGTGCACTGAGGGAAGGTCAGGTTAGAAAATGCTAAAATATATCCTCAGTGTTCTCCTTTCTTTCTCTTTCTCTGTGTACTTTATCCATGCAGAATCCAACCCTGCAGACAGCAGCACATTTTTTTTAAGCTCATCTGTTCATGAAGCACAGACTTTGAAACTGGTATTGCCATTAGTAATAATCCCAGTTGGCTCCCTTTGTCGGGGTCTAAAACAAAAGAGTAATTTAAATATAAAGTGAAACTTTTATTTTGACAGCAGCAATCCCAGAGGAAATTGTTCAGAGTTTGTGTGTGATTTTTATGACACTTGGTCTAAAACAAAGCCGAATGCTGCAAGGGTAAGTTTACCAGGAAAATAACTGATTCCATTTTGTTTCTCTTAAACTGCTTGTCCTCAGCATCTGAAGTTCAGAAAAATGTGACAGAAAAAAAAAGATGATAAAATAAGACAGCCCTACCAGCATGCCCATGGCCACTCTCTCATTGAAACTGTATCAGCCCTGACAAGGTCTGTGCACATTGGAGTGCTACAGCAAGAACCTTTCAGAAGGGAGCAACAGACCTGCTAATAAAACTAGATCTTTGCACACACTTTGGACATCACAGTTGTACCAGCCACAGCCATGAAGAATAAAGAGCTGTTCAGCTGTGTTTTTCTCTAGCTGTTCTGGGGGTGACGTCTCCAATACAACACATACATGCATACATTTACATGCCAGTGAATGAAATGTGGCTGCTTTGTCGCACTGGTTCAAAAAATAGCTTGTCTGGGATTAGTACAGCTAGATGAAGGGGGCTTAGAAAAAGGAGGCAATTTCTGCACAACACAGGCATGCATGTAGGGTCACAGCCTTCTCATGCAGTGCTGTATTCAAGAATTCTGAATGCTGCACAAGAGCTGCCTTTTATAGTGCCTGCTGGGAAAACTGGACATGCTTCTATCTACATTGGCCTGGAGCATTCTAATGTTTCTGACACAGTATAGGACTTTGTAGGTACAGTCACGAGTGCTTCACTTCTCACTTCTGCAGTGCCTTGCATCAGAGAGACCTCCATCCACTCAGCTGAGGAAGGTTCATATCCTTTAGCTTTTGTCTTATGTCTGAGAAAATAGAGGTATCAGGAACCAAAGTGACTTACTTATTCAGCATTAGAACTGGGGCTAAAAATCAAAACATGCTCTCTCCATCCAAAGCCCTGCCATTGCACTCCTGTTTCTACCATACCACTTTCTTGCTTGCTAAAACGATTCACCAAGAGTCAATTATCCCTCCAAAAACCTCCTTTTCAAAGGAAGAGAAACTCTGGTAATCCCATAGCTGATTAACAACAGCCCACCTCTTCAGAGACTGCTTTTAAACAGTTCTTTGGAAGTGCAGCTGCACTTGCAGATCACAATAGCTGACTGTTGTGAACACCACTTTTCACTCACCCCACCACCTCACTCTGCTTTACTAACTACTTTTCCTCTCATGTCAAATCTGAGCAGAAAATATTTCTTATTTTTCCATAATTTTTTCTCAATTTCTCTCACTCCCTCACCTATTAATAATTTAACCCTATTGAGTGTTTGGCAGCTGGTTTGTATGTAAAACACTATACAAGGGAAAGCTGCACTCAACATTATCTGTAAAGCAAACAGATAAAGTGTATCTTTTGTCTCATTTTTACATACCCAGTGAGATCACAGCTATACTGACTGGTGCAATGAGCATCCCAGAATCCTGCTTGGTAAGCTTCCAAGAAATTTAGGTTGCCCAAGTGTGCACTTACGACCACATGCCTTGAAAGCAATTTGTTTCCCAAGAAAGAGAAAAGCACATCTGAACTTGACCTTAAATTGCTGCTGTGAAGAATTCTTCCTGACATGGGGTCACTGAAAGACCACCTCTGTCCTCACAGACATGCTGCCCAGCCATCTAGCCTCACTCTAATCCAAAGGTGATAGTAAAATTGGCCACCAGTAGTTACAAAGCCAGAGAAGCTACCACCAAAATATGTATCACCACCAAAACAAGACGTATTTTTTTCAGAAGAACCGCGAGGAGAGAACAAACCACAAGAATCTGCAGAAAAATGTTTGACTTCTTCATAAAGCCACCTCTAGCATAATGGGATCTGACATTCTTCATTCCTTCCCATTTAAGCCCTTCCTGTCAGTCATTCTTACAGAGTGGGAAGCTGATGATACAAACAAGGAGACAAACTCAAGAAAGATAGAGGTTTGTTCCCCTTCATCTCTTATCTCACAAAACACTGCCAGATGCCACAGAAGTCTAGAATAACCACTGTGACCTTATCTTGCAAGATAACATGTCCTTACATGGCTCCCATGGGAGTGGAAGCTATCCATGCTTTGCCCAGAAGCAATCTGTAAGAGAAGAGAACACAGCCACCCTGCACTCAGGACTTGCAGCACGCCTGGCAGTTTCTTTTACCAGTTTCCTACAGAGAAGGTGGGAGGTGGGAGCCATTAGTTGCCAGCTGCTCACCTGGCCGCTGATCCTGACAGTGTTGCCTCTGTCATAAAGCCTATACCTGGGTCTGCAGGGTAGTTTCTATGTGTGTGGTCTGCTATTTGAGCTGAACCAAAGGAATTCTCTAAAAACTAACAGCAGAGCTGTAATGACCAGAACACAACAGACCTCCCATGCTGCAACTTATTTATGAAGCAATAGCTGTTCCCATGAGGACATGGTCTCAAAACCTAAGCTGGAATGGGGCACCCACTCTGTGCCGAGTGCCATCCCTTCCCCATTGCCTTCAGATCTGAGGCAGAGACAAAAACCCACCAGAAAAAAAAAGGCGAAAAAACATCCTCTCACTACCTCCACTAACCCACCATACTGCACAAACACCACACTGTCTTGCTGTGAGCTTCCTAAATCTTGATTCTTTTGTACCAAAAGCTTTTTATATGACTAAAATAAAAAGTATATCCTAGTTCAAGAAAAGCAACATTACAGATGGCCCTTATAGGCTCATACTATATTTCTCTCACGTTCAGTACAGGAAATGTGTTGTATTGTTCTCATACTACCTGTAGAGGCCAAATAAACAAAATAAATACTAACAGTCACTAGTGACCACCACTACTGGCCAATCTACTTTCACACCAATCACTCAGAGAAGGAGGGACCTAGTTCAGTCAGGCTCTTCTTTAGCACATGTGAACATGAAAAGAAAAAAAACCCCACAAACCTTTGCTGTCTAGAGAGAGAAATGAAACTGTCATTACTACTAATGCAGTAAAAGTCTACAGGGGAGGGATGATGGCCATATAATATGCATAGTCTTATATGCATAGCCATATAATGCATGACCATATAATAATATGCATAGCATCAGAATAGAAAAAGGCTACATCATGTGAAGCTTTGGAGAGAAAGACTAAACTCTAATCAGGGCAATATGCAAGGGAGCCATTGATAAGACTGCAAAGTGGACGTGGGGAGACTTGCTTAGGGAAAATCAGGAAGGATACCCTACAAGCAGCATTGATAGGAGTCTGGTGAACACTACAACATGGAAATTCAAGAAAGAATATGATTAGAAGATTCACAAGAGAGCTTTTGCACTGTGCTGCAAGCATTTACTCTCCTGGGAAAACAGGAGTTTTCACTAATATTAATATAGAAGGCATGCTGTATGGAAAAAAAAAAGAAAATGGCGGCCTTTAAGCTTAGTGTGACTTTATTATAAGCTTCTTTCTGACAGAATGTGTGACTGGTTTGGCTGCAAGAGAGTCAGGAAGACTCTAAAAGACTTGAAAAACTTCAGGAATAAGTAGCGCCCTTGTGTATGTAAACTATCCATTCTGCACATTCCAGGTTATTTGGCACTCCCTAACTTGCTGGCAGTTCTGCAGACTCGTGGTAATAATGAAGCAGGTTTGCTGATATTTGAAACAAACAGTCACGCTACAAACAACTCAACCACCATTTAATACCAGATCCAGCTGTGTACAATCCCACTGGGGGTTCAGTTTGCCTACCACCAGATACTTACATTTTCTCTGAAGATAAAAGCCAGGATTGCAGCTGAAAGCTCTGCCAGGAAGATTAACAAAATAAACATGAAGAACTGGAAAAGATAAACAGAAAACACAGATATAGCATTAAGTGGGTGCAATAGGTAGTAGGAACACAGGGTTTTGCTAATCACCAAAGAGATGGAAAAAATAACTGAAGAAACCTTTTTTTTGCCTTATAATTAAAAACCCCATGTGAGAGAGTCACCAGGAGCACACACAGTCCCTCTCTGACCTCATCACAGCATGTGGGATCCTGTGACCCTTTTGCCTGCTTCTAATGGGTAAAAGCAGATAAGGCTACAGAACCCATAGCATCCACTGATAAATCAGCACCAGCTTAAAACAGTAAGGGCTACTTCAATGAAAAAAGTTATGTAATTGTAGACATGCACATGCAGAGTTAAACCATCCTGACACAAGTGTATGAATCCCATGCATATGCAGACACACTCATCACAAGATAAACAACACAATTTTACATATTATCATGGCTTATTTTGTATGGAAGAAGGCAGTGGAATAGGGACTCAAATGTTCATATCTGTGACCAAAACCGGACTGTTTTTAGAGTACTCTGCACTTCAGGACAAAATTAGCCTTGCTTAATATCTTCCTCCACATAATAGGGTTGCACTGAGTTAAGTATTAACCTCACAGAACCTCTACAAAAAGTTGAAAATACACCATAATAATTATATTTGATTATGCAAGTATCATCCATGTTTTGTATAGTATCTAAAACATGCGTATTCATATCTTTAAATTAAAGGCACACTGCAGACTTGACAGAAAGCACAGCCAGAAGATTAAGGTGGTAGTAAAAGAGAAACAGACACCCAGTTTGAAGTAAAATCATTTCACTTATGTCATCATAATTTAGGAAAAAGAAAGGAAAGCAAAACAGAGAGGCACGTGGCTATTCAATTTAAACTGTATTTCATCCTATTGCTCCTGCAGCCTTCTGCTGCTTCGATCTAAAAGTCTGGTTTTCAGTCTAACTAAAGGCACCTTGTTTCAGTGATGTTTCCAAGCCTAAGTGATTCACCATGCCTGCAGCACCCAGCCCACAGAATTAAATTAGATGCACTAAAGAGGTCTCATCCCCAGAGAGACTGACATCTTGCTGTGAGGGTGCTGTTCCCTTGTCTACCCAGAGCACTCAGGTGCTGTGGAGTGTTTCCTGCCCAGGATGAGTGCTGGGACTCCCACGGGCTAACATTCTCACAATAACAAATGTTGGTGCCAAGGAATAGCTATGAAAATAAAGAAAGTGGCTAGGGCTCATGTTCTCTCCCAAAATGGCATTTATTTTCATTCTTGTAGAGCAAATAGTGGGCTTGAGGAACAGTAAGTCTGAAGTAGATGGACAGTTTTTATGTTCTTATAGCCATAAAGAGAATTTACCATTTGAGAGTCAGCCTGTCTACAATTCAAACATCCCAAGAATTAGCCCATAGACTCAAAGATGATTTTATAAAACTGAGTGAATGTTAAGAAATTCATTCAGATTTTGGTACTGTCTGAGAAAAACGGAAGTGAACAGAGAACCCTGTAAGACCACATCACATGGAGGATAATAGATGTGGTATATGTAGCCAGTGAGGGTGGATGAAGCAACAAGTAAAAATAGGAAGATAAGTCTGGATGGTTATAGAAGGTCTTTCTGAAACAGAAAGCAAGCAGACATGGCCAGAAGTACTATTGTGATCCCCAAGCAGTAATTTATGAACAGTGTCTGAAAGGCTGTGCATTGTGCACTTCAGTGATGGAAAGAGAATTCAAACTACCTGCTTGAAATGGCTAAAATGTTGTTTTGTTTTCAATTATCAAAGCTGTAAGTGATTATTCCCCACTGCAAAAAACATACGCCACCACCCTGTCCTGTTTGTCTTCCTGCTTCTGCAGTGGAAACAAAAGGAAAGGAGCCTGGGCTCAAATGACAAAACAAGTAAATCAGATGAGCAGAGACTTTGGTTTCCAACAAAACTGTTGCTTGATTTTGCTGAACTAGTTAGCTCTTTAATTTATTCTTACTGCTGGAGTTTTCTGTGTGGCTTCTTTTTTCCCTGCTTAGAGACTGTTTTAATTTCACCACAGGAGGGCAAAGAACAAGTGATGAGAATGAACTATGCTTTGCAAATTCACATCATCATCCATCAAGGGATCTCAGCATAGTCACTAAGGTCTAAGGTGGTGATCAAGTGATTAATCCCATCACGCTTTTAATTGCATTTCATTTACTGATTACTGGGAGACACACGTTCACTCAAGCTCCAGCACAGGTCTGTGCAGAAGTGGAAGTAGTCATTCCCAGATTATCCATGATAAGCTTCATTATCATTCCCAAACTGGTTTACACTTATGTTGTGCACTCTGCATTACAAATTTATAACAGCTACTGTAGAAAAAAACACAAGCAGCCATTAGGGCTGATGAGAAAAAGAATATGGATCATCAGTGTTTCAGAACCTGCTCCCATTCTGCATTTTAAGGAAAGCCAAAACCCGCTTATTATGTTTTGCTTCCAAGAATTAAATTGATTACTCATATATAAGAGCATGAAGCAGCCAGCGAGTTAATGTATGGGACACAGGTACCTCCCACATCCAAGGTGAATATCCTGAGAAGCAGGGTCTCTCATTCTGGTCAAAAATCTTGCCTAAACTCCTGGTGCTGGTTACAGGTTTATCAGACATTTCCACAAATCAATGCTTCATGTTTATTTTTGACAACTCATCCACCATTCCGGTTTCAGAACTGCTGTTCAAAAAGAGCAGCAACTGCCTTTAACTCAAAGGACCTGCATTTTTATGCTGAGAAGGCTCAGTGGCTACTACATCCATTTTGCAGGAGTGCAAAACAGGATGTATGCACTCAAAACTAAGCCAAATGAAGCTAACAAAAGCTGTTCTTATTCCAAAGCTGAATTCAGTCCCATGGTGAAATGTTGTATGCTCAACAGTATTTTGGATTCTGATTTTTATGGTGGTGTTTTGCAGTCACAGGGTCTTAAGGACAATCTAGAACCATCTGATTTGCAGGCCAGTTTTGTGAGCCAAGTCCAAGTGCTGGGAAAGAATCTTCACAGCCTTGTGCTTAATGAAACATGTTCGGTTCCACAGGGATGGAGGTTTTTTAGCAAAAGACAAGCAGCTTAATGAAAAATAAAAGTCCTTGGAAACATAGAAGCCAGAACCCAGAGACCATGCATTTATGGATCTGTCTTGTCCCTTCTATTTTTGGTTTACATTTGGACTAAAAGCTTCAGATATACATTATACATCACTGTGAAATCTCACTCAAGCAGCTCTCTGGCTCATCAATTCTTCAACTTTGTAAGTGGACTTTATTTACTTACAAAGTTGTTGGAGAAGATCCAACAACTTCTCCCCAAGTACCATCCCTGCCAAAGACTTACACTCTCTCTTATGTAAATGTTCTCAGTCTCTTTGGAATATAGTCATGAACGTTTTCATAGAATCATAGAATCAATTGGGTTGGAAAAGACATTTTAGGCATTTTGTCTCTTCAATGCCTAAAACTCCTATCAGACTCCAGGTTTCACAGGTGTTTTAACATCGGCCAATGTGGCCTAAAAAAAAGAAATTAGCAATATATTTCTTCTCCCTTGGTATCAGCACAGGTCCTCATCCCAAGCGCTTCACACTGCTGAATATGGGATGGCAAGTTGTTTAACAGAGTTGGCTTTGATACCAGAAGCCATCAAAGACCTGGTTGAAGTGGAACAATAATTCCTCACCCAGTAATTACTTCTAAAGTTTCTCCTAGTCTAGGGCATTACTTCCAGTGCATATTTTTCTCATATTTCTTTCAAAATAAAATAATCATAAAGGTAAATAAATAAAGCAGTAGGGCTCAGAACTATCTCTAAGAGCCAGAAAAGTAATAACCACAAATTCAAGTGCATTTGAGTATAACTAGAACACATGGAGGAACATTCAAACTTGTAACTGACATTAAATCAGGAAAGCGTATGGTCCAGAGCTACCTTCCTCAAACCAGGTTACCAATCCATATGCAGCAGACATGGTCCAAACTGAAAATATTACTCTCCCATTAACTTACAATCAATATGTTCATCAAACATAACCTCAGCTTCACTGGGCTGATCCTGTGCATTTTATTACGTTCCTCTGGGCAGATCTCCACAAACTTCACAGGCAATACATTTGGTTTTCTGACTTACTTCAGAGTCACTAGAAATCAAACGCCCAGCGGCTTCCAGGAAAGGGGCCTCGTTTGCAGGCTATGAACTCAAGGCATGTGTGAGCCAAGGGCTAGAGAGAATACATCTGAATGAAGTCACACTCATAAGATCGGTTTGCATGCAAGAAAAAGGACTTTCCTGCTCTGTTTAAAGCTAGAGACAAGCCTTTTTTGCACCATGAAGCAGCTGTGCAAGACACAATCATAACAAAATACAGTAAGATCAAGATCTTAAAAAAAATCCAAACAAAAATGACAACAACCCTGAAGTGCCAACAGACCCAGCCGAAGGAAAAAAGTAATATTTGACAAAAATAAAAGAAAACTTTTAATCTTTGTCTTTCAATACATAACTGGCAATGCATTCTTGGAGGAGATAATGGCTGGAACCTCCGCAATGTAGAACTTAAGGGGGGAGAGGCAGGGAGAGAATTGACTTGTTTTAGCTCTCTGTAATTACTGATGGCCACATGGCCCTGTCATTCAGGAAAATTTGCCCAAAGGTAATACATTTTTCATTTTAGGACCAGAGTTGACTGTGTAAGAGAGTGACCAGCTACAAAGGTCAGGACACCATGCAGCTCTGAGCTGGGCATTTGTGCTGGCTTGGGGTTGCTCCCTTACACAGGCACTGTGCTCTACGTGTTCCCTCTGCTCTGTTGTGAGCCCCAAGGATTGAATCTAAAAGTGGAGCAGTGCGTTTTGAGAGGTCAAGAAAGGATCACTTTTGGTCAATTTATAAATGTAAAAAAGGTCCAACTAACAAAATTTTGAAAGAAAGCTTAAAAAGGTCAAAATAAACTCAGAGACTGGGCTCAAAACTACATACAGAAAAGGCAAATTCTCTGTATTTCTAGCTGTGTGTAAAAGTATCCTAAGCCTATTTATTATCTAAAGGAATAATGGCTACAGTAACAGACACCCATTCATGCACTTATCACAGCATCATCTGTTCAGTCATCTCCACTGTTGGGAAGCACCAAGAGGCCAACAGAAAATGCAAGGACACTTACAAAAAGCAGGAGGCATTTGTTCTCACGGATGGCACCACAGCAGCCAAGGAAACCCAGCAGAAAGAGCATTGCTCCCATAGCCAGCATGATGTACGCTCCCGTGAAGAGCAGAGGGTTGGCAGCCACTATCTCTCGAAAACCTGTGGGATCCACAATGACCCAGATTCCAAGTCCCAGCAGGCATGCTCCTCCTAGCTGTCACAACATAAGAAGAAGAGAGACAGGGAGATAGGTCAACATGAAACAACTGCTGACGAAAAACTGGATTAATTGCTATCTTTTGATAAAAGGTGTTAATTTGGAGAATTTCTCTTTCTCAATTGCATACATTCTCCAACGTACAGGTGACTTCTGACATGCTACTCTTAGTGTCTCTTGCTCACTAAATGAATCACCTGCAGAAAAGGTGCCTTTCTTCCTAGACATACTGCTCTACCAACTATTTACTCCCTCCCTAATGCTGAAAAACAGAGCATACAGACAGAGCATACAGATAGAGGACAGCCTAATGAAGGGGCATGCTTAAACCATCTCTGCCACAGAGACCAGGGTGGCTGGCACTCCCACCCTTCCTTTAAAAAACAAGAACCACCGAGAATGATTGTTTCCAAGTGAAAACCTCAGCAGGGCACCAAGGACTAGAAAACAATTTCTTCTGCCGTTCAACGACAAACGACATACATCACTAGTTACAGCTTTCCCCGTGGTCTCCCCTTTCAAGGACAGCAATAACTCAGACAACAGTGACCACTGCACTGCCTTGCTGAATGTCTGAGCATCTTTGGATGCTGCAAAACACTCAGTGATTGCTAGTGCAAAGCAGAGGAGATATTCTGTATCATGGCAACCTTACCAAATTATGGCTTATCCTGCTGGGGAGCAGCAGGTTGCTGGAAACAGAAGGATTCAGGAAAGAAAGTGAATTCTAAATACTTACAAATATAAAGAAATTGAAAAGAAACATTAGGTACTTCATGCAGCTCAGACAGTCTCCCTCCATGGTCTTCAGGCTCCTTGGTCCAATTTCTTCTGCAAAACAACAACACTTTTCTAGCACACTCATTTTTTATTGGAATGACACAATCCTATCTCCATTTGTATTTCCCCCAAGATCCTGTGGAGTTCATTATACAGAAGAGCTCTTTTCTTACCTGAACAAAGAAACATAGCTAGTAACAGATAATCCTCACTGCTTAAGTCCCTTTGCATTCTTTAAGGTCTGGCAAACACAGATGTGAAGAAGAAAGTCGCAGGAAAAGAAAGGCCTAACTTTACTTGCAGAGTAAGGTACTGGAAGAAAAATATCCCTCTGCACATGAACATTTCCCACTCCCTCCTTAAAGCCTGTCAGGTCTAAGAAGCATTCCTGCCTATTTTGCATCAAAAAAGGAGCCAGAACAAGCTGTGCTCAGTTAAAAGATATGTGACCATCACTTGGGACAGTTAAGTCAATACAAGCTTCCTCTACAGAACAAATGTTGCACAAACACGGACAATGGTTTTAGGGAAACTTGTCTACTTGAGCTGGGAATGACTGCACCGTGTTGATGTGGGAGGGCCCAAGGAGGCTATGTACACAGGGTTACTCAGTCTGGGGCACACCACTTGCTTGTCATGCAGTGAGATTTTCTGTCCTAGTGAAGTCTTGGTGCTCTATGCTCCACTCTGCACAGGTCTTTTTCAAGAAAAACCCATGGATCTATCTTGGAATGCTTTTAAGGCCAGGAAAAATACTATGGAATCTTAACCAGTTTTGAAACTCGATGCCTAATTTAGATAACAAACTGCTTGAACAGGGCTTCTATTGGAAGATTAACAGTAAATCCTGACCAGGTAAGGATACATTGGAAAAAAGTTACTGCTTGCTGTTTAATGAAGTGACTATGTCTCCTAATATGCCATTATATTACCAAGTACCCCAGAGAGACAGACAAATAAATACATGAAATAGTAAAACTTCCACTGAAATAGAAAACAATACAGTTGTGGTGCTGTGCACAGATAGATCTGTGCATATGCAAACACAGAGGCACAGGCTTGCTCAGCTCCCTAAAGAAGCCTTCCCAAAGCCCTCATGACTCTTAATGCATTTCATTCCCTTTCTCCACTGTGAATACCATTCCCTAAAGAGACCTGCATCTAATGATATGCTATGTTAGTAAAGTACACTTAATTCACTTAAAAGAAAAAAAAAAGAAATTATCCAAGGTTTTCACCAGGCTGGAAATAAAACTCTCATTCCTTCATTGTTTTAGTTAATCCACAAAATTTGTGAGTGCTGTAGAGCCTCGTGAGATGCTTTCTTCCGTGACCATAGGAACTGCTCTGCTTTAGCCAAAGAGCTGAGAAAACCCATGGCAGGCAAAGCTCCCAGCATGAGGCTGCCTGAGGTAAGAGCCAGATTTTTCTTACACAGTGTTTGCTGCACTCCTTTTACTTGGTTTAAAAACAAATCAGCTTCTTTTTAGTAACAAAACAAGTAGAGACACAAATGGTGTGACACAGAAGTTCATGTGGACATGCAATTGCTTTCCCTCTGCATCTACATGTGCCCTGGGCAGAACAGCAGTGTGGGTACTGCCCAGGGAACCCTCTTTGCTAGAGGGATCCCAAGAAGATCCAACTTGCTTCTGAAGAAACACAGACTTGGATCCGAACCTGAGAACAAGGGCAATATTCTTCTTTACCAAGATTATTTTCTTATACTTCTGACACATAACTGTTCTGCCCAAAGACACTCAAAGACGAGACTATAACTGCAGGAGATAGTGTAGGGCACAGAGCTCTGATGTGGGTGTGGAAATGCCCACAACTTCCTGACAGTGTTTAAAGCCATGTCTGCGACTCTCACAGAGAAAAGATATTTCACAGATTTCACAGGATATTCTGAGTTGGAAGGGATCCACAAGGATCATCAGGGCCAACTCTTAAGTGAATGGCCCATACGGGGATCGAACCCACAACCTTGGTATTATTAGCACTGTGCTCTACAGATCTTGAAGTCTAGAAAGGTAAGGAGCTGGGGAGGGAATTGTTCGGTTTCAGTTAGCTGCACTAACACATAAGCTTGGACACTATAGTAGAGAGGGATATGAAAATACAGACTAATCAGTGAACTTCAAGAGCCCCACAATTAGTGTCACCTATCACCACAAAAAAGGTCATGCTCCAATGAAACAAAGGATGGCTAAATCTTAGTATATTAACCAGAGTCTTAAAGTTAACAGAGAAATTTCAAAATCCTGCTGCCTTGAGTGCCCATCTGCATGATTCATATAATAGTAGCCTTAGTCAGGAAAACAAATAAAACAGTTTAGCCTTATTGTGTCACTAGACATCATGCACATTCATCTCACTGCAGTCACACATATCAAAAACATTGCCTGTGGTCAAAGAAGTCTAGCAAACACTGTCTTGCTGCTTTGTAGCATTGATAAATCACATCCCCACCTTACTTTCCTTTCCATGTCTGGGTCTACTTCCTCTGTACAACAAGCAAGCTCCCTTGGAACTGCTCTGATTCACTGAGCAGTAAACTCTGATAAGCTGAGTACAGGCCTACTTTTATTTCCAAAGACAAACCTAAGCTACAATTCTTCGCACTGCTCTTGGCTGCTTATCCACTCAGTATGTTAAAATGTTTTCTAGGCATAAGCGAGGAAGTAAATCCATTAAGCAATCAGATCCTGGAACCTTCACTGTAAGGGTCAAGCAGTCACAATAACCTGGGAGCAGCATAAACACATGCACACTCAGCTTTGACAAAGACAGACTTCATTGCCTTGGCAATAAATGGTCCCCAGCGGCAGCAATGGGGATCAGATTTGTAATTTCTAAACCCACCACACTTCACACAGTAAAGCAACAACAAAGTGCAACCCTCTTCATTATGCTGTGCTTCAAATCAGGAACATGCCCACTGGGGCTTGCAAATTCCAAAATTCTTCCACTCAGAATGTGCAAATGGGAATCAGAGGCAATAGTGTAAGGTTCGGGCAGGCAAAGCCAAGAGCAAGGCATATCAGAGTTTCCACATCAGAAACATTCAATGCAAACTTCTAAAAAATGCCAGCCCACTGACCTGATCTGAGAAACAGAAGTTCTGAGCAACTGTTTCAGTGGCAGAACTTAGAGCTTGGAGAGACCCACATGTACCAGCAGAACACACCCTTTCCAGTTTCTGTTGCATACTCAGATTCCCAACAGCACATGCAAGGTCATCATTTGGATCCTGTAATTGCACTAATTAAAACAGGACAAATCAATGAAGAGCATGATCAGATCTCTTACAAGGCACCAAAAACTCTCTGATGTCAGAGCTAAAGGAGTCCAACATAGCTCGACTTTGAAGAGTATGCAACTAATGCTATTTACAAACAATGCGAGAAAAATGCAAACAATATTACTTACAAATAAGGTAATTATGAATGCATTTGTGCCAACTGCTGCCTTGCTAATTAACTAAAGGTACCTGAAGACCCTGACAACAAGCTATATGAAGAAAATAACTGACATTAAAGGACAGTCCTGACCCAAAGAGCTGCTTTTTCCTTCTACTTTTCTTTTTTAAGTCATACACACAAAAGGCAAATTTTTTGAGTTTCTTCTACTACACAATGATAGAAGTGAGGTAAAAACTGAAAACAAATGTCTTAATCTCCTTTTTAAAAATACCTCCTCTTCCCTCCTCCAGGCCCCAGATTTGTGACAGATTAAGTTCTCCTCTGCAGGAGACATTTAATGCTAAGAAAACATTAACAGTCAGAACTGCAGAAGCCAGCATTGACAGATACTCTTTCTGGCCTGTCCCATCTCAGACCTGTGAGACACATGAGATGTATATGGTTTTGTCTGAATTGTAGCTACAAATGACCAGCTTTTTCTTTGGCAGATTATTTTACATTTCTTCTCCACACATCAACCTCCATCATTCATGAATTTTATCTTGCAAAGTGATGGGGAGGCTAAAAATCCTCAGCAATGTAGCCAGGAAAACCTCTAGCTGCTGTAATCAGTTAGGAATAGTCTAGTTTTTAAGGCAATGTATTTTTTTGTTCTCCAAACACGGCAATGTATTTTTTTGTTCTCCAAACACTATTTACTTCCTTTCTTCTATCATTTGCTTTTGCATGCTTTGCACCTATCTGGAACTTCACATTTCAAAAGGCAGCTGCTCAACCATACCCCCTCAAAATGCTACCACATTTCTCTTTGCTACCACTGACATTTCCCTCAACCCTCGTATGCTTTTCACACTAGATTGAAACACACACTGCCTCCAACCTGGGCCAGTCCAAAGTCTGATCCAACTTCATAGTTAGAGCAGACTGCTCAGAGTTAAGATTTGAGTATCTCCAAGGACTGAGATTCCCAGTCTCCTTGGACACGTCTTCCAGTGTTTAATGACCCACCTTGTGAGAAGACTTTCAGAAACTGTTTTCCAAGGTGGCAAATAGAACAAGAGCATCTCACCAATATGCCAGTCTATCAGAACTCTCAGAAGCACCTCATCTTCACCAGTCTCACTCTTTGCATCTTCCTTATCACTTTCCTACCCTCCCCTTGAAAACAAGTGTAGGAGCCATTTTCCTTGTCCACCCCTAACATACCTCTGCAAACAATTTGTGTTTCAGTACATAAAATTCATACATTGTGCACTTGACTGATGGCTCATAACAGTCTTCCCATCTTGAATACTTAACAGAAAACAGAATAACTGAGACTGAAAGAGACATCTAGAGGTAATCTTGCCCCACCCTCGTGCAAATCACTTTTTCAGTCACTTCTATTACATCATCCACATATATCTTCTTTTAACATCTCTTTGTTGTCAAAAGTATCTCTTTGTTGTCAAAATGCATGAAGACCTTGTCCACTGAACTGATCTGCTGCTTCTCTTAAAACCTAAGAACCAGTTCTGCAGTACTTCCTACAAAATATTAGCCAGTGGCTTGAGGAGCAAATGGTGCTAACTCACACCTCCTTTCTGTTCATACACAATGCAACCAAGTAAAAGCAGAAGAATGTTTGAAGCTCTCCAGAACCAGGCAGCCTTTAAAGGCATTAGAAAATATGGACTAGTTTCTCTTCCAAGTAAATATATCAATTTCTAGAGGGTGTCCCAGATGATATGTCACTGGAAACAACCCTGAAGCTCTAAGCTGTAGCAGTGACAAAGGACCACCACCACCTGGCATTGCTCTGTTGTGTCCTCTCCACAGCAATGTGGCAGCCCACCCTTTGGCTTGCAGGTGTTCAGACTTGGCTCAACATGCTTGCTTTCCTTCACAAGTATGTCTCTCACAAGACACTGTCTGCAAGGAGTATCCAACTTCTATAAACCAAAGCGGTGGGATCTCCTAAGAGAACAAAGCTAAACAGAAGGGCCTTCCAGAAAATCCTTTCAGAGTCTTATTTCCACATAGTCAGCTCCTCTAGATACAACAGAGATTAGAGGCTGAAGAGGGATGACTTTATCCAGTACCTTGTAGGTGATACGATGGCAGGTGAGCTGTGTATTTCTCACCCTCCTCCTGCACACCATAGCTACTCTTAACTGGCCCTGATAGAGATACAGAGAAAGCATTTGGCATGCAGAGACCAAGCCATAAACAACACTCACCTTTACAACTCTTGGGACTGGAAGCACAGTGAATATTCTAGTCTTTAGTTGTCTGTGTGTCCCATGTATGTCTTTCTATCCAAGCTTGTTCTGTAAGAGAAAAATATGCAATTACTGAAGAAGTCAATAAAACACAATCATGTTAAATACACAATTTATTAAAACATATCACCCTGATGAATATGCTCAGTCTAATTGCCACCTTAATTTACTGTACATTAACACTAATGAAGAGCTTTTAATATGCAGTGAGGGATTCAATTTCTCAGAATCTCTAACAATCTTTGGGGTGTTTTGAATGTCCACAGACCACACATAAATCTATAGTCCCATTACACATGCACCTCATACCGCAACAGGACTAGATTAATACCAGCTGCACCTTCAATATTTTATAGGAGGCTTAGACAAACTTTAATCTGCTGTGACTTTACAGCCCATTTACTGGGAAAATGGAAAAGGCAGAGGAAGGGAGATGGAATGCACCTTTGGGAAGTCCAGCCATTAGGAACAGCAGCCTGAGACATAGGGTGCTATCTCTTGTTCTTCCAGTCAGCTCTCATGCCAAGTTGAACAAACTATTTCCTCTCTCTCTGCATCACTGTCACTGCCTGGGAAGACACAACAGTGAGGAACTGCAAAGCTACTGCCGCCACCACTCTGTCCTCCCAAAGGCATTAGATGTACAGCTACAGACAGAGGGTCTCTTAGGTGCAGACTGCCACCGCCTTTGAGCTAACTATTACAATGTTCTCGGTAAATTTTAATTTCTGCCTGCACAATGATAATGACAGCCTTTGACTAGGCAAAGGTGAGGTGAGACTACAGACTAATGTGCAAGGCATGCATGTGTGACTATTGGTTTCTCAGGGCACACTCTCCTAGACTGTTTTTTCCATCCATTTGACACAGTCCACACTGCAGGGTCTGTGGGGAAGGGGCAGTCATTAACTCTTCAAACAGCACCCAATGTTGTAAGAGTCCAATATTCACAATAGGGCTGCTCAGCACTGTAACTCACTCACTCATCCTTCACAAATGGTTTTGGCATACTCACAGCTTTGCTGAAGGCACTGCTTCCCTGTGAGGCATTAGATAAGTCACCTGGGTCTATCCTTACACTCTCACTGCCAGCATTTCATCATGATTTCTGGAGCGGGTGCATTTAACATCTGTTTCCCACAAACATTTGTAAATGTGCCTTTGAAAATTGCCTCCCATTAAGACTTCTGTGAGCAAAAGTGTATCGTTTGTTGTTGGCAGGAAGCAAACAAGGAGTTTCAAGGTGGCTGAAATTATTACAATATAAAACATTTAATGAATATTCATAGATCTTTTGTTTTGTATTAATCCCTCATATTTAATGTCCTTCCTCTGTCACTGCAAACCTCCATCTCTAGATGCAGAGCAAGGATGGCTTCCCTTTTGAAATCTGGAGGGTACAAACACCTATTGTCAATTGACCTGTCTCTGCTGTGAAGTGCTGAGGGCACATGCTGAGCTGTGATTGAACTACCCCACTTTACAATGCGGGGTATGAAGGCTGTCCTGGATCAGTACAGCTTTTCCACCACTGTGAAAGTTTAGAGGGTGCTATGTGACTGGCTGGGAGACAGCTGCAGCAGGTTCAGGCCCATCTGAAGAGGGCTTTGGAGAGTCTACAGCTAGGACAAGGGACAATGTCACTGCCTCACAACACAAAGCCCCTTTTTGACACTCAGAGCCCAGTGCCCACCCTGCCATTTTTATTTATTTCTTTGGTGTGTGGGAACACTTCATCCTGTGTTTTGCATGTGCGATTAAGAGACAATTCCTTCAGTTGTTCTGTCCTGAGATGCCACTGTCCTGGGATAGCTGCTGTCAGGAGAAGATGGCTTTAACTTTAAAGTAGATAAAATGTTGTGCTATATAAACCTATCATTAGGAAAATAACCAGAGTGATAGGATTCCTGTTCCTACTGTGTATGCATACAATTACATTCCTACAAGCCCTCAAAGGTCTGCGTGGGAGAGGAATTTTATTTTTTATTCCCCATAAGTCACTATAATTTAATGAAATTACAGCACCACAGAGAGAAAGAGCTTAAATGCTTCAGTAGGTACCAGCAGGTGCTGTGTCAGAAAGGATGAAAGGCTGCATTTGGTGCCAAACAGCAGCAATGTTCCATCTTACTCTGTGACCCTAAAGGGGAGGAAGTCCTTGCCAAACAGACTTGCTTTGGTTAATAGCTACAATTTGGTCTTTAGGGAGAATTGCAGAAAGTGCAAAATCACTGTGCTTAAGTGTGACTTGAGTAAGCTGGTGCCTTCAATTACAGTCGCTGGGGAAACACAGTGGAAGCCGGACCAATGGCTGAGGCCAAGCTGCATCTTTGGGGCTGTACAGTGCAGCCACATTGCCTCAGCCAGCCGAGCTGCTGTGGCTGCCATGTTGTCCTGCCTCTGTGCTTATCCCAAAGCCACCACATCAGCCCTCCTTGCCGAGCACCGGCTTCTCTTCACATTCACATTGGAGCTCTTTGTGAGGAGCAGGCTTTGATGAAGGAAAAGCAGCTAAACACATGCCTCCTGATTGTCTCATGCTGCAAGAAAGACAATTGCAGCTCCAGAGCAAAGAGGAACAGGGCAGAGAGAGGCTCATACAGTCAACAAGTAGCAAGTGAAACAAGAAATGAAAGGACGATGCAGGATGGAGAAGCAAGGCCTGTCTTTGTGAGAACTTTAGCCTCCTGCATGTTGACTAGAGCAGGAAAGTCCACCAGATGAATTGCTAAGCCGTGTACTGTTTCACAAGAGCTTCTAGCTACTGCCAGCCCCCTGTGCTCACCACATTTGCAGGATCTAGAGAAACTAAAACATGTCAACCCACACATTCAACCAATGGAGAAGTCAAAGACAGAAGTCATGGCCTGCTGGATCTCTGCAACAGGTCAGTGCTCTTATGGTGAAAGGTGAGGAAGATCATCTCTGTGGGAAGCAGGATTAGAATAATTTCATTCCCTTGCAATGGCTTCTGAAAAAAGTAAAACATTTGCTGGTCCTGAACTGGACCTTGGCACAAGCTGTGAGCATTATCCTACTAATTCTACTGGAATTTCATGGCACTTCCACAGCAGAATCACTACTATGACATAACTACATTACTGCATGTAAATCCAATTAGATTCCAAAGTGCACTGTGTAACTGTAATCGGCCCCTGTGGAGCAGCAATGAGAGGACCTGCACAAGACCATGCAACTAGATACTAAATTACAGTCAATCTACCTCCTCTTTAGTTGCATTAAAATGCTAATGTCACTGTAGCATGGGTCCATTTACCAGCAATGGCTGCCTTGCCTTGCAATACTGGAGTGAATGAGGCTGTTGCACTACCTCAGAGCATTTAATTCCTCAGTAGAGTTGAGTGAGCGAAGCCCTTAGGGGCATCTTATACCTTAAAACAATAACCCGATTGGCTTTTATAACGCTAAAAGCATACGAGGCTTGGGACAGTGTTTAAATGAATCAGAGCTGCTGCTAAAACTACCCCAAGTTTCCTACCCAAGCAGACCAACTGGATTCCATCTCATCCTGACTGCTTTTACGAAGACACATTTCTGCCACCAAACAGCTGCACGATAAGAACACATCACCCTTACACAGAAGGAAAAAGAGAGATGGACTGAATCCCTTAAAGCTTCATATAAATAACACCAGCTTTGCAACAAAACCAATAATACAACAGTTACCATCTATGTTTTGTATTTGCAACTTTGCACAAGGTGTGCATAGAATACATGAGATCGTGTGGAGGTAAAACCTCCCATGTGGACATAGACATTCAAAATGGAAATTCAGAAGTCCCAGAGCAGAACCAATTGTCCTAAATGTTGTAACGTTTTGAAAAGTGCTAGGGTATGTGTCTGAAGTGCCAGTATGGCTTCAGGCCACAGACTACTCCTTTTCAACCACTGCAAACGCGCATACCACACCGCTGGAAACATGAACTGCTCACTTGGGCCCCTTCCCAAGCAAAGTTTGATGGATAATCACATCTGGCTCTTTCATACAGCTTTTCACATACAGGCACCAGCTATCTCAAAGAAAGTGCTGCATACAGAACCAACACATCTAATAGTCTGCAACTCTTTCAAGTTATGTTCCTTTAAAAAAGTCCTCAGATAGCTCACAGGTGTATTTTCCCTCGTATTAACTGCAGTACAATGGAACCATACAGTGCTGATTGTCTGCCTTTCTAAACAGATGACCTGAAGATTATATGCACTGATAATATAACAACATTAATTTTGTTTATCAGATAAAAAAACAAGGCTAAAAGAGGAATGGATGTGCTAAACGTCCTGACCCCCAATATAGCCCTCTGTTCGCCCGTCCATACTGAGACCAATCTGAAACCTGTGAAAAAGCTCATCATTTCTGTCTGATAAGTTACACTCTTTGCCAGGCATCTTCTGTCCCAGAAAACAGTTATTTAGCACACCAAAATTGAGGCAGCTAACTTTGTCCTCCTATTTCTGAAAATATTTCCTTTCCGGATGGAATAAATGTCACCATTCTGAGAGGATTGTGGAGTTGCATCACAAGCCAAGCAACGTTATCCACTGTCATGTCAGATACTGTCAAGTGTTGAAACACCCCATACGCTTGCACATCATTCCAGACGCTGAGGGTATTTAACATGAAGTGTAAATTCCTGCCAATTTTTCCCTGAACCTGACACATCTCACCTTTACAACAACTGACTACTTGGTGCTCTTTTCTGTTCTCTTTTTCTATAGCCTTGCTTTGTTTGCAGCATATGTCTCAGCAGTTTGTGGCATTCATGATGGTTTTCAAAGATGTAGGAATAAATCTCCAAAATACTGGACAGTTGCTGTGGCAACATCTTCCTTCTCAGATCATGACTTCCAATATTTTAAGAAGGCCTTGATACTTTGCAGGCTTCAGGGAAACAAGGCAGAGGAGAAAAATTATTTTAAAGTAAGGATGTTGCTAGAATGGATTACTGTGAGCCACAGGGCCTTGTCCTATCAAAAACATGATGATGATGTCCTTAGCAAGAAAAAGAAGCCCCAGACTGTTTGAGCAGAGACACAAGGCAAGGGCCTATGGGCAAGGGAATTTAAAACCCCTGCTTGTATCATCTGTTTTAACACAGAATGGAGAAGCAGATCAATAGCTTACCTTCTTTGTATTTGTGGTTATTCTCAATGCTTTTTTGTTAGACAGACATGTGGGAAAAGTAACCCACTGTTTAACATCATTTAACTAGGGAAGTAATAACCTTAATTGCTTTCAAGAAGGAAATACCAAACAGAACTCTGAATGCATTAACTATTGTACAAAACCCCCAAATAATCAAACCAAAAATGAACAAAAACCTCAAAACCCCTAGAAAACCAACAAAACTCTCTGCATACCCAGATGTAAAAACAAAACAGTCAGTTTAGTCAGCCTAGAAAAGTGAAAGTTAGGAAAAACAGTCTGTAAAAAAAGCAGATCTTAAATGAGGGATCTCAGTAACACTAAATAAACCAGAAAATAGTTTTCTGGAAATCTAAGAAGTAGCATTATTTCTCTGCTTCTGGTCATCTTTTAGATGTTTTAATAAGAATAATAATGATGCATCCCAAAGTGTCACGAATTCTAAAGATAATAGGATATTCCTTATCCCACTGAGCTCATAACTTGGGGTGATTTATTTATTTAGGAATACATACATTTCACAAGCAGTACGTGTGATATGTGCAGGAAAACTTGAATGCAGCAAAGGCCATGTGAAATGACCTATGGAAAAGAGGCAGACATGAAGTCTAAGCTACCCTGCTTGTAGCCAAACTGATACACATTTTATAAATATTCCACATGCAAATCTAAACTAACTTTCACTGTAATCAGCACCTTTAACTTACTCTAACATAAAATTGCAGCTAATGTGGTTTGAAAGGTAAATTTGACTGATCTCAACCACACCTGCCCCAATTAAGGTACGAACACCTAAGCATTCAATGCCTTTTGCTACAGATATTTCTGATTTCTGATTAAGAAAGGGTAAGGAGGAACAGAAAGAGAACCATGGCCACAGCTCACAAGAAAGCTTCAGATGTTCTGCAGGAAAATAAATGAGAGTTAATAAATTCCATAATCTTGGCATATGTGTTTCTAAATGTTCTCTCTTCCTTCATGAGATGTATAATATAAACACTCCAGCAAAGATCAGGTTCCAAGCAGACAAAAGACCCTAAGCACAATTCATACATAGATGACAGGAGTAGAGGGACTAGTGAGATATGAGCCAAGACTCGAAGGCTGGCTCCCAGCTGCTTTGGCTTTCCCAATGGATAACAGATACTGCATCAAGACACACAATGCCATGCTAGTGAATGTGCTGCTCTCATAACACCTCATTTTTCTCTCCATCTGAACTTACTTTGAAAGCCTACAGTTCACTGTCCCCTTATTTTTTCTCTTTTGTCTTTACTCATGGCATGGGAAACATGAAAGACAGAATGGCTGGTTATTGTTAATGCATCTGAAAGTGCAGACCTTTAAAAGGGGATTATTCTGGAACATGCCACAGTTTTCTTTGCTATTTGTACAGGCAGCTAATGATCACTCTAACAGCTTCTCTCCCTGAAGTCGTAATAAGCTTACAAATGAACCCATTTCCGCACATATTAAAAAGCAAGGGATGCTCTTTTGATTACAGCCTTTATGGAAAACTCTGAATATTTGTTTTGTTACTGCATAGCCACAATTAGGACATGCTGCTGGGAGCCAGCTCAGCAGCCAGACCGGTGGGGTTTGGACACACCTTCAGTGTCATAGCAACACATCCACCTCCCCCAGCATCAGGGGCAGAAAGCCTGGCAGCCTTGAGACCAGGTGAGTGGCTTCAGTTCTTCCAGGAATTAGGAAATAAAAGGTGCCTAATTAAACTTCCTCTGCTGATGCTTCAACCATGTTTATGAAGCAACATGGACAGTAACACATGAGTGAGCCCTGCTGCACTAGCCACAGTCCTGCCAAGAGCACAGCATAGGGTCACACAGCTGCTGGACATGTTCCCTCACCCTTCTCTGGGGTCTCAGGGGTTTGGAGGCACTTACTTCACACTGCAGGAAAACTGGGCAAGAAGGGGTAAGTATGCTGGAGAGACTTGAGGAGGCAAGAGCTTTACTTTGCTGAGGAGCAAATATGGGGGAACTCACTTCCATTGCCACATAAAATGTTTCTAATCCAATAACCTTATTCTTCCACATGTGGCTGGGGGAACTGGGGGAACTGAGAAACCTTATGGAAATCTCCTTACTACTTAGCTGCACAGAGGTAGATCTAAATCTCACTTATGTTACTGACAGAAGAAGAAATTTTAAGGATGTAAAACCTGCAAAATTTGGGATCTCATTTTCATTAAGATTTGATCACATATTCCACTATAGCTAAAGGAGCATATCTTTTTCCCCCTAAAGAAAGAGAACATCATGAACAATATATCTGCTTTCCCAAAATATCCTTATTCCCTAAGCACAGTACATCTGCAGTGGTCTTAAGTGGAGATACTTGGGAAGCCATTCATTTCTGCACACAAAGACAGCAGCTTACGTGCTGATGATGACAGGGATCCACAGGCTTTCAGATGGTGTCAGTGGGGTCACTTTCACCCATAAAAAGTATAACGCCTCCTCTTTGAGAGCAAGGACATTAGACAAGCTGCTTCTTTTCCTGAAAGGCATGACCTTTGAGTGGAACAGATATTTTCTACATCTCCAGGAGACTGGCTGAGGTTAAAGTGGGTCAAACCATGTAATACAGATATCTTTGTGTTGATACTACCCCACAGTAGTGCCTATTAGGAAGGCTGCAATTGTAATAAACCTTTTTTTAGCAAGACTATTTAATACAGTGCCAAAGACTCTCCCTCAGGTAGTCTTTGTTTTAAGGTTCGTGAGCTGTAGAGAAAGGATTGTACCTCTGATTGTGAAGTGGTCCAGGTTTTTAGCTCTATTGTTATCTACATAACACATAACAGCAGCAGTGGAAACTTTACTACCAGCATCACTTGCAAGTGGACTGGGTATACCCTGGGGTAAAACCTGAAGCGCCATCATCTCGCCCAGGTTTAGGCCGAAATAACATAGGGAACAACAGGATGTTCAAGCTATTCTGAGCATGGAGAGACAACTCTTTCAGGAGATTCTTTCAGTTAGGCTGCAGAGTTGCTCTGAGCTCTGCATCAAGGACAAGAGAAGTTGCCCCAACAGACATGGCATTTAACAGCTTCTTCTCCCATCACTGGTGTCAGCACAGGGAGAAGAACCTTTCTGAAAATATTGTGAAGTCTTGCTGTGAAAATGCACTTGACGATAAACTTCATGACAAATTTCATAACAAGATTTGTGGTCACCATTCTGCATGTCTGATGAAGCACAAAGCACCTTGCATAAGAACATTAGTACCATTTAAGCCCTAGATTGCTTTCCACATGACAGTCTGGAAGCCCTTTATGAAGCTGTGTCCTTTATAAAGGTGACAGAGTTTTTCTCCAGGATACCCAGCAAATGTCCCAGGCAGCTTCTGTGGTCCCCTGTCTAGTGCTCAGACACTTAATAGTTCTAGTTCTGCTGATATCTATCACAGAAAGTCACAGACATTAGCAATTATTTCAAACTAGTGTATTATTTTCATCTCCTATCCTCTGTATTTAATACAATTAACAACAACACTTATCAGCCTCCCATGGAGTCTGAAAGATTTGGTTCAGTACCCTATGAGAGTACCAGGCTGCCTGTACCGAAAGCAGTTGAGAAACAAAGTACCAAGAAGATAGTATCCAAAATATTGTAATTTTTAGATGAAAATGAACATTTTGAGTGACTGCCAGTATTTTCTAAAACTGCTCAGATACAAAAATGCAGATGGAGTCCTTCACATGGACCACACAGTTCTGAGCTCATGGCAACTGGACCAAAAACATCCAGATGCCATGTACTCCACCTGTTTCCTCTTCAGGTTCACACTAACAGCTTCTCACTAGGAGAATCCCAAGTCAATGATTTGCTGATGAAGAGAGACAGCAAACTTTTTCATCTTGAAAGTAGACACTGTCCACAGCACAACTGACATTCCACATTGACTAGCCTTACCAGTGCCCTGGGACTCGCAGACAGCCAGAGGTTGCGCTACAGGCATTGTGTATTGGAGGGAAAGGTCATTCTGGTTAGAATCTGAGAACTGCTGCCAACTCAATGGATTTTGAAACTTCACCTTCAGCACAGCATCCCACATACCACCCTGCCTGCTGTTTTCCATTGACACTGGTGTGAACCAGCTCTTCCAGGAGGCCAGCAAAGACATGAGAGTCTTCACGGCATTTGGGATCAAGGATCAGTATCCTGGATATGCCAGTTGCCAATAAATTCTGGAGGTGGATGTGGGAAGTTTTTAGAAAATGTTGGATTTACATCTGCTCCCTCAGACATAGCTCAAGAACAAAAGTTTTCCAGTCAGCACAGGGGTTTGGGGCAGGTGCTTCCAATAATCTGACACTCAGCAGAAAATCTACAGTGCAGAACTTCCCCCAGTAAGGGAACATCTACTTGCAGCCCTTGTAAAAATAGGTTTATTCTTTTATCTTTTGAATGAAGCACATTAATCTGGACAAAGAATGCACCCATGTAAATTTGCCTTCTAATACTTCTGTTTCTGCTTATTTGCATGAGCCTCCTCCCACCCAGGGCACATATTTAACCTCCATCTTTTCAAGCTCTGCACCCAGGTGCCCTAGAGGCAAGCATGACTCTGATGAGATGGAAGATGAATTACCAGAAATGCACAGAGGAATATGAGAGGCAGGAGATGTACTTTGGGATCTATCATTTCAATAGGCTGTACTCCTTTTCTGAGCCTGCATGCTCGCTAAGGGTCAAGGAGAAAGCAGGTGATACTGTTAGTCCACTATGGAAAACCCTGCAGAATAGCTTTGACATGGTTTGCCCTTCAGCAGTTTTGCTATTTAAATGCTGTGACTCACTGGAGCTGAGCACACCTCATCAGCAGAGCCAAGTTCCCCACTAGTAGCCCCTTGAGCTACAAAAGGGTGAGCATGAGACCTGCAGGGTCTCCACAAAGTTTTGCAGCTGCTGAAAAAGGATGGGCTCACCTTGCCCTGACTGACCAAACTGCCTCCCCCACCTGTTCCAGGCAGGGTCTGTTGGTATTTTGCTTCCTCATTGATTTCACTGCTTTAAATTTTGATTGAGAGGCTCTATTTTATCTTTTATTTCCTAGGTTGCTCTCTCTTCTGCAATGCATAATCTTGACACCATTATCTGCACCATAGCAGTTAAATGCCTCCCTGACATCCGATCCCGTCAGATCTCGGAAGCTAAGCAGGGTCAGCCCCGGATTAGTACTTGGATGGGAGACCTCCTGGGAAATGCCGGGTGCTGTAGGTTCTAGTCCCGAGGACTTCACTGGCACTGTCCAAGCTCGCTCGGCCGTGGCAGATGAACCTCAGGACTTAAACGGTGGGGCCAGTTCTGCGCACACTGAGACCCACCTTAAAATCCACTGCGCAGGCTGGAAGGCCCCACCCACGTGGGGACAGCCCTTCCCAAATCTTCCTTCAGCGAAGCTGAGCCTTACATATCTGCACCATATATTGCATACCATATTAATCTTTTTTGTCATCTGATTTTTTTCATAGGAGTTGTCATTTAGAAAATCTGATTTTGCTGAGAAGCAACCAAACAAATTTGTGCTTCAGAAAGAATGAAAGAGAGAATGAATGATAGGATAAAACACTAAGCAAGTTCCCATTTAAGCACTTTGCATATCCTGTATGAAATACCACCTGCTGAAATTAATTTTTTGGTGAGATGACATCTCCTCATGTAATACATTATCTTTCCATTATCCCAGGGTGATACTGCTCAGGTCTCTCAGCTAATACTTATGTGCTGCTTTCCCTGCCATCCTGGGAAGATTACAAATTAATTAGGTGACCCCAAAGCATGTTGGGGTAATAGCCAGGATACCCTTCTAGTAAAAAAGCCTAGTCAGAGGTAACCCGATAACTACAGAGGCTAACAGTAATGACCCAGGGAATTAATTTCTGTAAATCAATGTAATACTGCTAAACCTATACCAAAACCCCAGAATAATGATTTTCTCACTACTTAAATCTTTGCGGTTGGCTCAGGGATTCTGAAATTAGGGCCATCGTTTGGTCTAGAGATTTAAAAAAATCCATTTTAGGATAGGATATTTTTTTAATGCCAGCTCTCATTCAGCTATTTAACAGAAAAAAATGACCACACTGATGGATATGGTATAAGCTATTAACCTACAAAATAAATTGATTTTATTTAATCAAGGCATTGATGTGCAAGGGTTTGGCTGAAGATTTCAAATATGTATGATACATTTATATGAGTCATAGGCAAGATAGGGAAGAATTTATTTCACACATCCATTTTTTAAGGACTGAAAATGCAGCATTTAGTTTATAAAGGCAGCCTTAAGCTACCACCTGTAGTTATGCTCCTGGCTTTGCTTGTAGACCTGCAATTTACAGCCTAGCTGTAGTGACTTATAAAAACAAGGGAATTTGGCAATGGCAAAGGGTGCTTAACCTGGATGGTTTTGACAATATCTTCAGTCAGACTGCTTCATTTTTCCTGCTACACAATCAGACCATGGCCTCATCAGAGAGGCAGTTTCTGCTTCAAGCAAGGCCACATTTTTCTAGCTGAAATAAAATGAAATGTCATGACTGTGTTTCCTTTACAGCATCAGTTTCTTTCCTACTGTACCTGAAGGCTTAGTGAGCAATTTAGTAGAAACTTTACAATGCATGTGGGTTTTTTCCTTGTTAAAGATGATGTATCCATCCTTTTTGTTAACAGATCTAAATGGAAGTACATCAAAAAAATTTGTTCTTTTCTATAAACTGGAGTAAGTCATATTGCAGTAGGGGATTTTGGTACTTTAACTATGCAGAAAAAGAGCTAAATTAGGAACTCTGCATGGCATAAAATAATGTTACTTAGCATCTGTCCACTGCATACAATATGCAGCAAGAGCTCTCAAATCAATAAACTTACTCTAAAACCCAGAGAAAAAAACTATCAAAAGCCTTTTGGTCTCACCTTTTTAAATATGGGCACTTTAGACTTCACATGGCCATTAAAAAAAGGTCCATGTAGATCTGACCTATGAATGCATTACTTTACATATTAAATCAAGAAAGCAGTATTAATTACAAAGCTGAATAGATTCTGTGACCACCACAAAATAAAACAGGCACTTTTAACGGCACAATTGGAAAATCAGATAGAAATGTTGAGAAAATATGCTAACAAATGGCTAAAATCAAAATCTTTCCCCAGCTCATCCTCCAGGTAAACATGAGCAGAGGCTGACTTCCCAGTCAGCCCCAGAGGTCGAATGCCTTGTCCCATCCCCAGGTGCTCTTGCCAGCCAGTTGCCCCCAAGATGTGAGTCCCAGGATCTTCAGACAGCAATGAACAGTTTCTACAAATGGGTACATGCAAGAGCTGGGCTGAGCACAGATGTTCTTATGCTTGGAGCTGCTTCAGGAAAAAGGAGATAGTCTCAGCTGGAAAGCTGGGGTAACACAGCTTTGTACATTTTCTTCTAAGAACACACTGCACCTATTAACACCTGTGATATGTTTCCTTAGAACATGAAGCTCTACTGAAATCTGGGTGACACTGTAAAGAATGAACAAAGACATTTCCAAAGTATGTTCAGGATGCCTTACATTGGCATCTATCCAATATACTTTTGAGAGGTTACCATCCTGTAAAATGAGAAATGTAGTGACTGTAATTCAGACAGAGGTATGTGCACACTTTTATGCTTGTTTCTAATATTATGAAATATGCCAAGGAAGGATGGTATTTGTTTGTCAAGGACACACCACAAGTCATCAAAATGAAACATTATGTTCTGCACCAGTTGATAGCATGTTCAGTCAGGCTGATGATAGGGACTCCTTTGCAGATGGCTCTAGCCAACAAGCACCTGGCAGCTACAAGTTGTAAGTAGTAAGGTTGCAACTGAACAGAATTCAGAGAGGCAGTGCATTGGCAGCCCCATAACTATGTAATAGATCATCTGGGAAAAAAAATGCACTTTTTGCCCAATACACCACCTGAGACCATCACGTATGTCTGTGGCAAAGGAAATGGATCTCAAAGGAGCACACTCTATGGAGTGTGTGACACCACCTAAGGCGGCCTCAGGGCTCTGAGGGAGGGTTACGATCTTCCAAGCCAGTTCTCAAAAGGCAGTTTTCATGAGGGCACTGACCTGCTGGGCAGAGGTTGGGGCAGGGATGTGCCATCTGACACAACAGCAGGGTAATAAAACAACCTCTATATTTTGCAGCCTTAATTCTTCAGCGACACTGGTCTTCCACATACCAATGATAGCTAATGGGCACAAGAAGAAGGTCTTATTTTGTCTTTACAGCTTAAAACAATAGCAGAGTGACAAGAACTTTACAGACCTCGGATATGGTGGTGAATGGAGCAGCATCCAGCTGGCAGCTGGTCACTAGTGGTGTTCCCCAGGGGTCTGTGTTCGGTCCAGTCCTGTTTAACATCTTTATTGATGATTTAGATGAGGGGATTGAGTCCATCATCAGCAAATTTGCTGCTGACACCAAGTTGGGAGGGAGTCTCAACCTGCTGGAAGGCAGGAGGGCTCTGCAGAGGAATCTGGATAGACTTGAGAGATGGGCTGATTCTAATGGGATGAAGTTCAATAAGGCCAAGTGCCGGGTCCTGCACTTTGGCCACAACAACCCCCTGCAGCGCTACAGGCTGGGCACAGAGTGGCTGGAGAGCAGCCAGGTGGAAAGGGACCTTGGGGTACTAATTGACAGGAAGCTCAACATGAGCCAACAGTGTGCCCAGGTGGCCAAGAAGGCCAATGGGATCCTGTCCTGTATCAAAAATAGCGTGGCCAGCAGGACCAGGGAAGTGATCCTTCCCCTGTACTCTGCGTTGGTGAGGCCACACCTTGAGTACTGTGTTCAGTTCTGGGCCCCTCAGTTCAGAAAGGATATTGAGGTGCTGGAGCGAGTCCAGAGAAGAGCAACAAGGCTGGTGAAGGGACTGGAGCACAAGCCCTGTGGGGAGAGGCTGAGGGAGCTGGGGTTGTTTAGCCTGGAGAAGAGGAGGCTCAGAGGTGACCTCAGCACTGTCTAGAACTACCTGAAGGGAAGTTCTAGCCAGGTGGGAGCTGGTCTCTTCTCCCAGGCACTCTGCAATAGGACAAGGGGGCATGGGCTTAAGCTCTGCCAGGGGAAATTTAAGTTGGATATCAGAAAAAAATTCTTTACAGAGAGAGTAATCAGGCATTGGAATGGGCTGCCCAGAGAGGTGGTGGATTCACCATCTCTGGAGATTTTTAAACGCAGATTGGACGTGGCGCTGAGTGCCATGATCTAGTAAATGGACTAGAGTTGGACCAAGGGTTGGACTCGATCTTGGAGGTCTTTTCCAACCCAATCGATTCTATGATTCTATATTACGTGACCTAATCAAGCATTCAGGCCCCAAGTTCTTTGTCACAAAGTCTCTGTTCAGAACAAAGCCAAGCTTTTTCAGCTCCTCTTAAGTGACTCTATTAGCATTCATTAAAAGGACAGTAAAAGGGACAGAAAATGGTTTGCTGATAAAGTCTGATTCTGAGGTGCACTATAAATAGAGGAGAGGTAGCATAATTACATTAGTAAAGGTAAGTGAGGTCACTGCCACATCATTGTTTGCTCTTTAAGCAAAAATAGTGTAAGGTGGCCATAATTGAGGAGAGGAAAAAAAAAAAGCAGGAGAAATTGTTCTGCTTTTGGACAAGTCTGACTGCATGATTAGAGGATGTTAGGGACGTCTAAGAGGGAGCTACTGAATATTTAACCTTAGAAATGGAAGCTTGGTTGTCTCTTCTCCTGTTAACATCCACACGTATCTTCCATTAACTCTAATTAGGGCTAACAGGGTGTTCACTAAGTATCTCCATAATTAATGTTAATAGTAATTACAGGCAAGCATTGATAGAAGATGAAATGCCAAGTTTCTTCTCCAGGGTTAAATACTCAGCAGCCTGTCTGTCTCTCATTTCCATTTTCTCCTGTAAAGGCTCTCTAATCAATCACACATGTCCTAGACAGCCTTACACACTGATTCTTGCAACAAGAGACACATGCAGCCATAAGTAACAGTACATGGTGTTATTTATACAAAACATAAACACAGACACACAATACCTGACACGTATAAGACTGGTTCATGACCCCATGCTCACTGCTGTAGAGATATCCCAACAATGTATTAACAGTGCAGACTGACACATCTCTTTTTCCTTCAAGATACTTAGGCTTCACAAGGGGACAGCATTGTTTCTATCATATATTAAGATAAGTCATTTTCAATTAACAAATGAAAGAGCAAACAAGATCATAGCAACAACCTCAATTACTCTTATTAATGCCATTATGCCACCCTTAGTTGATAGACTATACTATATTCCCAACTCAGACATTATTAACAAACCATTAAATTTGTAAATTAGAACAGCACAATTATTAGCCATAATCAGAACAGCAATAATAACGCACCTTCTATTGTGCTTCTGGGTTGAGCCCCAAGCAGTAGTTCATGAAAAAAGCATTAGCAGACTGCTTCCAGACAGGGGTCATTTGCTAGCACAAAGTCTCATCCTCTGCTCTCTTACCCATCATGAGTGGAGAATTTTCATCAAACTTGTACAATTCTGTGGCTAAGTAGATTTATAAACTGTCTTTAGTTGGGAATGTATTTATAAAACCTCGAGGAACTAAGGAGTATTCTGCTGTTTCCCTCAGGAACTGCAGATACTACTTGTAGAAATCATAGGATGTTGAAGCCTCTGCCAGGGATGTCTCAAAGAGGCAAAAAGCACCAGAAGAGGAATGATGGGAGAGCCTGTGCAGGCAGCTGGACAGAGAGGAAGGAGCACAACAAAATCCCACTGGTGCTGGCTGTTGGAGCCAGACAAGGAGCTGCACTCATGGAAAATCTGACTCATGCATCTAAACCCTCCCTGTGCCCTGGTCCCCTTACGCTTTGGGGCAACTACAGTCACGAAACACATGCAGACACAAGTCCCACAGAAATTAATAAGTGCTTTCTCCATACGAAGAGGAAAAATAAATCAATTTGTATTTTTATCAACTCACCTATATTGGCCCCATGCTAAGTTAAAGAAAAGATGTCTCCCAGGATAGTCTTAAATCAGAACTGGACATGTTTTGGCTTTGCTATGTGAAAACAAACTTTTTTTTTACTTACTTCGTTTTCTGCCCTGGGGAATAAGTGACTCAGGCAGGATGCTGAAGACTCAGGGGGATTTATTTTTCATCATGTTGAAGGTAGTTTTTTCCTACCAGGCATGCAGGCTTATTAATGCAGCTTCACTCAGTATTAGACTTTCAATAAATCATTTTGTACCTCCAATTTTCTTCATAAGTTTATGAGAGAAGAGTGAGGAAGTTACTGTTCAGGAAAGCAAGGGATATGAACCACAGAAGGCACTGAGGTGTACTGTCTGTCTGCAACAAGGACAAAGCCAGCTACCCTTCTGATGCAACCTCCCTTTGCCATTCTTTTATCAGCCCCTTTTATCCAGAGGGAGAATCTCACATGGCTCCCAGGATGAGTCCTGCTCTGGCCACCCTCATCGTATTGCTCTTTTTGCAGCAGTCAATCCCCTACCACATCCCTCCTCTTCAGCTTCCATATTCCACCCAGACTCTTCTGACAATACATCTTGCACTGAAGCCCACACCTCTCTGCTGGATCCTAGGAGCCCAGAACTTCATGAAAGATGAAAGCGGCTGTAGGGCAAAAACCTTCTCATTTTCTTGGTCAGGTTTGATTTACCAGAGGTACTTTTCTGTATCCCCACAGCTTTTCTCAGAAAAGGAAAATATTCTTTTCCAGAGCTATAGGACCAGAAAACATCTTCATTTTAGCTACAGTTAATCTGATCAAATATAGATCAAATCCTCCCAAATTATGTGTTGCCTTTTGAATATATTTTGAATATTCAAAAAATCCTATTTTTCACAATCACTCAAAGCAGTGGAAATATATTTAACAACAACAGAACCAAGAACGGCCAGAGTTCTGTATTACCTGTTACAACATTGATCCCCTCTCCAGCCTGCTCCTACTTCTGGCATTTAGAAATGCACAATGAAAAGGAAAATACAGTCAGTAAAACTTGTAAAATTACATTTTAAAATCAGGATGTTGTAAAGTAGTAGCTACAAAATGAAACAAACCCCTAAGCAATGGGTTGCCTAGATATTTTTATAGGATTTGCAATGGATGTGCAGTAAGTGTTCAAGGAATTGGTTGAAACTTCTGACTACTCTGTATTTTAACGGGTTGGCCGGTGCTGCTTCAGCATCCTGACAGCAGGATGACAAGGATATTAGAAGAAGGAGCAGGAAAGGATCAGCCAAGAACAGTGATAGAAGGATAGCTCATCTCTTCATTATTACTCAACCCAAAGAGGATGTTCTCTGATTATGCTGGATATCCAGATAATTTTACCTGGGGCTGTGCATAGCACAAACCTATACTGGCAATACAGGTAGTACAAAGAGATGGATAATAGATGAAGGCATTTGCTTTCACTGGAATTTTTATTTTTATTTTCCTGAGCACAAACTGAAACAACAGAACAAAATTTGAACAGAAAATTTTCTGTAAGACAGCTTAGCCAGAAGATGAAAACATGAACTGTGAGATATATTTTATAACTTCTTGAAATCTCCTTGTCTTTTTATATTCTACTGCTTAACTCACCTTCACAGCTTTACTTTACTCCATGGCTAAAAAGAGGCTGCCTTCTAGTGCAAACTGTGTGCAAATGCAACTTTACAAAGTGAAATCTTATGATTATCTGGGGCTGTTATATGAACTACCGATTTCAAAGAGCTGGTTAGCTTCTGATACTACAAAAAATGGAACTTCTGCCAATGCAACTGTCTGGACAGCATTTCTAGTAGTGTTGAGTTTAGGAGAACTACTCACCTATTTCCTATCATTCTGCATGATGGAGTATCATGGACTTCCTGAGAGTTTGTTGCATCTTCCAGATGAAGCCTGAATCTGTCAGCTAAGAACTTCTTTCCATTTGGGGAGAGTCACTTGTTGCTTCTACTTGTTTTAAAACTCAAACCCAGGCATTTTGTGATATTTCTGTTAATCTAGGATGGAGCTCTAAATCAACACAAGATAGACTGTTTTAATTAGCCAGAGATGTATCTGATGGGGCATTAACCTGGGACACTGAAGATTCAGGCTCACATTCCAGGTCATCTCAGTTCTCACCAGGCAATGCAAGCAACCTGCTTGCTAGGCTATTGACCTAAAAATTTCTCCTGGCCAAAGCAAGGTGGTTCTTGGAGAAGGCACCTTGTACAGAGATTTATATGGTTTTGCTTGTTTTTTTTTTTTCTTTAATTAAAACTGTATCAGGGTTCATATTTTTGGACCACAAGAGAAGAGAACCTGACATCTGCCTCACTAGAGAGATGAAACAGAACACACATTTTTTGAGTGACTGTAACTTAAAGATGATGCAATGAGTTACACAAATTAAAGTTCCCAGTCTTTCAATTCTGGAAATGCCCCTATTGAAAAGGCCACTTGCAATTCCATTGTGTACAGGTGTCCTAGTTCAGCTGGAGGGACCAGCTAACCCTGTGTGGTGGTGATCAAACCTGTGTATTCCACCCCCTCTATTCATTCCCCAAGGACAATGGGCCATTAGCAGCAGCTGCCCAGGGAGCCATTATCTCCTTCACACCCAGCCTGAGGGGGCGGAGCTGCTAATGGGCCATCAACAGCTCAACACCCCCTGGCTCCCAGAGTTATCACCCATTGTGTGAGTCCCCGCCCAGGGGGAGGGACTGAGTGCTCCCTGAGGGTACATAAGTGGTGGGTAAGAAGACCTTGGGAACCTTCTCGTCGGATCCAGAGCAGCAGCAGGACCTCGACAGCAGGAGATCACCGCTCTCGCCCAGACCACAGCCCTCGCCTGCACCAACAGGTTTTTCTTTTCCTTTTGCTCTGGACTTGGGGGAGCCACAGGGGTCTCAGCACAAGGGCAAACAAACCCCCTTGGGTTTGTGCCCCAGGACACTGGGTTATACAGCTGGGGTATTGTGAGTTGAAAGCAATTTCCCTTGTGTGTCAGTGTTGTTATAGTAATATTATTATTAAATTTTAGCTCTGACTTATAATCTCTCTCGTGGTGAGTTCATTTTCCCTTGCTGGTTCACCTTCAAACCAGCACAACAGGTTAGGAAGCATTTGGGGAACTTAGAATGAATGACAGTAATACAGTGAATACTATATCAAACAACTAACTAGTTAGATCTTAGCATCTTCCACAGGTGGACATTCAGAGATACTCTCCAACTGACAAATTTGTGTTTTTAAGAGACACAACCAGAACCAGCAGGAGACCTACTGATATACTAGAACCAGCAGAAAATTTCTGCAGGCAGCACAGATCCCAATTATCCACCCAGAATTTCCCACCAGGACAACAGCATATTTTTTTTCTCTGCCAGATCTATCTGTCTCTCAAAGCCCCACTGAGATGCTGCCCCTCAGCTGCCCAGCTGCAATGGGGTAAGTGCTGGGGTGCTGCACTCAGTGTCCTCCCCACTGAACAGCCTCAGTTCCCTTTGCAGGGAACACAACACTGAGCAGCCAGGCTGGCTCAAGAATCAAGAGTAACCACACAAGTAATCTAGGTCCAGAAGCCACAAAAATATATTTTTTTTTACTCTCTAAAATAAAATAAAACCCCATTATAATCATCCTAACCATAACACTTACTTCAGTTTGCAAACACTCTCAAGCTGCAGTGGGCAATAAATCAGACACATCAGTTCCAGGAATGGCCGTAATATATAAAGAGGATTTTCCTGGTGATCCTCAGAGCTGAGATTCCTTTTGTTGGCTCTCCTTTAAACAAACACTCCTGTAAATTGCAGTTGAATCTAAATTTAGTTTTCAATCTTAAATATTTTCTTCTAATCAGTGATTTGAGGGTGGATTTGGTTCTGATAGGCTGATACAGTGTCATTCTCATTAAAAACATTAATTCAGTTAACCCAATTAGAAACGTATGTGTATGATATCTTCACTGCATAAACTCATCATCATCACATGAATCACACTGAAGGCAGCCAAGACCTTCTGTTTTTCAGGAAAATTGTCTCAAAAAAAAAACGAAATAAAAACCAATAAGTGGTAAAAAACTTCTGCAATGTCATGAAAGATCAGCAAAATACACTGAGGCTCTGCAGAAACACAGCTGTAACATCCCATCCCTTCCACATCACTCAGAAGGATAAGAGAACATTTTCAATAAAGCCACAGAACATGAAGGCTTATACATCTTTGATATCCTGCAGCTGGAGGGAAAAATAGTAGTCCCCTAATCCTGTACCATTTCCCTTTCATTAGTTTAAGTTTTGAATTTTGGATGGTGGTAAATTTAGAAAGGGGTTAATTGTTTAACCTTACAAAAATAATTATGCCTCTTTTGGCACTGCCTTTTGGCCTGCTTCATATTTTTAGTTTCCCAAAGGATTTGAAGATCAACATATTGGTAAACAGTTTAGTGAAGACTGTAGCTGTGGATTCACTCAACAAAAATCTGAGACTAGACTTCAGGCTTTTTACAGATGTTGGGTCTACACATTGTATGTACTGTGGAAAAAAACCCCTCCCAACATTTATCTGAAACAAAACTTGCAATCAGGTGTTGGGGTTTTTTGTTTTGATTTGGTTTTTTTTTAACCCAATGTTTCGAAACTGCACATGTTCAATTTAATTCCTTTCTATAGCAGTTATTACTATGAGTCGGGTAGTGTGGCAAAGCTAAGTGTGGTTTAGAACTCTTTCAAATGGTTTATCAATCAGAATTTGTTGCAGTCCCATAACTATTTGTCCTCCTGTATGTCATGAGGTATGGGGTTTTTTTCTCATTTAAGAGGTAGTTAAGTAGTGATAATCCCCTGCACTCAGCTAAACTGATGTTCAGCCCAAACTTGTCATTCACACAGATCTGTCTACAGAGGTAAGAATCTTAGTCTCCATTCTGGTCAGTGTCTTTCAAAGTTCATTCATGCTAATATGGTTCCCAAAAATATTCCATTTCAGCAGGAACCAGAGTGCACACTCACTCCTCCCATCCAATCTTTCACTCCAGAAATTACACAGCCCTTTTGCATATTGTCTTTGTTAGGAAAAAACCCCAAAACAAAACAGGGAAGAGAAAGGAGTGTGTTTGGACTTTTAAACAGGAAAATTTACATGGTGTAAAGTGCTTAATCCAACAGGTCGGGGGGATATTAATACTAAAATCTGATTAAGAGATGACATTTTATTGATACCCCTGGTTAGCATATATTTGGTTTACATAAATAATCAGGTAAAAATATATAACAAATTTATTTATGAAAACAGGAGGGAGCAAGCAATAAACAATTTCTATGGCAAAACCCATGTACCAATGTACAGCAATTTTATGTCTAACTTCACCTTCAGTAGGAAAGAGAAGGGCTTGTCAATTTTGCTTACAGCAGATACTAAGTTTCTGTGAGTAGTGTTATTTACTGACAATCAGTGGCTTTGTGTGCATATTTTCATACATACATATGTATGTGTGTGTATATAAATATACATATATACACAGAGCCAAGACAAAGCAGATTCTAACCTCAGCCCAGCCTTTCAACAGTCACCTCACAAGTAGTCTCAGTGAGTCTCATCTTTCATGCTTTGACATTCTTCATACATGTGTAAATAGAAATACAAAGTGTGGACTGCAACATCAGAATAATAGGCTTGTGTCAACAATCAGTTGCACTCATTTTGCAGAAATGCAAGTAACCTCATAAATAATATTTTCTAAAGACCTATGAAAAGTTGCTCTGTTTTTTCCCACTCTTTGTCTTGAAACCCTCCATGTTTTCAGACTTCTAACAGTTTTGTTTCTAACATTAGTTCAAAGCTAGCTGTTGTCCTCCTTCAGCAATGAGGATGAGCCAATCTTCAACGTGACTTTGCTTGGGTGTTCATTTCCCCTCATGCACACTCCATTATACTAATTTGTTTTCTCATATTAAAATTGAATGTACATATTCTTAGATCAGGGAGTATTTGTCACACAAATTAATTGTGCTTTGGGCAAGAGGACCTTTATTTGTTAATTGAGACCTTGCACACTGACACTGTTCCAAAGTGCTGTTTGAAACAGCACAGTGCTCTACAGATGTATACAGCAAAACTCATAGCATTGCAATATGAGCTAGCCCATAAATTAACAGAATTTAAAAATTATTTTTGACTGCTCCTGGTTAGTGAAGTTCATAGACATTTACACATGTGCCATACAACACGGCATCCTGCTACTGACAAGCTTTCATGTGCTCAGCAAAGGAGAGAGGAGAAAGTTGCTGTGCAGTTAGCACGGTCCCACCTGAACAGAGGAATAATGCATGACTTGGCCAATCGCTGTCACAAAGCAGTGATGTGTATGAAGTATAAAGAGCATTTTCATGTTTAAGATTAAATAATTTATTTTAAATATTCAACAGTCAGTGCCTTCATCATATTGTTCTCCCAGGGTCTCAACTCACAGGCTCTGATTCCATGTTTCCAGGAAGGCTACTTGTCAGCTGCTGTGGTGTGAGCAACAGCAGGAGGCTCAGAACAAGCATGTAAAATAAAATGCATACTCGAGAGACAGTAAAATGGCTGTTTTTCTATGTCACACAAAGCGTCTCACTCGGCAGGAGCCCTCAGATTTCTGTACTGAGCAGCTGGGTTGCACTTTTCTCCAATCAATAATAATGACAAATAATAACATCAATTGCAAAGTAAAAGGAACTCTGAACTTACAAGCTTCATCAGGTGGGCTTAATGCTCCTGCCTCCAGGTGCACAGGGGTTGATTCACCCACCTTTGCTCCCACAGCCCTCCACTTTTGGAGGGCTGGCCTGTATCCAGGCAACAGGCAACCCTGAGGCTCTCCAAACCTCTGCAATGCACAGGAGGAGCAGCTGGGGCAGGTACTCCCTAGACTTCACAGAGTGTGGGACAGAAAAAGCTTCTTCAATTTTAAAGAATAAAGGCAGACAGTAAAGCAAGATGTCTAACTACTTTCTGACAATGAAAGTTCCCTGGGGCTGCCTGCTTTCCCAACACTTCTCACTTGGAAGGTGCCAGGGACAGTCCGCAAAACTTATTGTGACCTTTTCTTTCTCAGTGCTGTGTATGCTCTGGCCTAGGTCCACCTCCTCCTACAGCAGGAACTTTTCAAACTTACTAGCCACCTATAGGCAGTAGTCTCAGTTCCTGGACCCATGTTTTGGCCAGACAAAATCTACCAAGGTCATCATTAATGGACATGCACCCACATCATCAGGGTTCAAAGATGGTCTATCAGAGAAAAAGTCATCTGAGAACAGATGATCCATTAATCCTTATATTCACAAAGGGAAAATGTTCTTCATCAGTAAAGGAATAAAATTCTAGAGCCAAGGAAGTGAGTGGGAGTATTTACACTAACTTCAGTGACATCCAGATTTCATACACAGTGGCCTGTTCTACTCAGTTTCCATGTACAGCTGATGTTGAAAGAGACTGGGATGGTCTTAACTTTGATGGAGATTCAGTATTTGAGGAAAGACCAAGAACACCATGAGCTAAGAAAATTATAGACAAGAGCTAAAACCCACACAAACCTGGTCTCTGAGCATCTTAAATTTTCAGATGATCTACAGGCCTCTGACATTCAGAACACATATTGCAGAGGATGAAGTTATTTGACAAAGAACTGGAAATACATTCAAAGAGCTTCTGTAGTGTTCAGCTACCCTCCAAACAATTGTTGGAGCTGACACATAGGAATTAGATAATTGCAAGATGTACAGGGAAGAACGGTCATAAATGAAAAAAAAATATGACAAATTGCTGCATTAAGATGCTCTGATCCAAATCAGACTTAATTCAGAGAAATCCTGTGTCTAGTACGAAAGAGAGGTCACAGTGACCCTTTTCTACCTTACTTGATACTATGTCAGTATTTGAGGTTCTTGGCCATAAACATAATCCATGGTACAACACTGCACAGCAGACATGATAGATAGCCTAACCCGTCCTGTCATCACAATACTAATATACTAACCAGTCAGGATTTTTACTTCATTCAGCATGACTAGAAACATTAAACAAACACTACCTAGAAGTGCATGAAATTATAAAATCAGGAGCACTCTTCAGAGCTTGGGAATTCTCATGGCTCTGTCTGTAATCTCAGCTCCTTGCCCTTACCTCTACTCCTCTCTTAACAATTTATACAAACTCTGTAATCTCAGCTCTTTGCCCTTACCTCTACTCCTCTCTTAACAATTTATACAAACTCACTGCCTTGGAAAATAGCTTCTTTTCCTTCTAGCAGTGACAGCTGTTATTGCAGGAGACAGCAAAGTATAAAGTTACTTATTAAGGGAGGTAAAGAACTACCTCCCTGGAATATGGTATTCACCTCCAGTTGAACTCTGGGGAAGAGTAAGTACAGACCTTCTTTTCTCCTTTGTGAGCAATGATATGGAACATCAGAAGGTACTGGCCTAAGCGTTCATTATACAGGTATCCTCAAGGAGATTAATCCACAGTATGTAATTCCCACTACTGCTGTTAAGGACAGCTCTAGTGCCAGAGGGCTGTATCCTTTGCAATACAGGGTGTGTCCTCCCCAGCCAGCTACACAAAATTTACAACAATTTGTTTAAGTCAGAAGTGTGAGGTGAGACCTGGGTACCAGCTGTTCTGTTCTGGATTTCAATCTCAGTTCACCCATTAATATAATCAGAGAGAGGGCAAAGCTTCCCATCTTTTACATCAAACCAGTTTTTCCCCCAAATTCTTACACACAGAATGACTGTCTTGAATCACATAAATCTTTTTTACAGCTTTTTCCTCCTCTACATGTCCATTTTGCAACATTGCCTCAGCATAAGCAAGAAGAGTTGCACCAAAGAATCTGGAGGCACAAGTAAGTGAAAGGCAGAAGAAGGATGGAGAAAGGGACAAGTCAGTGACATGGCAACCCTGCAAAGCTGAAGCACGGGTGTCCTTTCTGAGAGAGGATGTGCACCAAATCAGAAGTAACAGCAAAGATCCAAGGGGACAACTTAATCTTGATCTAGGAAAACACGGAGACCTTCAAATCACACTTCAGGAAAGCCCTACCACGGTTGTCTTCTTCAGGACTTGCAACATCAAGTACCCATTTACGTGCTTTGGAGAAAATAGGCCAGATGATTTCACCCATTGCAAACCTAACTCTTCTGCCTGGTGCTAGTTTGTACAAATTGATCCCTCACTCAGAAATTAAAAACAAAATGAGTAGTACTGAATGACACATCAGAGGAGCTCTGATTGAGAAGAAACCCAGTGCATGCTGATTGATTACTCCCAGAATGCCTTTCCCAGAAGCAATAATGAAGTACGTGTCTGAGACAGAAGCCCTGAGCAGTGCATGGAAACATTTGAAAAGCTTGTGAGCCCTCCCCTGCACCCACAGACCTCCTTGCCTGATGAGCATGTTTAGAACAGTTCAGCAAAGCACTACAGCCTGGGTTCCTACTAAAAAAACCATTCCCTTCCATTCTCCTCCCTTTTAAATTAAGCTCAAACCCCCAAATTTGGGAGCACCTCTACTGTATGTATAATGGTATGTGTCCAACATTCCTCAGTAATAGCATCACTTGGGATAAGAAGGAGAGTGCTATGCACTGGGGGAGGGCACAGTACAAGGGATATAGAGAAGATAAACAATACCCTTTGAATGTTTCAAAGAGAGCTTACTACTTTTGCAGAAGGCAGTTATTTTAATCCTCAGCTGCAAGTCACTGGGACACAATAAAAGAGAACTAGCCAAGAAAACATTTAATTATAACAATGAGCATTCATGCCTTATTCCTCGACTTGCAGCTGAGAGTATTCAGTAATTCAGAGGTGGATGGGAATATAGGACAAGAAACACTGCAGCAGATGGGCTACCTGCCACTAAGAGTAGCAAAAGCGAGTCATCAGCAGAAGGAAGAGTAATGTCCTAATGGTCACTCTCCTGCCAGACAAAACCCAAACTCTCTCATAAAACGATCACACCCCCTCCCCCCCCAAAAAAAAAACCAAACCCAACAACAAAAAACCCCAAAACCAAAAAACCAACAAAAACCAAAAAGACAAACTGATCTGCCTCAGTATGCCCAGAAAGAACATAGCCAGATAATAAAAAAATGTTGTTCAGATGGCAAAAAGATCAAAAACCCCAACAGATGGGAAGAGCTGCCTCAGTTTGAAACTGGAAGACTTTTCTTCTAAAACAAAACAATTCAGAGTTATTTCTTCACATCAATTCCCAAAAGTTTTGTTTAATCTAAAATGAAACTTTATATTTTAACACCTCCCAACTTAAAAAAAGCATTGTCTCCAATCAAAACAAAACACCATACAACTCAAACCCTCTTTTTATAAAATTTTTGATCTAATTTTAATAGGAAAATGTAGGGTTTATTTTAAATGTTGAAAGGATCGGTTTTAGCATTTCTAAAATAAAAATATGTTGCATTAAAAAAATCTGAAAGTAAATATTTTTGATGTTCACAAATACAATAGCCCTATTTTTGATTGAAACTATGTTTTATTTCCACTTGATTTTATGAAGGTTTATGGTCTCTGAAGATACTGAATATAAAATTTTGTGTAATTTCTGTCTTTCATAAAATTATCTAGTACAGAGATGTGATTCACAGACTTGACATACATAGCTGATTTTCTATTCACAGGAGAAGAACTATCAGAACACTTTTCATCAATTATAATTACTCTTGATCAATGGAAGAAACACATAGCAAGAGACCAACATCCCAAGCAGCTAAGGCAGCCGCTTGGGATTAGCTTTGTACATTTAGTAGTCAAGACTATTGAGTATCCCTTGGGACTTAACATTGCTAGTCCTAAACATCTGGATTTATGCTTACATCTAGAGAATCTGAAGTTTTCCAAAAAGACTAATTTCCAACTAATCCTGAAATAAACCCCAGAAAACATTTCATCACTGCTTTTTAAAAGTCACCAACAGTTATCTTCATGTCCTGAGATGACTTGTCAAATATACACAACTGTACCCACCATGTGGTCATACTAAGTCACTGGGTGAATTGCAGCTTTGCTGTTCTGATCTTCAGATATTTTACATTATCATAAATTGTGCTCCTGTAAGTAGTCTGTTCTTACAGTCTTTATTTTGAACACTGGTTTTTGGCAGAAGGAGACAGAATAGTGGAATGCCAAGTCCTGGTTCCAATCAGTTCAGCTAGACTTTGGCCTTCAGTGCTGCTACCAGATAACATACAAAGCTGGGAGATGGAAACGGAAATGGAAAAGCAAAGGCAATTCTGGCAAGTGATTACACTTTCCAGTAATGTGATCCATACATTCAACCAACTTAATGTACGGGCTAATAACTTGTGATAAACTTATAGCTCTACTCTGAGAGCTGAACACAAGCATGGGGATAAAAGAAAAAACTGATTTCTTTCCTTTTTATTGACTGAATACTCATGGGAGAAATAAAGTTGAGCTTATTATTTTTAGATTCCTAGGAATGTACTCTTGGATGTACTTTACAGCCAGAGAGGTTATAAATGGTCCAGGTCAGTATGAGGAATCTGACAAATTCTGCCTCACCACACATGTCCTCTGTACTGACTGAGTGTCCATCTGTCTCTCTCTAGCATCAGCAAGGACTACCCAGACAGCAGGCAGGAAAGCCCAAGCCTGATAACTGCTGCAGAACATGAAGAAACCAGGGCATTAGATAGCCACAAATTCTCTAATATCCTGCCATTAACAGTTGTCGGGGAAAGGTAGCAGAAACAGTTCGAGGTGGCAATTACAGAAAGCCAGTTCACAGGAAAAGGTTCTCCTACCCTTCTGGGCGCTGCCGCTGCCTCATGCCATGCGGCAGGGAGGGACTAGCCTTAAAGATACTTTAAAAGGTCAAGACAGCGCTACATCCTATCTGAAAATTAGCACCTGGTTAGTGTTTGGGGCATTTGAAAATAAACCTTTCAGAAATGATTAAAAAAAGAAGTTTATGTTGCTTAATCATATTTCTTTGAAATTTATTTATTTATAGCATGTGCTGCCTGGGGGGTTGGTCCACTCATACATGTGCTGTGCTCTACTTTTTCAGAAAAGGAACAGCTACAATCAGTCCCCTGTTCAGCTCAAAACCTCTCCATGCTGGGCACTGGAAGCTAAAATACAGGCAGAGCACCGTAATTATATCCCCCTGCATGTCATCTGGCCACAAAATTCCTGAATGTCCTCTCTACCTTGGTGCTTCTGCCAAATGCTGCCAAGGAGAATAGCCCCAAACGTCCAGTACAAGCAAGTCCAGGGCTGTTCTTATCTGCCAACAACTGTAACGTCTGTCAAGGATGTAACTCCCATCCATCTGATGAGGATCCAACAGGGGGATGAGTCATTTTACAAAGGACAACTCAGCCATTAGATTATGATTATCTTTACTGTGCATAGCCTGTCCAGCAGCTGGCCTGTGGGTAGACTCCTCTCTCAAAAGAGCTCTCAAGATTTGGCACTAAATAGTCACAGCAGCACAAGTAAGAAACCTCAGCTTTAATATGGGTCAGGGCATTAGAGAGTAATAACCTCTTTCATACTCTGCAAGTTTAAAAATCAACTAGTTATCAATTTTTTTTTTAACACAAGATGCATAGATATTTTTTGATGTGCAGTTTTTCACGTGAGGAAAGGGAATTTCTGGATTACCTTTCCTTTTTTTCTTTCCTTCCCTGTCCCTGCTTTGTCCCAGAAAGGAGGAACAACTGGGAAAAACATGAAGATAAACACTCCAGAATGAACACTTTTTCATCTTCAAGTTTCTCTGAAAAGGAATGCAAAGTTTCACAAAGCTGGTTTCTACACAAAATAAAATACTTTTTCTACAAGAAAAAGCTTCCCAGCTGTATTACCATCCTTACATAGACAGAGAAGGAAGGCAGACAAGAATCAAGCTACTTTCCTCTGTCAGTATGTAGGCTAGGCACAGAGCTAGTAATTGAATGCAAAACTCCCCAAACCCACTTCACTACTTATAGAGTAATACTATCCTTATTACTGATTTTAATAGTTATCACCTTTCACTGATCCCAGGTCTTACTCATAAGCCCAAGAATAAAAGCTTCAAATACATGCACAGATACCTCTCTTACATATCTGTTTCCTGATAAATCTCTACAGCAAGATAATAGTTCTCGCGGCTCTTAAACTAAGTCCTTAGCTTCACTCAATAGTCTTCAAAATGCACAAATCAAAAGCAAATGTACTTTTGTAGGTCTCAAAGTAAGTGATGCAAAGCCTTCACTGCTATTTCAGTGACACCATATCTCAGACACTCCAGCCATGACATGGCAATGAAAGGCAGCTTTGCTTTCCCTTCCTGTCAGATTGGGTAAACTCCACTTTTGATTAATAAAGCACTTCACTCATCATACAGTCAGTCAGAAAAAGTTTTAAATTACTTTGTAGCATTAGAACTACATGACAGAAACTGTTAGAGACATATTTCTAATGACAATTTCTCTCCTCCTTCATTATGATTTCCATGTTACACAAGCTTCCACCTTCACAGGAAACAGGCACGGCCAAAACCAGTCCCCACATGCACCATGGTTAACATCCGAAGGATCAGCTCCGAGTCTCTGGGGCAACACCTCCAGAAAGGTCAATCCACTGCTTGCAGAATCAGCTCTAATGACATTTGAGTTCTGTGACTCTTTGTGTCACCTCTAGACCCATAAGAGACCGAAGTGGCAAACATATCCCACATTGTCAGCAGCCACTTACAGCCTGATGAACCAGAGTACGGCACCTTCTCCAGCAGAAGAGCTGAAACCTCCTATTACCCCAGCTGAGATCCCAAGCGCTGCCTCTCAGAGATAGGAGCTCATTGGTGGCTGCCAGACATTGCTGAGAACATTTGGAGCAAGGCTGAAACAGTGCTGGCTGCACACACTCTGCCTGCACTCTGGATGCATCGCTGACCCGACACTCACCCTTTATGCTCCTCTTTCACTTATGAGTGCACACATAATAAACCTATCATTGCTGGCCATGGCAGTTACTGGGACACTCATAATGTGAGCAGACTGTAACTAAAACACGTGGCCTTGGAGTTTGTAGGGAGCTTGAAACAATGGCTGTTGGGCAAGGAGCATCTCATTTATCTGTGCAATGTTAACTCAGATGTCCAATGCCAGCCATGTACATGTCAAAAGTTGTTAGCTGCTTCACTAGTAATTTGAGAACCGAGCACATGGGGTAACGCATCGTTCCACACCACTCGCTGTGAGTGATATCCTTTCTTGATACCTTAGTGGACAGCATCTAGGAGACACCAAATTACCTTTTGTGAAGAAAAAGCTGCGTGAGCACATTCCCCTGCTATACTGGTACAAAAAAAGCCCAGAGTAAAGCCCAGAAGGCTTGCACAACAGCATCTCTAGTAGAAGCACAATTTATCATAAGGCAAGATTCTCTGGGAGACTAATTCTTCAGATATTTGAGAGTAGTACAGATTCTCCAAACAATTTAATTCACAGTCAAAAGAAATATTAAAGAAAATTACAACTTTGTCAGCATGATATCTGATTTCTTTGGTCAATGGCATCATTTACAGGCATTTATATGAAACACTGAACCTTTAAAAAGTCCTTTCTCTAGAGTCACAAAATTTCAGTTTCCTTGAAACCTGTCACATCGTTCAACATTTTACAGAGAAAAAAGTTTATATTATTAATGCATACACAGATAATAATAATGCTAATACTGAACTATTAATTTTCTGCTAAAAAAAGTGTTTAGAGAAAGTACTTTTCCTTTTTTCCACTTCTGTAATCACACCTCAGCATAATGCAGATTGAGTATTGTGATGATTGTGGTAAATGAACCTCAAAATTTGTTGCTGCTGTTTCTAAGAGGGAATGGGATCTTTCCTGTTTTTACTTATAACAAGTTTGCAACATTATTAACTGCTGAACAGATTTTCATAGGAAGAATCAACAGGACATCACAGGGAGTAAAAAGTGGTGGCAACCATAGGAAGAATGACTGAAGACTCTATCTCAGTTATGGATACAACAGGGTACAAGAGGAAGAGTGCCCAGCTCTTTTGCTCACATGCACAAGCATATACTCATTCCTCTCCAAGAGCTGGCTTCTTCCCAGCTCCCAGCTCTATGCTTTTCCCTCTCCAGGCTCTGCCTTCTGTAATCAGAGGATTCAACCTTCTTTGTGCTCATGTTGCTCCAGCTGTTCCTTTGAACAAGTTGCTAGGTGGATTTGTTTGAAGTTTAGACTTATTTCAAAAAGGCAGGCAGTTTCTGTTCATCAACAGGTGGCAGTTGCACCAGGAAAAAATAATCCCAGACCTCAGGAGTCCTTTTCCTGAGCTTGTGCATGTTTTGATTGACCCCTGCTACCCACCAAAGAACCTGAATATCTAAAATCTTGCTGCTTGCAGCCTTGCTTTCTGCAGGCTCAAATATTTCAGCTGTCTGTGGAGATAACTGGACTGTGGTCATCCCCAGAAGTGGTCTTGGTCATCGAATGGAGCAGAGGAAGCTGGTGGCTCAAACTAGTGCACATCACTCACTCAGCACTTCAGCAGGGATGAACAAAGCATGCACTACAGCAGCAGGTTCAGCACCATAACCTCATCAAGCACCATACGATAAGGATTAGCACAATTTCACAAACCACATTTCAGGAAATGGGGAGGAACAGATGCCCCAGTTCAGCAGAACTGTTTTGTCCCAGCTCTTGATCACAAATCATAACATTCTGGTGGAAAGAGAGTTTCACATCTTAAACTTTCAAAGACTAAAATACAGGCAATTCTGTAGAGAACACCCTAGGAGCAAAAGGCAGGATCCCCTTGTAAGGTTCATGTGTCCTTGCATCAGGGCTGCAAACATACATGAATAAAAGGTAGATTGTGAATAAAAAGGGACACAGAGGGGCACTCTGTGCCACTATGCCATTTCCTGAACATCCTTTCAAGAAAGAAAAAATATTATTTACATTTATTACTCATTATTACTGAGTTCAAGATGCAGCAAAATGCAATATCCTTGGCTCCTATCATAGTAGCTGAATGTCATTGTTTTCTACTGCTGCTTTGCCTAATCACCTGAACTGAGATAACAGAGACAAAGTAAATCTTTTGCACAGCCCAGGTCTGTACATATGCATACTGTAGCCTACCACTTTCTTTTTGGCTAGAGGTTCCACAAAAATAGAACAACTTTCAGCAAGGGGGAAAAAATCAACTGTAAAAAATCAATTTTTAGAAAGAATGTAGCATGATGCCATTTTCCTTATATGGCAACTGGTATCCCATGTGGAGGCTCAAACAATTGCCAGCCTGGCAGGGGGTGGAGTAAAAAGAGGACTTGGGGTCAATAGCTCCCAGATTGGGAAGTGCAGCTTTTCAAAGGACTATCATCAGCATCTGTATTTAAAGCACGCCTTTTACTTCACCGCACCCCCAGCTAATGCAGAGCTTTTAAAAAGGAAGCAGCAAGATAAACTTTAGGGAAAAGGAAAAGCCAACAGCAGAGGAGAAACATTACTTATCTGCCTTGGATTTACAGACATTTTCACTGGAATAAAGCTTGACTGGCAAAGCAAGGACGGGGAACATAAACTGCAGATGATCTAAAGCCCTATGGATCATTACACCTTGTTTCAGTCACCACCTCCTTCTCCTTTAAAGTACATTACAAAACCACATGAAGCAGCCAAGCACCAAGCTGGAAAAGAATTTCAAGGGATTAAAAACAATGGGCAAATTATCACTGAACACTGAACACATCAAAGCTTTGCAACTCAGTCTTCAGTGTTTAAGAATTCTGGATCTAAGACAGGCAATCTAGTCAAATTTTAATAGGCTTAATTAATTTATCTTGATAATAAAAGACTGAACTAGTGGCTAATTTATATTTAGGCTTTCTGTTTGAGAAAGTACTCTAGAAAAGCTCAAGCACACTAGAGCCAGGATTTATTGGGAGGGAGGAGGAACAGGACTGTAACTTTCTCCTTTAGTGCAAGGGGATGCAAGCCCATGTGAAAATCTGGCACATGCCCAGTTTTTCAGGACCCCAGGCTCCACTTCACATTGCAGCCTCATTCAAACATCAATAGCAATTATATTGCAGTTGCTTTCTGTATTAGGTTGTAGTTTTTAGCTTGGAAGTGAATGAATCCAAGTGTCCACGCACAGAGTTTCTACAGTTCAGCTGATGCTGTAGTCTCCAGGTGTAAACCAGTTGAAATTCCATTCATATGCTTTAGAATCTAACAGTTCTCACTAATAAAACTTTTCCAAATTTGAAAAGAAAAACAAGTGAAATGTCATAGAAGGAAGCTTGACTTTGTAGTAAGTGGACACTAGTTGAATAAGGCCAGCTATGATTTTCCAGCTTGATTTATTTGACTTTATATTCATCTAGCTATTTGACTGGAGAGTTTCAGTAAGCATTAGAGAAACCCACAATATTCATCTAAGACAATGCTGAAATTCATAGATGGAAAGGTGAGGTAGTATCTCCAGCAGCACCACATGCAGCAAAAAGCTATTTCATATAATTCCTACCAAATTGTCCAAGAGAGAAGTCAAAAATGAGGCCAGAGAATGCTGAAGAAAAGCAAATTACCTCTGAGAGTCTCTAGCACTGGCAGCATATGACTTTTCGTTTCACTTTAGTTTCCAATCATACCATCTTTCTCAAAGGCATACATTAGTCTGTGTCTTATCAGATCCTGAATTACCATTGTAGAAAAGCTCCTAAGTCTGAGAAAAATAGTTCAGGGACATTTATGGGGCTGTAATGAGTACTGACAGATAAGCCACACTCATGCAAACAGGCTTGCAAGTGATGTCTGGTTTAACAAAATACAGCCCCTAAGCCTTCATAATACAGCATAGGAAACAGAATCCTCCCATCGCCTACTACTAATTGCATCTGCAGTGGTCAGGGGTTGAAAGCAAAGTAAGCAGATTAATTCCATTAGACTGTGCAATCGTATCCCAAGGGGCCAAGGGAAAATCCCATCATTTAAATCAGGACTGGTAGACACTGCTGGGAATGATGTTACATTCTAGTAGGGGATTAAGAGTTTGGATTAATGGGCCTCATTTTTTCTAGATCTGGTTTCCATGAGTCATAGCAATTAGAACTGCAAGGCTTTTCTGTTTGGGTTTTTTTGCATGTTTTGGTTTGGTTTTGGATTTTTTTCCACTTAGGAATGATCTGAAATGTCTTGCCTAGTTGAAAACTAAATTATTAAATCAATTTCTTACTTAACCTCTTCCCCACAACATACCCTTCCTTATTCCTTTTTCTTAAAAAGCTTTCTGTTTAAATTAAGCTAATTTTTAACACAAAATTATTTGAGAACAAAAAGTCTAAGTATTGTTTTATTAATATTTCATATACAATATTTTCTTTTTTCAGCATACTCCTCCAATACTTTTAACCTCTATTTATCTCAACCATATAAGCACTCTTCACCCTCTGAAACTCCCATTTTTTTCTGAAAAACATTCCCTGTGCTGTAAATACAATATAAGGTTTCACCCCTACAGACATGGCAGGCAGAGGTGACAAGCCTCTCTTGAGCCAAATCCACAGCAAAAGTCCTCTGCTGAATCCAATGCAGCATGCCTGGACGCAGCAGCAGCTGAGCTGGAGCTTCAGGAGCACTGTCTGCCTTACCTGTGTGCTGCTTTGAGGGGACAGACTTTCAAAGAAATACTTGTTCTCCTCAAGAAGTCAGGTTGTACTGAACATGCATTGGTCAGGATTCCTTGCTTCAGGTCTCTAACACTGTGATGCAGGCTGGTCTACCTGTAAGGAATGGCAAAAAAACCCAAAAACGTAAGGCACATACCTCCATACTGGGCCTGAGGAGAAGACCATGACTTTGTTCGACACACTTCATCCTGCTTTGGTAAAGATCAACTCTTTCTTGCACACCTGAAGGAGGTGAGGAGAAGCATCTAGCAGTGACACTGAAGACCCCTGCCATGGTCTGGACTAAAGGCAAAATCTCCTTCCTTACTTTCCAGTTCAATAAACTGGCCAGAGAAAGGCTTTGATCAGAAGGCAGAAGCAAGACATGACTATTTTCAGAAGCATATGAAGGAAGCAACAGAGTTGCTCTGCCTCTTCCCCTCCTGCTCCCCTGCACATCAGAGGAGAGTCACCACAGAAACAGGAGAGGACCAAACCATCAGGAAGAGGATGCTGTGAGCCCCCAAAAGGCGAGTCCCAGAACACAGGATGGAGTAGTTTGTGATAAAACAAAGGCAGTTAAATGTTTTCCACACCACCCCCTTTCTGTACTGTATGCAACAAATATGCACACACACGTTCACTTACTGGATAGATGTTAGAGTACAGCTGTATGTTGAATGGAGGGAGCTGGAGATGATTGAGCATGAAAAAGAGGGCAAAGTGATGGAGCTGAGAGGCAGGTAGGGGTGGAAGGAGTATACTAACAGATGCTCAAGGGCTGAAAGCAGTAAGGCAAGCAAAAGAAGGTAAATCAGATTCTGCAGAAAGGCACAAAAGACCAGTGGCAGATCTTGTGTTTTCTACTTGCAAAAATCAGCCAGACACTGGGCACAGAGGTGAAGCCATCACTTTAATAGAGTGATTGCTCCATAACAGCTTCTCTCTGGATAACAGCAGTGAGTCTGGATCTCATTCTCCCTGACAGCTCCAGTTCAGATATGAAGATGGCGCCATGTAAATCCATTTCATAATATTAATTCTCTTCTCTCCTCTCTAGTCTACCTTGCTGTTCTGCTCACTTTTGAAGCCAAAACTTTCTGTCCTGTCCAGCCCCCCCTCCAGCATCCCAAAGCCAAAGGCAATTGTCCACATGCAACATCAGGGAGTATCACAATGCTTAATAACTCCTCCAGGATGAAAAGCTGGGAGAGAAGGTCCTTCCACAGTAACCCCACCCAGAGCCCTGTAAGACACTGAGATGGGGATGCAGCCAAACATCTCAAACTCCCCTCCTCTGTTATGCTGTCTGGAGACGACAGGCATACTGAGCTGAACTAGCATCCAACAGATTACAAAGAAACATACAAGCCATCTGGGAAGTGCTAATGTCACACCAAGACCACATGAAAGGAAATTCTTCCCATGTGCAGGGTATCAGCCCCCTGTCAGCTGCTCCCTGCTCCCCACCACAGAGGTGTTATTTCACACCTCCCCAGGACAAGGGAAAGGGTTCAGTAGGACACAGGAACACAGCATGCTGAGCAGGGGACCACCAAACTCACACTCAGGCAGATGTTCTCCATGCCCATCTCTCTAGTGGACTGTTTCAGGACACTTTCCGCTGCAGTTCATCCTCCTGAGGTGTTTCTTTACACAACCTGGCATTTCAAATACACACATATCAACCACATTCTGATTTCTTTAAAGGGGTAGGGCAAGTATTTGAGAGGTGCAAGTGCTTGTATGTAGAAAATGCATGTCTATACACTTCTAAACAAGAAAAAGTGTCTGCTTCCTCGTAGAAACATATCCTACTGAATGCAGTCCTAGTTCCTTCAAACATGAAGTATTGGATAGCCACTCCCAGCCTTTGAAAACAATGAAGGAAACAAAATTATTCAGGTTTGTAAAGCTACCTGAAACCACGAGATGGAAAGTGTCATAGGCACATGAACAGAGAGTCATCAAAAATTTGATTCAATGGCATCTTTAAGAGCAATTTTTTCTTTCTAATATGGAAGAACAGTACTATCCCTGTAGGCAAACTCCATTCATCCCCTATTACTATTCCAGCTGATGCACCACTGTGATCAGAACCAGAGGGCTCTAATATATTTAGGGTCACTAATAATGTGTTTTGTCTTCTGTGCATGCTTGTTCAAATGAGAGCTTTCAATCTTCAAGGAACATTAAGAAACAGAAGATGTATCAGGTCATCTAAATCCTCCTCTCCAAGGGAGGGTCATTCCTCTCCTCTTCCCCCAGCTTTGCTTATATGTAATCCAATTGAGAGTGTCTCAAGTAGCAGAAATATTCTCCTTTCTTACAGCAGACTTCAGAAAAGTCTGACAGAGAGCTGTCTTAAAGACTTGTTGCATGCATAAAGAGTGTCTCATTTGCTTTTTATTTTAAATGTGATTCCTTTGTATCTTGCTAGAGCAAAACTAGTAGCATGTAAGAAATGTGAATGAGGACAATAAAAACAGACACCTTCTCTGAGGCTAATATAGGGAGACAGACACTGACAGCAGCACGGGGGGATCCAACACTCCTTTAGCCTGCAAGCAAATTTTTAAAAGAGTAGGCCCAGCAGACTATGGGCTTAATACATTCTTAATATGAAAACAAAAATAAACAAATCCCAATGTGGAATTTTCTCTGGCTCTTGCCCTGGTCTTACATTTTCTCTAATCTCTGCTGGCTGCTATCAACGACAAGACTCTGAATTAGACACGATCTGACCCAGCCTAGCAGGTCATGGATGTCCCTCCTACTACACTGCATTGAGATACGCACTTGGGGCTTTAGGCTCTGTGGCTCCTCAGTTTCATTTACGGGGTACAAGTGACTCCACTGGGATTTAGCTTTTAAAATAGACTTTAAGGCAACCCCCATCACAGCTTTCTCCCCACCTCAATGTTTGTATGCTTTGGGGCTTGTACAATCACACACATGCTTGTATAAAGCCACTTAATCAAGCATAAGGAACAAGAGTTTGCACTGTATCTGACACAGAGATCAGGAGGAACACAAAGAACTCCCATCTAACATTTTATACATTACAAGTAACACCAAAACAAATGTAAAACAAGCCAACTCCTCATTACGCAAATCTTTGCGCATTAAATACAACTGAAAGGGAGATGTGGCATTGGCATTATCTTGATAGATGTTGAGATAAACTGCACCAGAACTGAGTATCTCAGCCTGAAACAGTGCACGTTAAAAGGGCATCTGCTTATTGTTTGATATGTGTATTTATTTACATAGACAGCTTACTGACTTGCTGAAAGGTTATGGAGAGTGGTGTTGGCTGGCATTTTAAACCCTCAGCTGGCATTTTAAACCCTCAGCTGGCATTCAGCATGCAGGTCGTTATCCTTTGGTCATCTCACAAGCTTCCATTTTGTTGCTGAGTGGTGACAAAAGACGGGAGCAGGGAAGGGAACCAGGGTCCCTCCACTGTGCAGATTTGACCCACACACACACCCCAAGAGCTTGCCCTCAGCACACAGGGCAGCATTTCCATGTTCAGCCTCCACAGGCATGCTGCCCCCCAGGGCTTACCTTCCAAGTTCTGAGGCCTCTGTGCCTCTCATACAGACATGAGAAGAGTCACTGAAAAGCAAGTCAAGCACAGCTCTTTCTGCATAATAAGAGGTCTTTTTTAGCAAGAAAGAAAATTAATTAACTGGGTAAAATCCCACAGGTTGTAACAGCAGCTGAGGAACTATCTTTCGATCAAGTTGGTAATGAGGACTGAAAAACCCCACACAGATATTAACAGTTTCATGTGGGCTCAATTGCATTCCAGATCACATGTGAGGCATAGCATTCCCAGGAGCACCAGATGCAGCTCCAGTTACAGACCAGACTATGAGTAAACCACATTTTGCCCTGCTGAAAACAGTATTGCCATGATGTCTGAAAATTAAAGGTACATACATATCTACAGAATAACTTATTCCCACAGAAATTAAGCCCAGGGAGAATGTAGGGCACAACATCCAATGCTCCAGGTTGTTCCAACACATCACTGAAACCCGTGTTTAGATATACAAGAGTGTGGGGGGGGGGGGGGGGGGGGGGGAGGGGGGGGGGGGGAGAGAGGGGGGGGAGAGGGGGGGGGAGAGAGGGGGGGGAGAGAGGGGGGGGAGAGAGGGGGGGGAGAGAGGGGGGGGAGAGAGGGGGGGGAGAGAGGGGGAGAGAGGGGGAGAGAGAGGGGGGGAGAGAGAGGGGGGGAGAGAGAGGGGGGGAGAGAGAGGGGGGGAGAGAGAGGGGGGGAGAGGGGGGGGGAGAGAGGGGGGGGGAGAGAGGGGGGGGAGAGAGGGGGGGGGAGAGAGGGGGGGGAGAGAGAGGGGGGAGAGAGGGGGGGAGAGAGGGGGGGAGAGAGGGGGGGAGAGAGGGGGGGAGAGGGGGGGGTTAGGGGGGGGAGAGGGGGGGGAGAGGGGGGGGAGAGAGGGGGGGAGAGGGGGGGGGAGAGGGGGGGGGAGAGGGGGGGAGAGGGGGGGGAGAGAGGGGGGAGAGAGGGGGGAGAGAGGGGGGAGAGAGGGGGGAGAGAGGGGGGGAGAGAGGGGGGGAGAGAGGGGGGGAGAGAGAGGGGGGGAGAGAGGGGGGGAGAGAGAGGGGGGGAGAGAGAGGGGGGGAGAGAGAGGGGGGGAGAGAGAGGGGGGGAGAGAGAGGGGGGGAGAGAGAGGGGGGGAGAGAGGGGGGGGGAGAGAGGGGGGGGAGAGAGAGGGGGGGAGAGAGGGGGAGGGGGGGAGGGGGGGGAGGGGGGGAGGGGGGAGGGGGGGGGAGGGGGGAGGGGGGAGGGGGGGAGGGAGGGAGGGGGGAGGGGGGGGGGAGGGGGGGGAAGAGAGAGAGGGGGGGAAGGGGGGAGAGGGGGGGAGGAAGAGAGAGAGGGGGGCTGGGGAAGAGAGAGAGACATTTATTCAACATGCTGTGGGGAACTTCCAGCACACATCTAGGTGTACATCAAATGTCATGATCAGACACTTACCAAAGCCACCACCTTTACTCTACTGATCTCTTTACCAACACTGCTTGGCTGCTTAACTGTTAACACTCAAAAGTACTACTCAAAACTAATAAAATAATACAATTTCCCATTTCCTGATATGGAAAAGCTACCTGATTTGGGGTCAAGAATAGCAAGCATGACGCATTCATGGCAACCACTGCAATAGGAGCTCACTACCTTGGAGCCTACTGAGCACCACACTGAACTGTGCCAAGCTATTCAAAGCTACATTTTGAAATACTCTAACTTCCCTGGCTACTAAGGCAAAGGAATTTTTCCTCTACCTCAGAACAGAAAGAAGGAAAAAAAGACATAGCTACTGACCATCTTTCTCAAGACACGCCTCTGGACATCTTCCTGCCCCTCTTACTGTTTATATCACAACTCCCTCGAGGCCATACAGAACCAAGCTTTTTAGTGTGTGGAGCACAAAAGAGCCCCCGACCAAAAAAAACTTGCTGCCTAAACAGACAAAAACAGGAATAAAGTAAATAGTACTTCCCTTGTTACAGATGGGAAGCAGAAATCCAGAGAGATACTAGTGGTAAAGATCAGACAGGAAGCCTGTGACAGACCTTGTAAGAGAACATTTTCAGTCTCAAGTCTATTCCTTCAGTATGGAGATCATTGTTTCTTCCTTCCTCTGTCCTCTATCTTTCCCTGAAATCTGCCAAATGCCCACCTTTAAATGAACAGCAAATACTGGCATGTGCTGTTTCATGTAGCTTTTTAATATACCTAATAATGGGGTCTTCAACACAACCAACTCAGAACCACACTAGTGCAAGTGCTTCTGAAACAGATGTTTCAGATATTCCCTGTATGTTATCAGTCAATACAGATGACATCCCTACCAGATGAGACAATTACCTTGAAATTGCAATGAAACGAAAGATACCTCTTGTAAATGTCTCACTAATTACTCAGATTTACCAAAGACTAAGGATAATGTAGTATTTCCCCACTATGTCTGCCTCTTATTAATCCAAATGGCCTCTGTGCCCTAAGCATATTGGAAGAAACCACCAATGGCACTTCCTGAGCAATAGGATTAAATTACCCGCCTGGAGGAACCAAGTTGCCTAACTAAAGCATTTGCGTTATTAATAGCTACTTCAAATAATTTTAAGTCATCATTTAACAGGCATCACTACTTTCTAAGTTTTTCCTGAGCTTAAAATATCTGTAGTGCATATACAATGGTCAGTCTGTTTTTCAAGTTTTTCTTTCTTGTTTGACTCAGAAACAATGTTTCCTGTCAGCCTGAGCTGCTAACTTAGATTTGCTGTTGATGCTCTCTCCTCTTTCCTTGAATAAAGGACTGCCTGACCCTTGAAATACTGTAGTACAGCATTTGGGTTTTCACATGCAAGCTGTTACTCTATTAGCTCTGACAATCTGGCTGTCTTCTATCAAACTTTTTAGAAGCTCTCATTTACTTCTCGTATCTCTTTCCTCAGATTCACCTGAGCAGAGATGCTGACACCTTTGGGCAGGATGTTCCCAGAATTATAGGAGCATAAAAGTGTGGAAAGAAAAGACATTCAAGGCAACACACACTGTATGTACAGCAAGGGTGTATGTCTGTTATAACAAATTCAAACATCTGCTGGTAGTGAGGTTAGTTTGGAAAGGCTTTGATTCCTGCCTAGGGAAATTAGTGTAATTTGCTCGCTCCGTGAGAATGTCATGGGCTCCCTCGTGCAGTGCTAGATCCAAATACATTTTTATATATTACAGAGTTTTATGTATAATACATGTGTGTGATTCTAGTCCTTCTAAAGATTTCTCAGTGAAAAAGCTAATACAGAATGGAGCACTTCATGGAGTTGTATAGCTCTTCAACTCTCCTTTGGAATGCATCATTAGTTCTGCATAACTGATACCTCTGTTTTATCTTCTTCAAATCCCCTTCTTTAAACAAACTCCAGATTCCCTCACTCCCCCAAAAATGCCTCTTAAGACCTGATTGTTTTTCTTGAAAGTCACAATAACTTTAAAGGGTTTAGCAGGAGTATTTCAAGAGGAAAAAGCACACAAAACCCAATAATCAAATGATAAAGACCAAAGAGAAAGCCACAGCCAGCTATGGAAAAAGACATGAAATGCTGTTCCATTATCCTCTTGAAATGAAAAGCAAAATCTTGCAAAATTCCATTCCAGTGTCCACAACTCTGCCTAAATCCTCCTGACCACAGCCATTACATACCACACATCTCAGCATTTTCATCATGTTTCAAATATCTAGCACATGGCTCAAAGGGTTTGGTCCTTCAAATTAATGAATCTTGTGATAAGCACATGAAATTAGATTGCTAAGTGCAAAGAGAAAAGGAAGTTGATTTTCCAAGAAATGGAGAAACCCACCCTTTTTCCTTCATATCCTTCTTAATATTACCCACTGAGTGGGTCAGATCTCCTTGCCCACATGCTACATCATCCCCTCTGTCACTCAGTGTCCAACCTTCAGTTGTTCTTACCTGCTTCTTCATAGAGCTTGTGGTGGCTCCAGCAGCGCATAAGTGCAAATAAAACACAATGAAGATTTGATTTTTGCAAATTACTGAACTAAAACTGAATAAAGGTTGCCACAGAAGGGTACAGTGCAAATACAACTTCCGTCTAAGTCAACTTAGGGCAATTTTAAAGATTAACAGTTAGAAAGTCCATTGAATCATGCAAGCTAGCAATGACACACACCACACATGGAAGTATAGTTTAATTAACTTGGCTGGAAATCATACTGTCATTGAGTAGTAAGGCTGCTCATGACAGGAAACTTTAGTAAAGGTAGAGCTGACCCCTACAGAAATAGCTACCAGATTTTCAAGTATGAAGAATAAGATGCCAAAATGTAAATGCTATTAACAACATAAATCTTAAAGGCCTCAAAAAGGTTTGCTCTTTTTGCACAACAGAAAAGCACCTATTAATTGCAGAAAGCAGTGACTGAAAGGGTTGAAGAACAGTCAGCCAAACAAACAGCAGCAGAAGGTAAGGAAGAACTTCAAGTTAACACCAAGCAAAGAGATACATCCATCTCTTTATTCTTCTCTCAGAAAAGAAAAATAAAAATTTGTCATATTAAAAGAGCTATGTTTTCCTTTTTCCCTTCTACTCTGTATGTTAACACCCTCCACCCCAAGACTTCTGACCACCAGTATTTCAGGAAAGAACAAATCTAACAGACCTTTTTATTCTGGAATGTGATGTTAAAAGTGGTTAAAACTTTTCAATGGTCCAAGGGAAACATGATTACCAGTAAATGTGTTAGCCATTCCAGCACATGTAAGAAATACAGAGATGAAGTAATTGTTTCCTTAGCTAAGGCTCAATTGTACAAGCACCTTAAAGCTATTTTGTGCTGTGTGGCATTCAGTAGAAATATACCTCAGAATGGACTGACCAGGGAGAAGGCAGGTATTTATATCTTGTTGATATTTTCTGGTGATGGTGCTTCTGAGGGCTCATACCAGCTTTCATTACTAGGGCATGTGCCCCATTTGCAAATGTTTTCCATCAGCTGCTTTTCCCCCAATTCTTCCCACTGGATTTCTCTTGTGTCCTCTCATTCAACAGTTTTAAAGACCTAGTAATCAAAAACAGGGCAGCATAATGGAAGTTGCAAGTATAGAGTGGGTCAGGCAGTTTTGATCCAGGACAATTGTTGTTATTACGTGGCACAGACAGAAGAAAATATGCTGAAGTTCTGCAACAACGCTGGATGAACCCAGCTTTTCACTCCCAAAGGATCTCCCAGAACTGGAGAAATGGGATGCCACCCTCCTGAAAACTGCAGAAACAAGCTCTTTGGTTCACTGTCACAGTGTGTCAGCAAAGAAACATCTAGCTTTCCCAGTTATTAATACAGTTATTAAAATGTGAGATAATGTTTTCTGTTGTAAAAACACTGTATTGTCAGAGAATATCCTTTTGGAGGACTTTGTTAGGCAATTAGTGAAGGAGCACTTCTGAGCCTTGAACACAAGAGGAGAAGGGATGCCAAGATAAACTACAATTCTATTGAAACCAAGAGCAAAATTCCATGTGTGCAATAGGAGCGCAACCAGAGACCCAACAGATGGATAAAGAGCAGCTCCACAAAGTTTTCAGAAGTGGTCAGTGGTTTGGGGGTGCATCTGTACAAATGTCTTAAGCTGCATAGTCAACACTCCTCAGGCAAGAAATACTTAGCCATTTCTGAAAAATCTGGCCCTTTGGAAGTGTTTCAAGGGAAACAAAATAAGACCCTGTTCCATTCTCAAAACTTTTAGATGTCATTGAAATAAATAGTGGGACTTCTGCCTTGCTCACTAGCACATGATTTTTAAACTGTTTCCATAACACTGCACATGCTGATGTTACTGTCTTTTGGAACCTGGTCATGTAACAGTCTGTGGAAGCCAAAATGCAAGTTATTATCAGCCTTTTAACAATAAACATGAATTCTGACTCTCAGGTTTCCTCTTGACAATGGCATCCAAGGGGTCCCATTGCAGGGACTATTCCTTCCAACAAAGGAGGTGCCTGCAAATCTATGTCTTGAAAATGAAAACTGCCTTATCTTTTGCGTGGCCTTTTTTTTTTAGCATTTCAATAAATGGCACATCTGCACTTCAGCATTTTGCGTAAGACTAGAAACAGTGAAACTCAGAGACAGGGAAAAGGAAAGACCAACACTAATTGTAAAACAGTTCAAGGAGGACAGAGCGTGAACTGAAAATAATCATATTGGCCTTTTAATCAGTAACAAGAGTGTTTACTAGCACTTAGCTTTTGACTGCAGCATTCCACAAGAGTCTAGAGGAGGCAGCATACCAACTAATTAAGCAGGCATTGCCATCAGGAAAGCATGACAAGGAAACAACTGCACAAAAACTCTCTGCTGCATTATTTGATTTGGTCTCTTGGGCCACACAAGCACACCAAACAGCTCCCAGCTCAGCTATGGCATAGCTCCTACGACAGTTGCTCTGGACAGCTGTGTTTAATTTTGGGTGGAGTCAGGCATTTAAAGACCCTCAGAAAGCAGCTCCTAGCTGCAAGAAGCCAGCCAGAGCTACTCCAAGTGGAAACTTCTTCCCTTTGACTCACATGGGGAAAGTTGCTGCTTATAATCCATAACTACTTAAATCAGCTCTAATGTCTGACTACCAGTTGGCAAGATATAGCAGTATGCAAACAGTTCAAGCCAGGACCATGAATAAATAATTTCTATCAGCTAAGAAATGCTTTTTCCACGTGGAAAGTGAGCCCAGCAACTGCGAGAAAGGATGAAGCCTTAGGAGGCTGTGAAACCTTGCTCCTTCACACTGGTGACACAATCGAGCCTTACAGGCTTTGAAAGGTTTGTCACACCCACACAGTTCCAGCCCATTCAGGCAAAGCGTATGGCACCTCTTCTAAGGCACAAGCAAGCCAGTCTCATGACAGTAAGGAGAGAGGTAGCATGCATATTCACATGCCCCAGAGTGAGTTTGCCAGAGTTTCTAAGATTTGTGCTGCTAAAGCATCCAGCCCACCTCTATCTCCTAGTTACAAACAGAAACCTGCTGCATTTAACTGAAAGGCAGGTGTGAAGGAAAACTAAGGTTCAGACACTAGCTGCCATCCCAGGTACAAGCAGTCAGAGCCATGTCACAGTAAATGTCTAGAATAGGAGGCTTCATTCCCTCTTAGACCTCCTTTCAGGAGCAAGACAGGTGGAGGAAGCATTTGGCTCACATTGAGCTTTTCTTTCTCAGTGCCTCCTTCGAGCAGCTGCCACACTGTCCTGTTCATACCCATGGCCAGGTGAGTCAGAGATCTACTGACTGTCCTGTCCCTGGAGCTCACACTCAAGACAGTGGTCTCCTGTATCAGGGATTAACTGGAAATGGAGAAGGTCAATAAAATAAGCAGTATCAGCTCTGCCAAATAGGCTGCAAACCAGGAAGACAAGAAAGCCCTCACTAAAAACAGTCTCAAGATGCAAGAGAGTCTTAGTGCCCAGATAATGCTCCACAGGACCCTTCTCTACATGCAGCTGTTTCGAGAGCAATACAACCAGAAATTCCAAGCCAGACAAGTAGCTTTTCAAGGCAGACATTAAACATTCATTTGTAATAAACACTCTCCTGAGCCCCAGGGACCAATGAGAGGTGTAGGGAAACACAGCAAACAGAATCCAGAGAGGCCAGGCTCACAATGCCTTGCACTGTGGTTATTTAAAGATGCAAAGAAAAAAAATAGAAGTGTTTTCAAAACGGTTCATATGCTAAGAAACAGAAATAATATTTTATATTTTGGACACTTCAGTTCTTCAAGGGCACTTTTCCCTTATCTCTAAACAGCATGAGAGCATGCTTCTCGTTGTTATTTTAGAAATGTATACAAGAATGTCAAATAAGCTCTCTGCTTTGCAATGCAATCCTCAGACTGAAATGTCTCCATACTTGCAATCTTTTTATCTTATCTCTATGGAGCAAGGGGTAGCTGGGGAAGGCAAGGGAGAAAGGGACCAGTGAGACCAAAGACTGGGACTCGTGAGAGTGGCTTGCTCATTTAACAGGTTTGGCTTGTCCAGTTAGAGTGTTGTCTTTTATTTGTCTATTGGTTTTATATTCATAGTGTTGTGGTTTTAAACAGATCTGTGACGTTCCAGGAACATATAACAGGAAAAATCTTTCACAAATCAGATGGAAGGACACACATAAGGCACTCTGCAGCCAGCACTGAGAATGGAGGTTGCTATATGCAGTTTCAACAGGAAATGCTTATAACTTAACTATACATATGTAGATCTTTTTAATAAAATTACTTAGTTTCACATAGGCCAAAATATAAGTATTATAAATATTAATATTTTGAGATCATAGAAAGAAGATGGGCAAACACAGTTAAAGCAATAAAAATGCAGCTGAGTGCATAGTTAAAGCTTTACAGCAAATTTGTTCATTTATGATAATGTCTACTGTGTATTAGCATTTCCATAAATTCTGTGTAAATAAGATTAAAAAGGATTGTTTCAGTTTCTGCTGATAATCAAGTGTTAAAGAATGGCTGCAGAATAAGAATTTTGTAGTTCAATGCAAATATTCGTGCAAGAATCTAGATCCTATAAATTATATGCATTTAGTAAGGGACCAGAAATACCATTGTGTGACCTATATGTAAAAATACAAACAGAATTCTGCAGCTGGAAGCTGAACAGTTGAATACCAGCCACTGAATACTAAAAAGGAATTGCTTGTAAACAACCAGCAAACCAAGAAGCAATCTCTGAATAATTTCAAATAACTCATGCAATTGAGAAGTCAGTTATTTGTAGACAATTTGTCAGTAGTAGAACTTACATAAAAATGTATTTTAAAATGTCTATAAATTATCACATAGATCTCAAAAGACCATTTATGATTCAACATAAATAGATGTAAGTAATTATACCAAGGGTTGAAAAGGCATTTTCTTTCTTGTATTATATTCTGAAACCGATCAGGTGTACTAGGATATTAATTTTAGTTCTAATTCTGCGGATGCCCAAGGTATAAGCCATGAGTGAGTGATGGAGACATGATGATAAAACTTGATGGCTAAGTCATCTGATTCGCTCTCACCAAGTTTGAACAAAATCTGACATCAATGAATCTGTACTTGAATGTATTAATGTCATTATTCAATTTCAGTCCTGCAGGTGGTCATATCTGATATTAAATTCATTCTCTTGATTTGCAGAAGAGCAGTGACCTACAATTTAACACACAGTGCAGCCCTCATTAATCCTTAAAAAATTTAAAACAACTTATTTAATATTAGTGTACAGTTAGGGAAAAAAAGACCAAAACCCTTCCTAGTGCTGGATTTTCCAAGAACTACGAGTTACAGGATGGGGATCTCAAGCTGGACGTGACAGCTAGAAAAAGAAGATTGGTAACCTTCCTGCGCCAGTCAGTCAACTATTTGTTGGATTTACCACAGCAGGCATGGAGAGGCAAGAAGCAGTCACCATGAATCCCCAGGTTCATGGCAGCAGTTCTGGATGGAAATTTCACAAGCCTCCCAGTTCATGAGGAAAACAGCAGGTTATGGAATACAAGGAAAGCTGGCCCTGTTCAACGGTGATAAAATGTACTCCAGGAGCAAGAGGAAACACATTTTTAGCAGGGTCTTACTTTGAAGAAAAATTCTCAGAGCCACAGATCTTGTAAAGCATTAGGTTTCTTTGACCTCAGGAATAACATGGCAGGAGCCAATGTTGTTGCAAAGATTTTGCAACATTCAAAAATGATTTTATGATTCTACTCCTCTTATCAAATTTGAGTTTCATTTGCTTTTCATTTGCTTTTTACCTCTTCTACTGTTTTAACAATGGAGATCAGTACGTGACATCCTTTGTTTCACACAGAAGCCTTTATTTCCTTCCTCTTGACCTGAAATTAAGAACATTGCAGTAGATGGTCCAAGAGGCACAAATCACACTGACTAAACAACCAAGTCTGCTAAATCACAGAAACCAGAGAAGGAGCAGGGTGGGAGCAACCTCCCTCCCAAACAGTTTGAGGGTGTTGTGCATTGAGTCACGTATCTTCATTCATTTGGGGTTCTATCTCCTGTCTCTCCTAAAATGTTTAGGGCCCTGCTTGTTACACCTCAGCAGCTCAACATCTCCTTTCCGCAGCCTTGCATGAATTACATATTTGGGGAAATGTTAACAACCACGAGACTCGACACACTTCCTGTATGTTTTACAAGTGGTCTCAAACAATTACACTGTTTCCTTCAGATGAAGAGCTTGCTCTCAGGTCTATCTTGATATCCCCCAAAAAACAGGAGGGCAACCTAAGCAGACTATTACCTTTTGCTAAATACTGCCATATCCCTGCAATTGTACCTCTCCTGGTCCACATGAGCTTCACTTGCAGTAAATGTTTTAACAAGGGCAGGTCACAACTTGCATTAGCACATCATTGTAGTATAAGGAAGCACTCAAACAAGACTAATGTATTTGGAATTGAGAGTCATGGTAATTGAAAAGGACAGGAGAGTGGTCACAAATATATTATGCCTTTAGTGTGGAGTCCAACAGTTTGGAAATGACTCTGGCATGGTTGTCTAGTTGAGATTAATCACATTTCTGCCAGCACTCAGCCAGGCTTCTGTGATGTCCCTTCTCTGGACACTCTTCTCCTGTTTGAGGCACCAGTTTTAGGAAATCCTAGGACAACAAGCACCTCCTCGGGGCTTTATTTAAACAAACAGACAGCTCCTTCTGAACAAATGCCACTGTCATAATGACATCCAAACAATTTTTCAACATTTCACAATATGTTTAAGGAGGAGAGACGCTGGCAGGCTAAAAAGCTTAGGCAGCAGGCCATTAGGAACCAGCCACACTTCCTGAGGTGACTGACTTTAACTCTTTTTTATATATTTCTTGCCCTGTTTCCCCTCAGAATAAAGTTGCAGTGTAGCTGTCTCACATCCCCCAGCTACAGAGGCTGGGCAGAGTTTCCCAAGGAATCCTTGGAGCTCTCCCAGCCCAGGTGGGGCTTCAGGGGAGGAAGCTCCCAACTGCATCCTCCTGCTGAACTGAGGAACTTTGCCATCATGAGGACACCAAGCCAATACATCACAATTTTTGTGCCTCACAGAAAATTTATCTTCTAAAAAAGAATAAAACATCTTATTTTACTTCTAAAAAGAAACTGTAGTATCCCAAGGAAAAGCAAGCAATTCCCAAAAGCTTTCACTTGACTCTTCCACAGAGAGACAAACAACTTCATTCTTCTCCCACTATCATGCCCCTAACCTACCCCAGCTTCACAACTACATTTCCTCCAACAGATGGTCTAAGTGATTAACATCACTTTACTAAGCTTAGGGAAAGTGTTCTCAACATGTATTTATTTAGTTTCAAAGACTGATGCTCCTATTTCAGATATGAGAAATCACATTTACGTGGTTAAAAGGTTACCTCCCCCAACAGTACCAATAGGCTTAATAAAAGATCCAACCTACTTCCCCTGTCAACCTTATCCAAGAAGCTGCCATCAATAGATGCGTTTCGCTACACTGAATCTGTTTATATGTGTCTATTGGCCTCTGTTCATATTTCAGTAAATAAATGAGGAAACACTAAAAGCAACAGCTTTCCCCTTGAAGCATACGAAGGCTACCAAGCCTATCATGCTGTAGCATTTGTATTTGCTACCTGTACAGGCAGGATCATGTCATCCTCTACTGAGGCCAAGTGCTCCGGGAGGAAGAGATCAACAGGAGCAGACCTTGCGCCTGCAAGCAAGAGACCTTGCTTTCAGGTTCTTTGTACAGTATTTATAAAGTATCGATGGAAGGTGCAGGTGGCAGCTGGTTAACATCAGATAACACCACTACAGAACGATTTTATCCAGAAGCTAGAGACTCTCGTAATTAATTGAGGCTGCAGAAGGAATGCAGGCAGACCAACTAATTACCTCTGATACTCTTTCTAAGGCTCTTGCTGTTGGAACACATTAGAGGATCTCTAATGTTACAAAACAGAGACCCTGACTGCTTATGATCTCCACTTTAGATGCATTTCTAAATATCCAACACATCTCCCTCAGCCAGAACCCTCACTCAATTTTATATTGCCAACAGCCTTTCCCTCATACAACACAGCCTTGCTCAGACCCACCATCCACTCCTGACAACCATAAGATTTACCTATTACATACTGACCAGCAGAAGAAACAAAGTGTGAATACTGAGGTCAGCATAAAATAACATCAGAATTGACCCCACAAGGCCCACAAGTTGGACATCTACTTGGAAACAATCAGAAAATCATTCTTGCACTGAGAACCTTGTACAGTTCAGCAAAGTGAGCAGGAGACAAGTGGAGTAGGCATATAAAAAACACAAATCACATCTCTTCACCAGAAGGAAAAAAAACAGTGTAATTTTAAACAAACTTTCATACAGCATTGGCCAAAATCTCTGCTAAGGGTACTTATGCAATAAATCAGCTTTTGATTTCTGCTTAACCTTGTGACCTTTTAAAGCCATATGTGGAAAACTTTCTGGTTGAAAAAAAATAAAAAGGAGAGATCAAGTTAAAAAGTTCACCAGGCAAATATGCAAGATGCTTAAAAACTACCAGCCTGTCCCCAGAATAATCTGCAGTGCAAATGTGAAGATGCTAATGATTTATTTCTCACCCCTCTGTACCAACTCCCTCTTGGTCTCTTTTAAGACAGAAAAATGAATAATAATAATAAATGTATGTGCTCTTTTCATTAATAACTCTGAGCTCTCATTTCTGACTTGATATTAAAACATCAAAAACAAGCTTCCCAACCCCCATCCAACTGGGTGATCAATGATTCTTTACCACTTATAGAAGATCTAAAGAGACATCTAATACATTTATTATGTTATAGTCACCAGCACAAATTCTTTTCAAAACGTAGTAATTCACTCCACGTGACACTTAACTCCCCAGCAAGTCCTTTTGCAGTCAGGTTAATAACCTCCATATTATGTAGGTGAAAGAAGATTGTGAATATGTTGAATCCAAATTTATAGTACGGTACCTTCTCCTCATGTTTGTTTCTAGGTCCTGCTGGCCTCTCTCTAACACTGGACAAATAAATCTCATTTGGCATTGCTGGCAAATGCTTCTTGATTGAGCATTTGGGATCAAAGACGGTTTTCTCATTTCCTCCCACTGTAACTCTAGTGGTCTAGTCTCACTTTAATCTGCCTTCCTTGTTCAGCAGAAACAGCAAGCAAGCAAGCAAGCAAGCGAGAATAATTCCTCTCCCATAAGAAATTCAACTCTCAAAAATTTCTGAGTTTTCTGTTTTATCCACACTACCGTTAGAACAAAATACCATGTCTTCAGAACATAATATCCTATTTTCAAAATTCAACAGGCACCCAAACTCCTCTAAACTAATAAAATCCTCAATACAAGATGGAAGAGTAAGCTCTAAATATTACTTGTATACCTAACAAAAGGTAGATGTTTTCTCCCTCCTGTGTTTCCATCCTGAAACAGCACCCAGCACATCTGCCAGCACAACTTGTTCTATCCAAGTCAGCAAACCCTCAGAGCAGTCTCCCCTTTGAACCAAAGCAACAAAAACGGTCTTTAGGCATTGGCAAGACAGGGAGCAGAAGCAGCCACCTTGATCTCCCAGGCAAGGCTAAGAGAAGCGACCCAGGTGTGTTGACAGGTAAAACATTCCCATTACGCCTTTGCTCCAGCTTGCTCTCCTCCTACAGGGCTGTTCAACAGAGAGGCTTTTGTGTTGGTAACATGTGTGACATCCAGTGAGGATAGGAGCAAATGGGCTCATTCAGCATAATGAAAAACAGCAGGAGGTGGTTGGGGAGAAGAAATTAAGGAAAAGAGAAGAAGGCATCAGGTCCTAAAATTCTGAAGTGCTTTGACCTAATGAGAAGAGGATTTTACAAATAGCAGCTATGAACCTGCTCAAGATCATAAACATCTGAATGGAATATTTGCTGCTAGAAACCACCTGCCACCACATGTATAGCTACCAATCACTTCTCCCCAAAGGAAATGGGAGCCTTGTATTTCAGGGACTCAGTCCTGTTTCCAAAGTGAAACATGGCTGGTAATAAACAAAACCCCAAGTACCCAAGGAACACAAAGCTATTCAGTGATACAAAGTCAGACTTCCAACTCTCTAGTTGGCAGTGACCACCAAGGGCAAATCATTGCTTTGAGTAGGAAAGAGACTGCAAAAGCAGCCAGAGAATCATTTTTATTGGGTGCTGTCAGTTTTGAGCTGGATTAGGCAGAATCCCTAATCCTCTTCCTTCATATACTCCAGACAGGTCCTGAACTGCCGCAGATATATTTTCAAGAAAGTCTAAAATGAGATCTGAGAGGTGGAATTAGAACTTCCTCACCCTAGTAGCCTACTCAGATGACTCCTCCTCACTGTCAACCCCTAGGTGGACTAGATGAGCATTGTTGTCAGACACAGGCACAAAAGCAGGACTCAGATGGGCTGGGAGAAACTAAGACTACTTAAGGAGGGAAGAAGGCTTTGCAAGAAGCCTTCATTTTCTGATTTTTAGATGTTGAACAGGCCCAAAATCTTGTCACACTTCAACCCCTTCAAAACAAAGCAAGTTGGAAGGAGAGGCTATTTGCTTGTTTGAGTGATTACTTTTTTTTCCCCTCCAGTCACAAGCCTAACTGATATTTTCTAGCTGAAAGTTCTTCTCAAATTAAAACAAACACACCGAAAACATTAAAGCTCTGATCTTACAGGTTCCAGATTTAAAAATACTGACTTCTTGGAAATTCCATAGAAGAGACTGTATCGTCATAGACCTCAAAATAATTGAGAAGAAAAGACTAATGCATTTAGGCAAAATGTGTATTGCTGACTCAAACTAAGCCAAATAATTAGCAGAGCTCCTAACCCCAGGCTGGCTGGAGGCTTGGCTTCTCCTATCTCAGACACTAACTATAGGCACTCATTATTATTCACCACTGACTCAGCACAGACAATACACACATTTTTGCACTGTAAAAAAGCAAAGGAAGATACTCTTCCTGCCTCAGTGGATTTATATTCTGAGGCCGTCAATCTCATCGTGACACTCGGTACACATGGCAATCAGCAGATGGATCACTGTCAAAGCAATGCATCCTTTTTACCTTTCTTACACTAAGAGAACACAGCTATATTTGGTGACTCTTTTATGAAAACAAAGCTGGTCAAAACATTTTGAATTGAAACCTTCTCAATCAAAATGAGAGAAGAAAAAGACCACTCCATGGTAATCGCTCCTGGTTTTCAAATCACTCTACTTGAAAAGCAGCTTTGAAGCAGGTAGTGTTCAAAGAATATTTGGAGCTAGCAGAGCACAGTTTATGAGGACCCAGCAGGGCTTGAAGCAATCTAATTCTTGCTTAGTATGAAGGTGCTGGTTTTAATGTAATTGCTCCAAAAGCAGAGACAGGAACCACTCTGCAGGGCTGTCACCAAGCACTCCAAATTTGGTAGATCTAGTTGCAAATGTATCTTAATTGGCTGGGATAAGATTAGGTAAATGGAAAGAAACTTTGCACTGACATAGACAGGGTAGTGACTTCAGTGTGCCAAGCCTGTATCATGCAGTACAGCAACTTCATATGCAGTCAATATCCACCTGCTAGATCAGTCCCTCATGGTAGCCAGCAATTGCAGTGACTTGCTCCATTTTGTTGGCCATGCTGGTGCCAAGCCATGCTGCAAAAGAAACTTTGTGCTTCTTGGCCATAGAAAAAGATGAGGTAAAACCTTCAGATAGGAGTAAACAGACCAGGTGAGTATTTTCCAAGCTGTTAAATCTGTAATAATGTGCACACCAGAATGAAAATAGAGAAGGAATTTATATCCAGAGAAGTGCTCTAAATGTTACTGAAAGGAAATCTGCCTTAATACCCACTGAATGGAGCCGGAGGAATCAGAGATCCATCCATGTATGCAACCACAGCAGCACATAACGTTGCTACAATTTTCTCCAAAGCTTCCCTGGTTCTAACAGTAAGATCTGCCCTTTGCAGATGTAATTTTTGGATGCCTAGGCCACAAATATCCATCAATAGGTGCTGGCAGAATGCAAACAACCTCCTGTTGCCCCTGAACACAAAGTCCCTTTTCTCCAGCTCTTTTTCCCATCCTCTGGGAATCATTCAGGTGTTGCTAACAGTTATGCTAAATAAATGTGGCTTTAAACCCCACATATTCCTCAGTTTCTAAGGCATGATATCTAATGACTTTATTTCACTGAGAGCAGAAAGAGATAGCAGGGTAACTAAAAGGAAAGCATCTTGCAAAGCAAGGAGATTTCTATTACTCTTTGGTCTTTGTTAAGATACCTAGTATGAGGGAGAGTTCAGATCAAAGAAAAGGGAGAGACATAGGTCTGAATGAAGCCCACCAGAAAGCTGGAAGTTTTTACTCTCTCACAAAACACTGGACTTACTCCATGAGCAGTTCATCCTTTCTCTCATTTCTTTTGTCCCATATATTGCCCCTGAGTTTAAAAGACTGCCTAACCCCTCCTCTAGCTTTATGCCACTTAACCCTAGCCAGCTTAGGTAGAACTGACTTAAGTTTGGTGCCTTCTCTCCTAGGACAAGCATCATGGGTGCTGTCAGGCACTTTGGAGAGGCTATGGAGAGTGGATGTTATCCCCATCACCATCTTCTGAATGTTGGAGTGGAGTCTGCTCTTTGGAGCCTCTGGGCAGCTGACTGAAGTGGGCAGCCACATCAGTGTGACATAGCATCAATCTGAAGTTGTCAATTTAAAAGGAAAAAGGAGACATAGCTCAGCCCTGTCACGCTCCACAGGGGCAGTGAGATAGGCAGTAGTTGGGCAGGCACACACACTGGATTCCCTATTTCTATCTTCCTCAAGGTAGCAAAAGAAGAAACTTCTGGGCCTCTGCTCCTTGCATACCTCTTCAGGGGAAACACCAGTGGCACTGCCTGAGCCTATATACAGCCCAGTGAGACAGGGCAGCAGAGTCATCAACCCAGAACAGAGTTGAATTTAAGGCCCAGAGGTTTTAAAAGATGAGGTCCAAAATGTGACATTCAGAGTCAAATTGTGATTTCAGGTCTACATTTGGGTACATGCTCTCTGGACAGCATACACATACAAGTCTCTGGACTGCCAAGTACTACACGGAAGCGATGGGGGGACAGGCCAAGCACTGCTGGCCAGGCTCCATCCCTGGGGCTTCAAGCCCCAGCTCTGATGTACAGCTCCATTGTGAATGAGTGATCTCAGGGGAAATTCTCACATCCAGGCAAACATCCCTTTTGAAAATCCAAACCAATTAATAAATAAGCCCTTGCCCTTCTGAACAGACTGAAGCACATAAAAAGTTAGAGCTCCAACTGCCAGTTATTGATCGTCATGCCCAATGAAAGGTATTTGCACTGACTGTGCACAGAGGACAAGCATCCTTTCCATCTGAGGGTAACAAAAAATCCTCCAACTCACTGAGCATACCAGAAATCAGGGTGGCAAATGACAGCATTATGCATTAGAACATGATTTATGTAAACTTATGCATGCAAACACACAGAGGCGGCAGACATCCAGCTTCTCCCAGTTGTGGCAGACATTAGCTCTTCAGCATAGTCCTGCAAACTCCTGAACATCTCCAAAGGAAGGAACATGCAATGCCAGAGAGACTATCTCCCCCTCTCCTTTTCATGTATATTTCTCATAGCAAAGGTGGCCAAAAAGGAGCAAACAATACTGAATACAGACTGGATTTTCTGCTTGTTGACTTCAGTTTCACAACCCCATGTCTCCATTTGCTTTGGTGGTGTCACTCCTGGTTTATGAGGGATGGAAAAATCAGGTCCCCAGTGTGAAACTCAGGCACAACACTAAGTGTTTTCCTGTAAAGTGGTTCAGTCATACTCTTCAGAAAATAACTAGAGCCAAGAGTAATTTTATAAGCTTAGAGGAAAGTGTCTCAAGCAAGACACAATGGTGTGGGTTGTGAAAGGCACAAAACACCATCTATACCCTTCGCCTGAGGCTTGATGTAGTAATCTCTGACTGCTGACATCTGTTAACTTTAGCAGACTTTCTAATTCTGTTTTTAAAACAGCTAAAAATGAGTAAATGAGCAAACCATTCTGACAAGAAACCCTAATTTCCATGCCCATTAAATATGAAACCATTTCCAACCTTCTCCAGCAGCTGCAAGCATCCTTCTGAAAGTTTCTAGGAGGCCTATTGGCTGGCTGCACAGAAAGCCACAGAAGCCTCAAAGGATGCTTGTCTCACTCCTTGCAGAAGTAAAGATAGATTAGATTTGTCAAATGGGGATAAGAAGTTAACAGGGCCGATAAGGTTAGACATGCCAAGCAATTCAGCAAACAATTCTGAAAAGAACGATTAGATCTAGGCTAACTAAGTATGATAAATGCTGACTTTAACCCAATTACTCACAATGATTTTAGATGTGTCTGGGACGAACTGAGTTGAGTGCTACAGCATTGCAATCAATGAACGTGCATGAAACTGGGCAGACTCTCAGTTTCCTCCCAAAGAAATAGAAATTCAAACTAAACAGTTTTGGGAAAAAAAAGTCTCTGAATTTTTCTAAATCTAAAAACTTTGTTTTGGTCCTAGACAGGTTTTAGCAGCAAACCTTTAGGGAAATGAAGATCAGCTTCCTCTTTTTTTTTTTTTTTTAGTTTCATAAAATAAATTTTTCTCAGACTTTCATAGCCTTATACAATTTAGAAATTAAATAGAGATGTATGCTTGGTCTCAGCTCTGACTGAAGAAAGACTTTTCCACCTAAAAATGTCATCATCTGGGATAGTCAAAAAATATTTGTCTTAGAGAAATGCTCCATTTCTTTTTCTCTAACCTACAATCCAAAGACCCTAAGGTCATTTTCTACTTCAGCTAGTGCCTCCCTGCTATCTGTGGCTCTGCATCGTCTCTCTGTAAGACGTCTGTGGCTCACTTAATTCGTACAGGCGAAATGCAAAGATCAAGGGGTTTTTGAAACCAAGACCATTTTCCTTACATTTAGAAAACTAGAGATGGGAAAAATACCCTGGTCTTTTAGCTGCTCCCCACTGCATGACATTTAATAACAGAAAAGACAACAACTGCAGGTTAGGCCAGAGAGCTTCTCAGTCAAGTTGGCTTTGATGTTCATGGCTTCACTAATAAACTCACTTTGTTCATGTTTTCATGCTGAGGCCTTATCCAGAAGGAATACTGTTTTTTTCCAAAGCATCTTTTATTTATATCATGAAACATATCAACCAATTTTTTTTCATCTAATTTAATTTATAGTTCTGGCTTGTCCTAGCACCAAAATATTTCTTCACTATTTTGTTAAAGATAATAGATACATTCACAGGTGCTTCAAACTATTTTGCACAGGGAAGCTTTTGGCAAAATGGCTTGGAGAGGTTTAAAAGTAACTAATGCTATTTTATTATTAGGACTGATACAACATAAATACAGCTATCAGACATTTTTCCCTTCTCAAAAAATTCTGTACACTGGGAAAAACCTTGTAGTACCACAAACCAGCAAACTCCAGACCCAAGGGTTATTTTGTAGAAAAGAGTATGAAAATATTTTTGTTGCATTCATTCAGAGCTATAGTAGTTCCGAATTATGCCTAAAACAGACCTGAATGTAAACAGAATGCACCAGCACAGTATGTGTTGAAATTAAACACAAAATACAAGGAAAAGAATTTTGCTTCAAGACTGGACTTCCTCACTACTCCAGGATCATCGTATCTCATAAGTATCCCCCCTCTGAAATGCTTTTACAAGCCAGGGAAAGTCTAGACAGTATAGAGAGCATCTGAACAGAGCTCAGAGGCATTCCTCTGCTCAGAAACCAAGCTCTAACATGCCTGGTCCCTGTGTACCCAGGGTAGTGTGTGCCAGCAGCCCCACTAACGAGCCTCTTGGAGGCAGTTCTTTATTAGTAGCAGCACAACTCCATATTTTTAAGTCTAAATGACTTCCAGTCTAAACCGACATGAAACCAGTAGCAAGCAAAATTCCTCTAAGTCAGCTGTGATAGACCCTAAGCAAGCACTAAGCTTTCTGGACTGTGCAGATACACAGACTCAGTTCAGGACCACCACCAAGAGATAAGCAGAGCTTAAGAACCTAATGACCTGCATTTTTTCCTGAATTAAAAAAATAAGAAATTTTGGCTGGCAAGCAAGTGAGGGAAGGAGAACTTTGGAAGGACGACATTAGCTAATTTAGAAGGTTTTTCTATTTCAGTCATGGTCAGAAATTTACCTGCTATAGAATCACAGAATATACTGAGTTGGAAGGGATCTGTCAGGATCATTGAGTCCAACTCCTAAGCACTGCTGGGCATAACTGGAAGACTGGGAAAAGAAATGAGTGTGAAACAGCACTAGCTAGAAGAATTATTTAAGAATAAACTATGCAGATGCACAAGTGATGTATTACCTCCAGAAAGAGGGGTGGGAATTGAAAATGGTGTGGGAAAGAAACCATGTGAAGTGATGAGTCAGCAAATAATTGGTTAAAACATCCAGCTTTAGCTGTGAGGCACTGGTCTTCTGGAAATCATACTTGGAGCAGAGCCTAATATTCTGCAGCTGCTCCCTTCTGCCATAAACTCAGGGGCACCAACTTTGACCAAATAGGCTGGAGCAGACAAAGGAAAATCTCATGAAAGTCCTAGAAAGATTCCTAGGAGAAACAAGCCAAACAAGGCATGGAGCTACTCCTTCATTCCCCAATTCACCCAATGACATGAACATCACTACCACTTCCTGGGAACCACTGAAGCACTGCAATTATTTCTGCTCTTTAAACAAAGCTATGCTGGGCTTGGGTGATCAGATGCTTAGGGCCAAGAAGCAGGGTGGACTAATTTTATTCAGCAATGATTCAGATCTGGCAGTACCGCGAGGGACAACAAGTGCTCAATTTTGCAAGCAATGTGCAAATGTTTAACAACACTCAGTCCAAGGCAAATTATGAAGACCATAGAATAGCATGAATCAAGAAGTCTGCATTAGGCAGCAGATGTGTAAGGGGCTCTCCTGCTAGGGCAAAGGCAGGCAGCAGCAGGTCCTGAGAGGAGGGATGATGGCAGTGAAAGCTGTGTTGGCCAACTCTTCCCCAGCCATCAGGATCACAAACCCAGCCTGCCACACGTGCAGTTGGCACTGGTAGGCAGTAAAGTACAGCCGATTTAAGCTGTCAAAAGCAGACTCTTTATTGGTACAAGCAAAAAATCATCTCTGGGCAGCTTAGCTCCAAACATCAAAAAAAGTTGATATCCAAGTATTGAATTTGTCCATGTAGCCAGAAGAAGGAATAAAGAGAGCAGTCTCCAAAGAAATTAAACTGTCTCTAACTCTGCTTGTTGTCAATTGCAGCATTTGATGGATCACTCAGGAAAGGACTAAATACCATTCTGCCCTAGCCTTAAATTCCCACACAAAGTGTAACATTTATTTGGCCCCGACTTCAACCTTTGTCAACAGCTATTTCTGCCACATGGATTGCACCTGCAGGAGAAAGCTATTTTGGGGAGGAAGTACTCAAATTCAGAAAAGTGATTCTGGGGCTCTTTGACCTTCTCCAATCTGCAACTTCTTTTGCTGAACTCTTCAAGGGCTTTGAAGAAGACATTGACAGGAAAGTAAGAACTACATTTATGAGAATTCCTTGTAACACCAGCCCCTGAAAAAGAGGCTGGGATACTGCTGCTTATAGGAAAGCAGAGATTAACACCTTTGGTGTATTCCTTTCTCAAAGAATTAGAATAATTTTCTTTTCATTCCACATGAAGATTTAATTCACTGCAAAGGAGCAGAGAGTACTCCCTAAGTATGGACATGGAAACTACGCAGACAAGACAGTTGTTGGGTTAACATTTACTTTAACTCTAATTTTCTGGTGACACATACAAGTGTTTGAAAATAATAAAGGTTGTCAAAATATTTTCCATAATAAACTCCTACACACAGCACATTTACAAGACCAGCACAGTTTCCTACCCAGCTGGTGCACTAACTGCTACCAGGATATTATCTGATTACTAAGATGCTATCACAGCTTGTGTGGGAGCTTGCCTTCTCACTATGGGCTGAAGCATTCCCCCTCCTTGTCCCTACATTGTTGACTCTCTTAGCAAGCACAGTGTTCTGCATTCTCACAAATGGTGGCATTTGGGAAGCAGAGGATTTCTCATGTAAGGGTAAATACTGATCCCAAAAGTATAAACTATCCCAAAACAAAGGCAGGCGCGAAGGCAGCATAGCTCTGTAATATAGACTCACGTACTGCCACTGGGCAGGCTGGGGATGACAACAGCAAGTTACAACTTTCCTGCTTTACTCCACACTGACATGGTTACATGTGAACGTTGCAAGGATAAGGGGAATTTCCATTTTTTGTAACATCAGTGGCAAGACAGAAAAAAAGAATCTAAGACGCACTCTCAATTTGAGAATGGCAGATTCATTCTCACCAAGCAAGCTACACATCCTGTCTCTGGCTTGGGATACAAGCTCTGGAACAAAGATCCTGAGGCTTTTTATTTCAGACTTTCATTTAATGCCCTAGTAAAGCTTCTTCCCTGCTCTGTGCCCCCCCCCTTCCCTCCCCCCCCCCGCTTTCTTTTTTTTATTAATTGGAGATATAAAAAGAGAAGCAAACAAAAAAGTCCTCAAAAACCCATAACAGGGTGAGGCACCCATGCTCTCTGCCATAATAACATTCGCTAATTAAAACACAAAGCAGCCAGGGCTACAGGATTAATGGACATGGTTTCCTCTTTTCAAGTCTTGCCTGCTGACAGATCGCCTCATTCCTTCCTTACTCTTGAACCTTTCAGAAAAAAAATATAATCCAGTTTGCTTATCTTACAGTGTGGGGTTGCCATGGAAACAGCATCCCCCTGTGAGAAGCTCTGTCATAACATTTCAGCACTGTATGGAAGGCTTAAAGACACAGCATCCTCTGCTTTGAGGTCTCCTGAGCCAGCCAAAGTCTGCAGATGAGCAGCTAACAAACCTAGACAAAGTCTTAAGTTGGGAGGGAGAGATAGAGAAGTAACAGGAGAAATATTCAGTTGCTCAGTTCTCTGCAAAAATCCTCTTATTGCACTGGTAATTAATATTGACCAACAAGTACTTCAGTTTGCTGTAAGACACATTTTGCTCTTTGGAAAATCTGTCTCCCAACAGCCTGTTCAAAGAAAGGGTGCTGGCACCAAAACATAACCCCATCATTCCATCATGGGATAGCACAAAGCACCTCTTTAGTCAGGGTTTTATGTCAGATTAATCTTTGAGCCCTATTTTCTCAGTCCTTTTTTATAAAAGGAGGAGAAAAGTAGCAAGCACAATAATTGCCCATAATGGGAATCGGGCCTCCTATAGCCTGCTGCTTAATTACAGAGATGGCTTCCAGGCTGTAATCACTGGGGGTCCAGATGGAAGATCTCCAAGATTTTTGAGGGACAGAACGTGTCAGTTATTAATTAAACATATGAGGCAATTAGCCTCAAAACTTCATAGTAAATCACTACAGCTGTGTTACTTTCACTTTTTCCATTGGTGAGTGCAAGTGAAATGCACAGTGCATTTCCCGGGGGGGTCACAAGCACTGCAGCCAAAACGTGTTCCCAAACAAGACCTTTGTTGTTGGGTAGAAAAAAAGTATCTGCGGAAAGCTTGTTTTCAAAAGTCAGGTACTTCACAGTCCCTCATGAGAGACGATGGATTCTGTGCACAATAGCTATTCACCACTCAAGCTGTCTAGTGTAGAAAGCACCTGAACTCTCTTCTACCCCAAAACAGCAGCCTAAAGTTGTTTTGGTACATCATCAGGATGAAACCATTCCTGTGATTGATGTAGCTCATATTCCAGCATCAGCTTTCATCTGTAATTAACTGTTTTGGAGCTTATCAAGATTCTGTCTTGGTAGACTCCAGAACACGTAGGACCCCATTACTGATGGGTCAAACATTTGAGAACGAGATGCTGTGTTTCAATTCTTTGTCTATCTCCAAGTTCAGAAACCAGGCCAAAACCACAACAATTGTTAAAACACAGTTAGTGACTTATTCCAGTATTTGTATTTGCAGACAAAACTCTCAGTCACATCCAGGCAGCCTGACATCAGTGCATTGTTAGTCTGCATTTTACTCTGTGGTTCAGTGCCATAGTTAGAGATTCTGTCACCTACAAAAGCCTCAGTTTCCCTACACTTTTCTCACATGTAGCTGACAAATGATGCAATAAAAGTCATAACTGATAACTGTAAGAAGGGGTGGTGGCCTCAGCCCTGTTTAACATATAAAGAACTTCAACCCCTTCCTTCAACATTTTAGCATACTTGGAGAAAACACTTTGAGGAAACTTATGGGAAAAATGGAGAAGAACTATGTGCAGTCTGTAATCATGCACTGTAAGCTCTCCCTGGTACTTGGAAAAATACCACAGGAGGAATCAGGGAGGCTCCTTTGGGATCAGGAGCCACTGGATTCTCAAGAAGAATCAAATATGTTGGGTCCACCAGCAACAAGTGATGACAGCTTGCACAGTTCAGAGAACACATCAGCTTGAAGGACACCAAAGCCCAAAGAAGGTTATGTAAGTTAAAGGAGAATACACATATCCTCTTGCCAGGAAAGAAGATGATAGAACAGACCCAATGGCATATCAAGTAGACCTTTAGGACAGTTGAATTTAACAAGATGATGAATGATTGATATGCAGACTTCCAAGTACTTCATGTGCAGGTTGTTCTCATTTATAAATTTATTTTCCCCATTCTCATTTAAAAACTTATCCCCCCCTTTGCCTAACAGGCCAAATCTGAACAAAATTAAGTGGCTTTCTATGGCAAACCATATTGCTGTGTTGAGCTATTTATGTAAAAAACTGGATGTTGCTTCTCATGTTCATCTCTTCCTTGTCCTGGTGATTGTAACTCATGTTTGACTGTCATGTAAGCATAAAGACATATTTGCAGATTTTCTGAAATAAACTCTATCAAATTCAAATTGAAATACTAAATATTGCTGAAAGTAAAGCCTTTCAGAATATTTGAGTAAAGTGAACAGAAAGTAAAGCAAAATCCTACCACATCATCTTTGATTTACTGACCTAAGGAAAGTTAAGTTAAATGACTTTAGACTGGATTTGTGTTTTATGCTTAGAAACAGGTCTATAAAACTCAATACATTCAGCCACACACATATGTTTTTAACAGCAGATTCTCCCAACTGTTCATTGAGTTGCAACAAACTTTTCACTTCTCTGCATCTCCCATTCCATTCTCAATGTAGACTTGATAGCATTTTCTCAGCATTCCAAAGAAACATCAGGAATAAAAAGAGATATTGTGTTCCCTAAGAACAGAAATGCATCTTAATTTAATATGCTTAAGTTTTACTCCAGAAAAGATGAAAAAAAAAAAAAAGAAAAAGCAAACCTCATCCTCAGGAACTAAACCACTTGCCATCATACCCTTCCAGAAATGGACAAGAAGTAACTTTCAGCAGGCACCAGTTTTAAGCTGGATTTCTAAATTGGGTGTAGGAAGTCAATTATTGTACAGCCATGCCCAGAGTAGTCAGAATGCTACAGCAGAGGCAGTACTTTCATTTTCCCTATCCAAAAAGAATTTAATACAAAACTTAAAAATTAAAGTAATTTAACCACCCTAGTGCATTTAAACCTCTAGGGTCTCTGATATTCATGAAAGCAGGAAAGTTGTTCTGTATACAGTGGGTTACCCAAGAGTAACCTGATGAAAAAACAAGCCTCAAAATCAACTCAAACATCAAAAGAATAATCTCTAATTAAATATGCTGGGGATTTTGTCAGCCTATTACCAAGGTCTTGATGATCTTCTGTGATTTCCCAGGGCTCAGGCAGGAATAAAGACATTAAACATTTTGTGTGTACTTGGAAGAAAAGAAAGGAGGCAGAACTGACACAATTTGCTTCAAATTCCTCTTAAGACCCTGGACCTTATACTTATGAAAAAGGTGGAACTTCAGCCTGGTTAACTCAGAACATATTGTCACTGCCAAACAAACCCCAAGAACATTGTGGCCGAGGAGCTTCTCTTCTCTGAGCTTCTCTTCTCTGAAGGTGACTGGCAAGGTGATATACTATTTTGTGATGCACAGGCAGATTGCTTTTGTCCTTCAGAGCTTAATTTTTTGGTAATGGTTCTGCACCTCTCTGCCTAATTGCACCCACTTCATCAGTGAAGAGATATTTATAATGGAACATAATTTTGAGGGATTAACTTTGACACTGGTACATGGCCCATGCAGAAGTGACAGCAAAAAATTTATAGTAGCTGTTGCTCCTGCCAAAGAATAAGAGAGAAGCTTATTACACAAGCAATCAAACTCCCAAATTAGTCCTGATTTTCACCCCATGCCACTTTACTGCTCTTGATGATGGGAAGAAGCAGCAAATAGGAAGCAAAAAGCCATCAGGAAACCAGCTGTCAATTTTTATTATTGAATGGGGTGACCAAAGTCTTTTTCAGGTACAAATCTCAGAGGCAGTGAGAACTGAAGACAGACCACAAAAATAACTAGAGCAATAATATGCTGATCAGGGTACTTATTGAAAGGTTCTCATGGAACTTCTAGTCCAGTGTGTCTAATTCAGAAGGCTGGAAGAGTGTAAGTCTTCTTCCTTCCTCCTTGCTACCAAAGAATTCTCCTAGAAGTTGTGTCCAAGGCAAAGATAAATGCTTTTGGGAGCCAGAGCAACATTTTACTGGCACTAATATCCCTGGGAATGTACATAACTACAGCACAAGCAGCACTTCCTAACCCACAAGGCAAGGCTACTCCTCATCTCCTGTGACACTGCCCAGAGATATGAGAGCACTTCCAGCAATTTCAAACCATCAGTGGGGACTGTCCCGACCCCAGCTAAATCTTAACTGGAGACATATAGCATTTAATCCATGGAGACTCCAGTACTAATTGTAATGGCAGCCATCATGCTTCCACTTACAAAAAGTTAGAGGTAGGAGGACAGGTGTCCATCTAGACTTTCCCTGCCACAAGTCTCTTGAAACAGAGTGCAAGTGGACAGGACATTCACCAGGAACAAACTGTGAGCTGTGGGGCTTAAAGTTGCCATTGCTGTAATTCACTACCAGTGTGATACCACTAACAGACCTAATCACTGCAAGCAAGGGAAGAGAAATAATCTGGAAAAACAAGATAAACTGGGCTTCTTCCTAATATTCAACAGAAGAAAGGAGGATTGTTTATGATCCATCATCTGAGAAACACCCAAAGGCACAAGGCAGCCTTAAATATATACAACACAATGTGCTTAATAGAAAACAAGGCTAGAAACCGCTTTGGAAAGGCCATGACATGTTGTAACCAGGAAGTTCACTGTGATCACATTTAGCTTCACATCAAAGGGATCCTGACTTCCCAGATCAGCTGAAGAGCTTTCTGCTCCCTGTGCTTTCCCAAGTGCTATTGATGCCTCCTTGCAATTAGTTAAAAACTTATTTCCTTTCTCCTTTTATGCCTTACAGGTAAGACACAACTTCTCTGATGGAAGTGTCTTGTAGGACTCAAGTGCCCATTTACACAAAATAATTTTTCCGGAAGTTTTCTTTCAAAATCAGGCTGATGGCTTCCTCAGCTCTCGCTGAAATCAGCAGTATTTCTTCTACCAAGCTGGAGCAGTCTTAGCTGAAATAGTGTGTATATGCATAAAGTTTGTCCATAGTTTTCACAGATCCTCTCAGGAGTAATCCAACCAAATAAAGACTGCTATCACAGATAATTGAAGATCCATAAAAAATGAGACAAATTTCCTTGCAACGTCGAAAAGTTTACAAGTAAAATATTTCTTCCTATTCTTTTATTTTCTGCTATTTGAAGCTATGATTCCCCTGGGTATTAGCTGTTGGCCTCAATAATAAATATCTCTATGCAGTCTCTCTTAAAATTACTATTTGGCAAGACTCATTACCTCTGTTCACACCAAACATGGCCATTCTTATAGCTGAGTAGAAATAGTTTATGGTGAACACTCAATTACCTCAAGATCTCCAACTGCTACGGAAAGGCAGCATGGCAGTTGGAGGCGTCAAGAGACTTGTCCTTAGATCAACTCTGATACTGAAACACCTCGGTCACATCACACACTCCTGAGCATGGCAGGACTAGGCTGACAGTCTGGGCCTGACAGCTCTGTGACATCCCTTATGTTCACTTGCTAATAGAGTATAGAAAAATTTTTTATGGTAGCTGGCAGAAGCCGTAACAGTAACTTGAGATAAGATCATGCTACACTTACTTTGCTAGTGTTTGGTTTAATGGAGTACTGCAATAAATTTTCAAGGTAGACCCCACTCACCAGAAAATGCTCCAATTAGACAGGGACAGGTACCTTTAATGACTCAAAAACCTACCTGGTAGTTTTGCTAAAGAGTAACTGACTAACTACTCGGCAAACTGGTAGGCCACTCCGAAGTACAGCATGAGGGGATTAATAGACAGATATTTAGAATTATGGCTTCAAAATTGTTATTATGCACCGAATAAGCATTACCATGGGTGACAAATGGGAGTGGAGCATTAAACAGGGCAGATGAAGCCATGAGCTGAGGGAGGTGAAGCAACAAATACATGGTTGTATCATGTACTGCAGGCACTGCACAGGGCTAATACTGCAGAAAGGGAGCAGGCAGGGACTACGGCTTACTTAGCTGCTCCAGAAGAATCTGCTCCCAACCTCCAAAGGTGTGCTTTTCATAAATCAGCCAACAGCTCCTTAATGTACAACTTCACCATCAACACTGCGATATGGGGAGTGAATGATCCAATCAGGGATGGCTCTGAAGTGCTACACCAGCAGAAGTAGCCTGGTAAATTACAACACTCTCCTCAATACCATTACAGAAGACTGCTGGAGACAAGACTCTGGAATATGAATAGCTCACAAAGAAAGTGAACACTATATACTAATCTGTATAACAAAGCACATTTACTGTATGTATTGCTGTGATATCTGATAGCATGAGAGCCCATTAAAGGTAAAGGGTGCCAAAAATATTCTTCAAGTGAAAAAACAAAACATAACCACAACGAAAAACACAAGAACCCACACATGTAATGGAGAAGGGGTAAAAAAATAAACTCCTGTGCACGAGGCAACAAACCACATAAGGGGACCTTCAGGACCACAAGCTCTACTGCTGGACATTCACATCTGTGGCATGTACAGCAGGGCCAAATCAAATGCACCATAGCTAGGTCCAAGTAAGGTGATATTGCAGTGCTGTATGGAGATGCAAAATCAAATTCTAGCAGTAGGGCGGCCACACCATCCTACATATCTAAGGCTCTGTTTACTAGTTGCCCTGATGTAGTTGTCTTACTTCCAGTTTCAAAAGCACTTTTCTAAACACTGTCTCTGACATTTCTTCATTGCAGTATAGGTAAATACTTTTAAATAGCTTTTCTATGTCTTTCTATTTCTGTTCCTCTCTTTCTGCAAGTCAGTACCCCTCTTTGTAAAATAGAGAGCAACATCAGTTAAGTCACCCGGTAAATGGAAAGTGGTTGTGGTTCCAGCTAAAAGACACACTACAGCCATGAAGCTACCACAACAATTAGTGATTTGAAGTCCAGTGGAGCAGGAAACAGCAAACTACACCATAGAAGTTTTAGAGAATATCCACACAAAGCACACCAAGCACACATTGGGCTAGAAGAAGCTGTGGCCGTACCAAATTCAATGTCCCCAAGATGACTTTTGCATATGCCTGAAATAACCTGTTTCATTCAGTCCCTTTTAAGCCTGATGGAATCAGTCTCAGTGGTTCTCACATACGAGGCATGCAAGTTCACCAGCTATAAGCACTCTTTCAGTGGTATGCCCTTGCCCTTTAAGCTTGCTTTAGGTATCACACTCAAAAGCTATAGAGCTTCATTCAGCTATCCAGGAATACAGGTCTGATCAACCCAGACAACATCTCTACAGAGCAACACCACTAAGGGAAGGATCACATTTGGGTTTTCATACTGAGGTTGGGATAAGATCTGGTCACCCAGATCAGAAGTCGGGAGCAGCCACCAGCAATACTGCCTCTGGCACAGACCTCCTTATCTATGCAATTCTGCTCTGGCAAACTCCCATGGCAGCCCATGGTACCTCTGTGTCTCGGCTTTCTCACCTATATAACAGGGGAGGCACACATCATTTCTGTATCTCACTGGAGTGCTGCATTCCCTATGGTTTGCCTGCTGCTACTAGGAGACCAAATAGTACATTTCTGCAGGTAAGCACATCAAGAGACAAATTCAAGTCCCAACTTGAAGGATATATGAATAATTAATATCTTTGAGCTTCCTTTATACCCACCAGCAAAATCCGCCCGCCCCTGTAATTTGCTTTGAAATAAGGGGAAAAGCACTAATTGTTCAGAATTATTTGCTGGCTGGAACACCTAAGAGTACACATTCTCTGCAGACATGAACTTGCTCTGTCCCACGGCTTGGGAAAGTACCAGTTTCACTGGTGCAAAGCACTATCTTTCAAAAGTCTCACAACAGCATGCATGATACAAACTTGCCTGGGTAAACTTAAGACTTTAAACCAGAACAAATATTTTACAGTGAAGTGCACCAGACACGTTTGAGCAAGTTATTTCCAGATGATTTTCCTGTGAACATCTAACAAAACTGAAGTTTAAATTAAATATACATTGAAGATTTTCTCTTTCTTTTGGGGTAATCAACATCTGAGTTCCTCTGCCCCAGGAGGTACTGGCACAATCCACTCTGATTAGACTCAGAAGGGGGAACACACAGACAATTACTCTGATAACAATCTTGTCTGAAGACAGAAATGAGATTAGCAGCCTAACTGCAGTGATTCTTCCCCAGATACACTGTTAAAAGGACTGACTAACCCAGCATAGGACAGAGTAGGAATTTCCCTATGGAACCTGTGGACAAGTAAAGTGAGGTGCAATTCTTCCCCGGTCCCTTTCCAGCAAAGAAAAGTGGCCAAGTGGCCATGAGCAGCACAGGTTACAGCTTAGATGTCTTCCTGATAGTGGAGCAGTAGGGCAAATTCTTCCTTCTAGTTTTCTACTGTTACACAGAATCTTATAAGCAAAAAGCAGTGAGAAAGATGGGCTGGGATCCTTTCCTGTCAATAGGGAACAGCTCCAGCCTGCTTGCCCTCGTATTATTTCATTTTGCAAGTCTGCTTTCAAAATTCTCAGATGACAGAGAACACATTAGCTTTCCGTGAACTTAACGGCCAGTGTTATTATGAAGTCCTCCTTAAACAGTTTTAATTTTACCTCTCTAATTTTATCCCATTCTTTTTAGTTATTCCCTTTACAATAGTCAAACTACATCCTCTCCCCGAGTGTTTACAGCCTTCATATCTCTAGAATGATGTCCAGTAACAGACAGGGCAACATGAGGGGATATTAAAAGAACTTCTCCAAGATCAGGATCCCAAATAAATCTGCACTTTAATCTCATAAAGACAGGATAATTAATATAGTAACAGGACAGAAGCCAAACTGCTCAGAAGGTTGCTTACACCATACCTACGTCAACAGGTTTACGCAGGGGTCTTGTAAGTATTCCCTGCAATGGACACCTCAGACCAGTCTTGAGATGCCAATTTTGTTCCTGATAAATCCAGATGCTGTAGGTGCTGCTCTACAGCTGGGGGAATGTGTGGGTGTAGGAGGAAGGAGCAACTTCAGCAACTGAGCTACACATTTTGTATCTCCAACACTGTTTCATGAACTCTTTGCATTGTCCAATTGCAGTAAGAGGACAAAGACCTAAAAATCACAGACTCACCAGAAATGATTTGCCCTAAAGGAATAACAGTTTCAACAGTCTGGATAAATCAAGCTGATGGCAATTTGAAAACTGATAAAAGTGCTAGCAGAAAGGCAGAGGGGTAAATTCTCTTCCTGAAGTATGTGACAGCATCGTGCTTCAGTATTTGCAGTTTTCTTCACACATCTACTTAGACTAAGATGAATAACCTTATAGATATACATAAGTAAGCAGCAGAAGAAATGGGCCAACTGTTATACTTCTGCTTTGCTGATCTGAACTGCAGCATTTATTTAGTTATAATCCTTCATATAGGAAGTTTATTTATATAGAAAAGGATTTCTGGAATTCTGCAGGATTAGTCAATCTACAGCATTCTCAGTGCATGAATTTTAGCATCAGAATTACACCGCCTGGATATTCAATGCCTAGAGTAAATATTTGGGCTGATGAAGGTTAAACAGATTAGTCAAGATGAAGCCAGAGTTCTCTGGTTGTTTATACAGAAGCTTAAATATTGCTACCCTTCATTTAAGAAGCCTAGTTTAATAGAAAAACCCACAAAAGCAATAAACAAAACATACTTACCCAACCTGAAGTGAGACAGCATCAAGATTTCTATCATCTTCAGCCTGGGTATGCATGTGACAAAGCCACACAGTGAATCACAAATCTCACACTCCTTGGCCTCCTTATGGAAAACATGCAGAGGAAACAACAGCTTCAGCACAAGCTTGCTGCTCGAGTTTCAGCTGCACCAGGGAAATGGGATAAACAACCCCCCTCCCCGGTTCTATTCAAAAACAAGAGGGAAATAATTGGTGTGAAAACCATTTGCAGTTCAGTTACACTTTTGAGATGTGAAGAGGCAGTTATGCACAAGGCTGCCTGAGACCTGATCACGTCAGTAAATCCTACTGTGGAGAGGATTTCCAAACGCGCTCAGCTACGCCACACATCATCTTTCATCAAAACCAGCAATAAATTCCCCTCCATTATGGGCAGAACGGTTTTAAACTAGGTCCAATTCCTAAGCCCACCTGCTGTATCCTCCAAGCTTGCAGTCACATTTTGCTGTGGCATGTGAAATAACCTGATTTAAAGCCTCTCCACCACCAATAGGTTTTGGATCAGTTGGTGGAGGACCAGTAGTTAAGCATTAGAGTCAGACAGCAAAACTTTAATTTCACTCTTTGATACGTGTAGATTAAATTCGAAAGCAAAAGGAAAAGCCAGGTATGCCAACAGGTACACAGCTAGCAGAAGCTAAAAGGCTGAGGAGTGGCAGGCAGGCATTAACTCACATTTCTGTCCATTTGTTCAGTTTCAATTTCTGAAAAAAATTTATTTAAAGGAACATACATTAAACTGTTTTCTATTAAGGCATCAGGAAAAAACCCGTTGGCTGCAGAAAACTATTCCCACTTGCTGGCCTGCCACCCTTCACTACTGAGCACCACCCAGCCCGACTGAGGTTGTGTTTTGTTTACCACACTCAAGAAAATTTGCCAACAAATTTCAGACACTTTGGCAGAAGAAAACGTGCCTTTCCTCCAATCCACATTTACTCTGAACAGAAGTAATATTCCTAAGAAGCTCTCAGCTGACTGCCTTTGAAGTCTGAAGAAAAGGGGCGGGTGGCAGGAGGGGGGAGAAGCAAAAAATCCCTCGACCTTGAAAGCTACATTTTTTCCCTTAAAAGAAGTCTCCAGGGAACTCTTGCTCAAAATAAAAAGCAAATTCTCCAGATCCTTATCTTGTGCTATTTTTGAGAGGTTTTACTTTTGTTCCTTTGCTTTTGTCATATTTTGGATTAAAGGACTCTCACAGGCAGGGCACACGTACAAGTGGACCATTCACCCTCCCAGATTTGTGCTCTCCATGCCAGGCCGGGGCAACTCCTCCCATTTCAGCTTTTCCTTTTCAGGAAAAGCACAGCCCAGCCTCAGAACCAAGCATGACAAGAAAGATTTTACGACAGGCAGCTTAAAAAGAGAAGTTTTGCAAAGGTAAAGCATTGACCCAAGGTGAATTCCCACAGCCAGTCCCGCCTTGTGATAGGTCGGGGTCTGGGCAGCACTTACAGAGCACATACACTCGCACAACGACAGCCTTCGGAGCCACACTAACATCTCACACGGCTACGGCTGAAAATACCATTATTTCATCAGACGCAGCTTTCACTTACCCCAAAATTGTCAGTGGGGACTAAATTAATTTTAACATGGCAGAAAGAGACTGCTTTTCCTGTTTTGCTTCTCTCTTCTGGTATATCTCGAGTGCTTCTCTCCTCCTCTCTCAAGCTCAGCTCCTCCTCTGTTAGCCTGCCCTATTAACCTTCTCCATATCCCACCCACCCAAATTTGCACATTATTAAGCATCCAGAGCCTTTTGTTCACGTCCTTAAACAAAAGCATGGCTACCGCATTTCCTGGCAAGAGGTGACTTACACCCAGCCATCACTTAGGGCAGCTCTAATAGACTCATTTCTCCCAAACACAAAATCAAGACACGCCAGACAGGCGAATTCAAGGACACAACCTTTCCCGAATTCCACAGAACAAGATAATCCTGTGAGCCTTGTGCTTACTTTATCTTAACTAAGAGGCTTCCCTCGTTTTCCCACTCAGTAAAAAACTAATTATTTACCACTGAGGCACAGAATAGGTTAAAGTTTCCACTGTCTCGTCTCAGTTCTCTTTGCAGATTAGGGGAAAACAATGAAGTCTCCGCACTTTGTGATATTGCTAATGCTTCCTGTGGGGATAGCAGAGCTGGCTGAAAAGAGGATTATGATTACAGTTTAAAAGGAGTGTGCACTGTACTGCCACAAGAGGCACAGGCTTATCAGAAAAGAAACCGAGCTGCCCCCAAACCGTGCACGTGGGACTCCTGCCCGCCTTCAGTTCTGGCTGATGGCTCTGCCTCAGATCACACACCAGCTTATCAGGAGTGATAAAGCAGCAGCTGAACTTGGAGAGGCCGAGGGGGATAAATGAGTAACGCCGTGCAAGCAGCTTGCATATGTTCACCATCAGAACACACAGTAATATTTACAGATCAACCCACTGCATTCATCTGCAATACAACACCGGGCTGGCCACAGCAAGCAGAGTGCAAGAGCTCTGCATTCCTGGATATAGCTGGGGAATTTGAAAAAAAAAAAAGTCTTGGTGTAGCTGTAGTAGCTGTGGTGATGTTGGCTGGCCATCCAAAGGCAAGGCTGCAAATCCTTTAGAAAGTACAGCATCATCAGTGAGATCTGCTTTGTTAGCTTTGGGATGCAGCTTCAAGCACTGGTGAAGGGCCTTTGTCAGTCTCACTGCTGAGCACAGAGTGGACTCAGTTGAAGGAATAAGAACTTGCCACTGTGCATTCATAAAATGCATTTCTATCACACTGGGCTCTCTAAGAGCAAAACAGCAGTTTACTCATACCCATACAACTCTACCACCACAAATGATTTTTTTAATAAAAGCAAGGCTTTGGCCAACACATCAATCAAAATTCCTTGACTTTCAAGGAGTGCTTAACCTATGTGGCAGGATGTACCTACTGGCTAATGCCCAGGTCAGTGTGGCACTTTCTTCCCCTCACACAGTTCAGCCAGCATGAAAACCTGAGTCCTCTTGGTAGGTACATCCTGATGATGTGCGAAAGGGTATTGTTGTTGCTATTGATTTTTTTGGTTTGGTTGTTTCTTTTTTTTAAAACACTGTGCCTATGTTTGCTCTTCTTCAAGTAATTTGTACAACTGAAGCTAGCTGACGTTAGCAGATAATTCCCCTCACCCCTAATTCTGTTCAAACGGGTTTAATAACTTTCTATCTGCTTGCTAGAGGCTAGAACAGCGAGCAATAGCATTAATGCATGTTCTCTGGATTTTTACAGGCTTAGAAATCTCAGAGCTTCACCCCCACAGGCCTTACGCAGTATGGCACTCTCATTACACACTGCTGTTTCTAAGCAGTCTTCGTCACCTCCCATGACAGACCAGAAAAACAACAGACCGAATCTTCCAACCCATCACAATACTGACCAAAACAACAGTTTTAAGTTGCTCACAAAGAACTTCCAGGAATTGTTGCATGCTTTAAACCAAGCTGTTTGACTCCCGCAGAGGGATAAGGTCTCTTAAGAGTAAGAGAAAGTTGGATGCTTTCAACCAACAAAAACAAACTTTCTTGTTCTGATACACTTCATGCGTCTGTACTAACCTTTGCTGCTGGGTGCCAGACTTGCCTGCACCCCCCCTCTATCCACTGTTCTTACCACTAATCTCTGTGAAGAGAAGGAGGAACGGAGCTGAAAGTCCAAAAATCTGCCTGGTTTATGGCTTTTAAAAACAGAACAGAAACTTTCCAACCAACCTGCCTTCAACAAACTTGTGCTTTAAGGGACTTGTGAGCCCCAGCTGAGACCTGAATGTTTGTGATCCTTTCATATACTCTGAGAATAACGGAGGCAGAGACACTGCAATATTAAAGTCACTATCTTTCAAATCCTAATCAAGTCATCATGTGGGCCCTGACCCTTGGGAATGCAAAGCTTCAGTGCCTTTCTCAATTTCATATGCTGAGAGCCAGTTGACTTAAGGTATGTAAGGAAACTTCATGCCTCAAAAAAAAATGTCCTGCTTGATGGTGTTTTAAAGATTATCTAAGAAGATTAATAGGATTATTTGATAACAAGTTCTACACAAGGCAACAGCGAGAGGAAAGACAACCTTAGCAAGGAGGACCAACACAGAAGGAGCACAGAAACAATGCAAAAAATCTATTGAAGTGAGGGCTAAATAAGTAGGGTTGAGAAAAAACAAATTGATAAAGGTGGATTCAGGTCTAGTTAAAGGCAATTCATCACCACCTCCATAGAAAAGTCATTCGTTTTAGCAACATGGATATTGAATTGCATCAGCAGCATTCCACAAACTTTCTACTCAAATCTAGTCAATATGTCTCTGCTCCTTCCAGCCTCAGTGGCTCAGATAGACTTTGACTGACAGTGGCATACATCATCATACTATAGAGGCCTTTGATACCCTCCATAAATGGGACCTATCCATAAGGTGGGCTGTTGATTTAAAACAAAGGAAAAACAGACACAATTTGCCAGGCTATCACTAGCAGTGATGCAGATAGAAAAGCATTTTGCAAATGACAACTCTCAATGTTTGGACAGACCAAACCAAAACTGCTATCTAAAAGAAAGCTGGAAGAAGCACGGAATCAAAAAGAATTACATAGGGAAACTTTACACATCTATCCTGTTTGACAACATAGGGCTAAGCCTGCATAAAGACTACTTTAATTGATTTAACTGAAGATAAAAGTTATTTAGATAACTAAATGTCTAACTTCCACTTGAGACTAGGTACACAGAAAATCATGTTGCAGACACAATAAACAGGAGAAGTATCAACAATTCATGTTAAAACATGCTATTTTTCAACATGGGCCTTAATGTCAAATGCAGTGATTCATATTACGATCTGCACAGACTCACCAATGCATTTGTCACCAGTCATCTCTACCACAGCAACAAATGAACCAGGTTAGACTGAATCCCATGAGCTCCACACTTCTGTGGCCTCTTGAGTCTTCTTGCCTGAAGGACACTGAGCACTCTCAATACTTGAAACTGGGAAGTACTTGCTACCTGACTTGGATTTGACTCACTCTGCCTATACACACATTTTGGTGTATCAACTTTCAGAATGTAATTTATACATTTCTAAAATCAATCTGAATTCCTAAGCTGTAACAAAATGAAATTGAAAATATTACTGTCAAATGCCCATCAGACCTAGAAGCCTAGGTGACTGTCATATATTAAAGAAATTAAAAGCTGCATTTGAGATGGGGATGGGAAGAGCATATACTATCTTGAAAGACTCTGATTAAAGCACTCTAACTATCAAAATTCAATTTCTTTCAGGTTTTGCAAACAATAATGGCCTTGAGCTGAATGCTGCCAGCCTGCCTGCAGCCTTTGAGGAGATTAGGTTATTACCAGCCAACTACGAAAATCTTAAATCCAGTACTAATCCTAATTCCCATTTAGCCACATATTCATTGTGAAGTGAAAGCTGGCTGTGCATGAACTTGCACATGCAATTCTTCCATATGCAATGATAGATGTCACAAACAACAGATGCTAAACCTTGTGTATGTTTAAGATACACATTCCAACCACGGTTTCCAGAAAATCCCAGCAAAAGAGAAAGACTAGAGCTGGAAAAAGCGTTTGCCATGCTGGAATGGTTTCTGGGAGGTGATGTGAATGGGACAATTTTCAGTCTAAAATCTTTTATCAATTAGTAACAGGAGATTTCAGCCCTGGCTTGGAAGAACACAGGATGCACAACAAAATCACAAGGACAGAGAAAGACCTGTGACCCTGATTTCATGATCACGCTGCAGTGGTGTTGCTAGCATCACCCCACCAGAATCAAACTACTAAGACTGCAGAAAGCACTACCCATCACAATGACTGTGGTCACTCTGTCAGTTTTGGGGTAAGAGACTCAACATTTCCCCTGAGCAAGCCCTTGTTCTCCTGTCCTCCTAGAAGTTCTGAAGCTTGCCTGGCCCATGTTGCCACACTCAGACTGTGAACTCGAGGGGATAAGGACAGACCAAGCTGAGGCCTTCCCACTTCCCATCTCCTGCAGGTCGTAATCTCCTCTGGTTGAGCTAACACAGACTTGCTACAAAAGCTTTTCTAGAGTTAGCTCTTCCTAGTGTAATGGCCAAGGAGCAAAAGTGTTGCCTTAAGTACTTTCCAACATCATTTTACACCAATGCCCTTTCAAATCCCATTATGGCAGCCAAATTTGGCATGGCTCTAAGCTGCCAAGCTTACTGAATCATCCATGCCAAGATCAGATCATTCAGTACCATCTCATATTCCTAGACAAGGAATACTGATCCCAGAGGCAAACAACTAAAAGTGAGGACAGACTGCTGCTTGGTCTGCTATCAAATGGGACAATTTTAATTCATTTAAAAAAGAAGTTTTTATAGATATTTGGAAAACAGAAAAACATTAATGTTTCCTGTGTTTAAAGCACAAGAATTTGTTGCAGATGAAAGGAACCTTTCAGGAAACACATTCCCAAGAGAACAAAAAATTGTTTGGCACCACTGCCTGTATAGGCAAGAGGCCCTCCCTGCTGGCAAGGTAGTCAACACCTGCTGGAAGAGGCAATCTTTTTTTTTTTTTAGTAGGTACAATAATTGCTGAAAACCTCTATTTCTATCAGTCTCAAATTCAGTCACCTGAACTTCCCAAACTAAAAACGTGATGAGATTTAGGGACTACATACTCTAATTGGAGGCACAAGTATATTTCCTTCTTTTTAAATACTGCTTGGTCACTGGTACACTCAAGTGAAGGTCCCAATAAAGTTATGGTACACTGCAGTAACGGTAGGCTAAGCATCAGCTGAGTTGTGGTAGCTCTCCATGTGCATGCTCATCCCCTGCAGCTGATGTGACGTAATTTAATTTAACCATGATAGAGTTCAGCTGAATTGCATTACCTTTGATTTGCCACAGGCTAAGACCACACACATGGACAACAATCACAGCTCCTCCAACAACAGATAATTTGACTGAGTGCCTGGCTTCTGGAATAATGCAGACTGGTTCATATAGACTTGTAGCCTAAAGTTTAAGCAAATATTTGCTCCAAGCACTTTCTGTTTCCCAGAAGATGTCCTACCCATCATGCTGTTGCATGTCCTGGGACAAGTTGTCTTCAATCCTGGGAATATGGAAACACAAAGATTCTTGGTGGAAGTAATTACTGCTACACTGAAGACCGAAATGTTTCAGAGCTCAACAACTCCAATATTCTAAACCTCCATTTCTCTGAAAGGAGAACACAGATATGTCCAGTCTGAGCAAATGGGGAACTTCCCCTGTTTACTGTCATGGGCTGCATCCCTCTCCTACAACTCTTCTCACCTCAGAAACATAGACTAGTATGTACAAAGAATCCATAGGCACCTGCTGTGTGGTTTCTGTTAATCACCATTTTGACACTCCTTTCCTTATCCAGACAAAATAAAGGAGAATTACAGCTTTAAAATTATGCAGGCCTTTGAAAAATAAAAGAAAGAAGCCAGAAGTTCCTATTCTATTTAAAAATAAAACAAGCACCTAAACTGCTTTCTGCAAAAGAGGGTGACCCATTCCCTTCCAATAAACAGCTTTTACAGACAATGACTGCATATCCTACCACCCCTTTGGCTAGCCCAGAAACCTGCTTCACGGGCTCATCCAAAGACCTGACTCTACATGGCATGTTTCTTCAGAAATAGTTTTGCGTTTGTGTTTAATCTACGGAGATTAACTGTATACTTAATCACAGAAGTGACATTGACGTGTCATGTATATACATCCCACTGTAAATCCTACTTTTCCCACTGCTAACACCATCTTCTAGCATGGAAGGAGGGGCTGTGTTGGAAGAATGCAGCTCAGGCTCCCTTCTCTTTGCAGATAAGAAAACCCAAGTGGAAAATGCAAAGCAGTTGCATAGTTTAAGATTTATGTCTGCAAAACAACTATGGACACAATATGAACCACCTATTTATGCATGCAATCTTAAATTTTCAAGATTAAGCAAAACATACTTTCTGTGAGAAAGAAGGAACTAAGTTAGAAAAAGGTAATGAGATTTTTTTTTCCAGTGATCACACACATTTCAGGGGGAATAATTTCTTATTTAAAAAGTATTGTTTGCAGTACCTAAAGCAACTCATTGAGAAATGTAAGAATCAGAAGGGGAAGAGTCCGTAGAAAACAGCCTTAAAATATACATGAGATTGGCAAACGTTTTGTCACTGTCTATGCTGGGAAAAATACAAGGGGGCATGGTGAATATCTATTTCATCTCCCAAAGTTATAAATACACTCACACACTGACTCAAAATAATACATTTTTTTAAAAGCCACACAGGATATCATGGTCAACACAATTATTAGTGAACTATGCACCAGCCATTTTTTCCTACCATTTAGAACAATCCAAGTTAAAACTGATTTCCCCAGTGTCCTATCCAATCTAGCTTAGGATACCCCAAGCAATACAATACGTCAACATACTCACACCAAATGAGAAAGGAAAAGCCTATTCCACGGTTTCCATACCTTACTCTGTGTCTTCCTAGTCCCAAACCCCCAAAAATCCCTGTAGCAGTCCTTTCCATATTGCTTGCCCTTGCTCCTGCCCCCATGTGGTACGTGTTGGCAACTATACCCTTCAGCTGGTACGTGTTGGCAACTATACCCTTCATCTGCAAAATGGAAAACACTGATGCTCTGAGGAGACAAAGTAAGGTGGCAGCTCATATTTAACAGTAAATATGCCTTAAAAATAATAAATAAATAACATTACAAGTTCACTGAAACCTGAAAGCCACAAGCTTAATGGCAAAGATAGCCCTGTAGCTCAGTGATTCAGGCTCCCCTGAGGGATAAAATTGCCTGGGTAGTCCTGATTAAAAAGATAAGCACAGACAGACCCATTGCTCTAACGTATTTCAGAGACAGCTAAAGGAATGATTAAGTCTCATGGGTTTAATAACACTCACAATTTCAGGTATTTATATCATCAGTTACCCAAGTATTTACCTGGCTCCAAAGCAGAACACTAACAAAATTTCTGTAGAGTTGAATGATATATTCCTAACACATCAAAAACTTCAGCCAAAAACCTAAATAAATGGAACAGCAGTTCCTCACAGATATAGATGGTATCCCCTGAGGAAGATGCCTGGTTGCCTCCTGCACAGACTTAACCAGCCCAGCTGCCTTGGGTAGTGACAGCAGAGCAGCCACAGCAGCACAGAGCTACTGCAAACAGTTTCTAGTCAGCACCTTAGACTAGCCTTGCTGCCCCGGTCACAGCAGCTGTGTAGGAAACATTCCCAATGCTCTGACCTGTGTCTCCACCCAGAGCCCATGTCTTGTCTTGCTTAGGATGGTGAGGCAAGATACCCAGCAGAATCAGTCTCCTTGGTGAAAACCTGTGTAAGCTGGGGACATGCTTCTGCTTACTGTAGGACACTTGTGTTCAATCTGTGCAGGTTGTATGGTCCACCCTGTCCCAGGGCCCCCCAAGAATGTACTGGACTGGGTGAGTTGCTCTGGCAGTCTTAGGCCTCCCCATGTCCTGGCAGCCACACAGACCTCTCCCACTACAGAGATGTCAATGACACTGCAGGCAGGGTGCATACTGCAAAAATTAGGTGGGGAAGCACCTCCATGCTGCTACTTGTATTATCCTTACAAGAGGTTGCGGGAGTCATCCAGCCACAGCAATCTGGTTCTGGCTTCACTCTTTTTTTGTTGTTTGTTGGGGTTTTTGTTTGTTTGTTTGTTTGTTGGAGGGGGTAGAGGGCACAGGGGCGCTCCTCAGCCCTGTGCCAGCCTTTCCTGTAGGATGCTGGTTGCAGGGAGTACCTGACCTATACCACACCTGCAGATAGGCTCAACTGTGCATACAGAATTGGTCTGTCCAAATGATGGGTGCATCGCTCGTCTTTATCACTGGGAGAAGTTGTGGCTAATAAATAAAATGCTACTCAAAACTTCATTTCTGACTGAACTGTCCTTTTGCAGTTGAATAGCATCATTTTCACTTCCCCTCCATCAGCTCAGTATGTTGAAAGAGTTAAAAAAGACAGCTGAATCATTAACATTTTGACAGCTTTCCACACATGTACAGCAAAAAGTCTTTAAAATTCATTGCACTGAGATAATCCTTCAAGTCTAGCATTTCCTCCTCAGCTTGAGGCTACCAACTGGTTTTCCTCCCCTTAATACCTTAATAGAAAGCTCCATGGAGTTGCCAAGCTAGAAGTCTCAAATAGAAAAGCAGAGTCCTGAAGTTCAGGAGAAGCCATGTAAAGTGTCTGGGGTTTAATTAAGAAACAACTATAGGGGCATCATCTTAGATACTGCAAGCCCCTAGAGATCCTGGCTTCTGTACATCACAGCTCACAACAGATGCACACACTGTTTTCCTTCCAAAATGCTGAGCAAACACAGCCCCCACTAATTTCAGCTACCATGGAAGGTGCTCAGCATCTCTGAAGAATGAACAAATTAAAAACTTTGACCCTGATTCCACACACGCTCAGGGACCTGAGCTCTAATCAAGATCAAGGCTGAATTTTTTAACACTATTACAATCTTGAGAACAAAGCTGTGATTTTAAACTGCACAATTGGCACTAATACACAGTAGTTCCACACCTGTTCCTGGGAAGTGTTTGGTTTGGGGTTTGGGGTTCCCCCCTCCCCCCCTTTTTTACAGCATGTGCTGCTTTAATAACTCCAAAGCAAATCAGTTTCTCAAGGAAGCACCCAGGAGTGCCTTAGGGCAGAGAAAGCAGCAATCTCACTTCATGGTTTTGATTAGGTTGCTGCACTGAAAACAGGCAATGCTTCAGCACCACATCACTCCTCAGATACCACTAAATGGTAGGACTCCAAGAGTCACTAACTTGTTAAGGATTATTAGGCCCTCTCCACAAACACTATTTTGTGGGGTAAACAGCCTGAAAAAGCCAGTCTGTTCAAAGGAAAATACTTTTTATAAACCTGTGCACATTTCTAAGGAAGTTTAACAGGTCACAAGTTGACATTTAAAAAGAAAGCAAGAGTACCAGTGTCTAATGTATATCCCAACCACAAGACAGTGACTTATTTGACTGAGGTAAGAACTTCCCCACCTCAACCCAAGCCTTCTAAAACTTCACAAGATCTTTGTTTCCTATGAGAAACAACAACCCTTCTCTTCCACTCCGCAAAGAAATCCAAACAACCCACAAATAGAGCTTCATTTACAGAGAAAAAGGTGTTCTATCCAAATTTATTAAATGCACAACATAGTCAAAAGAAGAAAAGGCCTTACCAACATACCACTGAATTACTTGGAATATTTGGCTTCAAGACCACAGCAAAGCAAGCCATTTATTTGGCCGGTAGAAGTCTTCCTTCCCATTTTTAAAATCTGAGATACATTTTCTAGGAGCAAAATATGGATGGGTGCTATTCTCTTATTTTCTAGTCTGTTACAAGTTTCCCATGATAACCTCAGCAAGTAATTTGTATTTCACTTACATCCATAAAATGGGAATTCTCTGCCTCAAAAGGTGCTGCTGCAAAGATACATTTGTAACTGTGAGATGTTCAGATAATGTGGACCACCCAGAAACTCGATAAACACTTACTAGATAATCACTGTGACATGAAACAGAGAGGCTACATCTGCCAGAAAAATTCTGAGCAACTGAGTCATTCTGGTGGGCTAGTACACAGGTAGTTCAGATACCTGCCCAATCTGTTCACTCAGGCACACTGCACTGTTATCCACCAGTCAGTCTCTGATTTATACTAGGGCCATGCACGCAATAACAAATGCTACTAGCAATGCAAATCCTCTTTCAAACACATTTGCAGTCATCGGAAGGGTGAGAAAATTACCTTATCATCAGTTCCAACAACTGCATCTGTTTCACCACCTCCTTGCTAAACAATAACATACCTGGACCAATCCTTGCTTTACTAGACAGAATTCATCACAAGGAAAAAAGCTCAGGGACAGTAGAAGGAAAGGGAAAGGAAGACATAAATATTGTTCATGCAGAGTTACCTACAAAGCTGCAAGACAGGGAGTCTTAAATTTAATCATATTCCATTTAAAAGAAAAATCAGTGTTTGGTCTTACTCCATATGTTACACTTCATAAAGAATCAAGGATTACAGCTGAAGATAGTAGCTTCATGTTAAAGGACAGTCTACAGGTGTGATGTTGTAGGATACTAAGAAAACAGATCCACTACACAGCTTCTTTTGGGCTCCTTCAGCTTTGTGGAAGTCCTAGATAGTGACACTGAAGTCCCCAAGAATACAGCTCCAGCCATAAAAAGGATTTTGCAAGCCAGTCTTGGGAAATAGCTGGGGCATGCAGCTCTGCTTTGATGGCAGACCCTTCACAACCCTATCCTAGTGCAGTTTGACTTCTATACGATGAATTTGCAGTGCAGCTCAACCATCTAAGTTCTCAGCTTACTGGAACTATTTTCAGAGTAACCAGACTTTTTTTTTTTTTATGTCACCATCCCTGATTCAGAAGAAAAGAGTGAAATCTTAGAAACTTGCTTTTCCCAATAATTTAATTATACTTAACAAACGGGCAGAATATGGATATGAAAGGGGTGCAAAGTAGTTTGGTCATTCAGTGATTACAAGATGTAAGCTGACTTTCATGGGCAAAAGATCTAGTCCTTAAAAAGGTCTCATGTAACTCCCAAATGACAACTATTGAAGGTTCCTTTAATGACCGTAACCAGAACAAGCAAGACACAGCAATCGACTGATATTTCAGTCACAGATAGATGTTTTGGACTTGATTAATTTAAGAGAAATATTTTCTTTTCTTCGATAATTTTTTGTGAAAATATACTGAGATATTATTGTCATCTAATATTTGAAAGTAAATATTGCCTTTTTGTTTAAAAAAACCAAAACCAAACCCAAACCAAAACAACAAAAACATAAAAGCAAGGTTTAGGGTCTTTTTATTTGTTCTTTCAAACACTCCGTATCTGGGGTCTGCATCTCTGCCTGCAGACAGACATATTGGAGCTCATCTCACATTCAGGAGTACTTTGACTGTGTGTTGTGGATTCTTCTATACTGCATCCAAAAAAGCTGTATGGTGATTCTGGTTCCGGTTTCCACTAGGTCAGGCCTTTTGCTGCTGCTGCTGCTTCTGTGTGCTTTAAACACACATTATGCCTCCTACTTTAACCTGAAGGAGAGGTGAAACCAAAAAGGCAAGCTCAGACTTCTCATCTACCACAAACTGAACACAAGTCTTAACACAGGTTAGTGGAGACCATCTGAGGATGCACTTGGCTTCTCTGAAACAGGAAATTCCCATTATTTAAACCTCAAATACACAGCAAGTGCCTGGAATGTTTTACCTTTAAGAGGAGTGCTTTGTCTCTGCCTGTGCAATGATGAAGCCTCAACCCCCAGCCTTTTTTTCCCCCAGCTTTTTCAAAAGAAGCAAGAGCAAAATACAAATTATAGGCAGAGTGACATTCTCATATAATCAGAACTGGAGCATTCACCTCAATTTTGCAATCCCACCTTTTACAACAGAGGGAGACCCTGAAAGCTCTCCTTGGCAGCCTAGCAGCACAGAGATATCAAGAGTCAGGTGGCTGGGCTGCACTGGAATAACCAGATTCAGGGTCTTCACTGATGTGGAGGACAACCACAGAGAACAAAGGCCCTCCTAAGCACGCACCTAGCTTAGCTGAGATCCTCTCATGACTTTCTTCTTGTTATCTCTCTACTCTCCAAGGAGAATTAAGAAAGGATAGAGGACAACTTTCCTCTCCATAAAATGGAGGGAAAGAAGAAATTGGAAGAGAGGCCTATTACTGAAACTGTGTGTTCGCCCTGCCTTTGCTGAGCTTGCTGCAGTCAAACTAGCAAGAGAGTGTTTCATCCTGTTCCAAGCAGCACCTCTCTTGCCCTAAGCATTGCTTTTCCTACCCTGTCCAACAACAATGGCCCGGGCACAAAGATATCAGCAGTGTTCAGCTATGTTTTCCTTGGCTGCTTAAGGTGCTTTTCTAATAATATTCCTCAGAGGAAGCAGGGGTTTAGGAGTCATATGGCCTTGTACAGCCTTGACCCTGCCAAAATACACCAGAAGTACTTCAGAGTCAGTCGTTCTTCTCCTGTGACTGACATGCTGATGTTTTCACCAAGGTCTTCAGAGATTCTTTGCTCCACTCCATGAAGAGCATATATATCCAGGAGAGACACAAACTTGCAGAACCAGTGAGGAAAGACAGCAAGGCCACTGAGGAAGACACAAAGACACCTGGATGGGTTTACAGGAACCACATTTTTTGAGACTTAAAATATTGTTTTCATTTCATAGAGGAATGAAAGTTTGGAATCCACCTTGGAATCCTTTGTACAAAAAGCCATGTGCTCTAGAACAACAGTTCTGTGGTTGGCACATGAATTTCTGGCATGTAGGAAATCTGCTTTCAGGACCTTGTTTTGGATTTGTGACAGCATAGATGAAAAACCTGAAACACTTGGCTCCTAACCAGCATCTCTGTTTTGACTAAAAAATTCTAACCTAAATGCAACAAATGCACCCAAGCAGAATCAAATGGAAACTACTCCTTTCCCTCAATGGTTTCAGTAAATCAGCATTTTCTGGTCTTATCCTCAAGTGTGGTTTCCTCTGACGATATAAGTCTGGAAGCAACCCACCCAACAGAGGTCCTGCTTAGGAACATCTCAGCTTCCTATGTAGGGCCAGGGCATAGAAGAAACAAATAAGGTTTCATGGAGTTTGGCCTGACACCTAAGGATTCTCTCTTCTCCTAATCCAGTAGCTTGTATTGTTAAAGGAAAAGAGATGTGGTGGGAAAACCTCACACGCTGCAATCATATTTCCTTTATTTGTTCCTTAGTGTGGGACAGTAAAAATGCTGTTGATGTCCAAAAGAATGTATGTGTGTGGGGCAAAAGTTGACTGGGCTGCAGACTATGTGGTCAACTTTATGCACTGGGGTAGACAGCATCTTTTTCTTCTATAGCTCTAAGAAGCGGTAAACCTGTCTCCACAAGGAATTCAAAGAAAACACACAGTAATACCACAGATGTATCACAGAATTTGTCTTGGTGATTTAAGACACTTCCTATGAATTGGCTCAAAAGCATCTCCAAACATACAGCCTTCTTAAACTATGTTCTCCGGAAGGAATGTTTTTTTACTTCTAAACACAGCATTTTATCTGCAGTACAGGATTACCCTATATAGGTCACTGACACTCCATGGAAACCTAGATAAATAGCTCTATTCCAACACTAAATTTTGTTGGCTTCTCTTCCTTTATTGCTAAGAATATTTCAACTGGAACAACATATTTGTGCCTTTGAGGTTTTCTGTTCCTGCTGCCAATTCCCCACCTGGAGCTATAATCCTATGCTTGTCACAAACCCAGCCACTGCTACAGAAGTTATTACAGCTACAATCTGCAGATTATAGCAGCTTCTAATAGGAGATAAGCAGCAGGAAAAAGAGAGTTTAAGCAGCAAAGAACCTGCTGGTTCAAAGACCCCTATTATTAATATTTATTATTTTTAAGCATTCATTGAGCGCTGTAGAAGATAAAAGAATGAATTGAAAGCAGGAACCAAGTTTATATAAGACAAGACAACTGGAGAGCTTGAAGAATGAGTACAGTATCTGGGGAGGAGGAGAGCCAAGGAAGAAGTAGTAACAGCAAGGGAATAAAAGCCCCCACCTTGTATCAAAAAGATGTTCCTAACAGTAAAAATTATGAAGAGAATTAAAGATTTCTTCAGTGTCTAATCAGAACTGTTCCCTATAGGGGATCTTCTAAGCATTTTTACAAGGCATTGGCATATCTTTAAAGAATGAAGCTTTGATCATAAAAAGCAAGTGTGTGGAGTGGAGACTGGAAAAACAACAAAAGGAAATGCAACTGGTATGAGAGCAAAATAGAGCCTTGGAGAGATGCCTTACAAAGCTCCAAGTAAACCCATTTAGACCTTGCATAAAAGGTTAGAATAAGGCATAATTCTCATTTGGGTCCTTCACTATAAGCAAATTTCTCCTTTTTCCCACAAACCCATGGCCCTGTTGCCCCATAAGGACTCCCAGTTCATACTTCTCTTCCCTAACAAGTTGCAAGCTTGTGACTTATGCCATTTTAAACCTTCACACTTTGTAACAACCCACAACACTCCACAGTTCCAACGCACTTTACCAAGATTAGCTAGCAAGAATGTTCATCGTACCCACATGGTGAGGGTACTGTCTTCATTTTCACAGCTGGTGAAACAGATGCTCAAAAAAGCAGTGCAACTTTCCCAGAGCCAAAGAGTTTCTACAGCAGGCTGATGTTATTCTGGCATTCACCCACCTCAGTTCTGAGCAGTGAAATCAGTGCTAGGACCTGGGAGTCCAACCCCCCGCTCAGATGCCCCCTCCAACCCAAGGCTAGTGCAGAGTTTCAAAACATTTCTCAAAGAGTATAACATTACAGAAATACTGTAAGAAATCCATTACAAACTGAAACTTAGAATTAGCTGCAGCAACATTAACAAAGAAAATTAGTGTTTTTAAACTAATTCCAACCCTTTTCCTGCCAAGCCTTCCCCACTGTGGTATCAAAATATGAACACACAAAATGCATAGCATGAAACTTTCTGCTCCTTTCAGAACAGTGAAGAGAAAGCAAAAACAGAAAAGACACAACACAAAAGAAAAAAATCCAACACAATACCCCCACTTAATCCAGCCAGCCTCTAGGAAGCCCTATTCATTCTTAATCTTATCAGACTGCTGTTCCTGACTGATGTTTCCCTTAATATTTAAAAGAAGAAAAGTTTTTTATTAACACAGCATCACTGCAAACTGAAATTCTTAGCAGTTTTGCAGGTATTTTACAATACTATGAACCCAGAGTCATTCATCATATCAGCAAGGTATTACATTGTCAATTCTCAGGCTGCCAAACCAAAGAGATCTATTGGTGATTTTAGCGTTTTGCCTCAAGCATTTCCAGAACTAGCTCCCAGTTTTTCCTATATCTTATTCTGAAAACCAGCTTGGTATAACTCTAGAAGATTCCTATTACATGCCACATTGTCATCAGAGTGAAAAGTTTTGTTGATCAACACAAAATAAATGCCTCATCCTAAGAGGTTCTGAGAATCCCCTCTGACCTTAAGAGGAACAAAGGGGAGTCAGCAGTTAAAAAATACATCAGATCCGAAGTCCTCCTCTCTTAATAACATTCTGAGACATTATTTCCTTTGTTTTTAATTATTTCTCATACATGTCCATGGTGTACCCAGCACATTATTATCACCATTAAGCTCCATCTATTTTTATCAGCAAGACTGACATTAAAACCCATTTTGTTTTGAAATTGCTACAGATATGAGCACATAAACAGTGACAGTGACTCTCATTCCAAAATCCCCTGAATTCCCAGTCAGTGGAAATCTCACTGCTATCTCATTTACACTGGCAGAAGGTTTTGAGGAGCTCATTTGAAAGGTACCCACAGGTCCCAAAGACTTCCATGAGAAACAAGTTCTCAGGAGGTATGAGAAACTAGCCCAGTATACGCATAAGCTCTCTCTGTACAAGAAGATCTGGGTTTTTTTCACACCCCAAGAAAATGAGATGTGCCACCAAGTGAGCAAAGACAAACCCCATTGTTGCTTTTCCAGCAGTGTCCCGTTCAGTGTCCTGTGAGGTCCATGTCTCAAAAACAGGCAAACTGCCAGTCAGTTCATTTAGACCATTTTTCCTGAAGAAGTGTAGACACAATCATAGCGCAATCTTTATTACTTTAAAACTCTCTCCTCATAGACTGTCATACACTGAGATTTCTGTAAGGAGTAAATATAGTAACTGTTTCCATAATAATGTTAAAAATACCCCAACAGATTAAATTCAACAGATGAAGCAGGGCCATAAATACGTACGTCTAGCAACATGACCAAAATCACCCTTCTTCAAACTGGGCATTGTGCCATGAAAAGAAAGCTGCTAGCATTACAATTTCAGTGCTGAGCCTTATGAGAAGCACAGAGCTGCAGAAACATTCAGTACTGGAATCATGCACAGTATACATGACCCAAGATGCAGCCAGGGCCTCTAAGCTCCTGAGCCCCTGACAGGCTGTGCCACTGACCCACAGCCAACAAGACACCATATGGTCCCTTGCCCCATTCCCCTCATCTGTCTTGTGGGCTTGTCAGACATCTGGGATGGCATAAGAGGTACTTAAAGTTGTTTATGACTCAAGTGAGAAGTCTGAAAGAATATAAGAGCTATTATTATCTCTGCTATCCTACATGACTTTTCACATTAGCGGTTTGATTTAGTTCTACTTCCCCAGGATCAACAACCATGGTAAGATTTTTTTCTGACAGTGACATCACAGACAATAGGAGTAAAGAGGATACTGGTTATACTGTTTCCAGAAAACTAATTAGGGTAAACTCCAGATCTCACTAGACACCACAAACGTTCCAACAAAGTCCCTCTCTAACATGATTATGCACCAACTAAATGAGGGAGACAGAAGCACGGGAATAGAGATGAGCTAAACACAGCAGACCCTTTAAAAACCAAGTACATGGATAAGATTCAGTTTCAGCACTGTTTATTTCATCAAAAGCATCCTCTGTTTCTGCTTGAAGTGATAGAATGGTCTAAAAATTATGAACCTTATTTGGCTTTAAGAATGAACTCCTTTCAATTCATTTCTCAAGAAAGCTCCATGTTAGACCAGGTTTATCTAGTAAATACATAGCAAAGGGAAGATCATGATGGCAAAAGAACCCCAAAACCAAAAATAAACCAATGCCCAAAACATAAGAACCACCAGAGACTTATCAATCATTGGAATTGTTTTTGAAGGGACTACACAGTCAGGAGGAATTCTGTGCATGAACAAGATCCTTACTAAAAACCCGTGACAGTCAAAAACCCACTTCCAACATCTCTGAAGACAATGACAAGATACTGGTTTTGGTTTACTTTTAACTGAATTTGGTGAGGATAAATTGACACCACATGACTACTCTCAGTTGTCATGCAATAGTTGCTGCATATTAGTCCACCAGGAATGAAGCATTCCCATTAGTCATCTAGTCATCCAAGTCTTTCTATGTCAAGACATCTGCACAGGCAAATCAGATTGAAAAAAAACCTGTATAACTCACCAGGATGGTGAGCCTCTCTGACTCTAGCTCTGGGGAAGACTAATGAAGGATAGCCCATTGCTAGAGAACAGAAGGTGGCAGAGGTGCAGAAGCAAATCCCATTGTAAGAGTAAAACATCTTTATCATAGTTTTTTGGGGTTTTGGTTTTTGTTTTGTTTTGTTTTTAAATTTTATCTATGGAAAAATAAATAAAAACATGCTGACAAACTGGTTTAGCAGTTGGTGTGGTTAACAGAAAAAGATCAATGCACTGCCTTCCTATAGCCACTTTTTTCAGTCTCAGACAATTTATACTGAATTAGTCCAAGGCAGATCTTTACCAGTGCAGAAATTATAAACAGCAAAACAGCTGCTAAATGCTCCAAGACAAGAGGCTGGGTGGTGTGGAGACCCATCAACAGTTTTGGTGGGCACTGAATTCCCCCAAATCCTTTGCAACTGTGCAATAGGATAACTCATTCACCAGTCTGGAAACTCAGGAATGAAAGAACAGTGAAAAGAACATAAGAAGTGTTGGTGTAGGCGAAGAACAGGACACAAGAGAAATGCTGAACTGTACAGTCATGAACAAAAGTAGGACCAAATGCAACTCTGCTGTCATACCAGTTACAAATGAAACAGCAGCAACCATCAGAAAACTAAGCTATAGCCATCTGGAATATATCCTCATATGAAATACAATTAAAGTCCAATAATCTTCCCAGTGCTAAGAAGTGGACAGTATAAAGGGAAGAGGCAACACAAAACATTTACATTTTAGAAGGAATAAGCAGCATGATAAAGAATGGAGTTGCCTGTACTTATATTTCTGTATAACCATTTTTCTTCCTTCATTTACTACTTCCAATTAAGATTAATAATTGTTTCGAGAAAAAAAAAAGAGAATTCATAAGAAATAGCTTAAAATGGAATGAGCATTTTCAGATCCCAAACAGCTCATTTCTGTGCATGTTGGGGAAGAAATACACAGATTTGTCCTCTCATGCAAATACACTACTTTGCTATGAGTCATTATTTTACAGTGAAAACTAGAGACCACCGCTTCCCAAAACAAGTTACTTTCAAAGCCTCACAGTACTACTTGTGGGATTTTTTTCCCTCTCTAAAACCAAGAAAATGGATCCATAATCTTTCCCTCACATTTATATTGATAAGTTAGTTTAAATTAAACAAACAAATCATACTGAAATTAGTCACAGATCCTTGAAAAAGCAAAAGAAGGATTGTCTTGCAACACTGTTACCAGACAAGAACTTCAGCAGCCTCACAGAATTAGCAAGGAGTGTAGATATCCATCTGTTTTAATTATAACTCCCAAACAGACCTCTTGGACCTACTACCACCTCGTGCAATGACTCATCTTCAAGATGTCAAGAACTATGCAGTACTTCAGAAAACTCTCAAAATACAACTTGGACCACCATCTGCTTATTTAGATGCCTTAGGCCTCAATTTTGTAGCATCTGAACTTTTTTTTTCCAAGTCCTTCCTCCTCTAAGACCTACAGCCCCATAAATCCGGTAGCTTCTATCCTCAGAGCAGTTGTGCCTGTTTTCCTGCAGCCTGGTGAGAACAGGCAAGACTCAAGATAATTAAATAAAAACACAGGAACTTCATTATTTACTTTAAAGAAAATGTGTTTTCTAGGAAGAAAGTCCTTTAGTTGGGCAAATCTGTAAGCTGTTTATCAGCTTAAACTCATTATCTGTCCATATGGTCTTAGCACTGTGGTTTAAAAAAAAAAATGGGCATGCACTAGCTGATGAAATGTCATCTGCCCTATGCCAGAAACTAGTATTTTTTCACTGACGTCAAATTAGGATCTTTGCCACAAGTGAAGGGCTAGCATAAGCATAGTCATAATATTTTAATTATGAAGAGATCTTTCAGAAGGCAGCAAGGAAGGCAGGGGCAAAGCAAGAAAACCCATTCACAAAAAATAGAGTCGCTTAATTCACATTTTGCTTCTGCTGTAATTCTTTTTTATTTGGGGAGGTGGGGTGAGAAGAGCAACCCAACTTGAAAAAAGGAAAAAAAAGGCAAGGCAATGAGATGCTAAAGCCAATAAACACACATCAAAGCAGGAGATGGCTCTGCTTCAACTGCCTACAGTATTCAACCTGGGATAGATTAGGCAATAGAAAAGGTGCTAGGAGGGAAAATAATACCTCTACAGCAGTGCAGACCCTCTTTCTTCCCTCATACTGAGATCCCAGCCAGCTCTGCCACACTGAAAGTGGGAATGGCAAATGAGAGACCTAGTTTTGCACAAACCCAAATTTGTCCCCCATCATCTGCTGTTGGGGACTAGCTCCATGCAGTGAGCTGGTTTGAAGGCCTTCCCAGTCCCCCTTTGAGTCACAAAGCAGGAGTGGGGTTTATTGATTCTGTGAGTGACAATTAGCCATGGGACACACGACCAAAGGTTTAGCACAGGACATTAAACCTGACTGAGCTGTCAACTTGGTTATTTCAAGGAGAGAGAAACAAACTGAAGTCCCAGTAACAGATGTTTCTCATGTTTTTATGAACTACAACATTATTACTAGTTGCAGATACAGTTTCTGCCTTTTAAAGCAGACCTGCAATGCAGTGTGTGTGAAATTATTTGAACTACACAACACACAGACAACTTGGCAAAGGACTTAAAGATAACTCAGCATTTTCGAACTCGCACAATGATTCCTGTTTCCCTTTCGTTCAGCCCCACCCTAAAAAGTACAATACATGTTAAAGCAGCCAAAAATGAGATCACGCCAGGATTGAGTAATTTGTTGCCATCATCTGAGACGAGGATGCAAACACTGACACCCCCCTCCCCTTCTGTGAAAAGCACTCAGCCTCTTCTTGGTTTCAACTTTGGGGAAATTAAGTTGTTGGGATCCGTTCTAAGTTTTAAGGAAGCCTGGAAACTGAAGACTGGTGTTCTTCCCAGGATATCTTATCCTAACGCCTCAGGGGTAATAAAGGGATTTCCCCGTAATTTACAACGGAAACCCGAAATACCCTGTGAGCGCAAGCCACTCCCAAACTCATTCTGCTGCTTCGTACCAAGCGGAGGCGCGGGCAGCGCCCCGAGGGCCCTGCCGAAGGGTCGCGCTGGCACCGCACAGCGAGTAAGCCCTCTCGTGGAATCTGCCAGCATCACCCACCCGAGCCGTCCCCTTGGAGCCGGGGGTCTCCCTGGCTTCCAGCGGCGCTCCCAATCACACTCTGGGAAGCCGACTGACGGTCCGCCTCCATCTGTCCCTTTCCCCGGGAGGAAACTACCCGTTCACCTGCATATCTCACGGGGTTAAACACACAGTGCGGGTTGCTGAGCAATTTGTATTACCTTGCAGTGCCTTGCAGGAAGGGTAGAAATTTTATCTGGATTTTGCTGGTAGTTTGCAGCATCTCAGAGAATTTAAAGCTCTTCCCTTCTCCTTCTCACCCTGCTAGGTCTAAATTCGTGGCAACTGCATCACATGGTGTTTTAGCTTACGCCAACAAAAGCTGTACCTCGGCCACAACAAATACAGAAACGTTAACTGCTTTCCAGGGAGGGTCAAACATTCGAATCATTTTAACATACTATACAAATACTTCAGTGAAAGCAGATGATAAAGAAGCACAGCTGTACATTATGCTACATATTTGGATTTGAAAGATTCCCCCCAAATAATGAAACGTAAAGAATGAAGTACCTATTTCTCCAAATGACATCCCTATCATTTGCTCTCAGTTTGTTTACTTTTGTAACAGAACAATTACTTATCTTTCCAAAGGCACTAAATAGCAAAATAAGCATTTTACTGGTAGAATCCATCAAACACTTGGCTACATACTGTTGAACTAAGACAACTCTTTAACATCTCCACACACTTTTTACCCACTAGCAAAAATCCAGGGCCGACCACATGTTCACAATTTGCATATACCCAGCCAGGCACACAACCATCTCCAGCACACCTCTGCCTAAGCAGCCTTGGTAGCTACTGGCTATCTGGTGAGTTATGTGTCCAGAGTCTATTAATTGTGTTCAAATTTTCTCTTATTATAGAAATGCAAGCAGTAGTTAGGCCGAGCTTACTAATTGCTGAGAGAAGTACTAGGAAAAAAAATTATCAACGAGACTTCTGAGAAAATCACCCAAGTACAACACATCTGAAAATGCTATTTACTCACTCACTGTAATATTTAAATAAAAAAAGTTATGATAAAACTTTAAGTGCCCTGTTGTTCAGCTTACAAAACCCCCCTGTGGTACCTCACTAACATGTTGCTGCAGCTATAAATCTCTATTAGTGGGCACCGACCCACGGTGGTGGGATTGCAGATCAGCAAAGTGTGAAAGAAAAATTCCTACCGACTCGGGCTGAGTCGGGAACCCGGTTAACTCTCCCACCTTCCTCATCCAAACTTCAAGGGTGGCAGCACACCCCAACATGCGACAGACGCAGAACAGGGCACTCCGGCCACAACCTCCGGGCGCCAGCGGCTCCTCGGCTTGCCTTTACGGGAAGAGGGATCCCGGAGGGGTAGGGGTTGTGGAGGGGGCAACAGAATACAGAAATACCGAGGGTAGGCTCTGAGGCTCCCGACGACGCTCCCGGAGCCCGACCCTGGAGAGGTGTTACCAGTGGCGCGAGTTCAGCTGGCTCGGGCAGCCGAGGCGTCATCCCCGACCTCCCGTGCTGGTGGGGTAGTTGGTATCTAAGCCCCGGAAACTTACACGCCCAGCACCCGGGGGGTCACGGCGCTCCCGCACATCCCCCCGTCCCCCGAGGAAAAAATTCGGCGGCGGGAGGAGATGAGAGCCGCCCCTCGTGGGTGCCCCCCAGTAGGCACCCCCGAGCGTCCCGGAGCAGCGGGAGGGCGGTAGGTTCCAAGCCGGAGCCGGCACCGCTGGCCGCAGAAAGGCTGCGCCACCAGCGGGCACCGAGAGGCGAACCCCGCTCCGTTACCTGCCGGCGCCTGCAGCAGCTCCTGAGGCGTGGACTCCCGGGGACGGACTGAGCGGACGGACGGACCGACCGCCTGAGCAGCACGCGGCTCCCGGAGGCGCTGGGCTCCCACTGCCGCTGCAGTGCGTGCCCCGTGCCCGGCGGCCGCGGAGCTCCGGAGCAGCCAGCGAGGCCGGCTCCACCTCCCAGCCATGCTCCCTCCTCCGCCCCCGCCCGGCCCGGCCCCGGCCCCGGCCCCCCTGCCCCGCCGGCTGGTCGCGCCTCTGCCTGCGCTCCGCCGCGCCCGCCTCGCCGCCTGATCCCCTCGTCTGCCTCCTCCGTCGTCAGAAAACTTTCCGGGTGCCCTCGGCCGAAGCCGCCAAGGGCAGCTTGGGATAACTCGTCCCTCTCGTACCGTGCCCCGCCGGCGTCTCCACCGTTCAGAGGTGCGGGAGCGGCAGCCCGGGAACGGCGGCCCAGGGGCAGCTAGGCTGAGATCTTCTGCTGGAGATGAACCCTGAGCCTGCCGAGCTCTCAGGAGGCACCGGAGGAAGGAGTGCTGCAGGGTGACCCTGGTAACGCACAATGGGCTTCTGATGCACCGGAGGGATCCCTGGGACGAAAAAGGAGACCAGGGAGGTGGGAGGAAGGTCACTCGTTGACTGGAACCTCAGTGAGAGCTGCCAAAATGCCTTAGAAGATGTGCCAGAGAAACCTCAAAGGACGACAGTGTGGGACTGGAAAGACCAAAATCGACGAAGAGCCCAGCATGGAAAAATCCAACACTCTTAAGCCTGGTTTCCTAAGGAAATATGGCTTGTGCAGTTGTGCTCTGTGTGTGTGTCATTAACTTCTGAGCCAGTTAAACAATTTCAATCGCACTTGACAGCTACAAATTTCAGAAAAATAGGTAACTGTGTAGGAGAGGTCATCTCTTTTGCTGCTTTTGCATGTAGGATGACTGTATCTCAAGTCCAACAACATCTGACCAGGAAATCCACAGTGGGATTCAATTCTGCTATCCTCTAGGGAAACTCGACTTCGCTGGTCCCAATATTCGCAAAAGGCCTTGGTGAGTTGGAGGGAAAGAAATTGAGAGAGTAAAAGGTGTGCAGAAGCAATATGTTACTCTCAGGAACAATCAACAGCTCTGGAGAATGGGCACCAGTAAATTGGACATAGCACTCTCACATAAGAAAAGAGAGAACAATCCTCCAAGTGCCAGATCCTGCAAGTATGAATATGTGTCCTTGTACTGATAAGAAGTCCTGTTTATTTCATGATGCTTTTTTCAAGATCGTGGGATGCAGGTCTGGACTCTTAAAGCTTAGTAGAAGAACAACAGACAACAGGAATGTCTAACAGTAAAGTGCAAAGGAAAAATAGATGTGCCAGCATCTCTTTACTAATATCTCTGCTAATGACTCATATATTTGGAAATGACAGTTACAAGGCTCCTCAGGTGCAGATATTTGTTGCCATTGGCTTTCTGGTTTTTGCCTAATGTGATATAAAAATAGGGTGATACACTTGGAATTTAACAGTTATGGTCCCAAATATATTTCTGTGAAATAGCAAAACTAGATTACACAATCAGAACGTATTTGTAATTTATGTTTTGTTATAGTCTATTGTTTAAGTCAGGCAATCATTTCAGGGCCTGATATTTTCTTGTAATGTTTTGGCCCATGTTTTTCCATTTCTGTTTCACTATTCATTTATTTGTGTCACACAGCATGATCCTAGCTCTCCTTGGTCTTTGTGGCAGAGTAGGGGATTTCCATTTCTTTATTAGACACAGTTTGACACGAAGTAATAGCCTTGTTCCTCATTTGATTGCTTTGTAAAGGATTCAGAGTGCTATTTTCCAGGAGGCTGGCTTGGCATAACCCTTAAACAGCAGTTCATAGCTCTTTCGGGCAGAGATTGCACTTGTGCTCTACAGAACTGTTGAACCAGGCTCCATTGGTCCTCCCCCTGCACCCCCCATAACAGTCTCACACATGTCCCCCTGCACTACCAAGGACTGTTCAGGACCCCACATGCCAGGCAATATTGCTGTCCACCAGTGAATAAACCATGAAAATGTATGTGTATCTGTCTATCTGCCCGACTGGGACCTATCCCCCCTGGTTTGGGACCTTATGCACAGATCTCATGCAGAGGGTTTCTAGTAAACTGACTGGGCTTGGTCCTGCCCAAAACACCACCGTTTTAAGCAGGTCCAGATTCTATAGACAAGATCCCTTCCTCGTCAGGGATAATCTTGGCATTTCTCCAGTAACTACCCCCCATGCTCTCCAAGTGACATCATTACTCTAATATTTGGGGAAAAAAAAGTGCAGGGTGATGTATCCAAAGACTTGTATGTGTTTTCTGTTTTCCATCCTGATTTTATGAAACTGTTTTGTAAATGAACAAAAGTCAACTATATGTGACCCCAGCTTTCAAATCCTCCACATGCTCACATAGATACAATAGTGCTCTTACATGCTCAACTGTGCAATTTAAGGAGCCACTATTGAAAATTAGCTGCCTGAGTTTATAGTGCTTTCACTATCATGAAGGAATTGCTTTGTGAATCCCCGCAAGCACTGAATTGAGTTTTGCATTTATAGATGGGGTTTACATTCTTTGTTATATGTAAAGGATGTAGTGTATCCTCTGTGAACTTAAAGTATAACAGCAAACTTGGGTAAAGCCAATTTTAAGATAGATAAATGTGAGAGAGGGCTGTTTTACTTGTTTTCTGATAAATACATTACTGAATTGAAATCAGAACAAGGAAGGAGTTCCATGTTTTAGCTCCAAACACTAAAGCCACTTTCTCCTGTTTCAGAAGTGCCTAGAGCTGCAGCACTCCCACTGTCTGGAGGGTCTGTCTCTTGAATATTACATCATATGTATCACAATACGAAAAGCCTTTCTGTTACACTTTTCATAGCCTTGAATTTTCAGAAGCAGAAACTTCAATGCTGAGAAGCCATCAACGATTCAGGGCAGGTTCCTCACAGGTGTAACTGTATGGACTTTGAGAGAATTGAAATTCACTCCAAAGAGCTAACCCATTACTTATGAACCTTTTCTTGTCTGTGCTACACATCTTAGTTCTCAACTTCACGGTTTACCTGTTGCTTCCTTCCCTGGACTCCCCACCTTTCCACCCACTTCCTTTGGCTTCAGACTGCTCCCTTTCTTTTCCTATTATTTTCTTCCAGTATTTCTACTAACACCTTTTCCAATTTGCTGTGAAGGCAGATAAAGCAGGAATCCAACCCTGATACAGCTTGGCTGTGATTCCAAGAGCTGGACTGACAGCAGGCCAGCTCATTGCCTAGGTGATGGGCAGAAGGAAACTCTCTGGCGTCTGCATGCTGGAACCCAAGTACTAGTCTGTTTCCAGATAACCATAGCACATTCCAGGAGCAATCTGTGCTCAGTAGAAATCTCACAGTTTAACTCTGCCGTGAAACTGAGTGGCATTTCTGAGAGTGCAAAACAAACAAGGTCTCAACCACAAAGAGCTTAAGATGACAAACCACTGTCTGAACCTGATCACCTGCTCCCAGATAAAGACAACAAAGTAAAAAGTCTTGTTTTTCTGAAATGTCATGGACTTGTAGTGCTAACTGAAGTTACACTGATCACTATGCTCTCTCATCTGCTATCAGACTGCTTTCCCAGGGCCCCTCCATCAGGTCTGGGAAAACAGCATGAAGGGGTAGTTGATATACTGGTAGCAAGAGGTTTGTTCAAGCTTCATTATTAAAATCATAATTGCAACCTTGCCGGTGTATTTTTCAACCCGGTTTTGCTTTCCCAGGCTCAGCTGGGAGAACTGAAATTAAATTGTTTATGAGTTGGTTTCTTTGTCAATATTAGCATTTTCCAATTATTTCCATCCAAGCAACGGCTAACATTTTGGAGAAAAAATATCGTAGGCCCTCCTTCATGCAGCTTTGCCATGTTTTTTGATTTGTTTTTGTTTTTGGTTTTTTTAATCAAGAACTAAGCAGAATTTTGAATATTCATTTACAGTTTTATTTTTCCAGGTTTGTTTTCATATTCACTGTATTACATGGTAACATACATGTATGTTTTACAGAAGTGAAAAAGCATGTTTTTTGTCTTCATTTCATATATTACCTTCTCATGCCTTTCAGACCCACAGACCACAAGATGGAACGCAGGCTTCCAGGGCAATAAACTTGCTTTTCTTATGATTATTCAAACCATGACAACAGTTTATGCTCACTGAGATACTCGAATAGGTAGATATAATTTTCCTAAACGCTTTCCTGCCCACCTCCCTCTTTCCTTGTCTTTGAAGCTGCAAGATTACACAAAGGAACTGGCAGCAGTGCCTACCCAAACTGCAGCAGCAATGATTGAACAAACCCTTGGTCTCTGCCCAGAAAAAATCTCATTTAAGAGAATTCTAAGTAATTATTTTAATATTTAGCATTGAAGGGATACTTTTAAAGCAAAATGAACATATTTAAGATGTCAGCCCTTTGCACAGCTAACAGTAGGTAAAGCTGTGTATTACTGAAAAACAACAACAACAACAACAACAAAAAAAAACAGAAAAAAGGACCGGAAAATATCCTGTCCACTGTTTGCTTTTTGCCCCCTGCAGTTTCTTAAAATGGAGATAAAGCCAAAAGAACATGATTTCCAACTGCATATCTTTTGAGAAAATTCTCAACTTTCATATTTCCTCTGAAATTTGCAGCTGAGATTTTTCTGTACTTCTTGAACCCTGTATGGAAACTAACTTTGTTTCCCATAGTCTTTTAGTAATTTTCACTAAGGAAGGACAAGCAAAATGGAGGAACCGCTCATTCCATTTCCTCTAAATATTTAAATATGATGAGACAAATATAGAGGAACAGTTATCCCCATTTAGAAACAGGGAATTGAGGCAAGAAGAATGAATGCTGAAGAAGTACTAGAGGTTGGTGGCAGATCCAGGACATGAGATAGGAGATCCTGGATCATAGACAAGTGCCTTACTCATCAAACATCTATCTTCAAATGCTTCAACTCTTCTTGGCATTTGCATTTCTCTTATAACACAAAGGGAGGAGACTCAAATGCACTTTTTAAACTCCAGATGACACTAAAATCCTGAAGCTATTTTTATTCTTATAAGATTTTACAAAGCACCTTTCTCCTTAACCAACCAACCAACCAACCAACCAACCAACCAACCAACCAACAACAACAACACCAACACCTTAACAAATGTAGCGTCAGGGTTTATTGTTCCAAGAGATGTTCCAATTAAATAACACTTTATTGGACAGTTAAAATTCTTCACTATTTTTCTGACAAAAACATGATATATAGTATAGTTCACAGGTATCTACAGAGAACAGCAGTAACTGCCTGGGGTGAGATGGAAGTGTTGAAAACTTCACTTCTGAAAACAGTTAGATGGTCACCCTGTGATTTGTTTCAACACTGCCAGTTGTGTTGCCATAACGTGTTAAACATCTGCTAAAAACATATGGAATCCTCCTGGGGGATGTAAGTTGATGCCATTCATCAAACTATTTCACTGCTTCCCTTCTCCCCAGATGAGTTCCCTCCAGAGAGCCAACTGAAGAAAAGTATTCCAATGTCTATATATAGAAGAGGATTCCTAGCCAAAAAGAGTGGCGATAGCTCCCCTTGAACCTGTGAGAAGGTCTTATTTAAATGAATTCTTGTGAAGTACATGTAACATGGTTGAGGAGTAAAACAAACCAGCACATCATCAGAACTCCAAATCAGTGATGCCCCTGCTTAGGTCAAAGGAGGTAGCATGGGGTCCTACATCAAAACTAATCCTTGTTCTGCAGAAGCTGGTTTACATGGACACTACCAGATTAGCTGGGAGACTGCTGAAATAATGACCTTTGGCATGGAAGGACCTATTGGTATCATGCGAAACAGAATGTCACTAAATCCAAAAAATTGAACTGTCCTCTGCCTAAACACTGACATGAACAGTACTGGCTGAATAAAATGATTGCAGGAAGGATGTAAAATGCAACCACAGTGTCAGTAACTCAGAGCACTGGCACTCAATTTTCATGGTGTGAAATTTACCAGGCATCACACATGACCCTAGAATTTTTTTGTGATCAGATTCAGTGCTCTAAGTGGGGTATAGCTTTTATGGTCTGGACCAATCTCCAGTGACTGATGGAGATAACATATCCCAGCAAGTCCACAAAGCAATGATTGGATGGTGATGCTACTATAACCTCATTGGGATAGCTGTTGAAAAGTACACAGCTTTCTTTTATTTTCTGAAGCTTCTGTGTTTTTTCCGTTATGCTACTTTCTTTAATCAAAGGTCACACTTCTCTGCAGACCTCTTCTTGCTTATCTTTCCTCCACCCTTCCAAACATACACACAACCAGGGCAGAAACAAAACTACACAGGTTTTTCTTCTTTTTCCTTGGTCTCAAGAGTCCTTATGTGCATCTGTGCATAAGGCAAGCCCTGCTCTTCTGTCAACAAAAGGGAACTTATAAGTGAATAGAGTAGCCATGCTAGGTATAGGAACTGTGATATTGCTGAATGCTGTACAGTGGGATTGAGGCAGACTTCATAGTAGGGTAAGATTAGTTATTTTTTAAAATGTAGCAATAAAATGAATGGTCCTTGTAAACCTTTCACTGGACACTGTTTAATCAGCCTCCCATTTTCAGAAGTGAGAGGAAATGAATACCAGGAATATGCAGTCACTTCCCCAAGTGAGCAGCAGGATTAGAATTATTAGAATGTGGGGCTCCTAACCTGTGATCAAACCACATGATTACACCTCTGTCAGCTACTACTCAGATGTGAGGTTTCTTTATCTGAAGATGAAAATCCTTTCACTGTCTGAACACACATTTGTCAGGACAACTGCTATACAAACAATGTTATTTTACAGGTTAAAAATACAGATTCTTGTAGGCCACTTTGGAACATAGGTTGGAACTATGTGAGTCCCTTATCTGACTGATTCCTGCTTTGGATATTTTAAACAATATTGTGAGTTACTAGCTGCTGTTTCCTATGAGGAAGAGATAAACTGTTGATTTATTAAGGGTTGGAGCCAACTTCACTCCTGGTTTTACTTTCAGTGAAACAATGCCAAGGACACATTCTCTTAGCAGAGTAGTCCTTAGACACTTACTGCGACTAACTTACATCACAAAAGCTTACAAAGCAAGAGGAAAGAAGCATCTTCTTGATTCCTGTACTTCTGAGCTGCCCTCAGTGAAGGATCCAGAACCTAGATTATGTTTGAGACTAGTTCCCAAGACTAGTCTCACAGACCTGCAGTCTACTAGAAAGTTGAATCCATCAAACCCCTGAAGCCTGAGCAGTATGGAAAGCCTGGCAAAGGCTCTGAAGCTTCCTGCTCTTCTGTCTTCTTGGAACCAGCCCCTTTATGCAACCCTTCATGCCATGTTTTGGTTGGCACTTGTGATCCTCCAGGCTGTGATAACAGCTTGCAAAGGGGCTGTGAAAATGAAAGAATTTAAGAAGAAAGTATTACCTGAATTTTTCTGAAACATATGACTATGTCAAGACTGAGGAGTTTAGAGGCAAATGGGGATTTGCCCAAACCACTTCTGCAGTGCTGCTATTAAGAGAGTTACCGTTGTTCTAGTAGAGGTGCAGAGGGAAAGAAGCAAAGCAAGTGCTCAGGTTAGCCTTTCTGTGTGGTCTACAGTCCAGTCTGTGTATTTCCATGTTCCTCCTTCTCAGTATATGTCTCACAGCCTCTCTCCTGCTTTCATTTCCTCTTCTTTTCTCTAGGCTCATTTTCTCACACTGTCTCCAGCCCTGTTGTGTTCTCTGCAGGACATTAATTCTTCACCTTCCCTTATGTATCCCTGTGATAATTCCTTCGTTGCTCTCTCACTGTCAGGTCTCTATGTTGTTTTCTCATTTTGGTTCTACAGATAATGACACAAAGCAGAGAGTGATTAGGGAAAGGGTGGGTCAGAGACAGTCAGAAGAGGCTTTTATCTTTAAACTAATAAATGGGGGCAAATCCCTCTGTTGCAAGCAAAAGCAATAACATGTCAGAAAGAATGCAAATGGAAACTCTAGCTTTCTTGGAAATGGCACTGAAATAAAGCAATAGTGTTGTGAAGTCCAGGGTATTGGTAGAGCAGCTGGTCTCCTTCCAGCTGGGATTTTCTGTGTTCCAGGGCTATAATCAAGTAAATAGAGAATTTGCCAACCAAGGCTTTACTGAATGTGCCAGGGAGCAGCCGTCCCTGCATCTCAGCTAGAAATGTCTTCACTAATGTGCAGCATGTGCATGAGTCACTAAAGAGCATTCACCCTTCATCAGTCAGACAAGTGCAGTTGTGTGTGTTCAGCAGGACCAGCAGAGGCAAGGGGATGGCAAGCTATTACGAATGAAGTCTAATGGCCCCTTGAGAGCCCTGGGAGGGAGAAAATAAAATAAAATTAAAAAAACCCTTCACCTGAATTTTAATAATACCCAAGGGAAGACATGAGATTTAATACAAAACATTACACAGCTGCTTTGCTACACAAGATTAACTTCATGTAACAGGATGAATAAAAATATTCCCACTCCAACTTTCTGAAACATTCTGCCCTGAGGCAGTGAGAGAAATGGCACAGAATGCAGAATGAGGCAAGGGGATGAGCTAGAGATGCTTTTAAGGTCTGTGCAAGTCACCCATCCAAAGCTGGGCTCTGACACAAATCTCCTTCAGTATCTCAAATTAATAATTCATCCTTAGCTGGGTGATCATTACAAGATCTCTTTCTGCAGACAGACAGTCAAAGAGAATAAATTTAAGAGTTAATGCCGATTGGCAATATTGCGAACCTCTGACCGCACTGCTTAATTTCTCCTAGTGCTATGCTGAGAGCCCGGGGATCTGCAAAATACTGTAAATGTGTGTGTATGAGGAGTGACCCACTTCTGCAATTGGAAGTTGGAAAGCATCCCAGATGCACACATGATGTTTTGGCAAAACAGAGAGACAAAAGTTCAAGGAAATTAGGAAAGAGTTCAGAAGAGGAGTGTGAACAAAAATACCAAAACAGCAAAACATATAGTTCTAAACTGTTTGTTATCAACTCTTTGTTATCAGTCATCCATGATGAGTTGCTGTCAAGGTCACAAGAGATTTTTGTGGTAGAAATGAGGCAACTTCCCTTAGCCACCAAGAGAAGCTGGAAGCTCACATCACAGCCTGTCAAAGTCAGCAGAGACCTTGTCATAAATTGATTTACAAGAACATCAGTTGGAGATATAATCGTTTTACTTTTCAAGCTGTAGAGTAAATGTATGTCCCTTGACAAGTAACTTTCCCTGGTAACCCCATCAACTATTTATAAAGCAAGAGTGGTATGCCTGCATGACAGGCGGTGTGCAGTTCACAAAATACCCCGTAATCAACAATTAATAAAATTAACTTTTTCCTATTCTTGATAAAAATTATCAGAAGCATCCAATCAATCATTGTGCACATTTGGCTCTTATCTTTTGGGAAAAGCAGTCTCATTATGTCGTAGAAATTAAGGAGCTTCTAGCACTGACTAGGCCTTGGAAAATTAATCCAGATCTCAACAACTGCTATGAGTCAGGTGTGATTTTCCTATTTTATGTCACAACTTCAGTGTGATGCCACTCATGGAAATAAGAAAACAGAGAGGTGCTCAGGATAGCCCCATGCAGGGACAGCGCAAAACCTGCTTAGTCCCTGTGGGAGCTCTGGAAAGGCAGGCAGGCTGTTTCTGTGGCTGCTCAGACCAAAGTCAGGGTTATTCACAACAGATGCAGCAGTCATTTACCTGATATTTCTCAGGTGTCAAGCAGCAGTTGTAGCAATCAAACTTCCTCATTGCACTCCTCTTCAGCCTGCAGTTACAGTTGCACCCCTTCCTGCTACCCTTCTCTTTGCCTGTGGAAACAGCAGACACATACCAGTCCCTCATCTTGGGGGCTCAAAAATTCACCTTTGTCTATGCCATGGAGAAGCCTGGAATCACCCCCCAGGCACTGGTGATGCTCTGCAGCTGAAGGTGTTCTGAGTAAGATGCAAATCAAGATACATGGTCATAAAGCAGCAAGTGACAAGTCTTGAAGGAAAAAAAGGTGTTATCTTTAGTAACCAGGCCAAATGCCAGCTCCAGCTAAGATAACAGACATTCTACTGACTTCCTGTGATTTTCCTTCAGTGAAATATTATCCTCTTTACTTCCTGCCAGAGTGTCATTTAACAGTGCTTTGCCAGTCTACTGTGATTTGCTCAAAGGAAGCTGCATGTGAGTGAAGACTGAAGTAACTTGACTACATCAGAGATGCATCCAAGCTGATTGAGAATGAGATTTATACACATATTCAAGAAGCTGCATGGATTCAGTAGTTTAGTTTAATTTTGGTCAGTGAGTTTAGCAACAATCCTTTATTATACGAAAAAAAACTAAAACGAATGAGTTACATTCATTAATTATGTGTTTCTATCTGGAGAGTACATGTCACTAAAATAATTTTCTCAGAACAGTTACAAGACCCTCTGCCTGTAGCACCCAGATCTCAGATTCCAGCAATCACCAATCCTATCACCTGGAAACAACTGCTGCTCCTAGAAACTGCACTGTAGTGCCCTCCAAACAGCAGGTTCCAGCCAGTTTCCACTGTCTTGGTTGGACTTAATGATCTTAGAGTTCTTTTCCAATTTAAACAATTCTGTGACAGCTACTGGGCCATTATCTGCAGCAACATTTGCTGCACACATTGAAGTGTTCAAGGCCAGATTGGATGGGGCTTTGAGCAACCTGGTCTAGTAGGTGGCATCCCTGCCTGTGGTGGTAGGGTTGGAACCAGATGATCTTCAAGGTCCCTTCCAACCTAAATCATTCTATGAATCCATAATATTGCAGTTCTGCCTCAACAATGCTTTGCAGATACCATTAGATGATACCTATCCTTTATCATAACAAACTGCTTGAACAAAAGATAAAACTACAGCAAAGCAATTTATTCCTACCTGTATATTTGCACCAGAATATGTCAGTGTACCTGAGGAAGACGTAACAGCTCCAAAAGCAGACAGGAGGAAATGTTACTTTTCTGTTCACAATGGGTTTCCTCATCAATCAGGCATGTTCATTAAAGTTTGCTTCCTTTAGCAGGATGACTATAAAGGGCAATTGTGGTGGAGGAAAAGGAGTACAGACTTATGACACACCGTCTTCCAGGATTTGTTCTGAAGATTAATTTTATCCACTCCTTTAATGAGGCTGAGTCCTCATCAAATGGATAACCAACATCTTCACATTCTGGTGTGATTGTACAATAACAAGACATCCTCTCAACATGTGTAAGGCCATGCCTTTCACAGGTGCATTAGGTACTGAGCACAAATCACAGGCCAAGTAGGAAAGACATAGCTATTCATTGCAATTCAGGTAGTGTCAGAGCCTCAGGATGTGTAAGGTCAGAACTGCTATAGCTAATGGGAAATTTCTGCATCACATGTCACACTGTTCCCATGTTCCAGCTTTGCCCTTTCCTCCTGGAGCACTGATGGTGCTGTTGATGGAGGTGAGACTACAGCCAGCTGTTCTCTGACATGAGCTGTGCCAGGCAGTGCAATACTGCCCTCAGCTCCAGAAGCTGTCAAAACCATCATGGATTTATATTCTGTGGAAGTAATTAGGGACTCCCCGTTGCTTTTCCACTCGCCTCCCATTTGTAGGGCAATCACGTCAAACTAGAGATGTGCTCAGTGAACACTGCCAGCCTCCCCTGAAGTCAGTAGGGACTATTAAGAGAGGTTACTGGGGCAGATGGAATATTCCCTACTAGAATGCACACACAGAGCTATAGATTTTGCCTTAGAACATAGCCTTTGGCAACTTCCAGCAGATAAACAAAATATGCTATTCTCATTGGGTTTTTTTCAATAATGATTTGCATCACTTGCTGCTTCTAGTTATAGTGATCCCATTTCCCGTCTGTGGTAGACACAAATTTCTCTTTTCTTCCCTATTTGCTGATTTTTTCCATTCACTGTCTCACACTTGCCACAACTAGAACAGGAATACAGAGCCTTTGTGTTAAGGGATTGTGGAAGGGGAGTTGCTGCTGCTCACCAGACTCCTTTTGTTACAGTTTCCAAGGGTCAGGGACTGGCTCTGAAATGCCGAAGCAGTTTTCTTCAGCTAGCTTTGGTTCTTTCCATATTTTGGTCCTTTCCTCACCACCAACAAGTTGAACTAGTGGTTCTGAGACAACCTGAGCTTATTTTATCCTCAAGCATCAGGCAAAGGCCTTTATGATGCAGAAAATTCCTGAGGCCTTGGACTTCCACTGTTACATGAGGCTCACTGAGGAGACCCATGAATTTTGCTAGGATGAAAAGCCAAGCTCTTGCAGTTTTCTGTTTAATAGCAGATCCCTCCAGCAGAGTCCTTGCCCTCCCCTCGGGTGAACTGCCATTGACCCAGCGAATTCAATTAGCATGGTTCTTCCTTTATCAAACAAACCCCACATGGCCCAAACCAAACATGGTGTATTTGAAAACAAATGGATTGAAATGGTCCTAATCTACTCAGATGCTGTCCTCTGCATATGTTCCCTCCAGTTCAGCCTACCCACAAATACAATCAGGGCATCATCAGGATCTTGTCTGGTCTGCAACAGGAGTGGGGAGCCTGACACCCTGCAGAACACAGAGTACAGTGATTTGGGCCTGTATCAAATGGACCATTACAGTGCCTCTACAGTGGTTTTTGGGCCAGTTTTCTGATTGTTTCCACTGCTGAGCCATTAAAGAAAGTGGTGGAGTGCCTCAGTTGGAGTCCAAGGAGGAAAGCTTGTGTGACCTTGATTCATACCACAGTGATGATGCAGTGTGCTATCATCATATGCAGTCTGGATAAACCCCACTACTTAAAGCACTTCTGTAAGCCACCAGAGCAGAAACCACAGCACCTTGCCTGGAAGACTCTGAATCACTTCAGCCGCTCCATGTGTGAAGATTTTTCCTTTATACCATGGGGAATTTGTCAGTGTTCCCATTTATGGGGCCCCCGATCAGCTACATTTGTCCTAGGATGCATGCCAGCAAGAAGAAATCCTACTTCAAAAGACAATTCCTCACTTGACTTGTCCAAAGGAAAAGTCCAGCTACAATGAGAAGGGAGGTGTCTTTGCTAGCAAATTGGCACAGACATAGACGCTGCACCTATTACTGCCATCATAGACAGCACAGACTTGTTTGGGAGCCCTCCTCTAACACAGTGCACCAAGCATTGATTCAAGGTTGTCAGATGTCCTGACACCCATTCAGACAAATCTCTCATGCCCCATCTTCTCTTCTCCAGAAGAGACAGGGCACAACCCCTGCTAGCATACAGGACATAGAGACAGAGGGAAGCCAAGGGAGGTGTCCCTACCCAGCAGTCTCCAGCAGAGATGCCCTTTTGCTTTGGGGCACAGATGGAGAACAGCATAAGTCAGGCAGCACATCTTAGGTAGACTTCCTTAGGTGGTTCACAGGGAAAACCTGGTAGAAGAGTATCAGAGACAGTGCAAGTGTGAAAGGGCTCAAACCACATTGCCACCAGGTCCAGAGTGATGGTGACTTGCCTGAAGGCAGTTCTTATGTAGTACAGTGAGGATATGTTCCAGAGATCCACTGAAGGACCAGGGACACACATAGGAATTTCACGTCAGGACCATGCAACTGGGTAGTCATCAGGACTGCAAAGACACTGATAAAAAATCAGTCCTTAGCATAGCCCATCCAAAAAAGACTTTCTCCATGTGGTCATTCAGACAGCAGGGCACTTGAGCCATCTCCTGTGGCAATGGCCAGTGAGGCCAGTCTTTCCTGGTCCAGTGGGCAGTCCTTTTCATTCAGCTTTATCCCTCTTGGAGGAAGGAAATGAGCAGGAAGGAAATGAGCCAGGGGCAAGTGTTAATTCCAGGAAGAGACAGTTAACCTGTTCTCTTTATACATCTGTTTTCATTGTATAACACATGCCTTAGGTGAGTTTAACAAAACTGTGAAAAGAAAAATCCTGTGAAGCTAGACCAGAGATCTTAGCAGAATGTATTTGAAAAAAACTGCTGAAAAAACATAAATTAGAAGTTATCACATTTTCTATTCTAGGCTGCCTGAAAGGCATGACATACATATCCATGGGTAGTAGATGTGAATTACTCCACTGGAACCAGTAGCCAACACTCCAAACTTCTGAGATGAGCCATTCTTTTGAACCACTTCCTTTGCCTCAAAAGCCCTTGACATGTTTTCCATATTCTCTAAAATATTGATATATAATAATTTTTTCCTTCTTTTTTTTTCCTGTCAAAATCCTCCAAGAAGACAAAGGGCACAAATCACATCAGAAGTTAAGAAACTGCTGGAAGTTGTTGCAAAAGCTAGATGCTACCCAAATGGCAGGATGCTCCCTAGGGACACTTATGGGGAATTTTTGCACTCACTGTTGCTTCTTTTCCCTGCAAACACAACACTCCCTACAGAACACTCACAGAATAGTGCAGCTGCCTCACTGAGAACAAACTAAAATACATCTGAGACTTCTTAGAAAGGCCTTCTAAGAGAGCTGAAGAAAGCAACACAATCAGTAGTACAAGTGCACCAGCCCAACAGAATTCACTGAGAAAATATATTGATCTGACTCCTCTGATTCTGAGATTTGAAAAACTCACAAGAATGCTTGAAGTTGCTCATTTACATTTTGTTACCCAGAATGCACTTCCAACTCATCTATTTCCCACAGGCAGCAACATCAAAGCTGTGGAAATAAGCTATCTTTGCATAAAGTTTCTTTTTAATTAAACATTATAAACTAAGGCCAGAAATTTCTTTTTCTTTCACAGCTGGAGAAAGCATAAAGGGAGAAGTGAGGGTAGAGAAACAGAATCCATCAGTCACTGTATGGAGAGGGATTGCTAGGCCACTGATGCTTACAATTGCTTTCTAACTGCTTGACTCATTCATGTGACATATGGTGAAACATGGAAAACCCACCTATAGCCCAAAGGTCACTATGCCACCTGCAGACCCCAGACAACATGCAACCTTGCACAAATACACATGGAAGTAATTAGTGAGGCAAGGGAACCAGCATTTAAAGCAAAACCCCCTCAAATCTGCTGCATTAATCCTTCCAGCTGAGTTGGAGAAGTCTGAATTCCCAGAGGTCTGATTTGCCGCAGCTTGTAGCTCAGGATGGAAAAAAGTAATTTACTGTTTCCTTACCACAGACATGCTATTACGTTTTTGGGGTTTGGATGGAGAGAAGAGCACCAAGGAGTTCCAATGGGGCCAGGTTCACGTCCCTCATTATTTGCACAGTCACAGCCTGACAGGCTGCTTTCTCTTGCCAGTGTTGCTCTTCCATGTACATTCAATTTATAAATTATATTTTGGCTGTTCTTTTTATGAGTTTTCAGTTGAAGATGACAAGGTTTTGGGACCAGTGTGGTAGATCCTAGAGAGTGGATATGGAGATACACAGTGACAGGGAGTTGTCTCTTCCTTATAATGTTGCATCCTCTAGAAGTCGTAAGTTGTGGACTGTGCCACCCTTCCCTGTATTACACTGATAAGAACGATGTCTGCTTACTCCAAAGACCTTAGAGTTGAAGCAGCAGCCAAGAGTTGAGCATGGTACAGCATGACATGGAAATCATGATGGTTACAGGTATATAACTTTGGAGGGGTGGGTTGAAAAAAGTCTGAAAGGAAATGGGATTTAAGAAGAAGGGTAAGAGGAATAAATGTACCCACCAGGAGTCCAAGGTTCAGATGCCAGTTAGTCTTCAGTCTTCTCCCCCAGCAGGTCCAAACACTTGTATTCACCCTGCCACATTTCCTACCAGGCAACTTGGGAAAAGTTTGCCAGTTATCATTCCCTTTATACTGGCATATTCCTCTTGTCTCTACCCTACTTTGCTTCACTGGATTTGGCATCTCTTGCACACAGCTTCCTGTGCTTTTTCTGTCAAAGTTTCACTACTCAGGCCACTTCTCATGCAAAGTTATGACTCCACATAATGAAAATATTACCTAGAAACCAGTGAGGGTTGGTCTGGTATTGTTAATGGAGACAAAAAACCAACAGACAAACATCATGACCAAGACTTCACCTCAGTCCCAGGGCCAGCTTCTCAGCTCTGGAGTCATCATTTTCCATGCACTACTGTGAGACAGAACTTAAAAGCAGGATGGAATTTTTCACAAGCAACCAGGGGAGGACCTGGGCAAATACAGCTCATTTTTCTTGGGGTCTGTGTAGCCTTTCAGTGGCCTTCAGTGTGGCAATGCATTCTCAATACATGGCTTGGAGGATGTCATGCCAGAAATGGATGGATGAAGAAAATACGCCAGCCACTGAGAATGCTTTAACAACTGATGTTTTTAATGTGGTTTAAATTTACTAAATGTAAAAACTGCATAGTCATTGCTTCTTCTTCCCATAAACCCCTGCCAGGCCAGGGGGCTGGGAGAAGAACAGTGACCTCATATTTCCTGTAACCCCCTCCCATTGAATGTAAATCCCCTTACTCCTATTGGCACAAATCCAGACTTCGCTCTTGTCCCTTATTGGTGAATTTGTATCTCTCCAAAGTCCATATAAACCTGTACCCCTGATTAAACTTCCTCTTTGTTTCTGCCTTCGCCAGTGGTCCCTGTGTGTCCTTTCTGAGGGCTCTCAGAGACCACATGGTCAGGGTAAGCAGAGAGCACACACTTCTCCTAGGTTAATGGACTGATAATCCAGGACCAGGAGACTCCATATCGTTACAGATTCCTTCAGCACACAGCATAACAAGGCTACAAGAAACCAACCCTCATACTTCAGGTGTCTGGAGATCTAAAATACCCAGTATACTTGTACAGGGTGTAGATGGCAAGGCTTTGGCAGTGGGGCAGAAGGAGGCTGCAGGGAAGGCACCTGTGGAAAGAGATTTGGGACTGCCCTGTGCTGGACACAGACCACAGACCCACTGCAGGACACAGCTGAGCCCAGAAGGCAAGCTGGTGGCACCACTGTGGACATGTACTTAAGAAAAGGCAGAAAACACCAGAGAGAGAGAGAGAGAGAGAGAGAGAGAGAAGGAAGCAAAGAGTGAGAAACAGCAGAGGAACACCAAGATCAGAGGAAGAGAATAAGGAGGAGGTACTCCATGGCACCAGAGTATATATTCCCCGCAGATGATGTGGTATCCCACACAAAAGTCATACAGAACTAGATTTTCCTGACAGGAACTGTAGCACATGGAGAACTCACACAAAAGCAGAGGAAAAAGTATCAGACAAAAATGAGCATCAGAGAGAAACCACTACATACTGATTGTAAGCCCAGTACCCCCTGTGTTGCCTGGGTAGGGTAAAGGAGCCTGGAATGAAGTTGAGCCTGAGAAAAAGTGGATGAAAGGGGTTGTTTAAATGTTCAGCATTTTTTGTTTCCCACTACTCAAAGTAGCAATTACATTTAAATTTTAATTGCCAATAAATTAATTTCCCTAAGTCATAGAATCATAGGACAGTTTGGCTTGGACATGACCTTAAAGAAGATCATCTTCCAATCTCCACTGCATGGGCAGGGACACCTTCCACTAGACCTGGTTTCTCAGAGTCCCATCCTACCTGTCCTTAAATACTTGCAGGGATGGGACATCCACTATTCTGGGAAGCCTTTGCCAATGTCTCTCCACCCTCAAGTAAAGAATTACTTTCTAATGCCTAATCTAAACCTATCCTCTTTCGGTTTAAGGCCATACCTCCTTGTCCTTTTGCTATGGGCCCTTGTAAGCAGTCTCTGTCGAGCTCACTTGAAGACCCTCTTTAGGTACTGGAAGGTTGCTGTAAGGTCTCCCCTAAGCTTTTTCCTCTCCAGGCTGAAAAACCCCAACACTCTCGGTGTGACTTCACAGGAGAGGTGCTGCAGCCCTCTGACCATCTTTGTGTCCCTCTTTTGGGCTTGTTCCAGCAGGTCCATGTTCTTCTTGTTTTGAGGGCCCCAGAACTGGATACATTCCTCTAGATGGGGTTTCATCTCAAGTATGTTTTGACTGTGACAGTAACTGGTAAACAATCTCCCTCTCTGTATCCCACCCCATGACCTTTCTTATTCCTTTTCTGCCTTTTTTCTCCCCTTTTCCTGCTGGAGGTGGGAGCAAGCAGGTAGCTGGGTGGGAGTTCAGCTGTTAGCTGAGGTCAAGTAACAATGATACAAAAGTATAGCTTTTTTAGGCCACGTGCAGGGTGCCACGTGCAGGGTGCAACGTGCTCTTTGTATGAATATAACTGGTTTCATGGTATATTGAAATGTGCAGTCTCTGCACACTTCTAGCAAGTGGCACATCATCAGGTTGTTCACATTCACTTAGTGCGTGGTAAACAAGCCACTGCATTCATCTCTGTTTCTCTTTACTAAGTGAACATACCTCATAAGCACAGCCATCTACAATGTTTCTACTTCATCCTTCCCTTAGAGATTTTCTATATAATTTTAAACAAACTGTTTACATTTGCTGGTTTGTGTCAAATAAACAGACACCACTATAAATCTCAGAATACAGGAAGAAGCAGGGATGGGGAGCACTGCTAAGCATTCTCTCTTCTCATCTCTTCCTGGAATATAAATATTTGGCATGCATTTCCTAGTACAATTGTCCCTGTTTTTGTGGAATTACCTGGGTAAATTCTCAAGGATCACAAACAGCTATCTCTGCTTCTTGGAAAAAAACAACTCATGGGGGGCAGTTCTGGGTGAACAGAAGGAATACTTCTGTGCCACCTTTCTGCTACTGCTTGGCAAAGGACTTCCAGGCACTTTGTGTGATGCAGTCACTCATCTATGGGGTAAATACTATTTCCTTTCCATTGTGATTATCAAGGAGGGAAAGGCTTGGTGTCTGCTGTTCCTGCTGAATCTTCCACCTCTGAATTTTCTACCCACCACCCAATGGAGATAAACAACCAAAATAACTAACTCCATTTGACAAAATGTTCTGCCTCCTAGTGAGAGAAAAGAAACTAAAAAGTCCTGGGACAGCATCCAAGTCACAGCTATGGGAGCTGCGAGGAGGTTCTCCCATCATATGGAGAAAATCAAGGTACAAGGATACAAACTACCCAGCAAATCCCCTCACTGAATATGAATTGAGAAGCTGATCCCAAGTTTTAATCGGGCTACTATCTTCAGCTGCTTTTTGCTGTCTTTTCCTACATTTAAAAGGGAAGAACAAACCCTAAAACTGCTCTAGAAAGCTTTTAATCTGCATCTAGTTGTTAGTCACATGTTATACAAAGTAAAAATAAAGAAATTGTGTGGGGACAATGGACCTAAACCTTTCTCTTGCTGATTCAAGCATCAGAAAACAGGCACACTCAGTTCTATATCCCAGACTAAGCCTTTTGCTGAATGTCCCCAGACTGTCGTTTCGGGGAACGTTTGCAGAAAGTTAATGCCATGTCAGCATCCCCATGTGGGAAATGGCGAATACTTAGGCACTGCAAATGCAGAAATGGATATGTCCAGAAGTTGCTTGACAGACTTTCATTTTCACTGAATGCAGTACATTCCAAAACCAAACATAACTCATCACTGGAAAGCTAGATAACTGCAATTTCATGTTGCTTAATTTCCTGTATGAACTAAATTAATATATTTTAGTTCTGTCTTAACACAAAGGTCTGAAATTTCAGGCACCAGTTTTTGTCAGACAGGGATTTTCCATTCTACCTGTAAAGATGCCATCTCCCTGATGAAAAGCTAAGTTCTCTAACCTAAGGGTCAAGGAGTACATGCTCCCTGCATGAGAGAATGTGTTTTTCCTGCATTATGAGTTCAATATCACAAAAATGAAATACTAATGGAATGGCAGAATGGATGCACAGCTTTCAAAGAAAGGCACCTTGTATTTGAGTCTCTGACTGCCAGGGTTTAGGCAGATACATCTGACCATCTAGTTTAGGGATTTAAAGCACCTTACCAGGGTGGTTTAAAACCAAATCCTCTCCCATTCTCAGTAGAACATTTTCACAGGCAGTTCAATTTTTGTAGAGCCATCAGGAAATAAAAAAAGGCTGTGCCTGTTTTCTCCACACATTTTCTCTACTTCACTCATAGGGGAGAAATGCAGTTCTTAATCACTTCCCATCAATGCGAAGAAAGAGCTTTAAAGTGGTTAATCATACCCAGTCAGGTTGGTGCCTCAGTGACAGCAGAATGGCTGAGATGGGGTCTGAAGGAGCCACTTCACATGCTCTTCAGTCATTTCTTGGCCTTTGTGTGTTACAAGTATTATCACAGTAACTGGACTCATTACTGCAATACCGATTCATACTCCAGGGTCTGGCCATACACGTGTCTCTTGGCCGCTCTGGGGTGTTGTGGAGCAAGATAAGTTTTAGCAAGATGCCCGGTCCCACTGCTTGGTAAACACAGTGAAGAGTTTCACTGTTAAAAGGCTCATCTTATCTACAGATTCCTACAAAAAATATACTTTCATCTTCAGCACAAAGAAAGCACATAGACTTCCTTCTGGTGGAAGTCTCCATCAGAGCGAGACACATGTAGGGACATTGCCCAGTGATCCATTACCAAGGATTCTGTATAACACAGCAAGAAATATTAGGAAAGTACATTTTGACACCATGACCAAAATTTCTTAGGAACTCGATTACTGTTTGAGTTGAGAAAAAGCTGAGATGCCTAGTTGGGATCTAAGATGCACTTTTTAACTACTCAGGTTTTAGCCAAAACAGTTTTACATGCCTCTGATAAATTGATGTCTTAGCCCTTCCTTCTATGCCAGTGAAAGGAAGATATGGCATTAGCACAGTTTGTAAGCCTCTGATTTAGGGCTTGGAGAAAGAATTGCAAATAAATTAGTTAATACAGCTTAATGAGTGTATATCAGCTAAACTGAGGTAACTGTGCACACTCTGCTCACAGTGAATGCCTTTATTTAATACACAGATATAATAGCTAATCTGCTGAGTCTTTTTATCGTTGATAGAAATTAGGACCTGCCTTTAAGCTCCTTTCTTCTGTGCCATATTTTCCACCTTCTAAATAAATGTCTTTCAAAAGTAAACATTCACCAAAAGGAATTCAGCCAGGCAAAGCAACAATTTGAGGCTCTGGAAACATCCAGCCATTGAACACAGCACAACAATCGCTGTTACCATCTGCTGCACCAGAGAGTTGAGATGTACAGCTATATCCTCTTCTCGGCAGAAAGCTGTTCCAGGTTTTAATCAACATTTGGGGGAAAACACCTACCAGACAGAATAAATTAGATCTACATTGGTCTACACTGTTGGTGGCAGTTGGGTAGCTTCCACATCTGAATGGCTCTGGGCAGCATTGTGCCTTGCATCACTGTGTATGTGTGTGATGGCACTGCCATATTCCCCAAAAGCACTGGGTATTGGACCTTTGCTGCCAGCAGGGTACAAGGTTGCATCCTTAGATGGGGGGGTTGTTGAAGATGAGTTCCTAGACTATTCATCCCAAGAATCTATCTGGGGTTTGCAACTGCTTGAACATGTTCACCAAGAATGAGCTTGAAACTCAGTATTGCAGAGCATTTTTGGTAGGAACAAAAGGTACAAAGTTTAGGAGACAGTAGGTATCAGAAGGTCGCACTGATTGCAGACTTACTCAGCCCTTCTCTCTTCTGTCAACATTTGCACTCTCAGGAATCTTAAATTTTAAGTAGGATTGAAAATATTACGGCAAAAGATGAATCACTTAACTTTATTAAGTTTTAATGACTCTTGTGATTGCTCTGCCTGAGATGACAGGGCTAATTTCATTGTATTTACTAGACCAGTTTAAAATAACATCAATAATTTCAATATTAGACCTGCTGATTTTCTCCTTGTTCAACACTTGGCCAACAATCTAGACTCTCTGTGTTTGCAGGCTGGCTTATGGAAAATGAGATGGCATAATGCCACAGTCTGGGGGAGCATCATCACCCAGATGAGAATGATCGCTTCAAGAAATGAAAGTCAGCACTGCTAGTTATTAGACCAGCAGCTGGAGAAGGGAGCCCTTTGCAGGCTTCTCCTGCGTAAAACAGTTTGAAAACACTGAAGAGTTTTGTGCTTGGGCATTTTCTGTGCACAAAGGAGAAAATCCCACTTATTTCAAATTGGCCAGGTGGCTTTAAACATTCTGTTTCTAGACCAGTAGTAGCAATTTCATCACACTGAAGAGATTTACAGATGGTTTAAGAGGACAGATTTATCACTGAGTCTCTCTACAGATATGATTGCCCTGATTCTCTGTTGTGAAGAACTGAGATTGCCTGTGTTGTATGTCACACTGTCTTTGCTCTGGCAACAGTGGAAACTCTTGTCATGGAGTATTATATTACACAAGATCAAACCTCATGGGCTACTTCTAGTGGTTACTGACTCTTTTTGTTCCATTTCAAACCTTGAGTTACTGAGGTCAAATACAGTGACCCTAGCCTTCATTTGGCATCAAAGGGAGGGATACAGACTTTACTCACTGTGGGAACTTCAGCTTCAAAGGATATAGAGTCAATACATAAAGGAAAGTGCCTCCAGCACTTACTCATTACTAGCAGGGAAGGCAGGATTTTCCTAAAGGTTCCCAGTGGGCCCAAGCACAGAAGATGCCAGCAGAACAGTTGCTCTGGCTGAGGACTGCAGAGGCTGTACGGAACAGGGTCTTTTGTAAATATTTCAGACAACCAATTCCTTTAGGATGTAGGGGATTCCTAGGAGGCACACAGGAGGACACTCCTGAGACTTCCAACATCCCAGATCTTTACAGGTGAACTCTAAAATAATCCTAAATATAACCATGGAAGAATTCCTGAGATATCTACCACACACCTACTATACTGAGACAAGGGTAGTACTCAGACATATTTATTTTCCTTTGAAAGTCTTTTGTAGTGGCTTCAGCTGGAGGCACCTGGTGAAAAAAATTGCTTTACCAGTTGATTTTAACTTTGTAGGTCTTGTTTCAGTTCACATTGCATGGACATCGCCTTTCATACTATATCAAATGACAGGTGACAAGCCTGGTCACCAGACAACACAGATGCACTTTATAAAACATGTTTGTCTTTATAAGCATGCTCCTGCATCAGTTCTCAGACAGCTGGATCAGCCTTTTGGATTTCTGAATTTTTCGAAACTGAAGAGAAGCTACTTCCAGTAGGCCTCAAAGTGGCACAAATTTACATAGTTGTTGGGTGTTGGTGGGATGTGAGTATATTGTAGGGTTTTTCTTCTGACAGATTTTGAGAGAAAGGTAATATTTTAAAGATTTTTCTTTGTGTGCTTTCATTCCCTTCTCTCACATACCACATTTCCTTGTTTGTGCTATTTCTGTTCTCTATTAAATTATACAGTACATTGTTCTATAAGTTGCTGAGATGGCCTAGCTTTAAACATAGATGTGTTCCTGCAGAAGAAACTCCTGTGATTATGGGACTGCTACTGAAGTTTCATGCCTGAATTAATGCAGTTGCTCATTTAATTTAACACAGAAAGTACCTCAATAAAATATAAAGCAAAGAGTAAAAAAAAACCAAACACCTTGCAGAAAAGCTCTACCTTCCTATCAGTACCAAAAGAAACCTCTTTTCCACCTAGTTGAGCTGTGTTCAAAGTTCTTCAGCAGTAGCTTGAAGATTGCAGTCCTATTACCAAGCTGAGATGCTCATTTTGAAGAACTGCTGTGCATTTCTCTATCCCCTCAGGCTCTCACTGGGAAGGGTTAAAACTCCTTTTGTTTTGGTGAAGAGATTGGTCTGATAGCAGTAGATATAAAGGACTCTAACCGGCTCCTCAGGAATTGTGATCAGGAGACACTCTCTCACTTGCTTAGAAGGTCCTCTTGTATCAGTGAAGGATTTTTTACATATAGAGTAATCAGCAGAAAATATCAGAAGATAGCACTGTTCTGAGAATGGGAAAGAGCAGGAAAAGGGAAATAAAGGGATAGCAGGATAATTTGTCACAGATGCCTTGTTTTGAGAGGTCCCCAACTCATTATTTTTCAATATATCCTACTAAACAGTAAGCATCACTACCTGAAAGCACACTTTCCAGCTCTACTGTATTGCTAAAGATTACTGTTGAATGTTCTTTTCTTAACTCTCCAAGCCTTTGTCCACTGCTGCTTCAAACAATGGTAGTTTTCAAGGATGTGGAACAAACAACCACAATTCCTTTCTGAATGTTTCCTCTGGTGGGAGAAAATAAGGAGAGCTTAAAGGAAACACTAATTGCAAATAGCACAGGTGAGGGAAGAACTTGGAAAGGCTTTTGCAATTACAAGCCAACATTCTTTCTGCAGCAAAAAGGAGGGAATCTTCTCAACTGGAACAGTGGCTGAAAAGGGAGGCTCTTTCAGGTCTAAATCTGATGTGAAGTGAGGATTTTCATGCCTATTTAGAGAACACCAAAGGTTGTGGGGAAAGGAGGGGTAAAGACAGTCTCTTCCAAAAAAGTGTTCTCTGAAAATTCTCTGGAGCAAAATAAAAGAATCGAGGTAGGTAAATCCCAAGGAACGAGAGAAGAAACTTGCAGTCTGCAGAAATTCCTCTAACAATGCCTTGGGATCACATAAGCTTGGTTATTAATAGAAGCCTGCCTCTCCAGCAGTCCTCAAAGGCTGCTTCCTCCCATTCTTCTATCTGCACCAATTCAAGGCATAGAAGCCCTGGCTTGAGAAAACCTCATTTGCTCCCTTTGTATTTTTATCTTTCCCTCCACTGTATTTCCTGTCAAGACTGCAGGTCAGAAAAGCCGGAAATCTCTTTGTACCTCTGTGACTGCCAAATTGTGATCAAGAAATGTACCTCAGACAGAGCCCAAACAGCCCCTGCACTCTCGTGTATAACTGTGTGGGAAAGAGAATATAAATGTGGCTGGGCACTCATGGCTATGCATCACCAGTAGTTCAGACTAACACAAGAGAGGAGGGGAGCTTGGGTACAGACTGCTTTTCCAATTACTTCAAATAAGCCAGCATTCCTGCTTCACAGCCACAGGACACATAGAGGACTTGACCTTGCTTTTCCTGAGATTTCCAGTCAATGTCCCAGCAGACAACCCCAAAACATTGTTTTTTCTATTCAGGCTTCACAAATCCCAGGCATCTCTCTAGTAATTTTTCTAGGAAAAAGGAGAATTTTATGCACCCCTGGGGTTTTTTGAGGAACTGACAACCTCCAAGGAAATGAAGTATTTTACTCTTTTCAATCTTTTTTTTTTCTGTTCTGTTTTTACTGAGATTGCAGCCATACTTTCTCCAAAAACTAATTTGCTCAGCTTCTAGAGTTACAAGAGGGCTGGGGAATACAGTGAAAAATATTACACAAACTCTGGGATTAACACACAACACCGACACATACCACACAGAACACAAAGGTAGCCAAACTCAGACTTGCACATACAGAAAAGAAGAAATCATTAATAAGACTGCGAAACCATAAAGGGACAGGTCAAATTTACATACATCTGTTGAAAAAAAAATTGATAAAATTTGCTTTTCTGGGTGCTGATCCAGTCAGAAGGTGTTAATAAACAGAGATGAAACTGAAATACTGCACCCATTTGACTTGATAGCTTCTCCAAATGCAAAACTACCAAGGTGGCAAAATAAATGCTGCCCCAAGGATTAGAATTCAGATGAATACAGAGAAGTAGGCATATACTCCCTGCCACTCCTTCTTTCCATACATAACCTGGACTATCTGGGCTCTCAAGCTCTGGTATGATACATAGGTTGTTTTAACCTGGCAGATAAAGACCTACTGAACACAAAAAATGCCTCTCCCAGTACATGTGCAGAAGCAAGAGCTACTGTTGTCTTTGCCACTAATACCTCAGCAAAATACATTTCAGGACTCTGCTCTAAAATCTGTATCAGTCTGCATAGTGATACAGATTCTGCATGGATTTTACACAGTCCTCAATGACTCAGCCATCCTTTCTCAAACCTCGGTCAGTCCTTCTGAGCTGAAGCATCCAGGTTGAGTCTTAGCTTTCTTCTGGAGACCCTGACATATTTTGAGTGAGGGCAGGGAAATAGAGAGAGCTCCTTTCTCAGTCTAAAGCGTTGGCTCTTCTGGTTACTTTTAGAAAACCATTTGCATTATTCAAGGACAATGTAGTACACTAGAATGTCTGTTGGGCAGGGTGCCTGCTGTGGCACTGTGTGAGATCATATAGCCCTACTGTCTGCAGAACAGAAGAACTGATATTACTTCTGTTGCTAAAGAATGTTCAGCTAGAGGAGCTGGAGCTGTGTTTGGCCATCTGTCATAGCCCCACAGCAGCCATCAGCAGGACATAAATTTACTGTGGGCATTGTGATGCCAAGCCTGCACCTTGCATGATGTTGTTGGAGTTGAAAGGGCTAGAGTGTAACATGCTGAGGCATCGAAGCTATGAATTAGCTTGGTTTCAGGAAGATCATAGCCACATCACTCTGTGCTATTGGTGAGAAATAAACAGGAAAGCCATCACAGAGTTGTTCTGAGTTGCACAGAACTATGGGTTCAGAACTCAGGACTGACCCTTTGCCTCTTTCCCTGCAGATGTCATAGACACACCTCAGCAGCTTTGCTGAAAAGTGAGCGATGTGTAAGCACAGAAGGAAATTTTACAAATAGAGGAAAGGAAGACAAAAGCAGTACATCTATGGTCAAAATTATCTTAGTATTAACTGTTGGAATTCACTTCTACAATTATCACAGAAGTCAACACATCAAAAGTACTCAGAAGATTACAGGATACTTGCATGAATAATGGAACTTGCAAAGTTAATGTAAACAGTGTAAAATGGATACAGAAATTATAATCCTATAAAACAGTCTTTAATTGCCTACAGGAAGATGGAAATTGCCCTGCCCTGCTCCTCAGTGGTGACCCTACATTTTCCACATTCTTCTCTGAATCTCTGCTATTGGGTACTCTCTGAGACAGACTTATTTCCACATATGTATATCTTACTTCCATATATTTCTCTGGGTAGTTCTTGCATGGTCTTCTGCAATGCCTGGATTCTGTGTGCCTGGAATGGTAAAAAGAGAGGAAGATTTGATTAAAGGGAAATCAGGGAGAAGACCCTGAAAAGAACCGAGGTTTTAAAGAAGAAATATTCCTGGGGGTTTTTTTCCACTTTTTTTTCTTTTTTTCTTCTTTTGTACTGCCAACAAAAGCTGGGAAAAACAGGGGACAAGTATGTCAGAAGAGGAAGTAGCCCAGTTATGATGCCAATCTACAGTTGGACTTAATCCTACAAAACTACAATCAAGAAGATGCATAGCTAAACAAACAGGCCAGAATGTCTCTCCTATTAAACATTCAAAACTCAAAGCATTACTCTCTAGTTACCACTAATTATAAAATCATGAAAGAGCTCGGGGTGTGCAAGAACAGCCCACAGATTTCCAATGACTGTTCTCTAAAGACAGTGTTACTTACGGCAACCAATACCAAGAACAGTTATGCTGCTGGCACTCTTCCAGCAAAACGTTATCAACACTCTACTTCTGTACACAGCTAATTATATCGTGCTTAAATGCCACAGGGACATGGCTGCTCTATCAGGAAATGCACAGAAACATATGCTGCCATATGGACAAGACAGTCTTCACTGGGACCAATCTCTGCATGTGGAAGGCCTCACAGCCCTATTATATTATTGTTTATAAAGTGAGTGCCCTAAAAGGTAAGCAGGAAAAGGAAAAAGGAAAAGAAGTGGCAAAACATTTCTGTCCAGCTTTTTGTATCAAAACAGCAGTGACCAGGAAGGAAGGTTATCCCTTCTCTGCAGAAGTCCTGATTTCTAGCAGTATGTTTGTAACCAGCTAATAAATCTTAATTAGAAATAATCAACATCATGCTAACGAAATCCCATTTTCATTTTTGTCCTCAAAGAAGAATACTGAACATTCACTGGGCTGATTTTTTTGCAGCTCAAGTGTCTGTGTCCTTTTTCTACTTCCCTCCAGATACAAGAAAATGAAGGGAATTCTTTGTTACTTGTCTACACACTCTTACTACCCTCATACTTGGATGGTTGGTGTAACTATCAGTTGTCAGCAGTCATTTACATCAGTTGCAAACTGACTGTAAGATAATACTAAGTAAGAATGGAGGCAGCTTGTATCAATATAAAAATCATGAGGTGTTATATAAGGAAGTTGTCCCACTCTTTATCTCTGCTTGCAATCCCAGCTAAGAATTTGCCTTTTGCCTTTGAGCCTGTTAAATTGTATCTTTGGCATTGTTGGGTCCTGATGCTTTTAACACCAAAGCCTCTCAACTCTCTGCACCAGTGAGGAATCAATATGTCATTTTTAACTGATGCAGCAAAAAATCTGAATAGAAGAATAAACCCAGTTTCATTACACATGCAATTTAGGACCTTTTCATAAACCCTTCATTCCATGTCTTGCATCTGCTTCAGGTTCCATCAATCAGGATGAAATGGGAGAATAGGTTAAGAAATCTCTCAAAGCTGTAATGTGTAAATCAGTGGTTTACTGAAAAGAAACCCTTAAAACATCCAGTGATACAAATGCTGAGTGGGGTGTTAGCAGGAGCTACATGCTCAGTCTTTCCTGTTTCCCATTCAGATTCTTGTCCTGGACTCATCACAACAGACAGTGTGATCCAGTTGCACTGGGGGTGTAAAGGCAGCAAACAATGACAGTGGCAGTTAAGAGAATCAGGCAGGAGAGTCAATACGGAAATATGATTCACATGGAAAGTGTGTGACAAACAATTTCAGCCCTCAGTAAAGGGGATGAAGTAAGACTGTTTCTGAATACCACTGTCCAAAAAAACTCCAAACATCCTTGTGCCATGACACATCTTCCTGAAGAACCTTTAAAGGAAAGGGCCTCTTGTTCTAGAGATGCTTGTTATTAATAAAAGGGCCTGTGTTTTTCAGAGTATTCGCATCCACTATTTCATGCCAGCACTTTCAGCTCGCTGAAGGCTTCCTCACAGGCACCAGAAATGAAGATGCATGGCAAGTTGTGGTGACTTGGGGTTGGTTTGCTTTCATGTCTAAGGTTCAAAATACAGTTGAAGCTTGTCCCATAGTTAGAGTTTTAATTAAGGGGTTTTATTCCTTTGCCTCTCTTCCTTCATATGGATTCTCTGATGTTTAGTAGCAGGTGAACTCATATTACTGTTCTCCTTGAAAAGACATTTACATCCTCCTAACTGTTTCACTTCCAAGGCAGAAAATCCATAGTTGCTAGTGTCTAATGTCTCAGACTGATGCTTCTGAGAAGTTTCACTGAAATTGGTTCAAATGATATCAAACCAAATTATATATAAACCTTTTATTATTATTTTTTTTTCCCCCAAAGAAAAGCAGGCTGCAAGTAGAAAGCAATCATTAAATCGTTAGTGTGTGTTACTGTCTGTGCAGCACAGGCCTATAGGTACTTCTACCCAATACATATGGTGCTGAGCACCTCCCAAGCTACGTTCTAGCACTTTTTGTTGGCTAATCTGCAAAATGACGGCACATAGCTCAAGTTGTTGGTGTAAACATAGTTTTGTAGGGCTGTCTGCTACCCTGTGGTCTTCTGATGCTGCTATTTTGAGGTTAAAATTAGGGCACAAATTTGTTCTAGAAGTGTTATAATTGAACCTGATCTATATCCTGTAGCACAAAACCTGTATAATAGTGATTCTTTTGGCTTTTAAAAGAGCACCTATAAACTGGCATAGCTGATGCAGAAAGCTCAGTCAGAAATGGATGCTTCTGGAGTTTCCACTGACTTGGTGCAACACCAAGTTATTTCCTGCCCTATCTCAGCCTGGTCTCTGTCTGTTAATGGCAACAGTAATCCCTATCTAGTGGGGTCTTGTATGATTTAATATCTGCAGAAAAAAATTAAGGCAGTAAAATGGAACCAGTCACTGAAGTGTTATTCTATTCTGCTCTTGATGGAAGGGATTTAAGTATTTCAGTTACTGGTCTCCAGCACAACTTACCTTTTGTTCATGGATGGATGCACTAATGAGCAAAGCTGGATGTAAGCTTTCTGATAGAACAGTTTTCCATTTGAAAAATGCCAGTTTAACAGAATCAAACTATTTCATGGGAATGTACTAATTTAATTGAATTTTCTGGCAGAAATCTGCCCATTTCTTCATAGGTTCTCCTGTGTACCTGATTAGTGGGCAGAACTGAGAGCCTTGCAAACCTAGCTCCAGCTGGGATATTACTACAGATTTTCCAGGCAGGAAGCCTGGAAGCCAAGGACCCCTGTTTGAGCTAGGGTAACCAGGATTGCTAGAGTCCTGGCTATTTGGCAGCAAGCCTGAAAGGAAAGTGACGGCAATTTTAAGCATCTTGGGCAAGCCTACTTCATTAAAAAAAACCAAACAAACTGAAACCAAACACAAACTCAAAAAAAGGCATTCAGATTACATTTTTCAAATGGAACCACTGGATGTTACAGCTTTGAGTTTCATGCAAGACTGTTTTGCTGTTTGACTTTTTGCCAGGGTGGGATTCTAGGCTGCAGGCAGACCTGCAGTCAAGCTTACAGTCTTTCCCTGTTTGTTCTGTTCACACATGAAGGGGAGAGAGGAAACAAGATCAATTCAGCAGGAGGAGAGAGAAAGTGACTCTGAACATGTTTTTGTGAGATTTTCCATTGTTCAGTCTGCTAGTGTTGATAGATTATGTGAAGAACAAAAGGAGAAAGTCCAAAGTCACCAATTACTTAAAAAACATCCAGAATTATAAGCAGCCAACTGGCCAGCTGAGCAGCATACATTAGACAGACAATATAATAGCACCACATTCCCCAGTGATCTCTCTAGGGAGTCAGGAGGCCAGAAGAGAGGTTTCTGCAGGTGCAGCTGTATGTCCTGATAGACCTGATATGCCCTCTGCTCAATGGCACATCCTATGTTCTTACTTTGATTCTTTCTTCTCTTCCATGACTTTCAGTGGAGTTTCATCAGACTCTCAACTGCTGAAACCATCAAATGTACATGTTTATTTCTCCCTACAAGTCTCCAGAGCTGTTAATCCAGCTGCTCCCACAAGTATTCAAGATGTGTAAAGGACAGATGAAGAAAAGGCAGTGGAAGGAGAGGAAGGAGTTCATAAAGATCAACTGTCAAGCACTACGAATTAAAAATGTGACTCAATAAATAACTGAAAAGGCCATGTTTCCTGGTGTGTGTCTGACCTCAGTTCTCAAGCTCTGAATCCTGGACTTTCCTTCTATTTATAAAGAAAAAAAACATTTAAAAACCCTCAAAACTTTTTTAAGTTTCTTTATTTAGAGGGCAAATTGCCTACTGACAATTTCAGTGTGTGACCCCTTAAAATGCACATCTTCCTGCCAAGATGTCCAAAGCCCTGCACAGATTTGGAAGATTCTGTGCCAAAAGAATCTCCCCTCCTTTTCTCATAAAAGCACAGTTAAAATTAGTATTACTAAAATCATTGGTTGTAGCTCTGACTACACATGTATTGAAGTGGAGGGAGATGAGTGAAGAATAAGGTCTACTAATTCTTCACTTCTGACTTAAAATTTTGTGGTAATAACAGTCGTTAATGACTTGCTAATAGAGCTGATTACAAAGAGGTCAAGAGGGTGGGAATTTTGCAAAGAATATTCTCTCTCTTTAGAAGATTAAAACAGGTAATGTTTCCTACAGTCTATCAAGAAGAGTATAACTAACGTGGAACATCTTCACAAAGGCATGCAAAGTTTTTCTGGATAGCCTTCACCTTTCACAAATTTTTGCTTTAATTTCCAAATTAAACCAGTTCTGGATGCTATTATACCTTTTTATATTTCAGTAAAATACACTCGTGTGAGGTGGAGCTGGTGGCAGGAGCTCCTGCCAGTGCTGTCTTGCAGGAGAACAGGACACTAGCACAAATAATAATAGAAAATGCAGGGTAACAGGTACTTGCAGAGTTCTGGAGAGAAGAGATACAAGACTCAGAGAAAACAAATTTGCCTCTGTTTTTTCCTTGCATATGTCTTAATTTCATGCCCTTTGATTTCTCAGTAAGTGCAACCCAAAGGTAGAAGCTGGGGCTTTGCTTCAGAGAGGAGAGCTGCCAAAGAGAGCAGTGCTTTCCAGGCAGGTATGACAATAGGCTTCGGGGAGAGACAATGACAGCAAGGGAAACAAAAAGATTCAGAAGGAGATGGAACCCTCTTTCTTTCACTTCTTCTTTCCCCCCTTCTCTCACTCGGGCCCTTTGATGGTGTGGAACTGTAATTTAGTCTTGATAGCCAGTTCTAAGACAAACACCCTTTGACTACCCTACCGTCATACCAAAACAACATTCCTTTTCCTTGCTGTCAGAACAATGCTAGTCCATGTTTGAAACAGCAAAAGCTTCTTGAATGTGCAGACTAGGAAATACACGCAGAAATGTGGAAGTGAGAAGACAAAGTCGGATTTGTGATGACTGAAGACTGGGCCTGGAACAGCCTCACTTGCTGCCTTGCAGCAGCCCTACCTCAAAGCAGCTGTTAGTGATTTTCACCCGGGTCTGCTCATAAAAAGTACAATGCAAAGCAAGAAAATCTAAAGACCACCGTCAAACTCTTGGAATACCATGACAGTACAAATATGTGAAGTTTATCTTTCAAAGACATTTCAAAATCTGGTACAGACTTCGAGGCAGTGTCTGAGGAATAGCTCAGTCAAACTGACATTCTCAAATCTCTCCTTTAATAGAGCTTAGCTCATCCCAGACTCACACTATTTGCTGAGCAAAAAGCATAATGCCATGTTAATAATGAATAGCCCTGTGTCTCCTGTACTTAACATTGGAGCTTTGAGCAGATCCACAGCACTTTATAAATTATCTATTGCAGCTGATTCAAGGCCCACTGGGAGTGTTCTTGCAACAAGCATCTTGCTTGCCTGTAATGGAATCATACCATTAATGCAATTTCAGTTAGACATACATTACAGTGCACAGGTGGCTAAGCAAAGAGTCTACAAGAAGCCTCCCCCAGGGACTCATGTCCTAGGGAAAAGGTGTGTAAGTGGGATGCTTTCCAAGGGATCCTACAGTTGCACTAAAAAGGTGCTAAAGAATAAGCAAACCACCATGTTGGTGTGGAAGCGGTAATGTGCCGTTAAGTTAAAAAAAGTGTGGTCTTCACTTGCAGGTAGCTAATTCTAAACTTCCATGTTTTCAACTATGAGGTGAAGAACTCTCCCAATACTTCATCCAGTAATCACTTCAAGAACCAAAACCCAGCAACATTCTTATCAGCCTCTGGGTCTGTACTCATGTTCCCTGATAGGAAATCCTCATCTAATTTGGAAACATCATGACTGTCATCCATGGAACAAGTACTCAGTGGTCCCTTGATCTGGTTGAGACTGTGAGCCAGCTGCATTCCTGCAGAAGAAACAGATGCTCACCATTAATACACTTTAGGAATAACACTCCAGACTCCCAGAGAGTTGGCACCAGGAGTAGGGGTATCTTGCCAGCTCTCCAGCCAAACAAAACCTATGGTGTATTACAAGTAACACTAGTCTCCCTGGAGTACAGGATATCAAAATCACATTTAAATCTATATCAGGATAAGCTCTTCCAGTCTACTGCTTAGGTCACCATTCTACACCTGCTCTGTAGGACCTGTAAGGACCCTATCTCTGAATGTGTTGATGACTCAGGTGAAAATGAGAGAAGTTTTTCCTCTCCCTGCAGTACTGCCAATAAGTCATCTAATGAATGTCAGGTATGGTTCAGGTTTTTCTGAGGGGGAACTGAGCTAAAGATTTGCTACTTTATTTCATCCAGGGCCTACCAAGAAATATCAGACATTAATAACCACTAGTCACTGTTTAGCTGAACTGGATTTGAAACAGCAAATTACAGATAAAACCTTCCTAATCTACTTTGCTGTCCTGTCTCCTGCTGATCACCCTCATTAATAAATTCTTATATCAGTGGCAAAAATATAAATCAGACTGCACTTACGTAATGATAACACTAGCCCAAAATACACAGTCATCAATTAATACAGGATCTTTCTCAGTGACTTGGCAAACCTTCCCCCCTCTTTCTTTGTGGGTCTGGATTCATTGGCCTGTGTCTTTCTTCTCCCACAACTGTGGCAGTCAACACCTTCACAACTTCCAGCTGAAAATAAACAACTGGTGCTTGAGCTCAAAGTCAGGTTCCTAATCACAGGGCATTTAACAACTCATTCTCTCAATATGCTGTCTCAAACTCTCTTTGAGGGCATTTAACAGACACCACTCCTGAACTCCACTCTCCTGTTGTACGAATACAAATACTTTTCCCAAATTCTCCAAAAATGAAATAACAGGGATGACATGACAAACAGACCTGTTTGCCACAATGTTTATAGAGGAACATTCCAGAAAGCCTAAGAAAATGATATTTTAATTTGCAGCCTGCTATCTAATTTCCCTCAGTAGCAAAAGTAATGGGGTTTGCTTTCTCAGTTACCTTTCACTGAGCACTTAAAAGTAACAGTCCAGTGATGGACAGACTGCAAAAAATCCACTGTCTTGTCATTCACTCTCATGAAGGACACTTGATGCTGCCACCTGTTACACCTTCTTTGACAACCAAAGTAGTTCTTCCTCATACATCTCCCAAGTCATGGAAAAAGCAGGCTACTTCCAGCCTGTCTGAAGTTGCTCCAGGCAGATTCTTGTCATTACTAGTCATCTGAAAGCTGGCTCCCAAAGGCCTGAACAGATGGAGTGGCTTCTGCTGAAGGCATCAAGGAAAATAAACTGCTGTCTCTGTGTCTGACCTCTGACAGCAACGGTAGTGTCATAGCCTTGACATGGGGGAGAGCATTATGTCATACAAAACCATTTTCAGACCTCACATGCTGCAGAAATAACAGTTCATATTGAAGAGCTGCAGGGTGTCACCTAACAGATGATGTTCTTACACTTCTGGAAGATGAAATACTTTTGTGACCATTGACAGAAAGCATAAAACACAGAAACTACCTTCTTCCTCTGTTTTGAGTGACATAAATATAAAAGATGTCTTCCTAATCTATTTATTTCACCTTCATGGTTTTCTTTGAACTTTGTTAATCACCACCTCTTAACATACAAAAGAAGAGTCCAAACAACAGTCCAGTGCTTTAATATGGGCTGCTCAGTGCTCTATCTTTTTTGAGCGTGGATCAGATGCAGGTTGGCTATCTCCAACTATCTGCGAGTTGTATTTCCCCTTTGGACATGCACAGGGAAAGAAACTTCTTTTAGCCTGCATATCCTCCTGTGCAAGTAGCCCTGCAAATCGTTTCCTTAGTACAGGTGCTGTGAGAGAATTTCAGGCTGGTTGTACTTGAGTAGAATCTTGGTAATGTTTTCCACCCCGAAATGTGCTGCAACTCTGATAGTGCATCCTGCTAGCCACTAAAGGATAATTCATGTGCAAGGCTTCAGTTTTAATTAGAAGCTTCCCATTTTAACACTACCAAAGGATTCAAATAATTGGAAAAAAGTAGGCAAGCTGTGCACCCTTGAGGCTTGACAAGCAGCACAGGGTGAAAGGGATACAGCCCAGGCAAAATGGAAAATTCCTCTGGTTCTCAACTTCTCTGCCCTTAACCTCAAATATCTTGCAGACTGTTAATTTAATCTGCAACTCTCCCCCAGTTTGGCCACTCAAGAAGGGCTAAGGTTATCACCTTGTTTCTGAAAGTGTTCATGGGGGGAAACAGCTGGAGTTGTCCAGCTGGTTCTCCAAATAAAGGAAATGAATGAAAAGGAAGTCCTGTGAGTATGTGTGAGGTAAGGAGACTGCAAGTGCTGAGGGCAACTGGAGAGGAGAAGAGTCCTCTGAAGGAAATGCCTTTAGAAGTACATTTATTTTAATGGAATAAAACAGGTTGGGAGCAAGGAGATTGCCTGTGATATCCACCATAGGGTTGCTGAGGAAGCCTTGAAGGAAGCAGCAGGGAACTGAACCAAGGAAAGATGGCAGTGGCTGCACAGGTTGCACTCATAGATTAAAAACTGTAAGCCATGCAGGTGACTGCCCATGAAGCACTTGAATGGCCAAGACATCAAATTAGCATCCAAACATCAAAATAGATGTGTTTCTTGGTCCAGTATCCTGTAAATTTCATGCAGAGGTTGAGCCAGTGTCTGCTGTAAGTCAATCCAGGAGCTGGGACATCCTGCCTTCTCATTTATAACATTTCATTACTGCAAATTAATGAAAGAGAAGGATGGTTTCAATGTGGTGTCCAGCTGAATCAGAGACTGATTCTGTTCAGCAGCTCAATTTAGGATTTAAGGTCCTTACAACTTTCACTGGTCTAGTCCAGTGGCTCAGCTCAGCTAATGCACACAGACTGACCCTGTTCTTGGACTGGTCTTCCTGCTACTCCAGGCCTGAGTTGTCATCTTTGAGATTCAGTCCTGAACTCTTTTGTTTCTGTCCTGGTCCCAAACCTCAGTGGAGTAAAAGCTACTGACTGCAGCAAATAGTGTGAATATGTCTGTGGAGAAGTCTACACCAGCAGGATATTTTGAGAGGATCAGATAAAAAAAATTCTCTTGCCACAACCTTGTCAAAGCCTAATTCCAAAGCTGCAGAGGTGAAATGTTATTTTGCACTTCCACTGCCTCCCTGGTAGCTGAATTTCCATGACATCTTTGGTTTGGCTGCAGAAGGCTTAAAACTTCTGTTTCTGATGCTTGGTAAATTCACAAACTCTGCTTCAGCCCATATGCAGCTGTAACAAGAGAGGTGACACCAAGGTCTCTAAACCACAGAGAAAGACACAGTCTCCTTTGCTTTGAACAATTTATAAGACAGCTTGTGTGCTAAATTACTGTATTTCTCCAGGACTGACAGATTAAAGTGGCATTTGAATGGCTTGAAATGCTTTCAGGAAGGCTTTGGAGATTCGGAGAAAGATAATATTTTTTTCTGTCCAAACTATTTTAATTCTTCCTGGCTATAAGATGTTTAAATAATTTTTGTTTTAATATTTATTTAACATTTCTTTTTGAAAACAACTTATAATACAGGAACCTTGAAGATGAAAATTCCTAAATCATGACTGAGAGAAATTGCATATAGACTGAATTCTGGTGAGAGTGCATTGCTCCAAAAGGGAAGAATAAACAGTCAGCCTTTCCTGAGGGTAATGGGAATCTGAGTCCTACTGGATGAAACAAAGGGGGAGGAGTCCCTTAAACAAAAATGTGGATAGATTTCTTAATTCTTTAAAAAAAACTTTAAAAAACCTTAAAGCTTAAAAAAATCCCACTAAAATTACTGACAATCTCACAAACTTTGAGTGACCCAGAATAGCTGATTCAACTTTCAAGCAGGAGACACACAAAATCCTGTGCAGCATGTAGTGTTGAAGGTCCAGATGTGAGAAATTTGCCTTACATCTGCTTGGGCAAAATATGCTATACATATCTATGCTTTATAATGATGATCTCTAAATTCACTGAAAGTCTCACTATCCTTGAAAATTCCAAAACCCACAAAGGGCAGAAGATTTAGTGAGAAACAATTGAAATGTGTTCCTCAGAAATTAATGCTTTATCACTGAATCAAACCCCTCTCATCTAATTATAAAGCCTTTTTATTCTTCTTCAGTAGTATAATGTAGTATCTCTCCAAGCATGCCTACCACCTACAAATAGTAGCTCTAAATACGTGTCATTGATTCACAGCAAGCCAGCCCTTGTTACATCCCCTATCCACCTGCACTCTGCCTGTCTGGTGCTCCTTGAAGGTACTGGGAAGAGGCTGCAATGTGCTCTCAAGAACAGCCACCTCTGCACCAGGGTCCCTCCTGGTAGAATCAGTATTTGATCAAGGCGCCTGTTCTTGCGAGAGTGTCAGACTCCCCTTAAAACACACCAAGTCTGCTTCCACTTGCAAGAAGACATATAAAAAACTTTGGTGAATGACAAAATGATCCCATCTATGTATCAAGTGGTTAGTGGAAAAAGGATTGGGATACCATCAGGCTTAGCTCACTCAGCTCACAGCAAACTAATGACATGCAGACAGTTCTTTTGTATGAAAGCTTGAACCTGCAAGCTAATGTTTCATCTCTATGTTTCTCCTTTACCAAGCAAATCTTCATCAGAAGATGTGAGAGAAAAATGCATCATGTGTGAGACACATGCAGGGCTTTGCTGCTGGAACTTGGGGTTGCTGCAGAATCTCATACTGAAAGGCACAGGCCAATTCCATGACAAACCACCACCACATCCTCCCCACAAACTGTGGTTACTTATGGGTTTCATTCCTAACCTTCCTGGAAATGTCAAAACTTCTAGTCTACCTTTACTGACTTGCTAACTGCAGGTGTTTTTCTGTGTATCTGGGAAGATTAAAATCCATAAAGTCGAACCCTGCATACTCTATCCAATTCACCTTAGAACATTCATACAGACCCAAAAATATTTCCAGAAAATCCTATTTTCAGCTATTGCCCTTTTACTCTACTGTTGGTGACTCTGACAAATATAAATCTGAGACAACATAGGCTATGCAACAGTAGTGGCTACAGCCTATTCTTAAAGCTTCATGAAGCCTTGAAGTCCTGTTTCTCTACACCAGGGGAGCAATTTGTGAAGGTATGCCATATAGTGACTGGAGCTGGTTGGAATTATTCATTCAGAGTTGGTTTTAGTCTGATTTACTAGGGAAAAAAGAACTAAGAAACACAGTTCTCCTTTTGTCCATTTACCATCCCAGCAGAACTGTGATTCTGCTGGCCAGATTAAACCAAATTGAAGCAGAGGTTTTGGCCCCAAACTATGCAGCTTGTAAAAGTTAGAAGAAAACTCAGTGGGTGGGTATAGGAGAGAAACCCTGCCAAGTGCATCCATCCTGTGTTGAATTAAAACTGCAGTGTGAGCTTGGGACTTAGCAGATACCAGAGACTCTACAGGAGAGGACATTGTTATAAGTGCTCCCACCGTGAGAACATTTTTGAAAGCTACTTACATCTTATCACAGCTCAGAGAACTCTGTCAATCTTAACAAAACTGCAGAAAGCCAGGGTCAGCAGCTAAGTGGGACTATTAGTTTTTCAGAGCTGTAATGTTATTTAAAAACAGATTTTCACAGAACTATGTATTTTTAGTAATTTTTTTTTTTATGTTGCATGACTGATGTTATTAGGCTATTAGGAAAGCAGGTCTTCTCCGGGGACACCCCCTTGTCGCGGGAGAGAAGCCTGCGTGCCCTCATGAGGTTGAGAGCTATGCTGGAGGTGGTTTGTGCCGCCGGTAGAGTCTCCCATGCCAGACAGGTCTCAGCTGAAGGGTCAGACAAAGTGTGTCCATGGGCAGGATGGGCTCGCTAGCCGTCTGGCAACCATCCTAGGAGAAGGACAACTCCAACCCCAAACCCGGGCAGATGGAGCTCGCTTAGCCCTGTAAGGCCATCCATCTAAGAGAAGGATACTCTAACCAAACCTACGTCCTGAGGTATTCGCTGTCACCGTCCAAGCTCGCTAGGCCGTGGCAGATGAACCTCAGGAGTAAAGGGTGGGGCCAGTTCTGCGCACGCTGTGCCTCACCTAAAAAATCCATTGCGCAGGCTTGAAGGGTTCACCCACATTGCAAAGCCCTGTAGCGACAGGTGAGGGTCGAAAGGTGATAGGAAGCAGCTGGAAGCCGCAGACCCAACCCTGCATGCAGGCGGTTCAGGCTATGGGTCATTAGAGACTTGACCCCGGAGATGACAGTCTCTTGCGGCAGCATCCTGAATGACCAAGCAGCCTTTTCTAGGGACAGCACTGCTTGCTCCACACAGAGAGGGGCCTACCAAAGGTGGCCTAAACAAAGCTCATCTCCACACCCGGTTGGATAACTGCGGTCAACCGGCATCTTCCATGGGGTCAAACAAAAACAAAGAGATTTCAAAGGAACACACCTGCCTGCAAAGGTGTGCTCAAACTAACACTCGCATGTTGGAACATCAGAACCATGCTTGATACTGGGGATAGTGGACGTCCTAAGCGTCGTTCTGTTCTAATTGCCCACGAACTGTCACGGCTCAACATTGACATTGCTGCTCTCAGTGAAGTTCGTCTTCATGAGGAAGGAGAACATGGTTAAAGAACATGGTGCTGGCTACACACTCTACTGGTCAGGCAAACCCAAAACCAAAAGACACCTTTCAGGAGTTGGCTTCATGATTAAAAACTCCATTGCCTCCAAACTTGAAAATCTGCCCACAGGTCATTCCGATTGCATTATGTCCTTACGCCTCCCTCTACACAACAAGCAACATGTTGTTCTTTTTAGCGGATATGCCCCAACTCTCCAAGCTGACCCAGCGGATAAAGACAAATTCTACACAGACCTGCGCTGCCTCACCCAAAATGTTCCTGCAGATGATAAGATCATAATCCTTGGTGACTTCAACGCCAGAGTAGGTAAGAATTCTGAAGCCTGGAAAGGAGTCCTGGGCAAGCATGGCGCTGGAAACTGCAACGACAATGGACGCCTCCTGCTAGAGTTTTGCGCAGAACGGCAGCTCACCATCACCAACACTGTCTTTCAACAGAAAGACAGCCTGAAGACAACCTGGATGCATCCTCGATCCAAGCACTGGCACCTCATTGACTATATCTTAGTACAACAGAGAAATGTCAGTGATGTCCGTCATACTCAAGTGATGCCGAGTGCAGAATGTCAAACAGACCACCGCCTTGTGCGCTGCAAACTTAACCTCCACTTCAAGCCCAAACCTAAGCGAGGCGGCATTCCAAGGAGAAGGCTCCAAATCAGCAATCTTCAAACAGTCACAGTGAGAGACAGCTTCCAGGGAAACCTTCAAACTAGACTTAAAGATAATCCAATAGATCCGTCTCCTAAAGCTCTTTGGCAACATATTAAAAGTTGCATCCTGCAGTCCTCTGAAGAGTCCCTAGGGTTCTCCTCCAAGAAAAACAAAGACTGGTTTGATGAAAACAATCAAGAGATCCAGGAATTGTTGAAGAAGAAGAGAACTGCTCACCAAGCACACCTTGCTCAGCCATCTTGCCATATAAAAAAAGCCGCCTTTCGTCTTGCATGCAGCAAGCTCCAACAGAAACTTCGAGACATCCAGAACAAATGGTGGCTCGACCTAGCAGAAAAGACACAACTATGCACAGATTTGGGTGACCAAAGAGGATTCTATGAGGCCCTGAAACAATGTACACACCAGGTTCAAAGCCCCCTACTCAGTGCAGATGGTCAACTGCTTCTAACAGATAAAACCTCCATCCTGAACCAATGGTCTGAGCACTTTCAGACTCTCTTCAGTGTCAACCGTGTAGTCCAAGGCTCAGCAATTCAGCACATTACACAACAACCAGTGAAACATGAATTGGATGCAGCCCCTACTATGGGAGAGATACTCAAGGCCATACAACAGGTGAAAACTGGCAAGGCAGCTGGGGTTGATGGAATTCCACCTGAAATCTGGAAGCATGGAGGTCAAGCACTCCATGCCAAATTCCACAAGCTTGTTGTGCATTGCTGGGAACAAGGGGAACTACCACCAGATCTCCGTGATGCAGTCATCATCACCCTGTACAAGAAGAAAGGAGAAAAATCAGACTGCTCAAATTACCGAGGTATTACTTTGCTCTCCACTGCTGGTAAAATCCTTGCAAGAATACTTCTGAACAGATTAGTACCCACTATTGCAGAAGATCTTCTACCTGAAAGCCAGTGTGGTTTCAGAGCCAATAGGAGCACCACAGACATGGTGTTTGTTCTCAGACAACTGCAAGAGAAATGTAGGGAACAGAACAAAGGTCTCTATGTAACCTTCGTTGACCTCACCAAAGCTTTCGACACTGTGAGCAGAAAAGGCCTGTGGCAGATCTTGGAACGTTTAGGATGTCCCCCGAAGTTCCTCAAAATGATCATCCTGCTACATGAGGATCAGCGTGGACGAGTCAGATATGGCGATGCACTCTCTGTGCCCTTTCCAATAACCAGTGGTGTGAAACAAGGTTGCGTTCTTGCACCAACTCTATTCACAATCTTCTTCAGCGTGATGCTCCAAAGAGCCACAGCAGACCTCGATGAAGAAAACGGCATCTATATCCGATATCGTACCAATGGAAGCCTATTCAACCTAAGGCAACTGAAGGCCCACACCAAGACCCTGAATCACCTTGCCTGTGAACTGCTTTTTGCTGATGATGCCGCCCTCGTTGCTCACACAGAAGCAGCTCTGCAGCGCTTCACATCCTGCTTTGCAGAGGCTGCTGAGCTTTTTGGGCTGGAAGTCAGCCTGAAGAAGACGGAAGTTCTCTACCAACCTGCACCTCAAGAAGTCTTCCATCATCCTCACATCACCATAGGCAATTCAGAGCTTAAGTCTGTCCAGCAGTTCACCTATCTGGGAAGTATCATTTCCTCAGACGGTAAGATCGACAAAGAGATAGACAACAGGCTAGCAAAGGCATACAGAGCCTTCGGAAAACTCCATAAAAGAGTCTGGTCCAATAAACACCTGAAGAAAAGTACAAAGATTAGTGTCTACAGAGCCATTGTACTGTCTACTCTTTTATATGGGTCTGAATCCTGGGTCATCTACCGCCACCACCTGCGGCTTCTCGAACGCTTCCATCAGCGCTGCCTCCGTTCAATCCTAAACATCCACTGGTCTGATTACGTGACCAATGTGTCTGTTCTTGAACAGGCAGGGGTCAGCAGTATTGAGGCCATGCTGATGAGAATGCAGCTGCGCTGGGCAGGGCACATCTCCAGGATGGAGGATCACCGCCTTCCGAAGATTGTGCTCTATGGTGAACTTGCCACCGGCTGCCGCAAGAGAGGAGCCCCGAAGAAGAGATACAAGGACTCCCTGAAACAACACCTCAGCCTTGGCCATATTGACTGCCACCAATGGTCCACTCTGGCCTCCAATCGGGATTCATGGAGACACACCACTCACGACGCTGCTGCTTCCTTTGAGAATGCACGGAGAGTCAGTCTTGAGGAGAAAAGACAATGCAGAAAGACCGTTCCTTGCCAATATCACCTAGGGAAACGTTCCGCTGTGCCTTTTGTGACCGGACCTGCCTATCCCGTATCGGCCTTTTTAGCCACCAGCACGCTTGCAGCAAGCGTGGGTAGTGCCCTTCTCAAATCTTCGTTCGCGAAGCCTGGCCATGATGATGATTAGGAAAGCAGGTAGGCATCTTTATTTTAAAAAACAGAGCACTATCACACAATCAGATCTGAGACTGGGACCTAGGCACCCTGGCTTCTATAGCTCTGTACTGTCCCTTCTGCCTTCTGTCCCACTTGCACTCCTTTACAGGCAAAGCTGTTTACATGTTTTTTACATGCACAATAATTTTCACAGAGCATAAAAGGGCATAAGGGTGCTATTGCTTTGAGGGTCATAGTTCTGGGGAGAATGTTAAGAAAGTGAAATCAGTCCATCTGGAAACCAACACCATAAATAGGCTGAAAGTGCTGATACTTAGTTTCAGCTCCAGCTGTCTTTAACACCTGGAGGTATAAAATCTAGCCCAACAGTTCACCCATGTGTGCCCCACCTGTACTCATACCCTTGCACAGATACAAGCACTGATGTGCCAAGTCCCAGAGGCACTCCAGACCTATAGCATCAATTTGCTCTGGGCTTGCTGCCGTTTTTGTGAGTACCTTCTATGTTAATCTCTGTAGAAAGCACTGCATTGCTCTAGTTTTAGAACCTGAAGACTTGCATAACTGCTCAGCCTCCAAAGTAAATGTCACAATATGCTTGTCACCACAAGAAGTTTGTGATATATCATTATGGTCTTCAACATCCTCATGAGGGGAAGCAGAGGGGCAGGCACTGGTCTCTTTGCTCTGGTGAGAGGACCCAAAGAAATGACATGAAACTGAGTTGGGGGAGGTTTAGGTCAGACATCAGAAAAAATCTTTTCATCCAGAAATCTTTTCCCTGAAGGGCTCCCAGCAAGAAGCTTTGTCACAGGGAAAGGGTCACAGCAAGAAGCCTGTCTGACTTCAAGAAGCATTTGGGCAACAGTCTCAGGCACATGGTGTGATTCTTTGAGTTTTCTACTCAGGGCCAGGGGTTAGACTTAATAATCCTGATGGGTCCCTTCCAGTTCAGCATATTCTATGATTTTATGATTCTGTATAGTCAATACAAAAGCTACTGCTGGAGCTGTGTCTGCCTCATGATTCATTTCTGGTCTGTACAGATAGTAGAAGTGAACTTTCTGCCTTCCACTCCTTGATTTTCCTTCCCTCTTCTTCCTGTCCTGTGCAGAGATAGGACACTTTATGTATGGCCACCTTGTAAACGATCATCCAAGAAGGCTGTCTCCTCTTAGGAACAACCCCTGTATTACAGGGCTTTGTAAAACAGACAAACACTGTGCAGGACTACTTCTTCAGGTGTCCTTGTCAAAGGAAAGAGCTTTCACTTGGTCTATCTTTCCATCTTTACTCTGGGCAGCTCTTTCTTCCATACAAGTTGTTGAACCTCCCCCCAACAGAAGTTTACCCACATTACAGAAAGAAAATTACTCCATACAGGTAATGCTGCCCTTTCATCCATCAATGGAAAGGCTAAACATGAGAAGGATGGGAAGTTTGTATGGGGAAACCCAGACAGGAGTTGTCACATAAACCATTTTCCTTTCAACTTCTGTGTTCTTAACATCTATCAACATCAACCTGCTCTGTGTCTCTGACCTGTATCCAGTATTCTTTCTAATCTGAGCTCTACATAGCTAAAGAGTATTCAAAACATCCAGAGAGGTGCACACTTGGAAGGGTCAGACCCCATTCTGAGAGGACTATCCTCCCATCTCCAGCAATTACAGCATCTCCAGTAAAAAGGCAGTGACCAATCAGCAGGCCCAGAGTGCCAAGAGTCAACTTGCTTTGCCAGTTATTCATGCCACTGGCATTAATGGCAAGGAATATTTACTCACAGAAAGGAGAAAAGGAAAATGAGGGGAAAGAAAATCTACTTGGACTAGCTGAAAATAATTTCACATGTGAAGGGTTGAAAGACCTTGCCAAGATTATGCAAAAGAAGGGGAGAAATGACAACTGAGATACTCTGGGAGGTTTCCTGTCTCCCAGAGATGTCATCTATCAGGAAGAGATCCACTGAGCAGTTTGGTCCTTAGGCCAGCCCCAGAGTACATATAAAGAAATGAAGACAGAGAGGTCAATCCCTTGCCCTGTGGTAGATGAGCTCGTGCTGGTTCTGCTGGCAGTCCCAATCCCACCCACCTGGAAACAGTAGCAATTCTTAAAGGATTATCACTTTGTTTTCTGCTCCATGGAGGTTCTAGTTCTCATGAACTTCTGAGTCAACACTGTGTTCCTTATTGTGCAGATGGCAGTAAGAAAAGGAGGTGGTCAGGGTCTTGTGAAGGGATGGGAGTGAGATATTCCTGCCTTTCAATCAGTGTAGTTAACAACACCCAAACACCACCTTTGTGCATGGCTTGTAGCTTCCTGCAGCCTCTGTACCACAGAGCACTCTGAGCTTTGGCATTGTCAGTGAGAGTAAATACTGCATTTATTCACATGCTTCCCTTCCCCCATCCTGACCTTAATGGAAGCCACATGAGGAACACAGAACACAGGGGAAGATCACTAGGAAAAGCAAAGCTATGCAAACAATTAACCACGGAGCTGATGGCATGAAATCCTGCCAGCTACCTTACACCTCTCTCCTGGCAGGGAGCCACCCTGTCGCCAGCTTTCCAAGACACGAACTGCACCTCCTCTCACTACTCCCAGGCAACAAGTCACTGAGGACACAGAGGACCAGGGCAAGAGGCAGAAGAGGCAACTTGGCACTCCTGTTCACAGTCTTCTGCTGCCAGGGGAATCTGCTACCTGTACATGCCCAGTAGGGTACTGTTATTACTATTACTAGACTCTGAAGCAGACACCCACTTTCTTATGACCAAAAAAAGAGACACACCCACACACCCCACGCCACACACACACAAAACCAACAAACAAACAAACCAAAACAAATCAAAATAAAAAAAAAAAAACAAACACCAGAAGAAAGGAAATTCTTCAAACTTTCCAAAACAATTAAACTTCAAACAAAGACCAAGTCTGAAGCATTTCTCTCAAAAAGCAGATGTTTAAAGAGCTCTACACATATATCAAAATGGGGCTTAGAAAGTCCTGAAGGAAGTGTGTAACTACCTTACAAAGCACTCAAAAGGGAATTAACATCCAGAAAGAAGAGATAATCCACAGGGTGAAGCTGACCTACTATGATGAATATGATTCTCTAAAGACTGTACAAATTGACCAATGCAATGATTGACTCTCATAAAATTAACTGGGTTAGCACAGTTCATTGAAGAAAGGCTGCCACCATCTTAAATAGTCTCTAATATACTCCTTCTTACATACTTTCCCATTCATATAGTTTAGAAGGGAAGGTGATATAAGGAATTACTGTGACTGAATAGGAGGAAGGCATGGGAAAGCATATATGGGTATGCATGTGGGTTTGTGTATGTGTATGCATATGAGCTCACATGCCATATGGCTGCTCTTGTCGCTACCTTTTCATTGCATTCAGTGGATTATTTATCTCAAATGACATTTTTGTGTGTCCTCTTTCTCCATAATATGAAGGACTTCACACACTTTCTCTGGAATCTCTAATGAATGGTAAAGGAAAGATGCTTTGCTATTAGTGCTATACTCCGTGTCCTGCGGCTTCAAAGCTCAGTTTACAGCTTAATCACTGCCTCTGTTAGTGCCACACCATGTGAGAAACACCTAACCTCACTTTCCCTTAATCTCTTTCCCTCAAATAGAAACAATATCAAACACCTAAAAGAGTCTTGTCTGCTGCTCATGAGAGCTTTGAAATCCTCAAAATTAAGCAGAGGAAAAAGGAAATTTTTTCCTCAGTCATGTTGAAAGGCCAATAGATAAAGATGATGCCAAAAGAAAGGAATAAGAGTCAGTTTGTAAAATTTATTGTAAGGTGAAGAAAATGTGAATTTTATTAACTGAAACTCATCATATTCAAGTAACATTGTAACAGAAACAACACTGGAAACAAGAAAAATGATTCTGTATCGATCATGGGATTCATTATAATTTTTCAGTGCATCCATTTGAAAGATGCAATGTCTACAGAAGTGCTCCCTAATGTATAAAATCCACTAGCTGCCACTCTCAATTAAATGTAGTTAATGAGATCTCTGTTCACCCTATAGCAAAGAGAGCTGTGTCTCCATAGTTCATTGAAAATGAAGTTGAAACATGGCTGGGATTTTAATTGGTTATTGTGGATATCACCACGACATGTCTCCTATGGTCTGTCTGGTGTATCTGAGGTTCATAAAATCCAATAAAGCATTTGAACAAAATCCAATAGATACCTGAGGCTCTGGGCTTTCATACCAGAAAACATAGACAGAAATTACAATTGACAGGATATCCCTTGATGATCTATACATAGCAAAAGAGAAGTAGCTTTCACAGTTACATTCCCCTCCCTGAGATGTAACAAGGCATGGTTTTATCCTGTGTCAAGCAGGTGCACGAGAAACAATTTAGAGCTGTGGTTCTCTAATATGTACCAGAAAAAGGAAGAGATGTCGCCTGGGAGATGCCAAGAGACAACATCTGGGAGGTTCCCTGATTACCAGAGGAGTCATCTATCAGGAAGAGATCCACTGAGCTGTTTGGTCCTCAGGCCAGCCCCAGAGCACACAAAGAAGTGGTTTATAAAATCCTGTTTTATGGTTTTCATAAAATCATTTCTCTTTTGGGAGAAAAATGGCCTGGAGGAAGGACACAGCTATTGAGGTGATTCTAGCAACTGGAGGCTGACAAGGATGGTGGTGACAATTAGGACTCTTATGTCCTGTGGTTTTGTGGTCAGGCTTTTTTATGATCTGGTTTTAAACAGGCAAGTGAAGTTCACCTCCCACCTCTCTGTGGAAGATTTTTACCATAAGATGTCAGAATGGAAAGTGGTCTCAGCTGAAATTCCTCTTCACTTTATTTTATGCCTGGGCTCCCAGTTCATCCCCAGAAACATACTGACCTCTTTCCACAGCTTTCTGAGAGTTTCCTTTTCTTCTTGAAAGGGTGCAGGAAAAAAAACTGCACTGGGGGATCCCTGTCTTTCCTTGGAAATTTATTTTTCTCTTGGTCACCAGTTAAGAGGAAACAAAACCAAAACAAAATAGCCAACACTGCAAATTCAGCGCATTTTTTCATCTCAAAGGTCTAAAAATACTCCAGAATTACTGAGCTGAAAAACACAGTTATAATAAAGTGGAAATGATCCCATCAGGCAAGGCAGGCTAGCTGTATCACTACTGTTGCTGGGCTGAATCCTCAGAAAGATCATTACACCATTAGCTGAGCAATTACAAAGTCTCTAACTGCACTCCCTGCAATAACTATCCTTAAGTGGGCACTGGCCAAACAGATTGCACAGCAGCCAGGCAAAAAGCTGAGCTGAGTGGTTGGGAAGGGGGGCAGGGTGAAAATTAGATGACTTGTAGCAATAAACTAAGTTCTACTGTATATTAAGTGTTAGCAATTTTCACTCATCTATTTCTTGTGCTGATTTCCTATGGATCCTCATATCTGGGGTTGTCCTCAAAACACTGCTTTGATCCTCATGTAACAGCAACCCCCAAGCTCCCTCTACAACCTATGCAATTCTTAAAAGCTTCCAAACTTTTCAACTATAGCCTGTGTACAGTTCCATAGGCTGTAAGTTCCCAGAGAGCTGTACTGACTCTGGCTAAAGAAGCTACCACGTTGGTTAGCAGCAGCTTCATTAGCTGATTGGGCTAACCAGCTAATGTAGGAACCAGAGGTTACAGGTGACAGCAGTAGCACATCCCATCTTGATGCAACTGAAAGGAACTTTCACTGTGGTCAGCCCATCTGGCTCAGCTCACAGCAAAATTAAGTTTGGCCTCTCCCTTTTCACTGTTTTCCTCCTGCTCTGCTTTGCTGCTGGTACACATCTTTGCAGTTCTTGTTATGCCTCATCTGAAAACAGCTCTTTCCTTACTCTTGAGTTTGTGGGCTGGTTCTGTCCTGCAGTGTGTTTCGGCTGCACTGTGGTAGATTGCACTTTTTGGGATTACTTTGTTTTCCTTGGCATAGTGGGGGCTGCTGTGCAGCAAAGGGAAGGCAGGGAGAAGAGAGCTGCTGATTTATTGCAGCTGTTTAAACAATCCAAGCACCTCATCCTCTCCTTTCCTTCCAAAAGCCCCACTCAGCACTTCAAGGCCAGCCCAGGCTCCTGTTTGCTTTTTTTCCCCTGCCCCTTAGGGTTGTGGTAGCACCAGAGGCATGTTCTTGGGTTGTGTTTTCTCCAGCCAGGGTCCACCTTCACGTTCTACAGAAGCCAAACCCACAACTTGGAGTAAACATACAGCATCAACACTCCAACTCCCCTTACTCAGGATTTCACAGGCACTGATTCAGTGGCTGAATGCAGGCTGCATTTATTGCCCCATCCAGGGTGATTCTGCGGGGAAAACAGAAAGATGTCCAGAGTGCGCACCTTAGCAAAAGTACTAGTGATTAATCACATTGTGCCAGGAACATTTTCAATTTTTCTTGAAGGAAATTTTGGTAGAATATAGTAATTTAAATTTTGGAAGGGAAGAAAAAGGTACTTGCAAGATCAAGAGAAGTCATTCTTCTGCAGGTAATGGAAGAAAATTTGGCATGCCAAAGGCTGGGAACTGGAGATTTTCAGTATCAATTTCTCCTGAGACCAGCGGACAATTATGGTATGTATAGCATGGAGATTCATGGTATTGAGTCCTAACTGAGAAGGCTAGGGAGTCAGAGGAAAGGACTCAGAGATAAACCTTGGAATGCATAAGACCTGCTCTCTAGAATAGCTTGGAAGAGCAGGGGTTAAGATTTATTTACAAAAGTCCTGTGTTTCTCTGAGACGATAAGAGAAACCTTTTCAAAAAATCCCATTTTTCCTTTCCTGTGGGTTTCTTTCTTTCAGTAACATTTCTGTGAAAATAGTATGTATCTCTAAAGAGTAGTGTATCCAGAATGGACACTAAACTACAGCTGTTATCTGAGAATTGGCAACATATACATATTACACATTAGAACAATAAACAGTTGATGTAAGCCAGAGTAGAACCTTAGACCTTTATCTAAATTAACAGAATCACATTACTACTTTGATAGCAGATGTATCAAAAGGAGTTCCATGTCTTATCGCAAGCCTTCCTGATTTCTCTCCCACTTTGCAAGAGCCTAGGTTATGTCAGAGTGTACATGTCCCACTTCTGTTTCCAACACAATTGCTACCTCACCTGTCTTGCACCAGTTGTCAGGAAAAATACATGGGTCTTTTTTTAAATCAGTGGAAGTTCAGCTGAGAAAGAAATTAAATTGTTTCAATTTGAATTGGTAGGATCCCACCCCATGTGGAAACAGGCATCTTGATTATAATAAACAATTTAGAATTAAATTGCACACTTGGTTCCATATGATTTACTTCCCTGGGATTGTGCTGACAGAAATAAAACCAGAACTTAACTCCTCAGATTTCAATTAAGTAGATAAGTCACTGTCTATGCTTCCATCCTGGTTACTTTGAGAAAAAAACTCTGTTGTTAACTTACAAGATTGTCAGACTTGGAATTCTACAGTTGTCAGGTTCTAGAATGCAAAAGATATTGTCAAACTAAATGTAGACATGATGTGAATAAGACAGCTGAGAGAGCTCAGTACACAAAGTATGAGGTCCCTTGATGTTGCCTCAACAACCTGCCTCAAGGTAATGTTTACAGTTTTATCAGACTCTGCAGTTTTATTTAGTCACACAAAATGCATTATACAAGAGTGTGATACAGGCTTGTCACTCTCAGTAGCTGACCACAAGAAGCCAGACCACAGTCATTTGCAAAGATGCGTTGCAATGAATGTGTCAGACTGCACATCACCAGGGCACTCTGTAGACTCATTTGGCCTATTTACCTCATGAGTGCATATTTAAATTTAAATGGCACCTAAAAGCCCAGGGTAGTGACTAATCATTATTCAATTATTTTTTCCAGTCTTTTTCTTTATTTGCTGCTCTAAGGCAGATCTTGGTTTTCTAAGATGACCTGCTTAGGGGAGAGGCAAGGGCTGTGGACGTTGTCCACCTGGACTTCAGTAAAGCCTTTGACACCATTTCCCGCAACATTCTCATGGCGAAACTGGCTGTGCATGACTTGGATCAGTGTATTGTTCACTGGATAAAAATCAGTCTGGATGGCTAGGCCCAGAGAGTGGTGGTGAATGGGGTTACATCCAGCTGGTGGCTGGTTACAAATGGTGTTCCCTGGGGCTCAGTTTTGAGGCCAGTCTTGTTTAATAACTTTATTTATGTTTGGGACCAGGAGATTGAGTGCACACTTAGTCAGTTCACAGATGACACGAGGCTGGGTGGGAATATTGCTCAGCTGGAGGGTAAGAAGGTTCTGCACAGGGACCTGGACAGGTTAGATCCATGGGCTGAGGCCATTTGTATGAGGCTCAACAAGGCAAAGTGCCAGGTCCTGCACTTAGATTACAACAACCGCAGGCAGCACTATAGGCTGAGGGACGAGTGGCTGAAAAGCCCCTTGGTGGAAAAGGACCTGGGGGTGCTGGTCCACAGCAGACTGAACATGAGCCAGCAGCATGCAGTGGGGTGGGGGTGTCCTAATTACAGCATCTAGGGCCAGTTTATCACTATGTGGGTGTAACCAGAACTGTGTATTCTACACCCTTTGCATCATTTCTCATGAACTGTTAATAATGGATTGTTTGTAGCCGCTGCATAGGGCACACCTGACACCTCAGGCTACAAGCTGCGTGTTAAAGAACCCTGAGAGGCAGTGGAGTGTTTCTGTCTTCACACCAGTGACTTCTCTCCAGGAAGGCATTAGTACCTTCACACCCAGCTTGAGGGGTCATGTCTACTAATGGGCCATTAGGGACTGGCATAATAGGCAGCTGCAATTACCTAGACCATCAAAGATTCCAAAAACATCCTGTGACTCACAGAGTTAAATCACCCATTGTGAAACTCCTCGCCCTGGGGAAGGTACTGGGCATTTCCACCTGAACCTGAGCATATATATCTTGGTCTTTGGGGACTTCTGGTACCACCTGTTGGATCCAGAGGATGACCTCAGCAGGATTCCCACTCGATCAGACTGTGACCATCATCCTCACCAACAGGTTTTCCTTTCCTTTTACTTTGTATGCATGGAGACCACGTGGTGCTCAGCACGGGGGCTAATGAACACCATTCTGTTTGAGTCCCAGGGTGCTGGTTTATACCTCTGTTTCTTGTGGGTTAAAACAAATTTTTCTCTGTATCATTGTATTTATTGCAATCTTTTTAGTATATTGCAACTCTGACTTGTAACCTCTCTTGAGTTGGGTTAATTCCTTCCACTGGTTCATTTTTAAACAAGCACAGGGGGTCAGTCTCTTCTCCCATGTAATAAGTGACAGGACAACAGGAAATGGCCTCGAGTTGTGCCAGAGGAGGATTACATTGGATAATAGGACAAATTTCCTCCCTGATGGGTTATCAAGCCTTGGAATAGGCTAGGCTGTGCAGGGAATGGGTTGAGTCTCCATCCCTGGAGGTATTTAAAAGATGTGGCACTTAGGGACATGGTTTAGTAGTGGACTTGGCAGTGCTGGATTAACAGTTGGACTTGATTATCTGAAATGTCTTTTTCAACCTAAATGATTTAACAGATTTACGGTATTAAGTTTTATCCCCAAAACCCCAATACATGTGAGTATCACCAAATGGCAGGAGAAGAGCACAGTACTGAGGAGAAAGGTACTCCTGTGCTCTTCACAAATAATATAGTAAATAAAGAAGCAGAATAGCACCTTGACTGTGTCAGAAATATACTGTATTATCAAACCTAATACTGCATCAAGAAAAGAAAATATTTCAATTCCTGTTTTTTAATCTGTTACAGACCAAACACAAATTTTACAAATATTCTAGGAAGTGAAAATCGTTATAGTCCACACTTTCAAAGGGCATTCATTCCAACATGCTGAAACATTGTTTTGAGGATGTTTTCACTGTATTTCGGAAAATGAGAGGAACTATGACAACTGCTGACATAAAGCTTAATAGAATAATGGAAATACTCTATTACATTTAATCACTAAGGGCACCTGCTACTCAGTACTGATTGAAGCAATTTATCTTAATTTCTAGATCAAGTGTCTTCTGTTAGTGCCTTAATGAAACAGTGTGACATACAAGAAAAATTCCTTTGCTTTGCATATTGCCATTTAAAATTATTCAGGGGGGGAAATAAACCCAAACAAATATTTCATTATTATCTGTTTTGTAAACATCTAATTTTCTGTGAAAAACCTTTCACAACAGAAGTGTCTCTTGGGCAACTTTAGTCTATGCACAATATGAGCACATTCCTCCAAAAAAGAAAAAAAAGGGTTCAGTAAAGCCCAAGCAGGAAGGACACTTAAATAAGTGGAGTCACAAATTACATATACTCAAGGCATTAAAACCAAGGATCTAACCTGTCAGGGAATATTAGTAACATTACTTCAGAGTAGAGGTGATATGATAGGGACTTGGGAAGAACTGTGGGTAGGAGGGACCCAGGCACTGGCAGCAGGAAAGGAGAGCGAGTGGCAGTGCAGTGGTGCAAGGAAGCTGCCGAGAAGCAGAGTTGGAGCTCTTTGGCAGCTAATGCAGCTGCTGAAATGAGCAGGAAGTTCTGTTTGCACAGCCCAGCTCACAGGCAGGCCCTCATAAGACTGCAGTAGCTAAACAACTTTCAAAATCAGTGTATATATCACAAAGTTTTTCATTTTCTGTCTTCCTGTGCTGCTTTTCTCCCTTCTTAGACAATTCTGGCAAGGGATAGCGGTTGCGTTTTGCCCTCAGCTGCTTTGATTCTGGTTCCATTTCCTACTTCGGTGTCTCCCCCGAGGGCTGCTATTACCCTGCCCTTCCCAACCCCACCCTATTTGTACCCTTTCCTCTCAAGGCTTAATTTCCCTGACTTTGAACTTTTGATTGGCTATTTCCCTCTCTCACCTTGTGTGCTGGCCAGCATCCCATGATTAATCTACATGTTGAGAAAAGGGTGAAGCATAGGCCTGAACTGGCCCTCAGGAGCACGGAACTGTGCTGTAAGGGCGCAGAGTAAGCCTGAAAAGCAGGAGCACATATCCCTTAACAAGGAGCATTTGCAGTCACTGCTACCTGAGGCTTTCTTATGTGCAGCAATCTTTGTTGTCTTAATCCAATAGTTTTGTAGCACCCAACACTGTGCCATCCACTGCAAAACAATGATGAGAACTCCTACAAAAAAGATTTTGTGCATGAAGATCATAGCCCCTGGCAGTGTCACAAAACAAAAAACCTAAGTCAAATACTTCAGCGTGCTGTAGGATAAGGAGCAAAGATAAAAAATAAACCCTTTAACCTAATCACAGATGTGCAACAGCTAATAAGGAAACAATTTTCTAGTATGTGGAAATCTTTGAAATTTCTTATTTTTTGGACAGGGAGATATATACCACATGGAAGAAAGGTCCTGAAATGCTGCAAATCCAGCCTTAAGTTTGGATTTTCTGCCTTACAGGTGACTGTCAGACAATTCTGGTGTCTTTCTTGCTTTCCTGATATGAAATGTCATTTTAATCAAATCCAGCATACTTGTAAAATATCTCCCTGGAAATAACCAGACATTTCTCAAAAGAATTCTTAGGACTTTGAAAAATTTTCTTCATGATTCTGATGTCTTCAATCCATTAAGATAGCGGGGGGGAGGTTCAAATGAGATTCAAATGAGAGAGAACCATATTTTATAGGGTAGCAGCAGGGAAATAAAGAGGGAAGCTGAGATGAAAAGTGAACGAAAAGGAAGAAGAAAGGAGGATGGGATGCAGAGCAGTGTAGAGAGATAATTCTCTTCCTATGATAGACCAACAGATTTTTTTCCATGAAGGATGAGCCCACCTCACAGCTGCTTAGAGTGTGAGCTGGGGGATGGTAGGGGAAACAGGAAAAACAGCAGTTCACTGCCAAACAGAAATTGCATTGCAAACAGGCGCCTGGGAACATGCAAGATGGGATTTGCAGGCAGGGCCATGCAAGGTGGACAAAAAAGTCATATTCTGTTGTCCAGTATGATCTCTCTTCAGAGTTAATTTCCACAACTTAAAAAAGAAAAAAACCAAGAAAATCGCAATAAAATTTATTGTTTTTATAGTAGCATCTACTCTGTTGGTGTCTACCCTCACAGTTTCAAGTTTCCCTGTCCTTCAGTTGCATGCTGTACCTTCAGAGAGGTAGTGACCCAAGTCCAAATCCACAACATACTTACTGCCAGAAAACACTTTCCCAAGATGTTTTCACTGATTGCAATAGATCTTCTGGACAGTAGATTTCATAGAGCTGTTAACTGTGTAGGTTTCTAATTAGGACCATGTTAAAACACAGTGTTCATCATTCAAGACTTGCTTGCTGTCATGATATCATGTCATAATATCTGTCTGGGACAGACATTTTAAGTGATGTCCAGAAACAGCAATAACTTACTTTTCCTCATGTTTTGAATATACAGGAAGAACTTACATGGTAACACTGATTGAAGTTCAGAAAGAGAACTAGTCAAGTTATTTAAATGTAAATTCTAAGCAAAACCACAGGTTTTCAAAACTTTAAGAAGATAAGAAATACTTGTAGGAAATTTGATATTTAAAAATATTTCTTAAAAGCAGGTAAAGTCCTCAACTTCCTTTTCCCCCCTTTCTTTTAAGAAAAAAATTGAAGTGAGAATAAGAAACCCCTGACAAACTGTGCTGGTTTAAAGGTGAACCAGCAGGGGAAATGAACTCACCATGAGAGAGATTATAAGTCAGACCTAAAATTTAATAATAATATTACAATAGCAACACTGACACACAAGGGAAATTGCTTTCAACTCACAAAACCCCAGCGGTATAACCCAGTGTCCTGGGGCACAAACCCAAGGGGGTTTGTTTGCCCTTGTGCTGAGACCCCTGTGGTTCCCCCAAGTCCAGAGCAAAAGGAAAAGAAAAACCTGTTGGTGCAGGCGAGGGCTGTGGTCTGGGCGAGAGCGGGGATCTCCTCCTGTCAAGGTCCTGCTGCTGCTCTGGATCCGACGAGAGGTTCCCGAGGTCTTCTTACCCACCACTTATGTACCCTCAGGGAGCACCCAGTCCCTCCCCCTGGGCGGGGACTCACACAATGGGTGATTAACTCTGGGAGCCAGGGGGTGTTGAGCTGTTGATGGCCCATTAGCAGCTCCGCCCCCCTCAGGCTGGGTGTGAAGTGATAATGGCTCCCTGGGCAGCTGCTGCTAATGGCCCATTGACCTTGGGGAATGAATAGAGGGGGTAGAATACACAGCTTTGATCACCCACACACAGGGTTAGCTGGTCCCTCCTGCTGAACTAGGACACAAACTTTAAAAAATGAATATTCATGTTTAACCTTGAAAATGAATACTGATTCAAAAACAAAACTGTCTTAATATTTTAGGCAAATGTATGAATGTTTTTTATGAAACAATATTTTAGTGAAAAAACCCTGTGAACAAAGCATTCAAAAAGAACTTTGTAGAAAAGGTACAATTTTTTTCAGATATTGTCACTATTCCTTATTTTCAATTTAAAAGTCTAGCAGCAGAGATAAAACAAGCAATTTTTCACAGAGAAACATGTTACACTGAAGTGCACAAGGTGAGATCTGTTGAAAGTCACAGTGATGGACATCAGCTTTGTGATAGTGTTATGAGACAACTGGTGGCATTCTGTGAAAAGGGCTTTAAGTTCTGTTTATCTGAACTGACAGCAGCTAGAAGCACATTTCATCCTTATCTATCAACTGTAAAGCTGATCTAACTGGATAGAAGACCTTTTATATGAAGCACTGCTGCTCACAGTTGTAGTTGGACAAGCAAATGCTAATGGTCTTCCAGACACTACAGACTTGATGTGGCCTGAACCACATACAGACATTTGTACTAGCACAAACTGCAGGAAAAATGTTTTTCTATCCAGAATGGCAGCAGTTTACATTTTCTTGCACATCTTCAGAAGATAGGAGTCCAAAGGGTCAGGACAACAAAGAATTAAACACAGCATGTCTGAGACAGGGAGAGTGCAATTATTATGAGTTACAACACTGTCAGGATTAACATGTCTCTTTAAAAAACGTGCAAAGGAATGTCAAGCCATTAAACTGTCTAGCTCCTAGCCATTATGTTTCATCCATAAACAGTACCTTCAACGGTACAGTGCCCTCTAGCACTGTAATAAAGTATTAACCACTATCTAATACTTACCTTTCAAATTGCTTCTTAGAATCCTCTTTAAGTCCCTCCATACAAATACCTATCAAGACAAAATTTGAAAGGACTGCAGTCTCGTTTAGAAGCAGTGCTTTGCTGTCTTCAAATTGTTAACTCTTCCTCATTCCCCAGGGAAGCAAGTTTATCACTCATAATTTACTGGATTCTGATTAAAGTTCTGATTAAGCTTCCCCTGGAGTTTTCAACAACTCTTTATGAAAATGCAGGTTACTCACTCCCTGAAACAGGAATGGCAATAATTGAGAAGTGAGATCAGAGTTGAAGAAACCTTGTTTTTGTAATGTGACTAGGAACAAAGGAACTAGATAAGAAGAGGAGCAATTTATACTGTATTATAGGATTAGCCATTGCTGATAGTAGTAGCTGAATATGTAAACCATAATAGAGTATAGTTATATTTGGGCCAGGGTGTGTGACACTACCTCCCCATGTCCAAATGCAGTTTGACTGTATGAACTAGTCTCTCCTGAGCATGTATAGGAGCAGAATCAATCTGAGCTGCTTTGATCCCAGATCATTAGACTTGAAGACAAAAAAGCTTGGTGTGATTGTCCACATGGGGACCAGAATAGGGCATGGTAGAATAATTTTGATGATACAAGGTTTTTTTAAGACATGTGGAATAGTGGACTCCACTCTTAAATGTTCCCAATGGCTATGAGGGAGATTATCAGAAAACAAGCTAAATTTTAGCTGTGTACCTACTGCAGGCATTGGGCAAAGTTCAGTGGGTGCCAGCTTTTCAAGAGGAACGGGGAAAACAAAGACCTTTGCCATGTAGGCCTATGTTACAAGGCCAGAGCAAGGAGGCACCACATAGGAAACATACATGTTCATGCTCTGATGAGTTCTACTGCTGCCCAGAGGAACAGCTGAGGTCCTGTAGCAGTGCACATACAATAAGACAAGTGAGTTTGATGAACTGGGAAGTATCTTAAGTGCCCAGATGTCATATTGTGGCTCTGGTTGTAAAGTTGGACTAGTTCAATACACACTGCAAGTAAACTTACTTCAATGATGCATTTCTAACTGCTTTTTGAGTTGCTAGTTTTGCTGCTTCTGTATGGAACATAAAGCTTCTTTGAAACTCACATTCTGGGTATTTAAACCCTCCTTTATTTTGGCAAGATATATTAGGATGTTCCTTTGAGATCCCATTAGAACTTATCCCCAGTCCAGTTTTGACTGGACAGGACACCCCCAATGACTAAAGAGGAATAGATGAGATAACATACAGGAACAGGAGATATTTTCCCACCCTTTGTTCCTAATATCTGTGGTATGTATATCATGCAGAGCAGATTACATATATGCCTAAAAGCAACAGGTCACTCAAGGGCAATTGCACTAATTAAGTATACAGGCTGATTGTTGTCTCATTTAGTTCCTGTCAGTTCTGCCCTGGAATAGGACACAAAGAAGAGATTGTATAAACTTCAAGAAGCATGGATGAGTATTTCCCACAGTTTAGGAAAACTATGGTGTTGGAAAGTTCAGCAGGTATAGTCTTCCTCCCTTATCTGCTTCATCTTAAAAGTCAGGAACTGTTCATCTAAGCAAAGTTTGTTCAGTCAGTGTGGTAGGAACTCTTGGCAGTCAAGAGAATCTCTGGGCAACGAGGAGTCAGTAATCCCCAACTTGCAAGCTACTCTATTTGTTGATTGGAAAAGGACCCACAGATGCCACAGTGGTGCTATCATCTGAATCTGGAGGATTAGGCAAAATGTAGAATGTGGCAAGGGCTTTGGAAGCAAGAAAGGAAATCACAGTCAGAAAATCCCTCCCCTCATGGCCTCACACTATCTGTATCAGTGACCTATAAGAGGCTCTTATTTCAGCCTCTGTTTTCAGACTCTTTGGTGAGACAAAAAAGGGAGCAGCTGGAAAATACTTTCCTAAGGGCTGTGGTAAAATAAGCTTAGCCCAGGACACATGAAAGAGGACCAGAGTAATTCCTATTTCTTGCTGGAAGACTTCTCTCACATGAACTGTAAGACCTTTAAAGTGTTGTCAGTGTCATTTGGAAATAAAAACTGTAAAGAGATCCTATTTTAAAATACTCTGTAGTGCAGAACTCTATGATACAAGTGCAGAGCATTGTGAGACACTGTACCTATCGTACAGTTTGGATTGGTATAAGTGCACTCTATTCTTCATTAATCCACTGAGCCTGGGACTGCTGTTAACTAATTTTCCATAAACCAAATATATTTAAACAATTCCACTTAAGGCACATATGACCTCTCAGAATACATTATCACATAGAACTATTTTGGAATAAATCATGTGCTAGTCATGCTAGCTAGTGGACTTTGAAGTTGTGATATTATGTATGAAAAGCCTATCTTGTCTTTTAAATGTCTCCCCACATCCCTTAAGTATGCTCCCACTAACAAAAGTGCAGGCCCATAGTGCATGAGCAAGGAAGCAGAGAAAGTTCAGTGACTTTAATCACAGCTGGACTCAGTCCAGCGGTTGCCAGACAAGTCCACAAAGGCAAGACAACTCTGAAGTCAGGCTATGAATTCCAGTCACTGGGTCAGGGACCAGAGAGTACATACATGGTCAGACATATATGCATTATAGGTCCACTAAGGACAAAGGGCCTGAGCTTAAAAAGTAGCTCCCAAGCACTCTCCCAGGTTTCTTTGCAGGGAAGACTCTGACTGGGCTTTACACAGGTCTCATACATCTTGTTTCACAGTGACTTATCCCAGGTTATAGCTGCTCATGGCAAACCTGGTCATGGGAACAGTCAGCCAAAGCCCTTGCCAGGGAGTGGGGGAATGTTGCAGAGCCTGTTGGTGCCCTCTGGCTATGGCACAGGGAAGGTCCCCAAATCTAGTTCATGCCAATGGCTCTATTATACATGTATTAGCATTGATCCCATATTTGTTCTTGCTTTTTCAGCTCCTCCTAATCCTGAAAGGTGGTAAATCTGAAATGCATGCTATGCCTCCATCAAGCAGTGTCCTGGAGTATGAGCTATTTTATCATGGTTTGGAAAACCATACACAGCAGAAGAACTGAACAAAATGTCCAGAACAAGAAACCAAATAGAAAAACATCTGTAGCATGTTATGGAGACACACTCAGAAACATAGACACCCACATCCGCATCCATTCACACAACACGTAAGAGGTCATTATAGAATTCTGTTTGTTTCTGCAAAAGAGAAATAAAACAATGTTTGATGTTTCTTTCTTGAAACATGTTTAGAACCTCTGATTCAATTTTCTCCCACTCTCCATTTGATTTGACTCAACTCAGTACACCTTTTTCCTATATCAACCATTTAAGTAGCATAACAGTCTCTGACACTTCAGCCCAGTCATCCATGGCACCTAATAGTTACTAAGAAGGCTATCGTAGCATTCCTGAAATCGGATAAGGCTCCCTTGGAAATCTAAGGGACAGCCTTTTGATACCAACAGCACAAAATAAAGGAGATAATGGATATACAGGAATGTGCAGTACACCCTGCACTGAACCTGGGAAACTGAACCTGGGAAAAATTATAACTGAAACACAGGCTGTATGCTGAAGAGTAACTTCTTTGCTTCAGGAAGAAAATAAAAAACAGCCTTATAGAGTTAATCCAGTCAGCTGCAAGCCAAATCAATGGACTGAATCACTGTCATTGCCCAGACAAAACTTCAGAAGCCTACATCAGCACTGGTATCCACACCCAGAATATTTGCCACTCCTATGACACTGTGCAAGTGGTATTACTCAGGTGATGGTACAGACACTGAGATGAGGAAGCTAATCAGCAGCACCAGTTAATGCTGTGTTTTGTCACAGTCCTTTTGCAGACTCAGATTCAAATATACAACAAACTCAAAGCCAATCGAGACTTGAAGATTAGCATCTGCCTGTTTGTTATGTAGAAGCTGCTTTTGATGTGTTTCACATTCAAACTAATAAAAACTGAAACACTCAGCACTCCAGCCACATAGTGGATTTTTCACCCTAGGCTGAGAAAAAAAACCAAAGGGAGTCACAAAAAGAGCTTCTGGATCAGAAATAAGAAATGTTAGCAGTTTTCTGACAGAAAAAGCCCAATTACTGCCTGTGTTCTAACAACAGTTGACTCTAGTTTGTTGCTTCTGAATCACTGAGATAATCTTGAAACTATAAGGCATCAAGAAGAGAAATGGGAAGCAGACCAATCTTTTGGTGAATAAACTCTGTATAAAATCTGTTTCCATGGCTGGTGAAGTAGCAAACTATGACAAGAGGAAAAGGGACTAGAAAAACAAGAGAAGGAAAACAAATAGTTCTATCTCACTCACCACCAGGGACTATAAAAGAAGGGAAGAGGGTTCTCCTGAGCTTGGTACATCCCTCTACAGTGGGAAGGTCACAGGACAGCTTTTGAAAGTTCCTGACCTGAAGGCCTTCCTGCTCTCTGAGGGCCTCTCTTCCCACATAGTGTTATTCCAGAAAACAGAGTTTTCATAGTGTCTCATAGTTGACTTCAAACACTAAGTCAAGGTCAAGGTATTAGGAAAGCAGTTAACAATTACTAGGAAAAAATGCTCAGCATTTTCAGGAGTTTCCCTGACACGGGAGAGAGAAGGTTAAATTAGTAGGTTCACTGATAAAGAAAACATAGCCTAAAGGATTTTTTACTGCTAATCAGTGGATTTTATTGTAATCAGAATTAAAAACACATTTCTGGATATCAAAGCACATAGACTTTATTGCTGAGTGGGGCTGTCTGTATTAGGACCACAGGAACTGGAAAACAAGACTTTGAATGTAAGGCTTATTCTATTCAATTAATTCAGCTTACAGAAGAGAAGTCTTAGAGGTTACATAATTGCTGAATATAGGGATTTACACATAGAAAAGCATTTAATAGAAGAAGGAGGCACCCAGAAAGGCATTTCAGTCTTTTTGTCAAAGTCATAATGTGAACCTGTCATGTCATGGCTAGGCTTCGCGAACGAAGATTTGAGAAGGGCACTACCCACGCTTGCTGCAAGCGTGCTGGTGGCTAAAAAGGCCGATACGGGATAGGCAGGTCCGGTCACAAAAGGCACAGCGGAACGTTTCCCTAGGTGACATTGGCAAGGAATGGTTCTTTCTGCATTGTCTTTTCTCCTCAAGACTGACTCTCCGTGCATTCTCAAAGGAAGCAGCAGTGTCGTGAATGGTGTGTCTCCATGAATCCCGATTGGAGGCCAGAGTGGACCATTGGTGGCAGTCAATATGGCCAAGGCTGAGGTGTTGTTTCAGGGAGTCCTTGTATCTCTTCTTCAGGGCTCCTCTCTTGCGGCAGCCGGTGGCAAGTTCACCATAGAGCACAATCTTCGGAAGGCGGTGATCCTCCATCCTGGAGATGCACCCTGCCCAGCGCAGCTGCATTCTCATCAGCATGGCCTCGATACTACTGACCCCTGCCTGTTCAAGAACAGACACATTGGTCACGTAATCAGACCAGTGGATGTTTAGGATTGAACGGAGGCAGCGCTGATGGAAGCGTTCGAGAAGCCGCAGGTGGTGGCGGTAGATGACCCAGGATTCAGACCCATATAAAAGAGTAGACAGTACAATGGCTCTGTAGACACTAATCTTTGTACTTTTCTTCAGGTGTTTATTGGACCAGACTCTTTTATGGAGTTTTCCGAAGGCTCTGTATGCCTTTGCTAGCCTGTTGTCTATCTCTTTGTCGATCTTACCGTCTGAGGAAATGATACTTCCCAGATAGGTGAACTGCTGGACTGACTTAAGCTCTGAACTGCCTATGGTGATGTGAGGATGATGGAAGACTCCTTGAGGTGCAGGTTGGTAGAGAACTTCCGTCTTCTTCAGGCTGACTTCCAGCCCAAAAAGCTCAGCAGCCTCTGCAAAGCAGGATGTGAAGCGCTGCAGAGCTGCTTCTGTGTGAGCAACGAGGGCGGCATCATCAGCAAAAAGCAGCTCACGGACAAGGTGATTCAGGGTCTTAGTGAGGGCCTTCAGTCGCCTTAAGTTGAAGAGGCTTCCATTGGTACGATATCGGATGTAGATGCCGTTTTCTTCATCAAGGTCTGCTGTGGCTCTTTGGAGCATCATGCTGAAGAAGACTGTGAATAGAGTTGGTGCAAGAACGCAACCTTGTTTCACACCATTGGTTATTGGAAAGGGCTCAGAGAGTGCATCGCCATATCTGACTTGTCCATGCTGATCCTCATGTAGCAGGATGATCATTTTGAGGAACTTCGGGGGACATCCTAAACGTTCCAAGATCTGCCACATGCCTTTTCTGCTCACAGTGTCGAAAGCTTTGGTGAGGTCAACGAAGGTTACATAGAGACCTTTGTTCTGTTCCCTACATTTCTCTTGCAGTTGTCTGAGAACAAACACCATGTCTGTGGTGCTCCTATTGGCTCTGAAACCACACTGGCTTTCAGGTAGAAGATCTTCTGCAATAGTGGGTACTAATCTGTTCAGAAGTATTCTTGCAAGGATTTTACCAGCAATGGAGAGCAAAGTAATACCTCGGTAATTTGAGCAGTCTGATTTTTCTCCTTTCTTCTTGTACAGGGTGATGATGACTGCACCACGGAGATCTGGTGGTAGTTCCCCTTGTTCCCAGCAACGAACAGCGAGCTCGTGGAATTTGGCATGGAGTGCTTGACCTCCATGCTTCCAGATTTTAGGTCGAATTCCATCAACCCCAGCTGCCTTGCCAGTTTTCACCTGTTGTATGGCCTTGAGTATCTCTCTCATAGTAGGGGCTGCATCCAATTCATGTTTCACCGGTTGTTGTGTAATGTGCTGAATTGCTGAGCCTTGGACTACACAGTTGACACTGAAGAGAGTCTGAAAGTGCTCAGACCATTGGTTCAGGATGGAGGTTTTATCTGTTAGAAGCAGTTGACCATCTGCACTGAGTAAGGGGCTTTGAACCTGGTGTGTGGGTCCGTACATTGCTTTCAGGGCTTCATAGAATCCTCTTTGGTCACCCAAATCTGTGCATAGTTGTGTCTTTTCTGCTAGGTCGAGCCACCATTTGTTCTGGACCTCTCGAAGTTTCTGTTGGAGCTTGCTGCATGCAAGACGAAAGGCTGCTTTTTTTATATGGCAAGATGGCTGAGCAAGGTGTGCTTGGTGAGCAGTTCTCTTCTTCTTCAACAATTCCTGGATCTCTTGATTGTTTTCATCAAACCAGTCTTTGTTTTTCTTGGAGGAGAACCCTAGGGACTCTTCAGAGGACTGCAGGATGCAACTTTTAATATGTTGCCAAAGCGCTTCAGGAGACGGATCTATGGGATTATCTTTAAGTCTAGTTTGAAGGTTTCCCTGGAAGCTGTCTCTCACTGTGGCTGTTTGAAGATTGCTGACTTGGAGCCTCCTCCTTGGAATGCTGCCTCTCTTAGGTTTGGGCTTGAAGTGGAGGTTAAGTTTGCAGCGCACAAGGCGGTGGTCTGTTTGACATTCTGCACTCGGCATCACTCGAGTATGATGGACATCACTGACATTTCTCTGTTGCACTAAGATATAGTCAATGAGGTGCCAGTGCTTGGATCGAGGATGCATCCAGGTTGTCTTCAGGCTGTCTTTCTGTTGAAAGACAGTGTTGGTGATGGTGAGCTGCTGTTCTGCACAAAACTCTAGCAGGAGGTGTCCATTGTCGTTGCAGTTTCCAACGCCATGCTTGCCCAGGACTCCTTTCCAGGCTTCAGAATTCTTACCTACTCTGGCGTTGAAGTCACCAAGGAATATGATCTTATCATCTGCAGGAACATTTTGGGTGAGGCAGCGCAGGTCTGTGTAGAATTTGTCTTTATCCGCTGGGTCAGCTTGGAGAGTTGGGGCATATCCGCTAAAAAGAACAACATGTTGCTTGTTGTGTAGAGGGAGGCGTAAGGACATAATGCGACCGGAATGACCTGTGGGCAGATTTTCGAGTTTGGAGGCAATGGAGTTTTTAATCATGAAGCCAACTCCTGAAAGGTGTCTTTTGGTTTTGGGTTTGCCTGACCAGTAGAGTGTGTAGCCAGCACCATGTTCTTTAAGGTTGCCTTCCTCATGAAGACGAACTTCAGTGAGAGCAGCAATGTCAATGTTGAGCCGTGACAGTTCGTGGGCAATTAGAGCAGAACGATGCTTAGGACATCCACTATCCCCAGTATCAAGCATGGTTCTGATGTTCCAACATGCGAGTGTTAGTTTGAGCACACCTTTGCAGGCAGGTGTATGCCTTTGAAATCTCTTTGTTTTTGTTTGACCACATGGAAGATGCTGGTTGACCGCGGTTATCCAACCGGGTGTGGAGATGAGCTTTGTTTAGGCCACCTTTGCTAGGCTCCTCTCCGTGTGGAGCAAGCAGTGCTGTCCCTAGAAAAGGCTGCTTGGTCATTCAGGATGCTGCCGCAAGAGACTGTCATCTCTGGGGTCAAGTCTCTAATGATCCATATTCTGAACCGTCTGCATGCAGGGTTGGGTCTGCGGCTTCCAGCTGCTTCCCATCCCCTTTCGACCCTTGCCTGTTGCTAAAGGGCTTTGCAATGTGGGTGAACCCTTCAAGCCTGCGCAGTGGATTTTTTAGGTGAGGCACAGCGTGCGCAGAACTGGCCCCACCCTTTACTCCTAAGGTTCATCTGCCACGGCTGAGCGAGCTTGGACGGTGACAGCGAATACCTCAGGACGTAGGTTTGGTTAGAGTATCCTTCTCTTAGATGGATGGCCTTACAGGGCTAAGCGAGCTCCATCTGCCCGGGTTTGGGGTTGGAGTTGTCCTTCTCCTAGGATGGCTGCCAGATGGCTAGTGAGCCCATCCTGCCCGTGGACACACTTTGTCTGACCCTTCAGCTGAGACCTGTCTGGCATGGGAGACTCTACCGGCAGCACAAACCACCTCCAGCATAGCTCTCAACCTCATGAGGGCACGCAAGCTTCTCCCCCGCGACAAGGGGGTGTCCCCGGAGAAGTAATGTGAACCAATAGTTGGAAATTCAACAAGAAAAATTCTTTCGTATTTAAACAAGATGCAATTTCTGAGCAGTTAGAACTATAACAGCCTAACAGTGAAGGTAGCCATCTTTTGGAGTCTTTATGACAAGATTGTGTATCTTTTAAGATTTCATACTTACTATCTAGCTGCAGAGGAAAAATTGCAAAGGGTGTGTTCAAGCTGTCTACTTCCCTTGTGAAGTCAAGATACCTCTGTGGCACATTCATCTTTCAGGACAGACAGTGAAGTTTGAAATGGGGCTGATGGCAAGAGAGCCTTTGGTACAACTACCAGTGAGTGGTTAAGGGATTGTGTAAGCTGCCGTGGTTCAGTGCCCCAACTACCCTTGTACGTGTGAGACAGCAGATCAGCAGTTTCATGCCACAAAGGTCTAGGAGGATCTTAAAATCAGTTAAGAATAACTTGCCCAATGGAGGGATCATGTGTCTTCCTCTGAAGCACTTGGCAGTGGCTGAAGGTAGCATACCAAATGAGACAGCTTACTGGGCAGACACAGTCTGGCAGTTGCTGCATACTTGGCACAGGCTGATCAGCACACAGGGTGTCCTTGGAGGTTTCCTATGCATGCATCGACCAGAGCTGACCCTACTTAATTTATGAGCTTGTCTGAGATCACAGCCTCATGTATTATGGCTCCAGGCTCCACTGAAATGAACTTTATTAAAACAAATTCCAGCTGCTTGGAAGGAGTTACAGAAATGACAAAAAGAAGCCAAGCTCCTCATTCCCTAACTCACTGCAAGCAGAAAAGGAAGTAATTGTAGGAGACCAAGCAAAATTCAGCCGTCTCAACTGAAGGGCATGAGAAAAACATCTAGTTGAAGAACAAGCAATTTTGATAGAATAGGATGTTTACAAATGCTGAAGCAGCACTTACAGCTAGACAACATACAGGGCAAACAGGCTTAAAGCAGAGAGGCAGAGGGACAAAGGGTCAGGAGAGCACCTGATAAAGTTTCTGACTGAAGGTGGGATACATTTTAATAAATCAGATTCATTTGCAAGGGGTCTTGAATGCTTGTACCTTTCCTGTTTTGTCTGTTCCCCAGCCTTTGGTCTGCTGTATTTCCTTCCCCAGGATGCCTGTGGGCTGTTAATGGAGAATATGAGGGAGCAGAACCAGGATGTACCTCATTCTGCATGTTGTTGCCAGTAGCCTACATGTTGATTATTGTCCCTGTTTGGTAGATGCTCTTTTTATCCTTGCTTAACTCCTGGGGAATTTCAAAAGGATGAAATTTCTAATGAAGCCTGGCATTCTTGTCCAGCCACAACTAATCAGAATTGTAGTCAGCTAAGGATCTAAGAAAGAAATTTTGAGTTTTCTGCCCTTTCATGGACCAACATCTAGGAGATAAGATCTAGACCCTACCAGAGCAGCAGTATTGCTTTTCTTGTTTACAGGGTTGCCAGGAAAAGTGTAGTTTCCAGAACTCATATGCTCAGAAAGCTACTGCAATGCATAGTGGGGAAGGAGCTGAACAAATGGGATTAATTGATGATTTAGGTAAGAACTAGCCATGTGCTTATGAAGTATTCATGAACTAGTTATATTTATAGAACCTACAAAACTGGATGTAATATCCACCCCTCTTTCCTCATCACATGCTGACTCTGTGCTCGCTGTAGTGCAAAAGCAGTGGCATGGCAGAACCACCCACCACTCCCATCTCATGTATTATCTCTAAAACTGGCCCTTGAAGTTCCACTATAACTGCCTAAACCTTAAGGAATTAGGGAGCTGTGATTTCATCCCCATCCTTATCTCTCCACTTCCCAGCAATGAATTCTCATGATCTTCTAACAGATTCATCCAGTTTTAACCAACACTACCAACAATGTGTTTTAGCAAGAAATTCTGCAGTCTCCTAACAACCATTTCTTCACAGTGCTGGAAATAGCCTTTCCTGCCTGATGTCGGGCATTACAGACAACATGAGTGGTATTTCACCTGAGGTTCCTAGATCCAAACCACATATAGTGCTCAATAAAACAGACCAAAAAACAAAATCCCCAATTTAGTAGTCTGAGATCCACTAGTCTGAGTGAAGTGGAAAGAGCACAACTCAAGAATAGATGGCAAATCAAAAACATTTTCCAAATAATCTTGTATACAGGGAAGATCTGGAGGTCTTCTACAATTTTCATGGCATGCATTGCCACCCTGGGAACAATGTGACACCTCAGTAAGAGCAGGTTCTACTGATTGAGATGAGAACACTCAAGTTCAGCAGTAATTTCACTTAATGCCAGCTCTATAGCAGGGGTTTAATGTGAATACTGCAGCCAAAAGCCATTAGACTTCTCCCTCATGCTATCATCAACCATTTTTGGCAAGGCTTGTTAAAAGGAGTAACTTGCAGAGTGAGACAGAAACACAGCCTGTGGAACAGATTCTTTAGATCATATATGTTAAACCATGGAGATGGATTGGTGACAAAGAGGGTGGAGAGGAGAGAGTAGTTTCCACACAGGATTTTTTTCTCCCCCATTACCACCACAGATGTAGTCTACACCCCAACATATGTTTGCAATGAGTGTAGCCCAAGAGATATTCCAAATCTTACTCAAGAGTTGAAACTTGAAAGAATCAGCCAAGTTTGAGATTAATCGAAGGGCAGGGTCATTGTGAGTACTGAGTCGCCTATGCTTAGATTCCACAAGCAAAGGGGCAGAGAGATACGAATGGCCCCGTAGCAGTTCCTCTAATCTGTAGTCCGAGACTTTCTTCTGCAGCTACTAAAGGGCTCACCTCCTAGTTCAAATTAGGTTTTCAACTGTGACTAGGCTATCAGTTGAGGCAACTCAGAGGTGTTCCCAAAGTTTGAGAGATGAAGCTCGCTGTGGGGAGCTCTTGACTTTTGAAAATAGGTTCTTTGAATTTTATGGCTCATTCCTTTCTTGCATCTACCTCCACCTCTCTCCCCGCTACCACTGAATTAGTTTACCAATTTTCACAGAAGCTTCCTGAGCATAAAAGAAAATGCCTCTTCACTTAGCTAAATCCAAAGTATGCCAGGACAAACAGTTGCTGAAGAGTGACCACCACATAAGGCCATGTCAGAACAGAAGTAAGGAAGTTAAATGTTACTAGCAAAAAATGAAATTAAATACAGCAAGAGGGTTACCACAGAATGTTCATACTACACAGAATGTTCATACTAATAAAATTCTTCTAAAAATTTACCTTATTATGTATATTTAATGTAGAGATTGGGCAAAAATAATTTTGTAAATTTGATAGACTTGGACACTTATATTTCCTCTAAATATCCTGAAAAGATATTACAGAAAATCAGGAATACAAATATATGTATTAATCTGGTGTGGGATGATTCCAGGGTAAGAAAGTAGCTGTATCTCCATGGGTGGAATGCGGTTGACATGCTCCCCATTCAACAATAATCATATGTTCAGAGGAATGGAATGGAGAATGGAACCAAGTGGAAAATACATGGCCTCTCTCCACTCAAATCCCAGCAGAAAGGGGGAAAAATGTGGTACTGTGAAGATTGTGAGACTATACAGAACCTATCAGCCAAGGGAGAGTCAAGGTTTTCCACTGCCCAGCCAGCAACCATGTCAAAATCCCCTCCACAGGTGACAAGCCATGACCACCCCACTCCCATCAGGTATGCTGAGAGAATTCTACACCAATCAGAAATAAAAGGTATTTATGACTAAAGCCACTCAAGCTCCAGCTAAATAGTATAAAAGTAAATTGGAGATAGAGGGATAGTTGGAGAAGACTCCACCAAAACTGCTGGGTTCAGTCAATGGGCTGAGCCTATCTTCTCTCCCCACATGGACACCTTGGGTATGAATCATACTCTACGTGTGCTAAATGCTGCTTTTAGGATTAGAACTTGTGCTTCTGCTTGCCCTCTATATAGCAGTAGGCTGCTTTATATTAGAGCTTGTGCTTGCTTAATATACCAGTAGATTACTTTAAAACATTTTTTTGCAGTGGACACTATCATCAATGACCTTTGAACCTTATTAATCTGTCACAATTTGTATTAATAAATAGTGTCATTTGGTGAACTGTTAAAGTGAGTCCTTCCGGTTGCTGGCAGTGAAAAACATCTAGGCAGGGGCCACTGAGGGGTCTTCACTCTGTCAAATCCTCTCTAACAAGGCTAGCTGAAGTACCCTCTGATCGTGTGAATCTGTCGGTGAAGGGTCTCATTACAGACGCTGACAGACTGTTGGACACCAGGGTCTCTACTTTCCTGGGTGCACAGACAGGCAAAAATCTAAACTCCCACCTTTCACATGACACTTCAGTAATAAAAGTTAATTTAGGGAGCACCTATTAAGGGAATGAGATTGTTTATATAAATATGTTGTGTTATTTATTGCAGATGTTTGTGTACTAGATTTAAAAGACAGCTAAATATTTACTGGGACCTAGGATAAAGGCTGTGGATTTTTATAGAGCTATAAATGAAAAGGGAACAGAAAGGAGAAACACTTTTAAATTTTATATACCCAGTACTGAGACTTGAACTAAACACAGAGCAACAGAACAGTGTTCCCAAACAGCCACAGCTCTGTCACATGGGGGCCTGGTAGGTACCACATCTGATATCACTATGGAATTGTTATCTGGGAAATGACCCATCAATTTTCAGCTCAAGTAGAAATTTTTTCCCAGTGGAATAAGTGCAGTAACTAAATAAAAATTTGTGGAATTGGCTGAATGCTGCAGGTCCATATCTTATCAGAGTTGACGCCTATGTTAAAATGATGCATTAGTTTTGGCAACTGGATTTAGAAATTTATAGCCTTAGTAGTGTGACTATTTATTGCTGTTTTTATTTTTCTTCATTGGAGGAAAGACTAGCAGCTGGGAAGGAAGACTATAAATCTTAACATTTGAGAGGGGAAAGGGTAAGGTGTTTTACATACACACAGGGGCTAGACAAGAAATAGGTTTTTTTTTTCTAGAGACAAAGAGCAATGTGCAACAGATTTCTTTTGAAAATTTTTCATTTACTGAAAAACAGAAAAAAATCTGCAGTGCACATCCCCCTCCTCTTTTAATTCCAGGTTTTATTAATTTTCACAAAAAAATCTGTAGGCACTTCAACAAGAAATCAATTATTTCTTTTACACAAAAATGTGATTGCAGATTCTTGCCAGGAAGAAGAAATGACAAAAACAAAGCATGCCAGTTTATCCCTTTGGAAGATGATGCAACCTTTGAATTTTTCTGGAATGAGAGGTGTTTGGGAATCACCTCACCTTTAGATGATGTATCTGACCCAAAGAGTGGTTTGCTACTCTCCACTTGCTGATCACAGATTGGGAATGCACAGTCCCCAGAGGAAAACAGACAGATAAAACAGAATGGGCACTAGGCTGCTGAAAGGATGATGGAAGCAGCACCTGTAAATGATAAAACATTCTGACATCAGTTGAAAGTAGACTGAAGAGCTCCAATCTGTATGGGAAAGCCTAACAAGAGGCAGCAGATACTTAAGTGTTCTCATAAAACTTTCCATTGACCATTTACAGTGATGCCCCCTATGCCCAGGCAAGATGAACAAAATTGCCTAATTAAGTTCACATCTTTGAATGTACCAATTAAACCAGCTTCTCATCTTCTCTTGCTGAGAGAAGGAGAAAAACTGCTGAAAGTCAGTGCAGTGGCATTTTTAAAAATGGAAAAACTGAAATATTGTATCATTGGAATGAGGTGGGATCAAATATATCTGAGTTATTATCTAGAGTGACTCTTGATTTCCAAGGACTAGAATCAGCACTTTGATACATTGTGTGACTCACAGAAGAATAGTTTCAAGCTGAAACTGTTAGGACAATGGTGACAACAGCTGATGACTCTGCAGTACCCTGTATAAGCTTTTCTGGTGTTTTTTCCACATAAAGATCAGATCAGCTTGTGGCTGAGGTGAAGCCTTAGATGATGACTAGCTTTTCTCTGGTGAGCATTTCATGGGAATCATGTAGAAGTAGGCAGGAAGGGCTCTTTAGTGGTTAAAGCTAAGACAACAAATGTGTGGGAATCTACGGTGAGTTGCTAAGAGTGCAATACTCAATTGAGATCTTGGTCTTTCTGGAACTGCACACTATGATGTTAATTGAAACAGAATTTTCCAGACATTCAGACTTCTGTTGATGAAAAGAGCATACTCAAGGTCTCATGAGGACTCTAGATTGCCTGTTATTTCTTCTATCTCCGATAGCTACTGGTCCAAGTCTTCCACTGAACACTGCATATGCTACAGGGCTCTCTGATAAGAGTGTCTCCCACAATCACTCTTTCCTGATCTTAATTTTAAATTCAGTTAAGCAACCACTTCACACATCATGCCTCATGCACTTGTTGCCAAAACCTCACCAGCCTTTTTCTTAATACTGCAAACCCTGAATAGATCCCCCAAACCCATTTTAGTTCCCAGCTCTCCTGAATACTGCCAACCTGGCCCCACTTCACCTCAAACTGGTACCTAAACATCCATGGCCCTTCTGGGAACCAGCCTTTATTCTTGCCCTATAGGCAAGGAAAGTCAGAGCAGAAAAATAAATCTTAATCCCAGCCCAAACCCTGGTCTTGTCTCTGGTGGAAAGACAGCAAGTAGTTCTGTCACCTGTACTGAATCTCAAAGCAGCTTTATGACTCTGTGCTCTCTCTGAAACCTAGAGGTAGGAATAAAGTGACTCAACACTATGCTGTATTCACAGGCACATTCCAATGCATAGCCATCAGTAACATCCTAGGAAACTACCTCTGATTCGAGACCTCTGGGCTTTAGTAGACCACAGTTTAGAGTAGCATTATGAGATTGTAATATACAGTTTTTACTGCAATACCGGGAGGCTTGCAGACATAATGAGGCTGTTGCAGCAAACATCCAGTGGCTCCGGCTGAACTTGCAGGGAGGCCTATTGCAGCACTAAGTGAACTCCAGGGTTCAGACTGGATTTATAATTCTTTTTTTCAAAATATAAGTGTCAAAGAGTTTCAGTCTAATTCCTATATGTAGGTTTACAAAAGCAAGCTGTGGGTGCATGCCAGAAAGCTTCTCTAAATCATGATTACTTCAGGGATGCATTGCCTCAGCAGTCTTCAGTTAAAGTTAAGATTACAAATAGGAAGTAACTGGAAACTGTTTTTCTTCATGAATCTCAGAAATTTGCACAAGCAGACAGATAGGGCTCCTGGGCTTGTGCTTTATTGGTGGCTAAGCCTGCAACACCAAACTCTTATGAACACTGGATTTACAGCTGGGGTTAGACTTTGCTTTTGGAACAGAGGTATGGGCCACGACCAGTTCTTATGCTCTCAAGGCTTGCAAAAGAACAAGAAAACAGCAACATTCAAGGGTATTATTTAGAAAACACAAGAGATCACCAATTGTGACATAATGAAAAATGAGCAGTATGTCAGTTATTTTTACATACTAAAAGACTTTCATGGATAGTGGAAAGAATTACATTCAGTAGGATCCTATAGCTTGCAGTTACTTTGCTGACACCATGCTGTGACAAAGCCTAGGCCTGGGAAGGAATCATGCTGAACTTCTGTCTCCTCTAACCAGGTAACAAAGTGCTAGTAGCAGGCTGACCTCAGCTGCTGGTTTTCTGGGCACAGTTCTGAAGGACTGCTGTACCATGGGTGCTGAGATCACAATGGCTATTCTAGAACCTTCTACCCAACTACCTAAACCTAAGCCAGTCAATAGCTTGACATTCTCAACTAATTTCACTCCAAACAAATTGTTTCTTTTTCCAGAGTTACAGTTTTTCAGAATACCAAAGTAAGAGATGTTCTTAAATCAATTCCATCCCACAGCTAACTTATTTAGCCATATATTAAATAAGAATCTCCAGTGCCAGTTTTCCTAAACTAGAACCTTCTTATATAGCTATTCATCCTTCATTCATAACTCAAGTCTCATTTTATTCCTACAAACAAGATATTACTGAAGCCAAAGAATCCTATTAACACTAGCCTTCATCCATTCCCAAGGAACAGGCAGACTCCAGCTTCAGCTTTCTTGTCCCAGCCCTCACTGCCCTTGCAAATGACTCTACAACAACAAAAAAAGCTGTTAGAGTTGCATTCACACTTTACATTCATTGCTGTACACAGCATGTCAGGCTGCTCCCCTTGGCATGTCTCACAGCAGCAGTGCTATCTGGGCAGGCTGAGACTCAACAGCACAAATGTGGGGCTTATAAGAAAGATGGGTACAGACTTTCTGCTAGGGACTGTTGCAATAGGAGTAATGGCTTTAAACTGAAGGAGGGTAGATTCAGATCAGATATAAGGAAGGAACTTCTTCACAATTTTAGTGTAGAAACACTGGAACAGGTTGTCCAGAGTGGTGGTAGACATCCCATTACCTGAAACATTCAAAGCTAGATTGGATGGACCTTGATTTGGCTGAAGATGTCCCTGCTCCTTAAAGGATATTGGGGATGGTGGACCACCAAGTTAAACTGTTCTATGATGATTCTATGAAATATACTCTCCTTATCCCCTAACCAGAGTATCAAGACATTCTCTACTTCTATCACCAATTAGTCCACTATAAACAGGTGAGCTTTACAGTTTTAATAAGCTTTTATTTGTCCTTGCATGGACCCTAACCATAACCTTTCACTGCCAGTGAAGTGGGCTTTGCTTTACTAATGGAATCTGACAACAGCAGCTGGAAGCACTGGAAATCTTCCAGGATCCTGAATCGTGCTGTATTCTCAACTTTCTGATCCTCAGCTTTTATCCTTATGGGAAACATCTCTGCATATTACCAATTACACACTCAACTGTAGTGCTCTGTCTGCAAACAACAGTTGGCAAAGTTCTTACAAGGTCCTGTTGGTGCTAACAGGAGCATGTGACAGAAGTTCTCTTACTTTGGGAGAATAAAGGATTGAGTGGGAAGCAGTTACCCCTGGGATTTCACCACTAAGACAGAAGCTAGCAGACTACCTTTTCCCACCAAGCTGATTCCAGGGTAGAGACAGAGACTGCTTCCTCCTCTACTTCTTTACCCTCCCCTTTGTACTGAAGCCTAGGAGACTTCAGTGCAGCTCATGAGGAATTCAAGAGGGGAGATGATCTCATTACCATTTTGCTGCTTATTAAAGAGTGAGACAATCTAACTGTGGTAAAAAATAAATAGCTGTATGCAATTATGAGAATCACCAGACATCTCATTTCATGTCAGGCAAGACTATTGCCTAACAGGAAGAGAATATAATCCTGCTGTTGCCTTGCTCAGATGAGTGAGACTTGAGCTAATTAGCTACCACTATAGCCAGGCATGAAATTGCTAACTTTATTTTATGATAGCCATCTGAACAGTGATGTGCTCTCTGCATCTTCTAATCACATAAATGCTGGTGTAACCAGCTTCTTCACTACTCTAGCAAAATACAAGCTCCTTGCTAATGACTACTAAGATACTGAGGGAAATCTAAGAGGAAACTCAAGAGAGTTCCCAAATCCCAGACACACCTCTGCTCTGAAGCCGTGGTCCCTGGTAGCACATCTTCCCTCACTTCTGCTCACAGCTCACCAGTGTGAGAGGATTCCTTGTAACAAAGAGTCTGCACCCCACAGCATTCTGCAGTCAAACTTTCTCATCAAGTTTTGGTATTTGCTAGCCAAAGCAGAAGTTGCTGGGGACTTCAGGAAGAGCCAGCAAGTGTGAAAAAGAACATTTAACCTGGGTGTTACAGGAGGCAGGAGGTTGTTTTCATAACATCTGTGGTGAGAGTGTATAAACCAATAGACAGACTGCCAATACTTGAAAGTACTCAAAAGGCAACTCTGGCAACCTTGTAGATTTTTTTATGAACAATTGGTTTTAAACTGATCCTGAAGTTAAAGTGAAATGCAGCAGAGTCACTTAAAGGATAAAGGTACAATGGTTTCTGCATTCTCTACTGCCTACTTCCACAACAGCAGCCCTACACTGGAGTGCTCATGCTCAGGTACAGGAGTTGTGTCCATCCACCTCACACTGCCGGTGAGAACTAATGTGGCAAACCTCAACAGATGAAATACAGATGCCTACTGCCCTGTCTTGTAGTCCCAGGCTCCTCAGAACAACTCCTACAGAGAAATGTGCCTCCTACATCCCCTCCAGGGCTGGCTGCAGCTCATTCCACTGCCCCTCATGGTCAGACCGCAGCTTGGCGTTACTTCAGTAAACCAACCTACCTGGCCATATGGGCTGGCTCCTCACGGCAGGGGCTGGCTCATGGGTGCTGCAGTCATTCAGATTTGCTTGGGCAGATGGCTGCAGCTAAACATCTGGGAATGGATCTCTATCATCCTGCTCTCTAACACCCCACCCTGCTCATTGTGGGGTGTGCCCTCTACCACAGTTCCCTCTTGTCAGAGCAAACCCCACACCACCTCTGTCTGTCCCAGACATCTCCCTCCAGATCATGTGCCAAGGGCTCCTCCTCCTCCTTCCCAGGCCATTCCCTCCCTTAGATGCACCCCATCTTCCAGAGGCTCCCACGCTGCCTCGGCCCACCTTCCAAACCACCTCACCTCCGGAAGTTCATACAGACCTGGTACTGGTGCATTTCTACTTAAAAACAAAATAAGACAAAAAAACCCAAATGAAACCAAAACACAACAACAACCAAACAAAAAAACCCCCAACACACAAACCCAAAAACGACACACACAACAGTAGCAGAGGCTGCAGCATTTCAATATCTCCCATCAGTCTCTCCAGAGCCTCACAGCACAAAAGGATGCACACTAGCTTCCACTAAGCAGCAACATGAAGTCAGTGAGATATTTGCTGCTGTGCAGGCACTGAAGCCAAAGCTCTTGCAAAACTGTACTCTTTTTCAAGGGTTCAATGTAGAATGCCACTGGTTTTGAGGAAAGGCTGCCCACTGATTGCTCCAGGCAGCTTCTTTCCTACACCACATGAGCCCACCTCACTGCTGCTCTGTCCTACTTAAGCCTTGCTTTGCTCTGCAGCTCTGAAGAATTGGCCACACAGGTCTAGAGGAGCTGCTCCAAAATACATAATGCGCAGTTTCCAGTTTCTTGTCTGAAGTAAAAAGTGACAGGAGAGGAAACAGCTTCAAGCAGTACTGAGCATGGGGAGGAGGGGGGTTAGATTGGACATGAATTTCTGCAATGAAAGTGTTATCAAGTATTAGAACAGGTCATCCAGGGAAGTGTTTGAGTCACCATTCCCAGAGGTATTTAAAAGATGTGTAGATGTGGCACTTCAGAACCTGGTTAACTGGTGGACTTGAAAGTGCTCAGTTTACAGATGGACTTGTCTTAAAGGTCTTCTCCAACCTAAATGATTCTGTGATTCTAAGTGGTGTGTCAAAGTGGACCTGGTTTGCACATTAGAGACACCTTTGCTTGAAGGGGAAACAGCAAGCACTCCCTAGTCGAATGCCACCCAGCCTAGGGGTAATAGGGGTACCTTGAATAGTTTATTCTTCTTGATTGTTTTGGGTCCCCATCCCTCCCCTGTTTGTTGGGTTTTTTTCTTCAACACTCAGATGATAAGGAATGCAGATTTAAAGGCAAATTAATGACTTTTTCTCTCAGATACAGCCAACATTTTGGACTATTCACAAGAAAAAAAATGTACCCATCTCTCCAGCCTATCCCACCTCAGAAGACCAATATATCCAGGTTTTAGGTCAAGTTTAGAATAGTTTTATAATTCTATTTTATTCAATTCCAAATTTTTTACATAATGTTTACTATGAGGTGGCAACTAAGAAAGCAGAAGAAATCCCTCCATCAGAAGCTATACAACTATTTTCAGCTTGTTTAAGCAGAAGTCAAAAAAAATCCATAAATAAAACACACTTTGTTTTATAGGAACGTACACCCTCTAGGGAAATACTGTTTTGGCAAAAGAATTCCCAACCAGTGTTAACCAGAATTAATTACAACATCATATTAAAAGAATAACGTCTTTTCAAATTCTTAAGAGCATCGTGAAACAACCTCTGCCAGAGGTCTGCACTGTGCTGGGTTATTGTTCCAGGCTGTCTGCAGACATCACTGCATGAGTTATACTGTTCTGACATCATTGTGCAAGTTCAGTGCACAAAGCATATGCCTGTACTATAACACAGTCTTGACAGGACCTCTCATTTCCACTCTAGTAAACCCTAAATAGTTTCCAGAAGAGCTATATAGAAAATACCCAGGAAGCATGCTGGGTAAGCTATTCAGATGATCACATGCCCTGGGATTCTTCCTGTCTCTGAAGAACTTCCATATGTCCAGTCTGTAACTCTAAGCAGGCCAAAAAGAAAGGAAAAGCTAGTCCGATGCACAATCCTCTGACCTCTTGCACTGTCAAAACTGTTGTTTTAGAGTTGGTTACCTGAGTATGGCACAGCCAGATTCAGGAAGAAATGAAGACCAAGAACTTCCAGAAAAATTGCTTGGACAAGAAGCAACAACAGGAAGATTAAGATTATGAACAGAAGATAATGCTGGCAAGAGACACATAATAGACAAAGTCTGCCACTATGGTGGCAGATATAGTGAGGATCTGGGGTCCTGTGGGAGGTCTAGATCTGATGTAGATCTGGAGAAGTAGCATGACAGCCTCATTATAGCATAAAACCAACAGTTCCTAACCTGGTGAACACTCACAGAACAAAGAATAATCCCTGAGCTGCTGCAATTGCTCAAAAAAACATTGTGAAGAAATAAGGAGTTAACTAACACCTGGAACCTATAGGAGTGGAGGAAAATGCTCTCTAGTTTCCTAAAGTGAGGGCCTGCTGTAGTTTCAGAATTAGCTTTCTATACTTCCTGTGTAACTCTGGATTGTTGTGGACAGAGAAGTTGCTTCATGATGCCACTCATCAGTGAGAGTTATAAGAAAGAAGACACCAGAGATAAATTTAATTCAAGTGAGTGCAAATACCATCCCTAGGGGCCTAAAGAATGATTTTCCCCCCTCAGATTCCATATCTCTTACAGCAGCTACATACTACTTGTAGCTTCATTGTCCTCTTAAACCCCTATTTTAAATGGAGATGGTATTTTTGCCTGGAGAACTTAGAATACTTTTTCTCCATGTACAGAGCACCCAATATTCCCCTAATCCTGCCCCACAGAAGCCAAACAGCACAAATGCCCAAGCCAAGTGCATTATTAGGAGCTTAGCAGGGACAAAACAGAAAATTCACACCTGTGAGAAGTAAAAATGTATGGCTGGAGTTACACAATCTGCTTAAGAGAAGGTAACTTCCCATGTTTGGCAGAAGGGATTCTTGCCAGAAGGCAAAAAATTGCATGCATTCTGCCAGCACATGCCTACTAGAAATTGATTCTAATGGCTAAAGCACACTTAGCAGCTTTACTAGCAACATTTTACTAATAACATTGGTTCACTAATTGCATATTTTTTGCTATGGGCCTTTTGCCAACTTTCCAGTGTTTGAAGTCTTCCATGCTAGTAATTTTTACACTGACAAGTTTTTAGTGGCAACCTAGTTTAATACATCTTTCAGAAATTCTCGCAGCTAACTATGGTCTATTTGTAATAAAAGGCCATATATAGAGCAGAGTCTCAGAGGCAAATGGGATAGAGCCAGATCATGAATAATTGAGGGTATATTCTCCATTTATGGCATTGAGTGGCAGCATTTGTGGGAATTCCAGGGTCCTAAGACTTTTCAGCTGCCTGTTCCTTGCCTTCCCAAACCAAGTCACGGAGTCTGACACCACCACTTGCAATCTGTCCTTCAGCAGCCAGAAATTAGACTTTTCTGAAGTCTTGCAAATTCAGCCTAATTCTGGAGCAGAGCTGGTAAGGACCAGCCACACCAACACACGTGGAAGAATTACAGGGAAAAGAACAATTGCCACATGCTACATTTGAGTGTGTGCTATGCAGAAACCATAAAAGAAAACAAGATGCATTGCGACCTACAGACTTGCCCACAGCCACTCTAATGCAATTCCTCTTCCCTTTCCAGAAGAAAAAAAACACCTCACAGAAAGAATTATAGCAACCTCTAGAGAGGAGCTGGGACCCTGGCCAAAGGAGCAGCAGCAGATTTCCTCTCTGAAGGTCTGAGAGCTTTCTTCCTGGAACATTTTTTAGCTCAAGTTTGTAAGCATTAAATTCTCTCTCCTTCCCCATAGACTTAATGCACAAAGGAATTGAGGATAGAGCAAAACAGGAAAAATTGCGGACAAGAAAAGAAGCAGCAGGAGAAGCTCCTCATGCTCAACTTCCAGAGCAGAAACACAAGCAGGAAACATAACTCTCACAGTAGTGGAAGACATGCAACAAAACATCCAACAGTGTACCGCTCCAAGAAATGGAAGAGAACATTATGCCTAGAAATGCCAAGCATGTAGCACAAATCATTTACGAGGAGAATACGTTTGTAATTACAAAGTTATTTTAGCTACCTTGCTGCCAGGAGTAACTGGGAGCAGAAGGAAGACATCAGTGTCATCCTGTCGTTCCCCAGGGGCCCGCGTGGGTTTAGTTTTCTTGGTGGAACACCTCCCTCCAGTGGCCAAAGGCAAGTGGTTTCTACAGACCTTGGGCAGTTTGGAACTCAAGCTGTGGACAAGCAATAGTACTCACTTTCCCTCCTTTCTCCTTCCAGCTCCACATCAGGTTGAATGGAAACCAGCAGCGCCCTTCCACACCTAGGAGCCATCTGGTCAGGGTTGACAGTTTTACCATGAAATGTAGCCCTCTAAATCGTGGGGACCTGGGAAAAGCATTGCCAGCTGTAAAGCAGAGTGCTCTGGGAAACAGTCAGAAAGGGGGGACTCCGCATGAACAAGAACCAAGCTCTCCTCAAGTGTACCCCAGGATAGCCTAAAGAAACAAGTTGTACTCACAGATAAGACAGATCATTGTACCCTACTGTGGGTCCAGAATTCATTTAAACACTTGTTCTGCACTCATCTGGTCAGGGTTAATGAAGTCTTGACGTAGACCCAGTTGCCACCACTGTTTGCTGTTAGCACTTCAGTACCTTCTCCTCTGCAAATTTCATTGTTTCTTCAAACATGTTTGAAAACTTAGGTTATGCTCATTGCTTCCTAAAGCAATAGCTGTAGACTTCATTAGCACACTAATGTAGGTTCCTCTAAGCCATTTTAAATGGCCAGAAACACCAACATGGCACAGGATCTGAAGGAATTTTGAGATCCAGCTCATATCCACTTCTCAACTGCTTAGCTGAAAAAAGCAAGAAGATTTATACATTTGACCTATCTACATCTCAGGAGCTTTTCAGTCAAGCCCAGTGTGTGGTGACATAATGTACAAAAGTTTCTTTCTTCCCCCTCACAGTGGCAGAGCAGGGGCTGAGGAACCTTTTTTTAAAATAGAAGCTTGGTGGCAGAAGCCTACTGAAAGTGAGTAGGAAAAAACTGATAAAGGTAATCTAGCAAGAGCTGTGTGAACTGTGGCCATAGCAGCAAGCTTCTATTTTTGTCAGAATTAGTATCCAGGGCTTGGGATTTCATACTGGGCAGTCTGTACAGATTTGAAGTGACATCTTCAAACAGATCTCTTAGCTTAGGACGTAGTAGGTAATTCAGAGGAACTACCACTCACTTAGCTCATCCTAAGGCAAACATACTTCATAAAACAAGGCAGAGTATGGGCCAAAAAAATTGTCACCTTCCTCTGCTGGGCATTATCTTCACAGTTCACATTGATTTCACACATAGGCCTCAGACCAGCTTCTTCACAAGCCCCTTTGCTACCTTGATCCAACAAGATGTCAGTGATTTGCATGTCAAGCAGAAGGGGGTGGAGAGGACGCAAGGGGAAAACACTGCAATGGACAAGTCATAGGCAGAGATGTATATATTTTTTTAGCAAAGTCTTTATTACAGAAATAATCACCCTCTAGACTTTTATATCTGTACATGCATTTCTTCCAGTAGGAAGACGTTGCTAAAAACAGACAAAAACAAAAAAGGAAATCCAGAAGGGGCTCCTTATTACTTGCTGCTTGGTATTGGCATCTGTAACTGAACAAGAATGTTACAAATAAGAACACATTAGAGAATAGACTTTGTGTTACAAAAGCTAGCAAGCTTTACTGCTAAAGGTGCCTTCTGCTATAGCAAAGGTCAGCTTGAAGGATCTGTGCAGGAAGGGGCTGATACCTCAAATTTGCAAAGCCTTATCAGACCTCCATAAAAACCAGTTGCCCAGTCATAGCTACTCTCCCCAGCCCTGATCCCCTGCACAAGCCTTTCTCCCTAGAAGGAAAACTGAGTAGGTAGTGAAACTACTTCTTGGAACTGCTACTAGGGTTATGACTACCAACCCCAACCCTGACAGGAGACAGTCCTGGGACCTCCTCTGTAAGGCAAAGGCTCTCTCACCAAGTACGTTGTAACAGGTCACAGGCAAGGACCATCCACTTCTCTCTCATACGGCTTCCTGCTATCAGGGTGCAACAGCAGGAAATTTGTTGTGCTCAAGACACTTCTAAGACTGAGAAATTGCACCCAGCTTTCTTGGGTAAGAAGATGGGGCAGTGTTTCACATACATCTCCTGCTTTCTTCTGGTCACTCCCTGCTGCTGGCCACTGACTAAACAGCCCAGCCATTAAGAACAGAAACCACCTAGCCTGCATGACTGCAGAACCTGCTACTTATCTGCTGCAGTGCTGGCACTTGAGACAGAACTCAGGATGCAGCCATGGCTCTGGACCACAGTGGAGTAAGAAGAATGGACAACTGAAATAAAAGCAACTTATCCTTGCATCCAAACTACAAAACCTACACTGGGAACTGGTAGCAGTGGTATTTCCAATATACAGCATCAGGAATCCAGTCAGATCCCTCCATATTCATATCTAAAAACCACAGATAACAAATTTTATATTCATAAAGGGGCAGGAGAAGAATCAAATTAATCATAACCTCTATAAAGTTGGCAACCCAAAAATGCAATGAGCAGAGCCAGCCTGGAGCTCAGTCCACACTATGCAGCAGTCTCTCAAGTACCTCCAAAGGGGAGCGAGGGAGAGAGAAAAAGGTAAAGAGGCAAATGGGAGAAACATCTAAGTGTCAAATCCAAAACGCAAGAGATCCATTCCAGAGGTAGCTGAGCACTGCCACCACAATCTGCCAGGTCACACTACTATTTTATAGGTAGGTTTGGCTCCCTCCTGGTGGCTTCTCATCACACTCAAAGGGAAGAACTCCACTGAAGGCAAGGCATAGCTGATTCCAGAAGCAGGAGAAGGGAATATGATGGTAGCACTCAATATTTCAGATGAAAAACTAGTCTGGAAGATGCACAGTGGGAGCCAAATCAGGTTAACTGCAAGGGAGAAGGCCTATAAAGCATGACTAGTTACCACCACAAGTCAGTGAAGCAAGTGAAGCTACCGAAGCACTGGAATCTCATCAGAATTCCTGGCTCATGGGACTAAGAGATGGGACTTCCGGGGGAGCTGAAAAGATGCGCAGGAGAACAGTGAGGGGGAGAGAGGTATGTTAGGCCCAGCAGGCTGTGGAAAGAAGATATGAGTAATATTGTTTATCATGGAGCAGGCAGCAAAAGCATTGTCCCCTCAGGTTAATTGGTGTCTCATGTGATATGAAACAGTGTTAAGTTCTGCTTCTTTAAGTAGAAATAATCCAGAGGCAGGATGCAGGTGGCCCAAGGGCCCTACTGCCAGAAGATCAGGCTATGTTGCAGGTCTAACAGTTCTTAGCAGAGTAGTATCAGAAATGGGATGTCACAGAAATGATGGTCAATGGTTGGGCAGTCTGGGTATGAGGCAGGAATGTTCTGTTTGCTCCTTCTGTGGTGCTGTAGCTCTGGACTCAGCCAACTCAAGACTTGGGCACTTTGGTGTAGTCTTCACTGTGTATGTTCTTGCAAAGCGAAATGGACAGTATCATCCCCAGCAGCTGGAATAAGTATGAAGAATGGGAACAAAATCAGCAACCAGACAGATAACAGGGTGGGAAGAGCAGGTGATACAGGGGAGCAGAATACAGTGAACATCTTTCAATTACAGCACACAGGTGAATAGAGTTGGTTTGCAACACAAGGCAAATGCAATAATTGGAATGGCCAAGAACTGGATTGCACAAAGATGTGTCTTCACCTAGAATCTATGTTATGGGCTTTTTATGGCAGCAAGTGGGGTTTCAATAGTGGCATGTTGCTTGTCTCAGTTTTCCTGGTTATGCATAAACTGAATTGTCATGAATCAGACACATCAGAAGGAACCACAAGTAGACTGGGCTTTGTTCAATTTTTAATCTAATCAATGAAAGCAGCAGTTCAAAGGTTCAGGTAGACACAACCAAGAGCTAGTACTGCACTGCTATTAAACCATGTATCTATTCTTGAGAAAATAGCTTTCCCTTTAAAATAATCTCCATGGTAAGAGAGTATAGGTTTATATCAGGAAGTGACTTACCTCTATGACAGCAACACCAGTGCAAACCCCAAGAATGACACCAAGGTTGTCCTTCAACCACTGTTCTACACCATCCATGCATCCCTATAGAGAAAACATGGTCACAAGGAAAAGCAGCATGAATCTAAATATCTCAAGACTGAATATGCATAACACATCTCCTTTGCATGCAGGAATTACCCCAATTACATGCTATACCAAGTTTCATGGTAGCTTTAGCAAAAAAGGGCAGGATCCCTGTACCCTCTTCCCCCAAATTTCACAGGTACTTTAAGCACTAATGACATGAAAAGTTCCCAGAGGAACAAAGACAAGATAACTTCAGTGGAAGCTTCACAGGGCCCAGACATACCCACTCACCTGCCCATGAACAGGCCAGTCATTAGATGTTGAGGTTCCATTGACAGGGTCATCCAGACGACAGAAACCTCTTCCTTCCTCTAAGTCCTCAGATCTATTGGAGCAGGAGCAGGGATACTGAGTCATGCTCTGGTTGATAATAATCTTATTATCTTCCCAGTCTTTTGCTCCAGTCCAGCCACAGCAGGTGATCTAGTAACCAGAGAGAGATTATCACAGTCTTACATTTTGCACTGGCAACATAAATGCATGTGAAAATAAACAGGTAGAAGTACACAGGAGCTCTCCATCTAGCAGCCAGGCCATACTGTTGCATGAATTATTAGCTGCATTAGACCACCACTCTGGTTACTTATACATAGGGCTGTCCAGAAGACAGGGACATTATTTCTTACTAAAGAATAACTCTACCAGGAAAAGAAGAGTTAAAGATCCACTTCTAGAAGACTGTGAGCATAGCAGACCATGATATGGACAGACCATCAATAAAGCTCTAAGTACACAAGTCACTCTATAACATGAACCCTTCACGTGCCTTCATGAGGTCCACATACTCAAATTTAGCAAGCCATACAGCTCAACATCAACTCTACAGAGTGTAATTTTGACTAGTTTTCAGACTGAATACTAGCAAACCTCATCTTAGTTCCAGGGGACAATGCTAAACAAAGGTAAAAATGCAAAACTGGTGTTGCTGGTGAGCCAGCTGGAGGGCAGTTGTCCCGTGTGAGAGATTACTTTCAGTTCCTCCAATTTTATTGTCGGCAGATTGATTTTGTGAGGGAGAGGCAAGGCAGGCAAGAGATTCATGTGTTGACAATTCATCACATGTGTTCAAAGACATCTCAAAAGTATTACTACCTAGTCTTCTAGTAATGCTACTTTCATAGGTTTAAATACTAATACTTGATTTTTCTTTCAGTAGCACACATTTTTTGAGCAGACATGAAACAAGAACTTCCATTTTCTGGTTTGCAACTGCAAGGTACCGCTTATCTCGGCTCTGGTCCCAGGAACAGCAGCAGCCACCGCACGATGGCGTCAGTCACCACACAGCCGAGCCTCAGCACGTCACTGCGAGCAAGCACCCGCCTGGCTGCAGTGGGGACCGGCTGGAAAATGGGATGAGGAATACTTTCCATCCAAAGAAACATTTACGTTCTTTACAGCCACGTGATAAAACCGTAGTTGCTGGAGGGAAAAGCGCATTGGGAAGTACAGGACTAAGATCTTATCTTAAGCATGGATCCCAGTGCTTGCATGGTGGTACACAGCAGAAAGGCTAAAGGTAATCCCTCCCTGCTCAGAAAGGAAAAGTAGCCTTTCTGCTATAACAGACATGAGAGCAGAGATACAAATAGTTGAGCATCCACACCAGGACAAGCATTTGGATTCCCAACAAGTGTTGCAAAGATTCAGCCTCCAGAAGAAACTGCCTCTGCCTCTCAAGAGGTTTGGATTTTAACTCCGTGACCGGTCTACAGAATACCCACCCCCTTTCAAATGCTAACTTCAGTGTTCAGAAGGAAGTAGACCCCTAACACTCGACTTCTTCAACCCCTACAAAATCTTCTTCTGTTTCTGCATAAAAGAAGGGCTCAAGCAGGAGCCTCTCTCCTCAGTAGACTCAGGCTTGAGTTCACTATCAAGGAGTTGCAACTACAGTGACAAAACATAAATAAATCATTCTCCTAGGAATAGAAATACTTCAGGTCAACGTTCTGCAGATCAAAGACAAGACAGAGGACAAATGCTATTACTTGTACTTACTACACATCAGTCCCATGCTGGGCACGTATTTAACCACAACAGCCAGCCAGCTCTCAAGCTTGTGGTTTGGCAGTAAACAGCTGTCATGACGCCAGTGTGCTTGAACACTCTCTAGCTGCTCAAGTGCTGACCCTGATGCTAAAACAGAAACCATGGGCAGTTGGATGGCTCCCAAGAATGCTGACACTTGCAGAAGAACCATCACAATAAGCAAGCAACATGCACCAAGTAGTAAGGCAGGTGGTGCTGCTCACTTTCCTGGCAATAAACTAGGGACTTTTTGCTACAAAAATCATATGCAAAGTGGTTTTGACACGTTAGTATTCAAGAGGCCCAGCAGACAAGGAGAAGTGTCAGGGTACCATTTGATAGGCTGGATACATTAGGCCATGCAGCCAATATTACCTAGTTCTAACAGCCAGCATGCAGAAATGGTCCGGCATCTGACCTAGTAGTAGCAAGCAAGACCATTTTCTAGTCTGCAGGCACCAAATCTCAGGCAACTTTGTGGAGCAGCCAGACCAACATGCAGTAACTGTTTCCCTGTTCTCAGCCTAGCTTTGAAGGCCCTTGTCTGAACTGACAAATAACATCAACTACCTCTTGCTGCCCCCCATGACTCACCTGTATTTGCACATAGTCCCATGCATCTTGCAAGTTCCTCTCATCTTCATTCAAAGGGTTGTAAGTTTCAATTAGATTTTTAACTATGTGGGACAATTCTTCTTTCAGCTGGCAAGAAAAAAAGAGGCAGGAGAGTTACTCAGTTCCTTGCAGCCTTTTCTCTGGGGCTTAGAATACATATATGAAGCTTCAGTCACTCTAAAAAGCTAACTGCAATAAGTAACAAGTATGGATAAGGACAGCAGCTTTGTGGCTGTACCAGCCAAAGCACCAGTACGTCTCAGCAAGTCCTTGCCCAGGCACAGGGAAGGGCTACAAACCTGACAAGCAATAATGAAACAGAACTGGGTATGGTTATCCTGCTAAGACACAGACTGAACAACTAACTGCCTGCTCCAGCCAAGAGAGATGTGCAAGGTAGGTGTAAGCTGAAGGACAACACTACCTAAGGACTCACAAAAAATGTGCTTCTAACTATATACTGCAGGCAAGACTCTGGTCCAGAATCTCAGTCACTGCAGTTCATCTCTTGTGCTCAGGGAAGGTATGAGTCACTCTCCTACTCCTGTATGCAGCTGGGTTTTCTGACATACCACTGGTGAAAACTTGTCTTTTTTCACAAGGCCTTATCTGCCTCTGCCCAACTCCTACAACTGCTGCTTCTATATTAAGACAGGAAGTATTACAACTATCTAAACTGCTCATTAATACTCTTATCACAGAGCTCAGGTGTATCAAATCATCCCTTCACCCCCATTCCTTATCCAGAGACATCTACAACATCTTTCAGTTTGATGAGAAGTGCAAGCTACCACCTGGCAGACTCTTTCACCTTCTTCTCCCCACGTTCCTCTGAAACTCTTAACCAGCCTGTACATTACAACAGCTGTTACTTCTAAGGAGAGACCCGGATCACAAGAGGTTGGGAAAAAAGTGTCATTTGACTGCCTGAGGGATGGGTTACAGTTACCTCAGACTGAGGAGTAGGGTGTTCCCATCCTACATATTACCTTTTTGACTGTGGTGCTACAGCTATTTCAAGTCAGTGAAAATGGGTTTTCCCTGTTCTTCTACTATTAAGCATGGTAAATGACCACAGCAAACTCCAGGACACTCACCCAGAGGAAACACTGCCTACTGTTCAGAAAAGCTTTTTTACATCAGCAATATGTCTTCCTAGGAAAATAGGAGCTCAGTTTACTAGGATCAGCTATGTCAGGCCAGACAGATAGGAGCTGCATGACCTTTCTTCTCATGATGTCCAGCTCTTCCCCTTTTAATTACTTCGCTTCCCCTTTTCCTTCCCTTCAGATGAAGGCAACCTGACCTGGTTCTCACTAAAGAGATTGGCCTTGGCTGCTGCCATAAGCCTTATCAGTTACTGAATCTCCGAGTTCCCACCCTCGCCCCTTTCAAACACTGCTGCTCCACAGGCAGAGAGAGGCAAGGACAGCTGGATTTGTTTTCCTACCATGGGCCCATCTAGCCTCTTAGCTATTAGGTCAGATGGAGCATATTGTCACTTCTGCAAAAATGCCAGGCAACGCCTCTGTTCTCCATTCCAGGATCCCACCACAAGTAAAGGACAGGACCTGAACCTGACGACCCCAATCACAGCTGCATAAGGAAGTTGTATGTCTGCTCTTCCCCTACTGTTACACAAGAACAGGCAAGAAGTCTTGCAAACAGCGCTGGTTTCAGCCAGAGAAAAACTCAGGCATTCCTACAAGTTTCAGAAAGTAATCTGAGAAAGGGGGAATATTATGCAAACAATAGCACAGCTCTGGAGAGCACGCACACACACAGGCAGCTTGCTCATGGGTTTAACCAGCAGAACAGCCCTGAGGGAAAACACAGGCACCTGCAGCTGTTCACCCTTAGGCACCTGGCAGAGGAAAAGTGAAAGAGCAACAAGTTAGAAAGGCATATGGAACATTAAGATGGGCTTTCTACACCTCCACCATCTAAGGCCTGTCAGGACTCAGAGCTGTGTGAGACACAAATGCTCCAGGAAATGGCTACCCTTGCTTTCTGAGTTCATGCTGCTTCCCAGCTCTAGCAAGCCCAGTGTCAGCAGGCACAAACCCTGTCATCTCACAGTGGGTGCATTTTAAAGCCTAGGCCCCAAAGCCACAGATCACTGCCAGAAAGCACTAAGGCTGTCAGTCTCCCCTTCACATGGGCTTAGTGAAGAGGAAGGTGGGAAAGCTGAACACCAGAGGCAAGAGGATAGGTCTTCATTCCCAGTCTCGATCACAGATTGAATTGTGCAGGCTTCTTCCACTGTCAGTTATCTATCCTGTTCCCCCATCAGACTCAAGCTAGATCTTTCCTCCAGCATTTTTCGGCATCTAGACTGCACATAATAAAAAGGCTGAAAAAAACAGGAGGGAGCTCTCTCTACCTAGTCACTTCAGATTCTGAAACTAATGCATAGTCCATAGGCCCAGACAAGGCACTGCACACAATCACACAGGCCTGTGAGTTGCAAACAACAACTAGCAAGTAAGGCTTTTCCCAAAACACCACTGGTCTCCTTCATTCAAAGCATTTAGAGCCAAGCTGCAGAGAACTGTGAACTAGGCCAAGAGAGACATTCCCCAGGCTTTCACATGTTTAGGGGCTTGTGATCCACTAGAGGTAGGTGCATAGCAACATTTGGCTCACAAAGCAGAATGCCACTTGGAACATTTCTGATGTTACTATTTTGCAGTCCATAAAAAAAAAACCCTTTCCACAGTTTCAGTCACCAGCAGATGTAGGGAAACGAAATGTTGCATCAACATCCTCCCAGTAGTACTGGGCAATTCCAGTCTGAAGGGGCATTCCTCTAACAATGCCCATGGGAGAGGCAAAACTTTCCTGTCAGGGACTCAGCCTTTTAGTTAGGCTAACTCTGTTTCAGTATACTTTCACATGTCAGGGTGGAGGGGATTTTGCCACTGAAAAGGAACAGATATTCCAACAATGACATCAAGTGAATCTGTAGAAATAAATACTTCAGTTAAGAGAAGTGGAGGAGCAAGTACCAACTTGCTACATTCTGGATTCAAAATCCTTTCTCTCATTCTGTTATTCCTTGTTTCATATCTAACCATGCTCCTGAAGTCAGAAAGAAACACAAAGAAAACAAGAGATACCTAGGAACTAAATGCTGAGCAGTTTCAGTGTGCTTCACTGTGATCTGAGCTGCCCGGGGATGACGCACACCGAGCGAAGCAGAGCGACATGCACTGAAGCGCAGCCTCAAACCACCATGCTGGAGGTTTCAGCCAAGACCTTCCCAAAACAGTTTTTCTTCACGCTTTAGACAGGTACTTTGGAGGATCCCTGAAATAGAAGGGCTCTAGAAAAATCTTTTCTGTAAGTTTTTCCTCACTGAGGGCTGAACAGGACCATCTGTTCAAATCCCAGTTTCCTTGACCATTCTGTCAGATCTGTACAAATGATGATGTCAGTCACACCAGCTCCAAAGCTGTGCAAAATAACATCCAGCACTTTTAATCTCTCCCTGGTTTGATTGAGGTTTAAATGAAAAGCTACATCTTAAAAACTGGGGTTTATTTTAGAGCAGAATGACAACTGGAGGAGAAATAACAGAGGTACAGAATTTCATGGTCTGAAAAGTCACATTTCCCCATTATGGGCAAATGTCCATCCCCACAGCTCCTCCTCTGCGTTAGTCAGAGCCGTTGAGAATCAGTTCATTTAAAGCTCCATCTTTACACACCTGTTAAGCAACATTTTAGTTTCTCCTTCAGCTTCAGCCAGCCCAGAGAGCAAGCTACATTCATACCACATTTGGCAAGGAACCCAGTCAACAGCTGCTCACAGTCACCACCACAGCCACTTGTACAAAGCTCTTATCAGCTATGCTGGTGACAGGCACCTTTCCCCTGCCGCCAAACTTTTCCACCAGGTCCCATCCATAACTTCCTCAGCCACCTGTTTCCTGTAACTGCCTGGCTGAAGGGTTGGCTTAGGAGCAGCAAGCACAGCCATACAGTGGTATAGAGGTATAGTAAAGGACAGGGTTATCCAGAAGAACTGGTACCAGAAGCCAGTAGTGACCCCACAGTTACAACTTTTTCCCACTGCATCTCTGTGGCTCCCAGTTCAGCTGTCAAATAGCTAAAGGCCTGACCAAGCACTGCCTTGGCAAGGGAACCTATAGCCAGGATGGGTTCTTGCAATGCACTTGGGTAGCTCAAAAATTATACCATTTACACTACCAAGCCTGTTGGAGCTCTAGAAGAACACACTGTGGAACTGCATTCCAGACAAATAAGATCCACTTCAAAATATTAAACCACCTGTTTTTAAGCTCCACCTGTAGAACAGAAACTGTGAGATACTTCGGCGGTTTGCTCTTGCAGAAAGAGGACAGGTCTTCCAAGGAGAGTTTTGCATACAAATGCAGAAACAGTGAAAGGACAGAATAAGATGGCAAAAGGAGGGAGACCAGTCAAACAAGCACTCAGGCTGCTAACTCCTCAAGGCACCAGTAATGGCAATATGGTAGTAACCACCGCTAATACATGCCCAAATAGTTGTCTACAGCAGGTTCAAGAGCAGGTGCAGCCTAAAATCCTTTCAGGATTTTCTTTTCACTGTTCCTACTATGCAAAAATAAAGCCTTGCATACCAAACAGAGCTTCATAATATTTGAGAAAGCAGCAGTACTGAAGCAGATACAGAAAAAGCAAACTGCCCAGCAAAGCTGCTGAGCAGGGGTACAGGAAAAGAGAATCTAGTTATGCCTGCTAACAGTATAGCCCAGTTTGAAGGAAAGAACTTCTACATGTTGCCGGTTTTCCCAAGCCAAAAGCAAGGAAAAGATGCACAGTAGGAAACACTTACCATTTCTTTCTGGAAGTAGATGACTAGTCCAGCAGCAACCTGAGTTATTAGGATTATCATCAGGCAGGTGAAGTACTGGAAACCAAAAAGAATGGGTGAACACTATCAGCCCTTAGAAAGCTCTGCACATAATAGCACAAGTTTCATAAGATTTCATATACAAGAGAAATCACAACATTGAGCTAACACCTTTTGTGCCTGCAGACAAACACTGTTGTCAAAAATGCTCTTCCTGGGAAAAGGCTTTACATACAAGCACCCATATCAGACCAGGGCACTTCAGCACTTCTCCTATCAGGCCAACAGGAAGACTTCAGGAGGCAGAGGGTTCACAAGCACTCTCTGCATGCGTCATTCCAGGTGGGACTCCCTCTCCCACCTCTGGCTCCATTCCCACACCACTCTGGCCTCCATCAATTAGACTCTGCCTACTCCAAGTATCCAAAGAAAAATAGAATCAATTTTATAAACCTAGTTTTTTAAAATTGTTTTTAAATTCAATTATTTTTTAAAAATGCCATTTGTTTGGGGATCTAAATTTAAGATTCACCAGCACACTGCTGAGGTTACTTTTAAACAGTGGCAGCTACTACTGTTACGCTAGGAGATGCCCCTAAAACCAGGACACACCATGTGTGCCATACTTCCTATACACATGTGCTCTGAATAAGCCCAAGTCAAGTGGCAGGCTGAAGTGTATGAAGCTAGTGCCATCTTATCTAACACAGACAGAAAACTCCCTATAGATAAACTGTTGGAAGAGAAGTCCTGACATACAGGACATTATTAGTTGAGTCTCTCTCAACTCTTGCACTTTACACAGAAGCTGAACTTTGCAGAACAGCAGGGCACAGTCATTCTTCCTGTTCTCTTTCATTGTGCTTGATACTTGTCCTTCCCCCACTGAGAGCACAACACCAACTTGGAAGTCAGGGTGAGGGGGACAGGGTACAGGGTCACTTGAGGTACTTCCAGTTGGCAGTCTTCAACTCACTGTGTGCAGAAAGTGTCAGTGACATCCCATCTCATTTCACAGAGTTATCATCTCATTATCAGTAGTGTCTGAGGAGCTCTGCGGCAGTCCATTGACTGCTGGAGAATTTAACATGTGCAAATTAAGAAGCAGATCTAAGTTGACCTAGCCAATGTACTGTCACCAGGAGACCAGAGTCACAGTTACAATCCAACAGATATTTTGCAGGAGAGTTATTAAACAGCATGAATATTCTCACCAGACCCAAGAGACATCGAATTTCATTGACTGCTCCAAGACAGCCCAGGAACCCCATGAGCATGGTGAGTGCCCCAACACCAATAAGAATGTATGCACCAGTCTTCAGGGAGGGAGACGACATCTCTGTAGGAGCCAGGAGAGGGAACAGCATTAGCTACTGACAGAAACTTCATCTACCATCACCATTCATATAGCTGTGTCCATATCTACTGATAATTGTCTTTTGTCTTCTGCCAAGGGACTACACAGAGGTGTGCGGAACATAGTGATAGAAGGCTGTTCTGGGTGTCTTCTGATTGAAGACAGACCTTCAAAATCAGCCTGCAGGTCTACAGAGCCTGGAAGGCTCAAGGTCACTCCAAAAAAATGAACCTTGTTTGGAGAAAGTTAACTGCTTACTGGAATTTTACTCCCTCACGAAGGCACTCTGAGTGAGAACAAGATAAAGAATGTTCTACTCCACAACTACTGCCTATTTGCTTCAATTCCCTTTTTGCTATCTTCCCAGAAGCTTTCCTCCAGGTTCTAAAACACCTTTTTGGATCATCTTTTCACTTTAATGCACTACTCTTTGTTCTAGCCATTCTGTTTTTACTTGCCCACTTACAGCCAACAGTGGGACCCACTAATGCTGTGCAGTGAAACATGAGCTACTGCTAGTGTTGAGCACAGATGATGTGACAGTTTACTTGACAAGACAGTGCTGAATGACTTGTGGCCAGGCACTTACTGCAGGCTGCTGCAATGGGTCATGCACAGGTCCTGCAAACAGATGCTATTCCAGGATCAAAACAGGTATCATGCCCAAATTACCTACTTTTACAAAACCTCCTAGCTATTCCCCTGCTATTTTCTGGAATGACTGTGCTCTTGAATGCTCCACAGTTTTTCAGTCAAGTTTAGGTTGCATTATTTTAGCAATGGTGGTGCTGTCAGCCCCATCCTCTCAGCATTTAGTACTGTGAGCAACACAGGAAACCAATGCTTACATTTGAGTTGGTCACTGGACTGTTTCTCGCAGAATAGGATTGGAGATGGCAAGTATGACAGCATAAAAGTTGAAGAGATACTGTCTGGAAATAGTAACTAGAAAACTCATTTATCATTATGAGACATGCTTGAATCTGAAAGCTGCACAGTGTAGGGGAATTCTGGATGTCCAGTGATTAATGAAAATAACATTTTTAGAACTCAGCATTTAGTTTCCTGAACAGAAGTCCCAGGAGGCAAGCTTCCTCTGAGCTCCTCCTGAAATACATTAAAAGACCAAACAAATACAGACTCATCCAGACTCACCTCTCTCCACTTCTGATACCTGGTGGAAGTCACTAGCTTCCAAACCTTTTCCCCATAATATGCTGAACAAGGAAAGGTCAGTTATCAAAATGTGAACCAGATCCATTTGCCACACAAGTCACTTCAGCCTCGATTAATTTCCAGGCAAGACTCTCCCTGGCTGGACATACACCACAGAAACCAGGACCCTGGTTCCTTCACCAGTTCTGTGACTCCTCCTATCTGGGTTAGGTGGTGATACTGCAAAGCATTTACTGAACTAGCATCCTTACAAGAGTGGCCTTCACAAGTCTGTATTATTCCCTCCCTCAAAATCAGCTCAGCCATTATACTCTAAGTGTTCAAGTGCCTGGGCTGCAGCACCTCCACAGTGCTAGAAAGCTGCTGCTTAGTCAACTTCCCATTAGAAGAAAGAAAAAGGTATTTCCAACTCAAAAGCCCTTTGGTGAACTCACAGTGTCAAGACACCAAGAGCCACACTTGCACTTCTGATCTACAACAGTCTTGTCTTGCAAGAGAAGGCTATGTGAGCATTCAATTCCTGCTCTTTTCCTGTTGCTCTGTGTTTTCCCCTGCACTGGGAAGGCAGCCAAGCAAGTACAACAGGCTCCTTTGGCAGCAGCTGGAGTGCCCTGCTGTGCCGAGCTCCTTCCCTGATGCCTAGGTCACTAAAGCAAAGGGAAAGAGGGGCAAGGCATGGGAAAGGAAGTGAGGGGGCAGGGAGAAAGAGCTGATACTGGAAATCGCCAGGAAGGAAACAAAATCCTTAAATGCTCTGTTAGCAGAGATTCCGAGTGAAATGGGAAGAAGCTGAGCCAACCTCGGGAACTTCTATCTCCACAACTGGCTTTAACACCCATCAACCTGAGGGAACAGCTGCTAGCCCGCTAGTATTACGCATACCTCAGGCCACATGGAGTGCTGCGAACAGCCAGGCCCCAACATGCTCCTTTTAGGCTGTGTGTATTAGAAGTTTGATTCTGCTCACACTCCCACTTTATTAACTAACACTCCTGTTGTGCTTTGTGACCTTCAAGTACTGTAAGTAGCAAGCCAGACACCATAGCACAAAAACAGAGCAGGCAGCAGTATCTTCATATGTGGTATTAGCAGAGGGTGGCTCTCCACCCAGCATCTTCCAAAGCTAGGCCAGAGTGTTCAGCAGGGAGATAAAGCCCTTTGCAGAATCAGTGTCTTTGGGAATAGGACTATTGACATTATAATGGCATTACTGCTCAGTTTCTGGGGCTACAAGCTGTATGCACACAGCCCTCTTGCAGCATCTGAGGCTGGTGCCAGACTCAGCAATTCGGGAGGCAGTGGCAATAAGTAACCAGGCCCACCAAGCAGAAAAGTTATTTGAAGTCCTCTCTAGGAAAAAAAAAGTGCAAAAGAAGAAGAGCTTGTGAAAGATGGAGCCGAGCTAATTATTTGGTGAAAGTCCACTTACAGTCCTACAAAGCCCAGGCTCTGCTAAGCCATTTTTCTGATTGTTGCAAAAAGCAGACCCTCTGTTAAGACTCAAGTCAAATTTCTTGGCATGGAGGACTCACACAGCAAAACTACATTAAGGGATTGTGGGTCTTTGCACATGATGGTAGTAAGGAAGCTGTGGCAGAAACACAGAGCATGCAGTGAAAATAGGACGAAATACTAGTCCCTATGTTTAAGATGAAATATTTGGATTGCTGGTTGAAGTGGCAATGGTCTGACTCGGTCTGACCGTGGTGTTGCAATCTACAAGACTAGGAGGAATGCTGCGTCCCCAGGGTTACTCCCTTTCACCCTGTCCTTGACAGGAGTCCCATCTTGCTAAAGACCATGTTACTGCTCAGGCCACAGACCATGCACAAAAGTACTGCCATTCCTAGTCTACATAGTGGTGAAACACAGCCTTAGACTAGAGTCAATTCAGAAGAATAAACATGAAAAAACATGGGCTTACGTAGAACTGCAATGAAACTGGTTTTGTCAGCCAGAATCCATATGCCAAACCCCAGAATCACAGCACCCAGGATCTGAAAAAGCAAGAACAAAACATACATAGCCGGTTTATTAGCTTAGACAAATAAGAGGAGGCAGTCACCATTACCCATATTTCCAGACCAAAAACAATCATTCCTTTGCTGTTCCCACCCATTTCCCCCATGATACTCCTCCCAGAGTAAACAGGATTAGCATGACTCCAGGAAGAATGTCTCAGCCAACTGCACAGGAGCCCCAAGATTTGCTTGGCAGTCCTTCACACAGTATTTCAATAATACATGATATTGTATAGAAGGACCATTCAAAACAGTCAGAGGAAAAGACGCCCTGCTGTTGAAAATTGTTGTCAGATGCAAAAGGTAAGTGCATTGCTTCTGTGAAGAACCAAGGAAGAAAAAATGCATGTGATTTTAAAGATTTTTTTGAATAGAGAAACCCATGACTATGGACCCAGGCTGGGAGCCAGCTGACAAAGGGTTAGATATCTGGCAGCTGGAACCTTTCCAGAAGGGAAATCTTTGCCTTGTCAGGCTCTGTTATAATGTTATGACTTCAAACCACAAACACAAAAAAACCCCAGCAGCAGATTCCCTTGAACAAAGTGTGTTGCCCCTTCTAAAGCCAAGTTTAGGCATTTGCCTTGGCCCCTACTTTATGCCAGAATACTCCACCACCTCAAGCCAACATATCTTAGTCCCAATACAAAATCAAGAGTTATGAAACTCCTCCATGAAATGGCCTCTGCCTTACTCACCACAGAGTCCTATCTAGGACAAGGATTAGCAGAGCAATACGCCTCTCTGAGGACTCAGCTGAATCCAGACACTGAATTGAGAAGTCAAGCAATACACAGTCTTCCCATCTAACTTTGAAAGGTGGAGGGAAGCATGCTGTGTTTTGCTTGCAAGTATCACCATGTTTTATACTACACTGTGAGGTGTTTTTATGTAGATGATTCCAGTTCCCAAATTAGGGTAAGGGCAGCATTATACACATAATAAAGAAAATACACTGTGAAGCCTAGAAGTCTGCAGTTTTGATAGGAAGCTCAAACTTGTGCTGGTCAGCCAACTAGGAGAGGCAGAAACTGGAAACCACTTGTGCAAAGGTCTAAAATAGACCTTGAAGAAACAATAGAACAACAAGAATTGCAAGTGAAATGCTTCCAGAGGACATGAAATGCAAGCAGCAGCAGCAGCAAGATTTCGGAAAGGATTAAGTGAAATAAATTAACAGGGCTGAAGAGAGATTGCAATTCTGTGCTTCATTAGAGAATGTCCTGATACTTGGGATGCCAAATCACCACCTAAAGCAAACTGGCAGAGAGGGTTGTATGGACAGGTCTTGGCCCCACATTTTGAAAGTTTGCACTGTGCTTCAGCCCTGGGGACAGGAGTATAAAGTCATCAAGCAAATTCCCATCTATGAAGATGGATGGATCATGCTGACTCATTCAGAAAAAAATGCAGCTGCTGTACCCCATAAAAAAAGAATGCCCTCTTGTCTTATGTCCCTACATGTTGCACTCACAACACTCAATCTGATAATCAGTCTAGAAAGGCCCCTTCAACATGCAACAGCTTGACACCTAAAAAATTCCTCTCAAACTTGGTAGTACCAAGAACTGCTGAATGGACAGTTTGAGGCAGTCTCACATTTAAACCATAGTCTCAATAAATATTTGTCTTAACAAAGATGCAAGCCAGGCTGTATGTGGCATCTCTTTTGGTAAGCTGACCCTGAAACATTACTTAAGTTTTGCCGTTGCTGACAAAACACAGAACAGCAGCTGAGCAAAGTTCCTGAGAAGTTATTTGTTACAAGGTGCTCAGACTATCCAAGGCCTGTTTTCACTCTGATTTTTGCTCCAGTCCACAACTCATACATTTGTCGGGAGCTGCTGTGGAAAACACCACAAGGGGAAGGCAGGAAGATAATAACCACAGGGAGAAAACACTGTGCTATTAAAAAAGGTATATTTACCTCTTAGCAGGATAGTATCTCTGCCCAGCACCTTCAAGAGTTTGCATTGCATAGCAAGGTGGCTTCTGCCAGTGCCTTGGCTTCAGACCCTCCATGGAAGAAATCACATCTGCTTAGCATGGAGTTTAATTCCTCTGCTCCATTGCTGTAAACTCCTGAAGTAGGGAACAGATGTTTCCCCTTCTCCCTTGGGGGGTGGAAGTTTCACCCCAAATTTCAGCAAAATGTCATTCTACACCCAAGCCAGAAGGATGCAGCTCCCTCAAGGCAGGGTCAGCAGTTTCCCCCAGAGAACCAGTCAAGAGGGGATTGGAAAAACTGAGTTGTGACAGAGCTGAGTCGTTTTTCTGGAAATTGCACCTGGGGGTTTCCAGCTGTCCTCCCCCAGCACAGCTTTCCTTCACACTCAGATTGTGTGAAGTAACACTGAGCCTGGCACAGGTTCCAACAAAAAGGCTCCTTAAGTCCAGGCTTTGCTTTAGGTAGTAGCGTTCTGCTGCATTTAGAGAAGGGTTAGAAGTAGGACAGAAAATTATATATTCTAAACAAATAGTTTCCAGAGACTGTTGAACTTGTCTCACAGAACTGTTTTGTCTTTAAGGAGAAGTATGTGCTATGGCACATGTCTGCTAGCCAAGGTAGATGTGCTAAGTTCTGATGAGAGAAACTAAGATTAGGCTCCAAGCTTGTGGTGTTTTGGTATCTTTTCTAGCAAGCAGGCAAAGAGTCCAAGTAACCTTCTTCCTTGTAATCAAAGCAGGTCAAACCCTTCCCTGAAGGAAGGCTCCAAGACTGAAAAATACCACTAAGTCCCTGAACTACTTCAGCTATAGCCAGTAACCTTCTCACAGACCTCAAACTGTCGAGCAGTGCAATTTCAATGATTAACTTCTAAAAAGAATCACCAGCATGTCTCTAAAGGCTTCAACTGCCAGCAAGGCTGAAGAATACACTTCAGACAGCAAGGGCTCGTGTGCACAGGGAGCAATTACATAGGATCAGGTCAAGGTCCAGAGCAGACACAGAGCTTCGTCATCAGCATTAACGTTCACATTTGCACAAGCACTCCCCTCAACAAAACTCAGCAGCTTCAGGACACCACCCCAGGATATGCAAAACCTGTCTGTGCTGAGAGCTCACGGCAACTCAACACAAGCAGTTTCTCTGCTAGATTAGTATTGATCTGCCATGTTGTATAAGCTCAAGAATCACCATGCTCCCCTTCCCAATTCAGACTCTGAAAAACCATAATGGAAAAACTCCTCAGGTCAACTACTTTCTATGATGGCAAAAAAGTAATGAATGCCATTTAACACCTGGCATGTGTAATAAGCCTGCCATCAAGACAGAAGCATGCTCAAAATCTTCACTTCAGAGAACTATCAAGCTCCCCTCAGAAGACAGTGGCTTTGGAGACCTCACATGCCAGACCAGCCTGAGGTGAAGACAGCGCCCATGCTGTATGGCTGGCTTAGAGCTCATTTAAAGCAGCTTCTCCCTTCAGTCAGAATAGACCTTCTCACATACATCCCACCTTAAAGCTGTTACTCTCCAGGTCCATCTCAGTACACCACACCAGCCTTCCACAAGAGGGATAAGGGCTGGGTGCTACACCAGAGGAGTTGGTTTAAAGCAGCATGTGCAGAAGACAAAGAACAGTAGCTTCCCATCACTTGCCACCCAGAGAGGAGCACTCAAGCCTCCTCAGGACCCAAAGTAGGATTCAGCACCCACCATCCTCTCAGTCTTGCAAAATATAGGAAAACACAGCACAGATGTGGGTCAGCCCAATAAAGCAGTTCAGCTCTGCCTCCTGAGAGCATATCCATCCCAATAGCCTGCCTGCAACCATGCCTGGCTTAGCAAAAAAAGGGAGAAAAAGGCAACATGAAATAGAGATGTCACAATGACCATTGACAGCATTCAGCAAAAACCAGTGACACTATCGTAAGGCACTGTAGCATTTCAGGCTGTCATCCTTCCCCTTTCCCCACATGCTAGGCTGGCTTTCTTGACAAGAGATTTTTTTATACAGAGATTAGCTCATGAACTTGGACCTAGGATTAGGCATAAAGGAAAACTAGACAGTGCCCAGGTACTGGGCTTCAGCAAGACTCAAACACTGCATTAAGAAATACAGCTTTGCTTCCCAGGGTAGAGTGGTTGTTACATACTGCTTAAAATTTATCACCTCTTCAAGAGAGGAGATAGGCTGGACGCTAATGTCTTCAGAGGAGTCCTGCACTAACAGGGGGACAGACCTGGACTCAGATGAATTTTTCTTATTTTTAAAATGGACTAAATCATACTCTGAAAGACCTAGTAGCACTTCAAAATCTTTCCTTTCCTCTCTCTCCCAAGAATTTTCCCCATGGATGCTCTAAGATCCCCTGACTTTGGGCTCACAGATGACAGCTCTTAGGATGGAAGGAAAATGCAGAGAGCAAAGAGCAAGGACAGTAGGCCAGGGGAAACCTGATCCAGATGTACCTCAAGTACACCCCGTGTGCTAGCAGCATAGTGCAGCCATGCAGGAAGCAAGAGTGAAGCTGTGTGCAGCAACCGAAAGCTGTGCTCACCTTATCACACTTCATTTCCCTTCCTTTCTCTCCCAGCCTGACCCTTCCTTCTTCTTACACACTGCACAAAGGGTAACAATATCAGAGAGGCTATTTTCTTGCTGAAATGTGGAAAGCTGAAACCTTTCACTTCCCCACTACACCATTCCATGCAAGTTGGCATCACCAACAGTACCATCACCTTCCACAAGACACACAATATCTAAGCTTCAAAAAGGGATGCATGCACAAATGTGCATGGGCCTCCCAGATCCACTCTGTTCCAAAAAGAGTTCATCTTTCACTAAGCCTCACACTTGGAAATAACTGCACCCAGTGGGCTGCTTCATTTCCCCAAGAAGGTTGCCCAGTCATCTTGTTAAAAATCAAAACCAGCCACTGGGACTCAAACAAAATTAGAGTTGTTGTTAGAAGCCTGCCTGGCCTATTTAGGAGGGCACTGCTGTTGCTTGGCAGGTTTTGTAGCTTTGCTACGTAGGGACAATTCAGCTGCTGCTCCAGATGTGTCAGAGAAAGTTACAACTACTCCCCTTCCAAAAAGAACCCGTAACTCCTCTTTCCCTTCTCAATGCAGGAAGGGAGCATTGGAGACAGCAGGTGGGTTCTGGGAGTGGTGCTGCTTGGCATACCTGAGACACATACAATAGCTCTGACATCTCTCAGCTTCAGGGATTCCCTCCCTCCTTCCAAAACTGTGGCTATTTTATTTAATGAACACACTGGGCCAACATCCATTAAAAAACACCTTCCAGCTAATTTGGGTCCAGGCCTTCCTTTCAACTCCACAGATGCCCACAATACTTACAAGGAACAGGAGATTGAAGAGGAAGAGGAAGTATTTGGTGACTTTTAGGCAGCCAGACCCCATCTTCTTTCACTTATGAGACCTAAAGAGAAAGTAGACAGACAACCAGTTATGTTACAGACAGGTCCTCTGGGCAGCTTTAGAGCAACACTCTTACCCTGTGCAGAGCTCTGGACATCTAGTGGGTCTCAGAGCATATGCACAGACAGCACGTGCTCCACAGAATACCCAAGTTGCCTTTTCAGGACAGTAAAACAAGACACCGCCATCACTGCAGTCAAGATCTCTTGATCTTGTGCTGGTAGCACTTGACAGAGTGCTACCAGCAGTTACCAAAGAGATTTAATCACAAATACCTTGCTAATTTCATCACTATTTATATAAACTTTGCAATAGTAGCATCAACTAAAACACCATCTCTAGCTACCACTCCTGGTGGTGAGAAGTGATGTAAATTTCTTCAATTTTCTGAGAGCAAAGAGCTTAGAAGCTAGAAAAAAGTCCCACAAACCAACTCCACTGCTGAAATAAGCCTTCTACTGAGGAAGCAGCACAGCTGAGCAACACATAAGAACTCGTGGGGAACATCTCAGAGGTCAAGAGAGTACAAAGAGAGACACAGAGCTCCTGAATTAAGTCCAGTGGAAGGCAACAAAGATGATTAAGGGCCCGGAGTATCTCTCTTACAAAACAGTGAAAGAGTTGGGCCTGTTCAGCCTTGAGAAGAGGCAACTGACAGGGGACCTCATCAATGTCTATAAGTTTCTGACAGGAGGGTGTCACGAACATGCATCAAGGCTCTTCTCAGTTGTGCCAAGCAAAAGGACAAGAGACAACAGGCAGAAATTGATGCACAGGAAGTTTCATCTGAATATGAGAAAGAACTTTACTATGCAGATGACTGTGCACGGGACAGGTTGCTCAGAGAGGCTGTGGAATCTCCATCACTGGAGATATTAAAGAACTGCCTGAATGAAACAATGTGCAATCTACTCTAGGATGATCCTGCCAGAGCAGGGAGGTTGGACCAGATGACCCACTATGGTCCCTTCCAACCTTAACCATTCTGTGATTCTGTCAGCTTTCCTGCTTCTCCTTCCTCCCCCAAGCTCAGTTACGTCTCCTGAATAAGCAACAGAGAACTGTTAAGTTTCTTAAAATTTGCTCTACCAAGCTCCTTGCTCCAAACAGACCATGCTGCTTTAAGAAACAACAGCCACAAGAAAAACAATACTAGGCTGGGGTTACCAGTCTAGCCTGGGAAGAAGTAGCCCCAACAGACAGCAAGGTCAGCAGGGTTCCCTGCTGCCAGCCTGGGTGTACCAATGATCACTGGAGCCCAGTACATTCTTCTGTTTCAATCAAAGGCTTTTGCTTAATCCTATTAAATATTTAGGTTAACTCGGGAGCTAAACTTGTATGTGGGCCTTGTTATAACTGGCTAGCCTTCCCACCAAGCAGTGATCACCCTTTAACTACCAGAAGAGAACACATCTGAACTCTGTGGTTAAAGAGAGTATTACTGCTCTAACTTCAAGAGATGCCATAGTTAGAGACTGTGCTAAGCCCATTGTTGCACAGCACGTAGCAAGATGCTAATGAGATGGGAAAGTAGCACAGAAATACAATATCATCCAGCTGTGCTACAGACTGATCTCAAAAATCTCATCTATACAGCAGTCATTGCACCCAAGGAGCTCTCACTGCACAGCTAGGTTAGTAACATCTCAGTTTTTACTCAGTTAACTCCTCGGGTCAGGGTCCACAAAGCCAGAAGTACACAAATATAGGTCCATTAAATGAGCCACAGAAAGCTCCCGTAATAGTTCTGGTCCATATGTACACCAAATATCAAACACACAGCATTCCCATTTCCAGTGTCCACAGCTGCAGCCATCAGTTGTGAGCTGGTTGGCACAGTCACACTATACAACTGCACAGTCACACTATACAACAGATGCATCACTACCAACCTAGGAGAAGTGAGTGAAGGCTCTCTGTTAGCTGATTTCCTCCTTTCCTCTGCAAGAGCAACATTCTCTCAGGCCTTTAATCCCAGAAGGCAGCAACACTGGAGAGGATAACTAAGACGTACATTTTCCCATCCACCTGGCTTGTTTACTGGCTTCACCATGAACATATCTCTTCTTAACAGCATCACGAACTGGAGCCAGGCAGCCTAGTCACAACACTGAGGCAGTCAGCATCCTAGGCAAGGATTTCTGTCTATTGTGGGGGTTGAAAATATTTTTCTACTCTTCAATCTAGCCAAGAACTAAGCTAGATAACCTCCTCTACTCAATGCACTGGACTTCTTACCTTAAGATGTCTAGCTCCAGGTGCAATCCCCCTTGGGGGAAGTCTCAATATTTGCCGACTTGCTTCTGAGAACTAAGGAATAGCCCTGTGCTCCTATTTCCAGCTCTGCCCACACTGCTTTCCTAAGTCAGGAAAACAGAGTTGCAGAGCTGTTAGGATCTTTACAATAAAGTTATTTGAGCTCATTAAGTAGTCAAACAACTTGAGAAGAGCTGCTGTGGAAGACAACATGCCTGAGGTAATGAGTAAAAATCCTGCTTTCAGGGCTCTTCTACTCCTAGCTATTTATTAAAGGCATACCGTCTTCAAGGTTTATTAAAAAACCAACAAACCCCAAATGTGCATTACAGCATTATGCACCATTCTCTTCTTGCCACAGGGAGATATATCTCTTTCATAGCTCCTAGCCATAAAGTAATTCTAAGTACAGTTTTCAAGCCAGAAGAGAAACAGGGTTTTAGGGGTTTGCTTTCAGTTTTTAAGATACTTTAGGGCTCCACATACTGAAACATTTGAGATTTTCCAATTCTTCTGCTGTTCTTCAGAAATTAACTTACTTTTCTTCACTGCATTAATGAAACTCCTCAAAACTCTACCTTATGAAATTGCACACACAGTCACAAAACTAGCAACGTTGTCCTACAGTAGAAGCAGCAGCTACCCCAAATTTGAGATTAAGTCAAGTTTGGAAGCAGACTAGCTTGGAGTTATCACAACCAGGCATATTCATAGGCCACTTGACAGCAAAAAGATGGCTTAAGTACCACAGCCACTGCTGTGGCAGTCAGAGCTGCCCCATTTGCCCAGAGTTGCCCATTTGTCAAGTTTTGAACCTTAATGTCCTGCAGCAACACATGCTGGTTTAATACATGAAGTTTGCAGTTTTAAAATTTCATTGATTGTCCACAATTGTTTCTTTGTTTTCCTCTCCACCCCAACTGCTTTGACTATTTGAATTTTCCTCTGCAAGTAGCAACACCCACTCTCTTCAACAATCCTGCCCATTTGTGCCCAAATTTCCCATCATTGTCCAGATTGACACAGCTCTGAAGATTTCAGAATAGACCATCAACTTGCAGAATGGCCTTTCTCCTAGGTTCTCATTCCTCATGTTGTAAAGATATGCAGGATTATTCATGCAGTTTGCTGCTTAGAGGTACTACTGCCATAAAAACTTGGTTGCCAACACAGCCTGGTTAGCATGGGTGTTTCTTAGCCTAGCTTCAGCCTCAGGATCTGAAGGGAGAACTAAGTCCAGGAAGGCATCAATTGATCCAGAACCCTGGGGTTTCCCACAGGGGAGGAATGGAACAAGTCAGCACGGGCTAGATGGCATCCAGGAATGACTTCCTGCCCCCTCCATCACCTCCCAGCAACAGCAATGACAGCAAGAACCGCATGTGGAGCAGGAGCAAAAACTCCAGGACATGTATGCCTGAGGAGAGGCAGAGGCCTGTTTTGTTAGCAACAGCAGAGGAGTCCTATCATAGCTCAGAGATTGACTTACTTTTGTTGCCGAAGCCTGTGATACTACCAGCCCCCTCCTGTAAAAGGTTACCCCAGAGAAGGACAGGTGATATGGGAAGAGTAGAACACCTCTGACTCCTGACCCCATCACTGGCCCAAAAGGAAAACTTCATGCACAGTCATTTATAAGCACACGAGTCAAGGGACAAAGAGGCTAAGTTAATTTTTAATTGCAATTCTGCTTTCTCAAATTAGATCCTGTACTGCCTCCACCCAGTAAGCACTGCATGCTTGGTGTTCACTGAAGTTTATGACACGTGGCTCAGGCTAGTACTGTACATGATGGTGCCACGCAGCTCTGCCAGTAAGAGCTCAGCCCTCCACTGCAGCATCGCCCTGCTCATCCTGCAGGTTTCCTCCTGATGAGCTCTGGCAGCTGAAGCACCTCAGCTGCCAAGTTACTGTACAGCACAAATAAGGGGCTCATTTATGAGTGCAGTGAAAGAGAAGGAAGAACAACCACAAAACAAACCAGAGTAGAACAGCTGTGGAAATCACCGTTTCAGTAGATTTACAAGCAAGTGCAAAGTTCATGCAAACCCTTGAGGACAGCACACGTGTTCCCAAGAGCAAGATGCTCTGCCAGTCAGCCCCAATACTCCAACTCCAGTAAAGAAGGTTCACATTTTATTGAATCTACATAGCCTGAACCTGCTGTTCTCTCTCCTCCAGATGCTCTCACTTAAAGAAAGGAAATAATTGGTTACAAAGAAGCTGCAGGTTGTTTTTACATACTTTGGCCAGTTGCTCCTCACCCCCCCCCCCCCCACTCCCCTCAACAAGGCACTAACAGTAGGGGACATAAAGGCAGATCCCCTAAGGGATGTGCTATGACTAGCTTCCACCAGGCAAGGATGAGGTCAAACCAGCACCTGATTAATTTTCTCAAGTTGCTATTTCTCTTGCCCCCACCAACACCTCAAATGCCCTCTAAGGCTGGCATATTGGCTCAGTTCTGCTGTTCCTCCTGCCTGCTCAAGCAGAAAATACTCAACTTGAGAGATGCAGAAATCTAGCAGCCAGCACTGTGAACCAAGGTTCTGCAGCATACCCCAAGGCTCCTTATTGTTCACATCCTGCCACATCCTCATGTGGGATCTTTGGGTCAAAGTCCAGCTGGTCTACTAAAGGAACCTCCAAAGCAGGCTCAGCCAATCTCAAGAACCACAAGTGCTTTTTGACACAACAGGCAAGCATGACCTTCCCCACGCCTATCCAAGCCTTACACAATGCAACAGGTTGTTTTCCTCAAGGTATTAGGGTCAGGCTAGACACTGAAATTCTCTAAAGTTTCCCCGATGTGGTCTCACCTTCTGGCTTTTTTTCACACCACAATATTGATGGAGGTTAGCTGGGTTCATTTGCAGACAGACCAAGAAACACTGGAGGAGGAGCACCCACTTACATGCTCAGGTTGCAGAACTGGCTCTCTCTGACCAAAGCAACTAGCATTTGTCCCTAAGAAGGGATCAGCATGCTGCTGGTTCCATAAAGATATTTATCTGCACTGTAATTTGCACGAGGTTGAGACCATTTTGAAGGCCAGTGCAGTTACTTTTTGCAATATTATCCCAATCCATAAACCAGAAGCAGATTAGGCACCTGCCTGGCCAGCGACCCACAGAAGTCAGGTCCGTAAAGGAGTTGTTCACTTAATGGTCACTTTTCTTTCCAGCTCCAAGCCAGATACACCCATGGACGAGAGACTGGGGAAGGCACAGCCCAGAAAGCTGTGGGGCAGAAGGAAAAAGGCAATCCTTTGCAGGATTCTGAGATATTGCACCCTGAAGCCCAGCTTGTTCTCTATCCATGCACATACAGAACAGGCATTTGGCAATCAGGTCTCCTGATCATCAGTGATGAGACAGGACAGCTTCACTCTACAGCACCAGTTAATGAACAATGACAGAGTTACTAAGTCTCCTGTTAACCAAGTACATCACTGCCCTCAGGGGAGAGACTGCAAGTTACAGCCACATTAACATACAAAGAATATCCTAAGGAGTTCATCTAGTTGATGTTAATATTCAAAGGCCTTGGACTTTCAGTACACCTGGGAAGTACATCTTGTCTCTGGCAAGCAAATAACCGCAAAGCCAATGAATGACTCAAATCCGGATTCACTGAACTTTTCTTAAAGCTTCACTGAGATAATACCAGCTGTGTAATGACCTTGAAAATATAGACAAGATCGTGTTTGTCATGGAGATTTTCCAAACAGCGTATCTTCAAAAGTTAGAACGGAAGGATTAAGGGAGAAGTTGGATCCTAAAAATTAAGGCTGCTTTTTAGGGTTACCAGCCCAAATGGGCCACACTTCCAGATGCAGAGATTACTTTTTACATACATACACATATATATATATATATATATATATATATATATATATACACAAACACACATATGCATGTGTATATGCATGTGTATCTCACTGATACAGCTACAGTTTCTTTTTGGAGGAAAGTGTCAGGGCAGGTAGAAAACTTTCTGTACAACACAAATTTCAGAAACAGAAGAAAAGAAGGTACTTGGAACAGACTTTTATCACATCTACTCTAAACACAGTTGCTTATCTTAAGTAGAAGCAATTGCCTTTAAGCTAGAAGGGGTGGTCTGAGGGCTAGGCAAAGAGACAGTAGCACAGCTACAGCAGTCTGCAAACTGCAGCACCACACTTAATTGTCTATAAACTGTGAACTACCACTTAGCAGTACAGACATGTGCAGCAAGACTCTAACAGTGTCTGCCACACACCTGCAACGCAGAGACTCAAGTGTGCATGCTGTCCCTGGAGTAAGGGAAAAAGACTAGATCAACAGTTTAGTGGCAACTATGTAACGGTTACCTTCAAGTACTGCAAAAATACCACTGGAAATTACCAGATTTCTCAAGAATAGTTTCTGAGATAAATCATCAGTTCACACTGCAAGGGCAGATTTGTTCCTGGTTCATCAGGAAACACATTAAGTTTTTCTGCTGGACTTCTGTAGTTAGTATACTGTTGTGTGAATAATCAGACTGGTAATAGTGTCCTCCAGTGAGACTCTAGATTAGAAAACACTCATCTTCAATGGCAGAGCTTTTTCAGCATGTTTTACCACAGCAAGTACGTCATGCATTTTGTAAAAAGGAAATGTGTAGCACATTTTAGAAATGTACTTCTGATGCTTGAAGGGAAATGATTAGATATTTACAAGCCACTATCATACTGTTAAAATGAAACCAACCTCACAGTTCGGTATCAAAAAACAGCATAGGTTTTAGAAGCATCTGTTTTCATCTCTATATTTGCAAGTAGTGCAATAGGATTTGAGAACATCTGGTCTTCACACTTCAGTTTGAAAGCCAACATTTAAGTATGTCTTCAGTCCCTACAACTGGCAAATTTAGAAAGTTCTTTGCTATTTTCAGCCTATACACTCATGCTTGCACAGCATGACAGTATTTGCAGTACAGCATTTCTCCGATTTAAGCAAATCTTTCCATTTAGCAAGACCAGAGATACAACTCTGCCAAAAAAATGGGAGGAAAAAAACAACAATCCAACCCCAAACCCCACAAACTGTCCCAGAAGTCATTTGGTTCTCCTCTCCCCCTAAAAAAAGAAATTAGAAAAAAATTAATCAGCTTACCAAAAATTGTAGACAGAAGAAATAGCCAAAGGTACAGGTTAGTGGATTTCTCTTTTTGATTACCACATATTAGAATGTTAGTTGTGCAACAAACACTGCAGGTCAGGTCCAGAAAGAGGTCTCCACACTAACTAAAGCCAGCACACAATGCAGTAAAAATGCACAGCTTTCACAAAACTGGTTGGGCAACTCTGTCACTTGACTATATTGGCTCTTTAATGGCTTCAATAATGAGACCAGCTCAGCTTTGTTTTCTGCACTTAGAACTGTCAGGCTGCAAACTTAACCTCTGAAATGGATGCACCCAAAGGCTCCCGTGTCTGAGTGGCACCAGTGTGTCAAAAGCAGTCCGCCCCAAAAGCAGACAACACTCTGGCCTGCCCCACAACTCTCCCAAAAGGGTCAAAGCCTGTGAGCAGGACCTGCACCCCAAACTGCAGTAGCACGGCCAGCACAGACAAACAGCACTCTGCTTGAACTCAGGCCAGCTTCTCCCCTGAGTGGCACAGAGGATGATTTTAAGCGTATGCCACTGCCACCAGTCTTTAGCCTGGAAATTCCCGCACAGGACAGGCTCCCCTGCCTCCATTCTCATGCAAGCAATGCCTCGGAAGTCTACAAATCTCCTCCAAGGAGTAGCACAATATCTCTCCAAATGTCATTTAGCTAGTAGATACCTTCCTGAGACCCAGCAGCTTTCTGGCCCTGCCAGAGCACTCAAAGGCAGGAAGAAAGCCTTAACACAAGCTTTTTTTTAATGTCTTATGAGACAGCACCACAGATTGTGAGACTTAGGTAGGAGCCAGTTAGTGTAACTGATTTTTATCTTTTCCTCCTCCTCATCCCCTAAAATGCAAGAAGTCAAGGTTGAGGACTTTCTACTGTAAAGTTCCCTTTCAAAACAAACTGGTTTTCAGTTACTTCCATTTTCTCACATGCCAGAGCAGATAACTAGTGGGTGTTTAGTTGGAGCACACCCATGCCAAACATGTTTCTGAGAAGTTACACCACCTGCCTGAACTGGGAAATGAGATTTCCTACTCTTTTGGTTCTTTTCAGGAATTAGCAGAGAGAGTAGTTTTCCTTCAAGGGCAGGATGTTTTCATCAGCTTGGCAACTTGCATAGCAATTATACAAACAACCTCTCTTCTCCACTGCCGCTCTGCTCATTGAGCCTTTGAACCACAGACAGGTGAATCAGGCTGAGCAGAGCCTAGGCACCAGCATCCAGTGTGGGAAGGAAGCTGAGCTTACCCTGCACCATTCCCAGCAGGTTCTCCTATAGTTCACTCCATAGCTAAACTCAGACTAGAGATTATTCAGAAGAGCATAGGGCGATGAGCACTCCCTTGTCCTTCTCAAACTAAGCCTCCAGAGAAGCTCAGACACCCTGCCAAGCTCTTTCAGTGCTCACCAGAGCAATGAAGTCTCTTGCAGGTTGGCAGACCAGCCCAATGGAGAATGAAAGTGTCTTCTGTCACCAGAATTTTCCCCAAGACCTCTCCTCCTAGAGTACATCCACATGATCTCAAGTGGCAGAACAGAAGAAAAACAACCCCCAAAGCCCACCCCAAAGCAGAGACGAGACCTCTGGCTTGTTATGCCAAATGACTGAAGCTTTGGAATTAAGTCAGCTTCCTCAAACAACAGAAGAGACAGGCTATTAGTCTACTTCAATCATATCACATGCTTTGTATCAGATCGTTTGCTGATAGCAAGGTACTGATCTCAAGAAGCAGAGATTTTAACCCTTTAGTCCTATAGATCAAGTAAAGCTCCAAGACTACAGCAAACCCATCTGACTGGAAAGTCAACAGAAGTCCTACTGGCACGGGAAAGTGCCTCAGGCCATAGGGGACACATCTTTTGGCTTCTGTTACCTGAAGCAGTTATTTCATGAGTTTTTGTTTTTGCCAAATAGACCACTTGCTAATTGCAGCACCCTCATCATGTATGATGAGGCCCAGTATGCCTGTGGCAACTGAACTACTCCTGTTCCTCTGCTAGTATGTTGGCACTGTTACATGTGATTCCAGAGCAGAACACCAGAGATCAGCAGCTGTAAGAATCGTCCCTCTTCAGCAAAGTTGCTCTACCATCACCACGGGCCTCCAGTCTGAAGGACCCCACTGCAGGCTGACAGTACAGGAAGAGAGTACAGGAGTCAGAAGCACAGGATTCCCGCAAGACTCTCACACATAGCATCTCCTATCCCAGACTTGCATATCAGGGAGGAAAAGGAAAACAATTCAGCAAACCCATTTGTTACAAGTAGATAGGGCCAGCTTAGCCCGAGGTCTCCAGACTCAGTGGACTCAATGGTACAGAACCACTCACACAATGGCAGCACTGCTGCAGCCACAAAAGGTTACTGCTGGGCCCAGACTCTGCATCACTGCCCTCTGCCCTAGGAGAAGTTGTACTTCCCATCAAACCATCCCAGTGTCACACGAGACCGTGTGCCCTGCTGGAGCATGGTCTGCCTGCCTGCTGGCGAGATGAGTGTTGTCACAGACAGTCTGAGGATGAACATTTCACAACATCCTGAGTTTCACTTGACACTACCAGCAGGCATGAATGAAAAGATAAAGCCGGAGCTATAAAAAGCTCCTGAGGAAGGGATTCTGACTCAAGCAGCCCCTCTGTCAAAAATTACTTAGGGTAGGAGGGCAAGAAAAGCCCTAATGTACAGGAGTTTAGAGCACAGATGTTTCAAGTCATTCCCTGCTATTCAAAAACACTCATCTGCAACCACATTTTCTCCCTCCAACATCAAGGTGAATAATACAAACAGTTTCACATTTGTAACTGGCAGCACCTGGCCTGATCCCTCTGAGGATGCAACTCAGAACCTATTTCACGCTTTGCTCTGGAAGAGTCAGTCCCAGCAGACAGTGCTGTACAGGCTCCAAGATGTACAGCAGCACTGTCTAGCATTTTTTCCTTTCACCTTCACAGAACAGTCTCCTTATGCCAAGCTCTTTTTACAGGAGGAATAAAGTGGGAAAGAAAGCTGCATTGTACAGCAGTAAAGGGCAGCGCTGTGAGAAGCAGGAATAACACAGCATGACCTGCTACAGAAGCTGCAGCAAAGCTGCTTTGTTCCCAGTCTAAGCATTTTTGGAAGTGAAATGTCACAACAAGAAATCTCAGTAGACAAAGCCGGAAAACAAAGGGGGCCTCTAGGAAACACTTAGCTGGCTTGAAGAGATACTCAAAAACTTTTGGTTGCCTTTCTATGAAGATGGTCCTAGAGGCCAAGACAGGATGCAATACACACAGGTGTTTTGCTGCTGACTGTTTCGATGACTGTTATATTATTATGCAGGTAATCCCAGTAGAGTTAATATAAGAACACTGCCCAAGGATATACATGGCACCTGCAGTTAAGAACACTCCTCTAACAATGCCATTCCAAAACAAGAAAATAATCAATCATTCAAAGCAACACATGCGTAGGTTCTGGATAGGGCTATTTCAAGCCAAGAGGAACAGACATATGGGAGAAGTTCCCAGGAATTTGGCAGTGAAAATAGACAGAAAGACTTTGAAAAGCTGTGTCTGTTTTGGGAAAAAGAGGGGCCTCCTTGGAGTCTCCAGACCTATGTACAGTGGTCTGGAAAACAGGTTCAGCTGAACCTGAACCAAGAGAGGCTGGGTGGCCTTTTATACTTTCCTGAAAGGGTCTCCTTTTCTATATTTAGAGCACAAATATTTCAGAAGACTATTTTATCAAGGAATGCTAGAAGAATGAGATATAAAGCAGTAGTTCAGAGGTTTTTATTTTAAAAAGAAAGAACTTTTATACAGAGTAACTTATTCACAGATAATCAGATGAGCCTAAACGCAGACATAAATGCTCCCATTTCAAAGGGGAAGAAAAAGCAGAGTTGTTTCATCTTTAATCAATAAATCATGATTGAGGTAACACTACTTTTTTAATAGGATTGCAGACACATTCTTTTCTTACTTGCTTCTGTCAAACCACATTGTACACTTTCCCCCACAGCCCACCCATTTTTATTTCACATCACAGCTCCCAATTTTTAATCAAGCCACACTTACCAGTGAGATAGAACTACACTACAGCAAGAGGTCTCATGCATGAGGTCTCATGCATGCTACATGGGCAGATAACAGCTGTGACAAGGCTTTCTCTATCCCCACAATACATGCCCAGCCCCTGCTAGTCCAGCAGCTTGACACTCAGCCCAGCAAAGCCTGCTCCACCCCTGATGGGAGGCTGCCAGCAGAACCACCCACCACAGGTCGCCAAGGCTCTCCACCGAGATCCTGGACACAGGAATAACCACCACACAGCACCATACTAATACAGCTGCTGACCTGGCTCAGCTCACACACTGCTGTACAGGCTATTGTTCCTCACAGGTAACACCCTGTGGCAAAGGCTATCTCTCTTCTGGGCAAAAAGGGAGCAACTGCTTAGGTTCCCATGGGACAGCACTGGGTGCACAGTCATCTACTTGCATAGACCCTGGTAGGTCTCGGGCATAGTTGAGAGCTGGGATAGGAAGAGGTTTCCCATCTGTCTGAAGCTACGCAAAGCAGAAACTAAGTGTTTCATTACAGGATCGACTCTAAGCCACTGTCACAACAGCCTCCAAAGTTGCAATGCAATGGACTGAGAATGAATGCAGAAAGACCCAGGCTCTGAGACCACCACCAGGACTGCAGCATCAAATCAAAGGAGCCTTTGAGGTCTTGGACTCAGGGTTTAAAGCAGCTTGCCATTTCTCAAAATAGCCCTCCCTTGAAATAGCCTCTTCTGTCAAGGCAGCAGCCAGTTTGATGCAGATTCTGGCATTAAGAAATTCCCACGCAGTTTCAGCAGCTGCATTTTGGTTATCTCAGTTTCGTTCCAGGAAGCCGCGAGTCACACCACCTTCCCCAGAGAGCGTGGGCAAGAGGAAACACTGACATCTCAGGTCCCATCATATCAGGCAAGAAAAGTACCAGCAGCTGTGGGCATCATCTCCGATGTCTCACAAGTAGCCACAACCACCCCCATTTTAGTTGAGCTCACACAAAGTGTTATCATCCTTGGAGGGTCTGGTGCAAAGAAGCTGCTGTGCCCTGTGCACAGGGAGCAGCCAACCCCTGCCCCAAGCTTGCAGCGCTGATGTATCACAGAAAACTCCACTCCCCCTCCACACCACTAACCTCCAGGAATCTGTTGTACCTGCAGCCCCTCCCTCCACTCCTATGCAGTGTCCCCAGAGATGCGGCAGACTCCACAAGAATAGGGAGAAGGTTGTGCCTTTACCTTGTTTACCAGGGCTTCGGCACACAGCTATGGTCTAGCACTGTTCTGCACAGCAGCTGCCAAGCAGAAGTCTTCTCTAATTAAAAGAGCTTCCTTCGGGAATAGGCAGATCTACCGCACAACTCAGAGGGCTCTTTAGTTATTCCATGTGCAGTGCATCTGCAAGCCTGCATTAGAAAAGGACCTGAATGCAGAGTCCAGCAGCTTCCTCGACTGTTTGGAAAGTACATCCAGGCAGCTGGGTTTCGTCTGGTTGGGGTTCCTCTCCCTGTGAAAGGACTGCAGAGATGAGCATAATTGGAACTCCTGCTTGCCTTTTAAGCACCAGTTTCTTCAAGCATGCAGTACAGATGCTACAGAATACTTCCCATCTCTGTTTGGTTCATGGAAAATTCAAAGCAATAGCAGGGGCAAATAGCCTTGCTAACCTGCAGGTCAGCAGTCTCCTTAATCCAAGTCCCGCTCTCTTAACAGGCAGCCTAGCTCCATGATCACAAGACACAGAAGACTGGGAGTGAGGTGACAGGAGCTCGAGTTTACTTAGTGAAGCACACTTGGAAGTTGAGGACATTCCAGCAAAGCCATTCAAGACTGACTCATCACCAGCAGCTTCAATCCATGCTGAGACACAGCAGACACATGACCAGCTCCACAGCAGGCAAGAGGACACTTTGTGTCACGCCACCAGCATGAAAGAAGCCCCCAAACCAATGCACGATTATAACTGCAGTACTTTAGATGGTATCCTACTACCACAACAGCCAGACCAGTATCGTTTTATGCAAAAAGCACTCTACAAATTATTTGATTACAAGCACAAAGGAGAGGTGCAGAGCAGTCTGGACAGTGACTTTTGAAAAGCTGGCATGTTAGCACTGGGGATCAAAGTTCAAAACCTCCTTGATACTGCCACCCTGAATGCAGAATCTTTTAAAATTTCTACCCACACATATTCCAACTGTTAAGTAACCCATTTGCAGGACCAAGGAGAAACCAGAAAAAAATCAAGTAGGAAGGGAATAAGACATTCCCAACACAGGTATTTTTTTCCTGTCTGACTAAAACACCTAGAAAGAGAAATGCCACGAAAGGTACAGAAACTTCCCTGGAAAGGTCTAATAGAGCACTGAGGCATTTTGTGAAATAGTAGAGACAATCTAGTTAATTTAGATTTCACAACTGATTCCCAGCAAAACTGCTAACCATCTATCACAGGAGACATGATGCTGGCTCTGGGCACTTAGGATTTGCGTATTATTATACTATGAGATGACAGCAGTAGCCCTTGAAGTCCCAGTCAAGTGCCAAGATGCCACTTGGACACCTGCCTTGCATGCAATTCCAGAAGCCCTGTATCAATACAGCAAAGGTTGTGTGGTCCCACAGCACCCTGATGCACAAAGCCCCCAGAGGCAGCTTACTCTGAACCTGTGCCAGTCTGGTAGACCACCCCAAGGAAAATCAGTGTCCCTGGAGCAGGTTGCTTTTAAAAGTAGACATACAAGGTGCTCTGCACAAAGCCTCTCCTGTAGACATGCATTAAGTTCCGATGTAGCCCCTCAAACCCATCCCACTGAGGGCACAAAAACCTCACAGATCACAGAGGCAGTGACTAAAGCACGGTGCTGTTGAAGGACCTGGCCCAATCCAGTGATATAGCCCCTTCCCCAAGGCACCTCTGGGAAACAGCCTCCTTCATTACCAACAGGTAAAGCTACTTAACAGGATGTTCAGTTCCCCCTGTGTAAATTCCTGTAAGCTAGTTCCTCTTCCTCCCCTTCCCAAATAACCCCCATGGCAATGGATGGGGAGCAGCAGGGACCAATGGCAGGCCCCAGCTCCAGCTGTGGGAAGGTCAGCTCAGCTCAAGGTGCATGCTGCAGGTGTTCTGACATCTCATCCATTCCTTTGCTCATGTATGAGACCTCCCTCTGACTGAAGAAGTATTGTTTTGCCTGCAAAGGCAACTCTCCATCATATAACTTCAAATCTTCGGGCTGCTGGATATCCTAATGTATATAGCTCCTCCCAGATCAGCATTTCTCCAGTACACATGGCCATGGGATTATCATCATACTAGAAGAGATCAACAATCTGCTTACAGCCCAGCAACAATTTTGTAATAAAGGGTAAAGCACTTTAGTGATGCACCTGTTTGCTCAAAGTTGTGCTGCAAAGAAACTAAATCAGCAGCCCAGAAGAATTCTTAACAAATGCCACTAGCCCTTTGCCTATTTGCAAGGCCCTTCCTTTGGCCCTTCCCAGCTCCGGAGCTCCTTAAAAAGACATACCACTTACCTCAGCAGCAACTTTCAGAAATGAAGTACATGCACCGGTCTTTGATTTGACGTGCTTTTAAATAGCGGTGTCCCAGTTCTGAAGCTCCATCAAGGAGATAAAGAACTAGAGCAGTCAGCCAGACAGCCTGTGCACGTGTCTCTTCCCACAGGAGAAAGCCTGCCCTTAGCTTAGTCTCCTTTCCTCTCTCCCCTCTATTTACTTTGGATGAGCCACAAGCCACTCAGCTTCCCTGGCTCTGTGGTGTTAGAGAGGACACACACTTGGGGTACTGAGCCAACAGTTTTCAATCCCTCTCCCTATCCCAACAGGCTACTCTTTTATTCCCTTTTTCTGCTGTTGTCTACCAGGCAGTCCCTTTCACAGTGCTGCCCAAGGTAATGCCTCATCTTTCTACCAGAAATATAGCTAGCTGTGAATCTGTCAGTGCACACAAGCAATGATTTAAGCAATCTCCAGTATGAAGTTCCTTGTGCTTCACTTATCACCCCATCTAGGTCTAAGTCAGCCATTAACTGCTTCAGTGTTTCCTAGCTCTAATAGCCCAGAGCTCTCAGCAAACACGCTCTACCACAGCGGACCAGGCATCAAGGAACTGCTGGCGCTGGCTGTGCCTCCTCTATTATTCATTTTACCATGCCAAGAGAGCCTGTAATTTTTAGCCTTTCCTCCATTTCATTCCATCTAAGAATACAGAACAGCTAAGAAGAGACAGAGGTGGTTAGGTAATGGAGTGCCTCTTATTACACAGTTCCTAAAGGAAAGGTGGCTCACCCAGCCACACCTTCATGCACATGTCATTAATCATTTGCCTGTGGAAAGCTCCAATATCACATTCCTCCAACAGATGCATCAGTGCAAGAGCAGTTTATTTCTCTGCCCATCAAAGCTGACAATCACACGGTGCAGAGCAAGGCTGCTGAGCCCAGCTTCCCCTTTGCTGTACAAAAGGACTACAGATCTCAGGATGCCATGATCCACAGAGATAAATGAAGGCAGGGAATGAGAAGAAGGGGATGTTGGTGTCATGCTCCTGTTTTAGAGAGGTGAAGTTAAGGAACTCTAGGAAAGGGCCATAATTCCTGGCAGTAAGAAGTTAGTTTAGATGCACACACATTTTTCCACACAGGGAACAAGTGCAAGAAGTGGGGCTCTGATTATCCCTTGATGCACAGAACCATGAAAACATTGCTACCTCCTTTGAAGCCACTCAACCATAGCCTGAGCCCCGACAGACCCTCTCCAACACCTTGCACTCACCAGTGAACAGAAACAGAAAAGAGACAAGGAAGAAAGGCACTGTTAAATTAGAGCAATAATTACTACTTCAGATAGTACGGGCATGGTCCAACTCCCAGCATCACCCTGGCATTCCTGTAACAGACTCTATGCCTTTGGTCCCCGAGTCCTTTTAGCAACACCTTTTGCCTGTGCCATGTTGCTTCCTGCTGTAACAATGCCAGTAGGCACAAAGAACCACAGCCACAGCTTGAGCTGGAAAGTGCCTCAGGGCCTGTGGTTACCAGAGGTCTGCAAAACTCCCACCTGCACTTCTCTGAAACATCTACTGGATGAAACACCTGAAGACCTCTATGGACCTCTCCTGCTTTACAGCTGTAGTCCTGGAGTAACAGGAGAGGGATAAAACCTTTCCTTGGCTACAGTCAGATGAGGAATTTCATATGAACTCTCACCTTGCACTTCAAAGAGCTGGAAGCAGAGTATTTTGAGTAGCAGGGGCAGGAAACCTCCATAGAGCTGTGGAAGGCCTTGTTAGAGCATCATCTGCACCAGTTTAGAGTTGTAGGTCACACAACACCTGCCTGTCCTCTGAGAACTAAAATAGAGACAATAACAGTAATGAAGAGAGTCCAGATGAGCCGCATCATTAAAGCTAAATCCTCTTAAGGGAGGAGCTTCCACACAGCCCACAGTGAGGGCTTTCTCCAGGCACTCAGCTCGCATCTTGCTCTATTTCTGTCGCACGCAGGTAAGAAGCCGAAAAAACACTGCAAGACTTCACCCAGCCACACCTGCCCTGCAGCACAGGGTTGAGGATGTCATCTCAGCAAGTCCCAGAACCCTCGACAATGATGGAGAAGACCAGGACAAGAGAGGTTCAGGTTCACAGAGGTTCCACAGAGCGATGCTCTTTTGCAAACGAGATCCTCCTATGAAAGAGGTGTTAAATGAAACGAGGAGAAGCTACTCACTTCTCTGAGCCACTCCTAATCCACCCATCGGCTTGCAGAGCAGTTGGCAAAGGTTCTTTTTACCCATCTAACGGCCCAACACTAGCAAGCCCCCATGGATATTTTTTTTTGAGGAAGCACAGCTGGCGAGGGGGTTGCTCCAGCCAAAGGACCAGAAACAAGTGTGAATGTTAAAAACCACTCCACTGTTGCAAGAGATTCTGTTATGGGACACTAGCATGTGTTCCACAGCCCATGCAGTGACACCACAGAACACGTCACTGACCACACCACCAGTGCCCTTCTGCCTCATTAACACTTTTTCCCCACTCAGCACTCATGAAGGATTTAGTAAAATCAAAGTAATTTGTCATTTTTACAGCTTGTCATATGCTTATCTTGACAGCAGTACACTACTGAGACTGGTCCTCTCACTCGACACCTTCCTCTGGATTTTCAGAGGAGTGTTTCTCTTGTGGACCTTGTTGTCACCAAAAAGGTTCTAACCACAGGCTTCTGCTTGACAGTTCTAATGCAGCCAGCAAGCCTTCCACCAACAAGCTCACACCTCAGGCTCTGGTGAGGATTTGTCTCAAGCCCAAGATGTCTGAGAAAGTACCAACAAAACGCAACCAAACAAAAAACAACCAACAAAAACAAAGTCTTCCATGGAGAGGAAGTACCACTGATGACAGATTTCAAGACAGCACTCTCCAGTTGTACACCCTTGCTTCCCTGACTGCACAGAAGCACACGAGTGTTGTCAAAGTCACACACCCAGAGGCCTCACTAGTGCTGACATGGGTTACATCCCTATGACCCTCTACCATCAACAGCAGCTCAAACACATCCAAGAGCTGCTCTCCTCCTTAGCCACCACCTCCAAGAGCACTGCAATAGGACACTCTCCCTCCTTTGCATAGCTAGTAAAGTTTCAATCCCTCATCTCATATACAAAATGGAAGCGCAACAGATTGTCCAAGACATAGGAACACTTCATTCTAAACCAGCTTTACAATTTACTGAAGCCAACATTTAGGTTCCAGGATGGCTGGGTCTGGGTTTTTTCCCCCCCTCCTCTCACCCAGTTGATTTTTGTTTTGTACCGAGTGCTCCATTTTAAGTTCAGGCTCACAGAGCAGAGCTTCTACGCTCGGGGGCAGAACCGGCATGCCCGGGTTCTAAGAAGCCGCTATCCTCATATCAACAGATTTGTTAACAGGAACACCGCAAAGGCCATTAGCAGCCAACATCTGCTCAGCTACTGAAGCTCGAACACTCCGCTGAACTCCTTACTGCGATCTTAAAAGGAGAGGGGGAAAGGGACATGGCAGACTGAGGCACTACAGATTTCTGTAGTCTGAACAGTGTAAAATCGCTACAGAGGCACCTAATCCACATCGCAGAAATCAAACAAGGCACAGCCGACTGAAGCCAGCTGCATGCCCAGTCTCATAAGCAGGCAGCGGAGGCACAAGGGCGAAATCCCTTCACAGCTGCAAAAGGCCAAGCCCGCAGGTCCCACTCCTGCGGGCACCGCGTCCGCTGCACCTGGCGATGGTCTCTTTCAGGCCACACACCCGCTACGCCAGCGGATCACAGTTCACCCTCGGACTCCAGCGCGGAGGGACACGCCAGAGAGCGGCAGCAGCAGGACGGGCGCCCCGAGAGGCTGCCCCGGCTCCCGCGCGGGGAAGGGTCGCTCCCTGCCCAGCTGCCCCCCGGGCGAGACCGCACGGACAGCAGCGGCAGCTCCCGCCCCGGCCACCACAAAGTCCCGCGGAAAACCCCCGGGAAGTCCCTTCCACGCCGAGACCCCCGGGTCGAGGGGAGCGGGAGGTACAGTGGAGGGAGTCCCAGCACACACGCTCTCCTCCAGTGCCTCCCCACTCTCCGGCCGTCGAGGAGGGCGGCCACAGCTCACCTACCTTTCCTGCTAGGCTCGGTACGGCTCCGCTCCGCGCTGCGCTCCCTCCCTCCGCCGATGTGGCCCACGGGGCGGAGCCGGCGGCTGCGCTGAGCCAGCCCCGGGGCGGGCCCCGGCCCCCGCAGGGGGGCTGCGGACAGCGGGAGCTTCGGCCGGCGGGGTCGCCGAGCTCGGGGCGATGAGTTCGGGGGCACTGCCTGCTGCGAGCCGCTTTGTGCACGCTCTTGTAACCGAGTGACACGTTTTCCACTGCCCACCTGTGAGTCCTCGGCTGCTGCCTCCTCCTCTCCTGCCGTGACCAAGTCACCTTGCCCCACTCAGGCAGGTGGCCAGGCTCTGCGCTGGGGCCTCTAGCCCTGGCTGGCTGCGCTTGCCGTGTCATCCCACCTCTTGCCTGTGTGGCTCATAAGTAGATGCACACATAGAGCCACCCCATACACTCACTCCCTTAACGTTTAAGGCCACTCTCGGCCTGTCCGGTCTCAGCCTGTCCGGTCTCGCCCTGCCCAGTGAAAGCAAGCCTGATGACCCACCAAAAGATTTTCCCAATGTGCAGTTTCTCTGCTCCTGTGAACCTGGTAAACATCAGCAGGGCTGAGCATTGTTCCCCCCCAAACCCCGCTAAGCTCTTGTTTGCACCAGTGCCTCCAGGACTGACGGCGGTGAGGTGCTCGTATGCTGTGGCTTCTGTTCGCTCTGCTGACCGCTGCCATTGCATTGTTTCCATGGGCTTCGCCGTTTTGTGCAGGGTTTGGGTTCCGCGCAGCGGGCAACAAGCTTACACTGCCAGCTCTTTGTTCTTGGCACGTGGCATAATTAGCCCAATGGGATCCTGCCTCTTCTTTGCTGGCAGAACACAAATAAAAATAAAAGTGATAGGGCAACCGAATAGTAACAACAATGTGATCATCTTTAAATCCTCATTTCAAAGATACTGCATCCAAATCCACCAAGCCAATGCTAAAACGAGGGAAGGTCAGGATGTCCCTCACCCTTTTGAGGAGCAACATTCCTCACTTTCGTGGCTTCTGCTGCCCTGACAGGAGCAGGGCCAGCAAACTCACGCAGCTCAAGGCCCCAGTCCTCATTCCTGGGGACAGCAAAAATCAGTTTGCCGTTTGTACTGAGACAGGTGTTTGTAGGCCACCTTACTCTCTCCTTATGAGATGCCTTGTGATCATCTCTCTGTTCCTGCAGGCTGATTACTTACTATGCCACCAGGCTTTAAACAAAATATTTCAAAAGATCCTTTTTTAGTCTATTCATTGTGTTTACTTGACTTTAATTCTTACATTTGGAGTCCCATCAATCCAAACCTTTCCCTGCAGATCCCAATCACTTCTCCTGGTACCAGAATTAAACACATCCTTTTTCCCTTGTTCAGCAGTGGCACTCAGTAGCCACTAGCCTGTATATTGTCCTGCAGACATCTTACTTTTGTGGTCAGGATGAGCATGTGGTCATGTGATGGGTGAAGACAGGCCACATAACAAGTCCTCCTACAAGCACATTGGATAACATGACGCAGGAGGGACCGTGGGAGGAGGCTGTACCTGGAGAGCAGGTGTCACTTGCTGAGTGCCGTACACATTATGTCCAGCACCCTGGGCTCCATGTCCTCCTCTGTGCCACCAACAGCTAACTGCAGACTCATCAGCTCACTGGAGGGCTTGGTTGGGGAGGGGTGATTGGAATTGCAGGTGCAATTTAAGGAGCTTTTGTGGGTGTGGTCTTGCCACTCCTATTTCTGCAGCTGTCCATAGCAATACCAGCCTATTCATGGCCTGCAAACTGTCTAAGGAACTTAACTTTGCTAAGACTTCTCTCTCTTACCAAAAAACTTGTAAGGTCAGCTGTTAGTGTCTAAGACAAGGACAAATTTTGCATGAGAATTATTTGGGGCAGTATCTGAAAACTCATTTACAATCAGTCTTGGGGACTATGTGTCTCTCTGGAAATCAGCAGCACTCCAGCATCTCTTTGCAAGCAGAATTAACCTTCATTTAAAAACACTCCTGCTCTCAAACAAAATATTGAGACTACTTTTCCTTTCCCCTTTCTCTCTCTGTATGGTCTATGTCTTTGATTTAAACATGTGCTCAGGCTTGTGCCTGTACTCTGTAAGGCAGAATGCTCACCTATAAAGACATGGGGCTCTATGTGGCAGGTGAAATAACATCTACCTGTTCTTAAATTTAGTTTTTCTCATCTATGCACCCTGTCCAAGCTTACAGATACTGGGCATGTAACTTGTTTCTGGTTCCTACAAAAAGTGTCCTACTTTGAGGAAGGAAGCCTGGGCTCAAAATATTTTCCTGGAGGATTAGTGCAAATGCTGCTTCTTAAAGAAAATGGGTTTGAAGTAAAAAGTAATTACAAGGTGCAGTGCAAATGGATTGTGCCAGCAAGTCTGGTGACCAAATGCATTTGTGTCAATGTCTTTGAGAATGGGACATGTTAGCAAGAGCAGTGTGGAAGTATATATGCATGTATAACTGGTTATGCTTGAGTGCCACTTGGATGTGAATGAGTGAGTCTGTAGAAAAAGCATTAATTCTATACCACTGCATTTGCTGATAGCAGACGATAAGTTTTAAAAGAGTGCTTCCAAAGTGCCTGAATTTTACTAGAAAGTCTGCCATGAATCATGCTCTTCTGAAGGCTTGTGACAGGGACTTGGCAGGAGAGGAGAAACAGATCTACTGAGATGTTACAGCTAGGCTGTGTGCAGATGGCAGACCAAAAGCCCAAGTAAAAACCGCATCTTTTACGATGGACACATCAGGCTGGATTCTCAGCTAGTGATTAGACAAAAGTGCTTGTAAGAAAACATGCAGGCTGGAGAAACCCACCGTTATGTGGCCTGTGAGGCCAAAACCCGAATCCATTTCAATGGCAGCCAGAGACCAGCGAATGGGTCATTGAGCCAAGCAATCTGTTTTTGCTGTAGGCCATCTTAATTTCAAACACAACAACCATTCCCTGTCAAATGAATACTTTCTTTTTAGGAGGAATCAATCTCTTTACCCAGTCAAGTCATGGCCTATTCTGTGGGTAAACTAGGGAAGTCTGCACATGAGTCCAAGTCCCCGAGATGCAGTCTGGTACAGGTCCCAGTTCATTTGTACACAAGGCCTGTGTTCTCAGGCACACGGGAATACTAATGCCCTGAACAGAGCTGGCTGTACTGTGCCTTTATGTCTGTTTTCAGCCTTGTCCTGCGTTGTGAGAAGCTGCACAGTCCCCACTGCTTTGATACGAAATACAGAGGTACAGCATGGGTGGCTAATAGTTATGGGTGGCTAATAATGGTGGAGGCAGCTATGGCCCCTTCAAGTCTGTGTTCGTAAACTCATGTCTGGCTGCATGGGGGCCATTCTGAAACAGTGGGATGCAAGCAAGAAAGTGCCCACCATTTTATGGACAGGCATCACGTCATATCTCTCTGTGAAGTTGGGATGGAAGGTCTCAGCAATGTTTGGCAGCAAGCTGAAGAGCAGAAGAGGCCAAATAGCTTTTCTCTAGTCTTGGAGGATCTCTGAGAATAAAGAGTCTGAAGTTCAGCTGGCATATGTTGCTGCCCAGTGTTGCATGTACCAGAAGGAGGAAATTAGTCCTTGACATTAAGGAGAACAGAGAAACCAGAAGTCACGTGGATTTATAATGTTTGCATATTTATTTCACTTAAAAAAAATGTTCGAATTGGCCACACATTTCTGTGACTCTAAGAGAGGAGGGATTTCTCTGCTGAGCAGGCCAAAACATTGAGGGCTTCAGGTGATGCATTGATGAGTGCTGTAATCATCAATAGACACTGCCTAACTGAAAAAAAAAAAAAAAAAAAGAGAAAATAATTACTGTATTTTTTTCTGTTTAAACTGGAAGTTAAAAAAATTATCAAACAACTTATGTATAGTTCGTGGTTATTATCTGTTTGATAGCACAGTATAAAAAAGAAAGAATGCAAAGCACAATTTAAAATTGAAGTTTTTGTCAAGTCTCGTTTGGCAGAAGTATGTTCATGGCACTGTAAGTAGAATCCTGTTTTATTTACTCCAAAGTGTGGTTTACTAGAGGAGTAATTATATAGAAAGAATAATGGTTAGAGTGAACAGCAATAAAAGTGCAGTAGTTGGTGAAGCTTTTGGGCCAATAGGAGAGTATTTTAACTTATATTAAGGGAAAATATGTTTATCAAAAAGTGTGTTTTCAGAAGTAAAGTATTTTTACTAATTCTATGGTTTAGGACTTCAGAGTGAACGTCAGCTTTAGTGAACTGAATTAATTTGCCTGATGACCTGTTGCCCTCCTCTGGCTGAAATGAGAACTGCAGGTAATTGAAATGCTGCAGAAGTTAAGACTTTTACAAGCTAAGAGGAAACTGTTCTGCCAGAGGCCCCACGTAACTGGGAAGCAGATTGGTTATTTTGGATTCTGGTAAGGGTCCCTCACAGCTGACCATTACAAAGGTGACTGCGCTCCCACACTTGGTATTTTGGATGAAAAGATTGATCCTCCCCTCAACAGGTGCTGGAAAATCAGCACACAGGGTTGTGTCTTCCTAAGCACTAACTTTGGAACTATTGAACTCTACATTTTTGTGATCTGTTAAGCAACAGCAAGTATGGGAACATGTGCACCAGTACATGCTGGATGTCTATCTGACCTTTGGGATGGGAAATTTGCTGGAACAAGTCAACATTTACCATTCTGTGCTTTCCATAATTTCACCCTTTTAAAAAGAAATCCTCATAGAAACAAATCTCAGACGGTCTGTGAGCAGGTCACAGATATCTCTGGATTGAGAAGTGTCCATGACTATTGCCATGGGCTGGCTCATTTGAAGCAGATAAGACAGACAATGACAGATGAATTTCAAAAATGCATCCCACGCACTAAGGAGCTCTTGCTTGTTCTGCTGAGCACAGCTGAGTACATGGGCATGACTGGGCTAACAACACCCAAAATGGGCCTTCATGAAACTTGATGGATCTAAGGATTAACGCAATCTTACAATCCTCTTTGTGCCTTTTGCAGTCATCTTTGGCAAGCAGAAACTAATTTCAAAGAGGTAGCATTCAGGCTTAGTCCTTTTAAACACGTGTAGATATGGATGAACACCTGAATAACTTGACCTTATTCCTGAGGCTTGTACAGCAGACATCAAAAGTTTTTCTCTTATACAGAGGTATTCTGCTTCTTCAGGTATGCTCTCTCTCTTTGGAGATACAAAGTGTTTTGTTTAAGGCCTTGCATATGTGCTGGTTTTGGCTGGGATAAAGTTAATTTTCTTCACAGTGGCTGGTATGGGACCATGTTTTGGATTTGTGCAGAATACAGTGTTGATAATATGGAGATATCTTTGTTATTGCTGAGCAGTGCTTACACAGAGCCAAGGCCTTTTCTCCTTTTTGTAGTGCACACTGGTGAGGGAGTTGGGGGTGCGCAAGAGCTTGAGAGGCGACACAGCTGGGACAGCTGACCTCAACTGACCAAAAGCATATTCTGTACCATATGACATCACGGTCAATATATAAAGTCAGGGGAAGCATAAAGAAGGGGGGATGTTTGGAGTGATGGTGTTGGTCTTCCCAAGTAACAATTACATGTGATGGGGCCCTGCTTTCCTGGAGATGGCTGAAAACCTGTGTGTTCATGGGAAGCAGTGAATTAATTCCTTTTTTTGCTTTGCATGTGTGTGGGTTTTACTTTCCGTGTTAGACTGTCTTTATCTCAATCCATGAGTTTCCTAGCTTTGACATTTCCAATTCTCTCCCAGATCCTCCTCATGGGGAGTGAGTGACTAGCTGCATGGGGCTTGATTGCAGGCTGAGGTTAAACCACAACAACAGGAGGGATCTTACCTTGAATCAGAACATCCTGTTCAGAGAGCAACAAGAATAGCCGCCATTCCCTCCAGGAACCACGTAGTCTTGTCTCTAAAAGCAGCCTGCTGGAACATGGGGGGGTCTTCTTACAAACTTATTTTGATCTGTTACTTACAGATTGAAGTGATATTTTGGATTTTATGCGCATTTAGAGGTTACAAAATGCCAAAGCACCATGAGATTCCTCCCCTCTCACAAGATTTGATATTTTTCTTTAATATGATTCCAGAATAGTGTTCCTGAGGTTGGGCTGCCTGGATAAGTATAAGCATTTTTCTGCATAGTAGGAAGAAAAAGTCAGAGTGCTGATAATAAGGTTACTTTTCTCCTAAGTTCATGACTTGAATGCAGAGTTGAAAGGATCTGCCTGTGTCTTTCAAAACAGGAAGAACAGAATTGGCACTAGAGAAACATGGGCACATCTGGGCAGATCTCATACAGGATTCGTGTCTAACACCCATGTTGACCTGGGCCAGCTCTATCTGTGAAAGAAGGCTAAATAAGTGTGTTTGAACACCCAACTACTTCTTGACAGTTCTTTTAACTGTCTATTACCTTGGATTGAGAGGGATGAACATTGCTGATCCCTGTTGATCTGCACTGAGGGGGGCTGGACCAGATGTTGTTGCTTGAGCACTATTATTTCCACACCTCACCGCTCCAGAGACTGGTGAGAAGTCATCTTCTTCAGTCCAGTTAACATAAACACTTCAGAAAATCCAAGGAAGGAGACAAACCTAGTTCAATGTTCGGGTAAAGTAAATGGAAGCACTCAGGAGCTGGTACTGGGAGGCTGAGTGTTTTTTCAGGGAATTGTATGCAGCGCTGGCACAAGTTAGCTGAAGAAGCAAGGCCAGTGGCACAAACAATCCCATGACACTAATACCTCTTATGTAAGCTCAGTTCCATAAAAATATTTAGAGACTTAATTCCCTTCAATTTCATTTATTAAAGCATCCAAGCTTTTCCTTGCTCTGTTAAGCCATTTTATATTTCTCATTGGAAAGCTTCTCTTTTCCACCTTTGCCTCCACCCTTTCTCACACAGATGTATGTTTCAATGACCACATGGGCAATGAGGTGCCAAAATGCAGCCCTGCATCACCTACTTAGGTAGTTAAGCTGCAGTGAACCATGTGGAGGAATTAAATCCTTGAGGTCTGTGAACGACTTGTAATTAGTCATGTGTCTTTCTTCCACTTGGTGTCTCCCTTTAGTCTCAAATCTGGGGTTAGATCTCTGATAGTGCTCTCCTGGGGACGAGTATTTGTTATTTGCATCATATAAGGACCTCAAAGTTTCAGTAGCACACCACGACACTCCATAGTGGTTAGTAACATTGAGAACTCACAAAATGTGAGACTCCCTTTCCCTCCCCTCCCAGCTCTATGGCTTTGTTGTGTGCTCCCCATCAGTTTTAAATGTGTTTAAGAAATTCAAATATTTATTTTTGGTTGGTGTTTTTCTTTGTGAAAGTAATATATTCACTGTACAATTTGATCTAATTCTCGTTAGAGAGAGCTAGGTCTGGTTTGGCTCATCCTCTAACAAGTGCTAGAGAAGTTCACAGGCATGCGAGAGAAACAGTGTTACTTCATTGACAATAAAAAAGCACTTTCAAAGGGATAATTTCAAAATAATGTCAAATAAAAACCCAGTTTTCCCCGTGTGCACAAACAGAAGAGGCAAAGGATACTTTTATTACTTCTTCATATTGTAGTGGGAAAAAAAATTCAGGGAGGGGGGAGGTAATATAAGCTATTTTGCACTAGAACTCAATATCTTTACAGTATATAAGACTTAGCTGATAAGGAAATCTAAAAGCTTGGATTCCTTTTCAATTTATGTATAGTGCAAGCCAGTTTTTCAGTGTCAAAAGCTACTGGAACTCCTTGCTTTGAAAGACTTCAGATATTTCCTGCTACGTGGAAAATACTGTGGCTTACAGCATAAATGCCTTAATATGCTTGATTCACTCCTGTTTCTGGGCCTTTTCTGTTTTGCCAGTTCCTCTGAGATTAAATCTCTGAGGGAAAGTGGTCCAAATCTAATGTGTTTGGCAGTCCCCTCAAATAAAAACTCCTTTCCCCAAAGACCTGTTGGTGTCTTGCTTAATTCCAATCTGGAGACCTAAAGACTAGACTCTCAGCTAGTATAAATGAGAAAAGTATACCACATAACAGCAGCCGAGGATCTGGAAAATAGTATCTACCAATAACGTCTTACTTCATGTGGGTTCTACTCAAATAATTCACTAGCCCTCCTGTGGGAGAACAAAGCACTGTATATTTCCTTTTATGAGCTGTTTTTGTACATAAATTCTCTTTGCAGTCCCATGCAGTCCCAGTACATCTTCACTGAAACTGGTGAGATCAAGTTTGCAAAATCTGTGTTCAGCTTATTTTTAAATCCTTTCAAAATCACAGAGGAATGACCATCAGATTGTAGATCCCCAATGCAAAATATCTGTAAAGTGTGCTAGCGTTTTCTTGGAGTGCATGCTGAGATAAGTTGTCCTTTTGCTGTGCCTTTGTGGGATGAACAGGGTGTCCTGGACATTCATGGATGTGGGTAATGAATTTGGATGGATGAGGATGGGCGTGCCATCTAGTGGCTGCATGTCCTGATTGCTTGGACAATCATCTCAAAATTATTAACAGGATCTTCATTTCTCTCTGGAACATAGAAAAATAGGCATCCAGAGTCCTTCTTATCTGAAAATCTTAAGTGGTCCATCTCTTCTGTATACCACCAAGCTGGAAAATCTCTGGATCAGGCTTCATCTGTTTAGCTGTATTTGCAACAACCAGTGTTTTCAGTAGTCAATTAATCAGGTGTTTGTCCACAGTCACTTCCTCTGACCCTAGAAAGGAAGCTACTGTCACTTGCTGTGGGTAAAGCTTTCCCTCTTCAGAAGCTTTTTGTCCTCTTCCACTTCAAGACTTTCCCCTATGCCCCATTTCACTCCTGCCCTTTTGAGCAATCTCAGCAACTCCTCTCAGTCCCCAGTGCAGGGGTGCCACAGGGGTGGCAGCATTGCAGAGAATGCTCTAGAGCAAGCTATAAACAATGCTAATTCTATTCCTCGTGCCAAAAACTGACTAAGGCTGCTATGAAAGGGTTGTTAGATGTGGGAAAACAATTTTCAACCCTCAGGATCCTGCTTGCCACCAGCAGAGTTTCCCCAGCAAGAAGGCGGCAGAGACACCCTCCACTAAACCAGCACTGAGCAATCCCATACATCAGGCCAATATCAAATGCAACCACAGAGGAGGCTTTCCCTTATCTTTCAGGACAACTACCAAGCTATATATTACTTGAACAGTCTGGGAACTATGGAAGATTGTGGTTTCTCGTGAAACAGGAAAATCTTTTCATGGTTAGGACTGGCAATGAAATTTGTAGCTCCACCATCCATCTGGGCTGAGCCACGGGTGATCATTGTCTGAGATGAGCTTCTTTCAATGTCAGAGGGCAAATAAATAACTAACTATGTGTGAATGCACATTTCAAGGAAAAATCACCCTTTTTTTCCTCCTCCCCTCCTGCCCCTCATTTTGCCTTGGAGAAGTTACGGGTTTCCTCAGGTCTTCAGAGAGGTTGAAATCTGTCCAAAATGCGCTTCAGGAAAGTGATTGTTCAAAGTGAATCAGTTTCCAGTGTCTGCTCACCATCTGTGTGCCTTTAGGAGATTGTCACACTTTCGGCTGGCTTCATCCATCTCTCTAATTCCTTGGTTACAGTCAAAACAGTTTTAAAAGGGTTTGGTTCCCACAGTGGGAAAGTAACTGGGACACTGCCTGCTAGCATCACTTCACCCACGAGCAGCTGATGCCTCATGGAAAACTTTGAAAAGCAAATTTCTCTTCTGAGTCAGTTCTGCTGATGTAGCTTCTACTCTGAGAATTACTCTGCTCTCTTCTGTTTCTGTATTTGCAAGGCCATTTGTATGAGAGGAGGATCCTGCTTTCCTGGAATGATGCACTGCCTTTGGTGAACTCACAAGCATCTGTGGCATTGGTTCACCCACTCTGAACAATCTGAACTGGCTGATTTTCCAGCAGAAGGAGTCTGATATGATGAGCCATGGCTTTCTAGTCTGACATGTTTTGAATTATTATTCTGCCTCTGTTACATTTTTCATAGAAATGCCTCAAGCCACTGACAGACTCGGTTTAGCAATAAAGAAATAATCGTCTCCACAGCAGCTAAGGGGATGCCAACAAAGATGCTATGTGCCTGAGTCATCTTTGTGTTGCAATAGTACTGCCCAACTAGCCACCCTACGAGATTTAGCAGGCCCAGACTTTTCAGCTGGGATAATTCATCTCTTGCAGTCTCTCTCAATAAGATTCAATAACTAAAACTGTGAAAAAAGAGCCCCTTTCATTGCAGAAGGCAACTGATGATCTCACCACCTAAAGTGCTGACTGTCCCAATATGTATCTTCATTAAATGTGGCAGTCAGTGAGAAGGTTTGGAAAAAAGCAGTCCTTTCATTGTCTAAGAGCTAAACGAACGATCCCATAGCACCCACTGATCTGTCACTAACAGCTCAGACTGTTAGCCAGTGTCTGGATTCCTTGTGCAGATCACGGCAGCTAAAAAGGAGTTAGATATCTGAATAATCATGGAGGATCAGAGCCAATATTAAAAAGAGAGAGGAAGCAGGAGCCCAAAGTTCTCTTTACTATGAATGAATGATTACACTGTATTATTTGCCTACTCACTAAAGGGATAGTTGCATTCACCCTGCTGATAAGCACTACCAGCTTCCTGCTGCTTTCATGTAGTAAGCGGGAAAGGGTGTGTCTGCAGTGTTTCTTGCCTGTTCTCATCTTGCTACCTCTCGCTGCAACATGAAAACTATTTTACTTTGCACCATTGGACCATCTATCTGTGCTAGATCCATCCCCGCAGAGCAGAGTTTCTGTTGTCTCACTTCAGGTTCAGCAAGGCTCTCTTCATCCTGCTCAGGAGTGAATTGTCCAGGTTAACTGTGGGTCTCCTTACTCAACTCTTCCATAGCACCATTTATAGACAGTTTTTTTAGATGTCAAATCAAAAAAGCAGCTACCAAGTTGTGTCCGGATCTCAAACCCTTAGATCACTGAGGCCACTACCCAGAATTCTGGACACAACTGAAAGGACAGGCATCATGTTGTGTCCTGTGACTGAACATACCACTATGCTCCAGACAGATTGGGTCCTTCTTAAGCAGCAACAGTAGGTACCGGGCTCTTTCCGCCCTGAAGATGACTGCAGGATCAGGAGAAGGGAAGGGACTGCTTTCTGGTGGCCTCAGGGAACAGCCAGCTTTATCCTAGCAGGGTAGGGGGTTCATGTGGCTCTGCACTATGGCAAGCTGCTAAATACTCAGAATATGGTATAAATTGGGTGGAGGAGAGGCACAAAGCCAGAGCTCCATGAGCAGCACACAGGAGGTCTTGCTGACTATGATGTGTGTGGCAAAATGATGGCTGAGGAGGCTGCTACCATAAATGTGGCTATCAGATGTGTTGCTCTAGTAGATGCAGCATCATGCAAACATTTAAGATTTAGAGCTCTTAAAATGTTCTGCAAGCACAGGGTTGTCTCTTCTGCAAAAGAGGCCATCTCTCTTCTGCAGTACCAGAAGAAATGGTACATCTCTCCTTTGCTATTTCACTTTGCCCTCATGTGTATTTAAGACAAAATAAAGTAAAGATGGAGGCAGTAAAGAAGGAAAATACGTGTTTGTGCTTCCAGCATGCAAAGTTTGGACATTGCAGTCTCACTTTGACCTTGAAGCACACTCTGAACCCTAGCTGAAGGCCAGCCACTTTCTGTATGTTTGCCAATGTTGGACTGAGGAGGGAATATCAGTGCATGGTATTAGCCAACTATATTCCTTCCTAAATTCCCACTGCTGGCCTGAGGATTAGTGTGCCACAGCAACATGAACCCAAAGCCTAGCAGGGCTTTCTTGGCTTTCCAGCACCCCATTCCAATGCATGCTGAAGGGCTCTGGTGATGGGGGGAAAGCTCTGATTATGATCTTGTTGAGAGCAGAGTGTTACCAGAGGTCATCACTGATGATGGCTCTCACCTGTGTGAGAGAAACAACTTGATTTTCATCCAAACCTTAGACTCAATAGCACTGAACCCATCACCACATCTGCTTGCAGAGCCACACAGCCCCTCACTGGGAGCCTTGATGGAGAGGATAGTGCTGAAATATGGTGTGAAGACGGATGACACAGTGTCTTTTGTGGAGATAAAGGGAGGCTGATCCCTTTCATCACTGCTTAAGCAATTGTTTCAGATGTCTTTGCCTTGCTTTTGTTTTGATCAGGGTGGAAGTTGGATGCCTTTAGAGGCTTCAGGACAGCCTTTGCCAGAAGGTACAACATCCTGGGCAGGGGTGGGCAGTTCTCACTGCCAGTTGCTGGAGGGCAGCCACACATGGGGACATCTCCATCTGCCTTGCCCATATTAGAAAGCCTGGTGCGCAGGGATGACCCTGCTCCTGTCCATTGGTGTATCTTATGAAAAGAAAGGCTCTTCAGAAAGGTTTTTGCTTCTGGCTCAGGAAGAAAAATGCAACACAAACCAGTGACACTGCCATCTGACCCCCACTGCGGTCCTTTTTCTAAGCGGAGGCCCAGCTCCACTGTTCTCTGGTAGGCAGTATGGCAGCTAGGACTGTGACTGCAGAACATCAAAGTTAATTAGCATCCAAAAGCAAATAAATCAATCAATACATTCCCAGCCTCCTTAGAAAATCTCATTATTGGGAACCGACCCAGGCAGGGACTCCCAGGAAGAACTATAGAGGAAGAGATTCTCCAAAGCTGTAATTTTTAAGGTTGTACCACTTGGAGAATAATTACAACCAGCAAAACAATGTTCACATCTCACATTAATATAAAGTAATGACTGCATGCCTGTAGCCAGCTAACCACAGAACTGAGAAGAGACTGTCAACTCTTCTGCCTTGCCATAATACAAAGCATCTTGGAAATGCTAACAGCTGCTGCTCGCCAGCCTCTTGTCATCCCTCCTTCTTAAAGACACAGACCAAGGGCTGCTTTGGCCTCTGAATGCTGCTTGTACAGGAGATGTCATCACCGATGAGTTTCCTTTCCCTCTGAACTAAAAATGAAAGCAAATATGCTTGTAGTTTTCAGTAAAGCAGAATTTTAAGATAATTTCAGACATTTAGAAAGGCCTTTGTTTCAGAAAAATACTGCTTCTGCTTTTGGAAATGTGTCAAATTCCAAAATACTATTTTGTCTTCCTTCCTTTCCACGTTATATTTGCTATCCTTTTTACACTACTTCCAAGTGTGTCTCCAGCATGTGATTTATAGTGAAGTGGAATGAAATAGTGGAAACAAGAAGAACATACAAATAAATGAAATTACAAAATAAATAAAATCAAATAGTATTTTTGCAACACCAGCACAATTATTATTATAGCTGGAAAAAATCTAAGATAAGGTATTTTTCTATGGGAATTTTCACCAAAATCAGTGCAATTTCATCACTTTCATTCAAAGTTATTGGAAAGTCAAACATCTAACCAAACATCTTCTGAGATGAGTCTCAATGGAAGTGGCTTCATGGAAATTCAGATCAGGGTTGGACATTAACATGATACATTTGAGTTTAGTGCAACCAGATTGTACGATCCCTGAGATGTGAACTGTGTTTTTAATTCTGTATCAGAGGTTATTCTTGAACATTATAGGGACTACGAGACAAATAATAAATATTAGTATCTTCACTGTGTATAGTGAATACAATGAGGTTTTCTCTGGCAGAATCTCGCAGGGGAGGCATACTGGAGCAGGTCAGCCCTACGGAGGGCTGTGCTGCCCTGCCCTCCAGTCCTATGCTGACTGCCCAGGGTGACCCATGAGGGTGAAACCAGTGACCAAGGCCTGGCCCATGGCCAGCAGATCTTGATGCTGAGTTTTAAAAGGAATTTAAAAAACACTTTAAGCATTACACTTTCTCCTTGGTAGTCCTGATATCTGGAAGAAGACTGCAACACATATGATTCCAATCTGGTCCTCAACATTGTATCAATATTTATGACTCTTCTTGAAAAAAGAAAAAAAGTCATGCAGGGTTAAATATTAAAACAATGAGTGAAAATCAGAAATCAGGGAGTGTGAAATTATCTCCCTTTAGACTGAGATAAAAAGTGAATAAAACATGGCAAGAGTATTCTGGAGATCATGATCCAGAAAGGATACCTTTGTTGCTGGTTAAATATATTGAAGGGATTGTTACCAGATCATCTGCCATCAGAAAGAGACTTCTGCAAGTCAGTTTGAGCACCAACATGGGCATTGTTTAAAGGCAGTCTCTGCTATTGATAGTGGAGGAGGTTCAGGTTGCAATTTTTGTCAGATTAATTAGCTGTTTTAGCCAAAGTGTTCAGGAGATCACATTATTTTATCAGCAAATTCTTCTGCTATGACTTGTTTTGACTCTCTCAGGAGATCTTTCAGGGGTGATGTGGTCCACTTATGCTTCAGCACCCAGGGTCTCATGAAGGATTTTGTAAGATTTCCCTTTGTTCTCCCTCATTTGTTGTGTTTTAAAGGCTATCTGGAGGACTAGCAAGACAGTTGCTTAGTGGCTTATGTTGCCTAAACTAGCTAAATACCTAAAAAAAAAAGAAAAGTCAAGGGGACATTGAGGGCAGAGATCATACCAAATCCATGAAGTCAGCAATGCTGGCAAGGATTCATGAAAGAGTAGAGCACCTCCACTGTGGTTTTAATGGACTGGAGTAAATCTAGTGGCAGTATTCTTTCAATAGAATGTGTACAAAGTTTTGCAAATGATGTTCTGCAAAACAGACAGATCAACAGTGATGGGTACAGTCAAAAATTAATTCATTCCCAGTCAAGAGTGTGTCATGGGAGCCAGATACACAGGCAGGAAGAGGAGCCTCTGCTGATACTACTTGGAAACCTGAAAATGTCCCTCTTTCTTCCCCAGGAAATGAAACACTGACTGGATACCTAGTTTACCTCTAGGTAAGGAGTTGGGAGCTCCTTGTGTGGTGCCTCTTGCCATCTACAGACCAAAGCCCTGACCTGATGGGAGACCAGCCAACATCTTGAACTGCGTAGACAGAAGTGTCCCACTTGGCAGCCACCAAAGACATTTTTTGACTCATCAGCAGAGCTTAATATTAGAGTCATTCATCCCACACTGGGGGGAGAGATTGCAGGACAAGGCAACTTCCCTGCATCACTTCAGTCCCTTTGTACCCTCCAAACAGCTTAAATTTGCCTCATGTTCTAGCACAGAGCTGTCACCAGTGGGCACAGGAAGGGAACAGCTCACTCCTGTGTCGCTCTGCTGAAACCTTGTGAGACCAAGAGGAGGGACCTGAAGGGGAAAAAGTGGCCCAAGAAATTGTACTCTCACTCTATGTCACTGGGAGGCCACCCCAAGAGGTCTGTCAACAGCTGACATATATAAGATAATCTTTATGCTTCTGCAGTCTGGTTGAAGGTGTTATCGTCTCCCAGCTGGAGTCTCACCTTCTTCATTGGGGACAATTGCAGTGAAGCAAGAGCTCTGGCTCCAATTTGCAAAAACAACAGAGTTTCTGGGTGTCCTGTGCCTTCATATCACTAGGCAATAGACAGTGAATCTCATTTATCTTTCAAGCATCTCAGAAAGACTGGCAACTGCACCAACATCATCTCACTCCAACTGAGAACTAAGGAATTTTGCCGCAAGACCCATCTGAAACTCGCTTGAGTTTTCCAAGCCCACTGTTCCCTTGGGGTGGGGGAGGCAGGGAGAGAGGCTTGTGTTGATTAATATTAGAAGAAACTCCCCTGAAAGGATGATAGATCATGGCTTGGTGACTCCAAAATCTTTTCTTGTTTCTTTCTTTGATGGGAGGAGGGGGAACTGGAAACAAAAGGCCTAGGAAGGGGGGAATGGAGGGAGGGGTGTGTTTTGAAATCTGCTTCCTTTTGGCCACGCTTGAACTTCCAAGAGCCTGGTTTTGACTGACATCCCTAGGAAATGGGAGAGAAAACTCCATGCTGAGCCAGTTCTCTGCCCAGCAGAGGAAAGAGGAGGCATCTGGCTCCAAGGAGCTGAAATAGATTGTCTTTAATGTGTCTGTCAGCCAGCATCATAGAGGTGCACTTGGGTTTTTCTCTGGAGCATTCTGTTCCTGCAGACTTCCAGAGCCTCTTCACCCCTCTTCAGGGTTCATTTACCTGGGCACTACATCCACACTCACCTGGATGGCTGCAGGTGGAACAGTAGAAGAAGCCCACATACAGAGCCACTGTGCATATTCAAAGCTAGAAAGAAGGAAACGGATTCACCTTTGCAAAACCTGGTTTTGCCCTTCCTTGCAATCCTCTCTTCTGGTGTAGAAGGGATGGCAGAGGACTGGAACTGCCACTCAAAGCATTTCAGAGACATTCAATTTAAGAGTCTGGAAAAGTGTGTTAATAAGGGTATCATACATGCCATGCAGCTGCCCCCCTGCCTACCACTCCAGGACTGTGGCCCATGTGTGGAGCACATGTCAGAACAGAGCATGACAGGAAAAATGTGAAAACAACCCTGAAAAGGGAGATCGGCTCCTTGTATTGCATGGAGCTGGGATGGGAAGGTGGAAAGAGAGCCAGGGAAAGACTGGGGGAAAAGGCAGTCAGCATTATCTAGAGCTTGAAAACTGCTGGGGAGACTACAGAGTCACTTGAAGGATGATTGTGCCAGGATAGATATTCAGAACAACACATATGAGTATCATAATTCTGTCTCCAGGAAAGCTAGGGTGATGTCTCTTGAGTAAGCCTTCACAGAAAAAACACCTTATATTTTTGAGTGGGTCCACAGCACCAAAAACACCTTTTTGCCTTCTAATACCTCTTATATCCATCACCCTGGGCACATTATCAACTTTGAGTTTGCCCCTATGACCAAGCCATGGGTTTATTGATGTTCTCTGTGTTAGATCTCTTGAGCTGGATAAAAATTAAGGACATGAGCTCCCTCTCAACAACTAGGAACTTCTAAAAGGCTCTTGTCTGTGGTCTCCAATTTTCCTTGTCTGAGCACACAAATTTCTCAGTAGGAAACTTTCAAGTTTCCCCCAGCAGAATTCAAAGCTTGCTCCCTTTTACTGTGTCTTGAAATGTTTTGCTAAGTAGCTGTTTTTTCTGAAAGGAGGAAGAGGAGAGTTCCCATGTTTCTCTTACCACTAAGTCCTCATTCTCTAAACTGCTATTCATCACTAGGATATAGGAGGTTGGGTAATGGATCTGCCTATCTACGTTTGATGATGTGCCCATTTCTGATGATCAGTCCTTTCCTAATGCTCACTCTAAGCATCAAGGTCTATCAAGCCATTAACAGAGGACATGGTCAAACCACCTTAATGAAAAGTGAGGGAAAACCAAGCGGACCAGATCTCAGATCTGCTAGGAGCCAAGGACAGTGTAAATACTACTACAATGCGGTTTGGGAACATACTCACCTTCTTCAAGTCACAGAGATGTTTTCTGGTGTTCTCCTGTCAATGTAGTTTTGCTGAGTTTATATTTTATCATGGAAGTCACATGACACATTGTCATGGTCATGAGTCACATCAGGGTGGCTTAAGAAAGCCTGTGGACTCTCTCACTTGCAATATGGGCTTTCTTTAGGTTAGAGAACAATTGGTGCCAAATAAAAGGAATGAGGGTGGCTAATGACACATGTTGATACTGGCAGTCTCTCTTTGTGCAGATATACATAATGTGTTGAAGCAAATCCTTGGTTATACGTTACAGTTACAAGCAGTCAACTGGCATTTATGCAGCTGTTTTGGACTGGAGCAAGTGTCCCTGGACTGACAGTTTCTCTGTAAGATCCTCTTTTCTCCTTGTGCCTGTATTCTAACATTGCGTCTTCTCCAATGCTGCTCAGGCCAGACAGTGCCAGCAAGGAAGATTTGCCCTTGCTGAGGAGATAAACAGAGTGTATGTTCAGCTGGCCACCAGCCATGAGCCACAGACAGCAGAGTTGATTCTACCGTGCTCCCTCCGCACTGGGGAGCAGTGCATGGACTGGCTGCAGAGCTTGCCCCTCTGCAGGCAAGAGTCATCATCAAGAGCTGACCGTGCTACATCCCACATCCTGTCTCCAGTTTTACATGCTGCCTATGATGAATAGTGAGTCCGGGGAAGCCCACGAGGGTTTAGCTCCCCATGTTTTAGCTCTCCCAGCTCACTGAAATCCTGCCCTCAGTGTTGAGAGACAGTAAGCTTGCACGCGTCCAGACAAGGACTACACAATGATAGATAATACCAATAAAGCCCTGAGCTGTTCTAGGTAGGGGAGGGTGATTTATTCCCAGCCAGACGGCTGGGCTGAGCAGAGTGGAGAGCGGAAATCCTACAGGAGCTGCGGGGCACACATCAAAACTGCATGTCACTGTGTCCACGACACCCAGGGCACCAGTTCAAAGCCATCATGTGCTGCGGCTGGAGACTTAAGGTGATGCCAAGCTAATGAGCAAACGAAACAATAAATAACCCCAGTGATCATTATGTGTTCCCTGTCCTTGGAGCTCGCCTGCTCCAGCCCTGGTGAGCCAGTGCTTCTCACACTCAATTACTCATGCTGAAGCCCCTCAAATGGAGTCCAGAGCAGGCTCAGCAAACCATTCATCTTTACAGAGTGGAGCCCTTTCAAGTTTCTCTGCGGCAGCCGCTCTGTTTATTGTTAAGATGAGCACACAGTTTACACGAACTGTTCTTATTTATCTTTGACTTTTACCTTTTAGGTCATTTCTTTGCACGTCTGGCACTTTCCAAGTCTTGACCAAACTTTTATTTATGTCCTAGGATTTGCTGTCTGAAACCTTCCAGGTCCCAATGGTGGAAAGGCAAGCTGAGCTCCTAACTGCGGCCTTTACTCCAGCAAAACTGAAGTCCCTGAGGCCAATCACTCCTCGGGACAGAGATTTAGGAAGCTGCTGAAGGGAGGAAATGGGTGGGTTATGCGTCAGGAGGGGGTGCTTGGGTAAGTGCTAGCAGCTGAGTTTTGCGTGACTTTGGGCTCAGGCTGAACATGCAGCCACATTGGCAAGAGAGGATGGATGGGTACATGGTTTAGGCATGATGAAAGCACATTGGGAATTGCATGGCTGTGATGTTTACTTTGCAGGTTACTAAGATGCCTGCGGAGAGAACAGACCCAGATATTGTCCCCAGCAGGATTCACTTGGTAACCACTGCTACATGTATTTATAACCTTTCCCAAATTTCGGGTCTTCCTCAACAGTCATCACAGCCACTTCTCACCTCCCTGCAGTGCTTGACTATGCCTTACTGCATCCATCTGCTCTCTGCCACCAGCCTCATTCCAAGTCTCAAGCAGGGCACAAACTCTTGCCTTTCAGATCAGCCCTGTCACAGTAACAAGGTGAGGGGAGTCTTTCTGTGCCTTGGTGGTGATGTATCCAAACCATGAAAAGCTAGATTTGAATTCTCCTCAGAGCTAGGAAATGGAAATGTCTTTTATAATATCACTGTTTATGGTCAAAGGGCATAACTAGGCCAGAGTGTCACCAGACACGTCCCAGTTTACTAGAGCTGGAGATCTGCCTGGTGTGTGTTTACACAGGAGTTGAAGATGCTAACACACAGGCTAAGGAAGGAGCACTGAGAGAACATAACCTCTCCAGCAAATTAGTCACTTAGAAAGACAAGACAGAGTGTGAATTGCATCACAGTTATCTCACAGACTTGGAAGCCTTGAGATGAATTGTCAGAGTCAACCTGACAGAGCTGCCAGTACCACCAGCTTTCCAGAGGGCTTGGAGGTAGCTGGGGCTGGGGGATGGTGCTGGGTTGGCTGTGGGCTCTGCGGGATCTTCAGGCCTCTGCATGACTTCTCTGTCTCCCTTGTCTGTAGCTGTGGGAGGCTGAGGGCAAATGGGCCTCATCCCAGCCTCTTGCAGCTTCCAGAGAAGAAACTGCAGTTCTGTTGCTTGCTGCCATGTTGCATAGTAGAGGAGACAGCCCGTGAGGAGTCACTGCCCTTCACAACAAGTTCGGTCTTTCTGTTTTAAAGGAACATTGCCAAAGCAAAAATTCACACACTTAAATTTCTTTCCAGGGGTTAATAACTTCTGCAATGACTAAAATGGATATTCCTTTTCACTGTTTGTTGCCTCCTGTGGCCTGGCCAGGAAAATATCTCCAAATTTTTTCTGCTCCTTCCTACTCATGATCTCTGAATTTTCTCTCTAATTCTGTCTCCAATGTTATCACTTATGTTAGCCAGTGCCTGTTTTTACCTTGGCTCTTTGACCCATGAAATAGTTGAAGAGCTTTTGCATCTCACATGTCAAATCATTACATGCTAGTGGAGTACTGTGAGCGCTTTCTGTGAGTGGTACTAAAGAAATGTCTTCAAAGCACCAAGAATATTTTCTCACCTGCAAGGGTCAGCTTGCAGGTGTTTCAGCCCAGAGCTTGCCCATTACGAAACTGCTCAGAAATGTGCAGGGCCAAATTCTGGTCTGCATTACACCCACCCAGCCTGAGGGAAGCTTGTGGAGGCCACTCAGGTTCTTCACAAGGTAGATGGAGAGGGAGCAGGAGCTAGGCCTACTAATAGTACATGGAAAAGTCCAAATTTCTGGGGTCTGGTGCTGTAAGAGTGGCATCCCAACCCAAGAAGTTGCATCAAACACTTGAAGGAAAGGAGAGTAGTAATAGGAGAGCTTATATCCTTTGAGAGGTTTTGCTGACCTGGAGAGTTATCAGACACAACCAGGTTGTGTTCATGGCTTTCTTCCTTTCCCCTGGGGACTAGAAAGGGTTAAAATAACCCTGTGATATAGGTCTGTGTTCACACTGAATCTACACCCATCATATATATATCGGCTCTTGAGGATGGGGGTGGTTTATGCATGTCACTGGCCATAACTCAGACTTTTATTATAATTGTGACCATATGGTTAATGGGACCTAATAAACCACTGTTGACCTGGACACTATGTGCACAAATCTCTTGCTCATTTTCCTTTATTCCTTGCTTGTCTGGGTGCACTGTGCCAAGCAGCTGCGAATCAGTGACTCTAAAATGCCAGTTTTAGTGGTCCAGCATCTGATTAGTTTAGAAAGAATAAAACCCCAAGAAAGCAACATTGCACCATAACCCCATGGAGACAGGAACTGACTTTCCCAGTGTGGCAGGGCAGCTGCTCTGTGCATTGGACAGACATGAGCAGTGTCTGTGTGAAGGCTGGAGCACAGGACATGGCAGGGACATCAGTCGGGCTTCTCCCTGAACACCAGAAGCCCTGGGTGAGCTCCAATGATTGCTGTGCAATTAATTCCATGCTTCTCCTGGTGCAAAGAGAGGAATGTTAACCAAGCATTTCAAAGACCCTGTGCATTCTGGTTTTGGCAGACTCAAAGGTTTCCACTTAATGGAAATTAGAACTCAGGGAGGAAAACTATTAAATCCTATCTCAGCTTTTCCCTGGGAACCCAGTGCAGGACTGATCCAGGCCATGTCTTCTCCAACTCCTTATCTAGTCTAGTTTTAAAATTAACTAAACAACAAGAAAGTGACCCCAGCCTTGGAAGGACATTTATTTTTGATCAGTGCCATGCTACCATCGCTCCCACTTTTAATAACGCTGCATTGTCACCTGCCTGTCCCTGACCTGCCTGCTCAACCATCTCCATTCCCAAAGGGGTAATGCAAACCCTCAACAAGCACGGCTGGACATCTGCTCACCAGTATCGGTTACCCAAGCTGTGCTGCTCCTTGGGCTTTACACATAGCCCTTTAAAAGACCTCACCATCCAAACATTTCTCCAAGCTTGGTTTCACTGCATTACTCCCAGGAATGCTGCTGCTGACTGATTTTACAGGTGTGGGCCCACAACAAGAAGCTGCTTAGCTTTTCTAGAAAGTTGAACATATGTGCCTTGGAGGAATGGGTAATCTTGAAGCTATAGGTATTGAGGCTAGTGGCTGACACATCAGGCTGAGCCAGGATAAAGGTTTTGTTTCTTTCTTTTGATCTTGAGCTTAAACTTAATGTTTTTATTATTTGATTGGTGCTTTTATGATTGCATGCACCTGCCAGTAATGATATCCAGACACACTTATAGATAGGGTGTTGTTGAAATTAAACTCTCTTTCTTCCCTAAACTGACAGTGTAAACACCAATATCAGCTCCTTGTGTCATGTTTAGAAATGAGGGCTCCTGGTCCTGTATGACCCTTTTTGAGCCATACAGAACAGACACTGTTTTGTTCTTCTGGCAATTTTTTCCCCTCTCCCTCTCCCTCTCCCTCTCCCTCTCCCTCTCCCTCTCCCTCTCCCTCTCCCTCTCCCTCTCCCTTTCCTGCCCACAAGTCAGGGATAGTGGCTGATATAAAAAAGCAGCCTCTTAGAGTGCAGTATCATCTTTGCCCATGCTGGAGACTCTTTCCTCTAGTCCTCAGAACAAGCAGCCAAGCACAGGTCTGCCCAGGAGTGCAGCCAGAAGCATCCTCATCTCAGAAAGTCTCACCACAAGCGGGAGCCTTAGTGGGCAGTATCAGGAGAAGAGACAAGGGTCAGACAATGACTGGGCGGCTTCAGACAGTTTTGGGGCAGTGCTGGGGGACCAGGGGGCAGTATGGGCACCTTTACTGCCACTGTCATACACTGTGTACAGACAGGAAACATCCAGCTCCGCATGCATACAGTAGCTCTCCCTTGCTTGAAGATCAGTATGAGGAGAACAGTGAAGCAGCATGCAAGGAGGCACAGGAGGATTTTAACAACTAAGCGTGGTCTGTCTGGTATCACTTCATCCCAAGGTAGTGTGTCATGCTATGCCCTGAAAACAGAATGAGTGTCACTCCTCTGGGATAATTTCAGCCATGCCAGAGGCTGCCAGTCAGACAGTCAACAGTCCTTCTGGAGCAGAACATAACAGATAGATGTCATGCCGAACGTCTCTGTCTGCAGGAGGGGAAGCGGGAGGGCTCCCTGTGCCCCACAGGAGGACTGTGCCCAGAGGAGCAGGAGGCATGTGGTCTTCACTCCAAAATCACTGGCAATGTTTACAAAGTCAGACACGTCAGCACAGTTACAGTCAGCAAAGTGAGTGTAAAACTGGCCTTGTTACTTCCCAGATCTGAGGGATACGAGGAAAACGCACACAGATGGTCGGCCACTTTCCATAATGAAACACGTCTTTATTGTCCCGAGGAAGCTGCATTTCACAACCTAAGCATTGAGGCTTGCTTCTTTTTTTATATCTTTTATTTTCTCTGCAAACTGTGGGCAGTTTTGCCCCTTTCCTTAAATCAAAAATTGTGGACGATAAAGACGTGTTTCATTACTGAGAGCTGGCCAAGCATCTGTGTGCAATGGACTTCATTTTCTTCTCTAGGTTGCTGGCACAAACATTCCCAGACGAAGCCAGAGGAAACTGAAGTGAATGCAGAGATCTGAGGAAATTTGCGGAGAGCTCAAATTTTGTGGCTACTTCTTTCTGGTACATGCCCAACTGCCATATCCCAAATTTTAAATTATGTGATGATGTTTAGGCACAGACTATCCTTGCCAAACTTGAAATACTTGTGTGCCTATGCTGTCACAGTTCTCAGAAGCAGCACAAGCTCACAAAAACTAGATACTGTTCTTTGAGGGATAATTAAATTGATGCAAGGCTGCCTTGAACAAGTTATCTAGAAAACACATTATGCTAGTGATCCCTGGGCTTTTTTGTTGTTTTGTTTCTGTCCTCACTAGTGGAATTGAAGCTTTAACCCTGTTTGTATGTCTGGACTTATGTCCCTGAAAAGGCTTGTGAGCACTAGTTTGGGAATATCTTCCCGTAAACTGGTCCTGAGCTCCTCCTTTCTAGAGGGGATGTGGCATAATGTTCAGTCCCCATAACTGCCATTCATGAGGCTCTAGGTTCCTTCTGAGATCCTGCCTATCCAGTAGAAAAAATGCTGTCCTGTCCTGATTTACGCTTCTGACAGAATACTTAACAAATACAATACTTTAAAGCATTACTGTATTCACCTTGGGATGAATCCATTCAGAGAAAGTACAAAGCATATGGTTGTGATGACAGCTCTGGGACAAGGTTGTTTTTGTCCCCAGTGAAATGGGGTTATACCTGCAAGTGTATATTTTGTGAGAAGTAGTTGGCTTTAATGATGTTTAAGCTGCCAGTTCTCTTTCTCAGGAAAGACAGAAAGACTAAGAAATAAAAATAGAAGAAAAACTCAAAGAGGGTGCCAAGAAAGGATGAGTCCTTTTTACTTCAAGTAAAAGTATGGGGCTTTTGACCAGGCACTTGAATAATTAGGAGCATGTTTCTAAAAGCTTCCCTATCTGCATAACTTGTTGCCTGCTTGTCGTGGATTCCCAAAGACAGTAAAGTCTGGGAGGGGAGCAGCTGAGTGGGATTCTTGAGAACTGTGATTTTTGCTGTAGGCTTACTATGGGAGCCAGGACTGATCCAGGATGCGTGCTTTCCCTTTATAGTGTGGCATGGATATGGGCTCAGGCTGCTTGCTTGGTGAGTCTATATTGATTCATGAGTGTGGGTGCAGTTTTACACTGAAGTTAGATCCCAGGGCTAAAACCTTAGCCTGCCTTAATTTCTCCTTACTTATAACCCAAGTCTTGGTCTGGGTTTACTTGCACCTGGTTTTAAAATCTGCTTTCCCCTAGAGTTAGGAGCCAGGCAGCACACCGGTGCCAACTCAGGTCCAACTCTTACTGCATGAGGCAAGGGTGGCAAGACACATTCCCACACTGTGTGACAACAGCATGACTCCTATGTGCATGAGCCCCATGTCTCTCAGGGCGTTCAAAATACAACTTGTAATGGAAAATTCAGGCATACTAATCTTTAACCTACACAATTAAAACCAAAGATCATTGAGTCACTAGAAGAAAGTAGGTAATAAGCACTCTTACTGGGTTATTGGAAACCTCCCTTAAATATAGCAAATGCTTACCAAATACAAGCATGTGCATGTTCCAAATCTATATAACTTATATTCTCCACTATTTAAATCTCACCATATCTTCTTAAATTGTAAGGACAATCAAGTGACTTAATCTGCAAATCCCTTGCCTGAAGCACCCACCTTCTAGGGGACCTGTCCATCACAGAGTTTTTCTCCTTAGGACATGTTTAAGAAAAAAAACCCAAACCCTCAGTGAATTCACTGTCCTGATGACAGCTTTATTAAAAATCTAAGTGATTTCTGGTGACAGATTTGAACAGCAGTTGGTGGCTGAGCACAGTGCAGAGCTGAAACTTCACCCAAATGCTCTGGTTGCCCTTTGGAGGAGCCTGTCTCTATCCCTTGAACACAGAAGAGTTGAAGAACCCAGACTCCTGGCTTGGCTTGGCCAGGCTAGGTGATTCTGGTGGATTTTGGCATTGAGGAATGAAGTAGCAAGGACCTATAATGCAGCTGAGCATTGATGTAAACAAGAGGACCAGCCTTTGATCTCAGTGAAATGGTTGTATCACTTCTGAAGCACAACAAGAAACAAAGACATGGTCCCAGTTTACCTCTGTGCTGTCCTCCTCTGCCCCACCTCTTGCTACATCATAAGACATCCGTATGGCAGTGCATGGAGTGTGTAAGCAGCATATCTGCTACAGCTCTGGTGTGGCTTTCTACACCTATGATTCCCTCCCAGGTATTAGGGTTCAGGGTAGGCAATCACCTGGCCAGGTGGGTGACCAGAATCCTCCATGGTCTTGTACAGCAGGTGCAAAAGGCTCTGTTGTTGATTCTTCTCTGTTTCTCAGTATAATAGAAGACTACAATTGTATGTACACACAATGCACAAATCGTTGTGAGGCACAAAGTTGCACATCTTCTGAAGTGACACTTGTTAAACTGCAACTTGGAGGCAGTGCTAATCTGCAGCTAGAGCCAGGAAAACCACTTGACTCTCATAGAAGACAAGACTTTATGCTCTTTTTCTAGTTAAAAACAAGTGCAATAATAGATAAAGAATCCCAACAGTTCCCAAAGGCATTCAGTATTTTCACAGCACCACCACTAATGAACAAAAAGTCAGTTCTGATATGAGCACTGTGCCTTTTTTTCGATTGAAAACCTTGGCTAAATGTAATTTCATGAAGTGTTCTTTTATTGGATTCCTCATGTTTTTAAGGTCAAAGCCTCTCAGGATGTAACAGGAGTATCTACAATAGCCCATGGATTCTCATTTTAATAAAGAATTGTTTTTAAAGTAACCCACAAAGAAAAAAAAAGGAAAAAACCAACCAAAATCCAGATCTGACTGGATTATCATATTTATTCTCTCTCAATTATTTTTAGCTCTGCAAAACAAGTCTTAGAACCACCTTTCCCACATCAGGTTTGTCTCATTAGGGATGTATTACCTACCTGTTCAAGTAGAGGTGGCATGGAGCAAAATAGGTGTTTGGATGAACTTTGAAGTAGACCAGATAGAGTCAGAGATCAATATGGTAGAGAGAAGGGATGCCATCCAGAGGGACTTTGACAGGCTTGAGAGGTGAGCCTGTACAAACCTCATGAAGTTCAATCAGGCAAAGTGCAAGGTCCTGCTCCTGGGCCAGGGCAATCCCAACCACAAGTACAGGCTGGGGTTAGAATGGATTGAGACCAGCCCTGGAGAGAAAGACTGGGGGTATTTGTGAAGAGAAAGTTCAATATGGTTCTGCAACGAATTCCGCACCTGCAGACCAGAAAGCCAACCACGTCTTGGGCTGGATCAAAAGATGCATGTCCAGCAGATCTAGGAAGGGGATTCTACCCATCTACTCTGCTCTTGCAAGAACCCACCTGAAGTACTGCATCTAGGACTGGGGCCCCCAACTCAAGAAAAATGTGGCACTGTTGGAACAAGTCTGAAGGAGAGCTACTAAGTTGTTCTCTGGGCTGGAACACCTCTCCTGCGAAGACAGACTGAGAGAGTTGGAGCTGTTCAGTCTGGAGAAGAAAAAACTCTGGGGAGACCTTACAGCAGCCTTACAGTACTTATCACACTGGATGGTCATGTAGTGATAGGACAAGGGGGAATGTCTTTAAGCTGTGGTTTTAGATCAGATAGTATGAAGAAATTCTTTACCATGAGGGTGATGAGGCTCTGAAACAGGTTGCCCAGAGAAGCTGTGCACTCTGAGTCCCTGGAGGTGTTTAAGGCCAGGTTGGATGCGGTTTTGAGCAACTTGGTCTAGTGAAAGGTGTCCCTACTCATGACAAAAGGGGTGGAACTAAATGACTTTTAAGGTGTCTTCCAATCCAAAGAATTCTGATAAGTGATATGTGACTCTGAGAGGGAGACTTAGCAAGGATTGTGCTTGCAACCTCAGTGACATCTAAATGCCCCCTCCAAACCCCCAAGGCAAGTCTTGCTGTCAGGCAGTCATTGGTAGTTCAATACTGCTTTCTCAGATAGTTCAGTCATACACTCATTTATGCTCTCAGCTCTTGTTCCTGTCACTCAGCCCTTCCTGAGATGCTGAGGAAGACATCCCTTGCATGCCATTAGCACCCCTCTCTGCTGTCCAAATATAGCACTGCAGCACAGGGAGTGTGAGAAGAGGAGCTCTGCTCACTTTGACCAACAGCTTCCCATTTTTCAGAGCTTGCTGGGGGAACTAGAGGAGTTCAAGAAATATGGCATTATCTGTAATCACAGCTTGACATTCACCTTCTTGTCACAATGAGGAGCTCAGAGTGTCATAGAGAGAGGTTGGGGTAGAAAAAAGTTGTTGATAAATGGTTTCTGTCTGAAGTCCTAAGCAGGCAGAGTGCTCCTGAGTGAAAACCATAAAGCACACCCTTCTTCCACTGCTGAACTGACAATGAAGCATGCTGAGGGTCAGGCTTTTTGTGAGTGATTCATGGCTCTGGGGTCATATGGGTTAAAGATTCTCATCTGAAGGGGATTAGGTGTTTCCAAGAAAGCACAGTCCTGCAGTGCCTCCAGCATTTCCTTGAAGCTTTTGGAGTCTCAGACTGGCTTAAGACCTGCCTCATTACTCTGTCTCATCACATGAAAAGTCCATCACTGCTTTGGCAGAAGGTGTGGAAGGTGCATGGTGTGAGGGACATGAAAGGAAATCCTTTGAAAGGTGCTAGTTCCTTCCACCCAATCCAAATACATCTGGGTGCAGGGGAAGCCAGGCCATCCCCCAGGAGTCTCCTTGGTGCCCAGAAAATATCTATCTGATAGCCTTTCCACAGAGCATGCTCCCCACCTGGTACTCTCTGGGTGCCTCACACTTTGCTGTACAACTGCACCTTCCATCCTGCTCACTGGAAACCAGCACAAACATCTGTTTGCATGGGGAGAACTGACTGTGAGGCACATCCCGTGTGCAGACAACTCTGGGGAACACAAACATCTCCTGTGTGTAACTTACGCAGGGCTGGCTGCTTCACTGGTGAGAACAGGCTCTCATGAGACTCCCTGGGTACAGGGCTGGAGTGGTCTCTGTGGGTCCTTGTTTGCCTCCTTCTGAACTCTCTCCCTCTCCTCCTCTCTACTCTTCAACATTAAACACTTCTCTCCCAGCAAGGTGTTCTCTGATGCCTTGCATTAAGTTCACAGTGTAAAATTAGAATGCATTGGGCCACTACAAGATGCTGAGGTTGTTAAAGCTGTGTGTGCACTTGCACATGTGTGTGTACGTGTGTGTTTAGTGCAGGGCTTTCCAGAACTATCAAGTGCTCTTTAAAGTACCATAAAATTTAATGCTCAATAGGGAAGCCTAAACAAATGAAGCTGCACTATAAAATGTTTAGTGTTTCTATCGCTTTCACTTTGAACATGAAGACTTACTGCAACTCACAAGAGGATTTTCGCTTTCTTTTTCTTTTCCTTGTCCTTTCTCCCTTTGCCTTTTTTATTCCATATTCTCTATTCCCAGAGAATTTACCATGGATTTTGTACAGGAATACCTCCAACTCCCTGTGTGCTTGGTGCCAAAAAGTGTGGCTCTCTGCCACTGAAGGGTGCTGTTCTCTGATCATTCCTTGGTAAATATATAGCTGAGACTAAAAAAATTACTCTTTCATTTACTCCCAAAGCTCCTATATTTAATTATCTTACTGCATAAAGTGGCTGCCAGAAGTGCCTTGTGCAACCTTTGTCCTTGGCCTGCTGTAATTTTGTCTGCTTTTGTTGTAACTTCAAACACAAATTTCAAAGCATAATCAACAGAGAGCCAAAGCGTGTCGTAAGGTCTCCTGAGGCACAGATGATGGAAGTGTTTTGTAACTGCCCAGTGAACAGACCCAAGTGGTATGTTCTTATTATTGTCAATGTACTCAACCATCATATGACTGTCACATCCTTTCTCTCAAAATCCTCTTTCTACACTAAGGCGGGACATGAGCAGGTGGGGTGCCACTCTTAGTGCTGTGAGAGAACATATCAGCTAACCCTCATGGAACAATGTAGTCAGCTCCCAGTGAATAAAATTGAGCAGTTTAAGTAAATTGCTACTTTGAGAGGCAACAAGGATTAAGTATAACCTCTGTACCCTGTCTGAACAGTACCAGACTATTCTCAGCCTCATGGTCCTCACCTGTACTCCAATGACAGTATATTTTACCTTTTCCTGATATAAAACTTTCAGCTCACTGATTGTGGTTTGTGACTTTTGGCTTCTCAGGACTGAGATGAAGGCTCAGATTGACAGCGAACAGCAGGACACACTTCTAGCTGGCATAGCTGTTTCCACCAACAGGGAATGTGAGGCTTAATAAGAAGCAATAAAGACTGTAAAGTGGTGTCTCTACCTATTCTGGACTTTTCTATAATATTATGTAAATTTCAATTCTGTCTATACTTTGATCCCTTTGGAGGGAAGATGTAGCCAGTTGTCTTTGTTCAAATAACTTTTCCAAGTGAAAATCTTCACGTTATCCAGAAAACTGAATGATTCCTCCCCTTCTAGACCTGAGACAACTGACAGCTCATGGCCTTTTCTATGAATTCAGCCATGTACTTCACTCTCATCAAGGGAATATTGCAAGGTCACATCCTTTCCTCCTGACAAGAACCCAGGAAAGCAGGGATTAAATCTTAAGCATAATCCAATGCTCCTTATTTTGGACACAAGTGGAAAGAACTTGTCTGTTTTCTAGTTTACCATCCATCTGCCTCAGGGCCTGAATTTAACTGCCGTTTTCGGCATGAGAAGAGGCATGAAGTTCCAATGCGCACATCTGGAATTAAGAGCCGAAAATTGGGCTCGGTGCTGATAACGCTTTATTGACAGGAGATGAAAGTCTTGATTCCAATAACTTTCTGAGCTCCAGTTCCCACTGCTTTACGAGGTGTTACACACTTTGGTACCTTTGAGAGAGAGTTTGCTTCCCCTCCTTCTCTCCCACATCTTTATTGCTTCTGTTCCACAGACTCGAGTCATTAAAGTCTGAAATGCTTCAGCCCAGGAGGGTACGGAAACCTCCTTTTCCTGAGCCACAGTGAGGAAATGTCAGCAACCAGGTTATCTAAGAGGGATGGGCATGATGGACCCTGAGGCCAAAGTGCTCCCAGGCTCCCAGCTTCAGTCAGGGACAGAGCTTGTCACCAAAGGGTAAGGTCAAACACCACTTGCAAAGAGGACAGACACCTATAATCTGATCCGTACTCAGTTCATCTTCCTTCCTCTGTCTGTTATATGGCACCAGTGCAGGAACTCCCATGCTACCCGAAGAAGGCTCACATGTATGTGGGGGGCTGGGGAAGTTGGGGTGGCATCAAAACAAAGACAGAGGGAAAGATAAATCAAATACTGCAGAAGGCATGATGTCACTGCTATTCCCCACTGCCATGTGTTCCTGCACTAGCAGCACAGTGCCTGAGGCAGGACTCTTGGGACTAGATTATTACTCAGTATCAAGAAGCCAATCAATCTCAAAAGACTTCAAGTCAAGCAAATGCCAGTTACTTCCATCACACCTATTTTATAAAGCCCAAGTCATCTACCTCCATTGGACTTTGGACAACCAAGACAATATCTGTGCTTTTGTTTCCCTTTGAGCTGACCCAAGTTACCCTTCTTTTCTGTGTTCTAGCAATGCATTGAGTGGCTTCCTCATGCCTGTCTTGGGCTACCTTGTCATTTACCATTCACTCTTACTGCCGGAAACAAGATCTAATAAGAGTCAGCTGCTGTTAGAGACCCTAGTCCCTAAATCAGTTCTGCATTAGCAGCAAAGGCTCCATGAAGGGAAAGTCAAAGGCTGCAAGCCATTATAATTACAACTGTCAAAATATAACATTGCTCAATTTGGGAAATATTTTATAAAGTGATTTTTTGTGTGTCCGTGCAGAAAATGTGTTCTTACCTACAGAAAGGCTTCTATGGTTGTAAGTATTCCTTTCTTCTTAATACTAATTTATTTTCTAAAAAATATTAATTGTTAAAAATCTTGCCTGTGCATTTCTGGACAATTTCAAATTTTGTTCAGAAAGGAAAAAGTCCAAACAAATGAAATTTGGGGTTGTCAGCCAAAAGTAAGATATTTTGTCTCAAAAAACCCCCCAAAACAATAAGAACTTTAGTGTGCTATCCAAAGTCACTCTTCGCTCTTTAGAGCCAATGTCTTCAGTTACTCATCATCACATACTGCTATAAGGGCATCATGGGATCTGTAGTCTTATCCCAGTATGTGATTTGTAGGGTTGAGTGTGGGTGGGCATGAAGAACTCTCACTGCAACTCCCATTAGGTAAGGCAACGCAATATACATAAGCCAGAAAAATATAAGTATTTTCAATGCTAACAATAATCCAGACAAAATTTTTGTATTTTTTAATGTTAAAAGCACCTCATGCTTTCAGATCAGCTTCAACTGCAGCTCTGTGACAGCACTGTTGTTAAGTCTCCTGTTGTAACTGCAGGCAGTCTGTTCCCCCTGCAGGAAGCTGCTTCAGTATTTATTACAACACTGAGGTTATCACTAGTGTTAACTAACAGCTGTCCCTAAGGGTGGGTAAATTGTGGTTCAGAAACTTTATTTATTTGCTGCCTTTTGTTTGTCTTCTTTTTCTGACTGACTCTGAATTGAGCCGAAGGAAGAAATCGTGACTTGGATTCCCCTTTACTGCTGAGCATCTTGTCCTGGGGTGATACCGATTGTCCTAGTTCAGCAGGTGGGACCAGTTATCACTGTGTGGGGGTGATCAAAGCTGTGTATTCTACCCCCTCTATTCATTTCCCAAGGACAATGGACCATTAGCAGCAGCTGCCCAGGGAGTCATTAGCACCTTCACACCCAGCCGGGAAGGGGGGCGGGGGCGGGCGGGGGAGGGGGTGGTGTTTGGCTGCTAATGGACCATCAACAGTTCAGGGATACCCCATGACTCCCAGAGTTAATCACCCATTGTGTGAGTCCCCACCCTGGGGGAGGGACTGGGTGCTCCCTGAGGGTACATAAGTGGTGGGTAAGAAGACCCTGGGAACCTCTCGTTGGATCCAGAGGAGCAGCAGGACCCTCAACAGGAGGAAACCACCACTCTTGATTAGACTACAGCCCTTGCCTGCGTCAACAGGTTTTTTCACTTCCTTTTGCATTGGACTTGGGGGGACCACGTGGGTCTCAGCACAAGGGCTAACAAACCCCTTTGGGTTTGTGCCCCAGGACACTGGGTTATACTGATGGGTTTTGTGAGCTGAAAGCAATTTCCCTTTGTGTCAGTGTATTTATTGTAATATTATCATTAAATTGTAGCTCTGATTTATAATCTCTCTTGTGTTGAGTTCATTTCTGCTGCCAGTTTACCTTTAAACCAGCACACCGATCCACAGCCCTTCACAGACCAACACTTCTGAAGCCCACAGGGAAGGAGACAATTTAAAGCGGCAAAATATTACCAGTTTCCTGTCTGGAATTAGAAAAAAGCACCCTTCAGCAGGTCTCTGGGATACTGCTTATCTGCTGGTCTCCCTTGTCTGACCTGAATATCCTTTTTGTCTTTGGTGATCCCTTCCTCCTGTAGAAGAATGGAAGCACTAAGCCTTCAGGAAGGAAACCATTTTCTGCAACTCTTGCTGATACCCCCCAAGGCCCCTCAATAGCTGCTGGAGGCTTCCACTCCTTCCCATGAGTTCAAGTCCAACAGTGTAAGAGAAGGTCTCCCCTTCAAGAAGGCACAAGGTTCTTTCCCATTAACACAGTCCTGATGTATTTGGAAAATAGGTGCCAGCTCTTTGCTTCTCCTAATGCTTTCTGAAAGAACTGAGTGGTTTTAGTTTTATACTAGGTATCAAAGAACAGCTCAAAATCTGGAAAGGTCTTGAGTGCTCTCTTGAAAAGATCCCCAGAGAGCCTGAGAGTGGAATCCTTTCCCTGCCTTCACAGATTTTATTTTATGCTTTATAGTAAGACTTTTGCTCTTTACTGGATCTGAATTGTCTCTGGTCTGTCAGCCACATGGTGCAGATGTCTGCATCCCTTCCCTGCCAGCATTCTCCCAGTCATTATTCCCAAAAACCTGATCTTCTTGTCTAAGCCTCCATGTGTTAAGGAACCCTTTGGGACAACATGATTATTTCCTTCTGCCTGTTGTGTATCCCCTGACAGCTTGTCTAGTGAAAGCCAAGCCTTGGCCACAGCCTTGGAATTGCCTCATATTGAGGAGAGAATGCCATTACATGGGGTTGCAGTCCTTTCACCAAAGAGATTTTGTCACTAGGCTCAAAAAACACGAAAAAACCAAAACAAAACCACCAAAAAACCCCACCAAAGCACAAAACCTCCAGAAAATAGTGGTAACTTTTGAATTTCTTCACATCATAGAAAGTTTAACTTTTTACTTTTTGTTAAAAATTACTCTTAATTTTGAATGAGAAACCCAACAGTGAGGGAAAACCCCCCAAATTACAGTGTTAATAGGCCAGTAATGCATGTGTATGTACCAAGGTGGGTCTCATGGCTTCCCACCACATAAGACATCTAGAGACCCAGTTATGAAACATTGTGTCCCCCACTGCCTGAAAAGAGAAGCCTAAGGACAAGGACCTACACAGTAATTGTTGGCCTGAATTTGTCACCAAATCTTCTGTTGCTAGAACGGACGATACCAGATAATGATAGGCTCAAAACACCAAGAGATATTTCTTCATCCAGCCTAGAGTCAAGCCATGTAATTCCTTGTTACAGGATGTTTGGATATAAATAATGTACTTACTGTAGTGTAAATTGAGGGGGAAATGTCATCTAGAGCTGTTAAAAACAAGGATATTAAATTCCTGGAAGTCTGGAAATATGTGCTTAAAATCTACCATTATGCAGGTATCAAAGAGTGCCAGAATAGCTGAACCTTTGGTCAGCTGCTGTGTCAAAGGACCACACAGTCCTTTGTATGTTTAGATGATGTTGCATTTTAGCCTATATTGTTCCTTTAGAGGACCTTACTTCTATCCAAAGCTTATTGCTTTTGCTTTGCTTTGCCAGTTCTGACTTTCCACTGACTAATGAGGGAGCAACAGATACCTGTGTGTCTGCCCTGATGGCCAACAAAATATTTTGCCACTGGGATCCTGAGGAAAAAGTGAAGGATAGGGTACAAAGTTGGGCATGCTGCAACTGTGCCATGGCTGTCTATGTTGTTCTGCTCCCTTCTGACAGATGGGAAACACCCTGAAGCAAAATTGAGAGGAGGCCTGTTTATTTTGGGACTGAAGATTACTGTCAAACATGAAGAGAGACAGTTATTTCCATTGTGGAAAATGTGGTATTAGTGAACGACCAGTTCCCTCTGCCTCATCTTTGTGTTTTGCTTTTCTCTAAGGAAGGTTTCCTTTCTTTTTGCAGCACAGGCTTGAATTAAGTGGGCAGAGAAGAATTTAAATACAAATATTTGTAAACTAAGTGGTTTTCGGGAACAAAGTAGATCCAGATGACAGACAGTCTGTCAAGCTGCAGCATCTTGGTGCCTGTTATAGACTGCCCCTTTGTTCAGCACCTGAGTACCAATGGAGGCATCCCAAGGTGCACGACAGGGCCAGCAGGCAGCACCCACTGCTGGGGGATGGCAGCAGGAGAGCCCAATCGAGGTGTGCCCCAGCAGCAGAGCATTTTTGGTCACAAGCACCAAACTGCCAGGCATGAAGGCAACAAGAACTGTGGTAAGGCTGACAATAGTTACAGAGTCCAAAGATACAGAATATGCTACAAGGGTGATAAGACCTCACTGGTGTCTGAAGATCTCACTGGTGTCTGATGGGTTTGTCAGGAGTCAAATAGACCTTGGCAGCGTGTCAGTAGTGCTGGAATGTGAGGAGCAGTGTGGATGAGAAGCTTCAGAGGCAGAAACAGCTCTAGACAGCTCTAGTAGTTTGTCAAGTTATGCATAATCTTTTTCTGCCAGAAAAAACTGCAATGTTCACCATATACTAAATCGTCTGAAGGATTTGGTAAAAGCTTCATTAGGAGAAGTTTCTCATGCTCAAATGGTCAAAACTGAGGTGGGTGTGCCCACCACCATCTAAGGCTTTTACCGGGGCCGTAGGTGATCAGACCCAAACCCCTTGCTTAGAGTAAGTCTAAAAGCAGTTCCCACCTGTCTCCAAACCTTGTTAGATGGGTAGTTACATTTGCATTGGTTTCGATTGGAAAACTTCAAAATTAATCCATCCTGAAGAGAACACAGAAGAAAAATGTTGGAAGAACAGGATGGGAAATTAACTACTGCCCATCAGTAAGAATTATTAGCTCAGGGTTGTACTTGCTAACACAATTCCTGCCTCATGTCACTCATCTCCTACAGCTCATCTCCACAGTGGTGGTCTCTAACTGGCAGAGGTTTGCAGCGCAGCACTGTACCTCCTGCTGCTGCTCAGCAGCATATACCAAATGCCAGCAGAGTGCCAGGTTCAGCTCTGTTAGATGTTATTTTTAATTCTTAATAATGTCCTGAGGCTTTTGTTACTTTCCATTGTTCATTGGGGGGGGTGGGGGGGGAACTGTACTGCCAAGGTCTGTTCACTTGTTCTTTTTTTTTTTGCAAAGTCCTAAAATGTCTTTTTTCTATTTGTTCTCAGAAAGAAAGCATCTCTCCAAATGGCACGTACCAGATTTCACCCTCCTGTGTGTGTCTTAAACACAAATGTCTGACTCCCGACAGCTTTTCTCCTGCTAACATGGTCTTTCTGCAGCCTTTGCTCACACTCTGCATTCTGTCTGTACAGCAATGGAAGGACGAAAAACTCCTGGTATGGAATACCTGCATGGAGCAACCCTCCAGGTCATGAGGATAGCCATCTCCATTCACAAGGAGGCTGATCCTGGACTATCTCCCCCAGTCCCCGTGAAATATATCCCACATTAAATCACCCATCACATTACTGAAGGGGGCACTGATGTATTTGATTAGTAAGGAAGCTCTGAAGAAACCCATCTGTCTTAGCATTTGGACGCATATTTATCTCTTTCATGAGTTTCTTTTGTCCAAAGGAATCATTCACTCTGATGTGAAATAATGCAAGATCTGGTCTCCTTGGGGATTTCAGCAGGAAGCTATCCTCCCTAAGCCTCATTTTAATCTCCTATTGTCGTAAATCAAGAGTAACCGCAAGAAAGTCAGTAAAATTAAGCTTGTGAAAACTGATGTACAACACTCAGGGCCTCTGATCTCCACTAGCCATGGAAATGAACTTCCTCCCTGAATTTCTTCTCCCTCTGTATGCAAATGTTGCTGGTATTTCAAGATTCTCAGATGTAGCTCTGAACTTTGTATGCTTTGAATACTGTGTCCAGGCTTTGGAAAATGGCTCTTCATATGATTTTACTGACCAGGTAGAAGAAAATATTAGGACTTATGGTGGGAAATTCTCCCTGGACACGCTCAGACTAGATCAATAGAAATAAGAAATTCTGGTAGTGCAGAAGAGCTTTTGAACTTATTGTCATCCCAGCCAAGCTGCTGCTACACAGTTCATGATTGCATCGATTAAAATTATAGGTATAGATCAGATTCACATAAGAAATCTAAATGATATTCCTGTGACGTCAGAGCATCTTCTTTCTAAAACTTGTGTGACCATAAGAACTCCAGAAGGGAATTTTTTTTTCTTTTGTTCTACATACCCATCAGAAAAAGTCAGGAAAAATGTTTTTATGATTTCTTCTCTTTTGAATGGCTAAAATCTGAGCTTAGTTCCTTTTGTGATTCAGATAAATGGAATGGATTCTGGTTAAAAGCTCCATTTAATTGGAACTGCCAAGATAAGAAAACATTTTAAGATTTTGCTATGCTGAAAATATGACTTTAAGAATAGTTAGATTTTCAACAATCTGACTTGCAAGATATCCTTTTAAATTGTTTCCCATCAACATTTTGTTTGTCTCAGACAGTATGAATGGTCTGCTCACTTTCACAATCTGGGGAGATGCTGAGATTTCAGACCATGCAGGAAATGCCAGTTAATGCCATTCCTTTTTGTCATTTTCATGCTTTCACATTAAGGTTTGGCTTTGGAATGAGACCAGGTTTAAGAGTGAAACACTGCCTGTCCATCAAAGTTTTATGGTTCTTCCAGTGATGTCTGTGCACCTAATTGTTTTTGTTAAAGCTTAGGAGATACACAGAGAAGTGACCTTGCTGCTTTCATTACTTGTATAAATAAAGGGGCAAACCTGGATGATGGAAAGCTAAAATTTCACTTTGTAAGAAATTTTCACTGTTAAAACTGAGATGTTATTCTGAATGAAAGTGAAAAGACAGTCTTCATGAACAGCCTCAGGTATAAAATGCTGAAACATTTCAATTCATAGCTGTCAATGCATTGTCTGCTGCTGGTGTGGAACTGCTGTTTTTATAGCATCAAAGCATGAAGCAGCATGTTCAATGTGACACCTGGTATACCCAGGAATATTTCATATACCTTGCAAATGACAATAAGCTAGCCAAAGCATTGAACATAAATTTTAAAAGTAAATCAAAAGATGGGGAGCCATAGGAGAAGGAATCACTGTGCTGGGTCTCAGCATGACCACTCTGCCTTGGGCTGCTGACAGCCCTCAGCTACATCCTTATTCCTGCTTCAAATGCCAACCAGTCATGGTGAAGTCTTGCTCTCCACAGGAGATCTTGTTGCTTACCAAACAGTAGAGTAACAGAAAGTGGCCAACCTTGCTCTAACCTGAAACACTGGACACTGGCTCTCTACAGCCCTTCTAAAAACCAACTCCTTTTGTACCAACTCCTATTGTAGAGTTTGATGCACTGGATGAGAGGGACAGTCTCAGCTGCATTTCCTGGTGGAGTCTCAAGATGCTGCAGCATTTAATTAATCCCAAAATATTATCTGAATAAGGACAAATGCTATCAACTAACATAATTATACCTGTTTTGAAAAACTTCTGGATTAAGAAAGGGAAAGTGGCTGCTGACATGAATATCTGACAAGAGAATATACTGATACCCTTCTTATGGTTTTATAAACTACTGGTTTGAAACTTCCCTTTACATTCACTTAAAATGTCCCAGCAAATGCACAGGTAGAGCAGCTGTGTTTCCCAGCACATGCTACACACTTTTCCTGCTGTCTCACTCAGGGATTTGAAGTGCCAGTCACCCACATCCCCAGCAAGCCCTCACTTTGTGGCCCTTCTCTGAGAGACAGGCTCTGCAGCTCTCCATCAGGCACTGGTGGGGACTGTGTCTCTTTTGTGATGGCTGTCATCAATTTGTTACTCTCTAATTTCTTTTTCTTCCCCCTTCCCCAATCATTACACAGACATCAAGAGGCTGAACTAGGCATGTTTGAATAAGACAAATGAACAAAGACATTCCCCCTGCATTTCCCACTGGATAAGTTACAGATGGGACTGAACAAAACCCCCTCAATCCAGTGTGTCACTATGTATCTGCCACTATTGCTTTCGAAGAGGAAGGATGAATATAGCTTTAAATGATTAGCTGCCCTATGTACTACCATGTCTCAAAGCAACGGGGCAGGGGGTAACAGGCAAATAACTGCACAGCAAGGAAGTACATGAGGGCTGAGCATTCAGGACTCTTTAACAACTGTGGTTTCTTTATAAAGAGCATTGAAGATGGTTTTAATGTAGTGTATATGATGCAGCAGATGCAGGATGCCTCAGGCAAAACTCCTCTGGTCCAAAGCTGACTGAAGACAGTTTGATGATTTGTAGGGAGCTACAGATCTCAGAAGGGGAATTGTACATACCTGTCAGCTGGTAATCAAAGCTCAAATTTGCCTTAGAAAATCTTAATTAGTACTGACATCAACATAATTCTGTGAGCTTGGGAACAGTCGGTATTTGGTGCTTTTTTCCCCATTCTCCCCCACCCCAGTCGCAGTCCTGCTGAATTTGGGGGCCAGCTCATTCTCATGTGTGCACATGCCTCTGGCACCACATGCATCAGCCATGTCTCCAGGCTTAACAGGAGCAAACAGCAGTGCTGGTTCCTGTCTATACCTACTGCCAAAGATGACTGCAGCAACTCCAGTTTTGCAATGACATTGGTAAATGCAGGGCAAGAGCATGCTCAAGAGATATTAAAATACATTCTAGGAAGCCCTAAGAAGCACATAGAAAGAAACAAAAGGTTACAGCCTGTTATCTCCCAGAAACACAGTTATGCTTTTACATCAGAGGGTTTATATTAATTAGGAATAGATTTAGACTGAGTCTTCAAATCCAAACTATGATGTGGAGTTCCTGTCCCTTTCCTTCCTGCAGTGAGAGCTGCAAAACCCTTTTTCCTTTATGAAGACTGCAGAATTCAAACCTCTCTTACACATTGTGATGACTGTGATGCTGCCTTCATAAACATATTTACTCATTTGATTTCATGTCGTGCTAGAATTCCCATTTATAGCTTTTCTTGTTTTCTTTTCCTCTCTGCTGCCTGTCCCAATGGCTCCATATGATCTGGCTACATAATCCTTCCTAAGCTCCCTTAACTGATTCACTAGAGACAAATTTTGCATGGAAGGCCAGAGACAGAGCAGTCATGGCAGGGGAAAAACAGGCGTTTCAATGCATGTTGCTTACAGGGAACTACAAACACTAGAAGTATCTGTCTGGAACTGAGATAAGCCCATGCCTTGTACACTCTGTCCCAGAACTGGATTCAAATCTGGATTTTCCCACAGATCTGCAACTATGTCAGTGTCTTGGTCAGCACTTTAATATAAACTGCTACTTCTATCTTTTGGCCCAGCTTTGAAGTTTCTCTAAGTTCCAAGAAAAGTTTCTGCCTGCATACACAGCATGACCCCTATACCCCCAGCCTCTTTCAGGAAAGATTGAAGGTAGTAGAAACTTAGCTCTGAAGCCTCCAGCAGTACCAGAAAGAAGGGAAAGGAAATATTTTTTGATTGCTTTGCTAAAACTAGAGAAAAACAAGCACTACACCTGCAGATAGTTTGGCAGCAGAGAGAGGGCCTGGCAATATAGAATCACATAATATGCTGAGTTGGAAGGGACCCACAAGGATCACTGAGTCCAACTCCTGGCCCTGCACAGGACCATCCCCAACAGTCACACCATGTACCTAAGAGTATCATCTAAGAGCTTCTTGAACTCTGTCAGGCTTCATGCTGTGACACCTGCCCTGGGAGCCTGTTCCAGGGCCCAGCCACCCTCTGGGGTGTCTAATATCCCACCTAAACCTCCCCTGACACAACTTCAGGCCATTCCCTTAGTTCCTATCACTGCTCACCACAAAGAAGAGATCAGTGCCTGCCCTTCCTCTTCCCCTCACAAGGAAGTTGTATCTGCAATGAAGTCTCGGCTCAGGCTCCTCTTCTCCAAGATGAACAGGCCAAGTGACCTCAGCTGCTCCTCACATGGCTTCCCCAGGTGCAGATCACCACAGATTTCAAGCTGATGCAGTGTGACACAGTGTGAGTTCTGAAGATGGCTGGATGTGTCTGAGCTGTGTTAGCTCTGATGAGTTTTTCAAGTGCACTTAGTAGGAGCCTGGTGGGGCTCCGGAACAAGACTAGCTGTGGCTGGTTGATCTGGACTTGATTTCTCAACATAGTCAATGGGATGCTCATGGGATTGAGAGTGAAGAAGGAAATTGTACTCTGTGAAACAGGAGCTTGTCCAAACCCCCTATTAAATCAAGACTGAGTTCTAACCTATTTTTAGACATTTCCCCCAAAAATCCCAACAAAACCTCAAAAAAAAAAAAAAAGAGAAAAGAAAACGAGGAAAAAACTTGGAAAACTGTGCATGTCTTGAAAGACGTTTTTGGGCTTTTTTTCAGAGAGGTAAATAAGTGGGATAAACTCAGCGGTCATCTGGCCAGGAGTGACCAAAATTCCACAAGCCTTATATGAAAATGTCCATTTGTCTAGAAACCACAACAACCCTGGTAGTGCCAAGGGGGCAGATGTCCAGGAGCAGCTTCCAGACAGGAGATGACATTGTCCTCAGGGTTCCCATTGTTCCATGAACATGGCAGCTGGTCTGGTCTGGGAGCAACACAGGATCCAGGACAATGCAGTGGGATTGGTCTCAGCCTCCCATGATTTGCATCCTTCTACTTCTGCACTTTAGACTCTGCAGCAGCCTTCCTGGCAGCACAGCAACACTGTCTGTCACAGGACATAGCCACACATGTTAATGGCTTCAAACTCATGGTGAGTTACACCCACAGTAGTCTGGGAACTTCTATCAGAGAGGTCTTTCTGTTTGTAAGGAAGCATATCCAACCAGTCTGGAAATCACAACCATCAGATGTCATCCCTGAAACAGCCAAGGGTATATACAGAATCATAGAATCATAGAATCGATTGGGTTGGAAAAGACCGAGATCATCGAGTCCAACCCTTGGTCCAACTCTAGTCCATTTACTAGATCATGGCACTCAGCGCCACGTCCAATCTGTATTTAAAAATCTCCAGGGATGGTGAATCCACCACCTCTCTGGGCAGCCCATTCCAATGCCTGATTACTCTCTCTGTAAAGAATTTTTTTCTGATATCCAACTTAAATTTCCCCTGGCAGAGCTTAAGCCCGTGCCCCCTTGTCCTATTGCTGAGTGCCTGGGAGAAGAGACCAGCCCCCACCTGGCTAGAACTTCCCTTCAGGTAGTTCTAGACAGTGATGAGCTCACCTCTGAGCCTCCTCTTCTCCAGGCTAAACAACCTCAGCTCCCTCAGCCTCTCCCCATAGGGCTTGTGCTCCAGTCCCTTCACCAGCCTTGTTGCTCTTCTCTGGACTCGCTCCAGCACCTCAATATCCTTTCTGAACTGAGGGGCCCAGAACTGAACACAGTACTCAAGGTGTGGCCTCACCAATGCAGAGTACAGGGGAAGGATCACTTCCCTGGTCCTGCTGGCCACACTATTTTTGATACAGGACAGGATCCCATTGGCCTTCTTGGCCACCTGGGTACACTGTTGGCTCATATTGAGCTTCCTGTCAATTAGTACCCCAAGGTCCCTTTCCAGCCACTCTGTGCCCAGCCTGTAGCGCTGCATGGAGTTGTTGTGGCCAAAGTGCAGGACCCGGCACTTGGCCTTATTGAACTTCATCCCACTGGAATCAGCCCATCTCTCAAGTCTATCCAGACCCCTCTGCAGAGCCCTCCTGCCTTCCAGCAGGTTGAGACTCCCTCCCAACTTGGTGTCATCAGCAAATTTGCTGATGATGGACTCAATCCCCTCCTCTAAATCATCAATAAAGATGTTAAACAGGACTGGACCGAACACAGACCCCTGGGGAACACCACTGGTGACTGGCTGCCAGCTGGATGCAGCTCCATTCACCAGCACTCTCTGGGCCCGACCCTCCAGCCAGTTCCTAATCCAGGAGAGGGTACATTTGTCCAAGCCATGGGCTACCAGCTTTTCCAGGAGTATATTATGGGAGACAGTGTCAAAGGCCTTGCTGAAGTCCAGATAGACCACATCCACAGCCTTCCCCTCATCCACCAGGTGGGTCGCTTGATCGTAAAAAGAGATCAGGTTAGTCAGACAGGACCTGCCCCTCCTAAATCCATGCTGGCTGGGTCTAATCCCTTGTCCACCCTGAAGGTGCTGTGTGATTGCACTCAGGATGAATTGCTCCATAACCCTGCCAGGCACGGAGGACAGGCTGACAGGCCTGTAGTTGTCAGGGTCCTGCTCGCAGCCCTTTTTGTGGATTGGGGTGACATTCACCAACCTCCAATCACCTGGGAACTCCCCAGAGAGGCAGGACTGTTGGAAGATGATGGAGAGCGGTTTGGCAAGCTCTTCTGCCAGCTCCCTCATCACCCTGGGATGGATCCCATCTGGTCCCATAGACTTCTTAGGATCCAGCTGGCTCAGTAAGTCAGTAACTATATCCTCCTGGAATACAGGAGGGCTATTCAGCTCCCTCTCCCTGTCTACCAGCTCCAGAGGCCAGTTGTCTTGAGGGCCACCTGTCCTACTGGTAAAAACTGAGCCAAAGTAGGTGTTAAGTACCTCAGCCTTCTCCTCATCTTGCTTAACTATATTTCCCTCCAAGTCCAGCAGAGAATGGAGGTTTTCCTTGCCCCTCCTTTTGTTATTAATGTATTTATAAAAGGACTTTTTGTTATCCCTAACTGAATTAGCCAAATTTACTTCACATTCCATTTTTCTTTCCCTAATTTTTTTCCTGCATGACCTAGCTCTCTTTGTAAATTCTTCATAAGTAGCTAGCCCTTTTTTCCATAGTCTGTAAACTTTCTTTCAGAATCTCCCTATTTAACCAAGCTGGCCGTCTTCCCCTTCAGCTGGCCTTTTGGCACACTGGTATAGCCTGTTGCTGTGCACTCAAAATTTCCTTCTTAAAATATGTCCATCCCTCCTGGACCCCCTTGCCTTTAAGGGTTGTTTCCCAGGGTAGGCTCTGAATCAGTTTTTTGAATAGGCCAAAATCTGCCCTCTGGAAGTCCAGAGTAGAGGTTTTAATGGTGGCTCTCCTTACATCCCTGAGGACTGAAAATTCTATTATTTCATGGTCACTATGCCCCAGGTGGCCTCCAACCACCACATCATCTACCAGCCCCTCTCTGTTTGTAAACAGTAGGTCTAGCGGGGCCTTACCCCTGGTAGGCTCATTTACCAGTTGATGAAGGAAATTGTCCTCTATACACTCCAGGAACCTCCTTGACTGCCTCTTCTCTGCAGTATGAAGCTCCCAGCAGAAATCTGGCAGGTTAAAGTCACCCGCAAGAACAAGGGCTGGAGATTTTGAGACATCTGCCAGCTGCTTGTAGAATAATTCATCTCCTTCATCATCCTGGTTGGGCGGTCTGTAACAGACACCCACAAGGGCCCACAGGCACTCAACCTTGTCACTGCTGACCTCAACTTCAACAGGGTCAAGAGACTCTCTAACATATAAAGCCACCCCTCCACCTCTCCTTCCCTGCCTGTCCTTTCTGAAGAGCTTGTAGCCCCCCATAGCAGCACTCCAGTCATGTGATTCATCCCACCACGTTTCTGTGACAGCAACTATGTCATAGTTTTCCTGTTGCACTATGGCTTCCAGCTCCTCTTGTTTGTTTCCCATACTGCGTGCATTGGTGTACATGCACTTCAGCTGGGCCATTGATTTCATTCTCAACTCGGGCTCTATGCCCTTAGGCCTATCTCTGAAGAGCCCAGTTGCCATCCCTTCCCCCTTCAAACCTAGTTTAAAGCCCTCCTAACCAACCCTGCCAACTTATGGGCTACAGTTCTTTTGCCCTTCCTAGATAAATGAAGCCCATCTGGTTTGACGAGACTGGGCAACATGGAGTTTGCCCCATGATCAAAAAACCCAAAATTTTGACGATAGCACCATCCCCTAAGCCACCTATTGGTAAGCTGGGCTTTCCTAAACCTCTCCTCATTCATCCCGGCTAGCACAGGAACTGAGGCAATTACTACCTATGCTCCTGTCCCATGGAGTGATCGGGTCAGTGCCTTAAAATCTTTTTTAATTACCCTGGTACTCCTTTTATTAATGTCATCACTTCCAACCTGGACAACCAACAGCGGGTAATAGTCTGAGGGTTGGATAAGCTTAGGAAGTCTTTTGGTAGTATCCCTCACCCTGGCCCTGGGAAGGCAGCAAATTTCCCTGTGGCATGGGTCTGGCCGACATAGAGGGCCCTCAGTTCCCCTCAGAAGGGAGTCACTGAAGTCTTAGAGCAACTTACTTCTCACCTCTCTGTTTGAATCTGAAACAAATGGCAAAGCATTTTTTTACCTAATATTCCTAAATTCACTAATGGCCATTACTGAGTTCTGGATTGATGACGCCAGTGGTTCATGACACATTTACTGGTGCTCCGTGGAGGGTAGTCTGGACCTTGGCCAGATCTCTTCATTCTTTCCACATACCAGCTTGCACAAAATAGCAGCTATAAAGACAGTAAATATTTTCCTCATGTTGGTTTGCCAGGTGAATGATTTCAGGATGGCTGGAGGAGAGTTGGGTAGAGGAAAGATAGTGCATGCACTGAAAGAGCACAGTTGGGAATGGGAAAAACCATGAGGTGGTATATTGAGACCTGATGCAAATGAGGAAACTGCTTGTAAACTCCTAAATTAGATTAATCATACTAAATTTATGGGAATGCAAAAAAATAGTCACATCCGTTGCTGTCCCTTGCCAACTGTAGGCTTGCCAGTGCATTTTTAGACTAAAGGAAGGAAGTTACATATATACTCACTTTTTTCTCTTCCCTTTCACTCAGTGTCAAGTTTCAAGAAAAAGTACCTTTTGGTAGTAGAGATTAATTTTCTACATTTAGGGAGTGCATGCAAATCAGTTCAACAAATACTCTCAGACTTGATAAAAAAAGAACTTGATCCCCTATTCACCAGGCGGCTATCGCCATGCCAGAGGATGGCTCATGAAAGATACTAGGGCATGGCCCAGTCAAGTGCTGGACATGAAACACCAATGGTGGATTCCCTTGCCTGGTTTTAGACCTGCCATGTTGATATTTAGGCTGGTGCTGGCTGGTTGTCCTCCCTAAGGTATTCCTAATTGGAGAGAGAGAGAGATGTTTCCATGGCATAATGCATCTCATACAGAGACAGAACTCTCAAATCAGTGAAACAGATTGTGCTTCTTTCCCCCCACTAATTGAAAGAAGTGCCTGAAATGTCTCCAGTGTAGGTGTTTAAAGAGAGAGCAGAAAGTTCGGGGTCTACTGGTAAAGGCATTCAGAATAAAACATAAAGCCTCAGATTATTAAGTGCTTCTCAGAGTGGATGTTAGGCTGGAGAAAAAGTATCACAGCAGCAGCTTTCACCGTTCTAGCTAGACCTCTCTCATACTAGTGATGCATAGAGCCACCAGGCTCAACTCAGGGTTTTCTGCAGTGCAGGAGGGTGGGACTTACCCTCGTCTCAGATAAAACTACCTTCAAACAAACTCTTTGTAATGCAAGAAGAAGTGCTGCACCTTGAGTAGCTGACACTGAGACTCGACAAACACTTTTTGAGCTATTTGAAATGTCTCTTCACAGGTGCCATTCCTGCTTTTCACTATCATTCACTGCCCTTAAAAAGAGATATTTACACTGCACAGGAGCACAGTAGGTTACCCATGGCAAAAGTTTATACTGTGACCTTCTATGAGGTTGTATTCTATGAGCAGAAATTGGGAACCCTACAAGCTCTCCAAACAGGGCTTCTGGGCCAAACTGCCCTGCTGCACTTCTTTCTCCATTCCCACTGCCTGGCACCCCAGCCAGGATGATTTATCCAGTCCCAAAAGTGTATAGACCCTCAAAGCATTGCCATGAGTTGACTTCTTGCTTTCTTCTAGTCTGCAGCTTCTATCATCCAATCATTTTTGTCCCCTCTGTATTGACTAAAGGGGCATTAAAGGTTGATTACTTGGCTAATAATCATGGATTTTTTTATTTCCTATGAGGTTGCAAACTGTTTTCTGTTTCCCTGATTACTCCACTGTCCCTATATTACAGCAGAGTGTAAAAGTCTCATTCTAAAACAAGGGAACTCATGTGAATTTTGTTTCCTACTTTAGTCTGATTTTCATTCTCCAAGTCCTGATCAGAACCAGCATAAAGCCATAGTTATAGACAGGATCTCAGATGTGTTCAAGAGCACAGTGCAGAGCACAGGGAGGCTTTCTTCATAGTTGTGACTCTTAAGCACTATTGTGCTGATTCTGGTAATGCTAACACCAAAATTGTCCATTTTTCTAGGGTTTTCATCAGAAAATAATTACTTGTGTGACAAAGTCTCCTTTTCAGATACATTTGGCTTGGGATGCACGTCAGATGACCTTTTTAACTTTGGATACAGCCATGCTGCCAAGCTGTGCCCAACTGCTCCCCTATCCCATACTGTTATTCAAGGAACTCTTGTTTCCCCACTTGGTGAGCACACCTCTCTAGTGCTGCTGCTTTTGCTTTGTGATTTCTGGTGCTCACATAATCAGAATTCACTGTCTGTCAGTGTATTAGTGGATTTATGCAGGGTCTGGGGACAGCTGGTCACCCATCCTGCCCTCTGTTCCACAGACACCACCCAAATGTGTTGAGGCACATGACACGTGGCTACACACCCTCTTTTCCACACTCTCGGCACCTCCCCAGTTCACAATGCATCTGGACCAGCCCTGGTTATTCTCTAAATGCTGTTGATCTGTTAACATTCCTGCTAACCAAATTTGCGGAAATACTTGTGAAAAGCCAGGGTGAGAGGACACAGCCAAAGCAGCACAGAAATCGCTTGTGTTTGCAGGAAGCCCTTGGGCTTCCTTAGCCTTGTTCTATCCTCACCCTTGGGGCTCTGGCTCACTTGAAAGGGCGAGAATCAGCAGGCATGGACTGAGAGCAGAGCCCCACGCAGGAGGATGCCTGGGAGGTGCCTGAGCCACCTGCTCAGTGTGGGCCCGGTGCAGCACCCACAGTGTGGCCCACACCAGAGGGATGCATGGCACCAGAGTGACACATAGCACCGGAGTGACACATGGCTCCAGAGTGACGGATGGCACTGGAGTGGTGCATGGACTGGGGCAATGGGCAAATCAGGCTGAGGGGCAGGCCAGGCCAAGAGCCAGCATGGGAAGCTGGGATCCCCCATACTGGCAGAGTAGAGCAGAGCCTCTCCCAGGATTGGGTTTGCACCAAAAATTCTCATAGTTTCACCACAGTTGCTCAGCACCACAGTGAATGGTGATGCACCCACCTGAAGTGGCTGTTCCCAGTTTTGAGGAGTTTTTCCCTGACTCATCATTTCCCTTCAGTTTTATTGCAATCATTACTCCAAATACCACTAATATAAATAGTAATAATGATAAAACCCTGTTTCTTGGTCTTCAATCTCCCACTCTGAGGCACTCACTTTGATAACTGTCAACCACTGCAGTGATAATGTACTGACAGAATCACAATATGCACAAAGTACTATAACTGTAAATGTGTTTTTGAAAGGACACAAGATCATCTTTCTACATAGTCCTCTGGAGTGGGAGAAGGTTTCCTTGCAGATGACCCCTTTGCAGTTTGGCAGCCAGCTCTCAGTGAAACCTCACAGAATCACAGACTGTGCTGAGTTGGAAGGGACCCACAAAGACCACTGAGTCCAGGTCCTGGCCCTGAACAGGACCATCCCCAAGAGTCACACCATGTTCCTGAGAGTATCATGGAGGCAGTGGCCTCTGCCCCCACACAGCAGCTCAGCTGGGCTTTTCCAGGGAGACAATTTCCCCTGGGAACCCACTAGCATAGACAAGCCTTCAGAAACCAGTGCATCTATTTCTTAATCTCATCTGTTCAGCTCCTGTTCTTGCCCTGTGGGGCTTTTCAGGGTGTTTATCCCAAAAGGGAGGGGATGCTGTTCAACCCCTTCCTAAAATGGGGATCTGGAACAAGGGGTAACAGATAGCTTGAACAAGGTTAGCCAGGAAACTTGTAGCAGGGCAGGAACAGAGCAGCAATGGGACCTGTAAGAGCCATCCTGCCTCTGAAATGTGAGGCCCACTACAGAGAATTAATGTCCTGTTTTTGTTCAAAAAAGGACAGCACCTTAACTGAGGGTTCAGCTGGAAACAAAATGAGCAATCTCTGATGTTCAATGAATGTGACTAACTCTTTAATTTCTCCGTTCTCTTGTGTTATTTCCTCATTTGTTTTCTTTTTTCTGTGTTTTGTTACCTCAGGAATAGCGAGATCCAGCCCAGTTAGGAAACAGCATAACCAGAATATGAGTAACTTTTCTGAGAAGAGAAGGTCATGAGTTATTTCTGATCCAAGCAGGAGCTGGAAGTATCTGACATCTTCAAGTGCCCAGAAAGTTTGTTCTCATGAAAACTGTGCTTTACACCACAGGCTCAAGAGGGCCATTGTTTAGGGATTTGGGGAAACCTCTGATGGCCAAATGCAATGGGAACTACCATGTGGTAGTAAAGAGGTTGCCCTATCTGGAGTTACCATGGAGAAGGTCTCCACTAACCACAACTCCTGAGTTAGCGCAGCTCTTGGACACTGCCATGGCTTTATAGTGTCTCCTGGGTGCATGCTCCTTCTGGGAGCCTCCCCCACTTCTCCCACTCCTCCATTCAGTCACTGCTTTAGGGATTATTTTTTCCCCTTCTGACAAAGCACATACAGATGGTGCGTTGTCTGCCACAATCAAGAGTCTCAGGTGAGTAATGGAGAATGGCAGAACTTGGCATGTACTTGTTTGCCTTAGTGCAATTTTCCCATAATTGCACTTCCTAGTTTTAAGCATCTGCGAAAGATCAGCTTGTGACACAGCAAAATTGGCCTTGCATTTTTCTGGAGTTTGCATCAGGTTAGGAATCAGGCCTTCTTCATTTGGCTTATATCATTTTGGAAGGGTGGGGAGAGAACCACCCCATTTTTGTGCATAGTTAGGGCTGGCTGGTCTTTACACCCTAGGAGAAAAAGCATGGCCTGTCAAACATATTTAGCTCAACCCTCTGGTGTTGCTTTTTGCTTTTGTTTTTAAAAAGGTGTTGATGAAACTGGCCCAAGTTCTTTTAGTTTTCCCAGGTCCTGAGGTAATTCACTGAATGCTGAACAAGGGTGGTCCTGGAACAGTACAATGCCAAAACTTGGGACTCAAAATAGTTCAGAGATACAACGAACAGGCAGAGCTTGCACAGATGGACAGCTTTACTGTGGCAGTTAACTCTCTTACCTCTCCTTATAACCTCAATTTCTTCCCTTTAGACACATATAGATGGCAGTAATGCAAGAGAGAAACAATGAAGAACAGAAATAACTTTAGGACTGAAGTGACTGACCTCCCTCATCACCTGGGAGAGGGCAAAACTAGACTGTGGTACATCGAGGCACTAAGGATGACAAAGAACAGTCCTTGACTCAAGGAGCCTGCATTCACAATGATTAGAAACAGGAAATAAACCTTGGAGGTTTGTGGGGAAATACCTTCTGCTCAGACTACCTAGGAGACAGCTTGAGGTCATGCTCTGTTATTTATCAGGAGTTGCAGGTTTTTGTACTGGAACAAACATCTACTCTAGTATCTTCCCAGTATATTTCAGGTTTCTTCAAGCTACAGCAATAAACTGAGTTGCTGGAACACATACTACCCTGAAACTAAACTTTTTTTTCTAAACAAAGGGAAGAACAAAGTTTACTTTTCTGGAAAATCCTAAATTTAGTGATCCTCTTACACACACTCATAGGTATGGTTGGCAGCTAATAGTTCATGCTATTCAGCCAGGCAGCATTGTATTTTTTCAGGGTTTCTGAAGCATTTTGTGCCTTATCAACATCTCTTTCTTGCTCCTGAGTACTCCTGGGGTTTAGCTGAGGTTCCTCCTGGGTTTTTTTGAGATAACAGTCAGTGGGGCTTTCCAAGTCAGATAAGTCACCCATTTCCCTTCTCTACTTTAATAAATAGATTATTGTCCACCTATAATCATATTTTAATGAATATCATCAGTTTAGTTTAGGATCAGATTAAATCTCTGTTTTAAAAGGGACAAGAGACACAATAAAGAAATATTTCCTTTTTTTCACTTTTTATTCTGTTGATGTTTTTACTCTTAACATAGATAAAATTAGGGCTGGATACAAACAACTTTTGTAGAATTGGAGACCCAAACAAAACAATACCTGCCTATGGCATGAAAACTGCATTAAACTGTGAGGAGTTCAGTTTCACAACCCAGCCAGAGTGAAATTAATAAAATAAGCTTACAGGAAAATGCTGAAAAGAGTGGAGATTTGTTGTTGATTTGTTTTGTTGGAATTTTTTAAAGAATTTGGTTTATTTGCACTTTGGTCTTGTCTTGTTTTTGTTCTTTGGTTAGAGACTGTAGCTAAATACACGAGTCATATCTCGGTGCCTGCTCTGATACTCAGAATGCTCAGACTGAGGTTTTGGCCTTACATACATGCACATGTGTACACTCAAAAAGACCCCACAAAATTGCTGCTTGCTGTGACTTTTGCCACTAAAGTAAGAGCTAATAAAAAACTAACTACTAACTTTGCAATGGGAAAGTTTTCTGTGTTCTGAATTACTTGAGTTTTATGCTCCAGACCTGCAAAGTGACACCCAAACCCCTTCTTCATCCAAGTACTCTTCCCATCGGATGAAACTGACTGTAGCAGGAGAAAAGTCTTCACAGAGCTGCCTATGTTAATATTGAGCATCTGGGTATGCCCTGGGAATGGTACTGCAATCCCTTCTAAATCCTCCTCTTGCTGTAGAGTTGTGGAGCCAGTTAACTTTTTTGTCTGCAGGGGATGAGATAAAGGCCCTGGACACACTATGATGCAAAACCTGGCACAGCACTTTTGCCTCAGCTGTGCAGGCAGACACAGGGCAGAGGCAAAGAGTGCTGAATCCTTCTCTCATGCCAGTCCAGTGGCAATACTGATTCAATAGCCAGGCACAATCGGGGGTTTGGCCCCACATATAGTGCTAGATAAATACAGCAATTTACTGACCCCAGGTGGCCAGACCCTGCCTGAATCAACTTATGCACAGGGTGTACAGGAATGTGAAGTGCTGCTGCATTAGGAGCCAAAAGCATCAGCAGGCAAAAAGAAGGAAAGCTAAGAGAAACAATTGAGCATTGGAGGGATTAGAAATAAAATGGCCTCTTGGCACCTGTTATTGGTATAAAGTGCAAAATAATGTAATATCAGAAAGCAATAAGCACAGCAAGAGAAGAGGCATTTTTCATCTAACAAGATCACTGTGGAAGCAGGACATGCCTTCAAGGACAATATAGTCCTCTCCATGGAGCAGGAGACACTCTCAAATTGAGGGCTATGTGCTGAATCCCAGCCTAAAGAAAGTTAGTGGAAATTCTCCTATGGATTTCCAAGAGGTCGAGATTTTATATCTGAAATTTAAGAACACAGTGAAAAGAGCTTTTTTTGTCAGGATGGGTTGTTTTTGTGAAGAGAAGCCAAATAATAAACATGGAGGAACAAACTGTGATGATGTGACAGCACTGTAGCCTAGAGAGTGATCCAGGAGCAGCTGTTGAGGCAGCCTCAGCATCCTCCGCTGGGACAAAAACTATATTTCATCTTCAATTCTTGTCTTTTCAGTCTTTTCCCCATTCAAAACAGGTTTTCATGCCTGTAGAGTTGAATAAAGAAGGTAAAAGATGCACTAACTTGCAACTGCCAGTAATTATCAGGTTCCTTATCATCTAGGTAGTTTTAAGTGCCAGAACTTGGAAACCTGGCCATTGCATCCTGCCCTCTGTGCTCTCACACACTCCAAGTTGTAGATCAGTATTTTCTGATGTCTTCTTTAAAGCTGCCAAGCTAAAACCCAAGTCCAGGTTTCAGATAAAAGCAGCAGTCAGTCATTATTTGAAGCAGTAGATAAAAATTTTTAAAGGCTTATCCCATTAAAAAGGGGTCACTTGTTCCTCTTGAGGATTTTTTTGCTTTGTGTTGTTTTTTTTTTAATTTTATTTTTGGTAAAAATGGTGCCATTTATGGACTTTTTTCACTGAAAACCTAATGATTAGTTCAAATAATATCAGGCTATTATTTTAGGTGTTTGCTAAAAAAAACCTGAGAAATCACGAACTATGGGCTTGGAGGGATATTTCACTTTTTCCTTTTGGCAATCCATGCTGCATTTTTTTGATTCTGAAAGCCATCTTCACAGTGCACTGAATAGAAAGAAGATCTTTGAGGAAGGTGAAAAAAGAAGATAAAAAAAAAGAACAGAAAATAAGAAAATGAAAGAGTATATATAAGCAGTGAAAAAGCCCACAAAACTTTCCAAACTTGCAGAACAAGTATGATATCAGAAATTACCTTTCTTTCTCAAAGTGCTTTTTTGATGACATTCCTTGCCTCTGCACCTTCTTTAGACTTCAGTTGTCTCAGAGAGAGGGAGGGAGGGAGGGAGGAACCCTGTGGGCCCCTGCTCCTCAGCAGCATCCTCCAGCCTTGTGTGCATGTGTCTCAGTAAGAGAGTGACATCTAGGTGGCTTTCCTTCCAGCCCCATGCCTTGCTGACATCAGCCCTGAGTATATATACTGGACCCCAACTATGTCAGCCCAACCACTGATACCATGATGGAGTGGGTCTTCCAGCAGGAGGTCACGTTTCACAGCATGATTACCAGAGAAGCCCTGTTAGCACTGGTGGCTTGGCAAGGCATCTCAGAGATATTAACTGCATTCTGCAGTCTTACAGCAATGGAGGACTGCAGTGCAGCCTGCAGCCTCTGTGAGGTTTTAATTTGGTTTTAATGTATGTCTGCATGTCTGCTGAACTTTGATAGAATGAGAGGTGAGAAAGAGAAAATATTTGCATCTCACCCTGGGTTTACACATCAGAAAAGATATTCCAGTGACTTGGCTGAAAATCCCAGCTCAAAACAGCCTTTAATTTTGGGGAGAATCTAGTCAAGGTCATGTCCATTTCTAGCTAAAACTCAGTTCTTGCCCAATAGCCTCACAGTCACATCACAATTAAAAACACTCTGTTTGCTTTCAGATGCAGCTTGTAGCAATTTTGCCCTGTTGCAGTCAGCTGTGAGTTTGGAGGAGGTGAAGAGTATTACGTGGCTGCCACATCCTACATGCTTTCCTACCTAGATATTGTAAATTATGTGTGCAATGAGCCCTGTTACTGAGCAGTAACAAGGAGGAAATCCCTGCATTGTAATTCATAATGCATCATCTTCTGCAGCCCAGTTCCACAGGCAAATATGATTGTGCTTTACTCTCTGATTTGTTGTTAGTAGCCCTTCTCCATTTACATACATATTTTTTTTTTATAACAGGAATGTAATTGCTTTAAGTTACCCAGGAGATCCTCACCAAGTTGCTCCAGCTGAGTGCCAGCACTTGCCCAGGACGAGGTGAAAGTGGGATGCTGTTTCCATCTGATTGCCTCAAGCTCTCTGCACAGTCTGATTTGCTATATGTCAGGCAAACCCTTGCGCCAGCCAAGCCTCACCTGGAAACAACCTCTCATAAAACCAGCTCCATAAAAGCTACAGCTACTCCCTTTGATTGTTCCCAAATTGGTTTTCTCTCTGTTTTTTATTTTTCACAGGGCCAGTAAATGAAAAATTTCTCCCCAGTAATCTACTGGAAGGAGCCAAGAGGCACTCAGGAATATTGTCATATTACAGAAGCTCAGCTATCTGCTACTGAGCATGAATGGGGCCTACAGATTTACCACCTCCCTGTAACTCCTAAGATGAGCAAGGGTGACTTTTCTCATGCTCCTTGAGAGATGGCAAAGCTTCCAGCCTGCTCTAATCACTTCTGGGTACTCATGACTTCAACCTTGGGCAGAGCAAACCACCAAGGGACTCCTTCTTCTGGGGACAGGCCGCTTCCAAAGCAAGATGATGTTGAAGGCACCAGACGGCTGACCTCTTTTACATCTCCTTTCAAGAGCAGGAGAAATGCAATCACTTTCACTCACATGCAGTTTCTAATACTTCTTTCTTGCTCAGGATTATCATTAGGCAAGCCTGAGGTTCTGCATGAGAGAAATAAGCCCCTAGAGAGAGGACTGTGATCATGAAGTTAGGTGGGGACCCTGAGGAACCCAGCTGGCCAGGAAACCCAGATCTCAGATTTTAGCTGCTTTCTACAAAATTCAAAAAACCAAAAGTCCTACAGGCTCTGAAGGATAGACCCCATCCTCCAGGGATGCATAGGTAGGCTGGGAGCAAATACAAGAATATCTACTGAAAGATGAGACCTCTAAGTCCTGAAAAAAAAGTAATACACAGATGTGTCTGAAATAAGAACAGAGTGTAGGTCTGTGACGCAAGCCAGGGAGAGCAATGAAAGCAGTCTGGGTTTGTGCATAGACAGACCTGAAGCAGGAAAGTATATTACCCAACTCCCCTCTCTTGGCAAGGAATACCCTGAAAACTGGCTACTCTGGCCATTTTCCATCCTTTCCCAGGCTGGGTTTTTGTGATCTGTTTCCTTGGCCACTGGAAATTTACTATAAATACCAGGTACTGAGCAGCCGTTGTATACTAATATCTCCTAACCACCATTTCTAGCTGCCCAAGGCTGCAAATTATGTGAAAATTGCATACTCCAGTCCCGGGCCCTAGTAGCTATTCAGGGTCTTGGCCACATGTCATTTGTTATTCTTCACTTATGCATACATTCTTGGTATTTATTTTTTGTAAACATTTGTATGTAATTATTCACTCCAGAGTTTCCAGTGATTTTCCCTGGCTTGCAGATGTAGCAAAGCTTGCTTTCTGCATTCAGGAAAGAAAGTTTATTTCGACTACTGCAAAATGGAATCCTGACAGATTTCAATCTACTGCTTCCATGTCCATTCTTGTGATATTTAGCTACCCGTGGCAAGAGAGAATTAGTTTTTTAATTATGAAGTAGAAACAGTCCCAAACCACAGATTTCACATCCAGATCCAAATTTGGGGCAGTTCAGATTTGACCTGACATTTTGGGTTTGGGCCCAGGCCTGATTCTCCTTGTGAAGCAGTTTGACATTTCCATTTCTGGGAAGCTTCTCTCCCTGGGTGTGTAGCCTCTCCCCAGTGCAGAGCCACCACCAGGGTCTGGCCCTCTGCTGCCAAAAGCTCTCCTGCTGGTCTGGATTTTTCAGAAGCCCCTGCCTGTCATTACTGCAGCTAATTCAATTACTGCAGTGATGGGCGTAAGACTTCCATGATGCTGCTGTGGCATTTCAGTCCCTGTTACTACTAAAACCTGGATGAATTGGGCTCTTTGCATCTATGTGTTCCTCATGCAGAGGCAAAAAAAAAAAAAAAAAGAAAAAAAGTGATGAAATGGCAAGAAATCTTGGGAATTCAGGTTAAATCTCTGGCCACCTGCCTGCAGCTCAGATCCCACTGTTACCCTTAACATTGCATTCAGAGTACAGGACACAGGAGCAGGATCAACATCTCAAAGTCTCTTTATTAATTTTCTTATCAGTTCTTCAATAATACTGCATCCTTGCATAAAAGGGCTTAATTTGGCTTTTTAATTTATATTTAGTCCAAATATAACACACATGTACACTATCACTGAAGTTTAATCAGTTGTATACAGATAATTTTAGATGGATAGGCCATCACACTCAGCTTATGTCTTGTCTCCTTTCATCAAGAGTGAGATTCTGTAAGGATTTCATGTAAGCAGAATTCACCAAGCTCAAAATCAAGATAACAAAGTAAGAAATCTCTTAAACATTGACACCAAATACAATTATAATGCGTTCATCTCACTAAAAGGTGATTACTGTAACTTCTGAAGGTAGAAAACTGAAGGACAGAGAGCTGAGATGATGTGCTTAAAATGACACAGGACTCTTTATGTCAAAGCTCTCAATTGAGAGCTTCTCAATCCTCTTGGTCTTTGTCCATAAGATCATAGTTCCTTTGACATGCACACCATTCTTGGGCACTGAAGTTGTATTAGGAGACCACAGAAGGATCCCTGCAAGTGTTTAACCTAATTCTAGCCCTGACTTCAACTGTCAGAATATCTTTTTAAGAGAAAAGGCCTGGCAGCAGTGACACTGGTGGCTAGTTGGATGGAATAGTGCTGGCTTTGCAACAGGCTCCAAAGGGGCTCATAATGTCTGAAAGCATTCATTAAAACAGACTAACAGATAAAATACACATATGACACAGTTCTTTATAAAGAGAGGGTTTTACAGGCCAAATGCTGAGAAGCCTCATGAGATTACTAAATAATCCAAAGGGAAGTGCTTGGAAGCCTGTTTCTTGGGACATAGAGTACCAGACTGGAAAAATGTTATGGAGACAAGACTCTGGGGATAGTTTAGCCCTCCCCCAGATCCTGGTTATAGATCAAGCTGGTTTTTCCATCTGTATTCTCTTCCAACAAATATAGTCCCTGTTGATCCTGTGCAAGGAGTGCCAAGGAGTAGAAGGAGAGGTGAGATGCCACCTGTACTCAATTCCAGTTGTTTTGCAGTTCCTCACAGCCCACCTGCAAGCCAAGGTGACACAAATGAGTTAATTGCCATTGCATACTGAGGCTAATTGGAAACAGCTCTCAGACTCTGTAAAGCATTAAGCTGGGCTGCAAGTGATAATTGCTCACCTGCTGCATGGGCCTATAAGAGGTAGTGCATTAACTAGCACATGTGGTTTTATCACTTCTCTGGGACCAGGGAGTGGGGGGTGTGTGCTGGACTCTTCCCAGCACCCATTGCACTGAAAGCAAGACACTGGATTAGGCTTCTGGTTTATGGGTACTCAGACAGGAAAAGCTGGTAATAAGGGACCAGATTCCAATTTTCACTACCTGCTGTATTTTTTGGCTCTAGCATGGCTGTGGTATCAAGCTGGCATAAATAGCTTGCTTTTTTCTCGAAGGCCTGGAGGAGAGGTTTAGTACTGTGTTGCAGATTAGAAGTACAGATATTTAGAAATATAAAGAGCCTAAGTACTTCTTAAGGGTCTAGACCTCTCCATTGCAGGGCTTTGGGCTGCAGAAGTGTTAGAAAGAGTCTGAGACTGTTCATGATAAATTCCACCAACTGTCATTTTATAGTAGTCATAATTCTCCTCTAGCTCCTCTTTTTCTTTACTTTCTTTTCCCTACTAAAACAGGCAGATGTACAGTGAGTGGCATCCCTGACCAGGGTTGGGGGGTTGGAACTAGATGATCTTGTAACTTCTAACCCAAACCATTCTATGATTCTATGTTTGCTTAGAAGATGTAAGCATTAGTTTTTGAGAACAGAAGATGAGATTGTTTTTTGTTGTTTTGGGTGTCTGTGCTAGATGCAAATGAGATTTCATTAAGGAAAGCCTCCATTTTAGAAATGTTGATGACCATTTTTCTTCTGTAGCCTGAACGAGAAGAGAACTACTCCTTCCCAAAGTCCAAAATGGTAGCTTTTCTCAGTAGAGAAATATTACAAATGTCAGCGAATTGAAGTAGAGCTTCATTAGGGACTGAAAATGACAAAACAGAATATAATTATTGGAGTTATCTGTCAGGAGGATCCTGGCACCAGAATCATCAACTTGAGGTGTTCAACAGCAGCTGTAAATCACATAAGAAGCAATGGGATTGGTATGCTGTAAGACACATATACCATGAAATTTGACATGAGGTTTAACTTTTTAGAGCAACTTTCAAGAGACCTTCAGTACTTTGTACTTCTTGAGACATAAGAGTTTCTTACCACTTCTATTTCTGATCCTGATCTTGAAACATAGAGACAAAAATAGGCTCACTTCTACCCTTTTCCACTGGTGCCTTGATACTCTGGGGCTGAGCCAAGATCCAGAAGCTCAGAGGCCAGCAGAAATGTAGCTATGAGTATATGCCAGAGGCTTGAGCCTCTTATTATATTAACTTGAGCATGAAGAAAGGGAAAAGAATTTTGAACTGTTCTGTTAAATTGAAATGCAGCATCCTTTTCCCTGGGTTCTGTCATGTCCTGTTAGTTTCTCATTAATAGTATATTCCCATCAGGGAGTCCTTGCAGGAATGTGGCTCTTGGAAAAACCTAGACAGTAGTTCCGATCTGGGAGAAGGTACCTGAAAAGGTGCTGTTATCTGGGCAAATCAATACAGAGTGGAAACTATTTCCTTCTAATGAAGGTGTTTAAGCATTTCCTAATGAAAGCATTGCTGTTAAGAGAAAAAGGAGTGTCCTGTGATTATTCACAAGTAAAAAGCATTTTATGGCCCGTGAACTTCTTAGGAAAGACACATTTTTCAGGTGGCCTGACTGTCAGATGCCTGATTTTGATGGATGATGCTAAGCATGGACATAATCACCATCTTGGTCTCAGAATCAGCCAGTAAGATATGTTAAGATTTTCCAAATGTTTCTCCAACAATAAAAGGAAATGTAAAGTTAATCAAATTGTCATGAGAGATCAGAGCCCAGCAAGGAAGGACTAAGACTGACATTTGAAGTAGAAGCACTAATAAAACAGACAGCTGCTTGCTGATCCTGTCCATGCTTGTGTTTAATTTAAACAAGTTAACGATGAATGAAGTTTTCAGAGGCAGGGCAGGGCTGCTCGAAATCAGTGTATTTACCAGCCATTTAAAGAAAGCAGAGAAGTGGTAAATCTCTTAGATGCATGTAAATATCATGCTTCGGCAGGAAGGTTCAGCAAACGTCTCTGTGTAGGGCAAGAGGCCATTCTGCTGCTGGCTCTGCCTCACCTATGGATGCTTGCTGCCCAAACACAAGCTAGATAAAGTGAGTGCCTTTAGATTGATTTCTCTGGTGCCTTTAGATTGATTTACTGCATTATAAATTAATTCCAGCACCTAAACACCATCAAGAAAATTTCAGAAAAAGAAGGAAAGCTCACCTTGTTTCCTAGCTTTCCAGTTGCCAGTCTCTGATATTCCACACATGCATGTGTGTGGTTTGAGTGGCTATTTCTCTCTGAAGATTTCCTCCACTGTAAATCTGCTGGACACAAGGATCATTCTTTTTGGAGAAGATATTGAACAATGAAGCTGAGTATCATGTCCTTGTCTGCTCCGAGTCATACAGAGAGACCATGACACCTCATCAGGCGTCTTTCCCACTGAGCCAGATTGATGTGTGCCAGTGTGCTTTTTCCAACTGGTAGTGTTGCCATGAGAGCTGGAGGTAAATAGCTTTGTGCATGGCAAATCCAGGAATGGCAGTTTTTCTCTCTGAATACTCATCACCACACACTGTCCCCACCATATGTGCCCTTAACACACAAACCATTTTGTTCACAGAGGGGACATTTCATCCTGAAATCCAAGTGTTCATGTCCTACAGAAACCCTTCAACCACCATCAGGTGGCAATGAATTCCATTCAGTGCTACCCTCCAGGCACAGACCAGACTAGGAGCCTGGATATGAGAAGCTGCTCTGTTCCATTACTCATCCTCAGGCCAGCCTACATTTTATTCTGTTCTGTTCTGTATAAATATGATCAGGAGGCAGAAGTGCTCCTTCAGTTCCCTGATGCCTTTCATTAGGTCCCACCTTGCAAGTGTTGGCTCTGCTGCAGGGCAGCAAGGAGGTCAGGATGGGCAGCCAGGGTGGCCAGCAGTTCAGCCCCAGCCCATGGGCCAAACAGATGAAGCAGCTCAACCCACTGCTTCCCTCCATGCCCTGCAGCGGCACAGCTCCCCAGCCACAAAGCCCTCTCTCTGGCGTGCCGGGTGACCCTTGCTTGCCTGCCTCCTTGCTCTTATTCTTCTCTGCAGTTCCTTCCTTTATCAGATTAACTTTAATTAGTAAAATCAGAATCACATGGAGCAGGGAGGAAACACTCTAAACACGGCAGATTTATTTTGAGCCAAGGAAAAATCAAGGTGCATACAGGCTCTTGGAAGCACTTGGATGAGGTTTTGTCTAGAAAACTGTCTGAAGTTATGAAAGCACTGGAGGACTGTGAATGTGTGGCAGGGCAAGAAAAAGCCAGTTTGTCTTTTGTGAGATGTGTGTTTAAAGGAACTGCACGTATACATGAAGTGTGTACAGCTACAAGCATGTGCCAGCTAACACTTATGTAAGAGAGGCTGGAAATGTTCACACGAATCCCTTGCAGACAGCACGAACCAAAGGCTAGAGTGCTGATTGGCTGCCTGTGCCCCACAAAACCCCAGGAGTTAGTCTATGAAATTACTGCAAAACACCCATATGCATGTACGCATGAAGCATGGGGTAAAATGAAAGCAATAAACCATTTTTATTTGACAGTGTGTCAACATGGTACAGTGATCTGTACAGGGAGATTTTTCATAAAATCAGAACAGGTTTGACAAATAGCAGACCAGAGTAGAGGACTGAGGCAAACATGACCTAAGCTCTGCTCCTGGATCTGCCCCACTCTTGTCTTCCTGAGCATTTATCTGCGGTTCTGAGGACACGAGCATTGCAGTTAGCACCTCTTGACACTATGCCTGTATCCTGCTAACACAGCATAGGGACTGCCATCTAGCATCACAATATTTCCTAATTCACATTACTGCTGTGTCTGCCCTAGCACCAAATCTCTGAGGTGTTTTTGTCTCACTCATCTTTGGGCCAGAACTCTTGCTCACCGCATGTATTCTCAGTCTGGCACAGCACAAACAGACATGTGGCCTGTGGTCTCATCATTATTGCAGCTCTTGAATGCATAATCTTGGGAATCTCTCTGACAAAAGGAATTCTCCATTGCTGTTGGCCAAACTCTGCTTCTGACTGAAATCTCAGCATATGACACCTTCATAACACCTCCAGACCAGTCCTGGTTTCTGAGCTAATCTTTAACTGCGTATTTCCTGGACTAAGTGACTGGTCCACTTAGTAAGGCCTCTGAACAGTAGAGGCCTCTGGTTATAAGATACAGCACCATGTCTTTGCTGTCACTAAAGGTAGACAGTTCCCTGGAATTCCCATTCCTAAGTGCTGACCCTCTTCTCCTGGGCACTGGAGCAACCACGCAGCTGCAGCCAACAGTGGCTTCCAGTGAGTGCCATGACGTGCTCAGTGAGTGAGATCTCATCTGAAAAAACCTACCAGAGAGTTGCCTGCTGCATTGCCCGCTTTGCCAGCTGGGATTCCTGAGTCAGACCCATTCAATGAGAGGGTAAGGGGAAACACAAGATTTCACAGAATATTCTGAGTTGGAAGTGACCTATGAGGGTCATCAAGTCCAGATCTTAAGTGAATGGCCCATACAGGGATCAACTGCACAACCTTGGTGTTATTAGCACCCTGCTCTAACCTGCTGGGCTAATTCTCATGGTTAATGAGTAGAAGTAATGGGGAAGTGAAGTATCCCTGAATTTGTTCCAGCTATGTAGCACCTTCTGAGAAAAACTGAATTGGATGGAAATACCTTCCTGCGAGAATGTACAGTGGCAATGAAAGCCAGTGAGAAAATGAGTCTCCCTGAATCTTCAGTTCATTCTCATGTCTCTGCATAGATATCTAACACTTTATCTACCTACAGTTCAGCTGATGGCAACATTGTCTGGCTAATGCACTGAAAAAAAAAATTCTTAATCTCTCCATCCTTCTCATTCCTGTCTCAATGTATTTTGCTAAATGCTTGTTCCCCTTTGCAATTCTGCAGTGCAAACTTTGGGGCACATGTTGTTCCCCACTTCCCCTCTCCAAGCTGCTGACTGGGGCCACTTCTCCATAGCTACTCAGCATCCTTCCAACCTCAGGCACTCACCTGCTAGGCTGCAGCCATGGCACAGGGCAGAAAGGGAAATACAAAATGAAAACAACAGTGGCTTGGACAGAAGATGACTTTGGTGGCATGGGTAAGACAATAAGGGTGAAGAAATTTGGAGCCTGATTAAAAGTCCGGTAAATGCAGGACCCTGTCAGTAGATGTTGGCAGCAGTTCTTCTTCACAAGCTTTAAAATAATTTGTAAAACCTCTAGTGGCTCTGGCTGCTGTCCCCAACTCAGCACTCTCCTGGACTGATGGAGGCTGAACATAAGGCACACAAACTCCCTCTGCCTGTAAGGTCACTCTCCCTCCCCATTTGGTGTATGTGCAGAAGAAGACAGCAGCCCGTAATCTGAAACAAACTTTGATGCTGATGAATAGCTGTGGCTTCTCTTGGCCACACAGAACCACCAAAATCTTCTCAGGCAGATTTGCCAGGCTCACCCACCAGCCAAGCTGTCTGGCTGCCCCAAACCCACAGCACACCTGCAGAGGTCCCCAGGGCTTGAGCTTTAGTCAGGGAGAGTGAGTCAGCATGTTCTGTCTCAGTTGAGAGGTGACTGAGGGCACATGCTGGACCAGGAGAGCTTGGATAAAATATAGTAACTCCAGCATGCATGAGCCCTCCACATGGATTCCCCACTGCATAAGCCTATGACCCTTTTTATGCTCACTTTTATTAAGATGATTCGTGGGCTTCACAGGTGCATCTCATACAGGAGTGCAGCAAAGTGCCTCTGGCTTCTCCTAGAAATCAGTCCCAGCTGTCCTGGAGTAGAGCTTCCCTTCAGAAGAAATACATGTTTCAGGTAGTGCCCTGTCTGTGAAAACTTATAATATTTCCTACACCGATGAACAAAAGCCTTTATTGCATCTACTCTTCTTTTTGACCTTTCTGTTTCTCTTCAATGTTTGTGCAACATGCTAATACATGTAGTCTTAATTTGTTTACCATCCTTGTTCACATAAGGTTCAAAACATCATTTTTTGCTGAGACCAGCTTCCTTCAATGTCTCTCTGTCCATGTACTTTGAGGCCTTTCTTCTTCCCATCCTTGCTGAGACAAGCCCTCCATACCTTTCTCCTGCCGCATGTTCCTGATCATTGAAATCACCCTTTGCTTCTTGTGCAAACAAAATTATTCTCTTGCTCCATTCAGAGCTCTCTTTGACACATTACTGACAATAACATAAAATTGCATAGATTTAGATTATTTTTATGATCCATATAAATTTGATATTGAAACTTGTTCATGTAGCATAAGCATTTCCCAAGGTCCCCAGCACTCTAAATTTTAAGCATGTTTTGCCAGGTCTGTTAATGCCATGCCAAACCTATATGGAAAGGCTTTAAAACCTGCTCCTGGCTTTGAAACTGGGACCTTAAATCTGTGGCTTTCGCTTCACAGTGGAAGGCCTGCCTCCCTTTTCATCTTGACTTGGCTGCCCAATGGAGTGCTGCAGAGCAGAGCCCTGGTATGCATAGACATCTTGGTGGGCGACCAGGGCTGAGAGATACAGCTTGACGTTTTTCCCGGTGAAAAAGCAGGATTAACTCTTTGATTTGTAGGCTTCCTGTTATCATTGTTAATTGACACAAGGCCATTATTTTACCAGAAAAAGCCAAGCAATTTGTTTACTAGTGTGCCCCACTGCCTTTCACATGCCGCCAAATAACAAATGCTTGTGTTCCTTGTAGCCAAATGCCTTAACTTTTCAATTTTTCACCCTAACTGCTTCCACAGTACCACTGCAATGTTAATGCAAGAATCTCTAAGTGTAAGGGCAAAGTGAAAGGAATGTAGCTTAATATCCACCCAATTAGCACAAGAGTTATTGTGCTGAAGGCACTATTCATTTTTAATTATCTGAAGCTGATGAAAAATTCCTAGGACTGTCTCCAATAGAGTGCATGAATCAAAGCCCACACACAGAATGGTAGCATGTTACAAAGGCAATAGGAGAAGCAGTTGGCCCACTCTTACACACAGTTTCTCAGCCCTGGCCTGGGACTTCTTGCAGCAGTCCAGAGCCAGCTGCTTGCAGCTGAGACCTGTTTATTTCTTGTGGGCATATTTCTGAGCTCACAAAAGTAAGATAATGAGGAGGAAGGAAACAGGAAACATATCTGCATGTTCAGTCACATTGGTTAATTTGGGCCATGTTTCCTCCAATAAAAAAAAAGGTAATAATAATTCCTGGAACATATTTGGGGAGGGAGGTGGAGTAGAGATAGGGTTAGATTTTTCAAGTAGAAGTGCCACCCACAAGTTAGAGATACTCCATAGGCATATTTTCAGGATGTTTAATTGAATATGTATATTGATTGACCACACTTGAAAAAAAATACATTAGGCATGTCAGCTTTCTGCAGAGAAGACAATAAATTCAATATAATTCGATAAATTGTAATCAAAAGATGAATTACAAATCTACTTTCTTCTGTCAAGGACAAGTCATAGAGGCAATGTACAGAAACAAGGAAATAATGTTCAGGGTTTACTTTTCTAAATGTATTGAAATTTAATTTTCTGCTTCCTCAGGATTTTTGTCTTTCAGCTGAAGAGTGAAAAGACTCCAGCTCCTTTGCAGCTACTTCTTTTAAGGCCTGCCTTTGTGTGACAGATGGTCAGGACTTCAGGCTTGATGCTTAAGGCCACATTGAGGATGACACCCCCAGTGTTTGTATACACCCGCTTGAACAGGAACTAATGATAGGTTGGCTTGACATGGTCCTGAGGACCTGCTTAAAAAATTATGCTCTCTATCTTTGAACAGTGCTTCTCAGAACAAGGTTCTCTGGAATTTAATTCGTGTCTGATTCCCAGCCATCTTTTTCATCACACAGTTTTCTGTGCAGGCGGAAATCTGTCTTTGCTAGCTGAGATATTCATGTATTTCCTGCTTGGAAGAAGGGCTTTTTCACATTACAGGGCTGGCTTGCCCTAGGAAGGTCTTTGAAACCAGCTGTCATTAACACAGCCTCTTCCCTGTTGTGTGACAGGGCAGCCAGACTGTTCTGATGCAGTTCTGATAAGGAGCATCATTTGGAAACTTTTGTCCACTGTGGTTTTCAGAGAGCATTACATGTTTTTTTGAGGAATGAAAGACTTTTTCTTGAGTGTGACTACAACAAATTCCCATCCTCCCTTGTTACTTCGAGTTTAAAATGGACACACATAATGGCCTTGCTCTTTTCCCTAACCAATGCTTTCTTTCTGATTTACATGCTGTCTCCACTGCTTTCAAGATCGTGTCCAGACATCAGAAATTCTGTATAAAAACCATATAATTTTCATTTTGATAACCTAAGTCCTGTTGCAAGACAGTGAAGTAAAGATGAGACAAAACCTTTCAGTGTAAGAGAGAGTTGACTTCCGAAAGGGATGCCAGTCTTGTGCCTAACTGGAAGTGTCAGAGGTTTTGACATTTGTCATGTGCACCTTGGGCAGGAGAAAATGTTAAGGTGTGATTTAAACAGATCACAAAACTTGCAATTCTCATCCTGCTTTAAATTAGAGGTTTTTTGATTTAACCCAAGTCATTGGGAATCTAAGGCAGCTAATCAAAAATATACATCCATTGAATTATTTTCTGAATTAGCAGTAGTAGTGTCATAATGGATATAAGTAAAAAGGATGAACAGGACTGCACTAAATAACTCATGAATATTGTGTATACAGTGAAGCAAGGCATCTAGACCATTTTGTGACTCAGTTGATGCCAGTGCCCTGCTTGCCCCCCACAAGCACAGCATCCAGGGTTTCAGCATGTAGGAACAGTGGAACTTGGAGGCTGCCCCATCAGCCCCATTACCACGTGTCATCCTCTCAGGAATTATTGTGAAACAGTACTGGTTTGGGGAAGCAGGCGGCAGCTCTTACTCCATTTAACAGTAGATAGTTATTGGATAGAATTTACACTCTTTCTAAACAAAAGTTTTTACCGAGTGTTGTTGTTCCAAAAAAATGTTCTGCTTACAGGAAATCTCTTAACCTCTGTTTGCAAGAAAAAAAAATGTATCCTAGCACTGAATTTTAGAAATGTTCTGTTTTTTAATGGAACAATTTTTGGGCTTCAGTTTCAGAAAAAGAAGCTATTTGGGGGAAATAAATATTGGTATTAGGATGGAGAGAGAGGAAGGTTAATTTTTCCTTAAGTTACAGATTTAAACCAGCTTTTAACAAAGATTTGCTTTTCTGAACTGCTCACTTGGGTACACCTCTCTAGCATAGCAAGCAAAAAAATAGATAGAGAGGAGGCACTTTTACTAAGAAAGAAAAAAACCTCTCTTCACCATTGCAGAGAAAATTGTTACTGACAATGAACCACAGTCTGTGAACTTAAAATTCCTTGCATTTGAAATGGTTTGATTTTTTTTTTTAAAACGTTTTACTTCAGCTTTGACCACACACAGGGGACAGGAAAAATGGAGAAGAGTATACAGCTTATGGTAAAAGATTCCTGCTACAAAAGGATCCTTTAAAGATCCTTACAACAGGATATGTTCAGCACTGTAGCTTGGAGGTTGAAAGATCAGATCAATATAACAAGTTCTGGGAGTAAATCTTCAGCAAGACTTACTGGAACTGAAGAGTCAAACCCAAAATATACCAAATTTGAAAGGCTACATTTCAGTTTGGTTTTTTCCTTCTAACATAGGAAACACAACATTCTGAAGTTTCCTTGAGATAGGAAACACAAGCTACTGAAGTTTTTGATTCAGAAAAAGACTGCATTCTGGCGCCACCATTCTGAAAAACCTGAGTTCCTAAATCACATTCCACTGCAATTCATGAGTGCCCTACAGAGAAGAAATGTCATTTTCTCTTGAGAAACAAATAGATTTGCAAGTTTAGCAGGATTGTTCACCAATCTCTGTGAAAAATACCATTATCTCTGCATTCCTACACGAGAAAATGAAAGTCCTTGATTTGCTAAATTTTGCTACCACTAAATTTAAATGAAAACCAATGAAAACAACTGCATCAATGTTTAAGAAGGCACTAGTCTAAATAGTTGTTATTTTGAAAGAGTGGTTTCTAGCCAAGACTTTATCAATCACTATCCATTTTGGATGTCCTCATTCTGAGGTTTCTGACTTGTGCTCAGAAACCAGGGCATTGACATCTCACAGCTAAAGTGGCCTAGACTTTTTAAAAAACAGACCTAGTAATAAAGCATGGATGGAAAGAATCTTGTGCTCTTCTGCTGATTCCCTAGTCTTCAACAAAAACATCTTTTCAGTAAAACTTAAGCTGTAGCTCTTTCTCCTTTTTCTCCCATATCAGTTGAGCTTTTTACTAGTATATAATTATTATCAAGCTTATGAATATTTCTGCAAAGGAACATGTAGAGGTGTCTGAGCTGTTGTTGTCTGGAGCTGGCACGTCCCTACATTCATACAGCACTGTTTGCAGTGCAACTCTTGAAAACAGTCCAACCTTGTTTAGAAGGGAATGTGCTTGCATTTATGATGCCTCTTGTCTCAAGCAGGGCACACCATCAGCACTCTGAGACCACATCTGATCCCAGGGGAATCTCAGTGTGGCACCTCTGGCGTGCTCCATTGAGTTGCAAGGACAAGCTAGCTTAACCTGCTTGAGCAACACCTAAGCAACACTTAAGCCTGCACCACTGGGGCCAGCAGACCTGGCCTGCAGGCACAGCTTTAGCAACAGCACAGCCCTGCTTCACTGATGACTAGGCAAGCAGATGTGTTTCCATGTGGGAAGTTAAGGTTCACTTGCATTCGTACTTTACAGGCTACAAATCAACCCAACTCGTGGCCACCAAGGCTTCATCACTTAGCTCATATTTTCTTCCCTTTCTCTCAACAATGACATTCCACCTGGGACTGTGTTATTCAGTACTGTGTTGCACCTCTGCAGAGAAACCTTGAAGACCTTTCATTCTTTCTGAAAGAGATAGGTTTGAAGGAATAAAGATGTCATGGCTTTTCATGCAAGGTGGCTTGATGAGAGGTATCAGCTCTGCAATTCCTGTGTCTTGTTCAGCCAAAAGAGCAAGGTTACAGCGTCACCGGTACACTTCCATTTGTGGGGACAAGATATCCTTGTATTAACCTGAGAGAAGTAGAGCAGAAGTTCACCACACCAGTGAGTACTGTTGATGCTTCTACACATACAAATGGAAGCATCTGGCAGTGATTGTATCAGGTGAATGTTAACATTTTCTATCCTTTCCTCCCTTTCAGACTGATCAATCTAAACAAGGTTCTCAAGGAACAAGAGATCCCATCACAATTGAGAAAATATAAGACCAGAAGTCCAAGCCTCTTCCTTTTTCCAGCAACACCTTTCATGCCTCTTCATGTGTAACTGAGAAATCGTTGTACTGTGAAAGTAAACCTCTGTGGAAAAATGACTGGTAGGAACTTCTGTCTCCTGCAATGGAAAAATTAGGTAATAAGAGAATTCCTGGGTCTGGTTTGTATCACCATAAAAAGCAGAAAAGAGAAGGGACCAGTGACAGCTCCACTCCTCTGGCATGGGAGTATAGTTTGGTATGTGATATTGAGGGATATTTCCTTGTAGCTTGCAAACCAGAGAAGTTCTTGTTAAGTTCTTGGAGATGATCTGCTGCAGAGCAGTTGGAAATCCTGCCTCAGAACCTGGAAAATATGAGATTGAAAGTTTCATCTTTTGCCTGTATTTAATAAGATGAGCAATACTGGTTGCTAAGCTTTGTAAATGCCAAGCACATTCTCTTTCCTCTGTTTTATATCCCAGGGAAGGCCAAAGGATTAGGGTGAAATTAGGAATATTTCTCTCAGGTAATGAAGGGACTATTTGGATGCATAAGTGATACCTTTGTATAAGAAATCTAATTTTTTTCCATAGTGAACAAACAATTCATGTTATTCTAATTGAATTACCGTGCTAAAGGACAACTTGAATTGGAGCCTGAGTGCTAATGATTCTTGTTTTGTCTCCACACATAGCACTGCTGTTTTTAAATATTATGTCCCATTTTCACTGTTACATTTAGTAGGACTCTGCTATTTAATATTGTTATTATCCTTCATCTCTACCAGAAGTTTTGGATAAAGTGGAGCCCATCTGAAAATCTGTAGTTCCTCATTGCTGCTCCACTGGCCTGACTTCATTGCCTCTGGTCCTGCCTGAGGCTCACAGCCTTAGGAGCCAGCAAGCTGAGAAATCAGGCCAAGGAGAACTTGATTAGCTGCAGCAGGGCCAATAGTTGCATAGTTGCTTGTGAATTTAGGGTGGAGAAAAAGAAGGAGGAAAATGCTAGGTCCTAGGAACATCAGAGTTATGAAGCCAGTGTCATCCAGAAAGCAAATCATGGGACAATGGCGCATTGTCCCATAGTCCTATTACCCATGGGATGTGAGTCAAGACCATAGATCTACCACCCCTCCTAATAATAACATTTATGCTCAAGCATGTTCTACTGAATCTAAAATGAAGAAAGCCCTTCATCTGCTGTTAGACAAGCTGGTCATCCAAAGCAAGCATCCTTCTGGACCAACTTACAACCCTCGCTACCCCAGAGTTAGTAAGTAACAAGTGAGATAGTAATACCTATCCATCTTTGGAGTTTCAATTGTATTTTTTAATCCAAGTTCTCAGTGTTAATAAGGATTAAGACTTGGATTAAAACTTTAAAAGTTACTCCTTGCACTCAGAAATAAATGTTAGTTACTGTTCAGTGGAAACCTGCTCAATAGCATGGCTTCTTTGCCTCTATAATGGGCAGCTAGTCTGTATCAGAAATTTATTTCACTCAGCTTCAATGACCATTAAAACAGGGTCCAACCAATATCTGACATCTGACAGTACACCAAACTGCATATAGAGCAAGGACAAAACCACAGCAGTGCTGCAGGATGGCACCCTCCAGCAGGGACTGTCCAAGGCAGAGGTTCTACCTTTTTAATATGCTCAGGTACACTTTTTCTTTTCTTTTTTTTTAACTTGCTGCAGACTGGGCTTCCTTAGTACTGTGAGGCACCTGGACATTGTAATAATCAAGGACGGATCACATAAGAGTTTCTGTGAGCACCATGTTCCTGTGACTGCTGTACCTCTCTTGTTCACCTGCCATTCCCATCCTGAGCCCACAGAATGCCGTTCCCAGATCTCTACTGAACGTCTCATTTCAGGAACACAAATTTATCTTCCCCAAATGTTTGTTCTGCTGCATTTATCAAGGCCTTAATCTTTATCACCTGTGGCAAAATGTGCTTGGAATTCATATTATCTGGCAGTCACTTAAACTTGTTTCACCTTCGCTTTGCACTTCATCTTGCTGGAGCCTTTTCTGTGACAAGGGTATTTGGCAGCTTTTCATGCAGGTTTCCAGAGCCTGTGGACTGCAATGCGATGGCTCTTCTCACTGACACAGATGAAGGGGTTTCCTCCCTAAGTCTGTCTTTTACCATCTCTTACAACTCATTTTGCTCCATGCCAGTGGTTTGCTTCACATGAAAGAAGCCTTGTGGTCCACATGGCATCTGGTTTAAATAGGCTGACAGAAAACAAGTTTGTGAATGTGTGTTTAGGTAGGTGCACAGCATAGAAACATGTCTGAATAACCACTGGAGGTAATGTGCATTTTAACACATGAAGGGCATTTTGCCCACTCATGAGTTCACCACATCTTGTTGGCCACACACCACAGTGCTTTTCCTCCCTTTCCCATCTGCCACATCCTCTGATGCAAGTTTCCCATTTGCCCCTACACCCTTCACTGCAGAGGTCATGTAAGAGCCAGACCCAATATGAGATGACAGTGCAGAGGGGCAGACTCTGCAACTTTCACTCCATCTAGCCCCAATCTTGTTCATTCAACCAAGAGTTACTCATTCTCTTGCAGGCCTAAATGGCTTGGCATTGGCAGTATCATCTGTCCCTGGTGCCCCAGCAACCCCTCACATCCAACTATCCCGCTTGCCATGGAGCATGCATGCTTGATGAATGGCAGCATTCCTCCAGACCCATCCAGAGCAAGAGTTCAGAAAAGCCCTTTTTCCACTGCTGGCTATCCAGTCCCAGGGGTGGGGAACTCCAAGGCTCCACAAGTGTTCGGCACCTGTTGCCTACCCCAGCTCCCAGCTGCTGCCTGGCCAACCCTGTTCTCCCTCTTTGCTGCAGGAAGCAGACTTTGAAAGGCGATCTGCCTGACCTGATGTGAAAGGGATTTCACTGGTGTTAGGACACTTGATGACAGAGGGGAGGGAGGATTGAAATGAACTCCTTCCATCTTTCTGATGCAAAATGAGTGCAGACACATTGCTTTAATATCTTCTTTGTAATTCATTTCCTCCAGTAAAGACTGAAGACTTGATGCTTTATGTATCTCTGGGTTTATGCCAGCAAGCTACTTGCAAACTCACCCATCTTGGAATAGACAGGGGTTATTAGTAGCTCTGATCCAGCTCTTTGTGTCCTCTCCAAGTTGGGCATGACCCCTGAAATAGTATTGAGAGCTCATCTGCTCCTTTAAAAAGTGATTTAATTGCTTAACACAAAGTCTTTACCTTTTCTCATCATTAAGGCCTTTTCTTTCTCAGAGTATGTCCTGATGTCTTGTCTGCCACCAGTAAGGAGCCACAGCTGAATCTTTTAATAAGAATGGTTTTGGAATAACCCCACAGTACCAGCTCTCAGCTGCTGTTCACAGAGGGCAGCATGAACACCTGTAGTTACAGGCTCACCACAGATCTCTGCATGGAGGGAGGAAACTGCTTGGGCTGAAAGGAGGGTCAATTCTTCTTGAAATGTGCCAACTACCTCTCACCTCCAGAAGGAAACCCAAAGACCAAGGCTCAGAGATTGCCAGGTCTTCTTTGCAGAGCCTCCTTCCCAGACATTTTGTGAGACTGACATCACATTCAAGCCTGAAAACTTCATAGGGCCAGCATATATCTCAGAGGGAAGGAGTAACAAGCCAAGACTCTCTATTGCCCACAGAGCAAAGAGCCTGCTTGCTCCATGCTCCTTGTTGCCAGAGTTCTCCTAGATGGGAGAATTCCTTCCTTCACAAGCAGAAAGAACAAGAAACAAAGCTGCTGCATCTTCTTTGTTTTTGATGTTGCTATTGAGCAATGCAGATCACAGTATGCCAAGTTTTCTCCCAAACTTTGATCCTGTTATATGATTCAGTCAGGTGTATTGCCTGTTTAATGTAAATTATATTTGGAGTTTATTTGTGTTCAGGAGCTTGGAGGCCTTTGGACAGGAGACTCCTGTAGATGAAAGTATGTTACTAGTATTGGTAATTTGAATAACACCTGTAAGCATTGTGTAGTGTCAGCATATTTGTCCCCGCAGGGAAAGGAGACTTGGTTGTTGCATCCCAGAGCCAGTGCCATCTGGTTTGGCACTCCCTCAGCACAGAAGTACAAAGACTGCAAGTTTTCCATTAGAGGTCTTACTATCACTAGGCTTCATTTATGAGTCAGTCTTAGTAAATTGAATTTATTTGGAAGTATACACAGCCTCTGAATCAGCTCAAATTGTCTTTTAACTGTATCTCTGTGCTATGTATGTTGATGGAAATATTTAACCCATTTAGCTTAGAGTGTCTTCTCCAAGGCCTGCTGAAGTTGCAGATCAAATGTCTCCTCATCAGTGAGGATGCACCACGCCCAGGGCTGACAGCTAGCCTTTCTTGAAATAAGCTACTTCTGAAATAAAACTTGGAGTAAGAAAATGTTTTGGACCAGATAAGGTTTCCAATTGTCAAAGAACACTGAAACATTTGTGAGGTAGTATTGCCAAATATCACAGATTCTGTGTATTTCTTGCAACCTTCTTTTTTTTTCTTTATGATGAGGGTGGGTAAAAAGGATTGTCTCGACTTGAAGACACTCTTTTAAAGCCAGTCTTATGTAGAGTCTGCACACAGTACCTTAATATCACTGTTCTAAATTTCAGTATTCAGCAGTCCCCTACCAGGTGGATGAGCGTCATTACCTGTGTTTTACCAACACCTTGTCAGATCATCCCCAGCTCTGATGGTTAGTACATGGTGAAGCCCAGAACAAAACAGTGAAGTTTACATTTTCAGACCTGCTTCTGACTTATAAGACTAAGAAATGGCCTCATAGTTAGTGTACCCTCTCCACCCCTTGTACAACCTAAAAATTGCTCCAAAGTTATGTGGTTGGGTGGATTATTCTGTTTTGTTCTTGGCAGTTTGAACAGTTATTTAACATGGAGAAATGGTTCTGTTTTTATCCACCTGTGAAGTCTAACTCAAGCTTTGAAGTTTTTAATTTTACTCCTGTATTGATTGGTGGAATAAGCTGCTCCAGTAGACTTGACTGCTGCCTCCTAATGCCATCTTTATGCAAGGTTGTTGTAGAACAAATGGAAGCTGCTGGTCTTGGCAGATCTAAAACTAAAGCAGGCTTTGATTCACATGAAAAATATTCTTGTTGGTAATTTTTCTTCATAACTACTGCAACTCTTATTTTTAAGGCATAAGCCAAGTTCAGCCAGAGTATAAGACTGCTGAAATCAATTCATGTCAATGAATTCACACCTATTTGCAAAATCAGTGATGTGGTTTCTCTTTGTCTACTCAGTGGTTTCCACTGTAAAAAAAAATTTCTGATTGGCCAGTCAGTCCTAAGGGGCTGGGCAACATCATCCACTTGTAGCTATTTGCTGAGGTACAGCAAGAACTTTCCTTCCCTCACTGTACCATCTCCTTCAATGGGTTATTGAAATACCATAATGGTCAAGTTACTGGAAGTTAACATGTCTTCTCATAGGCATGTAATTGGCTGGAAAGTGCAGAGTTAGCAGTCCTAAATGAACTAATAAACCTGATTATCTGTGATCTAACACATCACAGTATGTCCAACTCAATCTCCTCCAAATCTTCAGATTTCTCAATTGTATTGTTATTCTGTTATTAAAGCATCTCACTGAATGTCAGCATTGCTACACAATTTTCTCTGCTTCAATTTTAAAATTCCTTCTATTGAAGATTTTTCTTGCGCTGGATGTAGAAGTTAAGAATACAAAAGTCTTTCTGTGCCACCATTTAGCTGGGATACTGCAGTCTTTAGGCTGTCAGCTCCAACCCTGCAAAAGTAATCTATTGATCTGTACAAGGAGGTGCTTGGTAGCTCTGGTAGCCTCATTTCCAGCCATGTCAAAGAGATCAGATTTTTTTGATCAAAAATCTTAAAAGCCTTTTTATATTCTGATTTATCCAACAGGTTGGCTTGCTGGATGGAATAGTTAACCTTTTTAAAATTAATCTTCTTTAAGAATAACAGTTGTAAATTGTACTTTGCTGCTCTGCATGACCATTCCCATGGATTAAGACATGGTCTTCATTTTCACTAATGGTGATTCACATGGCACAGTGAATGGATTCAAGGGGGAAAGGGATTCTGTTTCTTATACGAGTCCATTTTATGTCTTTTGCTTTACAGAAAGAAACTCACAAGAAAAAAACAACAGTTGTTTCACCAACCTTTCTTAGCAGACAGTTGCAGGAGAATAGGAGTGAATTAAATGCTAAATGAGACTTCTGGTATTCATTAAGAGATTCAGTGACAACCACTACCTTTTTCTTTTTAAAGGAAACTCAGCCCACAAAGCATCTGTCTAATTGTGCAGTAATATGCAGAAATCAGCTATCACATGATTGTCTTTATGCCATAGAGCATCAGATTTGCTTATCCTAAATATAACTAAATGCTAGTTATATATGATATTTAGCTTTTGGCTCATTTTCTTCTTAATTTACTATATTGGGCTTGTAACATTCTGTGGTTGGGATTTTCACAGTCTGACTGTAGATGAAGGTTTTTGTGAACCTCAATATGGATATAGAATTTATTAACTGAAGGTGATTTTAGATGAGGAATTGTGTTTGATGGTGGAAAGTAAAGAAAAATACTGAGTGTAAGAGAAATTTTCAAGATACTTCACATGCATATTTACCTGAACATTTCATTAAGTGAGTTGACTTCAAGAACCAAGTTACATTTTGGCTAAAAATTACCATTTTTCTCTAAAAAATAAAAACCACAAAAAGAATTGAAATGTAATTAATCTTGCCCTTATTTGCTGAAGATGTCTGAACAACTGCACATGATGGACCAACAAAGCTTGTGTTTCAGTCAGCTGCAAAGTGTCACACAGTACTATGGCAGTGGGAGCCATGTTCTTGAAGCCAGTGGGCAGGCTGACTGGCCGTGTGTAACGCATGGCTTTTTGGCCTGCAAAGAAACCACAATGCTGCTGTGCTCAGAACACTTGGTAGAACTCTGGAAGAGTGGATGGGAAGTGGATCAGAGTAGGTATGAGCTTAAACTTCCCTTATTTTCTTCCCCATCTCACCTCCTCCCACTGAGTAAATTTGCCCCTACCCAAGCCAAAAAGCAGTTGAAAAACACCAATAGGTTGATTTTAGGTTGAATAACTTTACATAATCACACATAATATCATCTAGCTCACCATCAATTATCACCAAAGTAATCACCCCTATACCATATCCCCAAGTGCCACCTCCAGGTGGCTCTTGAACACTTCCAGAAAAAGTGGCTCCACCACCTCATTGGGCAACTTATTCTAGTGCCTAACCACTCCATCAGAGAATTTTTTTTTCTAATATCTAATCTGAACCTCCCCCGGCACAACTTAAGGCCAATTCCTTTTGTCCTTTCATTTGAGACATAGCAGAAAAGAATGACACACACCTGACTACAACCTCCTTTCACATAGTTGTAGAGTGTAATGAGGTCCCTCCTGAGCCTCCTTCTCCAGAATAAAAAACCCCACCTCTCTCAGCCACATCTCATATGACTTGTGCTCCAGACCCTTCACCAGCTTTGTTGTCCTTCTCTGGACATGTTCGAGCACCTCAATGTCCTTTTTGAAGTGAGGGGCCCAAAACTGAACACAGGATTAGAGGTGTGACATCTGATGCCGAAAGGGTTTTTGTTCTGATTTTCACATTTTGTAGATTTTAGGAACACGGTAGTTGTAGATTTTTAGAGGGTTAATATTTCTAACAGTTTAAGTTTAATGCCTTTCTATCACTACCCCTGTCCCAGAACAGGGAGCTCAAATTCCTTTAGTTAATTAATCTTGTTTAGACTCCTTTCCAAGGTAAAGAGCTGAAGGATATCAGAAGCCAAGCAAGCAGATAGAGCGAGTGCAGGGGAGGCAGCACACACATTCCCGGGACCGGGAGATGAACAAGCAGGGCTTGCTGGCCAGGCAAACGCAGCTTTTCCTTGGGCAGCTAGAGCAGCAAAAAGTCCTGAGGGTACCAGTGGAAAGGAGGTGCTTGTGACGGAAAGGCAGCTGCAGCAAGAGCAAGATCAGTCTCGCTTGGCCGTGGGCTGCTACTCCATGCTGGGCTCTCCCGCTGCTGAGAACAGAGCAGGCACTGGCTTTGCTGCCCCTTCAGCAGCTGCGGTGGCAAAAAGGAAGGCGAAGGGGGCTTTAGCAGAGACCGCGGGGAAAAGCGGGAAGGGGGAGCCAGCACCGTCCCTTCCTCCACCTCTCGCCGATGCCGTTCGTGACCATGCAAAGGCAGGGACAGACGTGGCCAGCTCTGCCCCTGCCCGGCAGCCAGTGTGTGCTGTGCAGAGAGGCAGGGTGGAGAGAGCCGCTTCTGACACCAAGATTGCAAAAGGCACAGGAGCAGAGAGACATGGTCTCCTTCCTGCTTTCCCTTCCCTTGTTCGTGGTGGGGAGAGAGAAAAATCAGTGCTAGTTTGCCTTTTTCTGTGGTTGGAGAGGAGGCTTTGTGTCATCTTTATAATGGAGAGTTAAGAGCAAAGCTGAGCCAAAGTGGACCCGGAAGGAGGAAGGCATCTTCATCTTTGCCTTCTCCTGGGAAAGCAAGGAAAGGAAAGTTTTCTTTGTGCTCCCTCACTAGAAATGGAGCAGGGAATGTTGCTATTGAAACTCCTTGTAAACAAAGCATGAGTAGCTTTTGGGTAAGAAAAGGACTAGAACACTGTCCAGGACCCCCGATCCCGGGCAGTTCCACCCCCAGGACCGTAGAACTAACTCCTGTCAGCGTTGCTCCCCTTGGAGCAGCGAGCGAAGCCAGCAAAGAGCCGGGTGGGCGGCACTGCACGGCAGGCCCAGAGCCTGGGGCAACACCGGCAGCAGCTCTGGACGCCACGGTTTCTAAAGCAACAGAGGCCAGCACAAGGGCCATCAGGGACGGGACCGTTCCCTTAAGAGCCAGCATGGCCCCGACAAAAAGGACCAAAGAAGCTGTGCTCAAAGCCAGTGTTACAGCAATAGCAGAGGCCAGCATGGACCCAGGGTCAGCACCTACAGCTGAGACCTTGCCCAGACCGACAGCGGGAGGGCCGTGGGTGACCCTTTCCTTTCTATCCCTGTCGCTAACAATCCCTACCTGCCTCGGCGAGCAAGCAGAGAATTTAAACACCTTGTCCTGGAATACAGGACTCCCCAGCAAGCAGGCAGGCAGCCTGATCATCTCGACTGCCTTGCCCAAGTGTGCAAAATTTCTAATTGCAGGAAAAGGGGGGGCGAGTTCCTCTACCCCTGAGAGCATTTCCAGCATTTTCCCTCACCCCTGCCACCAAGACCGAAAAGGGGGGAGCAAAAGAGTGATAGTGTCACTGTGTTACAAGCTGCCTGAACAAACTCAGTTCTTTCTAACTGTGATGAATGTTAAAGCACTAATTTAAGTTTAAGGAATCTTTATCTTAAGCTTAAAGATTCTGTCTGTGTTTGCAATTTTCTCATTTCCAATTTTAGAGAAGTCGCAACACCTGATACACCGAGACAGATTGGCAAAGCAAATCCAAAACTTTCTGTGATAGTCTCTGTGTTCTGAGTTTGCTCTGAGCTGCTCCAGCCTGTAGCATGTCTGTCTCAGCATAGCTCTGAGGCTGCTAAAAACTAGGACCAGTATCATACTGGTGCAAAATCAATCAATAGTTGCCACCTATGTATTTTTGCCTTTAATGTGAACTAACCATCTGCTGTGAGAATATGATTATTTGCAGACAACCAAAGAAGTCTGTCACCACCAGACCTGAAGGACATGCCTCTCAAGAATCCAATCTGAGAGCAAAGTTGATGAAAACATCATTGTGCAAGCATTGTGTAGAACAACTGTATCTTCTCTTTAATTGCTGTTACATGTAAGAGAAAAATTTCTCTAAACCTGGTTTGAAAATTCTACACAGGGGTTGTGTGGTTGTAACTTCAAATTTGTTTTTTTTGAGTTTGTCTCTAACGTCTTGTCATCTAGTGTCTGATACAGTGTGTGAAGCACTGAGCCTCGCAAAAGAAAAGCAGAACAAGTTCTGTGTGTCCTGTGTTACAAGACAAGCAAGTAACTGAGTCACAACGGTGCAGCTGAAGAATTAAAAGAACTGATTTCATAGACTCTCTCATGAACGTTGAGTTACATCTAAGCCTGCAATCTTTGAAATGAACTGGTAACATCATAGCTAAATAGCTTGTTTAAGTCATTTAAGTGATGCTTGTACCCTATTTTAGCTTAATCAAGTGAATTTCAGTCCTGTCCTGAAAACTTTTTCATGCTCTTATGTCTCTTGGATTTCTTTCAGCAAAATGATCTTTTAGAAACCTGCATTATGGCTCACAATATGTGAAGATGCCATTGTTATTTAACATGCTAACATATACAATTTAGCAATGAAAATGCTTTTATACACGGAGGCAAGAAGCTCCTGCACAGCTACTCCGTGAGGTGGAGAGGACTGACTGTGGTCAAGGCAGGCTGTGGCAGGATGGTCTGACCTCGATAGGGCCTGAAATACACTCAGAGAATGCAAGCACGCTGTGAGGAGCAATTAGTAGTGCCAAGATGATGTTTGGTGTTGCAGAAACTCCAGACACACCTTGCTGGTGGAAAGCTCCTGATGGGCCCGTGCATTCATGGCTAGCAGTCAACCCTTTCATGTTATAAAAGCTGAATCTGGTTTTTGTATTGTCAAAATGCGAGAATTCTGAAATTCGAGATTCCTTTGAAAATTGCCTGAGATTTGCAAAATTGCACACTCCTAAAACTCAAATTAGCAAAATTTGTGAAGAGATATGAGAGACATAAGACACCTTACATACGCCAGCCTTGCCTATAGCTAAGGCAGAGAAACAACTGTTTCATTGATTCTTCATATTCACATAAGAAAAGTTAGTTTGCAAAATTATTAAATGGTCTAGATTTCCTTTTACTTTGCAGAAACTCCAAAAGCCCATGAAATTGGACATTCCTGTTCCAGACTGAGAACTGTTGAAAGATGGGACACTGACATCTACATGCTGACTAGAGAGAGTCATCTCAAGTACTGTCAACTAATTACACCACAGTGAAAGACAGAACTGTAACCCTGTGATACAGACTCCAGGAACACTTCAAAGATTAACAACCTGATGTCATCCTAAAAGACAAAATAGACTGCTTTCTTTGCATAGCAGGTTTCCTGGACTTACTGCAGGACAGAAGTCCTCTGCCCCTAGAACAAGGGCAACAGAGACTATTACTTTCTTAAATTACTTTTTGTATGTATTGTTTGCATTGCTACTAACCACGAATTAGGTTAAGAACTAAAATTTGTAATTGCATTTGGCTTTAGCCAAAACACCAAAAAATTGCTAAATTTGCATTATGAATTTAGCTGAAATTTGAAATCAAAACTTGCATGTGACCCTAGTCACATATCTAAAATCTTTCAAAAACTGACTGCTGTATTTGTATTCAAATACCAGCAATTGATGAGAAAAGCAATTAGCCCTAATTGGCATTTTGATGAATGAAACAAACTTTGGAAAATCCTATGAAATTCCAGAGACCTGGAGATTCCATCTCTAAAAGTAAGTCAATTGAAAAAACACTGTCATTGAAATTATCCAAAATCAGCTGTCAGATGCTATTGAAACTTCAGAAAAGTCCAGAGTTTGTCTCATGTAGTACTACAAATCAAGTAACTCATGGAAAGTCTTCCACAAACTTACTTCATGGTTACTGAACCTAACCAACTCTTTAGTTATGTTTATCTTTAGTGTTTTGCATTATAACTAGCTGTAAGATTTAATACTATAGTTTTAGTTTATCTTTTAGTGTAATGCTAAGTTTAAGTAGTAGAACCCAGACAAAATTTTTGAGTTTTGTCTGTTTCTAAAGGGGGGACTTGATGCCGAAAGGGTTTTTGTTCTGATTTTCACATTTTGTAGATTTTAGGAACACATCAATGCCAAGTACAACAGAACAGTCACTTTCCTAGTCCTGCTGGCCACACTGTTCTTGATACAGACCAGGATGCCATTGGCCTTCTTGGCCACCTGGGCACACTGAACTTATTCAGCTTCATCTCAAATGGAGTTCACCTTCATTCTCTTCAGCCCATCATGGATGGTCATATTTTTTTAGGAGAGGAAGCAGGGCTTGCCAGTAACTGGCACAGGGCAAGTGCCAGACAGGTGAGGTGACCATTAAGGTCAACCCATGTTCATGGAAGGCAAGGTTTTTTCCTTCTTACTTCAGTTCATCAGAGAGGAAAGAGCTGATTTGAAAAACAGATGTATAATGCATTCACAAAGTGTGATAGGCATGGCAAGGTTTCAGATCCTGGTCTACAATTTCAAGCTGACTTCAAAAAACCTTGACATTTATGTGTGCCTAAGTTGTCAAAAGGAGTTAATATTAGACATTTAGAAGCCAAATAGGTTGTAGAGTCTGTGCATATATGTCTATGGATTTACCTGTTTCAAAATGAGGCAGAGGGAAATTTTGCAAATTTCAGATCTGGAGAAAGTATGGGTCCAACCTTGGGCTCTCCTCCGAGCCAGCTGTGTTCCATACAGTGGTGCATATTCTGGCCCCATGGGTTCCTCTCCACTGGCTGCAGGAGCAACAGGTCAAGTATAGGGACACAAACAAACAGGACCTACGGGGAACAATACAGTCTCACTCTTACTTGTAACAAACTAAATTCTGCAAAATTAAGGTATATTTTGTTGGCGGGAGAAGCTACCTCCTAGGAGAGGAGATAGCTTCCTCCTAGAAGCTTGAGGCTACCCAAAACTTTAGGTAGATCTGCACTGCTGGGAGAGCCCACAGCCTTGGCCATAATTGCAGGGTGATACTAACACCACTCATATGTTCTTCTGAAGTTGATTTCCTTCACTTCTTATCTCCACTATGGCAGGCCTAGAGACCCCAGACAGCTCTGTGAAACTGCTGCTCTAAGCAAATTCTTTAAATAACCTTGTAAAAAAAAGTCTGTGGGAAAAGGGAAAGGGAATACTATGTATCCTATTCCATTCAATTACATTTAGGAGAAACCAGAGGGAAAGACCTTAAGAAGTCTTCTAGTCTGTCCTCCTGCCTGAAGGCAGTGGGTACCATCTCTTAATTTGATATATAATGAACAGAATTAAAATGGGCTAAAGGATTTTTTTTCCCCTCACCAGGACTTACAAAAAAAAAGTTAAGTTTTCACTTCATATGGTTTAAAACTGATTTAGGCTTCTTCATTGCAAATGGTTAATGTATTTTGTTTATCAAAATCATCAGTCATTTTCATTTTAAAATAATGGCACACCAAAAGACAATTTTTCATTCTGAAAAGACAAATTAAAGAGATCAATCTTCATTCACATTCATAAAAAGTTTTAAGCCAATAAAGTGATAAAAAGCTGCTCTGCCTGTTTTTGTATATTAGATCTAAGCTCAGCCCTTTTCTGTTTCTGTTTACAATTGCTCCTTGCTGGGTTTTTGGACAGGTTTTTCTTTTGTAAAATCATCTCTTGCCGTCTTACCCTTGTACAGCGGTATTATTCTATAGAGTTAAATTTTGCTTTTTATCAATTTCATTGCATTTTCATGTCTATCTTTTCTATTTGTATTTAAACCAGTTTAAAGTTTCTGCCCTTTTTAATTCCTTAACTTGTGTCATTTTATTGCCATGATTAAGTAGCTGTCCCTAGGCAGCAGCAATGAAAATGCAAGCTTTCCCATCACATTCACTTATCTGCTACTTGCTGGAATTAAGATTAATTATAGTTGTCAGCGCATAACTAAAATCACAAATGTCAATTTCCTCTTTTCACGTTTTTCGCTGTCAGAATAAATTGCATAATTATCACTTAATACCAAGCTCTTGTTTCCTTAATAATATGCCAAAGCCAGAGCTTTACCAAAGGGAGTCCAAAGAAAACACACGAAACCTGAGAGGGTAAATACAACATGGGAAAGCACAACTTCGATAGGGCTGGTGCCACAGCTGGAGTGAGCCCTTTGCAGGGACCCCAGGACTCAGCCTGCACTGGCAGTACTTCCATGGGACACAGAAGTGAGCTTTGCTCCTTTGGGAGTGATTGCTTAGAGAATGAACATCCTGGGAGATGGCCTGTGGGACATCTCTTCCTTGAAAAATGTCCAGCAATCAGAGGCAGAACTTCTCATAGAAGCTCACAGTTAATCGGGTCTTTGCCAAGGAGGGGTCCAGCAGCTCCAGGATGAGAGACAGGCTGGAAATGGCTGATGGCAGCCCACAACTACGATGTGAGCAGTTTGTTGGAGACCTCTTTTGAATGCTTGTTTTCATCACCTTCCTGATATCTTAGTGTGTCTGCCACTAGATTTGGTCTCCTTCAGGGCTGTGTCACTTTGGATTTGATCAAGTTAGAACATTTGTTACAGATTGCCCCGTCAACCTGCCCTCTTCATGTGGCTCATGTTCCTGCTACAAAAACTCACCTCCTTAAGCATGCCCCAAGGATAAAAATGGATAAGTTTGTTTCCAAGTCAGGATCTCAGAAATTACATCAACATACAAGCCACATTTTTGCCCTAAACACCTTCCTGATACCAATCCCATCTTACATACTGATGTCATCCCAGTTAATCACATACTAGCTGTCCCCATAATCTATCTTTGTGCTGGCTTCCAGAAGACCCTACTTCTTGGCGTTTTCTGTCTTTGTAACATCAGACAAAATCTAAAACAAAAATTGAGCACCCATGGCCTTTAATAGAGCACAGCTGGTAAAGGAACTGCCCTTTGTACCTTCACTGGACATCGTGTTCGGGTACCAACTCCACCTCAGAAGAATTTCTCTCTTTTCCTCTGAAATTCCAGGAAGGACTCTAGGAAAAGTCATCTCCAGGTGCAGGTACCTGCAGTGAGATGGTGTCTGTCTCTGCTTTGGAGAAACTGAAATGCAGTCTTCCCTTTTTATTTCCTTTCTTAAAAAAAACCCCAAACAAACAAAAAACCAACCAAACAAAAAACCAAACAAAATAACTTAAAATATTTACATTTAAAGGAAATGAAAAGTATATTTTGAAAAGAAAACTCAGATTTTCTTTTATGAAAACTTTGTATTTTAGCTTCCAGCTCTTAAGCTGGAGTGTATACTCAAATCTTGACTCATATTTGCTAGTCCTTTCATTCTCCTAATGGTGTCTAAGCAAATTTACTATTAAAAAAATTAATAAAAGGAAAAATATAAAAGGAAAAAAGTTTAATATCAAATTAATTCAGAGAGTTCAGCACTACAAAGTAAAGGAAATATATGCCTTCTGATCTGGTATATCAATAGTAGGCTTGTGTGCAAACCAGAATGAAAACACCACTGTAGTAAAGAACCTTTGGAAAAGTTACTGTTTCCTTTGCATTTCACAGGTTTAAAGTTTGGGTGTTTTTTATCAATTTTCATTACTCTTCTTTGGGTTTTGGATCATATTATTTCTTTTTTTATTGTTTGCTGCCTTGAGAAGCTGTTTGCTCAAGGTTCCTGATTTCACGAACCATAATCAGGAATTTATAGGTGTGCTTACAGGTGACAGCTGTTTTTAAAAACGGCCCTATAAAGGGACTTTGCTCACCTTCTGGCATTTTGGAAGATCTTTGACATCCAGAGTACAAGAAACCTCCAAAACTCACTATCCTCAGGAGAATCTGTTCTCAGGAGTAGATACGCAGCGTGAAGAATCAGAGCAAAGCAGCCAGTGGGGAATTTGAAGGAGGCAACAAAATGTTCTGGAGGCAGTGCAGCAACAGGAACAGCTGGGTCTGGCCATGCCTCTTGTCTGGCACCAGCAAGGCATTCTGCAGCCCTTCAGCTTGTGGGGTGACTACCCTGTAAATGTCTGGCTTGATTGTGGCCCATTACCTTGCATGCAGGAAAAAATGCAACATCTTGTGAAATCAGATACTTAGGACACTTGAATCTAGTTCAGTGTCATCCCTGGCTCCTGCAAATATGACAGCACTTCTTCAGAAGGGAGGCCTTAGCAGATGTAGTGGGTGCCAGATGCCCTATTTTCTTTCTGATTTTGCTCATTTGGCTTTGTCTCAGACCCTGGTGAAGTGCTCTGGGAAGCTGGTATATTGAAAGAGAGAGGGAGAAGAGCTAGGATGACATTTTGCAGTGCATGTGCTAGCTTCAACTGCCAGCATGGACTGCTTTCCCACAGACAGTGCTCTCCCCAAGCCCTTCTCCCCAATCTCCTAATCCTCCAGCACACTCAGAGCTATGGTGTAGCCATAGCAGCAGCAGTGGTGAGACTGGTGAGCCAAGTATTTGCATCCCACTTTCCAACAAGTTGAGCTGCTTCCTTCTTGGCCCCTCATCTGCCCCACAGCTCACCAAACATACCCTTGTGATTAATGGAAACAATCAGAGATAAATGACTGAGTGACTCCAGCATTGGAGGAGCAGATCATGAAATTATTTGAATAGAGGGAGCAAATTAAGCAGAGTAACTTTTTTTGGCTTGATGTATTTCCTATGGCTTCACTTCATAGAAAGCTGCAAGCATGCTTTTGGGCATGTGCCTACTGACTGCAGTGCCAAGATGGAGAGGGAACACAGAAAGGATGTGCTTTCTCCTCTGCATTGTGTCAGAAGTACCAAGCTGCTGAGATGAAAGGGGGCCACATGAGAGCTACACCCTGCTGCTCTTTTCTGGGTCTTGACTAGTGCTCAGTGGCTGCTAAACCTTTGTGTTACTTCTCCCCTTTAGAAAGGCAAAGTGGGTTTGGGACAAGAGAGGTACAGTGAAGAGCAGCAAGCAGCAGAAGGTGGGTTATTTTTACTCTCCTAATGAACTACTTCTCTAGGCAGACTTGTCTAAAGGAATCACGGCTTACTGAGGACAAACCTCTCCTCCGTCATTCTCTTACTGGAGTCACATATTTGTATAATCCTAGGTTTGATTTCTTTTCTTTTTTAAAAAAGCTTTTCTTTGTTAATGCTGTAAATTTACAGCCCTGCCAAAGCTTTCCATAACAATGAACCTGTCAATAGCTTCCAGATCTCCTCACATTTCCCACCAGAAATTCTTTAAATATTTTTGATATATGAAATTGTGGTAATGAGCTTTTTCCCCATGTTCAGTGACTGATAGAGTAAGAGTTGTTCTGCAGGCTAGCTCTCCAAATATTGAGGAACACTATTCTATGTATAGGAATAATAATGTGTACCATCATCCTCTGGACTGAGAGATGGGTCAGGGCTTGGGACAGAGCTGTTGTTCCCTGGCTGGAGAGCTTGGTTTTGCATCAAGAAAGTAATCATTAGCCAAAAAATTATGTGACTTCTGGTACTAATCTTTCAGTGTTTCATGTATGCTATTGAAATCTGTGAAATGCTGAAGACTCGCATGTTTTTTTGTGTATCTCATCCTAATCTGAACTTTCCCAACAAGCAAGCAAGCAGTACAACATGACATCAGTGCCTTAATTTGCAAAATCATTTGCAACCCAGTTCTAGTATTTCCAGCAGCTGTTAGTTTAAATATGAATGCCAATCCTATTGCTACTCAATACAAAAGTGATTTGTTCTTTCATACAGAATATCAATGGCACTATGGAGGAGTTCTGATTCCTGGATCTGAGCTCTAACCACTAAATATACTATCTCTATAAGGCTGAGGTAGTGCACAAGCAGTGAACAGCAAGGGTTACAGACACACAGCCTCGTAGTTGCAAGAGCTAAGCTAGCAGGATGTAAGGTCTCCAGCACTGCCAGCTTGTGCGGACAGTTTTATATGCTGTTTCTCTGCCTCCTGCTTCATAGATGGGATAAACAGTGTGTGAGAGGAGCCAAGTACACATTTTATTTGAACATCATGTACTGTAGGGAACGTGTCTCTGCCATCTCTCAGACTTGGTTTCTTTTATAAGAAGTTAGCCACTAGAGAAAATTCCATCTTCTCCCTGGTCTGTATTTCTTAATTGTGTCAAGACCCATATGAAGATGTCTTGATTAACAGAACAGACTAAAGGAGAACTAAGTCTAAAGGTGCGCTTATTCGAGGGTAGGGAGGCAGATGACTTCTGAGAGACTTGAGTGGATGTCACCCCAGTGGAGCCATGGGGGCATTTCCCAGCTGTGGGTCACTGGACTGGCATGCCCTGGGCCCAGCCAATGTCTCTCCGTGGCCCTTCACTCTGCCTATAGGCAGGTAGCTCTCTCCAACTCTGCCACTGAGGCTCGCCTGGCTCTGTCCTTCCTAAGGTGTGTGAACCGCCCTTCACTCCCCACCCGACTTTTTGGGCTGCACATTTCAGTGGCTGCAGTGTGCTTAAAACACAGAAGCTTACATGCTTCCTGAGAAGAGAACGTCTGTGCCACTCCTTGCTCCTGAACCTTCCCCTTATATGAATAATCTCCTTATTTGGGGAAAAGGGCCTCCTACGCTGAGCACTTTTTTTTTTTCTGAAAGGGAGGGCCTTTTCTTGTATGGATGGGCTAAACATGGAAAATATATAATTTTTGTCAGTTCAAACTTTTTTGTTTAGGAAAAAGGGCTTCTACCAGTGTGTATTGATGTATACATCTTCATTCAATATGAGCATGAAAAAAACCTGTCCTGTTTGGTCTGAAGACATATCAGAGAGATACTAAAGCTTGATTTAACTTTTTTTTACCTGGATTTAAATCAATTCCAGACTCTATTAATTTCAGCAAATGCCCTTGGTCTCCATATCCTGGCCATCCAGAACTATTGCATAACAACTAATTGGTCTATATGTCCCCTTCAATAAGGGAAGGCTGCCACAGCCACAGAGCTCATGGAGTCCATGAAAGACGCCTGGCTCAGGGGGAACTGGAACACGAGGGGGATTAAGCACAGCCCCTTCGTGTTGTGTTAACCTTCTGCGGGTGAGGGCTTGCAGGAGCCCCCTCAGGGATGCTCACGGCTCCTCAGGAAGGGGAATGGGGTGACAGGAGGCAGGAGGGTGAACAGTTCAGGGAGATTATGAACCAAAAGACAAATAAACACCAACCCCAATCCCAAGCTCTGAGGACAGTGAAGATTTAGCTGTGCACATTGGGATGGCAGAAGAGGGAAAGCAGGACTGAGGGTCCTGAGCAGGGGACAGGCAGAGCTGGAAGCAGCCTGGTAACCACAGAGTGGCAGCAGGGAGGTGAAGAGCCAGGACTGCCAATCTGCAGGAGTGGAGAAGGATGGCATATGGCCAGCCAAACCCAACATAAGGGTTTTGCTGTCACTCCCACAGAGGGAACTGCTGTAGCTCTGAGTGTGAGCAACAGGGCTCTCTGCTCACATGGGGATAGTGCCAAAAATGTCTTTGCCACCTCAGTGGGGGATAATGTCTCCTCAAGAAGTGGTGATGGGGCAACAATAAGGAGGCTGTATCTGGTTCTGGTGGCACAGGGCCAAAGTCATGCCTCTGGGTTGATCCCAGTGCCTGGCCTGAGGTACGTGTGTAAGAACAGTAGGCCTGGAGTGCAGCACAGGGGGATCCCATGAATGAACTATCCTGTTCAGCTCTCAACCTGAATAAGATTCAGTGCTGGAAAAGAGATTCTTGTGGGAGACGCTGTGACTGTCCTGGCTGCAGAGGGGACAGCCCTTCTCCCTCAGCAGGACTGTGCCTGGTGAGGACTTCAGTCTTCTCTCAGGGGATGCTGATGAGAGAGTTAGGATGTGCATTTTGGCTGCAGAAGGGTTTCCTTCTGGGCCCCTGGGCCTAGGTTTTAGCTCCTGGAGCACAGTGGTGTAGCTTTAATAATTGATACTGGCAGTAATTTTGGCTTCCCCAGGCATTCATTCCTGTCTGAGCCTCTGTCCCCACTCTCCGGCATCCTGAAGACTTGGACCAAAGTTGGGGGCCCAGCACTAGAAGTGGCCTCAGGGCACAGAGCCCTGGGCCAGGTTTACCAGGCTCCACCCCTGCACGGAGTTGATGCAACCTCCCCATGTTCTGGTGCCACAACATGATAAGAAGTACATGAATCTGGCACAGTCTTCAGCCCCTCAGTGATGCCATTTTCTTTTCCTCAGACAAGAAACACAGAAGAGATCTGCTGCCACTGATATGTGGGTGTACTGATGTTTTGCCCATCTTGATGCTTGAAAGGAGGCACTGCTTCCTCCCACATTTGAGTCTACCCTGCCATGGATGTCCTTCATCAAACATGTGATAAGTCTGCAATTAATAAATACCAGGCAGAGGAATGATGATGTTATTTATTGGGGAAAAAAATAAGCTTTCCCATTAAGAACAGGGGGGAGAGGAAGGCTGAGGGGCAATAGGGGAGGAAGCGAGTATGCTGAGAGCACATGAAAAGGGAGAGCAGGAAAGGAGGGAGAGAGGGGACAGGCAATGTGAACAGGAGAAGGAAGAGGCCAGAAGGGGCAGTGGGAGAGGGCACAGACATGAAGGAATGGGAGAGGGCACAAATATGAAGGAATGGATACCAGGAAGGACAAAGAGCCGTGTGGGGTAGATGGAGGGAACAGCATGAATGTGTTTGTCTGAAGAAGAATACACTCTAATTCTTGGAATATGCCAGTCCCTTAAATCACCGGCACAGGAGGGGAGCCACAAAAGGCTGGGGAGGCCCCGCGCTCTGGGTGACTGGCCCATGGTCTTTCCTCAATAAGAGACTGAGCAGAGTCGGGAAAGCTTGCATCGCTGTGCCTCCTCTGCGGGCTAACATTTCTCTCCCTCCTTCTTTTCTTTCTTGTCTTAAACTTGAGAAAATCAAAAAAGAAAGCAAGTAAAACAAAAGCCCCTTTGGCTTAATTAAATTACTCAGCCGCCCTCTGGGGTTGACACTGGGGATACATGAGGCTTTTGTGTAATATCTGGAGGAATTCTCCCGCCCCCCCTCCCGCCTCCCCCTGCCCCTTCCCGGGGACAGGCGGGAGGATTTCAAAGAGGAAGGGAAAGGAAGGGGGAGGGGGGTAAACTAATAGGGATGGGAATTATTCTGTGATGGCTGGAGGGATAAGAGAAAAAAGGGAAGGAAAGTCGCTGCTGAAATTGAAAGCCGATTCCCTGCGCTGGCTCGAGGCAGTGCTCTGACCTGAGGTAACTGCCCTTTTGCCAGAGACACGGGCTGAGTTCAGAGCACAGGGAAAGCTGCATAAATATAAAGTCTTTATCAATGGGATGATCCCGCTGCCGCAGGACGTGCCTGCCTGCTCTGGACACAGCGTGACGAGGCAAGGCCAGCTCCCCATAGCCAGCAGCAGCAGGCAGGGCTGGGCAGCCTGGCCCCACTGCTCTGCAGCTGTGCAGGGGCAGCTATAGGGCTGTGCCTGGGCCAGGGCTGTGCTGGCAGATCACAAGATCCCAAGAGTGTGCCTGCTGACCCGGGCATTCCACGTCACCATCATTCCACATCTGCTTCAGCCAACTCCCCAGGTCCCGGGAGAAGGTTAGCAATGGGAAAATCAGCTTCCACGAGGAGGCTTCATTCAGAGGAGGCACTGATAGTTTTTACCAGTATGTCCCCCAACTCCATGCAGAGCATGTCCAGGAGATGCTGAGTCAAATGCATGAGTGGTTATTGCTGTTTTGCTGTAAGGATTGCTTTTACACTGCTGCCACTGGTGGACTTGTTTGACCTGTGGTTTACTTAATGAGAATCTCCAACTGGCAACATCCTACATCTTCACCTCTGTATACTGGGTGAAGTGAGCTTTGTTTTGCACCTTCAGTATGGCCTTGGGTCAAAAGAAATCCATATCTGTGCTTGAAAGAGAAAGGCACCTCTCACATTAGGAGTAGTCTGCAACAGTAGTTGAGTATGTGAGGGACTTGCTGGATTCTTCCCACCATCTCCCCACACACAGCTCAGCACTGCACTGTCCAGGGCCCAGAGTCCCAGTGTTAGGTTTTACCAGCGGCTTTTGGAGAGGTAACTGTGCTGTCTGGGACTGGGATGTGTAACTCGTAAACAAGAGATGCAAACAGAAGAAGCAGAGACGCCATACCAGCACCAGTTCCCTTTTACTTGCTGTTGAGAAGGAATATTTCTGTGAACAAAGAACATCTGGGTTGTAGACTGAACTGGGCTTTATATGATGAAGCTTGTAATACTGTCCCATCTGGAGAGCAGCCCCAGTGAGCTCTGTGGGGAGATAAGAGACAGAGTCAACCATAAATCCACTCCTTTAAGCATGACAAGTGTGTGCCTCATATTCCAAAGAGAGGAGGGGGAAAAGTAAGTGGAAACATTTTTCTCTGGGCTGAACACACGCAGAGCTCAAAAAAGGCTCATCCTGCCGTAGTGTGATGGGAGGCTGGTAAGCATGGAGCACCCCCAGGGTGCCAACAAGAACAGTCCAAGACTTTTCCTGCAGTGATAGCTTCATTCCCAAGTGACAGTCAGGCTTGGCAGGGACACCCAAGAGGTGGGGAATGCTGCCACACACAGAGAGTCTCTGTGCAGCTAGAGCTGGAGGTAACTACCACCAGGGCAGGAGAAACACAGAAAACTTTGGGGCTTCCACTTTGATGGAGAAACTGGCCTCCCACTTCTCAGAGCTTCTCTGCCATTTATTATTAACCATGATTTATGGCATTAATAACAAAAGCCTTGCAGATGTGGAAGGGTCAGGTGAGGAATCAGGCTGTGGGCATGGAGGAGTAGTATCAATGCTAGGAAAAAGTTAAAAAAAGGTGTATTATTTCCCCAAGTGAGCTATCAAGGTTCAACAGAGCTCTTGCAGTTTGCACCCGATGGACTGGCAGCATATTTCAAATATGCACCTTAAGGACGGCATGTGAGGCATACGGCCCCAGCGATGCTCCCTGCAGTGGTCTGCCTCTCCTGCAGCAGTGTGGCCCCACACTCAGGCCACCCAGGTAACCCATGTCTGGTGAGCACCTGTGTCAGCCAGCTTGGAGGAAGGTATAAATACACCCTTGTGTTTATCTAGGATTTCCCACTTACAGCCGTCAGCTTTCAAATAACCACCCACTTGAGCAGATAAGCAGGCAGTATCTTTGCTTCTAGCCTCCAAATTTCTCCTCCAGTTCCTCTTTCCCTCTTCCTTCCTATGTTTTTCCAGACTGTGATGATTGATTACAGTATTTGGAGGGGTGAATCTCTCAGCAAACTCTTTTTGCTGTTTTCAAGAAATAGACGATTTTAATCCACATCCAGATCTTTTGCAGACAGACTGCCACTGTTCATAAAGAATAATCATTTGCAGGGCTCAAAACAGCACATTGCATGGCACAGTGCCTAGCTCAGAGCTAAACTGCCCTGCTCCCTACTCCGAGAAACTTCCCATCAGAAAACACTGGAGATAGGACTGATTGGGATGTGGGAAAGAAGTTAAGCAGGAGGAGGAAGGCCTGGGACTGGGGTAGGCACTGGTACATTGCTCCTTCTCTAGCCTGTGTCAGGAAGGATTAGTCCCCTCTTAACAGGGGGTTGGCTGTGGCACACAGGGAGCAAGATGAGTTGCCAGCATTTGAAAAAGAAAATATCATAAGGAGCTTGAAGGGAGTGCTATCATTGAGAAGTTAGTCAGAGGTGGGATCTGGGGCAGAGATATGAACAATGCCACAGCGACTGTATCATGATGATGCCTTTTGTGCCTTTGTGCACCTTGTGCCATTTATTAAAGTCATCTGGATATGCATGGACCCAAAGCAATGGAAGTTTGCATGTCTGCCTGAAGTGAAAACCCTCATTTATTTATGTTCCAGAATTTGCTGCCTGGATCTTGCACCCCAAGTTGGCAATAACTCAAGCACCACTTATCTTGGCTTTGGGTTGCTGAAGTATAAGCAGGGTTTAGCATAAAATGAGATTTGTGCCATGACAGAGGTGTCCCTAAAATGTATTTTCCTATAGAGGGGAAAAAAAAAGACAGGTAAGGTGAAAATGAGGAAACATTCTTCTTCCCTGTACAATGTTGTCCTCATTTGATCCATACTGCACCTTGGTCTTTCCTTCTGTCATTTCTCCCCAGTCCATGGCAAAAACATCAAAGATGTTTCTTGGAGCTGACTTGTGTGTGTCTGTGTCCATGTCAAAGGGAGAGAGGGAGACCATTTCAGACACAGATTATTTATTAGAGGTTTAATATTGCTCCATATAGAAAGTAAATGGAGCAACGTTCAGACGTGCCATTAAAATTTACTGCTTCTTGCTATTTTAAAACCCACATAATCATTTCAAGTAACATTGATTAAGGTCTTGCAAGAAATGAAAAAGAACCCAATGTCAACTCAGGCATCACCACAGCGTCTCCACCTAATAGCTGCTTTATTAACACGAGTCTGGAAGCAGGAATGCCTGATGTTAAATTTATTTATTTTCCATTTACACATCACTCTTCTGTTGTGTTTCTTTTCTAAAACATTTGCTTGATGACCACTTCCTTCTTAATAGACTGCCTGACTGTATGGCACTTAATGTTTCACTCATATAAACATGCTCATTTCCCCAAAGGTGCAATTTTTTTCTTTATAAATTTGATTGTTGTGTTTTCTTCTTTAACTTACTCTTTCTGGAGTGAATATGCCTGAATGCACATATGTTCAAATGCATGAACAGGACACACACTCTGTCTCACTCTTCCCTTCCTTTTTCTTTTATTTACACACACATATATATATACCTCTTTCCAGCACTACTTTATTTTATATGCACTCCTATGCATATATTCGTATATACAAGTGCATATGAAGAACTTGTAGTTTTCAAGCCAAGCTGGACTCTTTTCATTGTCCATGCCTTGAAACCCAGGATAATTTTTACAAACTACTGAAGATTAGGATTTTGGGGCTGTTTTATTTGTGGTTTTGCAGATGAATGAATAAGAAGGCAGGAAACCTATATTGGGCTATATGGTAAATGTATATTTGCCTTTTATATTGATCCTGGTGTTCAATATACAACAGATTGCTTGAGAGCAACATTCAGTCTCCTGAGAATATATTTAGAAATTGCTGAAGCTGCAGTCCTTTGGTAGTGCCTTGTTTATTTGATGTGATTAGCCCTGAAACTCAGGAAAAGGTAGGGATAGTGGTGGCTCTGAAAAATATGCTGAAGGTCAGCTTTGTCATTCACAAAATTTTTGTCATCTGTGGGTCTTTGTAAAGATCATGATATGCTGATTTGAAGTTTGTGGGTTTGATAAGGCAGAAACGTAAAAACTGCATCTTACAATATCAGGTTTATTGACATTGCACCTGTCAGGAAAACGTTGTAATGTACTCCTGCTGGATAAACACTAGGAGATTTTTCACATGCATTCTGTCAGTACTAAGGCAAAACACTCCTGGATTCACTGCCATCACATAAGACTGGAAGAGAAAAAAGAGACTGCCCAGAAGTGGAAGCTATAAAAAAAAAGTAGCCTGGAGGAGGCTCTGAAGGATTATCCAGTCGAACTGCCTATTCCATTGGAAGGCTGCCTGTTTCTGGGACATTTCTACAAACAGTTCTCCAACTGTTTCCATAAAAGCTGCAGCAAGAATAGTTCTGCAGCTTTCCCAGGCAGTCTGTGGCTACATTTTGCTACCCTCACTACTGAAAAGGTTTCATCCATCCAATCTCAAAATTATCACTACAGTCCTGCTCTGTGGTATTTATGTTCCTGTTGGATAGAAACAGAAGAATTGAGAAGAGCATTTAGAGACAGAAGGGAATTGAGAAATCAGAGAGTTTCATATTGGCAGAAGGACATGAGAGGAGGTAGCTCTGAGGAGGTCTGCCAGGGGCAAACTTTTCCTGCAGCGGGGATAGATTAAGTGTTGACCAGGTCAACAGCTCCCACAATAATAGCTTTAAAAGTCTTCAATGAAAGAAGAAAGTATTTAGGATGGAATATTGACATGGTCTTCTAGGTTGTGTAGAAAGTAGATCTTCAAGGAGGTTAGGTTCAGAAAGGTAGTAAGTGTTTTCCAAATAACTCCTGTTCTTCTACACCTGGCATAAAAAGAGGTAGAAGTCAGGTTTACTCTTAAACATTTAATTGCTTTCATGCATTTCTTTCTTTTTTCTCTTCTTTTTTTTTTTTTTTTGATGACTTCCAAGTTTATAATCAACAAATTAAACACACACTTTGCCAGAAGCTGGCTTTTTCTACAAATCAGTTTGTTTAGTATTTAACTGAACTGAAAGTTGCACAGTAAGAACACCTTCTACTTCCTTAGACATGGTCAGACAGTAAATACTGTCAAAAGAAGCCCTGGCTGCCTGAAGCCTCCAGACATTTTGGAGTAACAATATATTGATAAACATTTCCTTGCAGGATGCACAAGAGAGTCTAATGCTGGTTTATCCTGCCAAGTGTAACCTGAGGCCCTTTCAACAGGAGTAAGTATCCCTTGGGCTGATGCACCTAACACCTTGCACAAGGTAGGTAACCCATGAGTGCCCTTTGAATGAGCAAAGTAAATTGTGAAGAAGCTCTGTCAAGCTCACATCATCTTGTCCTTCCCGACTTTCTCTCCAGCCTGGTCTTTGCATTTCCTCAACCATAGATTCTATTGATTCACTCCTGACCTAAGTAGAAACATGTGCTTTATCCAACGTATTGATCTGGCTTACAAAAAAAAAATTTAGAAAACTATGGAAGCCTCAAATACTGGTGTCCTCTGCACTTCTCTCCCCACTGGAGCGAGTGACCTCCTGCCTTGGTCTCCCTAGTGACTGAGAAAACAGAAGGTGCAGGCTGGGGCAGCTGTTCAGGACTGACTGATGCTAGTCCAAGGTGTGTTATTCATCTCAGCCTCTCTTCATTTGTCTGCACTCAGTAAAGCAAAGCAACAATACTGCAGCTTGTATCATGCCAGATATTTACAACATGATGATTCAGCACCGCAGCTGAAATGCCAGGTAATTTGTGATTAGTTTGTCCTGCTGAATAGCACCATCATGCAATGATATTGTATTATGACTGTGGTCATTTTCATCCTCATCTACAGCCTCAGCTTCTGGGATATAAGGCAGGTGAAGCTCCATGAATGATGGATGGATGGCAGCACAGATGGGCTAATAGTGTGCTGACACGTTCCTTATTGAGAATTCTGATCACCACATCTCTATATCTGCAGATTCCAAAATAGTTTGGTAGAGTCTTCACCTATGTGTAAAAAAAGTACCTTTCATCTCACAGACTCTTCCTAGAGATCATTTTGTTCAATGAAATAGCCTTTTCAAACATACATATTTTAAAATGCATATTCAATAAATCTCTTTCACACCTCTTTTTTTTCTCTGAAGCTTGAGGCATGGGAATGGTGCATTGATCCATGGATTAAACTGAGTTACCTTGGCAAGAAATTGTGTCTTGAATGCCAAGATAACCAGGTCCAAGAGGGAAAAGCATGAATATTAAAAAAAACCAATGTTTGACTGACAAAAGCAATTTTGAAGAGATGTACAGGGTAAGGAGAAATGAGAAGGAGAGCACTGGTTTACACTGATAGGCCTGTTATACAACTTGAACACTGTAAACGTTGGTTTTGCTTCACCACCCACTGTTTTGTCCAGATGAAATAGCCTAAGGAGGGTATTTAATACTTATAGTCATTGGAGAGCTCTGGGCCTAGCACTGATGGAAGCAGACCTCTGTCTGCTGCTCTGAGTCCCCATTGCCACCCGGCACAGAAGCCACAAGAGCTGATGCCTTTAGAGGACGGTTTTGTCCAATGAGCCAAAGGAAGGGCAGCAACAGCTCTTCCTTCTGTGTCTTCCTCAGTCTCCTTTATCTAACAGCTGCCTTCTTGAGGAAGAGTTCATGGGTCATTTTCTGAACAAACTCTCACACACACACATACACACACACACCCCTCTTAGAAAGCTCTGGTTTTGTCTGAACAACTTCAGTTGCAGAAAAGGGCTAATTTGAAAGACTTTTCTGGTCTGAAGACCAGAACTTTCAGGAGAAGCAATGGTCATCCTATCCTATTTTGGCATCTCAAGCAGGAAAATGTAGGGGTTCTCCCACAGTTAATTGATATAAAACCAAAGTGAAAATCCAGGAGAAACATTTTGATTTACCAAATCTATGCTTGATTTTCCTGTCGATTGTAGGCATGCAGAGTTATCAGAAAGTTTCCTAACCTCAGAACAGAAGGGCAGAGCCTGTCCATGGCTGGTGCCTTAGCCATTCCTTCCCAGTGGCCCAGGAAACCTTGGCAGAAGCAGTCTTTGTCTCTGGAGCATTCCTGGTCTTGACTTTTCAAAAGCATTTACAGAACCATTGTTATGCTGGCTCCTGGATGTGAAGCCAAAGCTGATTTGACTGAATGGTTTTTCACATCCTATGCATTTCTTATCATATTTTTTCATTTACTAAAATCATGGGCTTTCCTTTTTTCTCTCAATAGGATAGTGAGACTTACTAAGTAATGCTGGAATAATATCAAGCCATTTGGAGCTTCACCAATATCAAATTTGACATCTGTCTCTCTCAAGTGCCTCAGCCAGCAACATGAGACTTTGAAAAGTTGTCATACCACAACACAAACAAGTTTGCAAAGCAGTCACTCTATGAACTCTGATAAACCCTTTATGGTGAGGAAAGATATCCAAACATTTCAGGACTACAATCTTTTGTACACTAAAATTATGATTACCATTGAGCTTGACAATAAACTTGGCTGAATAACCCAGACCTCATTTCAACCCACAGATTTTGGATCTCCAAATGACCACTTGCCAGATTTACATCTGTTTCTGCTATGGGGGATGTGGAGTCTTTGTCCAATTCTTTGAGCTTAGTTTTTCTTCTCCTCTTGGCTTTGCTGCCAGATGATAAAGATTTAATTCATTTATTACCATTATAATCCATCTGGTTTTGAGCACAGAAGCAAGCTGAGCTTTCAGAGTAGCTTCTGTTCCTAAGAAAAAATTAGTGTTCTTACCTATCCTACCCTGCTTCTCTCTTGGTCACAAAATTACAGTAAATAGTGGGGGATATCCTTGCTCTCCCCATGCCTTCCATCTCACCTGTACTGTATCATGGACCTGGAAATACAGAAAGTGGCCCTTCTTCCATTAATTCTTCACTCCAGTGGACTCTAACAAGAAAAGTTTCCATTTTATTGTTAGTCTTGACTGAGTTAATGCTTTAGTTGTTTGAGAGTGGTATTGGGATAGAGAGCAGCCCTGACTACCATAGTTCAATTGCCATAAAGGAAACTCAGTGCTGACATTCCCTTTGGTAGACCCAGGTACTTGTTAACATCCTCTATAGAGAGTCTAGTGGCAATACATTGACTCACAGGTAAAATCTGTGCTTGCTACAAATATGGTGAGCTTTTTTTTGAATTGGAACAAGGGTATTAGTTGTGCCAATGTATAATATTTCTGTAGAAACTTCTTCTGCACTGCAAGTGAGGCATAGGCTATTATTTACTCCCATTGTACATTGTTAGAAAAAAATATTACATCCCAAAACTGGCTTCTTTCCACTGGTGTCTGCAGTAGCCAAAGCACATCCATTGCCCTCTATTTCGAAGAGCTCTGTGATCTCTGAATGAGCGTTCCTTAATATATGTGAGTTAATTATTCTTATCAAGCTAAATTCTTCAGTCATCTGAAAGTTCTCGCTCAACAATTGTGGCATGTCTCTGTGGAACGTCAAACTTTCTCCACTTTCTAATACAGCTGCAGGGGCAGTATTTCTGTAGAATAAGATCACAAAACATTCTAAGGATTTACTGTGTGTTTTCTCTGATATTTGCAATGCCTAATATCAGAGGCCTCTCTAACCAATGACAGGACTACCAGAGACTTCAGTGAGGCTATTCCATGGCAATCAGGCATACCCGAGATTCAGAAATTCTGATATTAATATGGAGCAAAGTGTATGGAAAAAACCATAGTCAGCTGTTTCTGATGACATATCAATGCTTCACAAATACAGTCAATCAGTGCGCGTTTTTACCTTCCAGTTTATATGCTCATTTCAACCATAGCTGTAGAACTTTGTGCAAGTGAGTTGATACTAGGAGTTAAAGATCACAACTAACAATCCAGACACTTCTCTGACCAGGCTGCAAAAGCAAGAGTCAAAACATGAGAAAAACCTTTCCAGTTCATAGCTTACCTGCTCCAGGGGTTTGCTAGGATTTGGGTTGAGGGGATAAAAGAGAGTGGGAGAGACCCAAGACTGGGGCTTGGAGCTGGAAAAAGAAACAACAGTGAAAAGGTCAACGTTCAAATGATGGTATCACATCCTCCTTTCATCCCTGCAGTTCACACGAAGGCCGGGATCCTTGCTTTGCTTTACTTTGGGGAAAACTCTTGCTTTATTTGTTCATGTTGAACTGCTATCAGAGCTCAGTGTCTCAGTGTTGTGTTTTAATAACTTCAGTTTCCCTGGACCAGATACATATGAAGTCGGTTAGAGGATTCTATAAACAATGAATCCAAGTCACGCAATGCAACATTTCTGATTGCAAGATAACCTTTCCAAGGGTGAAGTTAGCGAGGTGACGGGTTGGATTCCTTAGCCAGGCATAAAGGGAGACCCTCAATTCAGAGCTGCTCCAGTGGGACAAGGTTCATCCCCTCTTGTTTTGGGGGAATAGCTCCCTGGTTTGTTTTTCTAGTCCCCAGTCAGCACACTGGGTGACTTTTCTGAATTCTGGCTGCCTGTACCATACTTTGTTGACAGTTCATTTAAGGAGATCTGTGCAGAATATTTTCCTTTGAAAGCAGTTGAGAAGAGGAGTTACGCTGAAGTTTTAGTGAGTGATACAGCTTCCATTTTTATTTTGGAGTTTAAAAAAAGCGACACTTATGGGAAGATATTTCCAAACCAAGAAATGGGAAGGTTCATTTAATGTAGTATGGGAAAGGTCAGAAAGCAAAGGAAAAGAATAGAATCAGCCAGATGAACATTTTGGAAAAAGCTCCTCTCAATTTCTTGCATTTGTAGTTATTTGTTGATGAAGATGTTAGTCTCTAATATCTATTTTAAGGTAAACAACTATTCCAGGATCCAATACGAAATGTTTCTGAAGTTTGAAATTTTTTTTCCCCTCTCTCAAATCATCAACCTGTAGCTATACTTTTATCAGCTAATAAGTGTGTTTACTGCCACATGTAAAGGGCTCTAACTTTTGCATTTATAAACAACACCAGTTTGGCACCAACAAATACTCTAATTGTATGTCTCAGCATGAAACCCATTGCTTACTCTTTTCTTAGGAAAATTCCTCTCTGGAGGAATTGTTGTATGGCCACACATGTGCCAAGTACAGAGCCATGCAGGACCTTTTTTTCCCCTGTAGCAAAGTTTATGTGCAAAGCTACACAGATCATGAAATACTGATATGGTTTTGCTCATGTTTCAAGTCCTCATATAATGGTGTTAACTTCAGATACATTTGTTGAGTGTAAATCACAGTGAAAACCTTTCACTTCAGCAAAGTGAGCAGTTTCCAAAGTGAACATGGGCTTTATTCTTTCGGTACCAGAAGCAGTCTTGCTGTCATGGCATAGAGCTTCATGCTTCCTGTGGGCCAATTTGCTCTCTCTTAATGAGTTCAGAGGAGACTGGATAGAGGAATTTTATCTAGTTCATAAAATCTGAAATTTGGGTCTTCAGCTCAACCCAAAGGTCTAGATGCTCAGGCAAGAAATTACAGCTGTCATCCATTTTTTCATTATTTATAAGCCATAAATAGCATGAATAGATCTTTAACCCAACCTGCATCTCCCTAATGCTCATCATTTGTAATAGATGGTATCCAAGTTTCAATCAGGGAGAAAAGTTAAAGGAGTGAGGCATCAAGTGGAAGCTAGACACCAAATTCAAGTTCTTAGTTTCTCCTGACACCCTCTAAAACAAACCATTGTTCCCTTTCACACCAAGAAAATCCTGAAAGAGACACCTGGAATGGCTTCCCAGTTCAAGGGATGGTCTGGAGCAGGATTACAACCAGGGGGCATTCCAGATTCTGTCTAGTCACCAACATCACGTTTGGATGACAGATCTGGCCATGGAGCAATCAGCTGATTCTGCCAGGCATGGTGACAATAAGAGAATTCCTTTTCAGACTGCACATGAAGGCTACATTGTCTGCAAGTGGCACATGGTTGCAAGTGATTACCTGCTGCATTTTATCAGTTTCTACTTTACATTGTAGAGAAACAAGTTCATATTGCTCAGTAGCCAGGATCTCATGAAGTTGTCCTATATGCATTGGATTATTGAGCTGTTCTGTTCACAACAAGTCAAAATGGAGCACAGTTCTAGCTGCACAGACTGCCCTTGTGAACTGGGCTGCTGCATTTTGGATCAGTGATTATGCTCCTAAAGTGAATCACCAGCCCAGCCCCCTGTGCATGTTGCTGTCTGTTTACTTTTCTATACAGAAAAGAAGCTAACATCTCACATATGTTTTTGGAAAATTTGTTTAATTAAGCAAAAATTAATTGGCATAATGAGAGTTCACTTAGAGTTTCCAGTGGCTTACACATATACATATAAAGCTGGGTTTTGGAAAAGGCTCTGGCTGAATATCCTGGAGATCTGGATTCAATTCTCAGCTTTGCCATAGGCTTCCTGTTTAACCCTAGGCCAATCATGCAAGGACAGATATGTAAGGTATCAAGGTATTTGGTTCCTAAATGCTTATTGATTTCTTCTATAATCAGGGCTGTGGTGCATTTCTGCCTCATTTTATCCCCTGTAAAATGGAGATAAGTGAGGGTCTCTTCATACACTGTGGCTAGAGCATTTGTTTCAAGAAAAGGACACTTCTAAATGTGCATCTGTACAGCAGCAAGAGAAATTTGGTCTTGATCTCAGTTACAATCTTCTGAGTACTACTGTGCTGTGAATAAAAATAACCCTTAATGCAGAGACAGTGACATGCACACTGACACTTAAACTAATGCACATTCTAATTGTTTGTTACTTACTTTTTGTGAGTGGATTATTTTTTTTCTTGGAATACTTGCTCTATATTCCCCCTAGGTATGATACTATGCTCCAACTGCAATGATTAACAAAGGGAAGATTCCTGACCTTTTGTTCTAACCTAATACTAACTGAATGGATTATTTTAGCAAGAAGAAAAGTGAGTTTTTCCACTTCCTTCTCACTTTAAGCCTTATGTAAAAGTCCTGTCTCTGTTGAACTCTTCCTCTTTTTGTCTCTCTGTTTTTCTCCTCCCAGCTTTTTGCTGAGCCAAATAGTCTTTTCCACATGACATTATGCTCCATTGGTTTATAGTTTTTTGTTTAAAACCAGTATCCAGAATTCCCAGTAAGCATTAATTATTGCCTCAGTTATGACACACAATTTTTGGGGGGTAAAATGAGAGCTGCCATCATCAAGAATTCAAGGCAGCTGTCTCAGCAAGGACCCATAATCTATTGGGTATATATTTTGGAAAAGTACTTCACTCTATAAGTCATTGCATTGATCAAAAGCAAAATGGGGTTAACTGTGTTAAAAATAAAACATTCTGTAGCTTTTCCAAGTTAATTATTCAACCAGAGAGACATTTTACCACCCGGGAACTGCACTCACTTTCTTCTTGAATTCTAAAGGAAATGGCTTTTCAGTTCCTTTGCATTTGCCATCTCCTGGGCTGGGCTGGCCAGCATGAACTACAAAGCTCAATGCAAAATGTCTTGCCCAGGGGGACCCTCAATGCCACCTGTTGTTTCCCATTTTTTGCAGAGACATTTGGAGTGATCCACCATTCTCTGGTACTCAGCACATTCATCTTTATGTGGAATTACCCAGGTTGCTTCCCTATATTGAGAAATGCCTCTGTATCCTATTTTTTAGTAATGTGCTGCAGCCCCTGACTAGGTTGACACTCTCAACACTCTTTCATCCCTGAGCACCTTAAGCTTGTAGGCAGAAGAAAAAAGCAGGTGCCACAGCAGGTTCAAGTTTTTCTTCCTACTTCTTTTATTCCCAAGGGGTTTAAAGATGTGGCCAAGCTCTTCCTCAGCGGGGACCTGGCCTGCTCTTCAGTCCTGCTGGATTTCAAGCTCTTCGTGCCAGACTGCCCTGGTGGTGGTTCAAACACATGTCATCACATGCAATATGGACACAATACCCTCATTCCTACAGGCTCCAGGACCCAGCAGAAGAAAGCGCAGGCAGGAGATCAAACATGGAAGGAACAGAAGACAGAGGAGCTGATGTTGTCGTCTGTGTCTGGGACAGAAAAATGAACACAAGGGAAGAGACAGGGTAGTGGGATAATTACTTTCATCCCAATTTTATTCCCACAATTCCCAACCACTTTTGAAGCCAATTTTCCTTTAATAAAATATACTATTAATGACTCAAGTAGAAGCCTTTTGTGCAAGACAATGCCCAACTCTCCAGATGGAAATATTTCGTGTTCTGCACAATATACATATATATATTTATATACATAAATTGAGCTGTGTGCATAGCCTGTATTACCTTATTTTTCAAATCAAGTAAGTTATTTTAAAATATGTTTAGCATACTTAATTCCTTTGAAATTAATTTTTTTCATAGCTCTCCCTACCCCTTAAAGAAAAACACAAGCCAAACAGCAACAAGAACTATATCCCATCATTTCTGGAAGCCATTCATTTGCTATTTCTGTTCATCAGAGCTTCAGAGTGAATTTAAAGAGCTACTGATGCCTTTTGTTACTTGGCATATATATCCAATATTGTCTTTCAAGTCGTTTAGACACATCCTTCTTCTCTTTCTTCTTTAACAGCCTGTCAGAGAAATAGGCCTAATTAGTTTATTGTGGGTTTGTGTGTGAAGAAGTTATTGAGGGAGTGCCAAGTCAAAAAGTCAAACACAAACTGATTAATTTTCACAATGCACCCCTCTGAGGTGGGGAAGTTCTGACAAATCCACTGGGTGTTCACAGTTATCCTGTGCTCTGCTCACAGAGGCTAGAAGCCATATGGAGAGCAGAGGGCTGGCACCACACTTTCCAGTTCCCAAAGCTCACACTCCGGGTGCTGGGGTTGATGATGAACCTCGATGCTCACTGGGAGCTCAGCCAACCAGACCTGTCACTTCCTCTTCTTCCCCTACCAAATAGAGACACCTCATGACAGCCCTTCCTTGAGGTCAGTTTGCTGGGCACAGCAGAATATAGACAGTTGAGTGTGATACAATCATTTATTGGCTCATAGACTAGATAGCTAAGCATTGCTGCGCCCATCACTCTCATAGGGCACCCAGAGTCCTGGCTGACCAGGCAGGCACCAGTCAGGAGTGGCTGGGTTGGTCTCTGCAGCCCTTGGGAACTACCTCCTCTGATTGCTCAGTTGTCATCTTCCCCTGACTCCGCTGGTGCCAACAATGATGACTTCTCCACAAAGGGTCACTGGAGTTCCTCACAAGCCTCTAAGGGTTTGGTGTGGGGTATTGATGGGGTTTTGTTTTGTTTGTTTCTTTTTCACTTTACAGGTTTTTATGTTTCATGGTAGTGCTTTCTCTATTGAATCCCTTAGTTATATATGAACCCACATCAACAGTGCTTTCTCTATCAGTAATTTTACTTTTTCTATCTCTCTACAGACTTTCTCACAGCTCTTCCTCAGTAGCCTGAATCAAGGTTATGCAGCTGTGTCATATCAGAGCAGGGCTTTGCTCCTTGGTTCACAGGCAGCTCAACCTGGAGGGGTTTTGCAGAGGGCAGCTACAGCAGTTACTTGGGAAGGTCAAAAGGAAATGACTGGCTGGGTTGGGGTTACAGTCTGGCAGGAAACTGAGCTCAATTGGTGGCTTTTAGCTCAATGAAACTTCCAGAAAAAAGTTCATGAGCCACAGTGGTTCTCATTTCCAACCAAATACAAATTAGACTGACCTTTAAGAGTTTGCTTAGCAATTTGTAATGCTGCCCAATGCATTTGCTTACTTTCTCAGATGCCAGAGAATATCAGGAAGGAGGAAGGTTTATTTCCCCCAATGGTTTTGTGAAATGCCTTGTAATGCCTTTCAGATCAGAAGTTGTTCCCCTGACACTAAACTAAGAAACACTGTCATAAATGATCTCCTAAGGCCCCTTCCAGACCTATTTTGTTTAATTCTGGAAACTCAGTACCTCTTACATTTCTATCACTAATTCTACTGCCACCAGCTATGTGTCTTCAGGCTCTCAGGACTATCTTTTTTCTTCTATTATGCTAGCCAAATAGTTGCAATGAAACAGAATATTTGTCCAAAAGGGAGTTATTGTTCCTGACGCAAAAGGTTATTTGAAGTCGGAGCTGCCACAGGGATGAGTTTGATGGCACTGCAGCCTTCAAAGACACTTGGATTTTTCTCTCTGAAAGCAGTTTACACGTTATGAGTTCTAGAAACTTGCACAGGTTGTAAGACCAGATCTGACCCCACTCCAAAAAAAAAAACCTTCAAACCCTGTTTCTTTGACCTTTAGATTGTGTTTCAATAAAGCTATTCACCTCTCTGTCTTTATCTCCACTTTAACAATTTTCTCCAATGTGGCACATTTTACAGTTGTGTGCTTCAAACAACATCAAAACAGACACTGAAGCATATTAAGAAGCTATCACAACACATCCTCTTCTACTAACAGCTTCTCTAATCCAAAATCTTACCTTTTCTCAGTATAGAATCTATAAATATATATTCAAACAAGTGACTTGGAGGTGAGAGAAGTTATTTCCATGTTTAAGGAATAGACAACTGTAGCCTTGAGGTCACCTACCTGAAACATGTGGACCTCAGCCCATGTTTCCATAGGGGGCCCATCAACACACTGATCGGGCAGTGACCACAGGATCATTCCAGACTCTTGCACTGCTTTAGCTTTGAACCTCTATGCACTGGGTCAGATTTGCAAGAGTTGGGTTTTGTGGTAGGGCACTGTGCCGCAGTCATCAGCCTCATTTGGATTCAAACAATATTATGAGACTCAAGGGGTTTATCTGAAATATGAAAACACCATAAATATTCATTTTAAGTAAATCCTGTTCAGACAGAGAGCATTGAGCAGACTGATTTGTGTCCTGCTAATACCATCCGGCTGCGAGAGGGCAGGGGAACCCCAATACTGCATGTTCTTCAGACCCATATCAGATCCATGTGGCTGGTTTGACATCCTCCTGCTGTCAGCAATCTCACAGTCCCCCAGGGAGCTGTGAGCTTCCACTGAGCAGCTCAACGGTGACTTGCCATTCAGCTTACAGCAAGAAAACACAGTTCCCATGCCTTTCACGTATGCTGACTGAAATGTGTTGCACATGGGTGTGAGGCAGACAGGATAGAGATATATAATGTTGGTCTGATTTAGTGGAAATGAAAATAACTAGACATATGTTAAGCATATTGAAAGTACTGATGCATATTATGCCCTGCTAACTCTTACCGGCTAAGTTTTTATTTTTGTTTTTTTTTATAAAGATGTCTATGCCACTATGAAGATCAATTTCTTGAAAACCCTTCCTCCATGCCCACACATGGAGGAAAAGGGCAGGTTTTAGAAAAATAGTACAAGTCCATGGTCAAGATAATGACTGTAATGATTAGAAGACTGTCCTGAGTGCAGTGCTGGATCTGATCCCCCTTGTCTGTGCCCCAGCATCAGCGACTCACAGTCTCTTGCCAGTCCCAGACATTTTCAGAGGAAAAGGACAGGCAGCAGCCACCTTAATCCAATTTCATCTAACTATGTAATTAGGGCTGTACATCTGGGATCACTTTTTCTCCCCTTCAAAAGTTAAAAAGCTTTATGAACTAGAGGCAGGAAGGAGGGTTTGATCCAGCTTTGGGTGTTGAAAAATTCCTCTCAGCTCAGCTCAGCTGTACAAGGCTCCAGAGGCTTGCACTCACCATTTGATGGCCCTGGGGAAAGCAAAAATCTTCTGCAGTCATTCCAGGGCTGTCTCATAATAAACACTTCTCTGCTGTCTACACATAGGATTTCTGTTTCTCCCCAGTATAATTTCCTGACTATCTTTTGCCAGGGTGGGGCACCGCATTGGTGAGCAGCTGCTCACCTGATCATCCCATCAGACTCTGAGGTTTTGTCTTTCCCAAACATCAGTGTTTGGAAACACATGCTTTATGGGGCACATTCACATGCAATGCTTTGTGCAAAAAGGGGAATCTATGCCATCAACATGTGCTCCTGTTGGATCTCCACATATGACAAGTTTCAAAAGAGGCTGGATATGTTAAGAGACAGCAGAATTACTCAAAATATACTATCTAATGTGAATGCATCCAGCAAGGTTTTCCAGGTCCCTGCTTTTGGAGAGGACTTGTTTGGCCTGGCATTCAAGACAGCTTTTGATCTGGGGAAAAATATTTAACATTTCTCCTTCTTTGTTAAAATTCATCCAGATAAAATTATCTGGCATTAGTGAAGGGACGAAAATTTTGGAACAGAGGGAAGAGGTAAAGAGAAAGAATTGGGGAACATCATGCTGTGAATGTACTGTTGAAGTAATTCTCCAGCCAATGTATGTTATCCAAAAGATTTCCTCCTAGCCTTTAATAAGGTGATCTTTTGCCCTTTCCAGTGGAACAACACTGAATCAACTGTGTGGCCAGGTCTTGGCTGATTGACTGGAAACTCCTCAAACAAAGCACTTGTGGGTAAGGACGCAGTCATATATGTGGAAGCAGTAGACACTTATCAATAGACTTCAGGGCTTAAACACACCATTTACTACTAGTAAGTAGGAGAGCACAGAGGAAAGGCAGAGGATATTCCATGCCTGCTCACAGATGTCTCCTTTTCAGCTGCAAACAGGCTGGTCAGGACACACCAAGGCTGTGTGTGAGAGCTGAGGTGGCTGCACCTGTTGGTAATCTTCTGCTAAGACTTGGTGCATGTGCCAGACTCTCGTATGCACGATGGTGCAGTGCTTTCCAACCACACCCACCACGATGGTGCAGTGCTTTCCAACCACATTGGTTCATCATTGATTCACCATGGGCTCCAAATAATCTGGAGAGATAGAATGCACTTGATTTTCAAAGATTACCAAGAAGAAAAACAGCTGCTTCTGACCTCCACCCCTAGGCCTTGCTTCATCAGATTGACGGAGCCAGTCTCAGCTTTTATGGAGGCAAAAAGCCACTGCTCTAACTGCAGCTATTGAGCCAAACCCTCAGCTGGTGTGACACTGTTCTCAATGGGGCTGTGCTAATTTACAGCAGTCTTGTGTCTGACCTTCTTCTGGGGAACAATTTGGTGTGAAGAGAATGAGGATTACAGAGCAGTAACCTCAGCCTTTCTTTTAATATAAATCACAGAGTGACAAAGTTGTCAACTGACACTGGTCAGAGAAAGCTGATGGAATTGCACTCTGTGAGAATATGCCATTCCATCAAGATAAAACTGATACTGCTGTTGTTATATGTAGAAGAAACCTGGGGGAAGGGAAGGAATTTTAAAAATGCCAGTAAAAAACACAAGATATTTTAACATTTTGGAAAAAAGAAATCCCACCTTCCTTTTTGAAACAAAGTTTTGTGGATGCTTTTTCTTATTCATGCTATATTTATTATTACAACTCAGTTAAAAACTTAGAAATCCAAAATAAACAGTAAGTATTTCAATTTATTCCAAATATATTTTTCAGTAGAATTTTATGTCATAGAGACCTTAAATGGGGGGGAGTGGGAGGGGAAGGGGGATGCTCAGATTTGGGGCAGAACTAAATTCCCAAATCTGGAACTATTTCATGAAACAAGGCATTTCATCCCCTCCAATGAACTTCAGAAAACCTGGGTTTATTGTAGGAAAAGGGTGAATGCTTCCTGCTGCTACTTCCTAACTGCTTTCTGGCCTTCCCAAACACTAAGGATGTCTGCTTTAGTTGTTGCTTAAGACTTGATGACCTCAGTCCCAGAGAAGCTACAAAGAAGCTTGTTTGAGCAACTTACACTTACCCACTTAAAAAATTAATAAATTCAAATGCACTAAGCAAAGGATTACAAAGTCAGATTTAGAGATAGACCCTGAAGAAACTTATTTGTAGATGGGCTTAAACTGTGGATAATAATACTGACTCACCATTATGAACTGCTTTGAGGTCTAGGGATAAAAGGACTTATGTTAGTACTAGGTATTATTACATTTTTATTGTTAATTTCAAAAGCTAGAAAATTAATAACAAGCAGAAAAAAAAATCTTTTGGTGAAATTAAGGACTTAACCAGATAAAAGATCCCAAATGTCAACACTCCAGCATTTTGACTGCCGCTCCAGCCCTTCTTGCCTTGCTGGCCCTTTTTAAACCTTTTTAGTGTGGAATGGGTCCAAGAACTGCAGGCACTTGGACTTGAAAATTCATTGGGTTTTTCATAACCTATTTCCTTTGCTGTAGGTGTTGTCATGTTCCTTTGTTGTTTGTCACACTGTCAGAGAGCCCCTGCATGTGCTTTCACACACGTTTTTCCTCCCATATGCACTTTGTCCTTAACAGGTAGCACATACAGTACAAAAGGGGGAGAAAACAAGAAAGTATTGGGAATTCAACATCTGGTTCAAATTACTCCCCTATTTAAATTTTTACTTAGAGAACTCCCATTGGTATTGAATATTTGAACTCAGTTATTTACAGCTAAAAGTCTTGGTAGCACCACTCCTCTCTGGTTTCATGTGGTGGTTCATCACACCTAGACTCCTAAAGCCTCACAGCGGTTTGTGTTGCAGGCACCACACAGCAAAAGGCAGCTCCATGTTATTGTCTGCCTCCTCCTCCAATGGGCAGACACTAAAAGATGCTGCCTTACTTTCTCCCCCTCCTCTCCTTTATTAGGAGACATTGAACTTATAACAAATACACTTCACTTTGCAAAAAAACAGTGTAATTAGCCTTGCTTTTTTTGGCCTGCATGTGTGTGGTAAAATGTCTAGTAACAGTTGGCAAGACTTCTGCAGGGAATGAGATTCCCATGGTTAGATCTAAAGCCCGTATTTGGAACAAATTAACACCAGCCAAGAAAGTGAGGTTAATTACTGGAACACTTGGAAGAGGAGGTCTCCCTAATCTGGAAAGCTGCAATACACTATCTGCACGTATGGTATGTGACCAAGCAGGATCTCTCCCTCTCCTTCTCACTCTCACTTGCCCCCTTTCTTTCTTCCTTTTTGTGTCCCAACTTCAAACAAATGTCAGAGCCACCGTGAACAAAGACTTAATCTACCTCTGACCTGTTCTTCCATCAGGCCAGTGCCATCAATGGCCCTGGAAGCTACTTAGAGCTGAGAAACACTGCCATCAGGGGCTGGCTCTCCTTCTGTCTATGTTTTCTCATTAGTGGTTTTGCGTTGTTGAAAGGCATCTTCATTGGAGGCCCAGTCTTCCAGCAACATGCTGCTTTAATCTGGGGTGGGCACTGAGGCTTTCAAAAACACAGTCTACAACCCAACAGGAGAACAGTCATCTTCCCTAATATGTTCTTTGGAGAGCAAATCTGTAAATCCTGTAGGGCCCTAAACATCTGCCTTTGGTAACATTTTAATGGGGAAAATTTGCCTAGTAACCACATTGCCATTGACCTTTGATGCGTGAGGAATGTATACATGCACATGTCTGGCGGGAGCTGCGTATGTGCAAAAACCTGTGAAATCAAGGTTGCAAAACCATGTAGGTGGAAGCTACATACTCCAGTTCCGTTACCTGTGCACCTTTAGGAGGGCTCCCTCATGTGTTTGCATTATTCATGACACAGACCTCTGTGGCAGCAGGACAAGGCTTTCTTCCTTGGGATGGTTCCCTCACTCTGTGCTCAGGAGGGATACTGTTTATTACAGAAACAGCTATTCAAGATTTTGGTTTTCTTCTTCATTGTTCAGATTGTGACCTCAAGTCTTACTTACTGCACACTATTCAAATTGTGCTCTGAAAACAGCATCATTTTGTTTTCTCACAGGCTTTTCTATAGCGCTCACGACAATAGTATCAAAGTGGCTTGTAAAGATTAATTCATCTATTTTTGCTACAGCCCCAGGAGGCAAATTGGTATTTTCTTCATTCTCCAAATGTTGAACTGAAAGCATAAGCCCTGTCTATACAATCATCAGTTTACAGAGCAGCTAAAGCAGTGGTGTCCTCTGAGGCCCCATGGCTGCTTCAAACAGTGCCTGCATGGTCTGTCAGGCTACATCTGGCTTCAGCGTGTGCACTGCCTGACCCCCTGGCCATGCTTGCAAACTTACAAAATTGAATCTAGTCTTAGAAGCAGCCTCGGGGCCTTTGGCAGTATAGACATAGCCACATGGTCAACAGTGCATCTACAAGATACGTGGTAGCCATTAATTTTGAATCCTGTCATTGTGATGACTGGGTCTTGATTTTTCCTCTTGCTTTCATTAGCCAGCACTGCAGATGTTCATAGCAGAGCTCCTGCCAACCTCAGTCCCAGCTGAGGATCTCAGGGTGGGTCCCCAGAAAATGAAAACCTACAGCTAGGAACCCTCTGTGAAATGTTCACTATAGGCAGAATGGCTTAACATTTGTCAGGGCAAAACCCCTGCTCCTCACAGCTCCGTCAGGTACAGCCCTAGCCTTCCCATTGTTGATCCTTCATTACCCATCACCTGTGATGATTGCAGCAGGAGTCCAGGGGCTGGCAGCCTCCTCTGTTTGGTGGAGCATGGCAGAGACCTATGGATCACAGGCTTTGAGAATGGAATGCATGATCTGCCACAAAGGATGAAATTAATATTACACATGAAGACTTAATCCATGTTATTTTCTGACTTTTGATGGATCAAATAGAAAACCTTGGTAATGCTCCCCTAGGAGAGGGATACCTGAGTTCCTATGTTTTAAAGCAAGCTAGGTGGTAGCATAGGTGTGCCAGTGTGGTCATACCATGGACATCTATAGAGGGTTTGCTATCAAAATGGCAACTTTCTAGTGCATGCTTGTTGTGCCAGGAGTTAAGCTGTCAGAAGTAACAGATCCCCTCCACGTGTTTTTTCTAGTTCTTATAACTTGGTCAAATGTGAGTAGTTTTTCACAAGGACAGACAAAGCCCATTCCCAACACAAAAGCCACGTCTTCTGCCAAGTGTCCAATTGTACTTCCAAAGCACAGGGGTTCTGGGGCTTTCCAAATAAAACGTTGTAAAAAAAAAAAAAAAGGGCAACAAGACAAACAATGTATTTTTCCAGGCTTCTCAGAAACACTATGTCATGTTGGCTGAAATTTCCATAAATAATTCAGTTTGAGGCAAATATCCTCTATGTAAAATTTAAGACCAAATAATTGAAGCTAAAAGCAAGTCAATAAGTCAAAGTTATAAACAAGTGATAGAAGGACCCTATAACCAAAAATGCTAGTCAAACTTACTAATAAGCAGTTTACCAGCTCTGTGTATTGCTATACGTATGCATTTGCACATATTCAGTATGGGCTGATACATCAGGCTGACTTTTAAAGCCATTCTGGGAGTTCTGCCCTGGGAAAAGGACCCACACTGGCTGCTTACTGTGTCATTTAGAAAAGAATATTGGAAAATGGACAGAGAGAGGAGGCAAAATACACTGTAGTGACAAGAAATCAATCAGTGCAGGGTATATACCCCAAAGAGGCTCTCTTCTTCTGCCAACCCAGCCTCCAGGGCTCTCCATATCCTTAGACTAAGCAGTCAAGCATAACATGGAAATGCAGGGCTGAAAGCAAGGAATTCATGTGGCTAAACCCTCATATCTAACCTGGGATTAAACTAACCTATTCTTGACCAATTGCTATCTAACTTCTTCTTATAGCACTTCAATCAAGGAGATCCCTAGTACCCCCAGCTATTCCCAGTGCTTAACTGAAAGTGCTTAGATAGCTTCACTCAAACAGCCTATTCACTGCAACTGAACACATTATGTCTGCTTCTGCCCACTGTAACAGGGAGTGTGAAAGACCACTGTCCTTTCCAGAAGAAGCTTTACATATCAAAGGACATTCATGCTGCTCCCACTATTATCTCTTTTCCAGATCCACATGGAATTCCTTTGCTCTCTCCCAGCAGCTGTGTATTCTAAGTCCTACTATTCTAGGCTTTCTTCACTACATCTTTCCTGAAGTGCAATACTAATACTAGAGAGACTTCCAAATGGATGTAAAGCAAAAGCTCTATCTCAGCATCCCATCAGTGTCTCTCAGCTAATGTTGCATAAAGAAACTTCATGACTTCTATTGAGGAACCCCAATTCAATCATAGTCAGGATCCTGATTTTATAGCTAAGTTAAAATACCCCAGCATTTAGGAAGACCCAAAATAAGGTGTGGGATGTAAGTCTTATGTCTATAAGCCTTATGAAGACTTGCCTAGTACTCTGGCTACAAAGTCAGAATACAACAGGATAATTGTCTTGCATAAAACATTCAGTTTGCCACATTGCAAAATCTATTTGGTGGAGTTTTATTTGTTGTGCAACTGCATCATGTTGTTGACTCATGGTCTTGGGAGAGGGATGGATAGTTTTGTGCTGTCTTCAACCTGATACTTTTCTGTTCACACAGGAGGATATGTGAGAGTTTTCTTGATGCTAAGGTACACCATAGGTTTTATCTGTACCCACCAGACCAGTTATTCAAGAAAGAATTCTATATTAGGTTTCTTTATCTGAAATCTTAGAAATCTTGTACAAAAAAACCCCACCCTGAAATCTTGTACCAAATTAGGACTTAATAGGTTTTCTCAAGAGAATATATCACGGAACAAACATCCCTAATTATCATAAATATGTCTATAAGAAGATCTGGGTACCTGACATTGCTTCCACAGCTCAGAACATACACTGTTGTGCCAGAAACAGCCAACTAGTAATGAGATGTACTACTTTACCTTCCAGTTTAGGCAGTCTCCTAGGTGAACAGGACAGGTACCTCTGCTCAGCAAAGCAAATAAATCTCATTAAATCTGAGTTTGCTTGCTGTACTAGAACCTTAAATCATTTTACTGCCAAACTCTATGTCCTCTTTGCACTTCTGATGGCACTTTAAAACCACATCTATCTTGCTAACACTTGCAAAGCACATAAGCACCATCATATACCCAGCACATGCTCTATGCCCTCTGTGATATCCAGAATCTCCTGTCTGTATAGACATGCACATGAACATATGACCCTGCAGTTTCCCATGAAAAGAAAAAAAGTGTTTCTGAGCCCTGTTTGGTTTAGTGAATCCATCACACAATACAGAAGTTTTGCAAGTTCTCAGATCAGCAAACCTCACTGTGTTTATGCATGGAACAAAGGAAAAGGGAGGCAGGTACAACACTAATGTACATGTGGCCATTTACCAGCTTGTTTTCCACCTTTTCCTTACCCCTGTAATGAGATGCTGAGGAAGGTGTTGGTCACACAACAGAAACGAGCATCTGCATGTGCTCTTTGCATCATCATCTCCCTTGTATTAAGATTATGCACCTTCAGTAAAAGGAAAGTGATACAAATGTGCCCAGAATTGCAATTGCTACCCATGGAGGCAGCCATCTCAGGGTCTGGGCACACTCAGAGGTTGCAGTTTTGGGCACAACCCTGCAGAAGCGGGATAAAAATGTTTCCTTCCTAGCCTTTGAATGCAAAGTCAGCAGTCATCTCAGATGATCTGTATGGCTTTTGTATGCTCATGGGCTGACTTGCATTAGAGAACGATGAGAAATCCTCTGGCCAAGTCACAAGCGTGATCTCCTATCAGCAAAGTGAGGGCAGGAGTAGAGGCTGTGGGGCTGTGGAGGTAAGCTCACCAAGGTCCTCCAGAAGAAAACACTGTAAGAATGCAAAGCTCTCTGATACAAGTATTACTCCATACCACTTACTAGAAGGTAGTGTGAACAATAAATACATATTGCAAAATAGGTTTTATTTCCTTAAAAAATCATTTCCCTCCATTATTCAAGGTGTTGCTAAAAGCAAACACAATTTTATTGTTGACAGTTTAGAGGAGCTGAGGTTGTTATTGCAGGGCTGGTGGGAGGCAGCTGTATTTGGCTAGTTTCATCATTTGCCTACAGAGAAAATTTTGTTATTAGACTCTCTAAAAGTCAAAATCTATTTCCCTTAAGTCTAACTTCCAACTCTGAGAAACAGAGATTTCCAGCACTGATGACATATAAGGACTAGGACAAGTATACTTAGCTCAACCACATGAGGGTCTTAACAGCCATTCTTGGGTTGAATTTGTGTTTTCCTGCATAAAAGTACAAAAATTGGTTTTTGTGTGGGCTCATGGATTGACTTGCATTAGCGAAGGATGAGAAACACTCTGGTCAAGCCATGATTGTGAGTACTGGTTGAGCTCCCTTTCTGTAAGATAAGAAATACCATGGCTCTGTTTGGAATCCATTGTCCATGTGTTCTTTCCTTCATAAGATCGGGCAGATTTAAAAAAAGCATAACTCAGTCTTTGGTAAGCCTGTGAGTGACCCTTCTCTAGACAATTTTCCTTAGGATTTCCACAAGCCTTCTGAGAGCCTGCAAACATATTTTTCTAATAACTGCATTGCATCATGAGGAACAACATGCATTAGTAACAATTTGCTCTCTCTCCAAAATGTCAGGCATAGCTTTCCAAAGATGCATTAGTTAAGCCCCATAATCTCTGCAGCAGAGCAGTTGTTACTGTTGGACTCTGAAGATGACAGACTTAAGGTGCAGAAAGATGAAGTAACCTGCTCACAGCTGCATAATATATCAGTCACAAAGCTGCAGAGTCCAAGAAGCCTAGCTCCCGATCTTAAGTGTTAACCACTAGACTATGATCTGTACAATACCAGAAAGACCAGGAAGGAGCAAGACTCAGCTACATAACATGAGGAATTAATTCCACTGGAGGAATATGGCTGAGGCAGAGGAGCAAATTTGTAGCATGGGCTCTGAGATGATTGCTGCCTTACTGTTCATGGGCAGAAGAATCTGTCTCCTATTTCTACATCGGCCCCAAATCTCACTGATCTTTCCCAGTTTTCCTGTCTCTCATTGTCTTCTGAAAACCTCCCAAAATGCTGGCCTTTTCACATCTTTAAAGGGGAATCTTGTCTTTTACCCAATTACATTTTCTTTGAAATTCATTTGGAAGAGCTCTAAAATGCCTGTGGCTCTCCAGGAGCTTAAGGCAACACAGTTCATCTTGAAATGCCACAGTCTCTGGGAAGCCAAGCTCTTAACTACTGTGGATTTAAATCCCAGCAAGAGCCCCCATAGAATGTATCATGTAGTACAGTATAATAAAACTGAACTGTATCTAGTACCTATCAGCTGTTTTGTACAGAGAATTTTTGTCAGAAATTAATTTCTCTTAAGATTCCCAGTCCAAAGGAATTTAGCCTGTCTCATCAGTTTTTCTACTCTGCAAAAGGAGGATTTTCAGAAGCTACATATCATTGTGTATCTATGAGCTTCTGGAATTTCGTGGGGAGCCATATGGCAAAGGGAAGAAACCTGTATGATTTGGCATCAAGGGAAGAACACATTTTACAGGCTTTCCATGAGAAGTCTTTGTTACACACCAGATCAATTATTACTGGGTCAGAACCACCTTGCAGAGGGTGCATGTGTGTATGTGGAGGGGGAAGGGATGGGTCAAACCTCACAGAGGTGGGGTGATATTGTATCCCTCATGGCAACCCCTGGAGCCCACAAGAGGAAGCGCTGGAATGGCTGCCAGTTACAAACATCCCAGGAAAACTGTAACACCTCACAGCTCCTGGTGCCCTTGACTCAGCTTGAATTGGCAGGGACAGTGAGAACACTGCCTCTCACCCTGGCCTGGGATCCTAGAGTGGCCAGTGGGTCAGAGGCCCCACTTGGGGAGTTGGTCTGTAGAGACCAGAACAGATAAAACCAGAGGTTTTGGGGTCCCACATGTCACAGCCCTGCCACCTGCTCATGTGAGAAGCCAGTCTTCCACAAACTCTCAGCAGTAGTGTTCACTCCCTCTTTCTCCTCTCTTTTCTTACTCCCTCTGCTTCTTTTTCTTTACTTCTTTCTTGATGCATTGGATGGCTTGGACCTGGAAGGATTGGATTTGACTTAGGGGTGGTAAATTGTTTGAATATTGACTTGGGTGTTGTTGGTTAATATGTGCTGAGTTGGTATTATGGTGGAACATTTTGTTTAGCTTGTGTAGTGCCCTTTTGGAACCTCTGCCACTTTCCCTTATTTTCTCCCCTAAATTAATGAAGAAATTCCTTGGAAACGAGTCCATGGCTTATTCTCTTGACATTTTCTTAAGGTATTAAGGAACTCTCTATGTAAATATTAAAGTAAAACTCTTAGCAGAGCCTGTAAGCCTACAGCTCTGGGGCTTGAGGGTTACAGCCTCCTAGATAAATTTCCAGGAGGCAAAACCAGACTGCCACTAAGCAAGCGAAATTTGAATGCTAGAGAGATAGCCAGTAAAAGTGAAAATTCTTGCAAACTGTAAATCTGAATGACCAAACCTCTGCAGCTCTGAATGAACTCTGAACTTCAGAATCAAAAATCCTTTTCGAGATAGACATTACTGTCAGGCCAAGTAAGCAGAAGGGTCAGAATGTGTCTCTAGAACATATTTAAGTGAAAAATTCTATGTGAAATCTACCAACGTTTTTTTGCAAACAAAATTTTGATATAAACCACAAGGAAAACTTACACAAATATGACTTTTCAAAATCATAGGAAGAAAAGTCTCTATTTACAAGAAACAATCATATTTTGTCAGAAAAAAACCCAACTTGACCTCATTACAAGTAATACTAATTACAATAAACTATGCCATTACAGAGAACATTGCATGCAACTCATAAACAACATTTCTCCTGTAAAACAGGACTGTTGACAGCATACAGAATTGTAACATAGCTTGACAAAAAGCCATACTAATATATTTATTTCCCTTGTTGGTCCTACAGTGGTGAGCTTTGAAGGCCACCCCTTGAGGCACTGGTTGATCCTATGGAGTCGCATTCTTGACTTGCTACTTCCAGAAGCAAAGCAATGTGGCAAGTCAGCAATTACAGAGTTAACTGACTGGTATCTCTGGTGACTCCAGGTTGCTTAGGCAATTCAGTTCCAGAACTCAAAATTTTTTTCGGGCTGTTTCTAATGGAGATACTGCAGAGATGCTGTTTATCAATGTGTTTTATTTCTCAAGGGAGGAGTTGTAAACTGTATATAGCTATGAACTGCCCATACAATACCGTGGTCAGAGATCCTGCTGCCTGCTGAGTTAAATGGAGTCTTTAACAATAGAAAAGTGAAGTTTGACCGCCTGGTATTCATCAATCATCTTACCATTTCACAAGTGTCCATTAGAAACCTACAGCATGATCGCTACATTGTTAGAAAAATTAGCTGGTAACCATCAGGAAATTACCTGTTTCCCCAGCACAGACCCATTATAGGTACTATTCTAAGTCCTTCTCTTATTGAACACAATTTATAAGAGGTTCACCATAATCCCTTTAAAATTAGATTTTTGTTCTTTTTTTAAGCCATTCAAATCGTTGCTTAAATAAAATGGTATTGTCTGGTTGCAGAGAGAATGAGAAGCCAACATCAGGGTAGGTGATGTGGTACCATACATGACCATGGAAGGGTTGGCTAAGAATTTGAGGTGCAAAATAAGTTTCCATCAGAAGTGGCTGATTTAATAAGAACAACTCTCACTTGTGGGGTGGCATTTCTGGTAACAGCTGAGAAAAGACAGGAAGAAGTTTAAGGGAAGATGGCCCCATAACTGCAACCATGGCAAATCTTCAGATCCTCTTTGCCCTCCTTTGGAGAGAGTGGGATGGGGCCCTTTTCCTTTCCATACATGGGGTGCACATGGCTACTGGCCCTGCTGCCAGCATGCCTGCAATCTCTCCTGCCAATGGTGTTAGATGACAAAAAAATATTCATTGGAAAAATAAAAGTTGGACCCATAGCCTCATAGTTAAGCAAGGATTTAAATCCACAGAATGAGAGCACTTTGCCACCAAGCTTATTGAAAATGTTTATTTCTGAGGGGCAGAGCAAAAGGAAAGAGGTAGACAAGGATTTTGGAAAAAATATTTGTGTAGCCTGCTTTCCATTTGGCTGTGCAACAGCAAAGCACATTTTTAAAGCTCTGAAACATTTTGTTTTCAGAAAATGCTTTCCATTTAAAATTTCAATTCCCGCCTAGTTCTCGCCAGCACCACTTTAAGGAGATTGTCCATGGCAGGTATTGTGTCTTCAGGTATCCCTGTGCAAAAAAACTTAATGCATCAGTTTCCTTAGGGAAACTGGAGACTACAGTTGTGAGGTCCCTTCATGGGATATACAGTCTTCATTCTTTAAAACCCTGGGCTTGGGCTCTTTCTCAAACACCATGGGGAAAGTGGATCTAGTGATTTCAGAAAGCTGAGATTGAGCTCTGTGTAGAGACTGGTATTATGTCTGGGCAGTGTGTACAGGAGGAAGAATAGGGCAACTAGAAAGCTTGGACACTTCAGAGGTGTCAGAAAGATATGACTGAGGTCCAAAGCAAGTGTAGATACACAGCTCCCATCCTCGTAATTGTTCATAATCCATAGGAGTATAGTGTTCATTAGACTTTGTGGCAGAGGCACTGTTTGCATTTCAAAGTGAACACAAAAAAAATCCCAGACTTTAAAGTGTCTGTCTAGAGCAAAAGCTGGGTCTACCACCCTTCTCTATCTAGTCATTGCCCTTCTGAAACTCATTTGTTGAGAATTACTCCAGACAATATCATCCCAGTGGCAGACCAGAAGAAGCCACGGTGGAAAAAAAATAAGTTTAATTTCAAACTGTAATTAGAGGCTGTTGAAGGCAACACTTCAGCAGTCAGATGTATTAAGCACTGGAAGGTCTCTCAGGAGAAGCAAAGGAAAGAATATTGCTTCAATCATAGCGACGGAGCACTGAGAAATGCACATTAGGCAGAAATTTTGCCTTAGCTAGTGTTGATTATCGAAAGGCAGGAAGCCATTTCTCACGCCAGTGAAAGCTCACAGCCTGTGGCAGGGGCGATCCCACTTTCCACAGATATCCAAGTCTCTAGGCTCACATACTGTGGGTGGAGACAAGAACTCACCCCAAAATTCAGGGAGAGTTATGGGTGATGCTAGCATGATGCTCAGCTACCCAAGTGCTTGACATCCACTTGTCTGCTGAGCCCATGCTCTCCCCTTGCACAAATCTGGCCTCCCATCTTCAGTGGTACTTTCCTTTTTTTTTTTCCCAAGTAAATTTAATCAGGAGTTTACTCTCATCCCTAACTCACTTCATGTGAACTTAATTTCCAGCTCTGATAGTTATTTTTAAAAAGGAATTTTTTTAATTGCAGTGGGATTTGAGGATGAAGGAAGGAGGAGGGAAAATTCAATTAACATCACTTCCAGAGTTTCCATATTTCTCGGGTTTATGAACAAAACCATTTCAGGCATTAGAGAAGTTGTTTAGATTTGGACTGTACCTTGTCTGACAGATCATGTAACCAGGCTTTTGGATTGTTGGACCTTATCCAGTAGGAAGGATGGTTTCTGCACTCCACCAGTCCAGAGCAATGCCCATGAGAGTCCATGACTGAAGGGACTGTTTTGTAGTGTTGCCAGGGTATGAGAAGCTGTTACAGCCTTGGATTGTTAGTAGGTATTTCAGAAAACACAGAAACAAGGAGGTATGGACTAAGCATATTTAAAAACAGAAAAGAACTATGGAAAAGGAATGGATCTTATGGAAAATGACCTTTTCTCCCTTGATCTGCAAACCAAGATTGCCCTTCAAGGATTTGGGGGTGGAGTTGGTTTTTTTGTGATTTTTTTTTAATATCAGAAAACATAGCTACTTTTAACCTTCCTGTTCAATGGGAAGGAATAGGAAGAGTCAGTAAAGACAAAAGAATGTCTTAAAAAATTAGTTTAATTATTTTTATTAATTTGTAATGTCTTTTAGTTTAAAGAAACTAGAGTCAAATCAAATAATTTTTAAATACAGCAATTTTATTCTGATTTGCATAAAAGTTCTAGTTACAAATTGCAACAAAGTATAAACAATTCCTTTTGTTGTCTTTTTTTTTAATTTAAAGGAACTAAAAAGTGAACTAATTTTTTTTATAAGTGTTCATAAAGGAGAGCATTAATTTGCATCCAAATACCTAACCAACCAAGGACATAAGTTCCTAATGAGTATGTTATTTGATCATCAATTTAACCATCTTTTCCTTGGCAGAGACAAACTTCTCTGGTATGGTCCAGGAGACAGGAGTCAAGACAATGACCTATTCCATTGGATTTACTTAATTAATCCTGAGCAGTTTCTGATGTGTTTTCCATTAACCACTGTGTCCAAATATTTTCACCAAGAAGAAAATGAAAAATAAAAATTTAATGAAAGTCAAATAGATGAACGACACTATTATGACATACATCAGATGGCCAACCTTAGAAAAAACTATGTAACTCCCCATTACCATATACTTTGTACAATAAAGTCTAATATATGGGGGTTTGTACCTTCTAATTTTCTCTTTCAGAAAGATGTTCTGTGCTTCCTGATGATCCCATCTTCAATCCTTAAAACCAGGTGTCATTGTTTGATGACAATTTCAAAATCATGGGTCTTGCTCTCCTCACCACTGGCTAGAGGCGAGGACACCAAGTGCACCTTGCCAGGACCTCTCTGTCAGCAAGAGGCAAAGTGAGATTTTTCTCAAACATCTTTCTTAATTTGTTGGGTGGTTTTCTTGATTTTGTATATGAATTACCAATTCAATAAAACTGATAAGTATTCACAAAAACATCTGATGCATTTTAGTTATGAAAAAGATACTTGTTTTGTATATTCTACTTCTGGACTTGAAATCTGTGAATCACGTTTTTCACATTATTTCTTTTCCTTTTCAAGCTGCAAATGCTCATGAGAATAGAGAGATTGCCTTTCTCTCCATGTCTGCAGATCTCTGATTAGAAAACCTGGCTGGAGCATTTTGAGCTAAGATGAATTCAGATGTAATTTGCAAATTAGTCCCAAACATTTCTGCATTCTAGTAACACAGAACTATGAGCAAGCACAGATTCTGAGGGGAATGCTATAGTGCATTCCCTATGTCATAGCACAAACCATTCTGATGCTGTGAGGTGGCAGCAATTGGCACAGCAATGCAGTCTTCCCAACAGCCTCTAACTTAGCAGAGGTTTTCCCAGCCCTCTCTGTAGCTTCCTTTCCTTTTCATCGTCTTTCCCTAGAAGTGCGTCTGCTGAATCTTTCCCTGAGACCTTGTTGACTCATACCTTAAGGCATGTCACACAATAATGATCTTACTCATCACTACTCAAACTTTTCTCATAAAGTCATCATCATCACCATCAATCATCATTTTTTTGCCCTTCTCTCTCTCCCTAACTTACCTCTCTTCTTGGTTACTCCAGCAATACAATCCTTAGTTTTCTCTCCCTGTCACAGACCACTAACAACTTCCTGCTGTGATCTGTAGCTGAGGGAGCAACCTTATTCATGGAGGAAGTCCCCTTTAGTTTGACATGAAACCTTCAAATCCTGAGCAGAGATCTTTGCTCCTACTGATCAACAATTTATCCAAATGAAGTGCTTTCCATGCAAGAATTGCTGTTACACTCAGTAATTTCCACAGTCTTTTCTTCTGCTCAGAAATCTGTTTACTGGGGAGTGGCGACAGTCCAGTTCCCCCAGCTAGAGCTGCCTGAACAGCGTTTTCCCTTTGCTTGTCTTCCTATGGTGGAAAGCTTTGGAGGCTTTGATACTACTTTAAGATCCTTTGGCAATGTGTGAAAATGAAGGTAAGAGCAGAAGGTGGCCTTTCAGTGTGAGACGCAGCTTAGCAGTGTAACCGCAGCACTGGTATCAGTGTCCGTTCTCCCCTTAGACTCTTTGGCCCTTGGTGACACAAAGCACTTTACAAATAATGGTAAATTAACCTTCATAGCCTTGGCCCAAGCTGGACAAGATGTGTCATCACAGTACATTTGGAAAAACTGAGACATCCAGCAACAAAATAACTTTGCTGAGCAATGCTGTGGTAAATCAAGGGGAAAAGAAACATGAAAAACTTCACTCTTAATCTCATGATCCTGTCCTGAGCTATTATCTTCCACTATTCAAGGAAAATAAATACATTATCCTGGATATCTTTACTGGTCTCCAGATTTTGTTTTACTATCCTCTTTGCCCCCTAAGCCTCATCAAAACCAAAGATTCTCAATGGACATTTTGAGAAAACATGGGGCAGGAGGGAAATGGAGCAGGGTGGCATTAAGTTTTATCACCCCCTAAACTGTAATACGTTCCTTTGCATGCTCTGTTTCTTATTCACACAGCTATAAAATTGGCCACATCCGGGCTAGCACATCCCTCCAGTCAATCAGGCGGTGTTTACGAACTGGAAAAGGCGTTCTCCCCTCACCATAGGGGTGAGACAGAAACATTAACAAGTCGCTTGCGGTTTTCTCTTTCCAGGTTGAGTGATCAGACTTCTCTTACCATTGCAAGAGGAGACATAACAATATAGGCACATTTTATACCTCTGAAGATTTGCAATCAGCAAATTGTCTGGAATGTATTTGATTTTCCCACTCGCCTCCCCTTCTCCGTGTGCCACCACAGAGCCTCTTGCTAGGGACATCCTAATGTTTGTGGTCTCACAGATTCCTTGCTAAAGCCAAATGCATTTCTTGTAATGCTGTTTCTCAGCCCAGCTTGCTTTACGTCTGAGATGTAAAAATGTTTCTTTTATTAAAAAAAATAAAAATTTAAAAAATAAGACAAAACACACAACCAATCTATAAACAGAACATAAAAGCTGTTTAATGGGGTGCATAATGAAGCAGGGAAGAAACAGACTCACATTGATTTTCCCTAAGATTTCACATACTAAATTAAAAACTTCTTAAAGAAGAGTCTGATTTTTTTTTCCAGTTAATTTAAGTTCTGTAATGAATAACAAAAGTACTATTGTCTCCAGCAAGCTGAGGCTGCATGATAGGCAAGTATCAAGAACAAATAAGGCCTCAGTACAAGGACTCCCAGGAAAATGTCCCTCCCTGGGACATTTTTTCAGACACCTTTTGGGCCAGTCTGGAGTCACTTCAGAAGAGATTCTAAAGGAAAACCAGAAAACCATATCTTTGAGACAAAATAAGAAAGTGAGACCTCAGGCCTGGTAATCAAGTTTTTGAGACTTCTGCTACAGCTTTGGCTAAGCTGCTCTAACCCCTGACTACTTGACCTTGTCTTCTGCACAGCAGGAGCAGCAAAGCTGACCACTACTAACCCAACTAATGAGGTTATTGGAAAGATTAATTAATCTCTCAGGTTCTACTGAAGGCAGTGTACACTCTAAGAATTTATCTTGAAGTCCTCATGCAGTAGTTGAGAAAAACCACAAAAGCACACTGAGTAGCTGGAAACTGGGGAGTGACAGGCTGCCTGAGCTGCAGCAGGGAGATGTTTAAGGAGGGACAGGATGAAATGAATAGCAGCACAGCAGGAAAGTGAAGGGGAAAAAAAAAGTAGGATTCATTACTTCGGGCTCAATGACTTTTTTTAATGTAAACTCAGCCTCACAAGTCATTTTTTGACATTCGCGCAGACAGCCAGGAGGTGAGCCCAGTTCAAGGGTCTGCATGTCTGGGCACAGGAATACTCAGACAGGTCGAGAGAGAGTGTCAGTATCCATGGACAGTGACAGTGCCACTGTCAGCCCCACAGGTTCTGCCAGTACAGTCTCCCCAAAAGAGGGCAAGGAGCTGGTGTCACTTGCAGAGCCTTGGCACAGGAGGGTCAGCAGCCTAGCCACCCAGCAAACTCCTCACTGTAACATGGGCAAACTGGCCAGCTGTTTTAGGATACACTTTTTTACGGCACTCCAAAATAAGGTGAAATTTCGGAGAGGCTCTCCCTTGGTTTCCATGCAGACACTGAACCTTATCATTCCCAGGGCAGCCCACAATGCTGGAGACTGTCTCAGGGACCATATCACACCAGAGTATCTGCTCTGCAGTCACTTGTCATGGTCATTCCCTGCTTTGTCTCTGATATGACCACTCAAGAGTAGATGGACTGTGCTAAAATCAAAACTTTGAATTAACAGCAAATCAGAGAAGCCAGAGCAAAGCCTTGAACATCAGCAATATTGTTTCAAATTCCTAAAAAATGTGGTGTTTTTCCAAAGCAAATGTTAAAAAAAAAAAAAAATTCCTACTGCTGTCAGCAGTGCCATGTCCTGGACATGTTAACATGCCTTGGGAACTGTGTTGGTAACTGAAGAGATGCTCAGATTTGAGGTGATGACTCTTGTGAGCCTTGTCTTGTTGGGTGTGTCACTCACATGGATGATAGAACATAGTGCACCAAATTCGTCTTGTGAGATTTGTGATCTTCAGGTTCTGGAAGCAGCACACAAAATCTGTTAAAAAATATTCTCTTCACACAGAAACAAGTTCTCCTCCAAACCACACACAGAGGAAACCAAGGCATATACTACTGATGTGAACATCAGCTGAAATAACTCTTAACAGTATTGTGATGGCTCACACAATTGTAAGAAAATACCTGCATACTCCAAAAAACATTCAGTGCAGTAATTCTGCTCTTCTGGTTTGTCATGTACAAGTGCCTCATTTAAGTCCTTCTGACTTCTTCTGTCACCAGACAGCACCAGACTTCCTCAAAGACACATTCTTGAACTTTTGGACACCTTAGTGGCCCAACAGTGGAGGACACGCAGGCCGTGCCACTGCTCCTCCACATCATGTGTGACATCATGCAGATGGGCAGTGAAGCTGCTGTCAGTCTGGAACCCAGGAGCAGCACTGAGTGGGGACAGTGCAGGGACTGATATCCCTGGGTTCTCTCACAGCAAGCTCACCAGGCAATGTGCCCATCCACAGGAGCATGGGTTTCACTGTCAGATCCCACATGCACTGCCACTGCCATCATGTCCCACAGGTTGTCAAGGGCTTGCCAGCTGTAGCTACAAGGCATGGCATGCCATAGCATGGCACAGTGTGGGAGCTGGAGTGCTCAGCTATGTGAATAGGTCACCACTTTGTTTGGATTCACATAACTTCTTGAACATATTAAGAAGCTGGGGAAAGGAGACATTGTTTTGCTTTGGCTGCAAGGTCTTGGATGCTTTGCTTTGAGGCCTCCATCCTAGTGATCCCAGCGATGAGGACAGATTGAGGGAAGATTAAGTCAATGCCTGAGGAAATTTACAGTTGGAGACTGGAAGAGAAGTTTTTCTCTGCTTGGGAGAAAAAAGAAAAGTGATAGTAATGCAAGCCAGAATATGTATACATGTGTGTATATACACCCACATACAAACACATTTCTTTTCATTTATGTGCAGTTATGTCTGTGTCTGTTTATTTCTGTATTTCTCTATTTTAAGTTTCAGGTAGACAGAGGCAAGAGTTTTCCTCCCACACACACCCCGCTAGCTATAATGGGGGAATAGCATCACTGTAATTAAAGATCAAGATTTACTGTTATGCAGAAACTTTTTCTAAGTGCTTCAAAAATCCACATGCTTATTCATCAGACTTTTGTGAAAATTACTTGCCTTGAGGGCTCCTGGGGAAGGGCTGCAGAGCAGCCTCCTCTGTCTGAATGAGCAGGCACACCCCAGACGATTCAGTGGTGGTGTTGCACTCTCCTCACAGAGTGAACTCTTCTGTACAGCTGTGGTTCATACCTCCTCTTTGGTCTTTTCCACCAGCTCACTAATTTAGGATTCAGGTGTTTGGTCCTTCCCACTACCTCCTTTAAAAAGAAAAAAAAAAAGAAATCTGTGCCTTGGGAGCTTTTTGAAGCTACTAGACAAGGGCTGCACTGTAAGTCCTGTAAGGCAAAGGGGAAGTTGCCTTTCACAGCTGGGTCAGGCTGGTGAAGGTGCTAGGTGAAGGCTGACTTAAGTGGAGTGGCTACTGCTACCCAGAAACCTGTAGAAATCACCATTGCAGTTACTCTGTCTCCCCTCTTCTCTTTCCTATGGTGGGGGAAACTCAGCCCATCACCCCTGGGCAGTAAAACTCAGGTTTGCCTATGCTGAAGTGAGTCTGGGGACCTGGTGTCAAACCAGTAAGCCCCGCTGGGACTTTTCTGTTCTGCAGGAGAGGCTCCAGGAGCATACCAAGTCTGTTTTGAAGTATTATGCCATGGGAAACAAATTCAGGTGTCTCTCCACCCAATGATTTTGAGATTTTCTTTTTATGCTCTTTAAAATTAGAAGATCTACCTGTGTGATTCAGGGACTCCTGCAGAGGCTCTGCTTTAAAAGCAACAATAGCTAGAATCTGCTGCAACATACATGCTTACTCAGATTTTAAATGATTAGTATAGTATTCAAAAGAAAATCATTAAGCAGAGAGCTATTATTTTAGAGCAGTAGGGCAGTGTCTTGTGTCCTTTATCCATTCCTGTACAGGGTGAATGAGTGTCCTATCTTAAAAAAACCAAACGCTCATGTCCAAGAACTCAGCCAGGCAACAAAAAGCAAAGGTTCACAGGAGGCAGACAACCACAAAATGCTGTAGTTTGGGGGGAACAGGAAAAAACAGATACCAGGCCAACCTGTCATGTGACCTTTCTTAGGGTGATTGTAATGAACTTCAAATGGTATTTTAGGGAACACAGAAAAAATGAGTGGAATGCAGACGAGAACAAACAAATTAAAAACTTTTAACCTGAAGCACAGAGATCTGGCAGGCCCTTCTCATTTTCACTAAAAAGAAAATCCCCGGATAAACACAGTGATGCTGCCACCACATGTCTCCCTTTTTATTCCTGTACTTTGTGAAGGCCCAGGGCTCTCTTTGTGATCAGAGTGGTTTTACCTTTCCTCTTGCCTTGTGGCTTTCTAGGGGTGAATTTAAATGAATTTAGTATAACAGCAGGCATACACTAGATATTTCACTGTAATCACTACTGTAACCAAGGCCAGAGATTAAAAAAAAAGGGACCTTATTCTCTGTTCTTTTGCTGTGGGAAGTAAACCAGATATTTAATTAAATTATTATTAAATTAGAGTGAAGTAGTGAATTCAAATTAAATTGATAAGGTTGCACTTAATCAACTGGGTGACAGAGATGGAAATATTAAAAATAGTGTGGAAGGAAGGGGAAATCCTTTCTTTTGCTATTACATGTTTTTTACAAGAAGCCCAATCCCTGTTCTTTCATTGGCATCCTCCCTTCTTTTGTGCCACAAACTTGTGTGGTTCAAGAGGCATTTTCCAAGCTACATTTCCCATCCATTTCAGAGGCATGTGAGAGGCTCACTTTGCTGCTAGAGATGGGTTTAAATGCACCCAGAAGTTTATAGTTAAACAGGTACCATTCCTAAAGCACAACAATAGATTTTGTGCCAAGAGGCAGGTTTATTACTTCTATTATTTGCTACTATCAGCTTCCTTGCAATGGCATATACATACAAATATGCTGTAGCATTTCCAAATGCCTTTTGGGGAGCTGGATTGTGTTTATGGCTGCTTAGGAAGTGAACGCTGTTTGGATGGTTAAGGTGAAAGACAGTTCAGGACTACTGCCATTCTTAAAGCAACTGGACTGAATGCTGAGGCACTGGAAGCACTCAGAGAAGGTGGTATCTTGAAATAGTATCAGACAACAAAATCCATTTTGGAACAATAGGTGTCTTCTCAAGAACGCCTTTGACCTGACATAGAACTGAACCTCTAACCACTAAATTGGGAGATTTAGTCAGGGCTAAAGGTGAAGCTGAGGCACTTGAGACCTGCATGGTTTGGGAAATTATCTAATTAGGACTTTTCAGGAGTGACGTCACAAGGAGTTCCTGATTCCACAGCTGGTTTGTAGCTAGCAAGGTTTTTGTGAAGGCTCAAGAGGTCTGAAAGGTCAGCTGGTCCCTGAAAGCTAGTCTGTTCTCTTCCCTATTGTGTCCTGTGCCCCCTGCTTTGGGACCCCTAAGGTGCCAGCAGCAACTAAAACAAACCACAAAAATAGTTTATTTATCTTTTTTTCCTAGTGCACTTCTAGGAAGAAACATTTCCAGACTATGGCAATTGTCAATTGCAGAAGAGGAAGTTCAAACATAATCAAAACCACTGATGCATCTCAAACTCCCTAGGCCACAGCTTTTGACTGAATGACATTGCTTCTGCCCTCACAGGCATGAAGCTGGCTGGTGTCATGGCACTGGCCAGGGTCCCCTTTGTGATGGGCTGGAGATGCCTGCAGCTGGTGGGGAGGTTATTAGCCCCACTGCAGTTTGCAGGAATGAGTAAGGACAAATGAACGATAAATGCCATGTGATGCTCCTGTTTAAGCTCTAATTATCATTGTAATGTCCTTCCATCCTTTTCTGCTGGGTAGGTGCAGGGCCCTAGTGGCAACTGGCTTTTCAAAGCCTCTGTCCTGCATCTCTCTCATGCAGACTCACACAACCACACTGCCAGCTGGAGGTCTCTGTATCACAGCATCTCATTATCAGCATGGACTTTTCCAGTTTCTGCTAAATAAGACACACTTTGGCAGTTAACTATTTCTTGCTTTCTGTCTCAGACTCCTAAATTCTCTTTCCTGAAGTGCTCATTGTCACTCAGCCTGAGGATTTAAAAAGCACGGGGCCATTTGAAGACTGCGAAGAAAAGGTATATGATAACTCATCATGGATTGAGTTATAATTACAACAGTCTGTAGTTGGAAGGGCCATTTGAGTTGTTTGGAGGCCTGAAGAGCTGAGGAACCATGAACGACCAAGAAGAAATTGTCCTGTCTTTGGACAGAAGATGTAGGTTGGGTTTAGAAATCTCATTTCCCCTCTCTTGTATTCTTATTTGGTCTGTTCCCTGTATTTTATGTTCTTCATCCACCTCTCTCTTTTTTTGTGCCTTTGTTGTGTTAGAAGCAAATGTTGAGTAAATGTTTCTTTGTATGTTCTGCAGAGAAGGACTACTTTGTTCTTTCTCTGCCTTAACAGGCCCTGGGATCTCTGCGTAGCATGCTGCCTGCTCCCCATGACTAATACACTTTGGAAGGAACAACACACCATCTGAAATGACTTTTTCCACAGTGGAAATGACTGGATCTGTAACACCATAACTTAAAAACAAGCAGTTTGAGTATCCTTCTGAAGCCAGACCCAGTGTTCAGTAAAGCAACTGTTTATTAAGGGTGCAAATTTCTCTCTGAAATTCAGCCAGTTGAGAGAAGAAACATCCAAGGCTGTGGGTTTCATGTGCAACAAAGCATGGCACAGAGACCTCCAATGTGCCTCAGTCCCTGGTATTGGGCACAGATACAGAATGCAGCATGGGCCCAAAACAGGGAAGCAGAGCAGTGTCAGTGCAGTGTTGCTCCAGGCCAAAGTGGCCATGCTACTTCCACATTCAAGACTCATTTGTGCAGATTCAGCTTCTGCCTCTCCATGTGAAAACACGTGTTCCTGGTCCTGTTGCGCAGACACCACTCATAAGAATGATGAGATAAAATGCTAGTGACTGTCAGGTTTGGGAATAAAACCAAAAAAAACAATCCTGCTTTCTCTAACTCATCCCCAGCGCACCTGCCCATTTGAAGACCAATCTTCCTTGGTCTCATGTGTGAAAGCTTGGGCCTAGCAAAGCTTGTCACTGACTTCAGTGGAGGCAAGAGTTTCCTCTCAGCTGTCACCTCTTTTAGAGAGGACATTCCAGAGGTCTGTCTTTCTAATTTCTCCTACTTATGAAGGTACACTGTCCACCTATTGCTCCTTGTAATTGGAGTGAGGTGGCTCTAGGCATAAGAATAAAAGTGATTTATCAAAACTAGGTCCCAAGGCACAAATGGAAGTAGCAAGAATTTGTCTTCTGATTGTGGGTCTGTCTTAGCACCTGGGCACTGTCTCAATTTCACACAGACTGTCATCATAACCAACAATCTCAAGCCGTGATGAAGAGGGCTTGGAGAATAGGCACATAGGTGAGGACACAATATGAAGGTGGGTACGATCTTACCCTGTTGTTTTTTCTCTGTGAATGGGTTCTTGACTTCTGGGGACTTAAGAGGGGAACTTTTGGCCAAGACTTAATTAAAGAAAGAGCATATCAACAATGTGCTCAAATTCTGCAGGATCAAAATTTCAGATTTTAAATGGCAAAGACAAAACCAAACCATGAAAGTAAACAGAAAAGGAAAACAAAGAAGTTGAAGGGCAGGTTTTCCAAAAAATATCCTTATACTGCAGTAGCGCTAAGCTTCTTTGTTGGTAGACCTATCTGGGCTTTTTTACTCTCATGTTACCTCTGGCTGCTCTGCTACCGGGTAGTCACATAAGACTGAGTTATATAAAACAGGCATGGGCAGAACTGGTAATATTTATCCAGATGAGGATTTTTCTTCCATGTTGACTTCCAAGATATTTCTCAAACATAGTGATTGGGAGAGACAGGAAGCATCTTCTACAATTCTGAGCAGCAACAATCAGTCCTGTTTTTCTCCACCCCTGAGCAAAGTTACTTCCCAGTTACCACCAGGCAAAATTTACATGTTTATGTGTATGGTGATAGGCTGAAGGCAAAGTAGTATCTTTCACCACAGATGGATTGAAATCAGTTCATTCCCACTTTTGAAGGAGCTGAGCATCCTTCATTTCTAACTGGAGGCATTGTCCAGACAGCAATATAGGCCCAGACTGTATTGAGATGATGTTACTCTATGTCCAGTACTACTGCTTGAGCTGATGGTTGAGCACTGCCTAGTAAGTGTGCAATACAGACCAGGGATACAGAAAAAGCTGCAAATGAGGCCCTAAGAATAAATGTGGGATTCTGTCTTCAGGCTCAGAAATCTTTCTGTAAGCACTATTAAGGAGGCTGTTGAATCTCCTGATAGATTTTTCTGTTTAAAGACACTCTTTGGAAAAAAATTCTCAGTACTTTTTGCAGGCAAGACAATAGTGGGTTTCTGAGTGGTCTCTGGGTTACGAACTCAAGCAAGAAGTGTTGTTGAAGAGTATTAGCAGAATGGCACCTCTAGTTTTTTAGAAGGATCACTGCATTTCCTAGAATGAAAAGAGAAAGAAATAAGCTTGAAAGCCATCCACCTTCATTCACACATCTGGTGCACTGTATTCTCTATGTTTCAAGATGAATTTGCAGCCTCTTTTTCCCCAGCCACAGGGGGAATGTGTCTGCCTCTCAGTGACTGGCGAAAGCAGGAAAAATTGCATGTCCAAAGGCAAGCCCCTTCTTTTTCCAAAAGAAAGAGCTCTGTGGCAGTGCAGATAACAGTTGGAGATGTGTACACACATGTGTGTGCCTGTGTATACATAAACACCCTCACCAGACCAGTCATGCTCATCATACTATGCATCTAATTCCTGAAGCAAATTCTAGTTAGTTTGGATGACTTAGTGAAATGCAGGGATGTCTCATTCCTGCAAGATTCATACTGTCAGATTATGTCCTTGCTGCATGCCCTGTGCTACATAACCACATTTCTATTCCTGCATGCTGTACACCTACTACCTGGAGGATCCTCATCCATATATCCTTCCTCAAAGGCCAGCAAAGTGGTCACATGCTCTTGACAGCACTAACTACCAATCATGCTGAGTCAGAAGAAGAATAAGGCTGTAGAAAACCAGTTAGCATCTCCCTTTCATTCCCCTTCCTTTCTCTCCTTTCTTCTCTTCTTCCCCCAATATTGTCAGTCCTTCATTTTCTAGCCCAAAAGCAATCAAGCTGAAGCAAGATAGCAGGATGCAGAGGGTGATCTGAGTCAACCCCTTTTATATCAATTTCAGTTTTGGGTGTTCCTATGACATTTCAAAAGACTGCAATCCTAATGAAAACCACAAGCTCCTGAAATTAAATTAGCTGCTTTTGTAAAAATGCAGGAGCAGGGGGATGGGGAGGGGAACAGGGAGGGAAGGTTGATAAGAAGAAAGGAAAAGGGAAAGAAAAGAAAAAGGGAAAATTAAAGAAAATTCCCTTTCAGGTTGTATTGATGCATGTAAGGATCGTATCACTAATTCAACCTTATTCTGCCCTATAAACAAACACTCCTGTAGTTATTGCAGAGCAAAAGAAGCTACAAAGATTTTCCACTTGATTATTTTTGTCTTATGAAACCAAAGTAAAATAATTCAGACAGCTTTCCTTTTTGAAGCATAACATCACTCTTGGGGTTTTTTTCATAACTATTTTTGCATTATTTTGTTCATTCATGGATCAGCATGTTGAAAAACCTCTCTTCCTAATGATAGGTTTTCCTAACCAGCACAAATCCAGTACTATTTCTAAATGCTACTGACTTAGACCGTGACTTTTTCCTGTGTGTCTATACAGAGCTGAACACAAAAGAACTCCAAATCTTGCTGTGCTACTGATTATCCTAATGTAAGCTGAAGTAAAACAAACTAATTACAGTTCTAAAGGAAAGTAGTTCAGGGGTCCAAAAATCTAGAGGTGAAAAATAATTATACAGAAAGAGTGGAAAAAGATTGTAGAATCCCTAGCCAGCCCCTGGTGGAAAGAGGATATACTGCTTAGATTCCAGAAGAATTATTGTTTACATGGCATTATTATTGAATCCCAAATTGTAAGGAGCATATCCATCCAAAAAAAAAAAAAAAAAAAAGAGGTATTGCTAAGCCTTTGCCTGTCAGAGTTCAAGGAGCATCTGGACCATGCTCTTAGTCATATGGTTTAGTGTTAGATAGTCCTGTGAAGAGCGGGGAGTTGGACTTGATGGTTCTTATAGGTCCCTTCCAGCTTGAGATATTCTATGATTCCATGATTGTAAGATTTCTTGGCTTGATTTTAAAATAAATGGTTTTAGTGATATTCTGGAGTCACAGAGCATGTGTAAAATGAACATCCAAAGCAGCAAGGTCCACCAGTCACCAGGTTCCTTCCTTGAGAGCTGTTGAGATACCTCCATAAGCCCAGAAAAAGGGCAATAATTTGGTGCTAACCATTTCATTAGTTCAGTTGGCCAGATATCAACCCATTGATTGAAGTTAGTCTTGGTAGGCACTGAATCACTTGGCAAGCATCTTCCTTAATGCAAGTAAGAGTATTCACTCTTCTATGTCTCCAGATGTTCAAAAATTGTGTTCTTGTGTCTTGTTACTTAGTCTCCTGCTAAAGTAGTGGGAACTTACTCTGGGAACTGGAAGTTTGGTGCTCAACCCTTTTCAGTATGTTGAGGAATAGCTAGAACCAAGCTTGTCTGGCTTTGATCCTGAACAGGGGAGAGAAACCAGAACCAAAAATCAAATCAACCCTTGTCTTTCCTTTCCTCTCTATGAAGTAGGCTTTAGTATGAGCACTCCCAAAGTCACCTTTTACTTTTTCTGTAATTTTGCAAGGATCACATTTTGAGCCCTCATTAGATTTTCCATTCTCTCACTCTCCTTCAAGTGCTCACCCCTTAGGTCCCTGTTGGAAAAAGCTTGAACTTTGCTGGAGTACAGGTCAGTATGGAAGTCTGCACCCTAAAGGACGTTTGTACACAGATAATTACCACAGACATAGAATGTGCTCATTAAATCCACTGGTTTCAGTGGATTTGCTTAGGGTACAGGACCATGGCCTGGCCCTTTCTGACTCACCTTATGGTTCAGATAATCATTGATAAATGAATTGGAAAAAACCCCTTCATGTTCTTGTTTTCTAACCATCCTGGAGGGAAAAAAAATGTTAACTACAAGATGACTGGACAACTCTATCTGGATTTTCCTTGCATTTCTCATAATTTATAGTGTATACAACAGGGAATAACCTCACATTCCTAGTTGTGATGGGCTCCATAGATTGTGAAATCATCCAAATTTCAACATGAGAATGTGGCAGTACAAAGCTCAGACTCCAGGTCCTAAACCATAGCATCAAGAATGTTGAAACTTGGAGTTGTCCCTAATTGTATAGGAATCATTATACCCATTTTTAATAGTCAGAATTATCCTCTCCAATGCCAAGACAAACAGGGAAAACAAAGTCATAAAACTCTAAACTGCACAAAGTTCACCAGCAACAACTTCAGACTATAGACCTCACCCAGAACCCAAGATACAGAGGTCATGGATAGATGTATTTTTAAGCGGTTTTTTAGAACAAATAAGTTGAAAGAAAACATGAAACCTTGAGGATGGAAACTTCAAAACAGTCATTTTTTTCTCCCTCCTTTTTCCTTCATCAATATCCTCAGGCAGCTGGAAGAACCACCAAGGTGATCTCAGTGGTAAACAACATCCAACATGTTTTTCCCTGCTTTTGATAATGAGATGGTTTCATCAAACTTGGCCCTTTTGGAGAAGCTCATGGGGAGTTCAGACCCACAAGGTTTCCTCCCTTGCAATGTGCTTTCAAAAGTTTCCAGGACAATGACATCATGAGAAAAATGCCTGTCTCCTGTTGCCTAGACAAGTTTTGGGAGAGATGTGCCTCTTTCCACTGCTCTACTTTGCTTCAAGTGGGGAAGTTAGACATATTAATTTCAATTTTTCAGAAAACAACAGCAGCAGCTCAGCTGTCCAGAGGTGCAATTGCACCTTCAAGGCCATTCAAGAAGTGGCCCGATTTGCAGATGTCTCAGACAACGCATAGCATTCCACTACAATGCATGCATTTTTACAAGCCTGATTATGTAAGCGAGAGGTCTTGGATACTGAGAACTTTTATTGATCTGACCTGTGGGTATGTGAGCTATACCTTATCTGGGAAGGGACCCAGTATGCAGGAGGTATTGCCACTGCCTCGGCTGGCTCGTGAGCTCCTGGCCATACAGTTTCTTTAGGGATCCCTTCACTGGAACTAGGTTTAGTTCCCTGTTACTCATCTAGGCTACACTGTTGCTGAGCCTGCAGCTCATGTATAGCTCTCCAACGTGGGGTTAAACTACGTGGCTCAAATACCAATGGCCACACAGCTGCAACAGTCTGGAGTTTGTCCAGGTGAGAAGGGAGCATGGGAAGGGGGATGAGTGTCACTGGGTAATCTACAGGGAGCTCCACAGTGCTGCAGCTTGTTCAATTTGCCATGCTGGTTCTCCCAGCTGGAATAGAGGAGTTCAAGGCTTCATAGACCAAACTGAATGTTCCTGCTCCATGGATCTGGGCTGAAGCTAAACCTGGCTCTTCTGCTGCTGAAGAGTGGAGCTGGGGTGGATATGCTTCAGAGTGCCAGGCTGGCTGATTCTGCTGCCATGGGAAGGAGAGAAGAGAATGGTTAGAAACAAATGGCTGGTGCTGGGATCAACATCACTCCTACAATAAACATGCATTGCAGCTCCTTCTGCAAGTGAAAGTAAGAGTATCTTTGGCTCTCTAAACCTGCGGCATAGGCAAAAGATGTCATAGCCAAAGTATGTTGCAGGCAGCTTCCAGCTTTGCCTGAGCCCAGAGTCTGCCCTGTTTACAACTCCTCCGCGCATTCCTAGCACTAGATGTGGAGAGGACTCTAGCTCAGGTGAAAGTCCCAGAAATTACACTTCTGACCTGATTAAAGCAGATGTCTCAGTAATGGATATCAGTGGGGTTTATATAAATATACTAAGTGCTAATTTCTCCTCTCCCATGTCTATAGTCACACAGCCAGGGCATAGCTCACAGGACCTTTGCACATAGAGCAGAAAACACGTCTGTAGGTCCAGATATCCCAGAACTACACAGCCATTTGCAGGACTGAAAACCACTAACGCAAGAATGGAAACCAAGGTTCCTTCCTCGTTGGTATCCTGCAGCTGAGTTAATTCTTCTCCTAGTGAATTTCCACACTCCTTGGCCATAAAGAAGAAGGAAGAGCAATGGATGTAAAGGATTCCAGTGCTCTGGGCTCAAAACAGGGAGACATGGACTGCAGCATCCTCACTGCACTATGGGGATGTTGCAGTCCATGATCTTGATCAAATCACTTAATTTTCTGTAGTTATCCTACTATAAGACCAGGTTAGCAATGCTCACTCCATAAGGGGAGACAAGTGTTCGGTAACAGCTATTTCTACAGCACTGCAGCATGTGCTCAAACAGAACAAATACAGTAGTAGTTGGGGCACAAAAATCCTGTAAATAAGATTGTTGCCCTCTGAAAAGGCAACATGCTTCTGTTTTCCATATCTCCTCCCACTCCATCTCTCATCTCCAGCCAAGCTATCTCTCTGTTCCTCTCAGAGCAGTAGGCTGCAAATCCCTTATAGGGTGATCCATATAGTTAGTAGTCATTTCTCTGTCCTGACTACCACTGTTGTTTTTGGGTGGCTCTGACATCTGACTGTCTGGTATGGTCATAAACCAGTAAAAGCTTGCCATTCGGTCTGTATGGTCAGGACTGTCTTATTCCATATATTTTATTTTTACAACAATTAATTTTCTTTGTCATAGCTAGCCATTTGTAGTTATGTTGCAACCCTTTCCGTTTAGATTTTGGATTGGCTATCCAGATTGAAACTGTATTATCTGCATTTTACCACCTCACTTGTTAACGCCTTTTTTCTGGAGGGTCTTTTCTGTATACCCTGAACCATAATCCCAGAAAGATTCTCAAAGGACACTGTAGGTAACTTTTCTCTATTGTGAAAGATAACTATTTCAGCCTATTCTATTTCCCTATTTCCTTTAACTTGCTATTATTCTAAGAAAGGAACTTCCCAATTTCCCAAAGAGAGTTTATTTTCATTAGACAACGTTTTTAAATGCTTTATTTGGAAATGCGAGTGGTTTAGATCTGCTAGAATACCTTCCTCCATGTGCTTACTGACTCTTTAAAGAGCTCCTTTAGATTTAGGACTTGCTTTCCCTCTACAAAAACATGCGGCTCATTATATTAGTTTTATTTTTATGCATATTTATTTCCACTGATTTTTATGGAACTTTATGAAATTTGCCTGTAACCTGTACTAAAGGATGAAGTCACATTTGCCACATTCAAGGATTTAACTAAGTGGATCTGACATGAGAGGTGCCCACAACTAAACTCTTTGGTCCTGCTGCACCAAGAAGCAGGCACTTATGGGACCTGACAATGTAATGGGCCCATGACACTCTCTTAAATCTTTTGTCCCATCAACATGGGGATGTACAAAATTCCCTCTTGTGCATTCTTCCTTTGCAGCTATTTAAATTCCCTCAGCATTTCTAAAGACACCACCAAAATTTTATAGGCTAATCAGTCCGACATCAGTGTCCCACCAGCACTACTTGTCCCTAATGAACCCCCCCATCTCTATAGAGTTAAGGTAAATAGAGACTCTGTGGTACCTGTTGATGTGATCAGCTTGTTTCTCTTATTTGACATTATACTTTCTGTAATAGAGAGGGCCACCTCCCACAAGTTCTATCAGATCTGTCTTCCCAGCCCCTGGGTGGTAAATTAATGTTGCCATTCATATTTATCCATGAGTAAGTGCTCTGAAATGCAGACAACTGAGGGGCCTCAAATATCAGCCTAGACCATAAGCTCCCTGGGGCAGAGATGGCATCTCTGCTGCATATGTAACCAAGCTGTGCAACTTTTCAGACTTCACCGTTTCTCCTGGTTAAGGGATTTGACTGAATCACAATGTTAAAAGATGAAGTTCTGTAATTTTTTTCAATTCTTCAGGTTTCACTCAACCATCTTCAACAAAAAGGCTCATGAACCCCTTGGAGCCTTTGGATTAACTTTTGTCAAATTGGCAGGTGGTCACTAAAATGTAAGCCCAGATAAATTTAACAGAGCTTCTGGATTTGCAGCTACAGTTTCAATGTGAGTCCTTTCATCAGAAGCACTCTTAAATCAAACTGGGGCCTCTTAAAACACAGTATCTTAGTGATGATTCTCATCCACATGTGAATTTTGTCATTCAGGTCAACACTCTGTCAAAAGCAGATATTAACATATGTGGTTCTGCATCCATCTCCCGCAACGCAGTGCTACACTTTGCTAACTTTCTCCAGACCCAGAAAGACTCTCCTTTTCTTGGAGACAGCCACAGCACAGCCTGGGCAGTTCACTTTCAAGTGACTCCTTTATCTTTCACAATTGTTTTTTCCTAACATTGCTTTTCCTCTGGATGAATCTGCTTATACAAAGTCAAAGCTTTGAACATGTTGTATTAGTTAACAGAAAAATTCAGCATAGCTAAACTATGCTGTAAGTTTCTTTTCTACCCCTCTTTTCCACTGTAGAGGGAGAACAAAGGTTCTGCCCCAGGAAAGCAGGAGATGGAAGAGGAAGGACTGGGGGGGCTGACTGTGAGTCTGTAGGCCTGCTTTTTCTGTGGATGCCCAAGAATGATAGAAGAGAAGGAAGGAAGGGAGAAAGGAAGAAAGAAAGGTGGGCAGGCAATATTATACTAGCTATAATGGTAGGTCAGTGGGAAGGAATCTGCCTGTGAAATTTCTTCATCAAACTTCAAATTCAATGGAGTAAAAAGACAAAATGCAAAAACTACTTAGATGCAAAGTGAGCACTGTCATGAAACTATTTCCTCTGGCATAAACTGCTATCACTCACAGGAAGTTATCTCATTTTCAGAAGGTCCAGGGCCCTTTATAAAAAGGGGAGAAGAGCAGTCACACAGAGAATGTGTGTCTTCCTAGGACATTTGGTAGAAAACATTATCACTTTTAGATTCTGTAGATGGAGATTAGTGGAGGGCAAGAAGAAGGAGATGGGTATCTTGTAAGAAAACAAAATAATGCCCTGTATTTATTTCTGCTGAACATAGGAGCATTGACCATCGTCTTGTTTTCTAAACTTTTGGGTTAGAAAGGGCTGTAAGCATTCGGGGGGAAGCTGCTGGTTAAGTGGCAGAACAAACATGTTGATTCATAGTTCATGCTACGGTGTGTTAAACAGTTCAAAGTAATTTGAGGACTGCCTGAAACACAGCCCACAGCAGTCTGTCTTTTAACAGTTCATCTTTTATAGCCAATTGCCTACTATGAAACCAGAACATTTATGTCACAGCCCAAATAAAAAGCCAAGTAATTCATCCACAATCAAGATTTTAAAAGATGGGGACCTTTTAAAAGAAAGAAGGGCTTGTTAACTTTTAAATCATAAAGAAAAAAAATGAAGCATTAAGGAATGAAGTGATAAGTTTTGATCAATACTGGAGTCTAAATTCCACAGCAGACAATGTAGAAACTAAATCCCAGTACCTGTCTTGTCTTTTACTGCTTTCCTTCCTGCCATGCCTTTCCCCCTGCCATCTCGAGTCACAACTAATCTCAAAGATAGGTCTCAAAGCTGTCCTGTTCATAGACATTTGGGTATCTTAAACAACATAGCCAATGTCACATGAAATAGGGCGAAAGACAGCATGAGGTCAGTGCAAGTACTTCAGTCTCAACTCATCCCCCTGGAAAACACAGATGCAATTCAAAATCTGCAAAACCTTTCATTATCTAGGACAGAAACTGATTGTTGAAGGCTACTGGGATTGAAAACCATGTTCCTGGCCTCACCTCCAGAAAGAGAACAATAATCTTTCTTCTAAAAACAAATTGGAAAGAAAGCACCTCTAAACATATAAAAGCTCTTACAAGATCAACAAAGTTATTTCTGTGTGCAGTCTACAAGCCAAAGTCTCCCTGCTTCCAAATGTATCCCTTCATCTGGCTTCTGCCTCTCCATTGTGCACCTGCCTTTTCCCTTGCCCTGCAAACAGTTTTCCACAAGCCAGGGCATATTTTCCTCCTGTTTTAACCCATGACCTAAAAGCTTGTGATGAAACTTTATAAGGTTTTTAAAAGAAATGATCAGAGGTAAAATAACAAAGTAATAATATACCCATCCTACACTATATGACTTATCTGAAAAACAATCACCCACATCTTAAAGAAGCTCAGACACTTGAAAATCCAGCAGATGATGGAAGGTCTGCTCAGAGATGCTGGGCTGAGGTCTGCAGAGACACTAGCATGGGAGTGAAACCCAAAAGCATGGAAAATGAGTATTACCATCTCAAATACCATCATCCTCTGCCTTTTTTCCTGGCTCATTCTCCAAAGACCTACAGAGGGGAAGGTCATCCCGAGTCATCGCAAAGGACTTCCTCACACCAAACTGGGCAGTTTAGGCACTACTTTACTCATCCTCAGCTGGCTTGTGCTCTGCTGCTCAAGGTTTCCTATCTGTGCCCATCTTGGTGTATATACTGTGTACCTTGGTATAGTAGCATATCTGTTTATTTCCTAGGTACATGCAAGGAAGTCACTCCATCAGATGAGGAACTGCAGAGCCAGGCTGGTGACAGCTGGCAGTGCTGAGGGTATAGAACCCACAACTGAACCAAGCTGTTTTGCTGCAAGTTGGAGATGTCCATGGTCAGAGTGGAGAGGAATAGTCAAGGTTACTCATTTTCAAGTGTTGGATTTTGCCCATGAGCAGGACTGTGTCACCACCAACATTGCAGGGCAAAAAACATGACCATGGAAATCAATGCAGTGTTTTGAGAACAAAATGTTCCAATATGTTTGGCTTGTGATGCTTTGTGCCACAATCTGACTCTGTGGCTTTCTTTAGTCAATCAAGCCTGTCATAAATACATCCATGTTCTCCCACCACTGAGTAAAGATGTGGCCTTTCCAGTTCAAAGGGAGGGCATTTATGAAATGCCAACATTAAGCAATGCTCTCCATTTGGAACAGAACAAGATTTGAACTTCAAGTAGATATATTAATCAGATCTTTTAAAAAATTATTTTGGCCCCTATTTTCACTTCTTCTTAGTTCTTCTCTGCAGATAAGTATGACTTTGTAGACAATTTAACAGGATCCTTCCCACCCATTCCAATGCCTAATATTATCTATCCTCTTCTAAAGTAGAGATTTAATATTCATACTAAGAATATCCAGAAGGCACTAAGGTAATTAACAACAAGGAATAGTGTGCTTCAAGAAAGGTCAAATTCCAGCTGCCTGAGGTCTGGAGAAAAAAGAAATCTCTTTAGAGAATTAGCCCAAATATTGTCCATAAATTATTTTTCCCAGTTTCTTATGAAGCAGTAGGCACCAGCCGCCACCCAGTTTCCCCATCCAACTAGCTCATCAGATCTAGCAGAAGGATTCCTACAGTCAGAAACCAGGCAAACAAGTAGAAGCAGCTCAGGATCCTGGGAAAAGCTAAATTCTGGTGCCCCACTTCACTCTGATGTTTATCATTGCCTCTGGGAGGCACTGAGTGTCAGCTCAAGGACTTTCCTCTATAAGTGGTCTGATGGCTGCTCTTCCCACTCGCTCAGGCCCAGGCTCTTCATGGTTTGCTGTCCCTGAGCCTCTGCTCTCACGCCCTAAGCACAGAGAGCTTAGAGCCATCATCTGTGCAGGTGACAGTATCGCCCTGGATCTGCACCACATACAGAATATGCTGATGTGGCTTCTAGAGGCTGGCAGCACGTCAGAGCCCTCTCTGCTAACAGCCATGCAGAAGCAGATGTAGCCCTGCACTATGTTTCCTCAGCCATCTGCTTTCCATGACACCTTTAATTCCTACTTCAGTGAAGAGGATTTGAGCAGAAGGTGATAGATTGTAGACTCATTGAGCATTTTAGTAGTACATTGCATCCTTGTCCATTAATTTCCTTCAACAATTATCTTCCTGATCTTATTTCAAGAATAGGTAATTATTAATTATTTTGCCAAATGTTAGAAGCACAAAGCTTAAGCTGGTCAGAATGTGTTTATTTTATTTGGTTTTAATGAGGGAAGTTTTCGGTTGCAAGAAAACATGCATATTTTCACTAAAATATGCCTCAATTGAATATTTTATTGTTTTCATTGAAATGTAGGAATTGCTATCTCAGAGTAGACTGAAGTCCTGGCACCCTCTTGTCCTGGCTCCAAAAATGACTTCTGGAGGTGCAGTAAGTGACATGTCAGATATAATCCCCAGATCTTCAGGTAAAGAAATTGTCTTAGGCTCCAAAGCATAGAATCTAAAGTCTCAGTCATGAAATAATCATTATTAATTATCACAATAATGCATTCACTTGGTGTCCCTTTAATGTATGACAGCAAAAAGAATGACCTAAACATCAGTGGGTCTATTGGAATATCAGAAGTTAAGACAAGACCCTGACAATGGTTATTCTTCCCTTATCTTTGAGGCTTGATTTCAGCAGACTACTTTAGGTACTTGATAACGTTCTTTTCAAAATACTTATTTTGAAATTAAAAAAAAAATCTAATAAGAACTTTTCCCAACAAGATTATTAAATGGATTTCATATGCTTAGCTATCTCGAACTGATCTAACATTACTGCAGAAAAGATGCTCTGCCAATGACAGTGACCATTTTTCCCTGAGGACCACAGTGTGGAGAGCAGTGCTCTGCACAGAGAAGAATTCAATATCTGTTTCAGTATGGCAGCCCTGCTCCTCTCTAACAGTATTGTGCACAGCTTGGAATGGGCCACTTTGAAATAGTCTCCACCTCAGATCCTGCCCGCTATTTCTGCTAATGCAGGCTGCAAAGCACACAAGAACATGCAGTGGGCTCCCTCTGATCACTCACTCAGAGGGGAAAGGCTGATGTGCTACACCAAGCTCAAGGATTTAGTGGCCTGTTTGGGTGATAGCTATCAGTTTCAGGGGTCTTCTCAAGGGGAAAATGCACCAATTTCATGTGAATTCTGGACAAAAGATAAATTTCACAGCTCTATCCATGGATGTGTGAAATTCATCAGTCATAAAAAAACAGAGCCCTATCACTGCTACACTGGAGATGTCCTCTAAAGAGAGTTTATTCAAGTTGAAAACAATGCATGAACTTATAGAACGTGAACAGGTTACAGTTACCTGCTGGGCAGACAAATTTAGTCTTTGCTGAGCAGTCCTTTCATATTTGAGACTTCAGCCTCCTCTTACTCACTCAGATATGTCTTTACATCTCTTCCTTTCAGTCACATCAACAGAGCATCACCCCACCTGAAGTAAGTGGTCAAAAGCTTGTGAGTCCCCTGCATTCTCCCTGCACCCCTGGAGCACATGGCTCAGGAGGGAGTGGCTTGTTGCTGGGGCTGCTGGTCTCTATGGCCCCAGCTCAGCAGTGACTATTGTTACAGGTAGGTGAAATGAAGATGGGGATGCAGTTAAGCAAGGACTTTATGATTCTCAGACCTGAGGGCTCATAGTGGTAGTAGTCCCCACCATTTTTTATTCTGTTCTTTATCCCCAAAGAACAAACCTTATTCTAACCTGGACTGTTCCTAATTTTGCCAGATGGACTACAGCTAGAGTGGTCAGCAAGGCAGTAAAAGATCTACATAATGCACTGAAGACTCTAGCCTATCTACTTCTCCCAAGTCTCTAGGAAGGCCATATAGATGTGTGCAAGACAAGAGAAATAATGTGACTTTCACAGATAAAAGTTTGTCGTCTCTGTTTGGCAATCTTAGTGCTTTCCATCATGCCAGCGCACTCCAGTTACACTTCCATGCCCCATTTCCTCACTTGGAACAAGTACATTCAGTCTTGCCCCACTGTGGCCAATGTGCAGAAGAAGTCAAAGCAGCTCCAGCAGATGCCAATACCTGACATGGGGAGAATTATTATTCACTAGCATGAGGAATAAGTCTGATATGGTGAAACCTCAGGAGGAATTTATTTTACTCCTTAAGGAAGTAAGGGGGCAATGCAAAGAAGCCAAACAGTTGAATCAGTTTAATTCATTGCTGTCTGCAAAGATGGCACAAGGCACCTGAGAGGACAAATACCATTTTTAAACAGTTACCTAGACCTGTTGGAAAGAATCAGTTCTGTTTTCTTCAGTCTGTTATACCCACTATGTGTCTCTGTTTGCCCCAGCCCTTTCCTGACCTGAAGTCAAGGTATTTTTCCACATCCCCGAGGAGTGTGTTAGACAAACATTGTTTATATTAACGGACTTCATTAACATTACGAGTCAGACTGCAGTACCCAGAGACTATTACAGCGAAAACGAGACTTTGTTCCTTTGCGTCATTGGACCAAGCAACTACCAATCTGAAACCTAACCCTGGCTGTTTGCCTTCAAGGGAAAAAATAAGAAGGGTAAAGTAAACAAGGCCCCTGTTCAGTTTTCCTGAGGCTAGATGAGAATTGCTTGCAATTATATATCAAAACTCAGAGCTGACTCTGAGAAGGCTCAGCTCTGCTTCTCTGCAGCCACAACCAAGAGAAGAAAATCCATGCCCACAGCTTGCAGCTGCTCTGACCAGCCACCTCCATCCTAAGCCACAAATCCAGGAAACTCTTAAGTATATACCTAAATCTACCATTCCTCAGGATAGCACTGATTTTATACCAGTGAGGTTTAAAAGCAAGCATGAGGTTACAGGCTTTCCTGAACATGCTTGCTTTACCAAGCCTGGGTCTCAAGCATTCATTATTTTACCCCGATGACAGCTGAGGTTTGGGGTTTTTTGCCTGCAGATTTCAATTCCCCCACTTTCCTCTACATCATGGCAAGCTCAGCCATGCTGTCCCCTCTGCAAGCCTGTCCCTGCCAATTCATCCCACTCAGCGAGCTCTGTCACGTCTCACTCTCCTGCAGCTGACTGCACTCCTCCTGCAGCACCAGCTGCTCAGCTGCCTCCACTCTGGTGGGGACACCTGGGGGTGGTAAATGGCCATTTGCCTGCAGCTAAAGCCCCTGAGCACCCAGCTGGAGCTGCACCCCTCCTCTGCATCTCCAGGCCACAGGCAGCATCAGGACAGGGAACTACAGACAGAAGCGAGGGCTCTCCACAGGTTTGGTGATGATTGAGGCAAAATGAACATGTACAGAGTTATGTGCAGAGTTGTTTAGAGAAGGAGAAATGCCCAGGGGCTCTTCTGTTTGGTGCATAATGGAGTGCTAAGGCCGCTTGCTGTCTCACTCTCCTGCCTGGCCCCAGCTTGCCAGGGTACCCCTACCCATCCTCAAGAATACTTTGTCTGCAGCACCTACATAGTGATCAGCTGCAGACTGTTGCCATTACACCATTACCACACCAACACCATGAGTTCCCCACAAAGAAGAAGGCACAGACAATTGGAGGAGGGAGGCAGTGAAAGGCATTGAAGGGTGCAGATGCACCCGGGCTTCCTGCATCCCCCTCTCCCCTCCAGTCCCCTGTTTTTTCACCAGCAGAGAATCAGGGCTCCCACTGCTTCACCAGCCCTTCCCACTCAAAATGTGTAGGGCAACCATCTAGGAACCTAAAATCCTTCCTATCCTAAAGCATCCTATCTTCTAGTCTGTTTCTCATTCTTTGAAAAAGACAGTTGTTTTCCACCTGCCCTGTGAGCTTCAAAATTTCCCCACAGCTCAACAAATCAGTTAGATGGAACCAGAGGAAAGATGTCAAGTAAAACCAGTCCTGTACTTGTCTCGTAGTCTCTGACGTTATTTTATGTGAGTATAAAGAAATTTTCCAAACATAGACTTGCAGAATCTAGAGACTTCCATGCTGGGTAGATTTTATATAGATGACAGGAAAAGCTAAGCTTTGGATTTGAAGTGACAGCTGAAGCAATACAGCCTTATTTCACTATTAATTTCCCCTCCTTTCCCATACTATGTAAGCCAACTAGACTTCTGACCAGACAGCATTCCAGTGTCCTCCTCTCTCCTCTCACATCTCTCCTTTCTCCTCTCCTCTCCTCTCCTCTCCTCTCCTCTCCTCTCCTCTCCTCTCCTCTCCTCTCCTCTCCTCTCCTCTCCTCTCCTCTCCTCTCCTCTCCTCTCCTCCCCTCCCCTCCCCTCCCCTCCCCTCTCCTCCTTTCTCCTCTCCTCTCCTCCCCTCCCCTCTCCTCCCCTCCCCTCTCCTCTCCTCTCCTCTCCTCTCCTCTCCTCTCCTCTCCTCTCCTCTCCTCTCCTCTCCTCTCCTCTCCTCTCCTCTCCTCTCCTCTCCTCTCCTCTCCTCTCCTCTCCTCTCCTCTCCTTTCTCCTCTCCTCTCCTCTCCTTTCTCCTCTCCTCTCCTCTCCTTTCTCCTCTCCTCTCCTCTCATTTCTCCTCTCCTCTCCTCTCCTTTCTCCTCTCCTCTCCTCTCTTTTCTCCTCTCCTCTCCTCTCCTTTCTCCTCTCCTCTCCTCTCCCTTCACTTCCCTTCTTTTTCCTTCCCTTCTCTTCTCTGCTTCCCTCTCTTTTCACAATTCATAATGATGCATTTAATTAAATGCACGTAGAAGTTCTCTGGACAGCCATATGACAGCCACATTAACACCAGATGAGCCCCAAATTGTTTATTGTTATTACAGTAAATACCAAAGTGAATTAAGAATCGTTGGTCGGACACTTGGACTTGACCAAATATATACATATTTAATAATAAGATGTTTGAGAAGAAGAAAGAGAAATACTGGCAGAAGAGAATTCAAATATATATGCCTCTTTCTTGTTTGTTTAGAAAAAGAACTAATTAGCTGAATTATGTGGCCATAAATCAAAAGAAACAGAAGTATTCTCTGTGTTTAATACCACTACGCTAACCCAAGGTGACACCTACAGAAATAACTTGGAAGTGTCACTTGACAATCAATCGATTCCTTATGTTCACAATCCCGTTTTAAAAGCCATAGCACCAAAGGTATTAATAAAATTAATAGAGCATTTAAAATCCCACTGCAAGACAGAACTGCACCCAGCTGGGAGGAAAGCAGAGCAGGAGTGCCTGGTATGGTATCCCCACACTGCCTGTGGCGGAGCTTGAGATCGGGACATCCCCCACAAGGAGTGCCTCCACACTGGCTTACCCAGGGAAACAAAAAAAGCAGGAACCCTTATTGAAAAGATTATCTTTCCCATCAATAATCCCCGTCCAAGAGTTCTTTATTAGTAAACCCCATGGCAAAACCTGACATATTTACAGCTTGCAGTAAACTTTATGTATCTGAAACAATATTAATAATAAGGAGCCAGTGACCACAGCAAATCATTCTGGCCTTCAAAATGATCAAGTGAAAGCTTAATTGTACTGAAAAGAGAGAGTCCTGACAAGTTGGAAATCCTTCCCACACACCCTTTCCAAAAAAGTGAACTTTACCAAGATGAAAAAAGTGTGTCAGAGGATTGGAAACTTAGGAATACATATTTAAAAAAAAAAAAAAAAGAAACAAGTCTGATATCACAGGCTGAGCTGAGACAGAAACCTGATCTTTTACATGGAATGGGCAACATTTGGGTCTGTTTTATGTGAATTGCTCCAAGCTGTTTTGGTTAGAAATGTATAGATTTTAAGGTAAGGCGTACCGTCTAGGCAGTGCAGGTCATTCCTAGTATTGGAAGACATTCCCCATTACTTTTCGGCTGACAAAGGTAGGGTCCAAACTTTTGTTTCTTTGCTGAGTAACTTATTTGCTTTAACACTGAGCTGGATTTGGCAAGAGAGGCACTTGCCTTTTGCTGCCTGATTGTGCTTTTCAACACTCTCACTCCCTCCCTCCCTTCTAAGGATTTTCTTGTTTTAGTCAAGAACTTGCAGAAACTTTTATTTTCCTTTTTCTTCTGATATTACAAAAAACCCAAAAAATTCTTATTTCTCAGTTATTCTACAAACTGGGGGAAATGGGGGAAATTATGCTGTTTAGAGTAATATCTTGGAGAAGATAAATCTCCAGCTGGTTTTCAAATAGGCTTTGTTTCTTATTAGACAGCATTTATGTGTTCTTATTATGATTTCTTCTCAAAAAGAAAAAAAAAAGAAAAATACCTTCTCCTTCTGCCAGTCAAAATTATTTCCTTGTCTTTATTTTACTTGACATAATAGTTCACCAGTATTTTTATATTGACTAAAGAAGAGAAATATTCAGTTTGGAAAAGACAAATAGAAATGCCAAACACAGCACAAAAATTTTTGTAGAAATTTTAACATCTTACAGGATGTCTATGAAAGTCTGTTTCTGCTGAAAAAAAAAAATCAAACTTAGTTCCACTTTTATTGTTTTAATTATTTAAAACTATATTTTGACAGCAACATATTTCTTACACATGCATGTTAAAAAAGGGGACAAATATTGCAATTTAATTTTGAATGGCCGATATGTCTCATTTTTGGATTTAAAATTTACCACTGGAAAACATAACAAGAAAGCTATAAAACTCTCTTTAATATCTTACATATTTAAGTAGTGCTTTCTTGTCACATTTTGGTGAATAATTATGTAGCCTTTTAAAGGGAAAATAAAATATCTTGACCATGATGTTGTCATTATGCACAGCGCATTCACTCCCTTTCCAGAATGACTCTGTGCTTTATTCTACTCTGATAATCATACAGCAATGGTTTTCATATGTGACAGCTTATTTTTTGTCTTCAACATATTTCTGCTCTAACAAGAGTTTGCATTTATATGGCAATAATATGTCCAGACAACAAGCTACAAATATGTGTTGCTCTGTCCCCATGTATGCATAAACATAGATTGATGGGCAGCAGGTATAATTAAGTTTTACAATGAGAAGAAGAAAATCCTTTAGGAACCCGCTCCATTATTTCCCTGCCTTCAAGCCATACTGTTTTACTGTTGGTGTTTGTGTGTTCAGCACACAAGTTTCCTCTGTGTTTGTCCCTTTAGATTTTTAAGATGTGGGGGATTTTTCCTCAGAGTATGGGGTCAGATCTTATTTGTTTGTTTGCTTTTTGTCAGCAATTGTCACAAACCATACTTTCACTAAAACCATTTTGCTGCTGTACAGTAGTTATAAATGCAATGGGGGTGGGATGATGACTGCTGAGTGACTTGGTTTTACCCTCAACTGTCTTCATAAAAATAGACAAAGGTTTCATGAAAAAGATGAGGGAATCATTTTGTTTGAAACAAAAATAAAGCAAGAGGCAGAGATCTGCTGCCTACTGCCCCCGAGAAATTACTAGAAGAGACTTGAGAAAAAGCATCAGCTATTTTTGCCTTGTGATTCTCTTTAATTTATTTTTATTGTCTATTATTATGAAGAGATACATCTGTCCATAAATAGATTGCATTACTTGGTTTTCTAATATAGCTCTGCTAATTAAATCAACCTCAAAAGAGAATTATTTTCTCATCACAGCTTCAGCTTAATTGCCTCAAACTTGGAATTAAAAATCGTTTTAATTTCAGTACACTGGGAAAGGTCATATTTAAAAAAAAATAATGTAGCATTCTCTAAACTTATAGTGATTTTCCTTTAGCCAGTTAAGCTTTCTAATAATCTAGAACTGCTTATTTGGAAATTTTTAAAGATGACACTGCTATAAACACAGCTCTTTCTGTATTACCATGTACATGCACATATATATATTGCAAAGGCAGGTTATAAACTGCACCAAGTTGGCAGCTGTCTGGAACATTATTTGTGGAGCGAGCACTTTAGCCTAGGGACGTAGTGGGCTCTTAATAATAAGCGGGGGGGGAACAATTTAATGTTTTCTTTAAATTAAGACTCAAACAGAATTGTTTTAATGAATATCGGAGGAACTTACAGGCTTCATTTTGCTCCTACTCTAACAAAATTTCCTTTGTGGTTTTCACTGTAAGATCAAAAGAAGCCAATTAACTTTTCTATAAGGTAAACAAATGGGGAACTAGAAATATCTCTGCAAATGATCCTACTGGTGAGGTCCAGCCTTTTGTTGTTTTCTATGTTTTTAAGTGCCACTTCCCCTATTGCTAGGACAGGGAGAGCAGGGGTACCCCCCCACTCTGGGCTCTGTGGGCACCCAAGCAGGAGCTGGGGAGGTAGCCTGGCCCTGTGGGGCTCAAGAGAGCAGTCGGTAAAGGCTGACCCACACGGAGGAGCCCAGAGCTGGACAACATACAGATTGCCCTGAGTGCACCCCAGTGTTTGAGATGTAAGAGACTCCTCAGCAACCGAGGAGGATAATATTAACAGACCACCATATAATGGGAGAAGGGGAGCATTTCTTCACCCTCACAAGCTGCAGCCCTACTGCTGGCTTCAACAAGGCCCACCAAAGCCTGAGAAGCTCAACACAAGCATAGGAACAGGTCGAGCTGAGGAGCTGGGGCACAGCTTGACTGTGCTGCACATCCCAGTGAGAAATGAGAGGCTACATTCTGGGGGTGCTCCAGAGAAATCTGGGGTAGGTGAGAAGTAACAAGTTCACAGGCAGACACCAAAACAGGATCAGGGGCCAGGGAAGGAGAAACTAAAAGCATGAGAAAAACTTTTAGCTAAATCCTTTTCAGTTTTTTTTTCTCATTGTGGAAAAAAAACAAAAACAAAAACAAAACAAAACAAAAACAAAAACAAAAACCAACAATGCAAAAATATGCAGGTCCTCACCCCTACCTTGCACATAATCTTGAAACATTATTTTTAATTTTTTCCTTGCTGAGTGGTTGCTTTGCTACCTTGCCCAGTTAGCCATGGAACAGCTGCACTGCTCTCCTAGGGCAGAAATGGAGCCCTCAGCATTGCACCTCTCCACAGGGAGTGCCACGCCAAAGCCCCACATCATCCCCAGTTCCGGGGCACAGTCACTGCTTTCTGCTATCCCCTGGACAGGAGACCCCAGATAGTTCCCTACATTTACCAAAGTCACTCTGGTTGTAGGGAGCATCAGATAAACTTATAAATGTAAATAATGGAATAAAATCGCCTACCCTGGAAAAAAGAAAGTCTTCTGGAGTTGTAGTTATGTCTACTTGAAGTGGCCATTTTTTCTTTGAAAGAGCCACCGAAATGGAGTGTACCACAGGTAAGACAGAAGGATGTTCATTTCTTAACTCGTTTTGTGATTTTCCACAGGAAAGCTAATAATTCAGGAAGGTGGCAGGACAAGCTTATGCCTGCAAGGTTGCTCTGTCAGAGTTAGATGAAATCCTTCTGATCCCCTCACCTCATGGTTGGGGTCCAGAGGTACTAGTTTAGTAATGGTGAGGTTATGTCTCTAGTCCTCCCAGTCCCAACAGTGTACCTGCATACGAGAGCAGCTCTTACATCAGACATCAAAATATCAGGGTGCAGAAGGTCCAAAAAGTTTCAGTGGGCATAGTGTGTTGCCTTTAGCCATAGGGTCAGAGAGCTTGGGTTTGCAAGGCCAAGCAGATCTTGGTCATCCCTGAAATGTGAAGTTCATTGGCATTAATTGCCTTTCAGTGTCAGCAAGAGCAACCCCAGTGCTAGTGACACCAAATTCTTTAGCTGTTGGGTCAAATGCTGCAATCAACCAGCACCATGGAAATACTGCAGATAGGCAGGCCAAAAGATACCAGGATGCAGATGAGAGTCCCATACTTTATCACTGTCTAAATATTTTAAAATACTTGCAAACCTCTACATAACAGAGATGCGGCAAGCTCTGGGAAGGAGGGCAGCAGATAGCAAACTAGAGCATTGCAGGGTAACGGCAGGAAGGAAGGATTTGGCAGGCTCCCACTTGCACCAAAAGGCATCCATGTTTGATGTCTGTGCAAAACTATCTCCGCTCTCCCAACAGCACCAAAAAACTGCAGTTATCTCACCTGCATGCCCACCCTCAGTGGTGCCAGCCCTGGGTCCTCTTCCCAAGTGCCCGGGAGCAGAAAGGCACATCTGCACTCCCACAAGCGGCAGGTTTTTGCTGGCTCTCATTTCAGTGTCAAAGCCTCGCTGGAGAGTGTACAGGGGTGACCTGAACAGGGCACTGTGGGTTCACAGGATAAAGCATCCCATCATCCTCAGGCACCAAATGCTTTGAGGGGGGAGGGAAGAGGGGTGATGACTGCATGTGAGTGAATAGATTATTTTAACCCTCAAATGGGTTTCATTACTAGGGTTTGGTGTTTTAGCTATTCCAAGGGGCAGCTAACAGTTTCATGAGTTTTTTAGAACAGACTTTCCTGATCATGTCACCAATAAATGAAATTAAGAGTTACTCTCCCTCCACTCCCAACCCCCACATCTCCCTGCCAGATCACTTTAGTGGGGAAGGGGAGTTAGCAATATTCACAGATCCCAGTCATTAGGCCTTTCCTGCATAATTTCTAAAATGCACTAAGGGAAAAACGGGGGGGGGACAAAGAAAAACTCCTTTATTGTGCTAAGGCTCATAAATTCACTGCAGGATGATTTATAGCAGCAGAGCGTAGCACCTAACTCAAGTCAATGCAAGAGGTTAATATGAAAGGTTAAGGAACTCGGTTCTGGCTGATTTATGGTTGGGCTGTCGGCTTTTATCCTGACCACAGCTCTGTAACTGTAGCTTGGGACTCTACAAAGCACAAGAGGGGGTGGTGGTGTTAAAAAATAATGTGTATTTAGACATTATCCCTGCCTATAAAATAAAGACCCAAAAATACTTAAGTGACCAAGGAGCTTTCATATCACCATATGCCACTGCAAATGTACAGCACCTCCACTCTTCTATTCCCAGGCTTCGAGACCAGAGGGGATTGCTGTGATCATCTTGTTTGCTTCCTGTATTACACAGGCAATAGGTTTTTTCCAGAAGCTGGGTTGAAGTGTGTCTTTCTGAAAGCTGCCCAAGCTTAAAACTCAGAGGCACCAGGAAGCTACTCTGTCCCCAGGACAGGCAGAAGTGCCTTTGGTGACAATGAAATTATACCTTGCTCCAAGGATGAACTTGACTCCAGCATCCAGCCATTGCAGCTTATAAAGTATTTTTACTTGCAGGATGGGAAAGTGTCATGTATGTGAATATCTCTATTTGCAAGTGTACAGTCAGTGATCTCCCAACCTTTTCTCTCCAGTAACATGACTGAATCATGCTCTACACAGCCTCCTGTCATGTAATTTATTTGATTGCCTTGCAAAAATCTTTTCAACTTCCTCCAGCACTTCATCCAGAGGATAGCAGAATGGGGTGCACCATTTGAGTACAACCTCTGCTCCCAGAAATATGCAGTGTTACTGCTGGTGTCACACTGGTAGTATTTTCATTAAAATCCATAAACAAATTTGCTTTCACTTTATAAAGTTGCATCTTAATTCCATATACTAGAAGGTTTTAATCTGGCAGTATTAGGATAGGCATCATCAAGAAATATGAGTAGGCAGACTCAATGTAAGTTGGTTTTATCAGGCAGGCTGTATTCATGTCTGAAAAGGACAAGCAGTTAGTATCACAAGACCCATTCCTCTGAAGCAGTGTATTGGCAAAACACTTTTGTCCTTGTGTTTACCATAACCATTGCACTGTTAGTCCATGACCAATACCAGACTACTCTGTCTATACCTCCCTGAAACATCTTTCAGTCCCAAAGTTCACGTTGTTTATTCTTGAAGTCTCGTGGATTTACATCGGATTTCCCTCTGTGTAAATGAGAGCTCGGTCTGGGCAACCAGGAGCAGTTCTGTCTAACCATGCAGGAGAAAGGACATAGCAAGGATACTTCAACAGTGGTATTTTGCAACAGTGATCCAAACCCACAAAAAATTCTGTGCCTGTAAGTTTATTACTTTACTAGAGAAAATTGCATTTGTCCTTTGATTTTTTTATATAAGAGCATCTGTCTGTCAAAGGTTTGGGGAGTTAGGCTGTGTTAAGGCTCCAGCCTAGAACTGGTCATGAAGTTTTCCTGTTCAGGAGAAAGGCAGGACTGGGAGCCAACTGCAGGCACTCAGTCTTCCTTTTTCTGCTGTGCAGGATGGGGTGTAACTCAGCTGCCCTGACTGGGGCACAATGTCCTTGCAGTGCCTGCCAGAGCCCTTGACCATCCTGGTCTTTGGCCATGATGTGCAGAAACTCCACTCCCACAGTTACCTTTCCCAAACTGCTTTTCCAGCAGCTGCCTCCCAGCATGGCACAGAAAGGATGTTCACATACTACCTGGCCAGCATAGAGGGGACAGTGTCACTGTCTGTTTGCAAATGCTCCCTGCACCAAGGTTACACTCCTGGTCAAAAATAGCCTTTGGGTTTACATGCATTGGCTAAACAAATCAGAAAGGTTTTAACTCCACTTGAAACCTGAGTCTCCCGAGGATTTCTAAGCAGAGAGAGTGAAAGGTACCCTTATCTGTTCAGGAAAGACATTATTTGTTCCTTAGCTGTGTAATGAAACTGTTTGTTATCACTTCATTTTCGTTTTGGTCAATTATGGTTGAATAAGCTCAAATTTTAATATTTGCATATTTATGATACCAGCCACTGTACCTGCAGCTTCTGGAGAATAGAGGATATTTGTTTATGGCCCATATGAGGCAAAGACAGAGACATAGAGAGAGAGGAAAGAAATTAACTTTAACTTTAGACTCTTCTTTACCCAATATTTGAAGAACCACTCATGGCTTTTCCTGCCTTTGGCTCTCAAATTATTTGCATAATACTTGGTGCTTAAGATGTACAAGTATCTTTAAGATTATAATGCAAAGGTGAAGTATACAATAACTTTGCTGAGTTATTGTAATCTGGGAAGGTAGGCATTTGTATAAAGAACTGTAAGTTTTGTACACAGCTGGTAAGATGCTTAAATGCTCAATATACAGTATTTCAAGTAAAAATTCATCTCTCCCTCTCTTCTTACTTTCCCTATCATCAGTTGACATCAATGGTTAAAGGCCTTGGCAGAAAATCTAAATCACAGATAAAGAAGTTATACAAACAGAAAGCCTAATTCTGCTGCCAAGAAGCTGAAGAGCAAAAATTTTATTGATGTTAGCACAAGCCAGATTGGGTCCAGGCACACTGAAATTAGGATAAGTTGCTATCGAGATTGTATGAGCCAACATAATGCAGTCTCAGGAGGTTAGGGAGATTTCCCCTTCGAAACTCCTCCATCTAAACTCAAATGCTGGAGTTTCATGTGACTAAGAGAAGGAGACAGTTCCCAAAACTCAATTTTCCTCACAAACCTGGATGTATGCTTCCTGGACAGCTCCAAATATATATATATTTCTCTTTTTAGCAAGTAAGAAAACAAACCTTAAAGTCCATGTGCCTGTACCAGTTGAACATATGTGTATGTGTATATGGGTTTTTTTGAAAGATGGACTGAAGAAATGAGTATTTTTAACACTTTTCAGAACTGTTGCATGTTCTTTTATGCTTCAAGCTCAGACATCTCTTTATGGGTCACTGGTTTAATACTGTGAGCAGCCACAGCTGTAGAAAGACCACACTGCTGTATGTGGTCCTTCATATTCTTACCAGAGGAATCTCTCAAGAGACAGAAATATCAGTACAAAGACGTTGAATTGGCCTCTACTTCTGTAAAGAGACTTTGTAAGAGTTGTATCATCAGCAGACCAACAACATCACTGTAACAACATCACTGCACTGAGCTTTACTGGAGGTTTTTTCCTCCAATGAATTGCTTTAATTTCCAGATAAATTCAGGTTCCCATGACCATATTTCCAAATCAAAGGGCAAGGACATAATCTTGCATACCCAGTCACAATCACAACACTTTTCTTTTCCTGATACAGTTATTTAGGGATTTCAAAGCAGAGCAGTCCAGAAAGATCAGCTTGGCAAACTCAGTCTAGCTTTTGACAGCAAACCAAGACAGTGCTTGGCAACTTGTCACATGCAGCTATGAAACAGAGGTCAGAGTCAAGCATCCAAGAGGACACCACCGAATCATCCCCACTGTCTCTTACAACAGGTTTCCTGGGTGGTTGACAAAGCCAGGGCACTGACTCAGCCTGCCAGGCTTCCACCCATGGTAACAAAGATATTATGTCCCTGAGGAGGAGAAACTGGCCACAAGGCAAAAGATGGAGTTACATTTCATCCTCAGCCATAGAAGTAACCAGACTCTGTGGTATCTGTGAGGTCTCTGTTCATCTGTGCAGTTCAGTGATCTCACCCTTGCTGCTTGTCCCAAGGTAAAATAAATTTATGAATTTAAGGTGACTGAAGGTTTTTAAAACAAATCTCTTCTTGTCCCTCAAGGAACCTAGAAAAAATCATATTTCAGCTTTCTGTTTTGTTTAAATGGCATCACATAACTCCATTGCCCTCACAGAAATATCACCAAAGAACTGTCTCAAACTTGACCTGTAAAAGTACTGATGCTGTTGAAGTAAATTATGCTGGTCATTCAGAGTGAACTGTTATTCCCATTTTCCTTATAAAAAGGATATTAACCTAGTTCAAAAAATAAAAATAAAAATAAAAACAAATTAAAAATAAATAAAATGCTGAGTTTTTTGGAACTGGCTATCAGTCCACTGGGTCAGTTTTAGGGGTTTTTTTGTGAATATATTTCCTCACGTGCTTGAGGCCTTGAAGAGGAACTACTATACTTCCAATATTTTTCAGTGCCATGCATTGTATAAAGAAAGAAATCGGATAGATCCATCCCTGGACTCTTTCCCCTCGTGTCGACGTTAGCTGAAAGTTTTTGCTGATTCTAACTGTTGGAATACCATCAACTCAAACCCAAGCAGCCCTCCTTCTGAGCAACATTTTTCTTTTTAAGCATCATTAGATTTCTCCTTTTTCTTTCTTTTAATCAAGACAAGTATCAAGGAATCAAATGCCAGTTTCTGTGAGGTAAAAAACAGCCTGGGTATTCAATACACTATGCCTGCTATAGAGAATTCTGCTGGGAAGGAAGATGGGAAAATATCACAGGTAAAAAGATGTTTAGTAACCCCTCTAGAAACAGCAGCTTCATATTTCAGACTTATGGGGCCACAGCCTGATGTTTTTCTTAGAAGGAGTCAAAAAGTTACAAATGCTGTTCACTGAGCAGATGTTCTCCAGGTAACAGCAAAGGCATGTTTGATTAATACTGTTTTGCCAACATATTTAACAGTCTTGCCCTACAGAGATGTAGCTGCTCAATTAAATTTCTATTCCAAAGAAGAGTGAAAAGGAAGCAAAGGACCAACTTCTAGGTGTAAAACTAATGCTATCCTCATTGAAACCACTGATCAGCACTGAAGCCAACAGAGCAAACAACTTTAAGTAAGGAAAAATCTTACATTTTCTAGCCATGTTCTGCCTGCAAATATGGTTTTGACAATCATCAGCAAAGAGCAGAGAGCTGTTCCCATTCCTGTCAGCAGAGAGCTTGCTGGTGAGCAGCTCACCATTGCCATCAGCCTATTGTTTACAGTAAAGTAGCATGAGTTCACACATGCCTTACACACCTGTGATGCATGTAACTAGGAATAAGTCAAACAGAAATAATCACATTAGCTTGAAAATGGAGATCAGAAAGCCTCATTGACTTTTACAGGCAGTGACACCTTCACTTTGATCAGCACGCTGAGGACCAAGTCTTGATGCTCATTTCATATCACCAAAAAAAACCAGAGGCCCACTGAAAGACACCATGGGCATAAGTAATATATTTTGGCCCTCTGTGATTTGGGGGGCTTTTGCCTTTGATGGCTTGATATGACAGGATTCAATGCAGAGGTTGACTCAAATGGCGTGGAAATTTCAGAGCCACAGACAACACAAAGTTCCTTTGAGAAGAAGCTAGGCATTGTGAACACTTACTCACAAAGCTGTAATTTATGGCAAAACATAACAAGTAGAGTGAGATGATAGATCCCTCAACAACATATGGAAGTCATGACCATGATATCTAATTTATTAGATACCACTTGCCCAATGCACCTAATGTCATAAGGCAAACAATAGAGAGTCATTTTGTCCCTAGAAACCTCAGTGTTGGGTGAGAACTCGAGTGAGGTTGGAAAAAAAGGAATTGAAATCATTTTTGTGCCACCATAGCAGAATTGTTTGGTGGATTCAATGTCCTTGACCCAGGGCAGGAAATATTTCTGATTTCACTGCTGGAAAGTGAGGAGAAGTAAATAGCATATAAAAGTATCCAGAGACCAGAGAAACCCCATGGAAAATGGAGCACTGGTTGAGCTGGTTGAGCCTTCCTGAACCAATGGATTTGTCCTAAAGGAGCATGTGCAGGCACTGATGGTTCAGTGAAATATCACAGTAGCAATATGGTCAGTCTCTAAATTTACTTGGTGTCTAGAAAGACCTGAGGAGAGAAGGAAATGTGGAAAATTTAAGTCTGGCCACAGCTGGATTAATGCACACCAAGACAGAGACACAGCCATACCAGCATGTTCCTGGGCTATTGGACAGGGAATGCAAGGTGAAATGTGCCTTGGAGAATGGGCAACCCAAAAGCTTTTCCAGTGTTTCAGTCTGGTAATTCATTAAATCCATTGGCTTTTCTTGATCTGATGCACAGAGATGAGTTTCACATGCTCTGGATATGCAGTTCTCCACATGCATACTTCATGCATAAGTTCTCACTGCAAGGCCTGAGCAACATTTCTCATTAGTTAGCAACCTGGTTATGTAGTGCTGCTGCTCTCAGCACGTTTTTGTTAACCACATCTGAATCAGGTCAGGTTGAAAGATTACTACTTCTGGGTAAGTAATCAGAAGTTTAAACAGCATCTGGGTAAATATTCACCTTTGAATGAGGGTTTAAGCTGCTTCCAACAGAGTCAGGACTCATCAAGGAAGTGCCCATGGCTTGTCTGGGTGTACCTCCAACTGTCTACATGGTTTTGTCCTTTTCCAGTGGCAAATGTGGGCTTAGTGCTGATGCACGTGAAGGACTGGTGGCTTTGCAGAGAAGCAGGTGCTTTGAAAGCTTTAAATAGCTCTGCCACATACCTCAAACATGACTGGCAGCTCTCCTCGTATTCTGCCCTGCATTATTTGGCCAAGAAGCTTCAGTCTTTAACTTGCAGACTTGGCCATTTCAGCCTTGAGCCTCCATATGTCTCAGTCCTTCAGAGCATCCCACCACTGAGCCTTGCTTAACATAAGATACAGCTCCCTGACATGCTATTCAAGCATGCCAATGGAGAAGGACATAATCAGAACCCATGGCAGGGCATTTGTAATTTAAGCCAGGATTTGAACCTAGGCCTTGGCAGATGTCTAGGAGAATTTTGCCCAAGTGTGCTTGTTTTCCTTCTTTCTTTTTCCAAGTGTTTGTATCCCAGTTTACACTAAGTTTTATTGAAAACATCAGGCTAATAGCAATGGGGAGAGTGGCTGAGTAGTTTTTGCCTCTTTTACCCTTTTCTTTCTGGAATGCAGCCATCAAAATAAACATTAAATGCAAAATGCTGGAGCTTGAGTTATTACTTGTGAGGGTGCTGGGAGGGAAATTTATAGCAACATTACTGTGTTTTGCTAGAAATCTCTTAATGCACCAAAGTGGAAAGGTGTGTGTGTTTTTTATTAAAATGTTACACTCTATAAATCTGAGCAGCAGGGAGGACACAGGTGGCCCTGGGGCTCAGCTGACAGGACTGTCATTTTAAACTTAGAGAAGATTTGTCTGACTGTCCTCCCACCCCATCCCAGCATCAGCACAGCCACAGGCTGTTTCCATCCCAGACTGCAATGGCTGTTAAGGCTCTGCATTTGTTTCATTATAACAGCTCCAGTATCTAAAGTGAACCTACAAGAAAAATGGAGAGGGACTTTTTACAACAGCATGTAATGATAGGACAAGGGGAAATGGCTTTACACTGAAAGAAGGCAGGTTTAGATTAAACATTAGGAAGAAATTCTTTGCTATAAGGGTGGTGAGGCTCTGGAACTGGTTGTCCAGAGAAGCTGTGAGTGCCCTGTCCCTTGAAGTGTTCAAGGCCAGGCTGGGCAGGGCTTTGAGCGACTTCCTCTGATGGAAGCTGTCCCTGCATAGGGCAAGGGGGTTGAAACTGGGTGATCTTTAAAGTCACTTCTAACTCAAACAATTCTGTGATTCTATGATTCATTGCTGTTGTTGTTGCTGTTCAGTTTACTCTCTCCTTTTGTCCTTCCAACCTTGAGGCCACCAAAGATGACAAGTCACACTAAGTCATTGATAGCAAACTTCCTAATAATGTCATTCAGACATTTCTCCTTTTCAGACTTCCTTGGTGACTGTCTCTTGTTCCCTGACTGCTGTGTGTCCTGATGAGAAGGTTTCATGACAGGATGACTCGTAAAAGCTGAGAGTGGCTCTTGGGCAAAGGTCTGTTGCTGTGCTAGGGCAAAATTGTTGGCCATGCAATTTAGAGACTTGAGTGCACATCACCAAGGTTGCTCAGCAGTCTAAATCACAGTGGCTTGATTTCTGTGTGAGCTGCTGCAGCCTCCTCAGGCTCCAGTGAGAGCTAAGGAAGCTCAGGACCTAGAAAAATCCCAATCATTTGTGTCCCTGTGTCTGTCAGTAGATAACTTTTGCCTGAAACTTGGGGCCTGATTGAGCCGCTCAACTGGACAGGTGTCTGGGACTGCTGAGCTGCTCACTGGAGGGAAGGGCAGAGACCCACAGGACTCCTGGGCTCTCTCCCAGCTTCCAGTAGAGAACAGATATTGTGGCTTAGTGTGAGTCTGGGCAATCACGTTGTTGAAACTTATTTTCTTTGCTGCTAAAGCAAGGGCACTTACCTCAGTGTGAGACTTTACCATAAGAATGTGGCATCCTTATGGGATGTACATCCAACCATCTCTTCAGCCCATTCCACTGCTTGCAAAATTTCTTGGATGCTTTCTCTAAGAGCAACCCTGGGCCATCCTGTGAAGGGAATCCGTGAACCCTGTGAACCTATTCCCCCTTAATTAGGCATGGCTCTCACATAATTAGCTTTTTTTTTTGTGAGAGTTCGAAAAAAAAAAAAAGGAATAGCAGTGTTCATGGAAGGCTTTAATAATAAACAACAAGAGAATAACAGCAAAGAAAAGGTCACAGCTATGGTCCAGGAGACTCGGAGAGTGGCATTAAGCCCTGATAGGAATCACATCTGCTCGGAGATCCCGTCGCTGTGTCTGCGAGACCCGGCCGTGGTGGAAAGTTGAGCCCACGGGGAGACGCGGCGGGGCCGTGCAGCCCTCGGGCTGGGTGGTGTATGCCCGCAGCCGTCGAGGGCAACGGGGTAGCAGTCGGGATGCGGAGTGCCCCGAGAGAAGATGCTATGCGAAGAAACGGATCATGTTATTTGCAAACCCCACCTTGTCCTGCTCCCCTTCCTTTTCTGGAAGGGACTTTTCCACGGCTTGCCTGAGCTCCCCGGAAAGAATACTCCCCTGCACCCCCTTCCTGTACGCCTCCCCGAATGAACCTGTAGCGGGATGGGGGAAGGCCGTTGCCGTGGCCCCGGAGCACGTGTGGGAGTGCAGCGCGGGAGCTCCTTGTTCGGGCCGGGAACTCCGTGCGGCACTGCAGCCATCGCCAGAGCGCCTAAATCATGCTGGTGCAGCAGATTTTGGCGCAAATCACACGGGAAAATATTTGTGCGTGGTGCACTAACCGCCTAATACTAGCTTGCTGTGATATCTGTAATTGGGACGCGTTTATAAACTGGGGAAAAATCATCACGATTATAATTTTTCGCAGTGGGTGGCGAGTTGTTTTATTTGGGGAGATCTGTTCTTGTTTGGTTTAGGGATGGGTTGAGGGAGTTGCTTGGAGGTTTCAACGAGAAAGATGGATTTTTTACAGAACCGCTCTGCGTGGAAATATATGTCAAAGCGCAAGATAAGCAGAGGAATAAACGAAATTCAAGGTTCGGATGGTACTGGCGACGGGGCTAAATCGGCCTTCCCATCGCGGCAGCCTGAGAGTTCGGAGGTGCCGAGAAGAGCACCGAGGAGCGCGGGAACGGACGCCGGTCTGCCGCCTCCTCCCAGACCGCGGGTCGCCTTGCCCCCAGTGCTTCGTATTTGTAATTAAAAGTATCCACGCTTCCTTGGGAGAGTTTTTCATTCTCGCTTGGCAGCAGGCACCAGCTGCTCTTCGCCGAGCGATGCTGGAGGTGGGTCGCCGGGCTGTGGCAGAGACGTCCCCGGGCCCCGGCCTGCGAGGCCGGGTCTCAGCACGGGACGTGACAGGACAGGGGCGAGCTCACTTTCCCTCAGCCTCCCCGCCCGACCCAGAGCGTCCTCGTCCCGTCTCCCTCACCTCTGCCGCCGCGGGCTGTCCCAACTCTGCCCCGCTCATAAAGGTCAGGGAGAGTCGCTCTTGCCGCGCTGACAGGTGCACCAGCTGCCACTGGATGCCTTTGGCTCGGAGCCCCCTCCTCCCCAACCTCTTTGTTTCCTGCTCAGGGCAAGGAGGACATTCCCAGGTCGACGCATCCCACGGGGAAATGCCTATTCCGCGGCTCGCCTCGGCCGCGATCCTGAAGGGTCACAAGAGCTGGGGGCTCCCCTTGTCCTGTTCCCGAGACCAGAACCGGACTCTGGGCGCTTGGGACGGTGGGTCCTCCCGATCCCGTAGCACAGCCCCGGAACAGCCGGGTGGTAGGTATCCAGAGCGCAGTGCCGCATCCCTAGGACTCCGCTGCCTCTCCGAGCAGCCCGGCCCCCGCCGCCTCTCCCTGCTTCCAGGGACCCTGCCGTGCACCGCCCCGGAAAGCCCTCGGCAGATGCTGCGGAGCAACCCCGGCCTTTAGCCAGTCATACCCGCTCGGACGTTCCCTGCCCTGCGCCTGGGCTTCTGACTCAAGGGAAAAATAGCTCCTGACTTCAGAGCCCAGTGCTGGCAAGATCACACGCAAAAGGAAAATACCGAGCAAATTAGTAGCAAGTGCGTTTTTCCCCTCATGAAGAAAATTAAAGATAGTCACCAAGAATTTTAGGCCTGGGATGACATATTAAATATAGACATCGCCCCTCCACCCCATCCCAGATTGTGTTCAGGGGTGCTTGAAAGCGGGGTGAAGTGCGCAGCACGCTTTAGCTCGGCCCAGCGCTACTGCCTAAGCCCGCGCCGGGGTCCGAGAGAGGCCTCCGGCCCGACTCTCCTCCGTCTGCCTCAACCCGGACAGCGACGCTGTACCGGCGGGGTGCGCTCTGCCGCGCCCGGAGGAACCCGAAGCGGAGCGGGTCGCGCGGCGGGTCGCGCGGCGGGTCGCGGGGGCCTCCCCTTCTCCGTTTTCCCATTGGTTCTCACACAGTGGCGTCAGCCGGGGCCCCGAGAGCGCGATGCCAAATGTGGTGATTTTCCATGTTTTTCTGGGGACGACTGGGGGAAGACGGAACCAAAGGGTTTGTGCTGCTCCGAGGACATCGGAATCCGCTGCGCACCCGAACGCCAGCTCAGGGCATAGCCCTCGGCCACTGAAAACGGCCCAGCTTCTCTTCTCCGACCACAGCAGCCTCGGGGTCTGTGTGCAGGACCGGGTGCGTAAATGCCCTTCACTGCCACAGCACTGCCTGAAAAATAAAACAAAATTTAAAAAAAAAATAATGAAGTTAGAAAAAAAGCTCAGCTGGAAAGTCCTCGCGGACCGGAGCGGTCCCCTGCGGCACCTTACGGACCGCGGGGCCGTGCGAGGGGACCTGACCGCGGTCGCTCTGGCCTCCTCCCTCCGCCCCTTGTGCCCCGCACGGAACGGGCTGGGGACCCCCGTCTCGCCCCCTCCTCCCAGAGCAGGCATCGGGGCCCATCACAAGCCGCTCAGTCCACTGACCGGCAACGGAGGGCAGCCAGGGTCCCTCGGATCCCGTACCCACCACCCGAGGGATGAAGCAGGTGACGGCTTTGGCGACACCATACAGCTACATAGACATAGGTGGCCATGCACACCTGTGGATCCTCACGGAATACACCGTCCCCGGGCAGGACTGCGGAGCGGGGCCTGGAGGAGTCGCGGGCAGCGCGGCTGCGGGACCACAGCCGACAGGAAGCGGGGCCGAAGGGGTGAGAGCCTGAGAGAAGCGGAGCAGGCATTGCTGCTTTGCTGGAGTGGCGGTAAGAGGCAGCAGGGGGCGATTCGGAGGAGGTGGATAGAAAAGCTTTGCCCGCACAAGCCCAGAGAGGCAGAGACCAGCCTGTCCCGTCTCGGAGCCTGCTCCTTCGCTTTCCTCGGGAAGGAGAGCAGCGGGTCAGATCCAGTGCGCTGCAAGCACCTTCATGACACTAGGAACGTGTTTTGGTAACAGTTGACATTTATCCCCGAGCAAAGGCGCAAAAGGCAAGACAGCAAAGCCCCTGTCACGCGCAGCTCAGGCCCCAGCCCGTGCCCGGCGGGAGACAGGAGCCATAGAACAACGCTGCAGGTACCAGCGGGACGGTCGCTAGGCAAGCTCCGCTCCCGAAATAAAGATGCGACCTTCGTTCCGATGGAAAGGAGGGGGGAATGATCAGCGTTGGGGGAGATTAGCACGAATACTTTTTCCTCTCACTCCCTCTTTGCAACGGTGTTATAAATAGGTCGCCTTCAGATCTCGGTCCAGTACACTTTAGAGCCCGCAGCTCTAAAGTGACCACACAAACCAACCCACTGGGGAAAGAAACTCGAGGCAGTTTCCAAGAGCAGAGTTTTGCCAAAGTTCCGGGAGGGAATGGTGTGAAAGATCCCTCCCTTCTCCATCTCCCTTTCCAGTGAAATGACCCTGCTCTCTGAATCGAGGGATTTACTCTCCCACCGCTTGGAGAGAGGTAGCAGGACCTGGAGTACTGGACCCGGCATCCCGGAGTCCTGCCGGGACTCTCCTCAGCCATCCCGTCTCCGCTCCGGCTGGAGACACCAAGAGTGGCTTAACGGTGGAGGCTTAAGGGAAAACGGTGGGTTTCTCTCGGCAGGGAAAGCGTGGAAGACCATTCCTGCCTCCTCCCCTCGGCCTCCTGCGAGAACTGGGCTCGTCCCAGCAGCCCTCCCGGCTGCCCACTTCCCGAAGCCCTGCGCTGCCGCGCCCCGTGTGCAGGGACCAGAGGAAGCCTCTGCCTTTTCCCTGGACTTGACACAAGCCTGAGTGTTTAATCGCACGAGAATAAAGATTTGTTTTTCTTTCAGAGATCGAGAAGCAGGATCCGTCTGCTATCACCTGCGTCTCGTACCGGGTCCTCACCCGGGAGAGACGCACACTCTTGCCTCGGCAGAAAGGAAACGGCTCCTCGAAAATCAGCCAGGCAGGGCTGCCCTAGGCTGTCCCCTTTCCCTGGGGTGTCACCGGCAGGTGACACCTGGATGGCCTGACGCTCGAGATTCCCGACAATTCCCCCAGCTGTTACTGGGTCAGTTTGAGCTGCCGTCCCTGCAGGCGGGACCATTTGGCTCTCGTATGGGCCCCCACAGCTCTGTGTGAGAAGGGACCCTCGGGACTGACCCCTTCCAAAACCAACAGCGACCGTACCTGAAAACCGTTTCAACATAAAGCACATATACACATGGAATTTGCAACAGGTTTCTGTAGAGCGCAGACCTTTCGGCCGCTCTTTGGCCCTTCTCTATTGGACACCTTTGATGCAGGGACAGGGCAGATTTGGGGTCACTCGGGGCAAAAAATGATGAGATCGTTCTTCACGTGGTACGTGCCCCTTTGTATCCCTGCTCTGCGGATCCTCGGTCCCGCAGGCGGGAGTGCGGTGAGACCGGGCGGGCAGAGTCCCGCAGCCGGAGGGATATGGCCGTCCCGGCAGCGCCGCGGTACGGAGCCCCACCGCCCCGTTTAACGGGAGAGGGCTACAGGCTTTCTGTTTGCTTTTTATTCCCAAGGTTCCGCTCCCGGCTGACGGGGGTTGGGGAAATCCCCCGTCACACTTCCTGAGAGAACTGCAAGCAAACCCCAACCCAGCTAAACGAAAACCGTCAAGAAAAGCAAATCCTCCATTAATTCCCTCCCACCTCCGATAGATCGCCAGGTATTTGCGTGCACCCTTTCGCCAGGTAACGATTCCTGAATTAACCTCCTGCTTCCAGGGACACAAACTGGTCATTAGAGAGAAGGTTTTATTGCGGTCATTTCCGAGGGATGCGAATTAGCCCTGATTTCGAATTAGTGGACTTTTCGTTAATGGTTTAATGCAAGGAGGGGCTGGCGGAGCGCTCTGACCGAAGGTATTCTGGGCAGCCCTCCTTCAGTTCGGCCATGCAGCACTGTCTATGTAAGTCATTGCACCGCAGCAGTTCTGAATAAAAATTATATATATATATATGCATATACATATATATGTGTGTGCGTATGTATATATATATATATATATATATATATATATATATCATCTCCTACCCGATCCCCAAACCTCTCCCTTTAGATTTTGCTCTTACTCTTCTTAACTTTGTCGAAGAGAAATCCTGAGGCCGAGTATAACGCTGTAACATCGAAGACTGCCCTCACATAATTTCTTTTGAACTACTTTTTCGTTTCCCAAAATAATCGTGGGGGAAGGAAATGGAATACACGTATTTAATGCGCCCCTCCTTTGTGAGTGCGGCTGCGAGTCCGATGTGGTGGAATCGGGGATGCGGGAGCTGGATGCTTCCGGTACCCAGGGCAGTGGCCCTTCGGCGAAGTCACTCGCAGGCTGCCGGTAACGGCAATGCCCCGGGTCCCTTGACCACAACGAAGTGATTTTTAGAAAGACCCTTATTCATTGGATTGGTTTGTTTTTTATTATATCGTGGACAAGGGAAAGAGAGGGGGCTGTGGTGAGGTGGGGAAGTTTGGGAGGGTAGAGAGAAAAGACGAGAAGAGAATTAAGTAAGGTAGTAAAGACAATAAGGAAGGCAAATCCGCTGAAAGCTTTCTTGAACAAGAAAACTGAGTCCAGTGCTGCTCTGAGAAAGACTTGCAAAATGGTTTGAAATCTCGTAAATGAAACCGTCTCTGGCTTTTTTTAACGACGACTTCGCTAGAAATCGCTTCTGTATCTGGGAGGCGAGGGGTGAGCGCCTGTTCTTGTCAGATCTGAGCTAATGAAAACGGCCGTGCTGGTCTTGCTCGTGTAGCAAAGGCCTGGAGGGGGGGGTGGCAACGGGCCCCACCCGAGCAGTGGTCTCGGGGGTCGCATCCCCATTCTGCCTCCCCGTTCTCTCCCGAGCCTCAGCCCGCTCCCCTCCGCGCACACAGATACACGCACACACAGATGAAAGCCACGAGTCCTCCCCCACTCTGTACGGGGTGGAGGAAGCTGCGCGGGAGAATGGAGGACACATGGGCCGGGCCCTGGGGGGAGCCCGCTGGAAGCCCAGAACAGCCGACGGTACCTTCGCTCCCCGCCTGCAGCTGGTTCGGTCACGGTCTGCGTTTTCGAAGGAGTTAAGGGCCTTCTTTTCTTCCTTTTTTCAGTTTTTTTCTTTCATTTCGTAAATTTCGCCTGCTTTTATTTCCTTTTTTTCTTTTCTATTTTTTCTTCTTGATCGAAGAACTGTGCATCTAGTTTGCGTAATACCTTTATTACTGAAAACTTCAAGGTAAGTGAGCAATAGAAACCAGATGTGGGGATGGGAGGAAAGCAGCGTAAGAGTAAGTGGAACTGTGGAAAGGGTAGTAGGAGTTAATTGGGGGAGGAGGGGAATCAGGCTGAGTGGCGGGGGGTGGAGGGGACGAACGACGAAAGGTGAATATTGACATATTTTAAGCCCTTTTTGGTTTGCAATTGACCCCCTCAAACCAAAAAGGGTTTTTGTCAGGCTCTGTCCTTTTACAAGTCACCTCTGGCAATCCCAGAAGCCTGATTCAATTTTGTGTGCTTGGTTACCTTCTTAACATCCCTCCCTCCCGCTCTTCCGTTTGGGTCCAGTTGTTTTACACCTGGAGTAAACACGTTTTTAGAGGTAAATAAATAATGGCCATCATAAAGGTGCGCCGAGGCGCGAGGGAGAGCTCGCCCGGCCACGTGCGAGCCGACGGCGGCACCGCCTTACGGCAGCGCTGGGAGACCTGTCGTCCCTGAAGGGGTTAATGTGATGGGAGCGGGGGGGAGGCTTAAAGGCATATAGCTGAGAGGGAAATCCGTATCGCCTTTAATACAGAGGAGGGGGCCGCGGCAGCGACCGTCCCCGCAGCTGGGGAAGTGAGCAGGGGAGAGGGCGGGAGAGAAGAGAGAGTGTCACGACAATTAAATTGGCCCCAGCCCTTCTGTCGGCGCGGATTCCGCACCCATCCCTTCGTGGCGTTCGTGTCAACTGCTTGATTTTCTGGTTTTTAATCATAGAAACTTTTAGGGTTGATTTAGGGTTTGGGGGGAGGGGGCGTGTGTCTTGTTTGTTATTGGTTTTTTTTAACTCAAAAGATATGACCTCCACCCCCCCCCCTCCACTTCTACACACGCCCATACACACTCAGACTTACATACACCCCTTCCTGGGCCCCCTCCCCTCCACTGTCATCATCTACATATTAATTGGGGGAGAGGTCTCTCTTCTTTTTTCTCCTATGGGGGGGGGGAGTGCAGAGAAGAGTCTCTTTAGAGTGTAGTTTGGAGGGAGAGACGGAGAGCAAGCGTGTGAGAGAGGGAGGGAAAGAAAAAGACCCCTTTTACTGTGCGAGATCTTAAAGGGCTTTGGAGATCTGGTCAGCTTTCACGAACATCTGAATTCTCTTAGAGCTCCCAGGCCCAGCTGTGAGTCTGTGTCTATGCGAGAGGGAGAGAGAAAGAGTGATTCCTGGTGTCCCTCCAAGCGCATTAAGGACACTCGGGCCTTTTAATTTTAGGAATGAATGCTGATACTTGTGTTTCTTATTGTGATCCGGCTGCCATGGATTCCTACTACAACGCAGCCTCCCAGAACACAGAAGGCTCCTCGCCTTTTAGGGCATTTCAAGCAAGTGACAAGTTCAGCCCTACTTTCCTGGCCAGCAAAGGACAAGGCTTTGGTGACAGCAACACTAAGTGTCGGAGCCGCTACAGCCAGCAGGAATGTCAGTCCCTGGATAGCAGTGTGCAGGCTGCCGGCTCCGCCGGGGCACCGACTTCCTTTAACAAATACCCTCCACAGCAACAGCCGCCGCACCTCTACATGCAGCGAGGCCACTGCAAAACCCCCCCGGACAGCAACATCAAGCTGCAAGAGAGCAGCGGTCACAACGGAGCCCTGCAGGTCTCCTGTTACGGTGAGTCCTTGTCGTGCGGCGGGGGGGAAACACTGGAGGCGAAACCGGAGAGGTACTCCCGGGCCTGAAAAGGGCCTCCCGGGGATGTGGGGGGTGGCTGCCCGGCAGAAGAAACCCCTACCGGTGTCAAGGAGACCTTGTCCGGCTCCTGCGCGCAGCCTCCTCCAGCAGCAGCGGGTGCCGCCGTGCTCCACAAATATCTTCATTTACGGACGGATTTGGAGCTCGTGATGCTCATGGGAAGCCTCCTTTCCCTCAGTGTCCCGCTTTGCGGTGATCTTAATCGTAATTTCGGAACGGGGCCAATGCGCTCCCGCAAAGCGTTAGCTCTTGAGCAGTCCGGGGAGCTCCGCAGAATCCGGGAGAGAAAGAGAAAGGAAAGAGCGAAGCGCCGGGCTGCGCAAACGTGCTCTCCGCGGGGACCTCTTTCCACAGGAAGAATTTCTGGAAAACTTCACAGAAATCGTCCCTTTTCGTTGCATCAGTCTCTCCTGTCTCTTACTTTCTCCCCTAATTACCACTTCCCTAATTGATTTCTGCCCGGCTGCAGATAACCCCCTCGCATCCCCTCCGCGGGTCATTAGCGGCAATTAAGACACTCCCTCGCGCTGGTGCTCGACAGAACAGCCGGGAACGGGGGCGCTTCTGTTATAGAGAGTGGCTTTAAAATGCTTCTTCGGGAGTCTCTGTTGTCTCTGAGCTATTAGGGAAAAGGAAAACAAACAAACAATACTCCTTAAAAGCAAACAAACAAAAATTCAACAACGAAATAAATAAATCCCCCTAGTTAGTTTTCCTAGGATGTGAAAGTGGAAATGAAATCGCTCCTTCACGGTGATGTCTGTGTGAACAAAGAGGCTCAGATTGAGCACGTCGCCGCTGACGGGATTCCCATCCTCTATGCGTCAGTCCACCGTGTACCGAACTGGCAAGGACAGCGATAGGACCATGTCTCCAGGGAGACCCTAAAACGGGCGGTGTGAGGGCTCAGGGTAGTCAGAGTCAGAACGGCAATCCCATTTCTAGGCTCTCGCCATCATTTGAGCACTTTTCCATCTATACTTACCTTTTTACCCCCGTCTCTAGATTTAGAAGTGGGCAAAGACTTCCCTCTACCCGTCTCCTAAATCCTGGCGTGATGGGTCGCGTTCAGGCGCCGTCCATCGCCCCCTGCTTGCAGCTGTGGTGTCCCAGGATCCAGGTCCACAGTCACAGTTCCTCCCCACACAGGTGATTTCCCCTCACGGAGAAAGGGCAGTAAGTCCTCACCCTATAGCCGTGCTCGGGAGCCGCAGGCACAGCCCGGCTACAGTGCGCCCGAGCACGCAGGGGTCGATCCCGTCCCTGTTCCTCGGGCCGTGCTGTGCTCCTGCCCTGACCCTCATGAGTCCTTGCCCATAGCTCTCCTCCCTCGAGTATCTCCCCACCGGGTCGCGGAATGGCATGAGGACTCTGTTTCAGTGCTGCTTTCGCGTCTATTCTGGCTATGACTGGAGCTGTTTCTCTCTTCTACGCTCCCTGTCTTTCCCTGCCCTTTCACCGTTGGCGGACAAGCCCCACCGGCGTCAAGGCCTCATTCATCCACGGAGGCCTTCTGGAGCCAGGCTGGGCTTCATGGAGAAAGACACGAAGGGACCGGGGAGCCCAGCAGGGTTGCGGCCCGGGCGGGAAGTTCCCGGTCCTCGCTTCCTCCGGGAGTGGGAGCGCAAGGGAGACCCCATGCCTTCCCGGCCGTCCTGCCATTCTGTCCTTGCTAACCGGCTCTCTTGGTTTTGTAGGTTGCAAAGCCCAGGGCGCCGGCATAGCCTGTGATGTCACATTACAATCCCCGGTAGAATCACATGAGTTTATTGCCCTCCTTAACACCGCCGGGGTTCCCCTCATTTATTTTCAAGCGGGGCTCCGCGTTGTCCTTCAGTGGGAGCCTCGCGCCGGCGTCGGGTGGCCCGGACTGGTCCAGACTGCGCTCGTTGTGAGCACCTTGTGATGTGTCTAGGGACGGTGGGCTATAATGAGAGACACATGGTTCGGAGAGGATAATTAATAGCAATAGTGATAATAATAGTGCTTAATGGTTGAAGAGAGAGACTCGCTAATAATAGCCACATCGGGGGTTCACAGAGAGGTTGCAACACCCGTAGGCGTCCCTCCGTCTTTTACTAAAGACGGACAAAGACCCACCGCGCCGGGAGCAGTTGTGCCCCGGGAAGCCCACGGCGGGCTAAAGAGACCGGGAAACCTCCGAGATCGACTAAACAACCTGGCCGTGAGCGCAGGGGAAGAGAAAGCCGTCCTCGTTGACTGCAGTGGGCACAAGCGCGGCCAGCGGGCGTGCAGGCAGGACAGGGCGGGTGTGGAGAGCTATGCCGAGGGGTTTGCTCTCGTAGCCGGGGAACAGACGGCTGCCCCGCTGCCTCCCGTCGAGTCTCAGCGGCAGCTTCGGAGTTGGTACTGCCGTGCGCGCTTTGCAGGGCGAAGGAGCGCGGCGGCGGTGGGGACTGCTGGCTCCACACGTTCCCTATTGTCAGGGCCTGAGCAGGATGCCGGAGTGGTGGGACGCCGTGACCGTAAATCCCTCAATTTAAAAAACCACAAAACCCAAAAAGAAGAGAAAAAAAATTCTAAACAAACCGAGAGCGACACACAGGCAGGCTCTCCCGCCAGGCGATGCTCAGACGGCCGGCTTACCCGGAGCTGAGGCGGGCCTATCGCCCAGGCCGGTCTCCGCATTCCCGGGGGACGCTGCTTCCCGCACGGCGAGCACCAGATCTTGCCTTTGCCTTTCCCCCGTCTCTGACAGAGGCCCTGGACGAGCCCAGAGCGGAGCGGCCGGGCACTCCGCCGGGGCACAGTGGACATGGCACGTACTCTGCCAGCCGGTGGGATAGGGTGCCCGTTCCGTTTTGTTGTTGTTGTTGTTGTTGTTTAATTTTATTTTATTCCTTTAATAAACAAGTCTTTTTGAGTTATAAAAAGCCCGAGCCTGCCATCTATTGCTCTAGGCTTCTATTTCTAGATCTAAGCTCTTCCACTGCATTGTACGGATAAATATAGGCAAAGGGTGAGCTGCGACCGTAAACACACGGAGGACACGGACGGGAATCGTCGGAGCGCTTCCAGCCGTGCTGCTGGCAGGGACGATGGCACCGGGTGGCCCTGGCTCTCGGCCGGGCTCCCCGCGGCCCGCTGGCAGCGGCGGCTGCCGGCCTGGCCCTGCGGGGCTCCCAACAGGGCTCCTCACGCCCCACTCGGAGCCCTTCTGCTTGTGCGTTGCGGCGGGGCCGGCGGTCTCGCACGGTTTCCCTCGCATTCCCTGTCGCGAACAGGGGAACGGGTTATTCCGCAAACTGTCACGGGCAATCAAAGCCGAATTCCTAAATAAAAGCCATAGAATCATAGAATTATCAAGGCTGGAAGAGACCGTCAAGATCATCTAGTCCTCAGAACGGGTTATATATCTGGGCTTAGAAGGGAAAAGAGCTTTCTAATGATTTATGTGCTGTGGTAATCTGACTTGTTATCTCTACTGCGTGGAGCTGAAGTAAGTTATATGTCTTGAAACATATGTGTGCACATACCCATATACACATAGAAATGTATACGTATATTGCTGTCTCAAAATACGGGGCGGAATAAAATCCTTTACGGAGTGAAGGCGAATGTGATGGAGATATTTACTCGAAGGAAACAGGAGAAAGGAAACGGTCTTTTTCTAACAGAGGAAATTCTTTAAGTGCCGTGTTATGCAAATAACGATAATTTCTTTTATTTAGCTAGCAAATAAAAAGTGCAGCCATAAGTGCGTTGTTATTAGAAGTGCAGAAAGCCACGGCTATAGGAATCGGAGGCTCGCTGCATGTTTTTTTCAATTGACACTTTTAATGCATTTCTCCTCCTCCTCGCCTGATGTAATGTAAGCTGCAGGCACGGCAGGAACGACCTCGCTGGCAGTCCTTCTCTGCCTCCCACGAGAGACTGCTCGCTGCCAGGGGCTCGGAGCTCCCCACGGCGCCGCGCAGAGCCCTCCCCGATGTTCAAGGGCTCTGCGGATTTCGTGTGCTCAGGAAACTACTGACAGCATCTGTTCCCTCCCCCCGACTCCCGCCGCAGCCCCTTGCTCGGAGGGGAACGGGGTTACGGGGGCTGTGTGATCCCCCTGGGACTTTTTCGGGGCTCCTCCTCACGCGGCGATGCAGTGCCCCCGCAGCCCGCACCGGGCTGCTGGCCGCCCCACTGAGCATCTCCGCAGGAACCCTCTCTGCGAGGAGAGGACGGGGGTCGCTGCCCCTCGCGAATGCCCCCGGTCTCCTCAGCGGTCATTCGGTCCTGCCTCCCCTTCCCTCTCCCCTCAGCTTTGATCTCGGCTCTCGGCTCCTGTCCAGGCTCCTTTCCCGCGGATAAGAACGCAAGCGAGGCGTTCGCGGGCTTCCCGGCACCTTTCTCTACCGGGGTGGGGAGATGCTGCTGCCCTCATCCCCGCGGGGCGCAACAAGAGAGTACAAAGGGGAGAAGTGAGCGAGAAGGAGGCGCGAGTGGGGAAGCGGGGGAAGAGGAGAAGGGGAAACGGGACCCAAGCTGGCATCAGGGAGCAGAAGCCGGCAAACAGAGCCAAGAGAGAGGGGAGGCGAGGCGAGCTTCAGGGAGCGGGACGGCAGAGCCGGCCCTTCCCTCCTGGTGCTGCGGCGCCGGCTGCCCGGCGAGGCTCGGCCGCCGGCTGCCGGCGTGCTGCTGACGCCGCCCTGGCAATAGCCCTCTCTTTTTCACAATAGGGCCACCAGATCTGCCATTCAAGGGTTCCGGCACCCTCCCAGGGAGGGGAGGGAGCTCTCGCCAGGAGTTTGGCTAAGCCTCTGTTTGAACAGACACTTGGAGGTGCGGGATCTCCTCCGCGGAAACCTGCGGGATTTCCTCAGGAAGCCAGACGCGAAGGTAGGGCTTACGCTCCTTACCCCTAGGGCCGCGCAGGAAGGTTTATTCGCGGCTCTTTCCAAAAGGTGTTTTGCGCTTCTCTTGACTTGGACAGTAGATCTGGCTGGAGTATTTTATAGGATTCCTGATCCGAGGTGTTTATAACACTCATGTGTCAAAGGACCAGGAGCCTCCTTTCCCCTGTACCCCTGTCGCTCCCTTCTTGTAGGAAAGTTTCTTTTCGCACTAGAGCAGTTTATTTTCGACTTGTCCGCTACTGATTGGAATTAACTCCACTTTAGCCCTGTCCCTGCGCACGCCTGTAACCTCAGCAGGACGTTATCAGCAACCAGAAGGGTGTGAGAAGAGAGAGAAAAAGAGTCTTATAACTTTTACAAGTCTTAATTTTTTTGAAAGCAGCACAGCGAAGCAGATGAGAAAAATAGTGATGGGGAGGGAGATTTGGAGATGCTTATTGAGTGCGTCTTTTCCTAAGGGTTTGGTGTAGGAGTCCTATTAACAATATATGCTGATGCCAGATAACGCAAATGAGCTGTGTGTGTTATCTAGACCTGCGGGCTGTTTATTTTGTGCAGCCTTTTGAGTGTACATTCAGTATGGCTGCATGACTAACTGGCTGGAGTGATTCACTGGCTGCTTTATGGGTGACTGCTCAAAACAAGTTGTGAATCAAAAGAGATTTCTTTGGCTGTGGTTTTTAACCTCCCAAGTTAAACGCACCCAGGGTTTAAGGAGAGCTAATGTGCAGATCTCAATCCCTCAGATGTTGAAGATTTATTAATTTTCCAAGCCCTGCATTCAAAGCCATGATGAGTTTCCCTTGTAAGAGGGAGGTGGTGTCTGGGAGGCTCAGAGCCAAGGTCTGCTGCTAAAGGACATCACCAGACCTGTCCTCTCCGTCACCCTAGTTCCAGGTTCTTTAGCCAGTTGCACTCCCTGGAGTCCTTAAGTTGCTTTATTTATTTGTTCAGGGCATTTTTGCAGCTTCAGCAATTCTCACGTAAAAAGCGTGCTGTGTCCTGGGGCGGTAAGAGACTTTTCTTTCCATTTTTGCAGTCAGAAAAACTGAGAATAGGAATATCCAAGTGGCAAGTGCAAGGTTAAGCTGTGGCCACTCAGGGGCATCAGTGTGACCTTCCCAGGCACTTAGCTCTAGCAGAAGGAGGCACTCAGTCCGCTGGAGAAGGAGCCACTGTTGGAGTCAGAAACTAATGGATTAAAGATCTTGTGCTTGATTTTTGAGAGCATTTAACTTAGGCTTCTTGACAGCCATGTCCTTGTTGTGTGCAAGAAGCTGTAGCTATGGATGTGTTCTCATATGTATTCTCTCAATATTTAAAATAGGCTCAACCTGCCAATCCACAATAATGGCCTAATCTTTAAAAGCAACTCACCAGCTTGGGCAACCTATATTGGCCAACAAGAGATATGAGTTGTACATGTCAGAAAATGCTGAAATCCCAAAAGTCAGATGTTTCTGAGGTATTCCTCCAACATATTTGAAAAAAAATCCCATCGCAATTGTTAATCAGCTTGGAAAGTATAGGTCTAATATCTTCATGTAGATACATTTTCAAAAGGAAAAGAGGTATAGTTCTGGATTAGGAGAAGCCTGAGTGGTACTGCAGCTAACATAGGAGGCCTCTGAATTGTGAAACATTTACTAAGAGATGGATGGGAACATTTCATGTGAAGAAAGTGTTAATTTATCATGGTTACATGTCTCTCAGCTGCCTCAACTTGTAAATGTAAGTTCATAAGTAAAGGAGGAAAGTTACTTCTATATATTAGATAAATAATCTCCACTTTATTTTCTGTGTAAGTTCAGCTGAATCAATGTTATTATACATCCTGGTGAATCTGCTCGGTCATGTTTCTCATTCATGCTTGCAAATCATCTTCATATGTTGACTGTCACATAAGTAAACATAATGTGAAGTAGCAATTGTGATCAGAACAATACTTCTAGGGCCAGTTTTTTGTCAAAGAGAGAGACGTGAGAAATAGGGGAGAAGGATGGGGAGAGAAGGAACAGACACAAATGAGAAGAGGCAGGAGAAGAAGAGGAGATATTTTGGTTGTGTAATAAGCAGTGACAGACTCAGCACTATTATGGAAGGTGGTCTGCAACTGATTTTATGTACTGTATAAGTATGAACCCATCAGTATAAAATTCTTTATATTGTCTTTGAGAATAGCTGTGATTCAAAATTAGGTAGCTGTTGTTTTCAAGTCCCAGCAGGATTTAGTCATGACAAGCTGGTATGTCATGAGCTATGGTCTCTCATCTGCACTGATTGAAGACCATTGCATCTCCTAAATCAGCATTAAAAGTCTGTTTACATCTGATTTTTTTTTCTAGTGAAGATGCAGTATAAGTGTTCATCTTGTTACAGTTAATCTGCTTGCTGGAAACAGAAGGTTGAATCAGTATTGTTTCTAGATGTATTCTTTATTAGCAAGAACTGTGCTCATTAGCTATAAGACAAGTGGGCAAGCTGATGATGGAGCCTGAAAGGTAAGCTGGTTTACTCATGTGCTGTATGCTGAGCCTGTGTAAAAACTGTGTAGGGCTTATGAAGACCAGCAACAACCTTTATTCAGTGAAAGTCTGAGAATCCTACAAAACCAAAGGGCAGGGAGTCAACAGCATCCAGATCCATCAGAAAAGTTCTAACAATGGGGTATGAGGAAACCAAGGAAGAGAGAGAACAAATATTTTGGGCAGATTTCTGTCTGGAGGAAATAAAATAAACTTGTAAGCTCTCATTATAACTCCCATTTGATTGCTGTTGATCCCTATCTGGGCTTCGTGTGCAAGTGTCACTTCTTAAAAGAAATATCATGTCTCATCAATTCCTTCCTGCCATGGAAGTAGTTCTCTTGGGACTTTGGATATTGACTGACTGCTTGACCTGGGAGCTGTTAACACTGGTTTCAGGGAAGGATGCAGTTTCCAAAGAGGGAAATGAAGAACTGTATTCATTCTTTTAATGCAAGAGGGATCAGACAACAAAGGTGCTTGCAGATATCTAATCTATTCAGGATCAGTGGAAAGTGAAAGGAATTCACACCAGAATTCTGTCAAATCAAAACAAACCAAAGCTGTACAGTGTGCACACAGAGAGAAGGGAGTATCAGAAATTTTCCCAGAAAGGGTCAAAAACAATCAGAAAATTACTCTATGCTGGGACAGTGCCCAGAGACATCTGAAGGCCCAGCTGCAAGACTATGACTCTGTGAGGTGCTGAGGAACATGTGTGACACAGGCCAGAAGTTGTTTTATGAAACAGAGGAAACAGGAACACATTGCTCAGCCTGAAACTTAGTAGGAAACCTGTACCACAGCAAGCCTTCTGAAAAAAAAAGCAAAACATCTCAAAAATTACACCAAAAGCTCACCAGGGTGCCAGCCTGCTGGACATAGAGCTGGTCTTGGGCTCTTGGGTCTGCCAGGTGGGGGTGGGTCACCTGTGAGACTCGCCATTTCCAACGTCTGTGTGCTCTGTAACACAAGCATAGAGAGGCCCACAGGTTTTACCAGTCCCACTGACGCCACTCAAGAAAGACTGCAGGGCAGCCTGATGCATGTCCATTCTCATTGTGTAACTGGCTGGGAAGAGGACAGAGGAGAGCCTAAGGCCAAACACTGGGGCAGAGGCATGCTCTGTACCCTGGGCCACTGTGCTGGTCTCCAGTTCAGGAATCTGCAAGACTTTCTGAAGCACTGTGTGGTTCTTTTCCAGCCTGGGATGGTGCATGCCTGAACCTTATCCTGGAGTAAAGTCAGGAGCACAGCTGTGGCAAGGGCCCATAGCTGAGAGCTGAGAAGTACTGCATTATAGACATAACCTGGCTTATCAAGATTTGGTCTGAAACTTCATAAGCAGATTGGAGCCAGATATCAGTCTGAGCTAGACAGGACAGAGCCAAATGCTAGAAGGCAAGAGGAAGAAAAGACCTACCTAAATTGGCAGAAGACCTGCAGACATTTTGTGTTCCTCATGTCTCCAGTTAGGACTTCCAAGATAAACAGCTGATGAACCAATTGCTAGACAGTTAGGCAGATTGTGCAGAAGGCCAGAAACACTCCATGAGGCTGTGGGATTTATGGCAGAGCTAAATATTATATTTCAGCTTTTGAACAGAAGTCAGAAAGCTGCTACTGGAAGAGAGGGAATCTGATTGCTTTATATAGGTATAAGGTCCTGAGTTAGAGAAAAGGGTATTTCCATTCAGCTCATACCACTTCAAACTATTGGAAGAATATTCTATTGGAGGATAGAAAGAAATGGGGTATTGGCTACAACAACTAACATGAGTGCAGTGGCTTTTTTAACTGTGGCTTTGTTGGGGAGGGGAAATATCTGCAGAGAGGATTATTATAAAAATATGGCTGGTCAGGACAAAGCCTCATAAAAATCTGCTGAAAGACCCAAATGCAGCTCATGAAAACAAGTGGACCTGAAGCTGCACATGCAAAGCTGGGTGATGCAGGTTTTAACTTAAAGTTGAAGCTATAATAAGGCTTATTTGTGGCCAGTGTTGGATATTAATTTGATGTCCAGGGTACCTCACTCTTCCCTTATGGTCTTTACCTAGTTTTGCTTTTTGGCTGGTTGTACTGGAAATCACATTTTCCTTGGTCTTGGTGGTAAAAGCTGGAGTTCTTTGCTGAACAACCTACTTTTCACCATTTGTCAGCAGTCCACTTCAGAGGGAGGGCTATGGGAATAGTCAAGTAGCAAGAGAGGGGTTTATCACTCATGCAGTCTACAGGCATTTCAGGTACTCATTCAGGTACTGGTCATTGAAACTAGACAGAGAGGGGAATGATGGGACAGTCCAAAATGTAGCCCCCATATGAGTCTGAGGGAAGGCAGAAATTGAGGAAAGTCTCCTTGCTGGGGGAAAATGCATGAGACAGACTGGACTGCTGGGATCCAGGAAGTTGCTCAGTATTGCCAAGGTGGGAGATGAACTAACACTCCACATGTACATCACTGTGACTGGGACCTGGTCAGTCAGCACCAGGGTTTTCAGCCTGTGGTGCTTTTCTTCAAAGACATGGCTCACTATGAAAGAGAGTTTGGGGTAATCTGTTTTTGGTGTCGACCTCTGTGGGTAGCCCTGAGCTGTATCTTTGTGTTTGTAGGCAGGTTTTGAACCTCATCTGTTGTCCTTGCTAGAAAAGAAAGCCAGCAAGAACTTTGCTGTGTAGTACATTAATCAGAGGGTGCTTGTGCCTTACCATTACTAGATAATATCTGGGATGTGCCTTACTAGGTTAATTTTGGTTTCCACAGAGAATATCTGGAGATGAAAATGGTTTTCTTGTTAGCATAAATCCACAAAATACTGCACTGTGGATCTCCCACTACCTGAGTACAGCAGCCCTCACTTGAGAGACCAACACAACAGGTATTGCATGATCAGCCGCTCAGTCCCTGCTGAGGATGTCCTGACATATCCTGATGTATGGTCAGCCCTTTAATAAGAACCGATAGTGTTTTGTGAACATGCTGTCATGACCTCCAGGTTGCTAGTCTAAGTTGAACCCAGAGCAGCATGAACTGCTGAAGAGAAGCATAACATGCACCCTGGACAAACTCTCAGCCAGGAGCAAAGGAGCAGTGGTTCCCCAATGCCAGGGAAGGGAGCATGGCACTGTCAGCCTGCCTGGGTTTGCAGTGCATTGATCCTGCTCCTGCTCCCAGAGGCTCAGCTGCAGACTTGCCAGGATTGTAAAAGCTCCACATGCTCCTTGTGAGAAGAGAAAGTTAACATTGGTGGCAAAATGAGAGCAGCTGGGCAATTTCAGAGCTGAAGCAGTTTCCATTGAACATAGGTGGGGGTGCCTGTGGGGTTGGAGCAGCACTGACACAAGACCATAGTCATGAAAGACAAGTTCTGCCAATGCCTTATTCAAAGGCCTTTTTTGGGGGCAGATATATTCCTTAACAGAACAATAAGAAAAAACTAAGACTTCATCCTTTTTCATCTCCTTTCTTCCACAGTGTCAGGAATGAAAATGCTCCTGTTTCATCCAGTAGATGTAAGTTTGCAAGAGCAGAGTTTAAGGAACTAAAAGTGCCTCTCAAAAAGGCTCCTGGTGTAAAACAAGTTGTGATTAGAAAAACACCCCTCATTTGGCAACCTTGTCTGCTTTTGACTGTAGACTCTCTTCAGACTAACAAGGTAAAAGTTCTCTGGTCATGATAGGAAAGTTTAGAATTTAAAAATGAAATGTCTTATAGGAGGTGGGGAAATAAAACAATGTGCGACAAACAGTCATGAGAACTTGTTATAACCAAAACACTCAAAAAGGAGGTTGGGATGTTTTGTTATGATGGCAAAACCCTTGAACATCTTGAGGTCATAAAATCCTTGGTCAAGCCATGAGATAACTGATTTTGAGGAAAATGAAGACAGATGATGGGAAATTACTACAGGAGGTGTGATGCATTTCTTGCATGAATTGTATTTCAAAAGCGGGTCCCCAAAGATGAAGAGAAACCCTATTGAGCACTGTCTCCTGGGGACCTTACTGTGATTCTTTGCTGTTGATGTTGTTGGGCCTTTGCCTGAGATGGAATCTGTCAGACAATATTTGTTGGTAGCCATGGATTTCTTTAGAAAATGTCCTGAAGTTTACCCAAAAAGGAACCAAGAGGTTGTGATAGCAACTAAGCTTCTAAGGGATGAATTTTTCACCATATTTGGGGACTTAGACATGAAAAGCATGCAACAAGGCAGAGGCCAAATTATTTAGACAGGTTTGTCAGATGCTAGTAAATGCAATAGGAGGTGTCCAGCATCATAAAGATGGTGGAGAGGGGAAGCTCGGCTGGTGCTAGGAGGAAGTATTAAGCTAACTGCATGCCACTTGGCACTTTACTACCTGGTCTCCCTGGGCTGCTCCTCAAGGCCTTAGTATCTGCCTGCCCCATGTCAGCATCTGAAAGACCTTAGTGTGTCTTGCACAGCACCAGAAAGCTGAGTGGGCAACTGAATCACCCCTCAGACACTTTAGAAGAGAGCTACAGAAGGACCACGATTAATCCACCCCTTTGTCTATTCTGTTGATTTTAATGACTTTCATTGTAAAGGGAAAGTGCTGTCTGACCCCAGCTTTCCTTTTCAGACATTAGCCAGGAAACACAGCACAGTCTTTGCAGGAAGTTCATAAATCTGGCCTATATAGGTTTGACATATCTGGACTCAGCAAAAATCAAGTGGAATGGCCCAAGTTCTTCTGCAGAAAATCTAATATGAGTATTGCCTCTGGTAACATAAACACTCTCTGATGTTGGCTTATGTGTGGAAACCTGGGTGATTTCACATCCCATGGAGATGGAGAGATTACAAGCCCAAAGCAGACAAACCATGGTGCATAGCAGTGACCATGTAAGTGCATTAATTTGTGAGAGTCCTGGGAAAGGAGGAGTTAAGAGGCTAACTGATTGGCTCCTGAAAACCAAGCATACAGCTAAGGATGTTGAGTCTGGTAGAAATTAGTTCCCTACTGGGACAAAATAGGGAATGGCCTCATTTAGCCCACAAATTTCATTAAAACCAAAAACTTTGCTGAGAACTCCTTCTCAGGAGTTCAAAAGAAAAGGAAGCAGCAGCTGAAAGCATGCAGTAGCATCCCAGTGACAGCAAAGTTAGTCCAAGCTGGCTCCTGAAAATGGCCCAACAGGAAAATGCGATACCAGTGTGAAAAGCCTAAATTGGTTGCTCTGACACTTCCTTCTGTATGCCAAGGAAGAAGTAGGTCCATGGGTCTGGGTTCTTCTGGAAGGAGGCTGAGCAAGGTGTCATTTTGCAGGAATGCCTGATGGTGGTGAGCAAAGCAGTTTCCTTTTGCTCAGCCCTATGCCAGCAGTATTAACACAGTGGCGTGAGCATGGGCACTGAAGACACGTGCCCAAGACCAGGTGGCAGGGGTAAGCAGGGGACCTGGCAGTTTGGCAGTGAAAGCAGCATAGCACCATGGTTGAGGTGAACTGCTCCTCACTCTATTGTCTCCTGCACAGTGATGTTATGCCAGACCACCCCTTCCCCTGCTGGGCAGCTGTGCTCCACAGTCCCCAGATCTCCTGGAAGAGCTTTTTCCTGGGTGAAGAACTGTTACATAAAGAAATGGCACACTGGTTTCCAGATGTCCCTGTCTGGTAATAATCCACAGAGCTTCTTACTGTAGCATCCAAACATCAGAGTCCATCAACTGACAGGAGATGAAGTACCAACATTTCATTTTCTGTTTTAGTCAGATCATATTCTTGACAAAGTTATACACACAGAGATTTAATCCACTGCATACTACAGTTCAAAGTAAATCGGACTGTATAGCAGTTGTGTTAGTTGTGCTACCCCTGTTTATAACTCACAGCTTCATCAGCTGTAGGAGGTGTCAGTGGGGAAGAACTGTGTGATTTAAGGCAATTAAGGAAGTTGCATCTTTGCTTTGGAAAACAGAGGATATGAGCAGTAAATACTCAGAGGGTCCCTAATTCCAGGCAAGCCTCTCATTACTAGTGGGCACAGCCTAGGCCTCTTGGAACCCATCTTTGGGATGGAGAGTTTCCACAGTTCCTACCACTAAAACCCAGGCTTCTTGGAAGATACAGACTTATAACTATGTTCACTGAAGGAGTTTTGGAGTTTTGAGTGGTATTTTTTACATCTGACTGAATATCTTCTCCTGGAAGTCCTATAAACAAGATGGATTGCAGAAGAAATCACATTCACACACAAGTATGTTTGCCTCTCCTGAAATCTGAAAAATCATGACCCACATGCACTGTGAGATAGTAAATCTGAGGAGTCAGCATGTCTGAAATGAGAAGGAAGGAGAAATCAAGCCACTGCAGCTCCCACCAGCTTTCCTTGAAAGCATTCACAGCCCAGGAGCTGGAAAAGCTTTGGAGAAGTGGAAGCCAACCTGTGCCTAGTGGCCCCACTAATGCCAGGAGCCCGAAGACATTGGAAATTTAAGTGTTTATCTGTTATTCCCAAATTTCATTCTTTCCAGACCCTTGCACATAGGCTTTTTCTAAAGAATATAGGAAGACTGCCAGCAAAAAGAGGGCTTGTTTACTATCATCTAGGAAAGTCTAAAACAGTACATGCCTTTCAGACTGGTGTTTTCGATGTATGTTGATTCCAGCCCATTTCTGATTACATTTTTTATTCACCTCCATAGGCCATCCTGCCTGCAGTCACTCTTACCACATGCTTTTAAGGTTTTTTTTTGCTTCCCATCCATCTAGAAAAAGCAACTTTTAAGCACTGAAGCTCTGCTTGTGGCACTGGCATCATGCTGTATTTAGGCAGAGACCTTCTGAGCTGGGGGCCACATCAAACACCCACATTCAGATGATCTATCCACCAAAACAAGGGCTCCCCTAAGGGAGCATTTTGAGAAACACATAGAAATGAACACCCTGTGCATTATATATGCAAATTGTTAGCAAGATATGATTTTTTTGAGGTCTGCCTGGGAGCCAGGGTTGCTGTTGGGATGATGTTTGTGAGTAATCTTTGGTCAGCAGATTGTGTGTGTGTGCCAAATGACGCAAGGAGTAGGCAGAGGATCTGTGATTGTGAGTAGAAGGTAGGTAAAGGATAGACACAAGAGGTGAGTCTTTGTACCCTGTTTGAATGAGCACCTCTGGAAGAAGTAGTTTTCTGGGACAAATACATCTTTTCACAAGTTCCTAAAGATCTCTGTAAATGTCTGCTAATGTTTATTTGACAACTCATGTCAATATAATCCTACCCTGGAATGTTAACTAGAAGTAAACATGAAAGTGGGCCTGAATTCAGCTGATCTGGATATAGTCTAATTTAGTCTGATTTTCATGGTCATCATCTTTCACGTAGTCATCCAGTTCAGCTGAGAACTAGTGGTGCTCCAGGACTTGTTCTTTTTCCAAAAGCCATGATATTTTTGTTCTCTGTCAGGAAAATGTGTTACCAGAATCACTGGTTTTTGTGTCTACTGTCAGCACTTCCTACAACAATCCTGCATATAGTTGCTTCTAACTTAATCAAAACTTAACAATCTTTCCTAAAAGCAGTTGTTTGCCTCTGGCTGTTTTTATGATACTATTTTCTTAAAAGTTCATCTGAATCAATTAAGCTGTTTCCAAGAATGTAACTAAAACTAAGCACGTTATTCTTTTCTTCATGTCAGGAAAAAATCTGATTACTTTTTTCATAAGTTCTGTGCTGTGGAGCAAGATCATCAGACTTGCAGTAGAGCTGGGCTTTGGGTAGGAAATGTGTCCTGTGCCTTTCCTTTGAAAGATTATCTAATAAAAACAAGCTCTAAGGAGCTGTGGTTTGAATTCTACCATTAGTGACAGCTTTAATGTTCTCACCTAAACATACTGCAGATTTCTCATGCTCTGAGAGTATTTCTAGCCAGGTCTGAATTTACTCTCCTTTCAGTGGCCATTTACCTCAGTAGTTGGTCCAGCCTTGCTTGGATCCAGGAAAAGCGTGGTGCCATCGAACCAGGGACCATTCCTAGCCAGCAGACGCAGTCCATCAGTGCCGATGGAGTCACGCTGCTCTGGGTACCATATGCAGCCACTACAGCACCATCTTCCTAGAAAAATTTGGCCCCATAGTGGCTTTATAAAGTAATTTAGTGGTGGAGGTGAAGCTCAGAGATCCACATCTTGGCCTGGTTTGGTCATCGCCAAGTACAGTCAGTGGCCAGACCCCAGAAACTTTTGCAGTCAGAGTCAAGTGGCTGGAGAGCATGCATAGGATGGGCAGACACTGTGGGAGTATGGCTCACTGGGCACAGAAAGCTGGGCAAAGAAGTGAACCATGAAGGCAAAGAAGAAAGTAAACATCAAATACTCTTGGCTCATGCAAAGGTACTTTTGTTTTTTGAGGGGATTTGTTTGGTTGGTTGATTGTTTTTTTCCCTGGTGACAATTACATGTGTTGCAAGGTGAAGTAGTTAAGTGAAATGAAATCCCTTTCTCCAGCCTCGGAGTGCATAACACTCTGAATTACTTGACAAGTGCAATTTACCCTCTGAGCAAGTCACAACTCTACTTTCATAAGTAAGAGCATACTCATGGATGTTTTCCTTTCTCAGTACTACCTAATGGATTTTTTTTCTTAATACCTGTCATTTCATCTGTATCTTGCTATTCTCAGTTCAAAATTAAAAATGTAAGTTTCTGACTGTGAATACTATTTGTTATTCATTTACTAGAGGAGTCTTAGGCACATTTATTCAATTTCCTCTTAGTGCCTCTTTATCAACAAACCTTTGCCTCACTGCTTCTGTAAATAATTTTCATCTCTTTTCTTTTAGAACCATGTGTTTGGACTATTGCACAAATGTCTCAAGAGAGCAATTGGCCAAGTCATGTAGTATTGTTTTCACTCCTTGATAAGCTGGCAAAACTTCATTAAGAGCAGATTATTGAACAACACAATTTTTTTTTTTTGAATGAAGAAAGCATTGCACTTAAGCCATGAAGCAAGCAGGGCTTTGCAGTAGTTTTAAAAAGCACAATGGTTTGTATCAACTACTGGTATTATTCAAAAGACTTAGATTACCCTGGCTCCCACAGGCAGCATATACCTTCTCTTTTCTGTGATAAGAAGGATGTGGAGCTAATGTTCCAGAGGTGCCCTAAGAACTGTGAAATGAGGGAGAGTTTCAAACATTCTTTCCCTACTCCTCATAGCCCCAGCAGAAACAAATGCAAGGTGTGAGAGTGTAGCACCTCATGACCCATGGTGGGCTCCCATCAGAGGCTGCAGCTACATTGGCTGCTCATGGCAAATGCCAGTGCTGGACATAGACCCAAAGACAGACTGAGGCAGGGAGAACCATGTGCCACAGAGTCTGGAGGGATCATACAGAGGCCAAGGGTCTACTAAACCTCACGTTTAACTGGAGCTGAAATATGTGCCTCTAATGGAAGGGAGCAGAGGTTAACAGAGTCCTTTCTGTAGACATTTTATGACACTCTTTGGGGATATGTATAAGAAGGCTGAGGCATTCTGAGCAATTTAAAAAAATATTTGTTTAGACTGTGTCAGGGTCAACTGGAGTTTCCAGGGAAGCCAGTCTTAGATGGAGTTTTCTTTCATTGCCCTTTCTCCACAGTTATAGTGTAGACATGCTGTAGTTCATGGCCAGGCCATGCAGTGCAGCTATGTCTGCTCAAAATCAGTGAGCTGTCGTGATCAGTGACACCTTGAGGGCACTGTGTATTCCCTGCATTGTATGTGGGTTCACAGAGACTAGGGATGACAGTCCCTGGCTTGCAGGGGTTGCTGGTGCTCTCAGACCTTGTCAGGAGTCCAGGTTCCTCATCACCATTGGCACCAGCACCTCCTCTGCAGGAAACCCATGGGGCTGCAGCACTGGCCTCATCTCAAGACAAGGGTGTAGAGTTTATCAGGAGCAACCTGTTGCTCTCAGGTTTGCTGTTAGTTATTGCGTCTTCTTTCTTGGTTGGAATGTTCCCATTTTGGCTGTTCTGCATCTCTCTTCAGTTTGTGATTTTGCTGCTCTCTTACTCTGCCAGTGAAAGCTGTTGCCCAGGCCGAGTGACTGTGAATTAATGGGTTTGGTAGCCAGATATATATATATTTTTTTTTTAATACTTCTAAAAGCTTTGTAGGAATATTCGCAGACCTGGCTGACCTTGAGTTTTGTGATGTGCAGTTGGAATGGAAATACGTTATAGCTGTGCTTCCAAGAACAGTCAGGTTTGGGGAAGACTGACAGTTTTTCTTTCCTTATCTGGGCCTTCTTTACTAATCAGCACTGTAACACTGAAGAATAGCAGAGCTACTTTGATAAAAAGTCTGGCCCAAACTTTGGCCTAATGTTTAAACTCAACCATTTATGTGGTTCAGCAAGGTTCACCCAATTTTGGGTGTTTTCTGCTTTTGCTGCAGTTTTCCCATCACTCCTGCTTTCCAATTTCCAAGTGAAACTGGTAGCACCCAAATCCTCCTGAGATGCCTTGTAGTTGGGTACCGATGGAGCTGCCACATAATCTCATCCAGACTCAGAGTCCCCAGGTCTTCTCCACAGGGACATCTGTGGGTCCAAACTGTGCTGGGAGGAGCACAGGAGCTGTGTTGGGAGGGTTTGTTGGGTCTTGCCTGACTGCCCATCTGAGGTACATAACACTGCACTTTAAGCATAAGAGCAGTTTAGGGACACACATATGCTGCTGTGCCTTGTTGGATTAGGGCTGCAGACTGGCTGCTTCAGACAGACAGAGTCTGCTCTGATGGCTCTCTGGCCAGAGCCTCTCAAGCCTTCTGAAGTATGCCCGTCACTAATTTGAACCAGAATTCCATAATACAGAGGGAGCTGAGCTCTTGCTCAACTCATTACAAAATGGCCCTAATCTCCCTCCTCCTGCCCCTTCTTCTCTGTCGGCGATTTCACATTGCAGTTCCAGTCCTGCAGCACAAAACAGGCACCTGGAAATCACCTCTGGGAGGCAGCTCAACTTCAGCAATGCATTTCTGCCTCTGCTGCAAAGAGGTTGCTTTTGCAAAACAGACAGACAGAAGAATGCAGAGAGACAGATTGACAGACCAATCAACCGACTGAACAGTGTTCACACAGGCACCGACCCGCAGGATGGGGTGAATCACTCTGCAAGCTGACAGTACGGAATTAAACTGTGCCATAGCCATACATCAGAGCAAGGCTCAATTCCCTTCAGGCAGCTTTGTCTCACCAGCTTCTCACCAGCTGGAAGTATTGTCTCCCTGCTCCCCTCTTAACTAGATGGCTGATTTATATCTTCTGTCACATGTGATGACTGATGGTGCCTTGCTTGGCATGTGGTTAACATGGAACACACATCGAGATGTGAAAGCTGCACCAGTGCCTTCTGCCTCTCTCTTGACCCGATGGAGCACATGTCCTGCTCACCCAGCACCCAGTCTTGTGTGGAAATTTTGGGGAAAATGTCCAGGACATTTTGTGGGGAAGAGGGAGGCATTGACTGACTGTGGGTGAAAGCTCTGGAGGAGATGACAGCTTGCATTGAAGAGCCCCCTTTTCTCTTGCAGTGTTCAGGCAAGGGATCTTTTCAGATCCTTGCAGTGGCAAAAGGGCATGAGTGAGGTCAAGATGAACTTATAAATCTGTATCTGATGAGAACACTTATCCTCTTCATTTCCAAGTTAGTGCTTAGCCATAAGCCCTGCATCACCCTTATCTGTCACTCACAACTGAAGGGCCCTTGTGCTACCACAGGCATTGAATGGCACTGTCTGCTCTCAGCTGCAGAGCTCTCCAGTGCTTACCTTTCCCTGCTTCAGGTACAGGGCCTGACTTCACAAGGCCTCAGTGCAGGGAGCAGGATTAGATATTGTGTGCCCTAAACACTATCATCATTTAACTTGATGAGAATAGCATCCAAGCAGAGGAAGAACAACATTGTTTTATCTAGATTTTTCTAAAAGAAGCACAACACTGAGAGAACTGAATGATCCCAAAGTAAGACAGACAGGTGGATGGGGCAGATGTTGCTCCAGATGCTGACAGTAGAGATATCCCAGTAGGGAAATTTAGCTCAGATGGGAGAGGAACAGAGTCCCCATGTTGGGACCAAGCATCAAGGTGTGCAAAACCCTACACTGCCTGTCTGTGGGAAACAAAAGTCTTCAGCAAACAGTACTGAGGATCTGTCTGTTCTGCCTTTCACTTGCCCAATGGTCTGTGGACACTTTTGGACTAAAAACCCAACAAACAGCTACTGGCCTGTGTCTAGATATGAGTCTATGTGTGAGATGATCCCATTCAATACTTTGTGCAATATTGGTGAAGCTGATTTTTTTCCTTAATGAGATCACATATTTTGTCTATTCAGCATTGAACCAAGCCTTCAGAGCAATTAGGTGCTTACATATGGTTCTGAGGAACTTGAGAAAAGCTGAGACCCTAAGGTTGTCACTGCCATAGCAAGGCAACGAAGGACTTTTTTGAAAGGAGGAGACGACTTATCCAAAAGGTTTCAAAATCAGAGCGAAGAGGAAACTGAAAGCCCTTTCAAGTCCCCTTCCCATTCTTGCCTGACTTGTCCATCTTTCTTGGCTGGCATGCGCTGGGGATGCATCAGTTCAGAGGAACTAGGTGGCTTTTGGTTCGCATGTACTGTTTTAGGCATAGACACAAGTAATACACAGCAGAAACTCACAATTATTTCCCAGCTGTTTGTAACATGCCTACAGTGGGAAATAAAGAAGACATTTTAAAACAGTAGCTGAGCCATCTTGTCTGTCATACTTTCAAGCAGAGCTTTGCACATAGTTTGGCATCCTGCAAACCTGTAACTGATCACTCCCAACCCTGCACATGGGGCTGCCTGTGTGGAATATAATGAGGCTCTGATGCCACTGAAATGGGTGTCACCTCCTTCTGCTGTCACTTAAAAAGTCATCTTGTGGCTTGTCCTGGCATGTCTCCAAGGCACTACGTCACTCCCTGCAGACACTGAAGATCTTCAAGTGGCAGAGAGCAGAGAACCAAGTCACTGGGAAATTAATGCCCTCATCAGAGAGAGCTGAGATGCCCAGCAACGGAAGATTTGGCATAAGCAATAAGGACCTTTCACATTCAGTAGTGAGGAAGCCATGATGATACACAAGTGAGCAGCTTCATTTACATAGAATCACAGAATAACAGAATATGCTGAGTTGCAAGTGACCCACAAGGATTATCAAGTCCAACTCTGAAGCCTGCCCAGGACCATCTCCAAGAGTTATACCATGTGTTTCTCCCAGTGGAGGCAATGGCAGTACATTTTCTTTCTCTTTCTTTATATCATGTTCTAGGAGCCAGAAAGTCCACTGCAATTACAGCATGTTACTAGAAGCATTTTTGTGCCTTCAGAATTTTCTAGTCAGCACTTTCCTGCTGTTCAGATGAATGTGCCACATAAAGGACTTGAGGCATAAACTGTGCCTTTTATTCTAGCCACAGCTTCTATGCAAAGTTTTTAGAAATTATTTGTTTATGTAAAAGCCAGTTTTGTTAGCATCCCTTAAATAACATGAAAGAGGAGCAAGCAGTACATTTTACATTTCTACAGACAATGCTGAGCTCTCCCCAAGTAGCCGCAGGGGCTGCAAATGCAGCTAATCAGGCAATAAAGTAATATATGCCCTCAAAACCAGATGTTTGTGTTGGGGGAAAAAAACTATTTCAGAAAAGAAGAGGAACAGCAACTTTCACAAACAAACAATGCACATGTTCCCCAGGCTCTCTGTGATATAAACTTTTCAGCAGCACTGGATTAGTGTTTATCAAGCTGTCCTGCTCCAAGCCCACAGAGTGATTTAATCCAGAACTAACCATGAACAAGAGGGCATAAGAGCAGCCAGGGCTGAGGTGGATTTGACTCCCATGGAGGCATTTCCAAGGCACACAGTGGAGATAGAGCCAGTGACTTAAGTTATACATGGTCTTCAGAGCCACCAGAGAAATCTTATGGACTCACTGATGCTGTGTGGCACCTTTGGCACTGTCCTCAGACTGCTTTTCAGGAACAGAAGGAATTTTTGAGACCTTTCTGCTCCAGGCCTCAGCATTGTTACTACTCTATACTCTGATCAGAAAAATAAGTCTCTTCTGGAAGAGAGGAGCCCTTGGTGTGGTCAAGATGAGCACCATAGAAAGAAACATCCCTCTACCCCTTTCACCTTCTACAGGTAGACTTTTCTGAAGGAATTTGCTTTGTCTGTAATTAGCTCTTCAATGTGATCAGGTATTTCACATCTAGTTTTAGCCTGTGAGTTTCACCATATTCTCCCCCTTTGCTGTAGAGACACAGGAGGCTGCAGTCAGCAGGGCAACAGTGCCAGCAGATTTGACAAGCTCAGATTTGACGAGAATGGTGTCCATGCAGATGAGGAAATTCATGCAGTGGTTTCCTGAGCACAATGGGAAGCCCATGAATCACAGAACATGCTTAGTTGCAAGGCACGCAAAAAGTTCAAGTCCAGCCCTTAGCCCTGCACAGGACCATCCCCAAGAGTCACACCATGTGCCTGAGAGTATCATCCAAATGTTTCTTTAACTCTGTCAGGCTTGGTGCTGTGACCACTTCCCTGGTGGACCTCTCCCAGTGTCCAGTCACCCTCTGCATGAAGAACCTTTTTCTAATGTCCAACTTAAACCTCCCCTGACACAACTTCAGGCCATTCCCTTGGGTCCTGTCACTGGTCACCACAGTGAAGAGATCAGTGCCTCTCCCTCCTCTTCCCCTCCTGAGGAAGCTACAGACTGCAATGAGAATGCTATACCATAAGCAGAGGAATAGCCTAGGCTATGTTCCAGCCTTGCTCCAGGTTCTGCAGGTCCAACACAATGAGGTCCCTGTCTGGGCTGGATGGACAGGTGGTGTGTTCATACTTATCCAGAGCTGAAATGGAGATGCTCCAACCAGTTTCTGCTTATCAGCAAAGTGTAACTGCAGCTTCCAGAATGAAGCCAATGGTTTGTGTCCTATGTAGACTTCTACCACTCACATTTAAGGGACAAGTGCCCAGTTTTACATTTTACTTCGGCCCGAGAGTGAAGATAAGCATGTGTTCATTGCTAAAAAAATCAGTGATGCCACATGCAGCTAAAAAAGTGCCTTAAACTCTTATCTATGTGTGCAGCCTGCAAAAGCACTGACTACTTGAGCAGAAATAAACCTAAACATTTGAGTATTTACATAGCAAAAATCCAGCCACTCCATTTCATCCTATATAACCCAAAAATGTGGATATTTTTATATTATAGTCTTGTGCTCACTCATAGACTTCAATGACAGACGGGAGGCAGAAGACTGCAATAGATAGCTTAGGAACAAGAATAATGACTTCAGCATGTGTTAAGGTGAGATCCCAAGAACTGGATAAGGTTACTACAGCTGGCCAAGTCCTTGAGGTGTGCTGGCTTGGCTGTGGGGCAGATCTGCCTTGTTAAGAAGTGTAGAGAACACTGCCCAAACCCTATCTAAGCAAAATTTTAGCACTGGTATTTATGTAAGAGTTGAGATAATGACATTAAAAGCCAGAACTGGAGTTTAAAAGTATTCCTAAACATCTCCACTAGAGGTTGGGGGTATTTTTTTGTTTTTTAAAGCTTCACTGCTGTGAAGAGTCAGACCACGGCTGGGCAGGTAGGGAGAGGCATCATGAAATGGCCAGCACTGGAGGCCATAGAATCTGGGGATGGGCAGCAGGGAACATCCCTGTGCCCACACCTGGGCAGGAAGGCAGAAGGCCCCTTTGTCATTCAGCGTAGGAGCAGAGAGGCAGCTGGTGCAGCCTCATGCCACTTGTGCATGTGCTTTGGACTTGGGCTGTCCACCAACTGGCAGCCTGACTGAGCTGCCACGTGCCACTAGGTCTCCCAGGCTATGGTTGAAGCTTTTCAAGACTGGGATAGCCTAAGTTCCTCACTGAGATTGTAATATCTTGGACAAGATTTTGTCGGAGCAGTGCATAAGCAATGTCAAGATTCAGCACCCTTTTTTGCCTGGAACCCATGGGAAACTGCCCTGTTCTGGCAGTGTCCATGGATTTTGTTGACCATGTACCTGTCTTCCAGCCTTACAGGATGTGAGGCTGCAATCACAGGACCTACATGAAGGAACCTATCATGAAGGATCTGCAGCTTGTCATGCATGTGCTGTGCAAAGCCGATTCATAATTTCAAGTTGGGCCCAAAGCTGTGTATCAGAAATGTCCCACTCTTCACTACCATGTGGATGCACCAAGTACCAAGACTTTGCTCTAAATTAAATTTCACAGATAAGACTGTACATAGTGAGGAGTATTTTTCATCACACTCCCAAAGTAACACACTTGAGGAACAAAATGGATACAAGTTTGGAATCCAAACCTTCTGACAGCATGATTAAAATGACCATTCCCTCCAGGATGGTGTCAGCAGAGCAGCGTAATGCCTGGCTGCCTCAGGGGCTTACTTCATGTTTACATATGCAGCATGGTCTTGTGTCTCCTACACCCCCTTTCTCCTCTGTAGGGTTACTAGTGAGATTGGAAAGGCATATCTCTTCCAGGTAAACTGGGGATGTAGACAGCCCTTCTGCCCAAAAGCTGTTGCAAGATACTTGGGGCCCACATGCCCAGCTATCCTGAGCTGTCCCTGTCCATTGGCAAATGACACAGGGTGTCTCAGGAAAGGTCTTGGGAGTGCCAGTGGTCTAGCAGGCAGCCAAGGCATAGAGAAAACAGGCTATAATTGTGGGAAGCCAGAAAATATTCTTCTTCTACTGCTATGAGGGCAAGTATGGAGTCATAAGAAATGAAGGAGGCTTCAAGTTGTCCTCTTGGGCTTGTAAGGGTGCAATGGGGCTCACATTAACCCCTTGTCATGGAGATCTTCACAATGTGTAACTCAAAGTCTCCCTGGGTTTGATTAGAAACAGACACCCCAAAGTTTGCCCTGAAACTCTGAGGCCATCTCCAGTTACAGGAAGTCTGGGCATATCCATATGCAGATGTATGCAATTTGTTTCACTTCAGCAGTTAGCATGACTGTTTTGAGGTCAGGGAGCCTGTTTCTAGGGATTGAGAGTGATGCTCAGTCAAGGGGGGATGCACACCATTCCCTCCCTGCACTGCCATCCTGACCTCCATCCCATAGTTGCTGCCCCTCTCATGGAGACAGATAATCCCTGCCAGCACTGTCAAGGGCTAGAGGTGAAGAAGCCCACATCTGCTGCAGTGCAGGGGCATGACAGCAGCATGGCTGGACTGGCAAGAAGGGCTCTGGATGGGAAGCAGACAGACATAGGAACACTCACTCTGTGCACAGCTTGCTCTTTGGGACTTATGGTTTGTGATGGAAATAACTATTGCTGCTGAAATTCTGAGGCCCAGCTCCCAGCTGCAGTTTGAGCCATGCAGTCAATGAAATTAGAACAGACCCAGAGTTTTTCTGTTGTGTGTATGTTTCTACAGATCCTTCCCCAGCTAGCTGAGCTGCTCAAGCAGGTAAGAAACAGCAGAGGAGTTCCCAAGCAAAGGTGTCAGGTCTTATGTTTGGAGCTGCTAAAGTTGCAGGGCACATGGGAGTTAGGAAGGCAGCCAGCACAAACCTCTGGGAGAAAACATACTGAGCTTCCTGGCATCATAAATAATAAAAGAAAAAAAGAGAAAAAAATATTCCTGGAATACTTTCATTTATTTATTACTCTGTCTCTACTAACTCCCATAGGCAGTAGACTATTGCTGCAGACTTTCTGGAACTGTTTATTTTCAGTTGTGAAAATTATAAATATCACGTCTGTTGCATATGATTTACCCAGGCTGTGGGGCAGGGCCTGTTTTGGACAGGCCTGTCCACCTGCATTACCCAGGAGCAGTGGCAGAGGTCAGCTGGTCTGAGAGGGCAGGTGCAAAGAGGAGACAGGGTGTCAGTCCCCAGCCTAAATACTGGTCCTGGCACTCAGGAAGTATAAATGTTGGCAAAATGTTCCTAAGGATGAAAGCAAAGAGAATTGACACAGACTGCATAAGACTTTGGAAAGATTTACAGGGACCTCTTCAAAAGTCTGAGAGAACAGTGTTAGAGGAAGCAGTAAATCTGAAATCACAGTAGGGTAGTAGTGGCAGATAGCTCCTGCAACTCCATTTTACCTTCATCCAAGGTCTGCTTTCAACCCTTTTATAACAATTGTGCAATTTTTTTTTTCTGAAATCCCTTTGATAGCTCATCTTCCCAGGTTTAAATCTGGGTCTTCCTCCCCCTCGTGCCCAAGGGTGACAGCTACATTTCATCCCAATCACCTCAATGCAGTCTTTCAGCTGCAAGAGTGAGAAATGAAGAAGGATGTGTACACTTTCTCACAAGCCCATTCATGGGCTTTTAGCTGTGGAAACATGACAGACCTGTTCACAGAAGCGCTAAAACTCTAAATATACAGTGAATTAGTGGAAGGATGTTGTAACAAAAGATGAGTGCTAGAAAAAATGAAACTTGCCAAAGACACAGGCCAAGATGGCTGAGCTGGCATTAGTGACCTTGGATATGACACTGCCTGGGAAAAGCTCCCTGTGGGAACATCACTAGTTGGTGGAGTTGTTTCCCAGAAAGACGCATCCTGGAATGGTAACATTTAAAAATAGGCTAATGCAAAATTAAAATAAAAAAGATTAGCCAGTTCTCATATTCTTCATTTGGTAAGGAGAACATGGATAAGAAGTACCATTGTGCCACTTCCTCGACATTTATGAACTGAGCATAGTGGCTCAAAGTTAAAACCTGCAGTAGGGCTACCATGTGTTTTGTCCACAGATCTCAGTCAGAAATGTAGCCAGGTGTGACACTGAGCTGTGCAGCATGTGCAGGTGGGCCAGCCATTTGCACAGATCCCTCTCTTTCTCTGGTCTGGGAACAGCCTTAGGATGCAGAGCAATGGCATCAGACAAGGGAGAGCCACGGTCACTTGCCAGGACTCAGAGGGTCCTGCTAGCACATCAGGATTCTGGCTAGTGACGGGGACACCACTGCCACTGGAGGTAGAAGGTGGGCAGGAGAGGATGCCCCATCACAATGTCTGAGCCTGAGGATACATATGCCCCATTACAGAAGCTCAAAGGCAGTTTTACTTGTAGCTGCTAAGCCTTAAAAGAGGAACCAGCTCACTGGTTGAGTGATTGTCCTCCTCCTGCATCACCATACTGCTGTGTCATACATCATGTCCCATTAGTTACTAATTGTTGAGCGCAATCAGGTAGGAACACTTTCCCAGATTGCTGTCAGACTCCTTCTATCTCCCTCTGCCCCACACACAGGCTGGGCTGTTTCTGTAGGTGTCTCATGTCATCCTTTCCTGTGGCACTAAGGTTCAGTCATAGCCTCCTTGCCAAAAGCAGTGCAAGTCTGCACAAAAGGCTGCAAGAGTGACTGAGGTGTCAGTCAGGAGCACTTTTTCTGACACATCACCACTGCCAGGAGATGCAGGAGTAGAAAGCAGACCTTACCCAGCACTGCATGTGGCTGCTGGGTACTGCTTTTCTACTGTGTGCTATTCAGCCTAGGAGCACCAATGGGCTGGTGACTGGGGACCTGCTTGGTGCAGGGAGCAGATGGGTCCCTCTGTCCTCACAGACCTTTCCTGTGGCCAGGACCAAGGAATGTAGTGCTCTACAGGGGTTTAGTCCCAATGTGGGTCCTAAAGAAGGGTCTCGCTGATTGTGTGTGTGTGAATGCATAGGGCTCATCCTTCCACCTGGTTCTTGGAGAGGAAAGAGAAGCCGGCAGAGCTTGCCCTAAACTCCTCTTCCCTGTCTGTGCTGGCATCTGCAGCCTGTGATCAACCCTCCTGCCATAACAGCCACCTCCTCTCTTGAATACAGCTTGTCCAGCTCAGCTCCAGTACCTTTTGAGGCCAAGGCTGGCAGCTTTTCTGTACCTATGGCAGCCCTCTGCCTTGTGTCACCTAACCTTCCTCCTCTGTCTCTGCCCAGGTTTGGTGCCAATCTCTGCCCACCTTTGGGAATTGCTGCCCCTTCTGCTGGGGCTGGCTTTAACTAGTGGAACCAATTAATTGGTCAAAGGATTTATATCTGTTTCTTTCTTCCCATTCCCTGTTCCTTCTCAAACCTGCCCTCCTCTCCCCTCCCTGCCCTCCCACCCATATAGGCAAGGAAAGCGCTTTGGGAGAAGCCGACTTGCAGCCGAGCTCTGACCCTTCGGGAATGGACAGCAGCTACCTCAGCGTGAAGGAGGCTGGGGTGAAAGTGCCACAGGACAGGGCCAGCACAGACCTTCCAAGCCCCATGGACAAGGCCGACTCAGAGAGCAACAAGGGCAAAAAGCGGAGGAACCGCACCACCTTCACTAGTTATCAGCTGGAGGAGCTGGAGAAGGTCTTCCAGAAAACCCACTATCCTGATGTCTATGCCAGGGAGCAGCTAGCCATGAGGACAGACCTCACTGAGGCTCGTGTACAGGTATGGGGCAATGACCTGCAGCTGGGTGAGGGGTGGGTGAGCCATAAATGAACCCCTGACGTCCCCTGCAACCCCATCATAAGCTACAGGCAGTTTAGCCCTACCCAGAGCCCATGCCACAGGCTGGCACAACTCTCCAGCAGAGACAGGAGAGGGAGAAACATCTATGTCTGACACTAGTGTTGGCTCCTTTATTTGGTCTGGTGTCCTGTGCTCCAGTGTTCACAGGAACTTCTCTTGCCCTTGAGCTAATTGGACAACAGGTAGGTAAACCTCACCGCTCCCTGTAACAAAGCATTTTTAAAAACCCCTTTCTTCAGGACACTCACAGTGGACATAGATTCATTAGTCTGAGTAGGAGCAAGCTTTTCCACAAGATGAGCTCCGTCTGGCAAGATGGGGATGCAGAGGTGACCAGGAGTGCAGCAGCAGAGAGCATACAGTGATAGAGCATAGGCAGCTATTATTGCGAGCTTGGTTAAGCAGGTGCTGAGGCTGCACAAAACCAGGAGATCTGGAGCCAAAAGGTGCACCCACCACCTTGGGAGGAGCAGGAATGTGAAACAGCTACACTGTTGACTGAGTCTCAACCACCTTCACCCACAGCTTCCATGAACTAGCTTCCCCCAACTAACCTGGGCGTCCAGCAGAGTCAAAATCCACATCAAAGGAGTGAATGATTCTCTGACCGCTGCTCTTTCCTCTGAGTCAAGATTAAACAGAAGGCCTGGCAGGGCTCAGAAGCATGTGCAAAAAGGAATGTTGCAGCTCATACCTTGTTGGCTAGCTTTTTCTCCTGCCTAACTAATCCTGCAACTTTCCATCTGCAGGCATTTGTCTGCTCACCATCCCAGACTTTGCGTTAACATCAAGAATGTTGGTTAAGGCATGGTGCTAATAATAAGGTCACAGGTTCAATCCCTATATGGGCCATTCACTAATAGCTGGGCTTGATGATCCTTGTGGGTCTCTTGAAACTCAGAATATTCTGTGATTTACCTGAATAGTTAGCCTGTGGAGACACCTTATTGTATCTCTTACCCCAGGAAGACTCCCAGCACCCAGACAACTCAGCTTGCCCTCCACCTTAACCTTTACAAGTAGTTGTTGCGAGCAGTCAAAGCAGGAAGGCCGGCATCCATGCTTAAGTCCACTTCAGTCTGTACCTTCACTACCAGATTCAACTGGAAGCAGGATTTTTCTTGTTTGCTTCCTAAATTGATTTACAGGACTGGTGTGCTCTTCTTCCCCACAGCTGTTTCTCTTCAGGCTGCAGTACGATTCCATTGGTCTTGAGAGTAGCATGCTGAGCGCTGCAGGATAGGCAGAGGAAGGCATCAGCTCTTTACTTCTGTCTCTAGACGAAGCCCTTGATTTCCCAGGAATACATTACAAGTGCCGATGGGGGCTCTTGAGAGGCCAGGCCCAGCATTTAGTTACATGCTGCACAGTGCATGAAATTCCTTTTGCTCAGGAATGAGAATGGAGTGCTGGAAAGTAGCGAGCTTCTCCTGCTCACTTCTGAGCCAGGGTGTGAAGCTAGAGTGTCATGCCAGCCAGCATGCAGGCCTGGCTAACAGACCCAGGGCAGGCAAGGCAGATGCAATGTACAAGTTCCTTGCATACGATCCATGATCTTGGGGTTTTTCCCCCACTGGATAACACTAAAGCTGAGGGCAGAAGCACCTCAGGAGGCAGCCAGGAGAATATCTGGCAGAGGGCGATTTCACCTTGTCCTGAGATAAGTGCCCCAGCAGTCTGTTGCCATGATTGCCAGCACACATTTTTTGCTTGGGATGGCGCTGACAGGGATCATGCAACAGAGCAGCTGAAGGACTTGTCCAAGTGGCCTAGCACTTGAACACTTACCCTGGGGTTAAAGGGGTAAACACTTGTATTTCAGGCATTTCCCAGCTCTGCCAGGAAGAACCCAGTCCCTTGGCTACAGGCTGGCACCCAGCCACCACCTCCCTGTCACTGGAGAGCAAGAACCAGCAGACTTGTGCCAAGTGCAGTGGGTGCTGGCTGTGCAGGCTCGGGATGCCCCATGTGCCAGGTATCTCACATGTGTTCCCAGGGGGCTGAGGCTGCTGGCTTGTGAACTGCTCATCCTCATCATGGCAGTGGCAGTCCCCAGAAGCATGGAGGCGCAGTCTGAGATGGCACAGGGTTCTGCTGCTGATGACACAGTGCTACGCTTCCTGTGACAGAAGCTTTTGGGATCATAGCCTTAGTGAATCACACTAGTACCTGTCTCCAGCTCTGGGTTGTGTTATACTTTGTTTAGGCTTGACTTTGGTCTCCCACTCCTCTCAGCAGCTCTGCTCTGTGGGGGCCTTCCAGTGCCAGCACCACAGCACTGAGGGCTATCAGCTCACAGCCAAAGAGTGGGTATGGGCATGGGACAGCAGCTCAGGAGCAAATGCCTATGACAAGGCATGAGAACCAAGGGCTAGAAGGTGAAAATCAAAAATTAGCCAGGAGCTGCTTACTATTTTCCCCCTGAAAGCCCAATAGCTGTTATGTACTCAGACACCCTCCACCAAGCTGGCAGAGGCTCTGGCTGCTGTGAGGTGTTTGGGGACACACCTATGTCAGCCCCATGGGCTCTGAGGAAAGCTCATCAGTCTCACTTCCAAGGAAGGTATGGTCATCTAAGGGATGCCAAATGTGCTGGAATAATTTCATGGAGGCCAGCTTCAGCTGCCTGTGAGGCTGAACTAAGCAAAGTAGAGTGGCAGGAAGGAGAGGCATCCAGCAAGTCTGATGTGTGATGCTTCTTCCCAGCTTTTGGCTGGAGGTCATCCCCTCTGGCTGGGCTCCCCGGGGAGCATAACCAGCCACACAGCAGGCAGGAGCAGATGTGGAGCCCAGACAGGCAAGTGGCAGCTCTGATTTTTAAAACCTTTCCCAAGCTCATGCTTCATTAATGAAATAGCTGCTGGAGTTCTTGGTCCTGGAGAAGAGTCAATGCCAGCAGCATGCATGAGATGGGTCACACTGTCTGTGAAGAGGTGGCATTCCACAGTCTGGTCCCTCTCCTACTCCATTTCCCTGCCTGCCTCTGTTTCCAGCCATCTGTGGTGGTGTCCAACAATGTCAAAACTAACTCCCCCTGTGATGCAATGCAGCATTTTCCCTGTCTGCCCCCTACAGCCTGGCCCTTTGTTTCCATGTGCTGTTAAGATACTGCACATCTCTGTCATCCAAAGTGGGAGCCATGCACAAGCCCTCTGCAGAGGCAGAGCCACACAGCCAAGAGAGACTGCTATGGCTCAGACACAAACCTGTAAGGGTATGCAGTGGGCGCTGCATTCATGTAGGTCCTACACAATGTGTATATTCCATTCCTTTATTCTCTTTCATGTCTGGGGCTGCAGAGCCCCAGAAAGAGCTTCTGCTTGGTATCACTAACTGCCTGATACAGTGACTGCCTGAGATGCTTCCAGATCATCCAGGTCTGCAGCATATCTGAAGCAGTGGCATTAGAAAAACATGGTAGACACACGTATTCACACACGGCTCCTTCCCCTTGCATATACTTACATACACATCTCAGACCCTGCCAGCCTGGCCCTGGCTGCTCAGCTCTCTTGGGCTGTGGGTACCTCTGCCTCCTGAACTGCTCTGTGGCAGAGGAGAAAAGAATGGGGCTGGAAGGAGTCTTTACAGCCAGAGACTATAACCCTTTGGCTAGCCCCCCTCAGAGCCAGCCTTAAGATTGCTGGGACCATTAATGAAATGTTTTAGGTGGTGACCCTGTGATGCACCGGGTGCTTGAAAGTGAGAGGGAAATGTCAAACTCCGCTGTAGGAAAATCACCCCCTTGGAAAAAAAGAAAAGGAAAAAAGCAAAGGAAAACAAGAAGTAATATATCTTGATCCCTTTTCCCCCATAAAACCCTGGGAGGCTCATGGAAGGAGCGGAAAGACTGAGCTAAGCCTGCAGGAAATTAAACATGAAATGAAAACAAGCTCAAGTTATTCAATTCTCTCATCCCAGGCTCCAATTTCCCATTCCAGGCCACTGATAAAATGGTGTCCAGTTTCAGTGTTCAAGGATGAATTCTGGCTCTGTTCTTGCAGTCTGGAAAGCAAAGGGATGGTAGCCATCTCTGGCAAGAAGGGAGACGGCCTGGCCTTTTGCAGAGGGATGGGGTGCTAGACACAGACAGATGGAGGCTGAGCAGAGAGAGGAGGGCAGGAGGGTTGGAGGACAGGAATTGGAAGAATGGATGTTACAAGGCTTCCAGGGGAGAGTAGGAACACAACATAGATCATGGAACATGGTGTGTAACTCTTGTCTGCACCAGGGCAGTGATGCAGTGAGGGGTGTTGAGCACAGGACATGAGCACAACCCCATGGCTGCTAGCAGCCAAACACCGCATGTGTGCAGAGGCCAGCCTCACCTTCCAGCACTGCATGGATGGGGCTAAGAGAGAGGAAAAGCATCTTTCTCTTTTACTTGGAGGAAAGACAAAAGTAGTGATGCAGCCCCTGGATACCCAGACATGGCCAGAGTGTCCTGGGTGAGGGCCCAGTCCAGCCCATCCACCTGTGCCCTGTGCAGGGCATGTGGGACTTGGTGGCAGAGGCAGACTGTCAGTACCCAACAGGTGCAAGAGTAGAGGCAACAAGACAGCAAACAGGGGTCTTCTGCTTGCTTTCTCTTTCTCAGGCTATTCCTGGCCTCTTCACCCCCAACAGCACATCAGCTGGGTATGCATATGGATTAAGGTACCAGCATATGGCTGAATGTTTATGAAGACATGAAACATCTTCTGTTCTGTAGATTTTTATAGGGTTGATTTGGTACATCAGGGCTTATCAAAGCACTGTCTGCAGGAGTCAGATACACAACATTACCCTACACTCCTACTCTAACTGTTAACACTGAGATTCAGCCCACAGAGACTACTGGTCTCTGCACAAAGTACCCCATCCAGGATACACTGCACCACCAACTGTTGTCACATCCACATCCGAAAGCAGTCTCTCTTGATAAAAAGTGACAGGCAATGAAAGGCAAATGGACTTCTGTTGGGGTTTAGATTTTCTTTCTAAAAGCAGTGTCTTCTAAGATTGTAGAAATACTAAGGATTAGTTGGTTTTTTTGCTGACATCTTCACATTATACATTGCCTTGCCTGTCTTGTTTTCCCTGGAGCACTGTGGGGGTCTGGAGAAAGCCAACTGCAAAATACTTACAAGGATTTCGACCAGAGGAGAAAGGAGAACTTTAAAAAACAGTCAAAACCCTGTCACAAGTGTTTTGGAACTATGGCTTACTGCCAGATCTCAAAGTGTCCTTGGTGACTGTGGAACCAATGCTTGGACTGAAGACACTCTTTCAGCCTGATGCAATGATTTGCCACACCCTTCCAGCCCACCAGCCACATGGCAATTGTGATTTGGAAACTGCCAGTTTAAACCATTTTGCTCTGCCAGAGTCAGTTCAATCTAATTCATAAATGTGGCAGAGCAAAGGCTGAGACCCTGCTCTGCTTCACCTGGTCCAAGGAAACCTCCCTGTGGCTCCATCAAGACAGCTGCTGTGCTCTCCTGGGAAGACGAGCACGCAACCCCTGCACTGATGGCTTCAAAGGTCATGCCGCAGAGCCATTCAGCACTGAGGGGGCCTGTGCTTGGCTGCCCTGCTCCCAGGTCGGATGCTGAGCTGGGCTCCCCTGCACAGCAGTGCAGGTGTGAAGGTAAGGTGGCCTGTGCCTTCACCAGGCAGGGAATGGCTGCATATGCCTGGCATATGTTCATCCTGGCCTCACGCAGAGTCAGCACTCTGCTCCCTACCTGTTCTCCACCCCTCTGTGCACAGCGGGGCCTCCTCTGCCTGAGGAGGAACTGGGTCACCACCGCTAACTTTGAATCTGCAGATCAAAGCAGTATGATCCGGTCCAGCCCTGGGACTGGCCTGCAGCTGGGCTGGAGTGGCTGTGCCAAGAAGAGATAGAAGAAAAGCAGACAGATGCCTGGGGCATCAAACCTGCTCCAGTAGGACGCTCTTCATGTGCAGCATGTGCTCAGCTGAGATAATGTTAGGACCTTTCTGCTTGTTCTTTTTGCACCCACTGAAAGTACTCATAGGGGTTTTGATTTAGGGTAGGGGGGTTAAGAGCAGCTGTTTTGGGTAAGGCTAGTCTGACCACACCACGGATGGTCCATGCTAGTGGTATTGCCATGGCTGTGAAGCAGGGTGCTAAACTCTTCACCATCCACAGCCTGCATGGGGAGGACATGCCTGGGTGCTGCATCATCTGCTCCCCACTCCAAGCAGAACACAGCATAGGGCCAGACCCTTCACTGCCCACTCATACCATGGGGATGGCCGCAGTGGGGAGCTGTGAGAGACCAGCACAAGGCTGCCTCTGTGGAGGGAAGGTGGAAACTGGAGAAGGGGAGCCTGAAACAACTCTTCCAGCACAAGCAAGAAGGTCAGCTGAGACCAGAAACCCCAATCCCTCATGTTTCTCTCTCCCTGTAGCAGCTTCTAGTTGCATTGACGCAGGTTGCATGTGCCACTGGTCTCCTGCCTCCCTGGAAGTTGGCCTGCCACACCACCATGTGCCAAGTGACTGGCTTGTCCTCCTCTTCTCTGAAGACACAAACTTCCCACCTGGCACCTGCTTTCCGCCGCCGCTTGTCAAGCAGTGAAGCTGCCCCATGGCCAGGTGTGGGAAGGGCCAAGCTGTTCATTACCAATGCACCCCCATCGCTCCCAGCAACTCACCGTGTAAAACTCAAAGCAGAACCGAGAGGCTCTAGGACTGCTCCTTTCATGCGCTGGCGTGACCTGTACAACCTAGCCCCTGGTGATCGCCCTCATCTCTCAGTGCCTTCAAAGCAGCTCTTGATTGATGTGTTTCCCTGACTCACAAGCTTCAAGAGGCTTTGAAGACACTGGGACAGGCTCTGATCTCTCTTAGGCTGATGCAAATCAGGAGCAACGGTGCTGACAACAGTGCAATAATCCACACTGATGTCAAGCCAGTAAAAATAAGAGCAGAAACAGAGTTTTGGTCTTTGCCTTGAAGGGATATGAGCAGCACTGTGAAGCAGAGAGCTGCAAACTCTGCAAAGAAAACTCAGTGTAAAGCAAAGGACACTGTAGAAGGGCACTTGTCCTTTTCTGCAGCTAAGGAGGGAAGGGGTGTTAGGTTTTTTATCTCTCATCACCATTAAGAAAAAGAAGGGTGAGAGTTTGGTGAGAAATGCAAACTTCAGCCAACAGTGTTGTCAGAGCCAGGATTAGCCCTGGAGAAAGACCCATCACTGCTGGTTTCAGCCTGGTGGCAGCACACAGCAATGTATTCACACTTGCTATCTGAGACTGGCTAACAGCAGGGGAGCTGTGGGCAGAGCCCGGGTAACACAGGTTTCAGGGTGAGAGGAAGATGGGCTATCCCAGGGCAAATTAGGCTGTGGGAGGCAAGAGCTGTGAGCGTCCCCAGAGAGGCAGTACACCAAAAGATGAGAGTCTCCTTTCATCTGGGGTGTGCCCAGTCTAGGAGAAAAGGCTGGCCCCAGACCTCCAAGAGATGTAGGGCAGGACTGTCACTCCACCTTGCAGAGCTTGTGTGTGGAGGAGTGCCCATCTCCATGCCATGTAAAATCACCCACCTGGTGAAGTACAGCTCACTGGTGGGCTCCTCAGGGCTGCCAGGCTCCCAGCTGCTTCTGCCAGCTCCCATTGTTCACCGTCCCCCTCTTGCTCTCTCCCCAGGTGTGGTTTCAGAACCGGCGAGCAAAATGGCGCAAGAGGGAGCGATTCGGTCAGATGCAGCAGGTCCGGACCCACTTCTCCACTGCCTATGAGCTGCCTTTGCTCACCCGTGCTGAGAACTATGCCCAGGTGAGTGCATTCCCCTTCCCTGGCCCATCTGTCCGAATACCTGCTGGACACATTGTGTCTAGTCCCAGTCCTCCCCAAGTCATGCTTCCCTTCTAAGGTTCACCCATCTGACCTCAGGCAAGGTTGCAAGAATGCAGTGCCAGGGCTATACCCATTGTCAAGAACTGAAGGGCTGGAAGTTTTTTAGTGGGGTGTCCTGCCTGGCTGCCTCTTGCCCCAGCCCAGAGCAGCCACCTTTAAAGCAGGTACCAAGGCCAGCCCTGTGTGACTTAGTGCAGCACCCTTTGGGCACAGGTCACCCTGCTCAGCACATCCTACTACACTGTCCTTCTCCTGCCACGTATGCTGCCGCCCACTAACTTCCTATCAGTTTGAGGAAGATTCAAAAGGCTACCTCATTCCTAAAGAACAGCAGCTCCCAGGAAGCCTTCCTGTTGCCATGTCTGGGTTTCCAAGCTCCTTGGACATGGAGATTGAACAAAAGCATTTTTCCCCTGGCAAATTCCCAGAGTGATGGGCTGTGGTACTCACAACACACCTGATAACATCTGGGGATGCTTCCCAGGGGATTTGCAGGTTTATTCTCTGAAGGAAGAGGGAGAGCAGCCTTGTTGGGGTACTTGAGGCTGCTTCTGGATTCTGTTGAAACTCTTCCTGCCCTGATTCTGGAAACATGTCACACAGCTGCCTCACCTGCTTAGCTTTCTGTCCTGGAAAACCTCTCACCAAAGAACCCTAAGCATTGGACCAGCTCCTGTTTCACAACACTGCCTTCAGACAATGCCAGGCAGACTGGTGTTTGTTAGCTCGAGGTCTAGGCTGTGCTTATGCAAAGCACTGCCTCTACCCTTCACTCTTCTTCCCAACACCCAGAATTTGCTCAAGGGCAGAGTTCTGCAGGTGTGATGCTCTGAACCTGACTGTCCTCACAGACCTGCTGGTAGTCCTACCTCCCTGGCACCTGGCTGTCAGCTACCTCCCCAGCCAGCACTGCACCAATGCTACCCTGCACCCAAGCCAGAAGTGTTTGACCTCTCTCCTGCTTGGCATCTCCCCCAGGCTGAACAAGGAGCCCTTATGAAACAGCCAAGAGATGCCAAAGCAGCTTTTCAAGCCAGGGACACTCTCAGCCACCTTTCCAGCATATCCTTCTTTTCCCTTGGTAACTTACACTCCCTCAATACTGCCCTCCTCTCCCAGCACTAGAAATCAAAAATTTGAGAAGCAATTTGCAGGAGGCAAAAGATCAGAGAGGGCCCAAGGGCCAGCAGTGGAGTGGGGCAGTGGAATGAAGGGCCCTTTGCTCTCTTGCTCCAGCCAGCTGCTCACCTCCTCCCTGCTTTCAACCTGCACGCCCATGTTCCTCCATGCCACAGCACACCTATTCCCACTGACAAATACTGAGCCACCCCCTCTTCTTCTGAAACATCACTTTATGCGTGACCCTGCAGGAGCCTGGATGGTCACTTGAGGTGGTCCTCCAGGGCTGTGCTCTGCGGAAGGGTGGATGATGCTGCCTCAGTGGGCTGGGTAGACAGGAGGGGAAACTGTCTGTGCTGTGAGCTGTAGGCAGCTCAGCTCTGACAGGCATGTCTTTGTGGTACAAAATAACCCTTGCCTAGGCAAAGCTACTCTGAGCTGGCGCAGGGGGATGGATCAGCAGCCTTGCAGCACCCTTTTCTGCCTGTTCCCTCTGTAATAGGTAGGACCACAGAAACATCATGGATGACATAAGGTTTTCTGTGTTGAGAAAAGTGGTCATGGTGCAAATAAAATAAGAGAAATCCCTGGGAGGGGAACAGATAAACAAAGAGATGCTATGGCAGAGGCTATGGCACAATCCTGCTCCTTGTGGGTTAGCCTCCTGCATATCCTGCCCCTCTCTGTGCTGGCATACAGGTTTTGGAGTGCATCTGCTGGCTCAAGAAGGGCTGTAGATGCCACTGCTGGCAGGGGCTGCATACCGCATGCCATTGCACTGGCTGCCCCTCGTGCAGGGCTGCCCTGCAGGACTAGGGCTGGACACACTCCATCCCTCCAGGCCAGCAGCTGGACACATCTTGCACAGGACAGCTCTGATGCTTCTTTTCTCACCCTCAGATCCAGAACCCCTCCTGGATTGGCAACAATGGAGCTGCCTCTCCTGTGCCTGCCTGTGTCGTCCCCTGCGAGACGGTGCCCTCCTGCATGTCCCCCCATGCTCACCCCCACGCGGGCAGCGGTGTCTCCGAGTTCCTCGGTGTGTCCGGCCCTGGCAGTCACGTGGGACAGACTCACATGGGTGGCCTCTTTGGCACAGCGGGGATGAGCCCCAGCCTCAATGGCTACGAGCTGAACAGCGAGCCGGACCGCAAGACTTCCAGCATCGCTGCCCTGAGGATGAAAGCAAAGGAGCACAGCGCCGCTATCTCCTGGGCAACATGACAGGGCTGCTGCCCAGAGCCTGTGAGACACGGAGACAGCACATAGGGACAGCTGAACAAATCCATCCACTTGGACTCCAGACAGCAGTTGCCTCCTCGGGGATCCGAATGCAGCACTTTTAGCTACCCTAGGCATATAAAGTACATATGTTAATGTAAGTGGAGTGTTTTCCAGCATGAACGTGGCAGCTCCTGGATTCCTGGGATCAGGCAGGGAGAGGGAGGCCATGGAGCAGCACCACTTCCATCAAGATCTGAGATGAGGTGCATTCCTTCTCACCACCACCTTCCTAATTACCCGGGCATTTTTTCTCCATGTTATTTTTTCTGATATCAGGTCTGCCTTTCCAAAGAGCAAGAGCCCACTGGCTTTTCAGTAGCTTCTCCCATTCCACCAGCCACACACACCCACACCCACACCCACAAACTCTCACACACACATGTTCTGTCCTGGGCAGGGGATGGGATGGGAACTCTGACACCAGCAAAGAGACACTTCTCACACTACTCATGTCATTTAAGTGGGAGCTACAACTTCCCGCAACTGAGCAGGAACAGAGCTGGAAAGATATCTGAAGCTAGAAAGAAGGCAACATTAGCCCGCCTCCTTCTACCCCACTTCCTCTCCATCTTATAGTCTGAGATGAAGCACTGAGTTGTAGAGGCCCAGGAAGGGGATATCCCTCTACCCAACACGTGCTATCATGCTAAGAGTCTTTGCCAGCCCTCTGGTGACCCAGAGGGAGGTGTATCCCAGCAGACCATAGCTTCCCAGCATGGCTCACTGCCCCAGGAAGTGCCTGGGCTTTGCTTTGCCTGGCTGTGGTCAATGATGAGGCTTATGTGCATGGTGGAACAGCAAAAAGTTTCTTCCAGTTTTCACTGGATAGGGAATCACTAACCTCAATTTAGAGACACTAGCTATAGGAGGGAAGCACTGTTGCTGTGTAAATCCACAGGTCCTCAGAGAGACTGCTCTGAGGAACAGCTCAAGTGCTAGCACACAGCCACAGTGACATGAGACCATCAGATTCCTCACACACCTCATCCTGGGGTCAGACATATGCAATGATAAGCCCTCCCTCAGCCCTCCACTCCAGAGCCCTGCTGCACACAACAGGTGAGGGCATCTCTGCATGGGGGATAGCCAGGGAATAAGCTGGGAAAGGACCGGAGGGTGGATGACATGGTGCTGCCCAATCTCCAGCCAGCTCGGATTCTCTTCACCTTGCAAAGGAAGCAGGAGACACCAGAACTTGCCTGGTTTGTCGGAGCCAAAGTGCCTCCCTGCTTTTTCCTCCCAATGCTGTGACATGCATAGCACTGTTAAGTAAATCTCCTTTGCAAGGCTAAACATTTTACAAGTTTTTGAATTATCTCATAGTACTAGGAATAATTTTGGAACATCCTTTTACCCCATTGAAATACCATGAAGGAGAAGCTGCAAGTCAGCTGCGCACTATCACCCACACAGCATGGCTATGGAGGCTGGACTTGAATCCTGTCAGCTGTCTTCAAGATTCGTAGGGCAACTACAGGATATTACTCATATAAAAATTGTTTTGTCCCCCTGCTCTATCTCCTCGTGTAGTGTTAGAGGATCTTGTAGTTCAAGGTCCAGGAATATCTAGTCTTGGAAGAGGCTGCAAATAAGCTACAACCAAATGTCAGGTTTCAGGTTAACAAGCTATACAAGTGTTCCCATAGTGCCTAGACTGTCATACACTACCTAAATGATATAGCATTGCTAGGTCAAAAGTAATATATTTATTGGAATACAAAAAGACCAGTAGTACTCTCTTTTCTCTCTGCAGAAATGCTCAGAGATGCCTGGTACACACAGGGAGCCAGCACACATTTAAGCACACAATGTGTATGACCAGAGTCATACGAACATTCAGCAGAGACATTGTGCATGGTGGCTTAGATGCTAGAAGTGATGCTGATCACTGAACTGGAAAGGATCATGCTGACCAGCTGGAGATATACACCACCCAGACTGGGTGCCCCCAAAGCCACTGAGGTTGCCAGCCATCCAGGGATCAGTGGCAGCAGGTGATTTCTCCATCACATTTTGTGCAGGCAGCTGAGCATAGTGTTGAGAGCATTTTCCCAGGTACACCAAAGAGCTTGATGCTTTCCACAGGCAGCAGGCAATCCGTGAAGGGCTACTGCCCAAACAGCCCAGTACCATAACTGACAAGACAAATTAGCAACAGGCAGAGCTAAGGAGAGGGTGGTGGGGCAGGCAGGGTCCCGCGTGGCCTGCAGGTATGACAGGCAGCTCCAGTGGAGGACTGTATCTATTCAAGAACTTACCTGCGTTACCTACCGCAGTTAAAGGCTAGCTTTTCCTCACAGACTTCCACAAGGTCAGGATTTCATCCAAGCTGTTTAACAGCCCAGAGGATTAAGTGCTATATCCCTGTTGTTAGGGACTCCTGGCAGCTGACTTGGCATATAGAGAGGCTTGGGCCCCATTTTCTTTCCCCTTAAAAGTCATGGAGAAAGCACATATTGGACTCCTTTTAATTCAAATGCCACTGCACATGCCCAGCCCTCAGCCTGCCTGAAAGCATCACAAGGTGAGGGGGAGATGTTGTTCCTTGGACACCCCCTACCACAGGCTCCCTTCCTGTTCACTGCCATGGGCAGCCCAGCTGCTCACTGGGCTCTGCCTCACCTCTCTGTGTGCTGTCACTATTCTGGCCAGCTCCCTTGTGGGTCATGCTGAAAGGCTTGCCCCTCACAAATCTCCAAAAGCAGTTTATTCTGGCAGTTTTTAAGCTAAATCCATCTGTATTTACACATATCTTTAAAAAATAATTTAAAAGTTTTTTAAAAAAACCTAGCTGTTAAATTAACATGCAAAACTATATAAATATATATATATATAACATGCATATATATATATATATATATATATATATATATATATATAATCTTAACCTAGCCAGTCTGCAGCTACTGCATTTCTTAAGGGTCACAGGGTCAGCGCTGTTCTTGCAATCTCAAGTTACCATGATGACACCATTTTAATTATTATTATTATTATTTTAATACCTTTCAACTCTATTTATGACTTCCTTCTCTATTTATTTCTTATTTAGTATTTTACTCCTGTCCATACATTGAGTTGCGATTCCCTGGCTTGGACTGGTCTTCAAAGCTGCAAGCTTTGTCCCCAGCCACCACCAAAATGTCTCACAAGCCCCAGCTGCTCTAACACCTTCCATGCCCATAGTGGCATCCTCTGTGGATGCAGCCCAGCTAGCTGGACTCACCCATCTGCTTTCTCCAGCCTCATGGAGGTAGCAAAACATTTCTCTCAAGCAGTTCTGGCTCTGCCTATGTAACAAGTACCATAGAAACGGGCTGCCTTATGTTGCCCATGGTTAAAAATTACCGGAGATGTCCCAGATCTCTGAGATCAGGAGGATGCAAATCGTGAGAGCAGCATAGGTTCCTGGCACCTACTTAAAAGTGGTGGGGTTCCACTCGCTGCCAAGTACTCAGAGGCACTGCTTTGTCTGCAAGCAATAGGTAATGCTTTGGTAGCAATTGCAAACCAGCAGAGAACCACGCTTGGGCTTGCTGGCCCTGCAGGGTCCAGACTCTAAGGGCTGCTGTGCCTGAACAAGCTCATGGAGGAGTGAGACAGGGGCCAGGTCAGGCCTCCAGCACATCGCCTACTGCCAGCACTGCCACCCACCTGTGCTCCTAGAGGGCTCTCCAGCCAGTTGCCAGGCTCCAGCTGCCTTCTCTTGAATATGCTACTCAGTTTAGGTCTCACTGCCCACCACCTACCTGAGTAGAGCCTATGGGGAAGAGGACCAAGATAGCAAGATGAGAAAAGAACCAGCCTCCTTTTCTCCTAGAGCCCACGGCAGAGTGTGGGGGTGCATCCCTGCCAGAACACACATCCCTGCGGAACGTGCATCCCTGCTGGAACATGCCTGGCCTGAGCTGTGAGCATGGGCAACGTTCTAGGGGAAAGGCCATGTAAAGTGACAACGTGTCACACAAGAGGGCGTAGAGGTGCAGCACACTTGGCTTCACCTGTCCCATCAGCCATGGGGACACAGCACAGACCAGGCCAGGTGTACCTGGTGTGTTGCGGAGCAGGGCTGCCCACTGGTTTTCTCCAAGTAATGAAGGTGTTTTAGGGTGGGGACATGTGTTTCCCTGATTCCCAGAGCACATTCAGATCAGGCAGCATGTTGTAAAACACTCTCCAAACAAACAAAGGCAAAAAGGTAGTTTCCTGGAAAAGGATTGAAAAAATAATCAAGCAGAGGCAGAGCCCCGTGTTTATTTTGCTGCTCTGACTGACAGCAAAAAGCAAACAGACCGAGGGAGAAATTAAACCCAAATGGGAAGGGAGTGAAATCAGATGGAAAGTCATTCAGTCCTTTGCAGCTTCCCGAGGGAGCTGGGAGGAGGCAAGGGAGCAGCCTTGCACCCCCTTAACTCTTTGCTGGTAACACAGTTCCCCACTCCTCCCACATAGCTAGGTAGGTAGGTAGAGCTAGGACTTTTATACTACTGATTTTGAAGGACAGTTTTCAATGTATAATAATATATCAGTTTAGGTGTGCAGTGTTTGAAAGAGAGAGTGGGAGAAAGAAAACAAACCTCAATCAATATTATTGGTTTTTTGTTGTAAAATATTGTAACCTTGTATAAATGCAACTTTTTTTTTTCTCTTTAGCTTACCCGCCTGGGGTAAAACATACTAAAAAAATAAAAAAGTTTTTAAAAGGTTCAGGAAAAAAAGAATAAAAAAAATCATTACAATGTTGCCATGTGGGGTTTGTGCCATGCAATGTTATTGCCTATGCAACCATGTATTACCTGTCCATTACAGTGGAATATTAAACAAGAACAAACAGTCTGAAGCTTGATTCTTTTTAACTTTTTTTGGAAGTAAGTTATTGCACTTGCAGCTTTTTATTTGGAGTAGGGGGTGGAGGGCTGGATTTTCCAGTCACCAATTTTTATTTTTCTAGGTTTTCAAAGTAGTGGCGTAACTGGGAAGGACCCTGCTTTCCAGTCACCCTGGCCAAAGTGGCACAAACACTGTTGTTGCTTGCAATAAACTCCTTCTCTCCTCTCAACTGCAATCTGGCTGGTTTGTTCCTGACTCATGACAGATGAAATGTGATCAGAGAGGCCTCCAAAATCTCATGTTAATTGAAGTTGGCAAAAAATACTAACAGTGCCCTTTTGAACTGCTGACGCAGACCAGAATGGATTAGCTGGGGGTAGATTAACAACAGGTGGCAGCTCACAGGCTGCTGCCTCTCCCCGTACAAAGAGATGGTTAACAGCCAGCAACAAGGCACAGGAGGGTCCTGCCAGCCAGTGCCCAGCTAACAAGGGCCTCTGCCTCTGAGAGTGCATTCAGCATCACTTGGCATCCTTGCTAGATGACACAGAGGGTACCCTGGCCACAGGAGAGAGGAGGATAGTCTCCTTCGCTCACCACTCAGCAACTGCTGCTTCTAGCAGAGCTTAAGCTTCACAAGGCTTCTGCAGGTCTCCCAGCCCTTCTCAAGCAGTCCTTAGTGAGGCAGCAGGTAATCCCAGCTGATATGGGGAGAAGCTGACTTGGCAACAAGATGCCACTGAACTGGAGACCCTCACCCCCCCGGCTCCCCATGCTGTGGCACCACCCCTTTTTTACACCGCAGTCATGCTTGGAGCACCACAGCACAAAGGTATCCTGAAGTCAGGAGAGAAGATATCCCAGGCTAGCAGTAGGGAGACTTTTCCCCCGCAAGTGCTCCTTTTCCCCACATTCCCACAGGTTGTCATACTCCATCCCCTTTCAGCCCCACTTTAGTAGAGGCATCCAAGCCTTACCCGCCCTCTCCTCCACTGTGGCTCTGATGGTGTCCCCAGAGGTGCCTGCCTGCAGCCAGACACTGCTCACTGGGCAGCAAGGCAGGCTTTGCTCTCTGGATTTCAATTCTCCCCACACCAAGGGGGTTCCCAGGGCAGATCTCTTGCCCCACTGTGGGGAAAAATGAGTTCTATGAGGGCTTTTTCTGCTGCATTCACTACATGAATAAACTCAGCTGTGAACCCATTTCCTTCAGACTGCACAGACCCACCAGCAGTGGAAGCAGTAAGAGCTCAATTCCGCATACTCAGATGCTGAGTGCACTGCCAAGTGCCCTTCTTGTTCAGGCAGAACTGAAAAAAGTGCCGAGCAGCTGTCATCAACCCACCAAGACCCACAGACCCCCTCTGGCCTTCTCATCAGTTGGTTTTAGATGGTGCATGGCTGTTTTCTATCTTGCTAAGAAATGGATAATGCAGGTGCTGTTGGAAGCTTATCCACCCTTCTCACTTGTAGGAGAAAAATTCCTTCCCTCCCCAAGTACACAAAGCCAGATTCTCCAGATGTTGGCAGAGTTCAGACTCTTGAGAGTCTAAAGCCAGTTTCAGTAACATCCTGCTTGTATGGGTTTACATCAGAAATTGCTTCTGACCCGAACACTGCCAAAGAGCTAAGAAGTCTTTATATAAACTCAAGTTCGTGGCAGGACATTCAGATTAGAAATGTGCATTCTTTTCTTGAAGCTGCACTTTTTTACTGGCATTACAGAAATAGTTCAAAACACATGGAAAAATTTCTCTCTGGTAGATGTGGCTACAGCACCTAGGTTAATGTGTTACTTCTCCACTGGTAGACTTTGAGGCAGGGCAAAGTTCAGGCACTTTAAATGAAAAACAATTTTTTATTCCTGTAAAACTAAACAGATTTGCCTTTTTTGATTCCTCTTTTTAAAAGCAGGTTATTAACCTTTATGCAGATGGATGTACAAAAATCTCATTGGCAAGGAAGGTAACAGCCAGGCAAGGCGCATCTACTTAGGGCCAGCTGGAGCCCACATGTAAAGGTGTTGCATTTAATCTGAGACAAACAAGTGTTTATTATTTGTGAAAGGATCTTCCACTTTCTCTTGCTTTTCAGTTCGTAACTTACTCACAGGGTGAAGACAGATGCTCTGAGTTAGCAATCTGCTCCTTTTGCTGTAGTCTTGCTGAATTCTCGGATCTCATTTTACAGTCTTTTCTGCTTCGAACCTTTTCCCCTGCCTGTTTGTATGAAGTGTGACAAAGTGCTTACTGTTCCAGTCAGTTCTCAGCTGAGGGCACCCTGCACTACCTGTGCCTAGCACCCAGCTGAGACCTGGTCTTCCCTTTCAAACAGAGGTTTCACAGAAGAAGGACCTGTAAGTTTACAAACAGTGAGCAAAGCAGGTGAGAAACAGTGGTTTTCTTAGGTGAATGGCTTTATGGGAACACAGAGCCTTTGGCCTGAAAAACCTTAGGTATCTCTCCAAGGCATTATGGGCTTATCTGCTGGATGAGCATGAGATGTTCACACTGGAAAGCTAGATATACATTAAGTAGCACTTTATTCAGCAGTTCCAAGTTTGGCTTTTAGTTTTACAGATTCCCATTGCTGCACAGAATGGAGGGGAGCGGGTAGAAGAGATAAGCTTCATCCTTAAAAGTACAGGGTGCAACAGAAACCACATCTCATCATGACACATGGAAAACCTCACATGGGTCTGCATATTCTTCACATCTTCACTGGTCAAATGGTCCTGCTTTCACCTTTGTCCGGTCCTCTGCCAAATAAAACAGGTTAAAAATCCAATAGATTACTTAATAATTAGGCTGGTATATTGTTAGTCACAACATGTGCCTTGCACACAGTCTGGTACTGATCACTAATGCAAATTCATAGACCTAATGAAATCATAGCCAAGTTGCACTGATCTCTGTTCACAGTCACTGCAGAGTTGTCATTCTTGCCTGGAGCAAGAGCACTTCCTGATTATGCAAGTAAACAGGCATTTAGCATGCTAAAGGAAATTTGAAAGAGAATTACTGGATCCTTTTCCAGACAAATGAAGACAGCAAACAGGCAACCTTGCAGGAAGAACCTTTAAGCAGCACTGTTTTCAGTCGGAAAACTCCCTGTGTGCTGCTAACTCCAAGCCAGTCCACTTAATTACCTCAATTGTCCCTGTTATCCTTTAATGGGAAACATAACTCACTTTCAAAGCAACCACAAGAAGCTGCAGACAGGGGAATCCTGAAGATCAGCAGAGGTGGTACTGCATTACAGGCATTTCCATCAGGCTGAAATTACACAGAGTGCACCAGGAATGTCACTAAATGGCTTCAAGCCAGGGCCTGCTGAGGCATGCTGATACTTAAAGTCAAGGCTAACAGTCCTCTCCCTTGGTAGTGAGCTACCCAAAACTCCAAACAACAGTTCAGAAAAAATGTGGCTGTTCTGCTTAATCCCAGGTTTGGGATACTGGTGTTCAATCCTGTTTTTACCCAATCAACTCCTAAGGCCTTGAGTATATGACAGCTTCTCTTTATATCCTTATCTGCAGTTTCAGGTATGACACGGATCTTATTCACACAGGAGGACTATGAAGCTCAATTTCTTGCACTTGGATACAGCAGCAGCAGGCATCATTAAAAGAACTTACAGCATCTTACATGCACTCCCAACAGCATGACATAAGCCTTCGGGACTCATGACTCAACAGTAAAGCTAAAGTGTTCCAGCTGATTCTTCTGCTAAGCAAATGGTATCTCTGTCACATACCAATGTTAGCAAGAGGTTTGAAGTGACTACCTACTGATGGTATAACTTTCAGATCCTACAGAGTATTGTGTTCAGAGCTTCCTGGCACTCTGTGGTGGGTTTTTTTCCAGTCCAGGACTTAAAATGAAAGGACAATATAGGTGGAATACTTGCTTAGGATTTGATCTGCTCTTCCCAACTCTTTTGGATCAGATTGAAGTTAGCAATTGGACCAACTGGATGCTCATTTTCTAGTATAAATTTAATATAACACAATTTTGCAGAATATTTTTTCTTGGTTCAAGTACATGGACAAGACTATCCAAGAACTATACACAAAACTTGTTTAGAAGCAGTCCTAGTAAAATTTAAGAATGCAAGTCTTCAAAAAGAAAAATGAAAAAATTCATACTCTATCTGGTCTCTGGCTAAGGCATTTTCTCACTAGCACCGTCACTTTTAGTTTTTCTCTCCTTACCATGCTTTGGCCCTCTTATAAGAGCAGCTTCCATGTAAAAGGGCTGGACATGAGATTTATGCAGTATATCTTAATCATTCCGAGATCTTTCCTGATCAAAAGATGCTCTGCTGGTGAGAATTATCCAAGGTATCAGACATTCATTATGGAGAGAATTCATGACAAATCTCAGAGGTATTTTAAACATGAAAATGGATTTAGGTGGGCGGTTTTAATGTGTCTCAGTATAGCATTCTTCCAGTGCTCAACACTCAACAATACAGCTTAAAAGCAAAATTAGCCAAAAGTACTAAGCATATCTTAAATTCCTCTTCACAATTATTTTGATATCTATGTCTCTAAGGTCCTTGAATCAATAGAGAGAAACTTGTTGCCAGAGTAAAGCACGTTTGAACCGCAGCAGAAAAAGCATGATGGATGGCAGAAGGTTCAAGAGCAGGAGCTGGAGATGGCAGGAGAGAGTAATTCAGAACATAGGGCCTGAGTTGTATCATCGTCTAATAAGCTGTGAGGAAGGAAAGCCCCAATACATTGTAGAGAGAGTTGGTGGTGCTAAAAACATACACTTAGGACTCATCACAGCTGGCAGGGAAGCACTGCAGCACATCTCCCTCTTGCTATGCTCAAGTAGCAAGGTGTGCCATGCACACATGCTGCCCTTTTGCAGCATGCTCTGCAGGGACGGCGCTGCAGCGCTTCTGGACACAAAGAGCTGCCACCACACTGGATTCCACAATCTCCATGACTCAGCCAAAGCTCTCTTCTCAAAAGCACAATTCTTTAATATCTGCTGTATCACTCTGCAAAAAGAGAAAGGATCTGTTGCCTATTTCTCCAAGATAAATGCTGTTGTCAGATGTTGGCAGAAAATCAGGATAACAACTACTCTCCTAACAAAGGTGGCTGGGATGAAATCATGCAGAGCAAACTTCTGCTTCAAAGACAATCATCAAAATCCAGTTATGGGAAAGACAAAATATCGACAGATCTTTATGAAGTACATTGTGGGACACTCAAGTTTAACACAGACTTATGTAGCAAAATAGCCTGTCACTGCAATTCTCCCTTCTAAATTCATTCTTGTTTCCTTGTGCCACTCCAGAAGTGAAATACAACAAAGACTACTTGGATTTACTTTTTAATATACAATTATTAAGCTTTTTTGATATCATATATACAATGAAAAGTTAAAATTTATCTTAATTTAAAGATTGACAGCAAACCCATTCCAAATAAGACACACAGGTACATCTTACCTTTACAGATTTGCCATCAAGAGCATCACAATCATAAATGCAGAGGGGAAGTAGATAATTTTACAATATTTTTACAGTAAATTGCCCAATTCTCTCCATGGCACAAAATAGAGATGAATTGCCATGTAAATGAGGTAGCCCTATAAAAGTCCAAAGAATAACATATGATTGTTAGTGGTCACTGGACATTTTGTGCACAGGGAAACCACTCAGATGCTTTTGGATGCAGACACAAGGACCTGTTGCCTTTTTACTGACCCAAGACTAGCAGTCTGTCCATATCTAAAAATATTCAACCATCTATTTGAAATCCTTCATGTCTTTTAAGACTGTGCAAAGCATAAACTTTTTACTGGTTTACTGAGAAAGACTCCAGAAATCACAGCAGCTTCACAACTCCGTAAGATGATGTCATAACTCATTTAAACTGCTAAGGCCTGCCAAGCTGGTATCATCAGACCCAAAAGGACAGCCAAATCTGAAGTGACCACTGCACTGTCACAGCTACCCTTTCAAAACAAACTTCTCAAGGGAAATATGCTGGTGTCTCCTGATGCTAAAGCACTAAGACATAAATCAACAGGAAGATTCAGTAAGAAAGTTCATGTGAATGAACCTGAGAGGCTGCAAAAGAGAAATAAGGAGCAACAAGCCTTCCTCTATCTTGTGACACCCACTGTGCAGACAGCAGTTGTCACTGCAACAGCTATCCTCTCAGCTCCCCAATACCCTCTCCCATAGCAACTCAGGAATGAAACAAAGACTGCAGTGAAAAACATTTACTAGTAATTAAACGTTCTCAGAGAGTCGGATGATACAGTTTACAGGCACATCCCAGGGAGGTTATGAAGTGAAGCATCCCCTCAGAGCTATTGTTTCAATATGATTTTCATTCCCAGCACATCCACTGCAGTGGGCAATAAGATAAGTCTTAGTGGGGGTGAGACAAATAGGAGCAGATGTTTCCTGTTTCTAGCCTGCCTTTCATTTGGTTTCTGTCATTGCTGCGTATCCAGCTTAAGAGAGGGGGTGAACCGTGATGTCTAACACTTGTCCTATTGTTTGGGGTTTGGCAAATCTGCAGAACAAGGTTGCTTGCAGTGTAACAGAAAAACAGCCCATCAAGTAGGATGTTACTGTAACTGGCAGCAATGGAGGTTTCAAGACAGTGAAATTACCCCTATCTGGTAACAAACATTACATCAGTGGAGGTAGAAAAGAGATTCCTGTCTCAGCCCAAGCTGGGATCCTCTTTAATACACAAAGACAAGTGTAACAGTCCAGGCAACTTTATTTCTGATTTTGTTCCATTTAGTTTTCTCATTCAGGTTAATTTCAGTATTGAAAAACAAGTTCAATGTTCATAAGAAATGTAAATCTTCTCCAAAAAGCCTTCCTAAGCTGTGTTTCAGTTGCGGCCTGTGGCAACACCTTCCTTAAATTACAAGTAAAGAAAGACACAACAGTTTTTCCAACAAACGTAACTTACACAAGTTTGTAAGTGTGCATTAATAGTGTCTCGTACATACACATATCCCCACACACTGAAGCTGTAATGGGGAATTTCTGTAAATTTAGGTGTTTACAAATAAGTACAACAACACAGTGCTTGCTGAAGAGGATTCAGATCTGAAAAACTTACTTTGTCCCTATGGGTGGTTACAGTGTCAAACTGTAATCTGATAATGAAAATAAAAAATTTAAAAAGACTAAAGATACACCATTTTTGTTTAATACAACTAGTTTTGACAGAGTCAGAGTGCCTTGCAGGGATGCAGCAGAATACCTGAGATTTCTGCAGGAGGTGAAACAATTGCAGTTATGTCCTGCAGGTCTCCGCTTTATGTCCTCCCAGCTGCTGTGTCCCAATGTCCATCAAAATAATTCAAGTAACACAGAATGCTTTGCCCTTTAAACTATATGACAACAGACAGATTTTTGTTAGTGCTGTTGTAAAAAAATAAACATTGGTCTCTCAATGCAAAAGAAGATGTTTGCTACACCGTTACTCAAGCCAACAGTTAAAGATTAAAAGGCAGAGGCCCACCAGCCCCACAGGCAATAAGTTCTTCCCAAAAGAGCAGCTCTACATTGTAGACAGTTGCTTTGAATGGATGGATGCTTACTGACCAGAGAGCTGCACCATATTTGATAGAAGAAGTCAGTCATGACAGTCAGACCACAGAGAGGAAGACTGTGTTATTTTTCCAAGTGCATAGCCTCCTCTGGACAAAGGTGTATATTTGACATTTTTGGGAGAACCCATGAATAGATTCAATCCTCTGGGAGCAACAAAGAAGCAGTTGCTCAGCTACTTTTGTGCAATGTAAAGGAAAGACAACATACCAGAATATAACATTAATTTCCATCTCCCTCAGATGCAACCCACTTTCTAGCAGTTTTTGTCTTCAGGGCCTTATATTCCTCACAGCACCTTTTCAGCTGTTGTTTTCATCACTCAGGTTTGTCTCACAGCTGCCTTCACAAGCTGCCGATATTGGGAAAGCTCTTCAGTTTCTCAGGAAAGTCATCTTTGTACAGGACAGGGTCAGCACGGTGCTCCACCACTTTTAGAGGCATGGTCCCAAAGACAGAGGCAAACTTATTGATGCATTCAGATCTGGTGAAAGGGAAAGCAGTATAATTAAGAACCCCAACAACTGGGCTGGCTACCAGCTCCCATACCAAAATAACTGGTAGAAACCTTCCTTTTTGTGCTTGGAAATATTTCAGCCATGCTGGCTATTAATAAATAAAAAGAAAGCCTCACTGGAGAGAGAACTGAAAAGAAGCTGGTGTTCTTTGATTTATCTATTTAATCATAGGGACGAGCAAGGGGATGCTGGCAGCAGCACATGTGCACATGGAGGTCAAAGCTTCCCTTCTCCCTCCCCCTAGAATTCCAGTCATTCTTAAAGCAATGTACATGCTGTAAACCAGAACAGATTAACTGCCAACATGTCTCTTAAAGGGCCACTGTTGGGTCAATTTGGTTTATAATGAAGGTTTTGCAAAAACCATGGCTTTGTGAAAACTAAGGTCTTAAAAAAAAAAGTCTGGGTTTTTTCAGGCTTCTTCAGAAGCTCTGTCTTTCCCCACAAAAATAAACATGCCTCAGAGAACAGGCAGAGCTGATTGTACTGTAACTTAAAGGTGAAGCTGAATTAAAACTATAAAATGAAACCAACTAACTAGTTTATTTTCCTTGTCTAAATAAAGATATATTGAGTAATAAGACATCCCATTAGCACAAAAAAGATTGGACCATTGATGACTCAGTTTTAATAATCTCAGGTGTCAGTAATGTGGGAGGGAACAGCCATGTGCTTCAAAAAGCAAGCAAACAGATGTTTAACTTTACATTGCTTCTTTAACTCTTTCACTGAAGGACACAGTACCTGTAGAAGCAAGGCAGGAAAAACCTTGCTAATCTCATCTCAGCCACTGCTCAGCTAAGATTTGCTACCTATTGTATAAAACAGTTTTTAAGAACTTCAGATACCAAAAATCATGACAACAGTTCTCTACACATAACAGAGACAGCTGCAAGAAAACAAGTCACATTTCTTTTGCCATTCCAAAGTGGTAACAAAAAAGAATTAAGTACTTTGACTCAGCTACAGAGTCTAATGCGCTGCAGGCAGTCCCAGAGCAGGACTCTTGCTCTCCAAGTCTCAACCCCTTTGAAGGGTTAGGGGGTCACTATGGCTCCAGGATAATTTTCCCCATCAGACCAAGTCAATCACACCAAATGACTGTGACAGTTTTGTGATGGGGACTGCCCAGCACTGTCCCAAACACTCTTTTGAAGTAGATGGGACAGTAAAACAGCTTTTCAAAATTAATTCTTCAGTCTACATAGCTGTTTCAAGCTGGAACAGTTATATTTTCAGGCCATTTTCTGGCTTGAACAAAGTGTCAAAAAACACTTCATATGGGGTGATACTTGAATAAAATATTTTTACAGGCAAATGCAGATGCTTCACTTTCTGCTACCATCTCATCCCCTCAAACTTCTTCCTACCTCATACCTTCCTACCTTCAGATTCAAATCGTTGGAACCAGAAACAACAGAAAAAGAATTCAAAGGGTAAGAGGAAACTGGGTACAGTCGGAAGCAACCTCTACACCTGTCAAAAGCACCATTTGCTTCAGGGTAGCAAAGATCTGAAAGAGCAAAGGAGCCACCAGTGACGACTGAAGTGAAGACCCAGGTAGCTGTTCAACTTCTGAAATAATAAGGTGATCTGGGCCACTGGGCACTGCAAGGTTATAGGAACACAGACAGCAGGAACTGTGTTTTCTCCAGGAACATTAAGCACTTTCTATTGCCTCCACAAGATGCCCAACACTGAGATACTCTAAACAAATCTGATTTTTAGATAAGGTTAGATTTTCAAATCATCTGTTACTTTTGAGAAATGCAGTTAACTAATCCATGATGTGTGTATTGGAGAACTCTCATGGCAGGAAAAACACAAACTTCACAGGCAAGGAGGTAGATGCACTGGGAGATGTGCATGTGAGAAGTTTGCACAGCTGCTGACCCTCACTGGTTTCTGGAATACAAGAATACTTCTAGCCTACTGGTTCAAATCCTGCCTTTGCCAATAATGACTGAAAGACATTGTAATGTAACAGCTGCTTGGTGGCCAGTGTGAAATGAATTAGTTATCTCAGGCTGTTGCCTGGTAGGCAGGTGTCCACATCAGACCAGCCATTGTCACAACCGGAACTAAGCGGCACCCTCAGAGCAAAAGAGAAAACTAAATGGATAGCAAAGACAAAATTGAGCTCTTCCCTCCAGAGGTTATACTCCCAAATCAAAGATGAGGTCTTACGAGAAAATATCAAGATGGAATCCTTCTACAGTCAATCTTATTGTCATGGCAAATCCATTCAAGCATGGCAGTACATTATCTTTAACAACCTGGAAACCATGTCATTGTTAAAGAAATGGAAAAAATGAAAAAATCAGTATGTTCTAAACACTCTGAACCAGAAAAGTTAGCCCTCATGAAACCAACATCAAATTCAAAGATCAGAAACGGGATTTTTCAAGGAAAGAAATGCCACACACAAGTCACAAAAAGTGTTTGAAAGTAAGGCACCTCTTTACAAAAATTTCATCTCCTGCACTGAACTAAAACACTTGAATTCCAAAGCCTTTGCCACTTTTGGAATATATAAATAAGAAAGGATATCTAGAACTTTAAACACTGAATGCTAGGTAGCAAAGAGAATGTAACATCATCTCAATATGGAGGAAAGGTGTTTTTGTTGTCCGTGTCAATAGTTTGGCAAATTCATACTAACAGAGACATGCTCACTTCCAAGAATTATTCTTTTTGTTTTTCCCTGCTCTGCTCACACTATGCAGTCTTGCTCAGCTCAACAAGAAATTATGTGAACTCAGAAACTGAGAGCCCCATTGCCTGTGGGCAACCGGATGAACTTGGTGGTTTTGTTCAGGTCTCTCTCAATCAATTTCCTCGCTGTTATAATCCAAATAACTTTTTGGCAGGGTAACTCTGTACCTGCAACCTTTGGCCAACTGTTACCTGGTCAGTTTGCCTCTTAAGGAAATGGCTTCCTATTTGGACTAACAAATACTTACACATCCTAAATAAAACATCACCGTTAATGTTCCTGCAGAACCAGCTCAGTCCTTTGCTGTATTTACTGCACAGGCAGTTGCCTTCCAGACTGCATTTTACAGAGTTCTACATTTCTGAGAGCCAGATGCAAAGATGCTAAAGGAAGTGTCTTGGGTTGAGCTGGCATTTTGCCAGCTCAACCCTAGACAAGGAGAAAGCTTGTTGCTAACACCTCTAAATACAGGGATTACAAGATCTTCCTATAGCTTCTTTTGTGACCTGATGTAAAACCTAACCTAGGCCAAGAAGGTGATTCTTGGTTCAAAGCTTTCTTCAGTTAATGTATTTTAATGATGGAGTTCAATAACCTTGGAAACTGAAGTCTTTTATTTATCTCACATAAATTACACGGTAAGAAAAATAGCAGTGCTGGCTTTCCCATGATTCACTGTATTGCTAAAAAAATATCTCTTAATAAGAAACAAGAGTTTAACTGCACCATCTTTCCTTTGTCTCTGCCAAATGTGCCAAAAGGCCCAACAGACCTCATTACTTAAATGTCTCTCCTGGGCAGATCTCCATAATGAACTTCTCAAATCTTTTCCACTAACAAAACCATCAGGCAGTTGCTGGGCACCTCTGCTATTTCTGAACCAGAAACCTCACCCTAAATGTTGTGCGTGTACATGACAACACTGATAAACTGTTTGTTACACAAACAGTAGGTCAATCTCTGGATATCTGGGCAAGTAATTAGTTCAGACTACTTGCTTGCTATTTCTGAATGCTAAAACACAAGGAGTCAGGTCCTTTGGAAAGCTGCAAGTGAAGCTGATAATGGCTCTTTGTCTGATACCTCAGATATAGTTCTTGATACCCAACACTGTAAAGTTATCAATACAAAAGTTACTCTTTCAGAATATGACAAGGATTCCCTCATGCATGCATTTTTCTCCATTCAGCTTCTCTCCTGACCCTGAAAATAGTGTGTATATATGTATGAGAGCCTTACTCATGGCTAATTTAGGAAAATTTGCTCTAGGAGTTATCTTCATTTATTATCCACTTAAAATTAATATCTAGTTTAGAAGATTCAAAAAAATAAACCCTTTCAGATTTTCAAATAACTCCCTTATAACTGAAGATAGAGAATAAGCAGTTTCAGTATGATATCAAGGATTTTCAAAATAAAGACTGAATATAACCAAACTCTATCTCTCCAGACTTTCTCCTGCACTCCAACTCTCTCTCAGCATGTACTTCTTTGGCTGGGTAAATAAAAGCATGTGGATTTGCAGTCTACCTAACACTGCCCACAACACAGTATTCGCCACTTCAGAAAGCTACAGAGAAGCAAAAGCAACAGTTTAAACATGTTCTCAATAAACTGTCAATGACATTTTACTCTGAGGCTACAAGAACTGCTATAGACATGGAAACATGACCTCTACCCTGCATCATAATGCACTCAGAGCAAAAAGTACTTTTTCATCTTCTGTTTTTATAGAGTTTAATGAGAACCTAGTTCATGACCAAAATTCCTATGTGTTGTTGTAATGCTATTCATATGACCACAGGAAAGCTTAACTGGCTTTGGGTAGTCCATCCTGTAAGCCAGTGCAGAATTGCCTGACACAGGTGAACCTCTTGTGCTTTTCCTTTAGCTAACATTTAAGATCTACAAAACTTCTGGCCCCTTCCTTAAGTATTTTTCTGCAGAGTAATTCTGACATCTTAATAGGATATGTTTTACTTCTGACTTGCATACTCCTTTTTTTTAATTAGCCTTATATTAAAGCCCATATAACACTTCACATTTGCTGAGTTCTCCAGAGAAGGACAGCAAAACGTTCCATGTTAATATGCTAACTAGTAAGATAACCATTTCATGCCTCTTGGTGCAAATCTGAAATGGCCAATTTTAAATGCAGCTCTTTCATTTTTTTTGGTCACCTCTTATAATCATGGAATCATCAAGGTTGGAAGAGACCTTTAAGGTCATCAAGTCCAACCATCTGTTTCTTCTAGTGGTCTCTTTCAGCACTATGCCCCTGCTTATCTATCCCATCAATTCTATGGCTGGAAACATTTTTCCTCAAGGTTGCAGAAGAGATGCAACAGCCCAAGAAGCCTAAGGTGAAATGCATCTGTCAGTCCTAGATCTCAGGCTAATGCCACCTAATAACTAGTACGTACATTTATTGTCAGATAGCCCATTTCAAACATTGGTGTTCAACAACTTTGCAAAAGTGAAGAAGCTGTTGCTTATTTTACACATTCAGAAGGCAAGGCAGAGAGAAGTTTTGCATCTTGGTCAATGTTGGGAAGCCCTTTTGCTACAAAGGAAGGAATGCCTCATATTTATAACCTTTCAATATTTCAGTCTAAACAGTCACTGCCTATCAAAATGCATACCTCATTTCAAAACTAAATTCTCACAAAAATATAAGAGTGTTGCCATTGTTAGAAAAGGTGACATACAGGCAAATGCCTTTCATTAGTGGAAGCAATGTGCTTCACTACCTTTGGAGGAAAGACAATGTACAAATATCACTTCAAATTATATTGCTGCTCTTTGGTAAGCTAGCACTTATCTGGTTACAACCCTCCCCCGCCCCCTACTTAATACAGTTGATATTCCACAGAAAACAGAGATGTGGTATTACTGAAAGTACTGCCAAGAATCTGAATTTCATCTACGTTCTATAACCGTTACAGAAAAGTTGCTAAATATTGTGCTGTTCTAAAGTCCCTTTTTGTAGTCCCTTTATCATACTTTTCAGTAGGAATGACTTACACTGACCAAATCCATGCAACATTCTTTCAAAATTAGTAATTTACAGAAACACAATCAGTGAGCATTTTTGATCCTAATTTAATGAGACACAGGATAAGATTTTAGGGATCAGAACAAGGCAATCAGAGAAAAGAGAGTGGTCACTTACCTTTCTACCATATGTGTCTGGTCCAGTGATAACCCATCAATTGCTGTGCATTCTGGACATTTGAACTTCTTTCGTGGGGTCACCTGAAGAAAGGCACACCAGATATTATCAAATATCAACAGAAGGGACATTAATCTCCTTGCACAGAGAGCAGTGCAATACCTCTGAACATGCCTGCAGTGTAAGCTGAGCTGTCTAAAAAAGAGGGGGGTGTACAAAAAAAGGAGAAAAGCCACTCCATTCCTCCATTCAGCAGCTCCATCTGGCCTGGCTGACTGCAAAATTCACAGGGGCCCAATAAAAACGGCTTGAAGGGCTTTTGCCTTCTGTAACTGAAAAGAAGTGGCGATGACAAGCTCCTTAATTCCTGTTTAATGACTGTTTTCTCACTGCCAAGGTCCCTGTATAAACACTATTTGTTCTTGCAGTCCTAACAGCGATGAAATATAGCTTCCCATACTTCACCGTAACATTAATCCAACAGACGGTCTTTTGCTCACTCCAGTTAATAGCTGAGTGGCAAACCCTGCAAGACTCTCCGAGGCACACAGAGGTGCCAAATTACTCTTCCATGCCCTCATACAGCTCAAAAACTTTTCTAGAAAACACACACACTATCTTCTAAAGACTTTTCTAGGAAATGCAGCCACAAGTCCCAGTAAATGATGATGGACAGATGAGAAAATGGACTCTGCTAATTGAAGTAACGCCTGGTGGCCTTTAAATCTCATTCCAAGTTGACACACTTTGAAATGAATGTACAGAGTGAATGTCTAAACCTGAAAACGTGTCAAAACATGTCAGGAAATTAATTCAGGGATAGAAAGTTCATTTAAAGCTGATCCTGCAATTAACGTTCTTGCAATTAACATTCCCATAAATCAGCTGTTGTCAGGCCATGACAGAGTGAGCTGTGGACAGTTGGCAGTTTCTTTCCTCTAGAGCTCTCAAACAGTTAAAATATATGTATGTGGGCATGTACATACACACATACACATATGTACAGCTGTCATTTAAATTACCTTTTTCATATCTCATCTAGATGCCTAAAATAACCAGAAACAACTGTTGAAAAAACAATTCACTGTTCCCAGTTTAGCATAAAAGTTTTACTAAAAGGGCTTTTCTACTATGGAAGTAGAACAAGACACCGTAATGGGGAAAATGAGACAAGAAGGAAGATTAAGTAATATATTCAAGGAAAAAAATTTCTGTGTGTATGTACATCATGCTTTTAAATTTGTAAAGCTAAACAGCAGAAAAGTCCCACCTTAATGACTGACTTGCCAGTGACATTTGCTACTAGAAAATTCATGGCAATATCTTCACAATTCATATGAGCATCCACCCAATTCTTGATGTCTCCAGGCATTTTATAGGTGTAAAGATAGTTGAAATACTGCATGATAGCAGGAGAGAGAAAGAAGATAATTTTAAATACAGATACAGTAACTGCAAGACAAAATATTTCTGTTATGGAACAGCAGGCAGCTAAGTGATACTGCCGTGATACTGCCTTCAGCCAAGGACTACTTCAGCAAAAAGAAAATAATTTTGGGGTGCTTAATTGCATAATTATTCCTTTCCTGACCAGGACACAAATTTCTTTATAATTGGTTTTCTTTTCTTAAACTGCTAGCTACAAAGCTACATTCACTGCAAAATTTGCTATGTACTTTCAGGTCATGCAAACTGGCAAGAGTTCTGTAAGTTTATGAAGGTAAATAATGGTTATTTATACAGGGCCAAATCAGTTATTTTCACAGTAACTGAAAGATGGTTAGGGAAAGTTTGCAATCAGTTCTCTGATTGTTGTAAAAAAACCCCATAATCATGGCACCACAGGAAACTCATGGAACAATGACAGACACACATACAGCTCTTTTTTAAAGGTTCACATGGCACATTAGAACAGTACAAGTTGTATATTACCTTGTGATAAAAGGCTGCCCCAGTGAGCACCATTGAGACTTCATTGGTCCACTCTGATTCGTATTTCCATTTGTTCATCTCATGGTCCCAAAGATGCAGGCGGCCTGGATATCCAACCAACCTGTCAGGGAACTCACGCCAAACCTGAAGACAATAAGATGTGACACACTGCTCACTAGGCCTGCACAGAAAGTACATGCAAATGCGTGAATGCAACACATCTGCTTTGGAAGAGTAGAGTTACAGTGGTGGAGAGATCACTCAAATTCTTCTAAGTCCAAATTCTTGGAATAAAAAGTTGCCTGGAAGCACAAGCTTGCTGTAGAAGAACCCTTCAACTCAGAAGCCATGTCCCAGAGCAAAAGGCCACTAATGCAATAATAAAATAATTGTTATAGAGAAATACAAATGAGTATTCAAAAACCTTTTAATCCTAACTAAACCCAAGAATGATTAAAGTGAAACTTTTGATGCTAACTTCGGAAGATATGGCTACAACCTAACTACTTTCACAGCTGGCTTTGGATCTAGCCAACCTTCTTCCTTTGACAGAAACAAGCTTAAAAAAGGCTTATATTTTAATATTTCTGGTATTCTTTAGTGGGTGCTTGGATGGATCTAGTGCTACATAGAAAGCCTCTTTGCCCTTGACTTGTTCCAGACAGGTGGATACAATCAGAACACCATCCTTGTCACTCCATACATTATTTTATAGCTGACTATGGGATCAAATACAGTAGACAAGAACAAGGAGAAGGGCATCATTAACACAACCCTAGTTCTCCACACTGCTGGCCACATTAAATAGTGGACAATTTTTGCATTAGGAAAAAAGGAAGAGAGGATTATAGTTATTGAGAGGGATCTGAATGCTATTTGCTTGCTAAATACAGTTTTATTTTTGGATGATCAATAATGAAGTTAGTGTGCATCTGCATTATTTGCAGACAAATTATTTAAAATTTGTCCCTTAATCCAAATAATCCTAGGTTTATTGCAAAAGTATGAGTCTTGACTCTCCAACATACAGTTAGGTTACAAGAGCTTCTGGTTTAGGTTGGTAGTGTATAAACAAACAGATTTACAATTTTTATTGTGTACGCAAGATCAACAAGAACAAAGTATCTCAATAATCCCGCTAGCCAACCTCTTCTACCCATACAAAAGGCAAGGGAACTCTACAGTTGAATGCACAGTAAAGAAAGTGCTATCTGGAATTCCACCATCCAGCAAACCTCAGCTCATCAGCAGTTCACTTCAGGCACTTTTTATGTGTCAGAGCATTCCAATTGGGAGGCCTGGACTATAACAACTCTACACAAGTATTTTTTCAAAGTAAATATGATAAAACAATCAGCTTTAAGTTACTGCTTCTGCATCTACACTTCTGTGATTTTGCATTATTATATACCTTTTCATCTATACATCTCAACACATTTTATTGCTGGCAGTTAATACAGCTTCAGAATCTCACGATGAGAGCAGATATTATTTCCAACATCCAGATGAGGAAACCTGCCAAAAATCATACAGGAAACAAGAATGGGAACCAGATCTTCCAACAACTTGACTTGTATTTTATCCAGAAATCAATCTTTCTAGACAGTTCTGAGGCACAAGTACTGTGATGGTATTTAGGTATGATAACATGCCAGCACAGAAGGCTCTTGAAAGCAGAGATAATCTGGAACTGAAGGAAGAGAATTCGCACAACTTACAAGTTGGTGCAATCAGCTAATTAAAACAATAGAGATTTTTAGCAGGCAACTAGTGAGTACTTGAGGTATCTATTTTGACATGATATAAAAGCCATTAATAAAGAACACAAAACTAAATGTATAACACTCAAAATTTTATTCCTCACTCTCTGGGACTCAAAAAATTAATGATTTAATTTTAAACCTGAATATTAAGATGTCTATCTCCCAGCCACTGGAAGGCACCACCACATAAGCTACTGAGGCTCAATGAAGGATTTGACAGAACACTACAGATCTGCACCATACTGGGCTAAGAATTCTTGCAGAGGACATGGTATGCATATTAATGGCAGCTGAAAGAAAGACTGAAGTCAGCTACAGCTTCCCAAGGGGCTTCAGTGCCTTCTCAACACAGAAGCCTAGATTCATATCCCTTTCAGTTTTTGCCCTTGGCCTTGGTGTCATCTTCAGGAGTCCAAATGACATAAAATAAAAGTATAATGCACATTACTTATACAGATTTTTTGTATCACTCTAAAACTCAGCCCCACTCTGATTCTGGCCTCTGAAAATTGTCAGTTCAGTGCATCTAAAAAATAACCTAGATATTTTAAACAAAGATTCCTTTTAGAAGTAATGCTTTCAAAGTCAGTGGAAAAGCTTGGCTTTTTCATAATGTTCATCACTAACTCATTCAATGGTAATTCCTGGAAAGGCTCCCAGTCCTCCATCCAGCTCACTGCCTAACTCACTACATATGCTTTGTGCCAAAATTAATATATACAGCTACTGCTTGTAAGGAAGCTTTCAGAACAAAAATAGTGGTAATGATTCTTATACTACTCTCTGTTTTGTACTACCATCCATTTTCTTGTTTGATGGCTGCCTATAATTTATTAGTCTGTTAGGAATATATTCCATTTTAGCCAGCAATCTTATTAGCTTTCACAGACTAAGAAGGATGGCCTGATTTAACACTGGTAAGGGACACATCCAAGGAAAAACATCTTGCCAAGTGAAGAGGAGGTACGCTTCTTTGAGGACAAGTCATTCCAAAGACTCTGCTGGTCAACCCTGAAGATAAATATTTTTGGCCAAAGCAACTCCCAGATGAAATGTCAAATAGAAGTTCTGACTTCGTAGTTTCACAAAAGTCTTGTAAGGAAAATCAAGAGAAAATTATAGTAATTTTGTTTCCAAGTTGAGTTCCCCAAGTGACATGAACAGCACAGACATAAACACTCTCCAGTCTCACCTCTCCAGAGCTCTTTCTACATCACAGCCTTAACTATTCTGTGTGCTATTTTGCTGTGCTATCAGAACAGCTCATTCTCCATGTAGCCAGAAGGACAGGGAATTATTTCCTTACAAAACATTCTCAAACACTTATGCACTGAATTTAACATGCAAATTCAGCAATTTAATGAACAGGAAAATAACCAGAATTTCCAAAGGTGGCAACATTTTAAGAATGAAACACTGACTATCCTCTATAAATGAAAGAAACCCAACCCATCAGTACTCCTTCTGTCTCTAGTAACCCCTCATCTACTCTTAATTTTCCCCCAGCGCTCAAATGGCTTATGTCATAACTGACAAACATAAAGCAAAATATAAACACAGAATCCACTATAAGATAATGAATGTTTCACATGCACACAATTTGAAAAACACCATCAATCTGAAGGAGAGTTTTGAATGTGGCCAGCAGTGGGTAATTCTTTTAAGCAGAGTTGTAGTATTCCTCACAAAGGAATACTGAAAAGTGAACTTCTAACTGCCAAAATGGGTATGGAAGAACTCCTCTGAAGAAGGCATTCAAACTTTACGACAATTTCAGCCTAGTGAAAATGCAATTCAACAGAGAGTAGATTTTTTTATTAAAGCATGTCAGAGACATGAAGTACTGAAAAACAGTTCTGAGACAGAATAAGATCACCTACTAACAGAAAGCCAAAAATTTTCAACAGAAAAAACACAAACTTAGTGCACCAAGCAGTACTTTTTATGAACAAAAAATATGGACTCAGAGCAGTATTTCCCATTTAGATTATTTCTATTATTGCTGTAATAAAAATACTTTATCTTTGTAAGGACTGCATAAGTATGTGATAAGAAATCTTCATGAACTTGGAAACTGCTATCCTCACTTTTCAGGATGATAGAAATGCTAAGCCATCCGCCTCAAGGTCAGCTGAGACACAGAGGTAAGAACACTGTAATGCTTGCTTTCAGTCTTGCATTCAAACACGGAAGACTTCAGAAGTGGCCAATGGTTGCACCTTTTTTTTTCTTTAAGATTATGATAGTCTAAATGCTTGCTCCATTTCTTGGGTCTCTCTGATACTCCCTCTGAACAACAAGACTGGTTAGTGGGCAAAAAGTTGACTAGCTGCAACAGCTTTTTTTCCAGTGTCCCAAGTCATGTCTGTTATTTTATCATATAACTTAAGAGAAATACTTTCTTCCAAAGTCAGAATGCCATGAGTATTCTTCTGCTACCTTAACTCAGCAGCACACAGGGACTATTTTTCTGCTTGCTTCAATAGATTTATGCAATGTCATAAATCACTGCACCATAATAGTTCACTTCTAACAAGGAAAAAATGTTTGACACTTTGAGTGTTACTATAATTTTTTATGGCTGAAAGTGTACAGAGATCAAAGTTTTCCGGATTTTTTTAGGCTTGCTCTATACATTCAGACAAGTCTGTGACAGAGGAAGTTTTGCCACATGTTTAAATGTAAAGTTTTGAGGATGTCAGGGGTAGAAAAGAAAATTACTGAATGTCACGTTTCCAGCCCTTCATATGACCAAAGCAGAAGGAGACCTACATTTAAGAGAAAACTTTCTAGTAACATTATACGCCGCTACTGTTCCCTCTGGATTCCCCTGCAAAGGAGTCAAGAGCTTGAAAGATACTTTTCTGGTAACACACATAAACAGATAAATAAATTATCACAGGCTGAGGACAATTTAAACATCTGGGAGCCAGCTCAGGCCTGTCAAGCAAGTCACAGACACTTAAGGCCAGGAAAGATCAATCTTCAGCCCCTGGTTTCTGTGCCAGAGAGTAGGAATTACATCACCCACTCCATATATGAGGAAAATTGTGTATTTATAAAATAATCTGCCATACTTCTGTATTCAAAGACATTTCTATTCATTTATTGAGGGGGAGGGGGGAAGCCAAATTCAAAATATAAGGGTTCAAAATACTCATAGGTTTGTCTCAACTAACTGCTCAATAAGGCACTTTAATTTTCCATTGACATTCAGTAAGCTGAATTCCCAGAGTCAAAAAGGAATAGGATTTATATTAAAATGCAAAAAAATGCAAAAGCAATAGTTTTCAGTCTGCCAGACTAAACAATCTCATGTCCAAACAGCTACATTCACACACTGAATATAAGGACTGTTACTCAGACAGTCCCTGCAACCAAGGCACATCATCCACAGATCAATAAATTAGACAGCACGGTCCAACAGCTAGGCCTGTGGGACTTCATCATAGGGAATGAAGAGTTGCAAGTCCCAGCTGTCACCTAATCACACTGACTACAGGGGAATTCGTGTCAACTTTCCTTTGCTTCATTTATGCTTTTCATGAGGATAACCCTTCCCTGTGTGAGTGACCAGACTTAATATATGGTGAAGAAGTTACAGAATTCTTCATTGAGGGTGTTAAAATTAACAGTTCAGACACACAAACACGAAGGTTCTGCTTCTCACAACTTCTGGCTGACACAGGACCAACAGACAAAAGTAAGTCAGCTTGCAGAACTGCCAACAGTTGTCTTCTCTTCATTCCATCTTTCACACTTCATGTATTAACCCACAACTCTTAACCTGGCAAGGGAAGTATTTCCTTTCTGGAGACACACATGATAGATTAAACCTCTGTCTCCACTACTTAACATCTTTGTTATTACATCAGCATATCTACATCACCACAAGACATATCTGTAATCCAAACGTTTGTTACAGAGTTGCTAACAGTCTCTTTCACCGGAGAAAGAGCCATATTTTACCACTTATGTATACATGTTAAAGAAATAATTACAACATATTTTAAAAAAACGTTGCCTTGTATTAACAACTGCACTAAAGATTGCTTAAAATGAGACAACTATCACATTTACAGAATCACAGAATATGGTGAGTTGGAAGGGACCCACAAGGATCATCAAGTCCAGCTCTTAAATTAATGGCCCCTACAGGGATCAAACTCACAGCCTTGGTTATTAGAACCAACTGAGCTAACCTCAGGGTCAATTTCGCTGGCTTCTCCCCCTCAGAGAAGTGGTTTTCATAATTTCACTCAACTTAGGGAACAGCTTCATGTTCTAGCTCTCACATAGAGAGGGCAGTGCTGTTTTGCTCTTGATAGTGCAAACACAGGTGTGACTAAATAATTCAAACCTTTCTTAAAATATGGTATTAAATTTTCTAATGTTTATGATTTATTTACATGTATAGCATGTTTGTCTTAAATACACACATACAACAGTAATGTCAGATTATCGACTACGTCATATACTCAAAAGTGGAAGACAAAAACTAATTTGAAACATAGTTTTGGAAGGAAGGTAACAGTGCTGCTTTAAGTGTACTTTGAACAAACAAGTCAAATGACTATGAAAACTGTCCCCTCCCATGGGTAACTCATTTGGACACTCTTTTTGTCCATACCTTCATTACAACAGCAGCTGTTAAAGCTCTGCCATTTCAAGCATATGATCCAACCCATCAGTGTCCCCTCCTTGACATTCTTCAGTTCCAATTTTCATTGCACTCCACCTTACTTCACACGTCCTCAGGAGGCCTCCTCTGTTCCCAGTACTTAATCTCTGAAACTTGTCTTGTCCATCAAGAGACATTAACTTGGCTAGCACTTCTGATTTGTTTGAAAACTGTTTGGAGCTGTTAAGAATGCAGTTTAGTCTCCAGACTGCTTCAACTACACAAACTACACAATATTTTCTGGAGTCTCTTGGCATTACTATGCCAGTTATCAAAAACCTTCTCTTAGCTGGCAGGTTTTTCCATAAAGTAAAGACTATCAGTAAAAATATTTCAGTCAGCACTGAATTGTTACAGTAAAGAAAAAAATCTGAATCAGCAGACTGTGCAGTGGTTCCTCTACTTTATATACATATTCATTGTTGAAGTGGACAGCCTGAGAGACAGGGAAAAAAATCCAGTTCTCTTACCTCATAGCCAAACTGGAGTTCATCTGAGGTTAACATAATGATATCATCATCAATAGCCAACACTGCTTCCGTTTCAATCTCATCATAGGGGAAGAACCGGTTGCTAAGTTTATTTTCTGCAGTCCTAACAACTTTCAAGGGAACACGGATCTTTGGCCAGAGGGAATCTAGGGAGAAAAAAAGAGAATTCACTATTATACTTCACTTCTGAACATATCTGTCCATCTGTCTTTGTGTCTCTTTACTCTTTTTTCTTCAAATTTAAACAAGATCCTCTTAATGTTGAATTCAAACCTGTTTCAGTTCAGCAAACACGTGAACATATGAAGGCAAGAGACATTAAGTTCAGCTACATTTCCCTCTGTAGCTCTCTACAGAGAGCTTCAAGGACAGCTACACAGGGGATAACATGCCCCAAACAGCAAGTTGCAACACCTAACAAGAGTCAGGGATAATATGTATTGGTTTAGGACACACAGCAAGAAAAGATTCTTCACTCAACTGCAACTAAAGTAATTTGAAGCAGCATTATACAATCACTGACTGTGAGTCTACGGTCATAAAGAATTTGAAAAATAATGTTCCATCATATGTTGAAAAAAATTATTTTTATTATATCAATAAAACATTAATCACTATTGACAGATTGGGAGTAGATTGTGTCTCAGTATTTCTTTCATCTTCAAAATCCAAAGTCACAATGATCACTTTAAGCTTGATAAATACAAATGGATTTTAACTTGTGCCCTACAGCATCCTTACAAGTAGAATAGAGCACTGGATTACACAGACATTAAAATTCACACGTCAAATGATGATTTAAATAGCAACAAAATCCTCTGTTGATACAAAACTATACTCAATCCACTCTACAATGGGCTTAATTTCCATTTCTTGCTATGTGTTTAACATGCAGCACCTTAAGTGTCATATTAACAGCTTCAGTATATATTGAAAAACTGTCAAAATTCTATGCTATTCTTACAAAAGTATAACTGCAGCTGCAAGTATAAAGAACTAAGCTAAAAGTAATAGAACTAAAGACTGAATATTAAACCTGAATGCACATAACCATATACATTTTCTAGCACAAAGCCTAACAGTAGCCATTATTACAGTATGACGCTAAATGAGTACAAATGTGATGTTGCTTTCTTACAGCTTTCACATAAACATACGATTATAACAAACAATCCCTGAAAAAGAGCATTGTAAGATGAGTCTAAGTACCCTGTGAACAGCAGACAGATGACCACTTGAGTTTCTCATACTAGTGAAATGGAGAGGATTACAATGGTAAGAAAAATAAGGGAAAATACATTAAGTCAAATACAAAAGGACTGCTGAGAGAATTTGTAAGTTGTTCTCTGTGTCAGATGAAAATGTGTATAAGGACACACCTTGATGGAGGTGAATCTTCCCCTCTCCTCAGGAATACTGAGGTCACAACTACATTACTGTGTCCAATTCTGGACTCCAATGTGCAAGAGAGACATGAGCAGACTGTAGATTTCAGCAAAGAACCATGAAGGTGATGGAGGTACTGGAGCGTTTCCTCTGTATGAGGAAAGGCTGAAAGAGCTGTGGCTGTTTAGCCTAGTGAAGAGAAGACTCAGAGAAGATCTCATCAATACGTACAAATACGTGAAGGGAAGGTGTAAATAAGATGGAGCCAGAGTCCTTTCACTGCTCAGTGATGGGACCAGAGGCAATGGGCACAAACAGACACTGGAGGTTCCCTCTGAACATCAGGAAGCATTTTTTCACTGTGATGGTGACCAAGCACTGACATAAGTTGGCTAGTGAGGTAGTGAAGTCTTCACTCAAAGATACTCAAAGCCACCTGGAGATGGTCCTGTGCAACGTGCTTGAGATGATTCTGTTTGTGAGGGGTGGTTGGACATGATGATCTCCAGAGGTCCCTTCCAAGCTCAGCCATTCTGTGATTCTGTGGTAGGTGGAGTCTGCAAGAATGGATACTGGGCCTGAAGCCACTGAAATTTTCATCAATGGCCTGAAATACATATAAATTGCCAGTGCAAACTGTAAGTGACACAAAGCCTGGAGACATAAAAAACAGTGAGGACCATAAGGTCATACAGAGCTTAGTGACTGTATGGGCTGGACTGGACTGTATGATCAGACTGCTTAGTAAACTAGGTGCATTTAAACAAAAACCAGACTGGCACCCAAATTGACACACAGTTAAATACAACCTTTTCCCTGATGAAAAGGATTAAAGGGTCAGAGTGGACATTATTTCTCAGCTCTGCTGGAGCAAAATAGATTAACACAATTTTTGCCTATGTAGATGGGTATGTAGAAAGAAATGGGGGCAGAAGGAAGGGCAATTTTACCTGTTCACAGATAAAGACAGACAGATGTTAAAACACTGTTTGATTCTGGTGTTTGTAATTTTCAGACCATGTTAAAACACTGAAAATGGTGCAGGAAAGAACCACGTAAGTTATTTGAGGTCATGACAGAACACTTTATGGGAGAACATGAAGATCAATTTGTTTAGTTTACTAAAAGAAGGAACAAAAAGTGGATCTGATTAACATGTACAAGTACCTACATAGGAAGAAAAATGCCATGTGTCTTCAACCAATTGGAGAAAGACGTAACAAAAAACAATGACTGGAAACTGAAGCCAGGTAGATTCAAAGAATAAGGCAGACATTTTTAATAGTAACAGTGGTTAACCTCTGGCAGAAGTTAACAAGGACGGCAGCTGGTTTTGTACATCTTGTCTTTCAACAAGACTGGGTATTATTACAGAAGATGCACTGAAGTTAGAAGGCACTGGATTGAAGACAGATAATGTAGTGACTCATGACTTAGAGGTCAACACAGATGGTCTTACTGGACCTTCTGCTCTAAATTCTATGAACAGTGAGATTGTTGACTGTGACAAGGATAAGAATAGGAAGCTTGAATATAAACTACTATAACATGAAGAGAAAAAAAAAGACATTCAGAAAACAGCACAAAGGAATAAGATAGTTGTTCCTCTGTTTTGAGATTGAAAAGTCAAGTTAAAATAGGTGTCAATGGAAAAAAAGCCACTGTAAGGACTGAAATAAGAGAAATCCTAACCTAAGAAAATTATTTTAGTTTTTAAACAACAACATATAATCAAAGTCTGGAAATGCTCTCAGCAGAAGAATCTCAAGAATGCTGGCTTGAGAGATGACACCAAAAATAATGGGTTACAACATGATACAATTATGCACACACTTTCAATTCCTATAGAACCCAGAATCTGCTTCCAAGAGAGTTTTGCACTCTTTCCACTGTCAGTCTGTTGCACTAGGAAGATTGTACCAGAGAAGAAGAGGAGCTGCTTCATTCCCATGTGTAAAAGTAAAACCTGCTCTTGGGAAGAAGTGTCCACATCCTTATTGCCACTGGGCCCCTCAGACTTAACAGCTCTCACAACACCCAAAAAATCCACAAAGCTGCACACTGTTTAAAGATACCACAGTCCAAACACTGCTTCACTGGGGAAAACAAAGCTGTATTTCCAAACCACAGTAAGTCTTCAAAAGTCCATTTTTCTTGGAGCTATACTTTAGAAAGGCAGATTGGCATGCATGGATGGCCAAAAGAAAGAAGAAATACAGAGTGATATTAATTGGTAAAATTTTTATTCAGTTTCCTACCCCAAGGTTTTTCCTGTGAGATTGAAAAAGTGACTGTAAAACTCAACTTTATCTGTGTGGTCTTGTAGACCATGGTTTGTATTTCATATGTATGCATGTTCTTGTCCTGTTTCACTCACCTCTTGTCCTTCTACTAGGAGTCAGGAGGCATCAGCCTAAACACAAATACACACTTGAGTGGCTTGTGATATTGATTAATACCCAGCTGGAAGGATTCAACCCCATTACTGATGGACTCCAATGAAAGTCACAGTCACCCAGGAGCTGGGAAGATACAGCAAGTTCCTGTGGGCTGCAATAAAAATGCTCCAAGATTTTCAGCTTACTAGTCATCCTAACCTCAGGAGGCAGTAACATTAAATGACTGCAACCATTTATTGCAAATTAGTACTCAAGTCCCCTCACTGCTTTCTTACTGATTTACCATATAACATGCAAATACCCATTTATAAGATGGTTACAGGTACCTCACAAAGACATGTATCGCTGCCTCATAAAGACTGTAAACTGTGTAATGTTTGCAAGTTACTTAAAGACCTTTGGCTAATTGCCTATAATTATCCAAATGTAAACCTAGCACTGGTAACAAATAATTTTAAGCAGCCTGCTAGATCCCAAAAATACTGTACTGGCAGAAATGCTTCAGTACCAATCCGAATTGCCTTAAGTATGCATGCATTTGTAAATTTGTTTTCGTAAGTATAACAAAGTTTACATTTTATACATATTAAGGACTCTTTTATTCAGGCTTTTCTTCCTTTCATGTCTACTACATGTTAAAAAAATGACAATGAAATTACAACAACGGAACACACTGAAACAAAAATTGAAACTGAAGAGTCACTAGTATTTAAAAATAATAATTCAGAAAAACAAGTGCACATACACCTTAAACTTCCAGCTCTTCAGAAAAATCAACTATTTGATAGCTTACTAACAGACATGTCACTTGAATAAAAGATGGTAATAGAAGAAAAACTAAAGAAAACTGTATGGAAAATGAAAATGTAATCTAATTATAATCAGCATGCATCTCAGATGTCAGTAAATCCTGATGATTTACTAAGGTCTTGGAAAGTCTCTCAAAATGACCAGGTCTCAGCAACGAGTATGTTACTGTCAAATATATGTGCTTTGAGAAACATAATGTAAGGTTTCTGAATTTAGCCTTACATTACTGAATAGAAAATGCAAGCATTTTGGAGAAATGTTGAATAAGACATTAGGCTACCAGTTACTCTGCAGCATGTAAAATGCAAAACACTACTCGACACCGAGAGGCTCATTTGATACTGAAGGTTGCTGTCCCTACAGATGTGGAAGCACATGGCAGATGTCATGACATGATGACACCTGGATAACCACTTTGGCAGCCTGGGCAAAAATTACTATCACAAAGGAAGCAGGCTCCACTCAGAGGTTTAAGTACTACAAATTAGCTTTGTCATAGGAACGCTGAAAGAAATTTACAGTCAATAAAAAAGACAAACTGACTTCAGAAAACAAATTTTTAGAATCCATCATGAAGGTTAAAACTGCCTATATTTATTTTAAAAGACCACAAAAAAAGAGTATTTGTACTTTTCTTTTTACATAGGTGGAATGCAGCTGAAAGAGGAGTCAGAAACTGGGTCTGTCACTTCTGTAATATCACATCTCGAATTTTCAGATACTGCTTTGGAAGTTCTGAGAAACCTCAGCACTAGCAAAACATATATGGAGGAAATTCTCGGTTTACTGCTCTGTTATAATCAATGTAAAAGCACAGGCTTTATTATTAACAGTAGGACGGCACTGCATCCTTGAACAATGACAAGGATGGACAAAAGAAGTCCATGACAAGAAATCTTACATCATGGTATGAGATCCTTTAGGTATGCAAAAGTAAAAACACGTTTGGGCTGAATGTGTTTTTTAAAAATCTTACTTTTTAAAAAATCACAGAGGACTTTCTGTGATGCAGTAGAAGATAGAGGTAAATTATGAAAGTAAAGCTCTCTGGAATGTATACAAGTCTATGCATATATGGAGTCTGAGGAGAATGACAGGTACCTGCTATTATACATCATACTGAAATAACTATGAGAGAAGAGTGTTTGAATAACACACTTGCTCTCTGGCAACAAGACTCAGGGCACACTTGATGCTATGTGCTGTTTAGGACTACTGATGCCCTGATTGCAGGAGCTGCCCACAGAAAACAGTGTGAGATCATCTAAGCACAAAATCAGCAGTCTTCCAACTTCTCCAAATCCAGCTCCCTCTTCTCATGGGCTTACAGGCCTCAATAACCATATACAGGGCTGTGTTCTGGCCAGCCCACAACTCCACCATTAAGTCCCACAGGTCCAAATCTCACAGCAAGTTTTTCAACCATGATTTCAACATGTTTTAAACAAACTGCAGAATCAAAAACTTCCAGTTACATTCCTAGTTAAAACACTCATACACAGAAAAGCAGCAAAAAATCCCTTTCTCTATATATGCATTTCTCAGCTACAACTTACAGTGAATCATGAGACATATAAATAGGAGAAGGGAGGTCAACCACAAGAAAGCAGCAACTGGATTACAACCTAAAGGAATACTCTCTCATACAAAACCCCTCTTTTACTTTCCATGCTTCCCTAGGCTTGCAATCAGATGTTTGTAATGAAAATGTAACTAACGTAAGTTTGCAAACTGCTTATATATAAAAATGAATTCTTAGTCTGAAATTCAGCCCTGTTTCTCAGTTCTAAATGAACTGTTACATCATACGTAAAAGAGGGATCATTAAAAATAATGGAGAGTAATATTTCTATGGAATGCATTATTTCCTTTCAAAGAGAAATGACACTGTGTCATGATTTAGGAACGGTACTTCCCAGTTCAGTGCCCCCACCAAGACTCTCCAAACCGCATGCCACTCTCTCTCAGTTTCCCCTTCTCCTCCCCACTGTGGTGGGATGGAGAGGACAATTGGAGACACAAAAGGTAAAGATCACAGGTTGAAATAAGAACAATTTCCTGGAAACAGCAATGAGGTAAAAAACTGAACAGTAACAGCAGCAATACTAATGACAAGATACACTATAAAAAAGCCAACAATAGACAACACTGGATGGTTCCTTCCTCCATGTTTTCTCAGACTCCCTTTCCCCACCCTTGGCAATAATATGAAGTGGTATAGAATAACTTCTATGTCCTGGCTAGTGCAAATATTAACCCTGTCCTGGCTGAAACCAAGCTGTTAAATAGCACTATTCTCTGTGTCCTTGCTTCTGAGAAACAAGGAAGTCAATCACATCTGAAGAGGTCCTTTAGCAGCAAACACATTATGATCTATATAGTCAGCAGATAGAAGTGTATTTATGAAGGAAATTACTTGCTCTACATATTAATCATCCATTTTCAGTTTCAACATCGAACTAGAAAAAGTGAGAATCAATACAGCTGCTGTACAAAGGTAACCAATATTCTTGGGACATTCCTTCTAAGCAGTATCAAGTTCAAAAAATAGCTCGTGATACTTGAATGCAGATGGTTTGTTGCATTTGCAATTGGAAGCAGCAGGTAGGATGATGATGAGCTGGAAATACAGAGTACACTCTTGATGGCAAGAAAGGAATGCTTGCCAGTATTAAGAGCAATACAACAAATGAAAAAAGGATCCACTTATTGGCTAAAATCATGGCATTTTGATGACTCATACAAAGATGTCTGTATTAACATGCTTTCCCTGTTTTACTGCCTCAGTAACACCAGCTAAGAATATCTCATGACTATGGATAACGTGTCTTCAGAGTATTAAAGCAGAGTATGCTCTGACTTCCCAAAACTTCTAAGAAGCCACCTTGGAAATATAAAAAGGAAAAACCTTTCCAGAAGTTATACAAGGTAGACTAAGATCAATAAAAAACTGGCACAAAACATCTCTAAACATGCTCCTTTGTATGTACCTGCAGTTGCACAGCACACCACGCTCCACTCTCACACCTGATCTTTTGTACAACCTCTTATCTAACGTTCATTCTAAATGGTCTATAGTAGTCTGCATGAATGCAACTAATTGAACAGTCTTGATGAAACCAAGTACTTTTTCATAATAATTCTAATACCAAATGGCAGAACTTAGCTGGAATCTGAAGTTTCAAACAACTGTCAGAAACAACAACATCAAGCATGTTATCTTTACCATCTCATTATCAATTCTTTCCATAATGGCTGAGTGAAAAAGTCTGACCAGAGTTCAAAACAAGTGCTTTCTACCTACATTACAGTGTTTATATGGTTCTACAGGAACACACAGTATTCCTCTTGTATAAAAAAATTAGAATATTTGTTTCTAGGACACTATACTTGCTGTGACATCAGAATATGGTATGGAAACCATTGGCCAGCAGAGTCAGCTGCCAGCTGGCCTGGCCCAGCTCCAGTCAGCTGATACTCCAAGGCCTGCCCTACAAATCCAAGCCTAAACTTAGGCCTAGATAAACCCATAACAGATGGGTTTGTTAGGCTAACTTTCTAGATTCTTTAGGAAATAATACTGCAAAATGTTTGTAGGATGACTTATGGAAGACTAAAACCACCATAAAATCAGTTCTCTAGCTAATCAAGGAAAACAACATTAAGCCCATCATCAAGAAGCCAAATTAATATAAAACTAAAAGAGAAGTTAAAAAGTGCCCAAACATTCCTACCAAAAAACCCCCCAAACCCTGCCACTACAGATTTTTTAAATTTTTTTTTAAGTTAACACTTACTTTAAAATATACTTTTCATTTTAGTAAAACTGAACCCAAAAAGGAATTAAGCTACCACACATGATTTGAAGCTTATTGTATTGTATATTTACAAACAGTAATGCATTTATAAATTTTAATACCATTTATGTGGTAGACAAAACACTTTATTCACCTGTCTGAAACAAACGTGATGACATGTTGGTAGAAATTTCTATCACAGACTATTTTCTTGAATTTCAGAACTAGCAATTTAGAAAAATACAAATTAAAGGACAAAAGTATTTGGCTGATGGAGAAAATCATCATTTCTACACAAATATTCCCAGACCAGCCATATGGACCACAATGTTTATTTTAATTGCTGCAGCGTGAGGAAGAAAATAATTGGGTTTTTCCTTGTAATATTTCAAAGCTTTTAATATTTTTATTACTATTATACACACAGTCATGGGCCTACTGATGTTACTGCTGTGTTGATGGGCATACAATGCACGGCAGAAAAATATAGGCAAAACTTAGCCAAAGACACAGAGATCACATTCCCTAAATCCAGAGAGTACTTAAGATCAACAAGCTGAACCTATAAAGGCTCCAGATTAGAATCATCATTGTATGTGATATTTTCTCTCTGCTATTTCACATAAAAGATTCAACAGAACAATCAGTTCAGAGCTGCACATCACAGAGTGATCCTTGCAAATTCATAGGACAAATGGAAAAACAGTCATTAAATTGCTACTGACATCTAGCCCACATACGTGTAGATCTCAAATTTTATGTTTTCATATGCTATTTGGTTGAAAACTTTCCAGTCAAGTGTTCCAAGTAATCCATTGCCCTCTTAGCTGCTTTTTTATCAGCCATTGTGACAAAAAATTTGTCAGTTGTATCAGAGCTGCATCTGCCCTGACAGAGTTGGGTTTGCAAGCAGTTTGTTTCCATATACTTTGTATGCTCCCCACACCTCTTACCACTACTCAGCACAGCAGCCAAGATCAGCTACAGCCCCTTACCTGTCCTGAGGAATGCTCAGTAGTACTGATGGCACAGTGACCACAGCTCAGTCTTGTTACTCATCTGACAAACCATCACCATTACTTCATTTTCAGGGCATGTTGACAAATACATCTTTTCACTTACACTTTACTAAATGTTGAGAACAAGTCAAAAAGGGTTTGTATCTTATGGAATATTGCATTTGTTGAAAGGTACAGCATCTTTTTATGCCTAGGTGCAATCCTGAGCCATGTGCTCTAGCACCTACCAAAAAAAAAACCCAAAACCAAAAAAGCCCCTCCAAACACAAAAAAAAATCCTCAACCAAACAAACTCCCAAAACAAAAGACCAACGTCATTTTTAGAATTTGCATGTACTTCAAAACTTTCCATTCCTAGGGACAGATTCCTTCTATTTCCAATACATGTTGCTTTGGTAACAATGACATTTTAATATTTTTCTGGTGTTGACAGAGGAAAGAAAGGAGCAGCCACGTGTCACTTATGTGGCACTATGCCACCTATATCCCAGGAAACCTAAATCCAATTCTCAATTTAGCACACATTCACTAAGGAAGGCCATTTGGATGTTCTTCACCCAGCCCTCACACTTATACATGAAAAACAAAACAAATACACAAAGGGTTGCAATGACAAAAGCCAAGATCTGCTTGTGTACTGAAATGTGTCCCTTACATGGAAAGGACCATGAAATAAAGCACTTGATGCTCTAGAATGTTAAGCACCTCTGCTTTACTACAACCAATTAAAAGTGAATAGCCATAAAAGTGCAGATACTACTGTAGGGTAATAAACCAGACTTTATCAGTGACAGTGGTGCACATTACAAACTTCAAACTCATTCCTTGTTCTAATCCATCAGAAACTTCCTGGCTTTAACAGGCTATAAACAGCAGAAGCTTTGAAGTCCGAGGATTAGGATCACTAATAGACAGACTGAATGAGAGACTGGCTGAAGAGCCAAGTGGAATGCCCTGCATGGACCTGGAATAAAACAAGGTAATTTAATCAAACTGACCTCTCTCTAGCCATAGGCCAAGAGATTACAATGGTTGTAACAGAAATAAAGGGACTAGAAACAAATAGTTATTTGCTTCAATGCAATGCTTAGGCTAAAGCAAGGACAAAATTGCCTATGCTTTCAACTGTGCTCTTGAATCCACTATTTTAAGCTCCACAGGCAAAGGCTTTTTTTTTTTCCTTTTTAACTGGTTTATGACTTAGTGGTAATAGAGGCAGAAAAAATTAAACACACTTTAATTTTCAAGATTAATACAATGATTTAAAAGAAAAGATCATTCTAATGATCTATTTGCTTCAACTCTCCTGTATCTCAGACTCTGCCAAATGAAATGTGGAAACAACTCATTTGGGTCAAATCCACCTGCATTCAGTGGCCCCGTAACTGAATATAACACTAAACCTTTTTGCTTTTAGAAAAGAACCTCTTACTGCAAAAATTCCAGTTGTTATCAATTTCTATGCAACAAGTTTTACTCCAAAGGGTTTTAAATCATAAAAAAAACCCAATAAGCTTGAGGTATTTAGCAAACAATAAAGCTACTCTTTAAAGCAAACAATAAAGCTACTCTGCTTTAAACTGGAGCAAGTTGCCAAAATGGCAAATGAGCCAAGTGAAGGGCAGCAATAGCTTGGCTCCGAGAAGTAGTTGGGAGATGGTAAACTGAGACAAGCAGTCAGGAATTAATCTTCACATTGTATCTTGCTGCTATGCAGAATAGTTAACTTTGAAGAGTAGAACACGGCAGTACTTGAAGGCTCTGGAAAGAGAATTACAAAGTGAGGAGTCCTAACAACACACTTCATTAACTACAGAGGACAGAAGCACTTTTTTGAAAATGTATACTTAGAAGACAACATTTCTTGTCCCACAAAATCACTGCATTTTCAGAAGAGAATGAGAGTCATGTGTGCGGCATATGGGAACCAGGCTCATACACAGCTACTGTATCTACAATGTTTAATCCAGAATGAGAAGAGGATGCTCTCATTGCCTAGCACAATGCTCAAGATTTTAGTATTAGTATTCAGAACATGGAAGAAGGTCATCCTAGGAAATAATAAGCATGGAAATAAACTAAGTAGCCTTGGTGTTTATGTCTCTCGCTGGAGAGGCTTACTAAAGGCTAAGCCTAGTAGCTGCCTTTCCTTACATGGGGCAATGTTTCCCATTTACTTCAGGGTGATTTTGTAATGGAATTCAGCAATGTCAGGACTTATGTTTCCAGCTGAACACCTGGGAGAAGATAAAGAGCAGCACATTCTCATAAGGCAGGTGGCCCAGGGCTGAAAAATAAGGGAGCTGGTTCCACACAGAGCAGTCATGGAGTGTGCAGAGGCATTACATGAAAAGAGTCAGAAAAACATGGGACTGGGATCTTGGGTTTGAAAACGCAGGCAACAAACTGTGAGGACTGGGCAGCCTGAGACTGAGGTCCTTGCAGGAGGGAATACTATATAGCAGTATGGCAGGGTGGCACAGCACACCTCAGCTACTGAAATTTAAACAAATTAATTGAGACACTGAGTTCACACTGGAGTCATGAAGATACCTTTGAAACTAAATCTTCCTCCAAAAATCCACACATTTAAATAATTTGGGAAAATGCCCATGAATGTACCCTCATTTTAAAATAACCATGAATTCAAAAAAGTTAAGATATCATGCAGATGTCACCAGACTCACTCAAAAACGATGAAGAGCAAAATAGTATATCATACGTGTTGGAAAGAGAAGCATTTTAAAACAGCAACTACTGTCTTACTGGGTAAGGAGTAGCATTTCCACAAGATATTCTTGGTGGTATGGGAATTCCTTTCCAGACACTCAACATGACCCAAGTCTTCGTTTCATCAGTCAAAATATTCACTTATTTCATAGCTACAAGCATTCAAACTACTTTGCTGCTTTCAACCATGTTTGTTGTAGAAAACAGTACAGCAGCAATAGTATATTATATTAACAGATATACACTGTGACGAGAGACTTTCTACAGAGAAATAATACCAAGTATTGATAGATCAAAGATAGGTCTCTCCTTACCACTCCCCCAAAAAACCCTAAGGACAAAAATGTTTGTGTAACTATTATATTTGTTACTTCTGATTCAGAATTTAGCAGCACAACCACTGGTATGCTTTTTTCTTGTTACCTACTTTGGCTTTTCTCACTTTATTTTCAAACACATTGTCAAAAAATCCCCAAATCTATTATTTTGAAAGAACCATGAAATAACTTCTCAAATATTAATGAAATAGAAGAGAGCTCATTCTGCAACAGAAGCAAACACACATGCTATGCCCAGTTTCACCTTCCTCCACCACACCTACCATGGGGTCTTACCTTCTGGTGGATTCTTATTCTGGTTATTCCAGACAACTAACAATTTTGATAGACTAGGCACTTTAGACACCTCTGTGATAACTCGGAAGAGGCTCTCCACTCGGTCATAGGTCAGAACTATGGCTGTGAAACCTTGGGACTGAGGTGGGATCAGTGGAAGGAAGAGTGGGTTGCTCACACTGCTCCATTTCTGTGAAGAAAAACAAGAAAACAGGAAAACAATTTGATTAAAGTGACTTTTCACAGTAGGAAGTAATTCATATAGCCAGGACCTAACTGCCAGACTTGGAATTTGCTCAGACCAGGCAGGTTGAGCCTTCAATTCTTACAACAGTGGCTTTCAGAAATTTCTCAAAAACTTTATTCCAATCTCTTTCTTAATTCAATTTCCATTTTTGCCTAGCCATAACATTGAAAACAAGTAGGGCTTTAGGTAAAAAAAAAAAGCAAAAGAGGCAGAAGAAGCAAAACCAAGGTGAATTCTTAGCCCCACTAGCTTGACTCAATTCTCATTTACAAATCACTATTTCAAGATATCTATAACTTATAGTCAGGACTCAATAAACAAAGAGAAACTTAATCAGAACTACAATTTCAGAAGTGAAAAAGCATTAACAACAAAACCAAAGTAACAAAACCATAAACCTGGCACAAAATGTACACCCCAGAAAACAGGGCAAAAGCAGGCTCAAAGAGGAATAATGTACTAGCTTCCACAAAGCTGAGTTTGTTCAATGGTGGAAAATTCCCCACCTAAAACATAGATAGATAGATAGATAGATAGATAGATAGATAGATAGATAGATAGATAGATAGATAACAAGGCATGAGATGCAAAGACAACTTTCCGAGAAATCCTCATGAATTTTAACTAGGACATCCCTTTTAAGACTTTAAAGGTTTTACTTCAATACGTTCCCAGCATAAGGAAGTCAGCCCAGCTCGCAGAAGACAAGACAGACAGCTAAATTCTCACTGAATGTGCCAACCTCCTTTGGAGCTGACAGTGTGGGGGAGGAAGCAGTGAAGGGACCATTTGACAAGAATGAAAGCACCAGCATTTTAGTCTCAACTTTTCCATTCCAAGAGACATTCCAAGCAGGGGTCGGAGAAAGAAGCAAAGAGAAAAACCAGACCCTGTGGGATGAGGTGAAAAGGGGAGTTAGGAAAGTAGAAACTGAGTGATAGTGTTTTGCAGGGATGGTTTGAATCCTAGCGTGTGAAAACTATGAACACTCATAAGAGGCTAATAACTGACAACGGTTTACAGAAATACCATGAAAATCTCCAGCTAAACTCAGATCATAAGCTTGCTTGTATCAGAAAGTGAGCAAGTTTTACAGATTCAAAGTTATCAGCTCGTATTTGCAGGAAGTAAACTTTGCAATTTTCTGTTTCCCAGTTTAGTCTGTGGGCTACTTTATACACATAACAATCACATTTCCTCCTGTTTAATGGTTAGACACCTCTAACCATAATAACTCCAAGGATGAGAATAGAGAGCCTATTTACTCAAAGACGTAATAACATTTTGACTATTTTGGTAAAGGAGACAAAAATAAGATGTGAATATGATTTCCTTCTACAAACAAATCAAAACTGAAGTGGGGATAAATCTGTGAGGTGAAGTTAAGCACAGCATAGGCACACTGTTTTGTCCAGGGTGGTCTAATGGTATGTTCCAGGCAAGGATCTGTCACTAGAAGTAATATGTTCAGACATCCAGAAACAGTTGGAAAGACAGACTGGCCTTCAGCTACACATACTTTATCAGGTCTGGTACAAGCTGCATTCAACTTAAACTGTTAGGTTCCTAATGGAAAATATGAAACTTTAGTTTTTACGCAAAAAGAATAACAGGATAATGTAGAAATAGTAAGAGTACATCATGGAACTTTGGTTCATGAAAGCGACATGGCTATCTGTGATAGCAGAGGACTACAGTCAGTAATTCAGAAAATATACATCCATTACTTCAACAACTGATACATGCAGAGATAAAACTGATTTCAGATTAATATGTTTCCTAAAATGAAGGCTTTTGTATATACTTTGTTAATTGTGCAACATGACTGGTGGCAGACAGGGACAGCCCTCTGATTTTTCTGCAGTTTCAATTCCTTCAACAAATCACAATCTAAATGTTACCAGAGCATAATCCACCTCATTAAAGCTTTACTACAGACTTGTTCCCACACAGCCCCCACTGCTATTATCCGAATGACCCTGGTAATGTCAGGCAGCTTCTTAACACAACTTTTGGAAAGTTCTTTTGATTAATACTTGAAACTGAGGTTTAACATAATAATCAGAATGCCAAGAAAATATTATGTTTCTGCTCTACAAGAAAAAGTAACTGGTAGAGCAACCTACAAACAATGTTCTATTTATTATTTATGGGTGAGAATTGCTACCTTGATTAATGGCTCCATTTCAAGTTTTTCTAGGAACTTTTTCTCTGTTGACAGCACTTCCTAATAAACTGCTTGCTATAGTTATAATACCCTTTGAAAAGGGTTATTCCTTTTCCATCATATGAGATTATTTTAGGTACTTACAGAAAAAGTACATATACAAGCCCATGCATATGTGTGCAAGTACATGTATACGTACCTGAATTGGTCATGATTTCTCTTATAAACTTACATTTATACGTATAAATGGATGTTTATAAGGACATTACTTAAATCCCAACTTCTACTACTTTTAGAAAGGCATGAAAATTTTCCTCTATTGGTCATAACTTGGGAAAAATAAGGCAACTTCTGAGCTGGTTTTGCTCATGCACCTACTAAAGGATGATGGAGGGAGGGAAAAGCCTGTAGACATACACTAATGGGAGAACCCTGCCTCTCATTTGAGAAAAGCATTTCAAAAAGGCAATTAAGCATCTCTCAAGTGCCATTAAGAGCCAACCCCCTGCTGCCTGCCTGAAGAGTGTGTCTACAGTCTGAGACCTATTGACCCCACTTTCTGCAGGAAATCAGGCAAATTCAAGCCTCCATAATTTGCTAAAGTCTTCCAGATTTCTCCTTAGAAAAAGCAAACCAAATAGGCAATTAATTCAACAGCAACATAATTAAATTTCCATTATGGCAGCAAAGCATGAAATGGTTAACAACACAGGGATGGGTTTTCCCACTCACTGTTCAAGCAACCAAACAGTGTCCATTCCCATTTTTACTAACATTATTGATGGAAATTCACAGGAACTTTCACTCTCAGAGAAGAGAGCAAACAGCAACAGTAGACTGATCATCCATCACCTTTCTTTGACAACGTGCTGACACTCAGCTATGGATAAGACAGCTCTTCACTATCGCCCTCCCAGCTAATATCATTAGAAGAGCCAGGATAATTAATCCAGGATTAATAGGTCACTTGCTGTGAATCATTTTTATGGGCAAAAAGGATCAAGTTCAAATGCCAGTTTCCTAAGAGTAATTTCATGTCACTCAAGTCTCACAGTCTCAGTTGTCTGACAGCCCTTTGCAGTTCATATGAAAATCCAAGGTAGTGGGACCTGGGTGACAGAGAAAACTTAGGAAGAGCCTGAAGGTAGGGAGAGAGGAGAAGTCAGGAATGGTTATGTATACATGTAAGGATTCAGACTACTGCAGCTGTCCTGTGCATGTTTTCTGTGAGCGTGCATATGTAACAATGCCTTAGAACAAGGCACCTTTCTTTACTATAGATGGATCAAATATTGTCCTCCCTCTTGGTCATTAAAAGCAACCTGATTCTACTTTAGAAAAAGTTAATACATTAAGGACGAGGTACCAAAGAAGCTGAATTCTCATTATATGGGAGGCTCAGACTGGACTCGATGTGGTCTTGAGGTTCCACTTGGCAGAGAAGTTTCTATCAGACCATTCTTAATAGGATACAGAAGGGAGATAGGCTGGATGTCACTGAACACAACTCGACTGAGGAAATGGACAATCCTAATATACAAACCTTACAGAGCCTCAAAGATACTGGCAAAATATCAGACATAACTAAGACTCAGTCTCATCCCAAAACTTCTTATTTGGGTGTTTACCACTGAAAGAGACTCAAAGAAAGATACAGTAGACACATTACAAATTGCATTGCAGAATGGTCTGAAGGAAAACAAGGTTGTGTAAGATGTTCCGTATGAAAGAAGAATCAAGAATTTCTCAGATATCATTTAGTGGAAAAACTCAGCAACAGCACTTAAGAATAAAATTTCACTGCTCTGATGAACAAGACAGTGGGCTTTCGTCCCTGATTATTTTATTTTCAACATCTGGCCAGTTCCTTGCAAACAACATATTAGTGAAATCATACAGTCTGAGCAACAACTCCCTGTCTTTTCAAAGCACAGATGTAAGGATAGCAGTGTGTTGAATTTAGCAGTTAAACAGTTCTGCTATACATCTAAACAAAACAGAGATATATCTCCTGCCACTGTGGTTAATGCTTTTTTGGGGTTGTTCTTAAAATCAATCTAACCTCAATGTGGTTTCAATTATGAATTACCAGACCAAAAAAAGCCTTGATTTATTCTATTTTTCTCCAATTATTTATGATAAGTTTCTATGGAATACTTTGGGAAAGTATTTCACCATGCTTCCTGTCCTCAAGTGGTCATACAGCAAAACCAAAGGAGTGAACCCTCTCTACTTGTCCAAAGCCAACCACAGCACTTACACTCAGCAGAATCACAAACCAAACTGCAATGCCAACATTTCATGTTTTGAGGAAGATCATAAACCCTTCTCAAAAAAAATTAGCCACAAGACAAGGAGTTTCTACCTACTGCAGAATAATCCACTGTGTAAAAAAACAAACCTCATCTCCAGAAAGGTAAACTAATGAACCAACTGTTAAATCATGTTTTACATTCACATAAAAATGTCAGTATTTACAGCCAAATACATGTGGTAGAGTCAACCTGTCCATAATATCAACACCAAAAAAACCCCCCAAACCTGAAATTTATTTAATATAAAAATAATACCTATCTTCTAGCAAAATAAATACAGCAAAATTTCATCCAGTTGATTCAAACCATCACACAACATAGCTGGAAATGCAACAGAAACAGAAATCTAATATTGCTCAATGGAAAAAAATACCAGATGTGCACTGCCCAGAAAAGTGCTAGGTTGTTCGCATTTACAGGTAAATAAAAATTGTATGTTAATACTTGCTTAGTATTTTGAAGATTACAAATGGTACTAGGATGGAAGTACAGTTTTAACAGTGGCATTATCTGGAAACTGAGGGCTATAAAATACTAGTCAAAGAGGCTAGAAATAGTTAACTTTTTAACAAGTGTCAAGTACCTGGTAATTGGCAGAGCCGACAAAGTATTCTGTAAATGAACATCCTACTTAGGCTTTGCTAAATGAATGGCACTTTTGGCACTAATTAATTCTGCTACTTTAGTTTAAATCAAATGACGATGCTGCTTTCTGCCTCACTGGAAGAAACGAAATCTGGTATGTTTATTGTTCAGCATACTGATATTCTCAAGTGATTATTAAACTCTAGTCTGTATCATCCAAGGTCATAGCTCAAAAGCAGCCCTGGACAAAAAAAAAACCCTCTAATGTTTCATAGATCTACATGATAAACTCACTTGAAAGAATTCAACAAAAGCAACTGAAGAATTTGGAAAAATCCTGTCATGCTCATTTTTCAGAAACCAATATACATTAGTGAGGTATGAGGCAAAGAGGAGAATTTAAGTGAAGCGCAAGTGAGGAAGTAATTTACCTCTATCAGAGCGCAACAAAGTAATTAACTGAAGATAACAGATCACATCTCAAACCCAAGTCATTATTTCTAATCTAGCCCAAACTGGTATCCATCAAAATGCACACTGTAGAATAGGTCATTTTTTTTGGCTTACTTGAACATAACTGATTGCCTCTGCCTAATGGATAATGGCTGGCCCAAAAAGTACAAAACACAATAAACTCCCATGCTTGCAGCAAAACACTGTCTAAGACACAAAGGACTCAAGTGATTCAGGAATGCATTTCACGCCTCCAAAGTACCATTTGCTCCTCTTCATTAAAAGGAGGAAATATCTCATACTGCATTTTTATTCAAAGTACTATTCCATAACATATTAGCATGTTATATGCTACCAGTCTTTCATTTCCTCAACAGGACAGTGAACAAGTAGAAAAATAATCCTCTTTATAACTTGTTTTTCCTTTACAAAGGCCCATAGTCTTCAGTCAACCCATACAAACGCATAAAAGTGCTTGGATCACTTCCCCAGTGCAATGTACTAAGTATGGAATTAACTGTATATGCATTCATTTTCTGTGTACCTTATACTCCCTCCTGGAAAAACACCCTCCTGTACTGCTGCTGTATCCACACTGTGGTGAAGATACTCAGGCAATAATCTAACTAATATTTTGAGCCAATATAAGTCTAACTAATGCCAAGAAAAGCAGCCTTCCAGCTACCCAGTCCCTCCCTTACATAACATCTCCTCCACTCCCTTTTTGGTTTTTTTATTTTGCTGGGTAAGTTTTATATAAGGAAAATTATTTTGGCTAATTCATCACAAGTGAATTAGAAAAACCAAAAAGAAGGCAGCACATAAGGGAAATTGTTATCTAACTGTAGAAGAGTGCAGGATTGCTTCTTTGGGGAGCAATACCTATTAATAGTGGTTTGAAGTGTTTGGGGAACTACAGACTCAACACAAGATGGGATGGTGTTTCTTTGTGTTGAGACTTGAGAAATACCTGAGGAACAGGCATAAAGCTTATTTATGTGCAGATCTAGCCATGAGCATGCCTCACTGATTTTAAGTGAGCATCACTTTCACACTGACTGTCCAAGATAGCAGCCACCCCCTCCCTCAGATACAAAAAAACAATGCAATTTTGTGTTAAAAACAATGTAAACATAGGTCTCAATTCCTAATTTGAAGTATCAGAGTTAAAAAAAAAGCAAAGAGAAGCTCCTCAATCCTTCTTTGCAAGTGACATGAAACTTGGGGCAGCCTTTTGTGAAAGATGCAGCATTCTCTTCATAGGTGCTGCCATTACAAACTTATTTAATTGCATACTTGAGGCCTCTAAAAACCTCTTTTATCTAGCACATCTACAGGCTGCAATCCATTAAGTGTTTGTTAAGTCAAAACAGAATCTATGCTACTTAACTAAAATCGAAACACTAAATAACAGATAAATACAAAATCACAGAAAGTAGACTGAAATCAGATGATGAATTTAACTCTTAAAGTAAACTCATGACACTGAAACAGCTCAACAAAATGCAGAGTATAATGTGCACCTTGGAGAGTTATGAGCTATCCTCATTGTAGAAATAATGCTTACACTGCTTTATCTAACACCTGCAGCAGCTGTAACAATTGAGCATCAAAACAATTGGTAACCAGGACATTTTACCAAACTCTTTTTCTGTTATTTCTCAGGATCTTGGTGAAATACTAAACAAAATTAATCCCTATAAGCACACAAAGAAAAAGAATTTTTAAACCAAGGAGGTAGGCAGGTAAGCAACCTTGGCAAGGATTCTTTCTAAATATTATCTGCATAATGACCTTGCACAGCAAGCTCTTCTTCCTGTTAGAAAGGTGGATTTGTCTTAGCAAGTAAGTTGTAAACCCCCTAAAGCTGATATTCTCTGTATAAATATTCCACAAGCAAATTCATGCTCTCATTTTCAAAACCTCAGTACTCAGAGCACAGGGATCTGAGCCCTACTACCAGTCTCGCACTGATTAAAGAAATCTCTTGCTAATTTCAGCAAGCCCTTCACCTTAAAACAGTGATTGCACCTCCACACAGCCTGTTAATGCGCCTAACAGCTTCTACATATTCTTTTTGCACCTTTGTGTTCCCATCTAAACCATGTAGCGGGAACAAGAGTGTACAGAAGAGCATTCCAGTTAACCTCTACCAACCACAACATCATGAGGAACAACAAGCAGAGCTAAAGGAACTGGATGCTGAGTCAGCTGAGTTTGAAGGCAGAGCACACGTGGCCAGTTTGGGAGGTTAGCTCTGGCCAGTAACACAAAAATTTATGACACTGAGTTACTTCACAGTTTTCACCATGATATTAATGCTAAATTGCAGGTGCGGCATTTTAACAGTCAGCTATATCCTGGCCCTGAGCCTGAGCCAAAATGATTTTCTTTAAAAGCTTCAGTCATTAAGTTTATTTCAAGAAGAATGTAGCAATATTCTCCTAAATGAAAAGCACGTTTAGGCCATCTTTAGTTACTTTGTCTTTTTATCAGTTAGAGCATTCAGCTGCCCTCTTCTGATACCTCAAATATACATATGTACCTGCCTTCCAACTATAAGGTTTCATCCAGGCTTACTAGAAATTGAAGCAGTGCTGTGAGTGGATATTAGGCAGGAGTTTAGACAAGAAACACACTCAGGCTCAAGTGAATCATTATTCCCCTAACAAGAAGACACCAACTGTGGAATTCTGACCAGCATAGTTAGTAAAAAAAAAAATATAGGAGAGCACCCAGAAGACATTTGTGCATTCCCTTTAAGGACTGAGTAATCCTTAAGCCATTTTCTTCATTTTACTAGGCATTTAAAAGTGCTTGGTTTTGCTAGCATCATTTAAAGGTGTTAAGATACTCTGATCCCCTTCTTGTGGAGTACATACTAGTGCAGATTCATTTTGTCCTTAAATACTGACCACATTTCCTCTCCAAGCAATGACAACAGGAGACTATTATGCCTTTGGCTGGGCAATGGAAAATGAACTTCTGAAACACATCAATGAGCTTCTAACTCTTTGTCAGCAACTGTTCCCACCCCACTAGCCTGAAGAGTTTAAAGTAAAACACACTCTACTCCTGAGCACTCCTACCCAGCTTTCAGAGAAACTCCCTCTATACAATCATAAAGCAAGACAGTCAACAAGTTTAGTTTTATTAGTAAAATAAAACTATTTTTTGTATTTTGACACAGAGAAAATTAATTGATTATGAGCGAAAATCATCTACAGGCTTTTATATAGTAAAAAATCAGAACCAGCAGCTTGGTGCAAAAGGTTAATTAATATGCCCGTGTATTTTCTTAACAGAGGTGGGTTCACTCAGTGAAATTTAAAAAAAAAAAAAGAAAAAAGAAAAAAAACGCAAAACTTTGATCATCAGTTTCTGTAAGAAATAACATGGAGAAAACTGTAAGCATAGGAATAATTAGCTATTTCTACATAACTATATAAAAGATCCTTGGAGAATGTTTGAGATCTTCAGCATTTCCACGGACTATTTTCTCTACAGTCATACATTTTTAAGCACAAACTCTCCCCCAGCTCAACAGAAATAAAGAAGCATGTGTGCGTCTGCATACAGGAAAAATAAATACATATATAAACAAGCAATTTAGTGTGTGCAATAGCAAAAGTTAAAAGTTTGCATTTCAGTGCCAGGACATAAAATGAACTGCTAGTTACTTTGCCATTTGTCATAAAATATATTAACATCATCTGTGCAATTTACCAGCACAACACATATACACAGAAATCCACATATACAAAATTATTACCAAGTTTCATAGCACATACCTGTTATACAAGAAAAAACCCAACAAATCCACTATTTGTTTTATGAGTAAATCAAATGAATTTACTTACCACAGCTGGGGGATCATTCCATTCTTCATAAGAAATGGCAGCATATGGGTAAATTCTATCATTGATAATCTGAAGAGTAGCAAGAGCAATTGCTTTCATCGATCTGAAATAAGCTTCCCAGAACCACCTTGCCTGTAAAGAGAATAAAGTTCACTTTTACATTGCACAGATCCAGTGCTTAACAATCAATTTTGGATTGCCATGCACAATCTGTTCCTTGCAGTCTACAGGTCAGGTGGAAATTAAATTAGGAGGCATGTTTACTGTAGATAGAATATTTCCATAGAGCTTGAAGGCTTCAAATTCAACTACACCCTCCCAAAAGAAAAGGACTCACAGCCAATAAAAAGAAGCACCAGCAGCAATATTTTGCAAGTGATTAAACAGAATGAGAATACTTGAAGAAATCAGGTATTTTCAGACTTTTATCAAATGTTCTTCTCTTAAAAAATGTCAAAAGCAGTTTGACCACAGAACAGAAGAAATGGCTGTTACACTTATTTTTTTTTCCAACACAGAGGAATCCACAATGCAGCTAAATAGCCAAATAAAATCACCAACCTAAAAAAGTGGAACTCAGAAGTCCCTTTTTGACATCAATATTAGAGACAGCTGATCAGATAAAGAATTTCAGTACTCAGGAACCCTACCAGACCAGTATCTTCCCAAGTCTTCCAAAAACCTAAATATTATTTATACAAGTAAATATTACGAATTTTACATAAAGTACATGCCTGTGCCAATTTGTTACAATCATTAATCTTTACTAATTTATAGCACAGGCAATGTAAAACTGCTGAAATGAAGCATAAGATTGTTATACACAGGTGCTCAATTTCACAGATGAATCATTCTTAAGCTAAAATCCTGTATGCCAAGTTTTCATCTTGTCCCAGTTTCTGTATAGGACAGAAATTCTAGAAGAAAAGCAGGGGTTCTGAAATGAAAATGCAGACTCTATCAGACTCTCCATTAGAGACATAAAGATACTTTTTAAATACCTAGAACCATCAAATGATCCTGGAGATCTCCATTCAACTCAGAAGGAAACATGGCTTACCAATAAACATAGTTCAAGAGTTCTGGCCCAAAAGATACAGGGTTTTTTCAACCTTATTTTTCCTTCAGGAAACTGCAGCACTTGAATCGTCCAGAAAGTAATTTACTTTGCAATCTCCCTATGGTTCATTATCAACTGTAAGAGTACATGTTTGCATTTACAAGGCAGAACAACTAAAACAAATGCATTTTTATTAATTGCAAGCTTTAGAAGCTTTCAGAGACAGAATACAATGGAAAACAATATACAAATTTGGGCAAGTGCTATTTTACTCTTGCTACAGATTTCTTAAATAGCAAAACATCTTGACAGACAAGGCATTCTTAATCACATGCTATGAAAATACTAATAATATTATTTACCTTATTTAGTTACTGCATTATTTACCTTATTTAATTACTGAGGGAATATCAAATTTCTGGAGGTACAGATCTTAGGATGAACCAAAAATAACTCTCGTTTATTTGTTAACAAGTTCCAACGTGTCTCATTCTGCAAGTCAGTGGATTTTAACAGAAGACAAATAAATGATCCTACATGTACACTTTCTTTTGGACTATTCCTAGGCTAAATAACAGTGTACAGGAAGGATCACAAGTAGGAAAAATGCAAATTCACAAGCACAAACTTGCATATATATTCATGCTTATGCTGCCTTGTATTTTACTCTGAATGTAAGCTATGGGATTCAGACCTACAGATTTCTTCTCAAAACACCAGCCCTAAAATGCTATTCTGTGTGCAGTTTGTAAAACAGATTCTGTAGAAAAGTTCTGGAAATCTTTAAGATGAAAAAAATCCATGCTACAACGAAAAAAAACAGACTAGGAAATAGCTTGGTGTTCTCTGAAGCACTACTCTGATGGTACTTCAGAGTATTTCAAAATTTTATTAAAAAGACTGGTGAGCATGCCCAAAAGTGGCAGGGAGAGTGCAAAGTGACTTCACTCTAGAACGCCATCACTTCCCTCTCCTTACTTATCTCACTGGTAGGACTTAACAGCTGGATAACAGGGTGATTACTGAGAATAGAGAGCAAAATGAATTCCACATCCAACTGTAAAAGCAGAAGAGTTATATAAACAGCTAAGAACAAATAAAACGACACTAAATAAAGCAAAGACCACAAACTAAGCAAAGGCATAAGTATTCCTTTCCCCATGCCCCATTTCTTAAGGAAAATGTACTATCCAGAATTCAGCAGCAACCAATTTAAAAAGAAAACCAGAAGCAGAATAAGAATTCAAATGGACCAGGACAGCCAACCTCTCTGTTCAAGTACCCTAAAAAAACAGGAGTAAGAATATTTCAAATTTTATTTTCATGTTTAGAACATGCTTAGAACAACTGCTATAAGCAGCACTAAGTGGGAAGGAGAAACTATTTTATGTAGCTTTTTAACATGTAACTTTATAAACCATTAAGTAGCTATTAATTGTGTGAAATGCACACAGGATTATGTATTCCATTGTTACTAAATGACAGCATTCCTATACTGTTGTAAGATCGTTCATTAATACTGTAATAGCTCTTATTATCTAACTTCACAACAATCAAAGCTGGTTTTCCTCCTTCAGCAAAACTCGGATGGATCTGATCTAGCTTCTCTTTGCTCAAAAAGTCCAGTGTCAGGCAAGATTACACCTTCGTACGAAACGCAAATCTGGAGAACAGGGCACAGGGAATTTATGTTTTATAGACTAATATTTATGTAATTAATTTTTTGTAAAGAGACATAACATGTTCCCACAGTTGGCTGTAATATTTTTGGAGTTGTGTTTCTTTAAGGCAGAACTCAAAACCTTCTAAGGGGATTTGAAGTCCCCAAACAGATGTTTCAGGGTCTCATTACTTCCTCCCCACCTTGTTTGCTTTTATAAAGCAGAACTGATTAACATGGCTTGCTAGTGTCTGCTGCTCCACATGCTGAGTTACTAAATATTTTGGGAAAGTTTTCTATTGGGAAGATGTATGTCGATTCCATTTCAAATATATTTTCTGCTCTGCTTGGTGAGGTTGAAAAGCTTATGCTGGAATGTAACAAACAGAGAGGATAAAAATCCCTTGAATACATTTGTGATACAGAAGAGAGTAATAACAATAACAAAAATGATATCTGTTCCAGACTCCTATGCCAAGTAACTTATTATTTTCACATAGTTGTACTGAGCTGTCTCTTTCTCTTTTCCTTATCTATGAATCCAGAAGACTAATGATTATACACTCAAGAGTAATTTCAAGACACTGCGTAATGTTTTTAAGGTATGGCAGTTTTAACATATTAATTAGAGCTACCTGAATACCTTTCAGGATCTTGAGATCGGTAAGTCAAGATCTTAACTTTCACATAGCATTGATGACACAGACTACAACTATGATAAAGTCAGGCTACTGTTTCTTTCCACTTGAGCTGAAATTAGCTTCTAGTACTCTTCTAGAAGCCTGCTTGATGAGGTTTCCAGATTCTCTAAGGAAACACACTATGACCACAGACTTGCAGACAACGCTAACTTTGTACACACTTAATATTGTTTAGGTCATGGGCAATCTAAGTGGTAGAGATCAAACAGGTACTTGGTACAAGTATGTACACATATTAATGCACATTAAACAGTATGATTTATCAGGAACCGAAAACAGGTATTTAAGAAACTTAAATCTAGTATAGATTCAAAATGAAAGACAGAAAAACATTATTTTCTGTAACAGTTTTACCAATGTTTCAAGGAGTTAAATGTTGCATACTGTATGACTTGACTAAGAATGAGAAATCCAATGTATTAGTGGCTGGGAAGTGACGGGAAACTCTCATTAGTCAATAGATCCCCCATGAAATTAATTCACCTGAATTTAATTTCTGCAGTAAATTTAACCAAACCATGACAACTTCATCATGAAAGCCAAAGACTGAAGGAACTGGAGGCCAAACTCTCTCCTCTCACCAAGCAATAATTATGCACACCAAGGTCATAAACACAGCCGTGCTAGTAAGTAGTTCCAAGCTGTTGCCCCTCCCTCCTTCCTCCCAGCCCCACTTTCAACTGCTGCATTAGGTCAGCCACAAAACCCCATTACTTTCTGTAAAGGCCGAAATTGCTTAATATAATGTAGTGTTATACGTTATCTCTAAAAATACAAATGCACACCCTGAGAAAGACAAGTAATACCTGAAAAAGAGATGTTCCTTAAACCAAATAAGCAACCATCAAAACCAAAAGTTCCATGCCTTGTTTTCAGTTCCCAGATTATGTTCAAGAGGACTGTGAAGAAACTAAACTGACAATATTCAGCACATATCGGTACAGGCAAGAGCTTGCAAAGGGAGCGTTTGCAGTTACTTTCACAGCAGACAACAGGCAGCAGCAACAGAGTATCCTACTCACAGAAAGTAACATTTATTTAGTAAGATGCTATTTTCCTGAGGAATAAACACAGTTGGGGCCTAGCATCTCTTAATAAGCTCTTTACAAGCCAATAGAGCATCAGGTTACAGAGTCCATTCATAATAATGTTTATAAGTTCTAGTGTTAATGCCACTAATGGTGCCCCGGTGTAGACAGCAAGACAGATCAAGGTAAATCTTTTGATTAGTTTGTGAAAAGACAAACGCTTGGCAGAAGGCAAGGAAAGAACTACTTTCTGTAACATTTAGATCAAGGGGAAAACAGTCCATGAAGACTACTTCCTACCCTCCTGTCTTTTCATAGCCCATGATTTGGTGGGAGTTGGTAAAGTCAGCAAAAGGGGGAAAACCACAAAATTCACAAAAGAGCAGTAAAATTTAACTGCCCATAAACCACCACTTTTCTCAACTTTTGAGCCAGGCGCCATGATGCTGTAAGATTCTGCCCCACTGCAGCAGTTCAGTGTTTTCAAAATGCCTGGAAAAGGTTTACAAGGCCCTGAAATACAACTATTTTCACACTAGCTGGGATGACTCCACTTAAATGCTTGCCCTTCTTTGATAGCTCTCGGTGTTCCTGGTTTTTACTCCCAGCCAGATTATGAAAGTCCAGCAAAAGAAAAGAGTGTGGCCTAGTCACTGCAACAACACTGGCCTGGAAGATTGGTGATCTTACTTTTTTAATTCTGCTTTTGTTACTTATTTATAAATAAATGTTTGGCATTCATTTGATTTCTTGCTTCTCCTTCAGCCTCTAAGAGTATGTGTAATATTGACCTTAGTGATGTTGTGAGACTTAACCATTTCAGACCTTTCAAATTTTAGGATAGAGAAAAGAACATGGAAAAGCAAAAAGGCAAGCTTATCTTCTTTTTTATTTCTAAATAGAAATTTTAAACTAATAAAATTAATACTTAGCTAAGTAACCGAAGTAACTGACTGCAGTAACACTTTGCTAAAACGTGTACCTTCAGCAGAGATATAAAAGATATTGCCAAGAACTATCTACAGCTCAGCTGTACATCTGACAGCCCTGGGCATGGAAACGCAACCACTACGACCCTCTGAAGTTATCTGTCATACTGTAATATAATGAAATGTCTTCTAAGTTACTGAGACCTAACAAGTTATTGTCCATCAAGTAAACAACTAGGACTAGTCACAGGCAACCTCCCATCCCCAGAACTTATTTCCACTGTGCAGTAGGATTAGACAGGCTACTGAGGTTCAAGATAAATTGAATTTTTATATGTTTGCCCTATACTAAAGATGTATAATAAGGGTAACTAATGCTACATAATAGTCAGATAGCAAGCTTGAGCTCTCAAGCATCCTACTAACCTCCCCTGCAAAATAGGACTGAAGAAAGCATAAGTTCCATGTTTTATAGAATATCAGATTAGAAGCTTCTTTCAAATTCAATTCAAGCTGGTTGTCTTGCATCTGTTTGTCAACACAGGCCTGTCCAAGAAAAGCCGTAATGCAGGCAGTATATAAAGAGGGATCAGAACATCATTGTGTCACTTCCAAAGCTAAAAAATGGGGGTAAACAAGGAATTACATTTTTGGGGGTGCCTGATCACTTCAGACAAAGACTAATCCATAATTCAACACTGGGGATAATTCAACATTGAGGTTGCCTGAACCTCAAACCAGAAGTTCCTCTAAAAAAGCAAAAAAAAGGAATGAGCAGTAGAACAATGCAGGGCACATACTGTTGCTTCAAGTTACCTGAAATTTGCTTCTAATGTAATATACAACATACTTTTAATATTATTTATGAATTTTCATTCTGTCTTTCAACTGTTGTTTCTGAGTTATGCATGAATCTCAAGTCAAGCCCTGAAAATATCTGATTTATCTATTTAAGTGATACAAATTATATGAGTGGCCTATGGAGGAATATTCCTTAATTGCAACACACTTCTGCAGGATGAGCAAACAAAACAATAATTTGTACCATTACAGTCAAATGTTTTAAGAAAGAGACTATAGAAAGACATGTCCTGGTGCTGGTTTTTATTGTAATGCAGACTCCAGAATTACTTCAAAAGTGAAGCAGTAAGTGGATTTAATAATTTGGCTCAATATTCTCTACTATAGTAATTTCAGCCATGAAACAAGTACATTTGTCTGCTTCAGATACAATGGAGAGTGAAAACTAAGTTTTTCCATTATCCAAGTTTTTTTCCCTTTTTCTTTTTGAAGCTGCCAATTCATAAGGGGACAGGGGTCAGAGTTCAAAATGCTAGTCTTACCCTTCAGATACCAGCCACTTGGGAGCAACTCACTTCTGCTAGCTCTCAGTTTTACTACTTGATGACTCATAAGAGTTAAGGGTAAAGGAAAATGTTCATTCAAACTCAGATATTAAGCTTCTTGCACTGCAGCCTTCCTAAGATTCTCCACTTTGGTGCTTTGAAATGATCACTTACATCAATTATAGTAATTCATATGCACAATAACACATACTGTGCATATAAGAAAATGATTCTTTGAAGCATATCTGTTAAAATTAACATTTTCACTCTGGTTTCCATACTTTCACATAATTGTGGGAATTTGGGGAGTTTTCTTGGCTTTAGGTATGTTGACTTTTTGATTTTGTTTTGGTGATGTTAAAGTTTTCATCTTCTGTTATGAAGAGCCTCATTCTGGTTAAATGTGTGACAGAGATGATGTTATTTTCAATAGAAGAGTTGTCTCTCATGAAATGGTAACATTTTATATAGTTTTGAAATCTTGCATTATCTTTACCCTTAAAATACAGATTTCCTCTATTCCTTGTCCTAGTGATAGCAATTTAATTCTAAAAGTAGCAAGAGCACAAGACTTGAGTAGATAAAAACATCACATAGCACTGGTGTTCTCCCCCCACCTTCATATATTTCTGCACCTCAGACTTGCTTCTTTGATTGAGCATGTCAACTTAACAACTCTGTTGCAGAAGGCAACACTGCACCAGCCAGGAAACCTGACTTACTGCCCTGGTACCCTACAAATTCATGGCCAAAATACAGTTAAGCTATGGAGCCAACAGATACCAGCACTATGAGCAGTCAGGAACCACCTCATTCTCAGCTGTGACTGAGAATACTGTTGCAAAGCATGGAGACAGAGCCAACAAAGAAAGCAGCAGGATGAGAAGAAAGAAATGAAAAAAAAAAGCTAAAAAGCATTTACAGCTCTAAAAACATGTGATGTAAAAATGGTTACCATTTTCTGAATTCCCTTTGCTCCCAAAGAGCTTTCAGTTGTGCTTTCGTATTTACAGGCAAATGACATCTGTTGACACCACAGAAATAACACAGCTGAAAAAGAGTAATACACTTGAAAAAGAGTAATACAGATCCTACTCTGGCTTCCAACAGTCATTATCTACATAATCATCAATAATGATGTAAAGACACAAAAATAGCCCACTCTCTTCCCTCCAGTTTCCAGGAGTTTACATGACTCCCTAATTACTTCACTTTCACAAGCTGTAACTGCAAAGGAAGGTGCAGGCACACCTAACATGAGTAGCAGCCAAAATTGCTTGGATCTGTATAATCCTTGTTATGATGTTTGTCCTTTGCACACTCCCTGTTAACATGAAACCAGACCTACAGTCAGCAAGACTTATGCTATCACTGATTCAACATCAGCCTAAAAAATAACAGAAAACAAATTCGTATATGTAATTGCAGGGAACATTCAACTACTGTATGACCAGAAGTTGGGGGTGGAAGGATGTTTTAGCCACATTTCTTGACAAGTGATGGACAGCTCCTGAAACTGAAAGCAATAGGTTTCTAGTCCTAGGGGTATTGCCTTCAAATATGTCTATGTTCTCAGGGTAGATCAGTTTTCCCCGCTGCAGGCATCCTGCTGAGAGGTGAGGTCCCAAGCAAAACACAGGAATCTGACTGCAAGCCTTTGAGGTGGCAGGAGCCAAGAGAGGTTCAAAGACAAGGCTGGCTGGTGGGCAGCACCTCTGAGTATTGCAGAGGTTAGAGGTTAGTAAAGCAGGAGCCACTGGCCAATAAAACAGTGTTTGGAGAGCCCACTCTACAGATAAATTGGGGATCTGTTTACACCTTTCCCAGCTTTCTGAGTTATACACACTGATGCTTCCCACTGTGATCTTGTCCTCTGTCCACCAGCATCTCCCTTCCTTGGCAGCTGTCCTGCACACTGCTGGTTGGCTTTATAACATGGCTCAAGGATGCTTCAAAACTTTTAATCAGCATCCAACATCAAAAATAAATAAATAAAAGCACAACTGCTTTTATTTGTGTCAACTGCTGCAACAAGATCTGGCTTGTCTGAGATTTCCCATGACTGCTGTACTAATGCTGGGAGAATAGAAGCTTAAATTCCCTTGATTAGAGAAACTAAACACAAAGCAAGCCCAGTGCCAATCACACACATGAAAGAACAGCTTTTTGAAGGAACTAAAAAAAAAAATCTAGGTAGGGTTACCACCATATTGTAGCAGTCAAAAATCAGCAAATACCTCTGTTTCAGAGCTTTAGCTCTACACCAGGAAGAACTCATCCTTTTGATGAAGACATGTTTTGCTCAGTTTCCTGAAAGCTATACAGTTCTGTTTTATGTAAGCACAAACATTATATACATACCCCCATATACACAGTTCTCAACACTGGACATTACTGGCAGCATTGCCTGATTACAAATATATCTTACTGACTTCTGTAAGGATAAAAGCTGAAGGACGACAGGTATTTTTCCATATCTATTGTAAAAATTCCATTTAGAACATGGTGTTGCTTTTTACTCTGCACCTTAAAAATAACTGATCTTAGCTCAAACTATATAAAAATACCTCATCCTTCAAACTGCGCATGACTGTATGGTTATCTGATGAAATAGGTAAGGTGATTATTCATTGCTAGTTGTGATAATATTATTTGATAGTCACACTGCAATGGAACAGGAGTGAAAATAATTTTACATGAACAAAGTAACTGATAAACATCAACATAAGTTATTTATTTCTTCTTGGCAAACATCTGAAATATCATGCTATTCTTTACCGTATGAAGCTGAATTTTGTACAAAAAAAAGAAGTAATCTCAAAGATAAATATTAAGGCTTATTACAGAAATCCTTGCTACCCAAAAAAAGATGGAAAGTACTCCACTAACACCATTTGCATATTATGTGTTAGTCTTTTGCTTCACCTGAACAGTTAAAAATGTGAGGAAGGATTTGTTTTCCCTCTCCTTTTGATACATACTGGCTACTATACACAGGTAGCAACAGACCAAAACCAAAAGCAGTGGTGAGAGGAAGACTGCAGAGCCTGGGTTGGTGCTGCTAGCTTACTGAAACATTTCAGACAGTTGCTTAATGGCTGCAGTATTCATGCTCAGGCTTAATCTAATCACAAGATTCAGGATCAGGAAAGTTTTTCCCAATGCCTCAACAGGCACCATTGATATTTTTTGCTTTTGTTTGCTACAGTGTGGGGAAGCATATTTATGATAGACTGTGCCGTGTGGGGGAAAAGAGATGAAATACTCTGTGGATCCCATGGGAACAGAATTCCACTACCAGCTGAGTCTGGTTGCAGGAAACTGTATTTCTTAATTTTAACAATAATCTGAAAACTTCTATCCATGATTCCCTACTCCACCCTTAGTAGTCTCTGTAATCCTCTTCTCCAGAGCATCTGTACAGACTTAAGTCACCAGGATAGAGTAAGTAGTCAAAGACAATGCAGGTGCCATTTTAATTTATAAAGAGCAATTAAAATGGTCATTAATGAAAAAAAAATGTGGCAAAAGGGAAAGGAAGAAGCCAACCCCTAGATACAAATTACACCATTTGCAAGCCAAAGGGCATTACAGTATATTCCTAAAATAGCCTTCTATTCAATTTGCAACAAAGATACATAATTTTCCCATATACAGGCATCTAAGAAACTTCTGGATATATGTGCATAATTTACAGACAAACATTAAAAGAAAAGCTGTCTTAAGATTAACTGGCAGCAGACTGTTTCTACAGAGCATGTAAAATCTTTCTGATTTAAAAGACCAACATTCCTACTGTGTTGTAAGATACATTTGATTTAATCATCAAAACAGGATCCAGGATTTCTAAATTCTATTATTAATAATATTATTTGACCTTGTGCAAGTTATTTATGTATTTATCTACTCATCAGTAAAATGGATACAAGATCTCGGTGTTATTTACTACCACTATTGAATAGACTCACATGCAAATTACTACAGCAATGCAGTGTATTTATGCTACATAGATAAATGCTGAAGTTGTAACACTTTCTATAATGAAAGAGGGTAAATGGAGCAAGCGGATTTGATAAAGAAATGTGATGTGGCACACACTAACCAGGAGCAGAGGGAAAGCAGAGGAACAATGAAAGAGTAGAACACCAGGAGATAACCTTAATCATCCACTTGTGTGCACATAACTGTTTCATATGCATGATGGAATATTTTCAAATATTCTAAAAGTACATGCCTTTCCAATTTTTGGGTCATCTGGGTTGATCTGAAGTCTATGCAAGCTGTGCATAAGCAATCTGCAAAGTGTAAGTACCGAAAATCCACTGTGCAACAAGATGTAGACTCTTAAAATACAGTCTCCTAAAATCTCATTTTAAAAACAAACAAAAAAATTGTCTTAAGATAGCATAATTTTCCTCTTAATAATGAAGCTCAACCTTTTGTTGTTTAGACACTGTCAACATAGATACAAAAGCAGCCCAACTGTATGCTACAAAAATTATTCACTAAGGTGCTGATTGGTCTCAAATTTTGGAGCTCTTTCTCAGAGATGCCATGAAGACAATTTTCTTCATTTTGAAAAGCAGAAAGGCAGGACAGACAAGAAAAGAAATCTAGGATAAGGATACTCTCTGCAACAAATGAAGAGAGTGGGAGCAATGAAAGGCTCATATATAAATGCCAAGGATTCTACAACTCCCATGGTGATCCTGGCAGTAGGCCAGGAAAAAGTTTTCTCTTTCCTTAGCTGTTTGCAGCAACAAATCTTTCCTCTGGGGGAGGGGTGAGAGGCCTGGAACTAACTTCACTGCCTCTGATAAGATGGCAAATTGTCCAGGCCTGACATTTATAGGGGACCCAGCGCTCCACTGAAGCACTCTGGGAGGATTAAGGCAGGGTTAGTCTCTGCAGTTGCACTCCTGAAAATGCTACAAATGGCAGACAGATGAAAGTTCGCCTAAATTTGATAACGATGCACCTAAGGAACCTCAAGACAGAAGCCATCCCCTGTCAGGGTAAGAACTGCAACTGTAAGTTTAATATTCACATTAAAAGGACTTGTAAAAATCTAACTATGCTGAAAGAGCTTCTAGTGTCCAGATATTGAAATGGATTTCTGTTTAATTGGTTAACAAGAACTGAATCCCATCTCTTTTATGTAAGCTGCACCACCCACAGGAAAACTCCACCACCCATTTGCTTTAACTCTATCCAAGACCATTTCTCTGCAAGAATGGGATGTTTCACACGCTGGCAGGGATTGCCTGGAGTCAGCAGAAAGGCTCATATAGCTGTCACCAAGCTGATAAGAGTTGAAATTACTCTGCAGAGCCCTCTTTAAAGAAGAGCCAAAGAAGCACATTAAATGAAAGGGAGGAGGGGTCAGAAAAGCCAGCCACTCATGTTGTTTTAACGTGGCACTAAAACAAGTCATTGATTTATGCATGTGTCTTCAGCTCTGTTTGACCTGGAGTCTGAACTTTTCTTCAGGTCAGGGCTGAGGCACATGGGATGTGCACTACAAAAACCACAACAGTTTGTCCAGGTATTCTGACTGTGGGAACAAACATTGCAAAGTACATGTTTTCTATCCACATTTTTTACACTGTGTTTACATCCCTTTCTAGCTTTTAATTGTCCATACATGCTGAAAACACAAGAGGTTGTGCATATCTCAAACTTTAAGCAAGAATGCTGCATGGCCACTATTTGAGAGAATACCTTGTAGGGCTTCAGGAAAATGAATTACTCATTACCCAAAGGAGGAAACTATACATCACAGTCAATATTCATTCACTGTGTTTGGCAGCCATTTTAAAAAACACTCCTGATCTGACAAGGTTATTCCACAAGGCAATACCAAGGTCTTCTGTAAGCCCAAGTTCTGAAGTTGACTCACTCTGCCTGCACCAGGTCTGACCAAATGGCCTTCTGCTTCCATATTCTGACAGTACTCTGCAGCAGGTACCTTAGGAACTCCCCTCCCACAGACAAGCAGGCATAAGCCACTTCCCCAAAGTACTCTCCAGCTTTCAGAACTCTGCAATGCAGGACCTCCTAAGCCAGAGGGTGTATCTTTGCATTCATCTCTGACAGATTTTTCTTCTCTGGATTTCTTCATTTGGCCTTTATGCCAATAAAACCTCTTTACTCACAAAAAATGATACAGCAGTGATTTTCACAGACCATGTACTAGTTTTGTGAGAAGATCATCTCCTTTTTTTTAGATCATATTCCAAATAACACAAGTCCTATGAAACACCAAATGAAATTGTATTATGACAATGTACAGTCATATCATTCATGACCTTTTTATAATTCTGTATTAATTTTTTGCTTCATCTTACTGCCAATTGTTCATTTTCAAGATGAAGAGTGTTAGGTTATTTAATCACTCTTCTCTTGAAACTTCTGATCACACTTGTTTTATTATATCTTTTTTAAGATGAGAGAACCATAACTGCAAACTGTATTCACGATGCAATCATACAACAGAAATATATGGTGGCTCAGTATTTTCCATCTTGTTCCCTACCTTTTTTTCTAAAAAGTCTTTGGTTTTTTGGGTTGTTTTTTTTTCTATTGGGCATTTGTTTGTTTGGTTTTGGTGGTGTTGTTTTTGGTTTTTTACTATAACTGACCATGGAATTTATACTCTCACATTAACTATTATAGCTCTAAGAATTCTCTTCCAGGTGCTTGCAGCTAGTTGAGAGTCCATAACTGCCTATGGGAAGGCTGTTTTAAATCACATATATACCCCTTCCTCTGTACACTGAACTGAATTTGTCACTTTATCATTTGGTCATGCTGTACCTGGATTTCTGTGGCCTAAGGTGTGCCAGTTGCAAATAAAACCTTTCCCAAAGCAGATCATTCATAATGGGTAAATGCAAGTGGTTTTTCTAGGGCTGTTAGCTCAAGCTGGAAATTTTCCCTATGGAATTTCTTATTTCCAACATCTCCACTTCTCTATAAGTTTGGTTGAAATTGGGCAGCAACAGAAATCAGAATTAAAATCAGAATGCACACTGTATGTGATCATACCCTTGTTTCCCTAGGAAACCAGGATGAAAAGAATTCCCACACTCAAGAACACTTGCTCGTCATTCTTGTACCATCACAGCACACAAAATCACCCAGTCTTCCAGAACATATTAATTCAGGAGTTTTATTTCCTGGAGATGGCGAGTATTATAAGGTAAAAAAGGAACAGGAATACTAACCCTGCTTTTGAAAATAAACTCCTTATCTAAAATATATTCAGTGGGAAAGAAAGCCTGAATAAACAGAGGAGTAACCCTTCTATTCCCATTCTGATATTCTATTCCCATTCCCATATTCTGATCCTATGACTTAATAAGCCTTGTTAAAAGACTTCTAAGTACATTGCTATTAAGTGAGAAAAACTATTTACAAGATGACTATATATTCAGCTAGACAGTCATCTCACAAAAAGAGAAGGAAAAAGGCACAAAGCCTGAGACATGAGCAGAGGAAAACTTTCATACTGGTCAGAGACATTTATACATCAACTACACTGCTGAAACATGTTTCCAGACACTAACAGGCTTTCAAATCAAAACTTTAGGAAAAAACAGTGTTGCAAGGGAAACTATATAAGACATGGGACAAGGTGATACCAGCAGTTTTGTTTTGCTTTTTTTCCTTTACCTATTTCACTCTTCAGAATCAAGACAAAATTGCAGATTTTACTCTCTGTCATACAAGTCTATTACATTTACTTCTATTTCTTGTCCATCCACTTCTAGAACTTTGCTATTACCTGGATGCTGGTTAGAGATGCAGAGAAAATAAAAGCATAAAGATGCAGCATCAAGTCTGCTGGATCAGTAGCTGTGCAGCTGAGCTGCTTATCGACTTGCCTCTGGGCACTTCTGCCAGTGTTTCAGACTCCATATGGAACTATTTGTGAGAGGGGGGATGGTTCAAGGAAGCTTCAAAGAAAATGAGAATGACAACATTACTGCAGAAAACAGACAAGACAGCAATCCCAGAGATACATAAATTTCATCCAGACTGCTATTAATTTTATCAGATCAACTCACAGAGGCTGGTTTTGATGGTCAAAACACTGCAGTTTATAAGAGCCATCACACGCTAGTCTACAGTTTTCAGGGACATAAAGCTGTATGTGTAGTATTGAAAATATGCAGAATTTTTTACAACAGTGTAAACTGGGCTACAAGCACAGAAACTACTCCCTTTTGTGAGGACAGAAAAGACTGAACCAGGAATTGTTGAGAGCAAAATGTTCTGCAAGTATGAACAATAAAAGCATAATACAGTTAATCTCCAGAGATTTCAATGCAATCAGGTATAATGCAGGACAGTAGAACTAATTCTCATTTCCCAACATCAGCTCTGCTCAAACCAATAAACCTCTTTCCCAGTTTATACTATGTTCTGTCTAATAAAACAACTGAGCAATATAAAACTGGGTTATAGAAAATCACAACTCAGGTTATACCAGTCACAAATCCTAGCAGATGATACATCCAAAACCTAAACACCTGTATTTAATCTTCTGCATGACAGTATTGCACGATGCCCATGATAGGTGTACAAACTGTAAGAAAATATTTTCAAATATGGGTTCTTATATAATTTAAATGTAATGACTTCTCTTTAAGAGCTTTCCTTTCTTCTCCAGCAGATGTATGGCTAGAAGTACCTCCAGAAACAAAGCAAACTATACGCGTAGAGAGAATTTTACACATTAAGAGCAGACAACATAGTTCAACTTAAAAAAAATTACATATAAGTATATATTTGTGTATGTATATATGTTTTTGTTGACATGTTAACCTTGATGCATGATCTCCAGAGAATCAACTGTAATAAAATACAGCAAAAAGAGTACCCAATCAACAAAGAAAATTGGCAAGCTAAGATTTACAACAATACTTGTTTTAAGTACGGTGTTTTCCAACTAAGGATAAGGATTATATCATAACACAACCACCGAAACCAATGCAACTGGACAGCAAGGCTTCACTTCCACAAAGGTAATAAGACCTAGAAAGTCTGATAGGTATGATGAATGCATACTTCAGGCTACTAGAAACCAGGGGAAATTTTAAGCAAGGATTTGTTCTATTTACCAAGAAACATGATGACCTCAATCATACATGTCAACTGATCTCAACTCTGTATGTCAGCTGTTTTCTTAATTTACTGAAAAAGTACATTAATTGGTAGGTACTGGCACAACACATTTCACAAGTCTTTATCAAAAATATATTGTCTCCCCTAGTGGAATTCTTTTGTGCAACAAAACCTGTTTCTGAAATAGAACCTAAACACAGCCTAACCACAAAGGAAACAGTGAGATGTAAAACAGTTTTCATACTAATTTTAGTAAAAGCTCTGTGCAAAGATCACATTTTCCCCATTTTAACATCAGTTGTGGACCCATCTTTTTGTAACTGTTATATCAAACCTCAAGTGTTCTGCAATATAAAAACATGAAAGAACATAACCATTGTGATCTAACAATCTATGTTTCCATCTCACTAAGAGCAATGCTCATTTGAAAACTAGAATGGACTGGAAAAAAACAAATATACCAAAAGACCAGTGTCAGTCAATCCTTTTCCACTTGAAAAAAACGAGCATCAAAATACTGTATATCAAGTTATTCACCCTCGAAGGGCCAAAAGAAAGCAGCCTAAATATTGAGAAATGTGGCTTAGTTGTAAAACTAGAATATTTCTAAGCTTTTGTTGTCCTTCCATGGCTAAGCAGCATGAAAAACTGATATACATATTTTCAGATGTAATCTATAAGTCACGCCAGTTCGTCTGCAGACTCATTCCATAAATAGCTATAATTTGAGTCATTCTAGTAATTCCTTGCCCAAAAAACAAAATAGAGCACTTGTGACAAATTCACGTTGCCTCTGATCTACCCTTAACACCAGTTTCCTCAAGAGGTTCATCCCAACTTGAAATCCTCTCTTCAATCACTTTAGCCTCATTATGCAAATCTTTATTCATGAATTCCTGGGCATTGTTGCTGAAGTGAAAGACACTGAAAAAAACCGAGATGATGTTCTGTCTAGCCAGAAAGTCCTAGGATAGTTTCCCAAATCATTTACACTGAAAAACAGCAAGTGTGCAACTGCTCCCTACTGTGAGACTGATGAGGAGGAAGGAAACAAAAATTTGTAGCACAAGTGGAGTAGTAGTGCATATTTACCAATGAGGAAAAGCAATTAGGTTACTGGTAGTCCTCACGGTATCAGTCACTAAGTACTTTTCACCAAGTTAGATAGCAAGTACTCAGAACCATGTATCAGCAAGGGAATTTCACAGACGCATATACTGGGACTTTGCCTTGTAAATAAGGCTGACAGGGCATGACATGTCCGGATAACACGTTTTAAGTATCCTTATGAAACACACAGAAATAAATTCACAAAAATGAAAGACAGACCTTGTGACTTCATCCTGTTAATTTCACTATCAAAACACACAACTATGTCTTCAACAAAAGCAACACGATGTGAGCAGAAGCTTTAGAAAAATATATTTCACGCCTTTGGTTAACAGAATCACATTTGCCAATGATGTTCGGTGATGCTTTGAACCAATGACAATGACTACTGCAAACCATTTATAATCCAACACAATTCACTCCAGACAGACTATAATTGCATTATTATTATTAAAATATCTTCTGCTTTAATTTAAATTTATGGAGTTACAGACAACATAAATAATTTATACATCTTCTGAATTAATGGAGTTACTGTGACTGTTTAAGGGGTTCACTTGTTTGTTTTCATTTTGCTTCCTTGATTTTTTACAGACTGCCCATAACATCCAGTGCATTCTCCATAGATGGAGAACAATATCCTGAAATGATGATTTTATGTTATTAATAAAATGGACAACAAAAAAATTAACCCACACTTTAACAGACTACTAATGCCAGTTTTTTAAGTTTTGTTATGCAAAACTCCTAGTGTTAACATCTCTAAAGCAAAATCACATCTCTGGGAGCTGTAACACCGAAGCTACTTCTTCACCTGCCTTTTCTGGAGGCACGTTGGTGCTGTCAGCAGGCCCCACCAAAATGGTTCATTTGAGTGAAGGCACTTAAGAGAAAGGAGACCCCTGATGGCTGCTGTGGTATTTGCAGACGCTGTACACAGAATGAAGTGAAGCTGGCAACAGAATTCAGGTGTGAAAGACATTTACTTCTAAATTTGGGAGTCCATATTCTCCCCACATATCAGTATTAATATACACCGTGCAGCTTTTAGCACTGCCTAAGTAGAAATAACTAGAGTATTGTCAGCTACATCATGAAAAATCATGTCTTGGTTCACTTTTTGCAAGGACCACACAAAAGATGGCTTTGTCACTAAGGCTGGGTAAGTGAATTTCAGAAATATGACTTCATGATTCTTGCGGATATTTGACTACAGAAATTCCATACATCTTTAAAAGTCACCTGAGATCACACAGTTAACTTTTTCATTACATACCTTGCTCTTACTTCCTCTGTGTTTTTCCTGATGAGGAACTGAGGCAACAAGAAGCATCTTTGACCTTCCAGCAACATATGCTCAGGTACAATAAGATGTCAAGCATGAAATATCCTAGCTACAAGTGTACAATATATGTTAGTATCTTCTTTGCTGGCCTGAAAATATAATCTATATATTCCAATCAGCAAAAGAACCATGTGCTTGAATACTACGCCCTAATCTCACAGCAAAATTTCACAGTTTGTGAAAATCCTAATATATGGCTAACAGTCCTCATTGCTGAGCTTGCTCCTTCTGTGTGAGCTTTAGAATTAAAGAAATTGATGAGCACAGAGTCCATAATAGCAAAGCTAATGAACAGGAATCAGCATCAACTGGAGCAAACTAGGAGACATTTCCTATATATCCAGCTGACACAGGCTTCATTCACACGTTTGGACAGTTCATGGCCTCAGCTCTTCCAGTCACCAAATAAGTAAAATCTCCCTCTCAGAGGAATTAATATTTAAAACATTTTGGACATAATGCTTCCCTCACACTTTGAATGATTAACATTTATGTACTAACCAAAGCTTCTCTTGAGATAAAGATAGACTCCGGAACTTCTTTAATATACAATTTAAATACCATGTAGAATAAAGAAACAAATATACACTGTGAATTCATCAGAAATATCTTAATATATGTTGGTAGACAGTACACTTACATTCAGAAAGAGCTTCTATCCCACTGAAAAGTGATGATGAATGCAAATGTTTAACATAAAGAAAGAACAGGGTCGAATAATCAAAATATTAACATGAGTGTACAGTGGATGTTTCTGCACTCCAACAGCTTTCAGAGCAATGTAGGTATATGGAGCTACACTCCAACTGTAAATAAAAGAAAATAATTTTAACACACTAGATTATTGTACCTGTCTTTGCATCTCTTCAATCTGTCGCTGGGGGATACTCTGCAGAATACTGTACATTTCAGGCATCTTTTCTTCAGGGATGACAACAGAGGCCCTACAAGCAAAAAACAGAAAACAAAGTGCAAGATGAGAAGAAATTCTACATTAAAAGATGTCAACTGCTTTTCCAACACAGAATCTTCTCCTATTCTAGTAAGTCATATTCAAAAGACATGAGCAGAAAGAAGCAGTCTTGTCTCAGCAGTCCCTCCACAACACCAGCCAGTCTGTCCACATATAATGTCGTCAGTCTGTAGACTGATCTGTCTAGACAATCTAATAACTGTGGAAGAGACAGAGACCCAGAAATCCTGAATTCTCATCTGTGGATTGCTGGTGACTTGCTGTCAGCAGAAACATTTGGTGTGACCAAACAGCAATAGCATATACAGTGTTATATATACAAACTAGTAATTTTTATATGTATTATCCCAAGATCACATAACAGGGCATAGGGCATGCACAGAAAAATAATCCAAGCTCCAAACACAGTGTATTCAGCTACAATATAATTATACCTTGTCATCTCAGATGAACTTGGGAATCGTGATGCAATATAGAGAATTTACATTTCTGTGATGCAATAGTTAGTATGTACTTTCCTTAAAAGAGCCTGAAAGGAGACCAGTCCTCATTTAACTCAGGCACAAGATACTACAGCAAATCTGTTTTAGAAAAAATACGACTGGCTACAGGATAATCAAATCCTCTGTCATATTCGTCTCATTTGTTTTCTTGTCCTATTTTTCATACATAATACATCAAGGGTAAAGACTGTGTATCTTACTCTCTATTCTCTAACACCCAGTACACTTCACTTATCACACAGATTTTACTCATATCACTGAAGGCAGTGAAGTATCTTATGCATTGGTATGATATACAACAGTGAGAGTACAGACCTCTTCCAGTCCAGAACCTCAGAGAAAGGTAAAATGTAGGAGTCAGCAATGATGACCGGGACACAGCCAGCTTGAAGAACATCACTTAACACAGCCTGTCCTAGGCGGGCTCCACGCAGAACAACACAGAACGTAGACTCCTGTCAACAAATGGCATCCAACACAAAGATGAGGAAAAAAAGAAATGTTAGATCTGCACCATGTGTGTGTATGTATATATGCAGTATGTTTTCCTGCTCTCCCTCTTGTAAAAGAAAGAAGTCAAAAAGAAAACTGGCTTGCTCTGTGCAATCAATATATCCAGTATTATTAGCCATTTCAAAATAAGTATACATCTAGTAATAAAAACATTATAAGTGGAGGGATGAGAAATCAACTAGTGGGACAATTCTATTTATTATAATGACAACCTCAGAATTATAACTGAGGAAACTCAAAGAGAAAAATAAGGTTAAAATACTTCAAAAGTTTGGCATAACAAGATGAGTAACAATTAATATGAATTTATTTGAGTTCAAACTGTACAAAGCCAACTTAATTTTCTTGTGTTATAAGGTAATGTAGGAGGGAAGTGACAGGTTGCATATCTCAAGTTTAAAAGTCATTTGACATCTTTGATAGAATTTTCAGAAGCAAATGAAAAAACAAGGGGTTAGATAAAACCCTCATAGGCTTTACAGTTATATAAATTACAGTCACAGAACTTCAAGTATAAAGCAGTTAGCAATGGCTCACAGGTGAAACAGTGATGGACCAAATAATCTTTCCTAAGTGCAACAGCATTCAATGTGTCCTTTAGTTAATTGAGTAGCAGAATTAAGACAATACCTATTAGATCTGACACAATTTTGTAGGATTAGCAGGTATAAAGGATTGCAGGACTAGGCTTTGACATTATATGGATAAGGCAACTAAAAAATACCAATACGTATGAGATTCAACACTTAGATAAAAATAACAAACTGCACAAACATAAGGCATGAAGTAATTGGCTAGAATTTGGCTTTTCAGAAGAGGACATTTCCTACAAAAAAATAGGCAAAGAAAAGGTATTCATGTGACAGCAATGCTGTTCTAAAGAAAAAACAAACCGCTCCACCCACAGGTGAAAAAAGAAGTATCAGAGACCTGAAGGATTCACTCACTGTTCCCAGTAACAACAGACTTCAGACAGAGCAGCGTTCAGTCTTGGGCAGTGCTCTTCCAATGGCAAGTAAAGGAAGGATTGACTACATCAATACTACTTATTCTGAAGGGGTGAGGACAGAAGAAGGGAGCTCCAAAGATTAAAAAAGTTGCAAAAAGGAAGAACATAATCCACTTACATCAACTACACACAAGATAAAATGCCATGAGTTTAAACTGCAGCAGAGAAGATTTCTTGACTATGCCACACTCGCTCTGTAAATAGGGACTTTAATTCTCACTGGCACTGAGGAATCTTGCTACAGATTCAAGATTGCAAAGTAAATGCTAGTAGAGTTAACTACACAACAAGGAAAAATCCCAAGTCAGTATTATCCCTAAGTTTAAGAAAGAAAAATTGTAAAGTTCATACAGGGGCTCCCACAGATAAGAAAACATCTTTCCAGCTTGTGTTCCATGGCCTGAAGGAAAGGAGCCAGGAGGCTCAGTAGGGCAGCAAAACATCAAAATGGAACTAGGAAATACCACAGGGTTTGCTGGCTCTTCATTTGTTTCCTACTGCAATCATAAGACCTGTCTTCATACCCACAATACTTAAAGCCTTGAAAATCTCATCTAAGAGAAGACTGCAAACAGGAAGCATTAACAGTACACAAGCCCATGAGTCTGTCTAGTAAGAAGTATGTAAAGGCAGTACTGGAAAGGCTGAACTTGGATCAAAGCCCCCCTTCCCCCACTCTTAGACAGGAAAAGAAGGGTGTGGGGAATGGAAGGAGCTGAGAGAATGAACACACATTTTAACCATTGACTCACTAGATCACACAGAGGCAGGTGGAAGAGACTCTAGTAAGGTCTGGGAGAGAAAAAAAAAAGCACAGATGTGGACACACATGCTCATCTGCCCAGATAACCATTTTTCCTGTCTAGACAAAGGTTACTATAAATACATCTCCTCTCATCACCACTGTTATCAGCCAGACATTCCAAAGGGAAATGCAGGGCTCTGCAAAGGAAAGTATTTTAACAATCTCGGCATGTGCCAGCTCTCTTCTGAGTTATAAAATCATATATAGCAAGATATAGATATAGATTCCCTGACTTGCTATCCTTTAGCAATCCAGCCTGTATTTAAAGAAATAAAGCAAAGTATTTTTTTTTTACTCAAAGTTTAGAACTCAGAGTGACCCTTTCCTCCCTCTCCTCCTCCTCCACAAGGAATTTTAAATATATTTCCTACAAAACATAACAGGAGGGGTGGAAACTTTGCCTTTCCTCAGTTTGTTTGTTATTTTACCATCATTTGCTGAAGTTCAAAGACAGATTATATGCTGGTGGCCGCAGACAGAGCACAGTGGCCTGTGGCATAACTCACTTTACCACACTGCATGCCAAAGCACCTCTCTGTTAGTGAATTGCCAAGAGACACAGGGGTCTGAGAACACTATCTAGTTTTATCTTCACTGACACATCAAAAGGCCTCTGGAAATTGAGCCAAGGCCATGAAACACATTTCACCTAGATGTTTTCATAGCTGCATGCTGACAAGCCTTCTAGCTCAGTCTGTCATATCTATACTGATACTTTGGTATGAATTAACTACTAAGCTACATATAAAAAAGGTAATCTGACTAACTCTCCTTAACATAACAGCCTTTTTTTGCCTTAATACATCCACACATAAGCTCTTTAAAGTTCACTTTAACCCTCTGTCCAGTTGACAGAGCCATCTTCCACTCCAAGCTGCATCTTTCAAGGCCTGGACTGTCATATGTAAGAAATCAATTCCAAATTCATGCTTACTGAAGGTCCTTTTACCAGCTATTTTGAAAGCTGTAGATTCCAATGTTCCTCCCCAATTTTGAAGTCAGCAGTTTTGTATGGCCTCCAAAAAGTTTCTCCTCATATTGCTGCTGAATTTGGCAGTATCTTCATGGAATTTTTTATGTTTTCATGACATTATCTTGTGTTACTGGACCACCATGACCTATCTCATCAAGTTGTTATACACAAGCAGTGTTTGCAAATTGCAGTGTAGTTTGATTATATAGTTTCTGGCCCTCTTAAAAATACGGATAAAAACAGGATATAGTATTCAAGCTAACATAACAAATTATGCAATTCAAAATACAGCCAGCAAGTTAATTAAATACAAGGAAGTACACTACCAGTGTGCCTTAGTCTAAAAGAAAACTAAGATGTCTGCTTGGACTAGGAAGCAGACCTCTTCCCAAAAACTACCACAACCTTGGAAATTTAGACACTTTAATCAGAAAATATACAGAAAAGAATAACAGTTCTTTACTACACACACATATATATATATATATATAACCAAAACCAGAACAGAAGAAACAGCAACACCGTAACCAAAACTTTCCAACAAATCCAGTCCTATCTCCATCCCTTCGGTGCAGTTGTATTTACAGACAGCGGGAGGCGATGCTGTGTCTCAGGAGGCAGCAGCCGCGAAAGTCACTCACAGGCTCTGGAGGCAAAGGTGGGGCAGGGAGAGGTGCTGGTTCCAAAAAACTCACATGGGAATGGCGGCCACATGGACAGGCTGAAACCTTTCCTGTGGGCAGTGTAAAGACGCTGTCCTCATCCTTTTTCCAAAAGCACTGGGGGGTGGGGGATTAGCAATTCCTCTGAATTGCCCTCAAGGAGTCTGTAGCAAATCCAGGTAGCAGCAACTGCTCTCTCCGAAAACACGGAACAGGGAGCCCGCAGTCGGGAGGCCGAACCAGAGGAGCTCCCTCCAAGTGCTTCCACCAGCCCAGCAAACAGTGGCTGGCACACACGGCAGCCAGAGAAGTGTTGCAAAATCACAGAAAAACCTCTGTCCCCTTACCCCACCCTCCCCCAATCCTCTCCCCAGCCATTAATTAAGTTGGAATGCAAAGCTATCCCATCCCTTTGCTAACTGGTTCTGGGAGCAGGTAGTGGGGGGCTGGACTTTAGCTCCCAAACCTCTGTGTTAGTAAGGGAGATAAAAAATTCTATGAAAAATTTTGAAACTAAAACACAGTGCTAAACAGGAACAGCACCACAGCTAACACAGATACCAAAGTAAAGAGAACTTTTCAGGAGAGACATCCTTACCTGAAGCACTTGAGGATAATCAAAGACTTGATTCTTGTAACAGCGTTTGCGAACAGCAGGGACCCCATCTGACAGATTTGTACATTTGTCTAGGATCAACACTGATTCCCCATTCTCAGCCTGAAGAGCTTCCAACTCAGACTGGTATTCTGGGTGCAGAGCCATTTGAGATGACAGAATGAAATACCTGCGAGGACTGAAAAACCACAGCAGGGTTACCTGACAGCACTGGGAGTTTACTTCCAAGATGCTCTAAAACACAATTTCTTCCATCCTGGAAAACCAGAACAGAATTAACTAAATATGGACACACTGACAAGACTGTATTTTCAGACAAGGCTGGGAATGGTAATGGTGCAATACAATTAAATCTGACATAGTAAGCAGCTCAACACTATATGCAATTCTGAATAAATTTGCATTTGGAAAGCGTGCTTATTACATTAGAATAGGCACTATATTATATATATAATACTATATATAATACTATATATATATATATACACACTATATATATTTATTATAATCTCTATTATAAACTGAAATAAACATTATTTAGCTACATATTAAAATAGCCTGCTACTGATGCCAGTATTGTTTGTATTTCTGTGTGGTGCTTGTGTACTAAAACAAAGTTGATAGGACACTGAATATTGCTGCAAGTTTCTCCTCTATTTTCTCATGAATTTTGATTGAAAAAAATGCTGAACTGACAATTCAGTATTTAGTATTTAGCTTATTTAGTCTTGATATGGTGACAGCAGCAACAGGACAAGTCCATCCTTTTTAACTGTGGTTCAGTTCTCTCCTTGTTGGGTAACATAAAGGTAACGTTTCACTGTCAACTCCTACCATGTTCCAAAATCATGAATATTTAAAATGTGCCTTGACATTGAAGTGTTTAAAAACACTAATTAACACAGAAGGTAAACCACACAGGAATACAGGCTCAAATTAGGCACTTGCCGCTTTAAAAAGTTATGTCAATATTGGAAAATAGCAAGTCATATAATTGTTATATTCGTCTACTTGGATTTCTCTTTTAAACAGGCCAGCTAAGTCAGACTGCTCCACCACTCCCCATTGAAAGGAACACACAGAGAGTGATTGCTCTCGTGCTGCCAAAAGAACACAGGAAGCATGAGGCCTGCACTTAGGATTCCAGTTTTACTCCATATGATGCTATCTTTAATTTACAGCTCTGAAAACACACACAAACACACACACTTTATAAAGTCAGACCTCTCCTGCTGCTCTTCTCACCTCTTCTACTCATTTTCATGCTGGTCACTTTAGTTGCTCCAATTAACAGATGAGACTTGCATAATATTTTTTTAAACATTCTTTATCCCAAGCCTCCAGCTGCTACCAACTTGCTACCAGCAGCTCTACAGAATATATATTTCTAGCAGAGGTAGATTTTAAGCAATCCAATTAAAAAGGCAAGTAAATCAAACTCCTTCAGTTCAGCTCGGTAAAAAGCCTTAAAAAAAGGAAATAATGATGCAGATGAATGATAATAAATGCCTAAAACCAGCCAAAAAGTATGTAGGTTTATTTGTGTATATGTTTAAAACCAAATTTTGCCTTGAAACTGTCCTCATTCTATGACACTCAAAATCTAGCTATGAAATCTTGCTAAAAAAGAAATCCCATCTCCCAAGAAACAATACAGTAGCACTGTGGGATGTAATAGTTCATCTCAAGCAAGCCTGAATTCTGAGCGGTGTGTCCTTGTCCTGCGACTCCTGCACAAAGCTGTGAATGTGTCTCACTAGTAACGCTAACTGGCCACTAGATGGTACTCTGGAGACCAGTCTGCTCTTCACCCAAAAAAAAAATTTTTGAGAAAATGAAAGCTCCAACACCTTCACTGCACACCAGGTTCATGTCTCTTACCAACTCAAAACGAAACACAGCGTTTAGCTGTCTACATGGACATGAACAATATGACTGTATCTCTCTTTACAGCTGGTTCTATAGATGCTGAAGCCTATAATCACATTCATGCTTTCCAAACAGAAACAACAACTGTGCTTTCACTCTGTGTCAGAATGCAGTAACACTTGAGACCTAAGAAGACTCAGTTGGGATGCAACCAGATGTCCCAACATTGGCCTGGTCCAGGAGCATCACAAGCAGGAACAGAAAGGAGCAGAGTAAACCACTGCTGCACAAGTTTGTTCCAACTGACTGCAGTATTACACTCGGGAGAAGCCCAGAGCAACAGCAAGAGCATTGACCTTACCAGAAAAGACAACTGAAGCCTAAGACCAAAACTTTTTGTGTCTGATAGAGGCTGCACTCTTTCCATCACAGTTTTCAACTTTGAAAATTCATATTCTATACAAAATGCTGTCAGAAAAAAAAAGGCCTAAAGTTTCTGCATTTCTAAACTTGATCTACGTGAGCGGACACATCACTGATCCCACTGCCTCAGTCTGCCCATCTTTTAAACCATAACAGAGGTAAGACCTTGTTAAAGTGGAACACTTTCAGCTGTGTAACTAAAAGATTTACAAAATATTAAAAGAGCAGCCTTCCATAATCAATTAAAACATGTCTTCCAGCCTTCTGCCTACTGTTGTTCTGAAGACCTGAATGGATTAGAGAAATCACCAATTTCCAGGGTAGCTCATTTCAATAGCTAATTATATTCTTTGATAAACTTAGTGCTTTATTTCCCAATTGTCTTGCTTTACCTCCAGTTACAGGGTTTGAGGAAGAGGGGGTTGTGTTGTTTTTGTTTATGTCTTACTCTACTACTTTAAAAAAAGCTCTGGATGTATGTATTCCCATAATCAAATCAGTTCTTATTTTTCTTTTTCATGAGATAACCACAGGTCAGGCACAAAGAGTTATAGTGAATGGGGTAAACATCAGACTGGTGAGCTGTCACTAGTGGGGTTCTGCAGGGCTCCATCTTAGGCCCAGTGCTCTTCTACATCTTCATAAATTACCTGGATGCAGGGCTGGAAGGAATATTAAGTAAGTTTGCAGATGACAGAGAACTGGAAGAAGCTGTTGACTCTCTTGAAGGAATAGAGGTCCTACAGAGAGATCTTGGCAAACTAGAGGGCTGGGCAATCACCAACATAACGTTCAACAAGGGCAAGTGCAGGGTTCTGCAAAAGGAAGGGAGCAACTTTGAATGTACATACAGACTGGGGAAGAGAGACTGGAGAGCAGTGATGTGGAAAAGGACCTCGATATCCTGGATCATGGTAAACTGAATACGAGCTAGCAGTGCCCTGGCAGCCAGGAGGGCCAGCTCTGTCCTGGGGAGCATCAGGCAAAGCATCAGCACCCGGTCAACAGAGCAGATTGTCCTGCTCTGCTCTGCACTGGTGCAGCCTTATCTAGAGTCCCGTGTGCAGTTTAGGGCTCCACAATATATGAAAGTTATAAAGCCATTAGTCTAAAGGAGATATATGAAGGTAAAGAGCCTAGATGGCAAGTCTTACAAGGAGCAGGTGAGGTCACTTTGCTTGTTCAGCCTGGAAAAGAGGAGACTGAGAGGAGACCTTACTACTGTCTGCAGCTTCCTCATGAGGTGGAAGCAGAGAGGGAAAAGCACCGATAGCTTCTCTCTGGTGACCAGCAACAGAACCCAAGGGAATGGGCTGAAGTTGTGTCAGGAGAAGTTTAGATTAGATATTAGGAGAAGGTTCTTCACCCAGAGGGTGGCTGGACATTGGAACAGGCTCGCCAGAGATGTGGTCATGGCACCGAGCCTGACAGAGTTCAAGAAGTGCTTGGACAATAATCTCAGGCACATGGTGTGACTCTTAGGGATGTCCTGTGCAGGGCCAGGAGTTGATCTCTGTGGGTCCCTTCCAACTCAGGATATTCTATCTCTTTAAAGTCACAGGTACAGCACACTTTTATCATTGCAATAGTGTCTTTTGCCATTACTTTGCTTTTAAGTAGCCTTAAATAAACTGTCTGAAGTGATCATTTATTAGGGAATCTATACTGTTTTGAATTACTGCCCCTTCAAAGAAACCAAACATATTAGCAACTACTTTTATTTATATCCAGAATACCTCACTAGCTCACTGGAAATATTGAACCTAATTCTACCAAAAACACTGTCTTGCTGTCATATTTTACAGTTCAGTTTCCGGTGTGGGAAAAACTGAATCACTAAAAAACTCCCTTCAATTCATAGCTACATTGACAGATGAGCCAAGACACCAGCACTGGAACCATCAGCATTGGAAGCATCTTGTATTTTCATAGCAAGAGCTGTTAAAAACAACTCTTGCAAAATTGCCCAAGCTCACCATAAAAGTAGTAGCTATATTTATATTTTATATCAACAATACCAAACATGATATTGAATATACTTTGCCCAATTCATGGAGATTACTTTACCCTGGTCCTCTTTCTGGCAGATCTACTTCTCCTGACAACGGGCTGTAAACAGGAATACTGACATCATAGCCTTGCCGGTAAGTCCATGTAGAAAAGCCTCCACCAGCCAATAGAGCTCTGGAAAACACAAGAAAACAACTTTAAATGGAGAATGTATAACATTCAAGCTGCAGCAATTCAATGCTTGTCATTAAGAAGACAAATTTTCTGAGGTTTTTCCCTTGACTTTTTTCAGTAGCATTTGTGCATGCTGTTTTAAGGTTCATTTTAGTTTTCATGATCAGAGCTTACTGCTAGATTGGAACTACTCACCAAAAGAATGCTTACATTTGTGTATGATCACTGAGAAATGGACTATTTTTGAATTAATACAGGGAAAATTAACATATTGCTGTCATTGTAATAATTTTGCAATTACCAAGCTTACATGTCCTAAGTCAATTTTAATTTAAAGAAATATATTCTGAATTATTTATGCTAGTTAAGATATTCCTTGATGCTGGCACTAAAATACGGTATAGCACAACTTGCAAAGTATTAGAGACAAGTTACATTTCAGATACAAATCACAGTACAAGAACATAGTAATTTGGCACCTTACCGTGACTCTGGACTTCTCGAGCTGGAAAATATAACAGTTATTTGCCACTGTATTTTCAAAGTTATCATACCAGCTAGCAAAATTTATTTCATTTTTATATTACACAAAAAATCTATAAGCAGAAATCATAAGAACAAGAAATCTGTATGTTAGGAAACTAAATTCCAGCAAAAGAGGTTGCTTGGGACACTATGTGCTAGAGAGCATGGGAAGCATCAAGGACTGAGAAATTAAAATGCAATTCAACCTTCCAACAGGATGACCCTCACTATGGCTTTTCCTAGATGGAACAACCTTTTGCCACACAGAAGTGCTTTAAGAAAAAGAACAATGTGTACAGAAGAAAGCATTACATCATTCACAATTCCAGAAAAAAACAGGTTTGTTACTATCTCCTATCACAAATTAAGCTTCTTTGAAACATGCTATTAAAGGACTACAACAGCTTTTCCATTGCCATTTCATCTCCAGTGACCAGGTGGCACCATGAACATATCATCCTAGTTTCAAAAGAAGCTCAGATTCAGCTTCTTTAATGAGATCTCTCAAACAGCTGACCAAACTTGCAGTCCTTTGTCACCCAACAGGAGGGCATGCTATACTTTCAATTGCCGTAGGATACTGAGTCTGTTTAAAGTACCATACAAAGCAGTTTGGAGAAAAATATTTCTCAATTCCATTTTCTCTCCTTCTCTGTGGAAAGAAGCAGAACACAAGTACACCACTAGACAAGGCATTACAGAAAGGATCTTGAGGCACTGTATGCATTGTTGTAGCTATGATTACAGCCAAGGTCTTATTATCACCAGCCTGCACACTGTCACAATACAGATCAGAGCAGGCACACATTTCATCAGTAATCAGAACAGACAAATAGGAACAAAAAGTCAAGGTAAGACTGGAAGAGGTACTGACAACCCGTTAGCTCATATTCTTTTTTTCAAATATTACTCAATGAAATCCTTAGGATGGTGCTTGGAGAAGCAGTTTTTCCACAACTGTTAGACAACAGATTATCATACCTGATTATCACCAAGACCCATAATTTTTTTCCCATCAGAACAAGACATGCTGGATGAACATCAGTATGTTCTGCCTGTTCTAATCCCTGTCAGATGTCCCACAGGATACTTCACTCCTGCTCTGACCAGCAACACAGCTGTTCAGTGTTCAACCACCATGATCACACTTTACCATAAATGCGACTGACTTCACCCAAGTACTCAATGCAAACACCCTTTTGAAAATCCCAGGCTCTGGATTAGAGGTTCTGGATTAGAGATGCATTTCAGCTAATAACTACAAAATCAAAACAACTTGCCTTTTATTACTTTTCATTCAGAATGCAAACAATGATAAGAGTAACAAATCAACTTGAGAACAAGATGATAAATCAAATAAATGCTGAATTAGAATTTACATTCCAAATCAAGTGATTATTTCTAATTCCCTTCCAATGATCCTTATTTCTCTGCACTGGTGACATGTACAATATTGCTATAACTAGGTCTCACCCTTGAAGCTGCATGTTCTATATCTTATCCATATTAATTTAGTTACAAGCAGGGAGAAAAAAAATTGGCTTGGGTGTTGCTGTTCTTGCACTCAATATCCCCCTCCTCTTTTTCACCCCCCAGCTCCCACTTAGGAAACCAGAACCAGATTGGTTTAATTGGATCCGGTGAAAACATGACAGCACCTCATCAGCCTTGAGAAAGCAGGTCTGTCATGCAGACTTTTACCGAAATAAACCCACAGGGAATCAACACCAGTTTAGTAACTCCACACAGATTTTCATTGTAAGTGCAGTAAGGGAGTAGGAATATTAAGTCCTAACGTAGTCAAGACTATAAACTTTAAATTGCACTGAGCAGTGACAAATGAGCCTGTTCCTGAGCAACTTTTCACCACTTTTCAAATATTGATCCTTCTTTCTCGGTGTGAAGTGCTCCAGCCAGTCTCTACTCTAAATGTTTCTGCTCAGCTGCCACCAGCAGCAGCTTTCTGCCAAATTTCACAAGTCACTGAAACCCAATTCATGAACTGCAGCAGAAATATATAAAAAGTATCTTAGTTTGTATGTTTAATTATATAGATACAGATTAGCTTTGAAAAAGAAATCCTTTTAATCTCATTATTGTGCCAAATTCAACAGCACTAATTAACAAATAATATTGAGATATGTTTTAAGTTTTATGGCAGGAGACTGCATATGTTATGGCAGCCAATACCAGTAATGTAGCCTCCATGCCTACAGTGCAGACTTCCACCTTTGAAATTATGGAATAAAGCCCTTTTACACTGTCTTTGGAAATTGGATTTAATGAGTTAATAAACTAACAACATCTTGGTAAAGTACCTTACCCAAAACGTAAAATTATCATGTTACTCAATTCCCATTTGTCTACAAGGTCTTACTTTACCTGGATTAATAATCTGCACCAAATCAACAGAATATAAACCTATCAAACCTCATGATCCACTACCATTCAACTATGTATGATCTCTGATACTTGTTGACTGCAGAAGGCAGGCCACACTCCCTTCACAAATATTACCTGTGCATTTCACAAGTGATCCACACAATCCCACAAGTGCTGTCTTTGTGGAGTTGTCTTAGCTCAGTTCAGAACAGTCACTGAGAAATAACTGAACCCTACCAACGAACCTTTACTTTGGCCAGCAGCTTCTCACTGTGTGATGCTACAAACAACTGTCTTTTGCACTTGGTTAACTACCCATTCCATAACACCTGTAGATATTTTCAAATTAAGAAAATGCACTCAGGTCACTTGTTCTGTTAGACATGAACTAAGAACCCCAAAGGTCTCTAAAATCATACTGAAAGTTCATACTACATCACTCAGGCCTTTCCAGGACTAGGTCCACACTACTGACTTCTTTCACAGATCCCTTGCCTTCACACCTGTGACCCATAGAACAGGTTCTGTACATCGAATACTCTAACTGTTGACTGCCTACAAAGACAAGTTTTCACTTTTGGCTGTCCCAAGCACTGTTTTTGCCTCTCTTATGTATTAAAGCTCGTGGATGTACAGCTGCAGGGTGAATCAGATTGGCAAGTTACAACAACAGCTGCATGTCAATAAAGATTTTAGCTTCTTACTTAAATTATTGGTCTTTTCATTTTAGTACAGCAAACATTTAGGACAAACACCTACCAAAATAATGCATTTCCTGCATACTAAGCCATATAAATGGAGAGCTGAGATAAAGTAAAAAAACCAGAAGTTTTGCAGTAGATCTACTGTCTTCAGTTAATAAATCCACTTCTTTGATAGACACATGCAAACATAAACATGCAGTCCATTCCATTAAACAGAGCATTGTCAAATGAAAATTCCCCTTAAGATGCATAAATCTAAAGTAACAAATGCAAGTATTTACTAACAGATTAATAGGTTTGGTCACATAAGACTGGTGCTTGACTGCCCTCTCCAGGCTAACCCACATACATAAACATATTTCACACACAGAGGTAAAAAACTGAAGCCTTACTTCACAATGATGCAAATACAATTAAAAAATTTACTCCTAACATGTCCAGAAAAACATATGTTCTATTCTGGTACTGGAGGATGTTTTAAATTTTGTTAGCTGCAAAGAAATCAATATAGACTCCAGACACAAACAAATCAGCAAAGATCCCGAATCTCAGGCAAGATTTTGTTGACATTTAGCAGAAGAAAGCTAACCTTGACCTTCAAGAGAGAGACTCGTTACATGGGACCTAACTTAGCAGAACTAAGCACACACAGGCTGATGCTGAAAGGGTTTTTGTTCTGATTTTCACATTTTGTAGATTTTAGGAACACAGTAGTTGTAGATTTTTAGAGGGTTAATATTTCTAACAGTTTAAGTTTAATGCCTTTCTATCACAACCCTGTCCCAGAACAGGGAGCTCAAATTCCTTTAGTTAATTAATCTTGTTTAGGCTCCTTTCCAAGGTAGAGCTGAAGGATATCAGAAGGCCTACAGAATGAAACATAAACATAGGTCAGAGTAACCCAAAAGCCAGAATTGGATGAGCTTCAAGAGACCTTTGTGTGCCTGAGGAAGAAGAGTTGATGAAGACAGAGGGTCTTGACGACCCCAGACCCAATTCCAGGGGGTTGGACCAGGGGTGGGACTAGGACTGGACTGAGAAATGTGTAAAGCAATGATTGGAGGGATCTTATTATAAAAGCCATGGAAACAAGAACTGAGATACATGCATGTCATCCTGTATTCCTGTGGGCTGTAGGCCCTGTGTTATTAAAGGACCTTTACTTTTTATCTTACCCTACACTAACGTGGCTCGAAGTCCTTTTTTGGGGGGGAAGGGTCATTCATGGCATCAGGCTAATATAGTAGAAACATATTCAGTAGCAGTATCTAAGCTAAGTAAGTTTGCTTTCCTCTTATTCCAGTTTTCTTTGCCTTACAACCTCCTTTCCTCTTCCAAAAGTAAACTATTCTCCAAGTGAAAATTGACCTCAGAATTTATGCCTTTTAAGTTCCTGGCAAAACACACATATTCAAAACATACTAACTGGAGAATAACTAAGACCATTTGTCCAATTACTAATACAGTATAATTATTAAGATAACAAAACCCACTGAAATTTACCATAGTTTTGTCAAGCAGAGAAGCTGCTTTAAAATACTCCTGAAACACCTGATTTCTATCAGAAGGCTGCAGCTACAATGGTCTTTGAACTTCTAATTTGCATCAAATGGGACATTCTGGAAAGTATTCAGGTTCATTAACACCCTAAATATAGGTCTAACTTCAAGATTCTCTAACTTTACAAGTACAACAGTTAAAAGCAAACTCTTCCAGCCACATCTCATATAAAATTAAGAATGGGGCGAAACTTTCAGAGATCAGAAGTAAATACAAGGCAGGGATGTCTTTACTTCCTTTTCATATTCCATCCTTTTAAAGGTTAAGGAGCAGACCCTTTGCTATCAACTGCCCTTCTGAGCTTGCTGTTTCTTCAGTGACATTTAAACCCAGATGTGTGCATTCAAACACAGCACAATGCATACCTATCTCTAGGAACATCGAGGGCAGTATTATAATCTGGTGGGCCTCCAGGCAGCATATTGAAGAGCAAGTGATTTGTGCCTCGATCCCACCTACAGCAAAAGAAGAAACAGACAGCAATGAGAAAGGTGTTCTTTGCACATAGACAAGTTCTGTCAAAGCCCAGCTCTGACATTAATGCAATGCATCCTCCCATCCTGCTTTAATCTTAGCTTTTTTCCACCTCGTATCCTTTAAATTCACACACTGAAGTTTCAGCATGTACCTGGATAATTGTGCCAAAGCCTGAGCTGTCTCCTTGATACGGAGCACGTTCTGATTGAGGACATCTATGGATGGCACAAAAAGGCAGGCCCGGTTGACATCATCCGTGTAGAATTCACTGTCAGAGATGGCCGTCAGCAGCTCGTTGTATTCCCTGGAAATGGTGTTGCTCACTGACATCCCATATTCATCCACATACTTTTTCAGTGAGTAGATGTACACCTTGATTTTGTTTTTGGGATTGAAGCCACATCTATAGACATCGAAGCAGGTGTGCATCCTACAGCTGAGGTCTCCCCGCTCAGGAATGGGGCTATCAGCAGGAAGCTTGACCACAGGGGCATCATGGACGCTGCGTTTTTCAACAGTCCAGTCACTGGATGACTCAATGGAGTGAGGCCAGAACTGGAACATTCCTGTGGCAATTAAGCCAAGCAGAACTATAGAAAAGAGAGTGATGTAATAGATGCGATGCTTGGTTTTCATCCTTGGGATGAGGGCTGGACCCCTGGTGTTATATTTGGCCGACGCACACATAATGGAATCAATTGTCTCTTGTCTCTACAAAATAAAGAGGTTTTAAGATGAACTCTAGAAGAGATACATAGTTATTACAATACAGAGAAACATCCAGTTAGCCCTTTCATGGAAGGTTCTTAGCCTCTTAGTCCCACCAGAATGTACTATGCCACCCAGGACTGCCACTTGGCAAGGACAAATTCAGAGTGATCTGCTGGGCCTGGTTGTAACAAAATATTGGCCAGTTAACAATCACAAGTTAGAAAAATAGATGGCTTGGGCAGCGAGGGGAAGAGGAAATCTCAGACACTGCAGAAATGGTGCAGCCTCGTAAGTCCCACTCCACCTACAACAAAGTGCACTCATAGTGAATGCTACTAAAACACCAAAATATTTATCTATAGAACAGAAACAAGTCGGATACCCTGCAAAGGGCTTACAGCAGGCCATTACACAGAATTTAGGATTATGATACCATTTCTAAGGTAAAGGTGCTTTTGAATGGAATTTCATAGGAACCCCACCATATCTGACCAGAATGATGGTAAACTACTTCTGAAAAGAAAAAGGAATTAATTTGACATCTTTGTTGATATGTCTTTTTTGGGAAAAAAGTGTTGTGTGAGCTTCCACTGCAGTGACATTAAGAAAAACATTTAAATCATAGTTTACTGTGGTCTGATCTACAGCTGTAATGAAAAACATGATGCAATCTCAAGTATCACAAACTACTGTCACACAACCACTGTCATCTTTGATAGTTCTTACAAGTTTTTAAACACAGAATTGTGGTTCCTGCAAAAGGCAATTTACATTAACTACAGACAGAAAAATTGGTGAGAAAAACTTGTTTAGGTTTTCAACTAAAAATTCCGTAATAAATAAATACAACCTGAACTCTCCACAATGAGAGCTTTATAAAAGTAGTAAGTAGTTTTTCCAGAACAAGAATGTGAATGGTATAATTATGTCTTTTCCTTTTGAACAAATGGGATGTTTTCTTGCTTTGTAAGCTACAAAGAAAGTCTGACAAGTCAACTGTCCAGTAGACAACAAACACGAATATCAATGAACAAAAGAAGTATCAATTTCATTATCCATCAAATGGTCTTTATAACAAATTGGGTTATTTGGCAGTTCTTAACAAAAGACTATTAGGATAGGGTGGCCAACACACGACTTAACTGCATTCACAGTAGCACTAAAACAATCTCAGACACTAATAAACATTCCACTTTAAACAGTTGCTCTCATCAGTTTACATCCACATTCTGACTCTGGAAGAAGCTTCTAACACCTCCTGTACAAGGCAACATATGCACGATGCTGTTTTACGGGCAGAGGCCAGAATGCTACATTACTATCAATTTTATAAGTAAAAACTTTCCATACACTTCCAACTGTAAACCACACCATTTCTCCTTCCTGACAGAGCGCCAGAACCACCTGCTTGATGAAAAAGGCCGTATAATTGCAGGGAGCACTTCAGTCACTCGGCAAATCTGTCCAGATCTGAGCCCGGGGAGAAGAATCCTCAGCGAAAGGTCCCTCTCCATCCACGGAATCGTTCATTCACTCTCACACAGCACACAATCCCATTAAGAAACCGCAGGCACGGGACCAGGCGCGGTCGCACTTGGAACAGGAAGTAACGGGACCCAGACACGGGAGACAGAGAGGTGGCAACAACACTACGGGACGCAAGGGATGTAGGACAGGACAGGACAGGACAGGACGGGACGGGACGGGACGGGACGGGACGGGACGCCTTCCGAGGGATATAGCAGGCGGCTCCAGGCCGGCCCGGGACGCCGCCGGTAAGAGCCGAGCCCGGGCCCCGCCGCAGCTGCCCCACCCCCTGCTCTCCTGCCCACCCTCCGAGACAGGGGACCCGCCCGCGTCGCACGCACTCGCCGCACGCACTCACCTCCGCCCGCAGTGCCGGGGCCGCCCGCTCGCCCGCGCCGGCCCCTCCGAGCGGGGCCCACCCGCACCGCCCTCCCCGGCCGGCCAAGGGCGCTGCGCACGCGCGGCCGCCGGCGCCGCCACCCAGCGCCCTCGCGCGGGCGGAGGGCGGGACTGCAGCAGGGCCCGAGCCTTGCCGGCGGGGGGCCGAGCCCGGCGGGCCTGGGGCAGGGAGAGAGGCCCGCGGTGCCCGTTGCCGACGGCCCCGGGTTAAGGCCGTGCCCGCTCCTCCTGCCCTCGACAGCCGCCACCATCACTCGCCACTGTACAGCCCCGCACAGCGCGCAGTCCCTGCGACCTGGCTTCCCCCGAAGCCTCCTTCATGGGGGAGTTTTCTCCACTGCTTAGTGGTTTTTCTTCCAACACTGCGTCAGTTTAAACACCACCCAGGTGACTGAAGCCTGGCTGCAGGATTTAGGAATGCCGCTCCCCGTCAGAACGGGCACTGGGACAATGTTAGTGTTTATCTGGGTGTGCAGAGCTTGTACGGATGAGCCACCACCATCCTGGTTTCCAATACATTCACATTCTTGAATCACTTCTCTCGAGTTTCGTGTGCCTCTCTAAAAGTGACTGATGACTTTTGGGTTGTGTGTCACTTTCTCACCTGCTGGATCACATTTCTTAAGTGAGGAAACCAAACCTACATCTTCCCCAAGCCCTTCTCAAAAGTAAATTAAACCAATATCTCTTGTCATAGAAGACAGAGGAGGACAAATTTGTTGCATGAAACTGCAGTTATGTGAGAATCATGGACACTGGTTTCATTCCCAAAAGTTGGAGCTGACTTGGTCTGTAGGAAAAAAGCCAAGAAATAATAGGTAAGCTCAGAGTGTCATTGGGTTGAAAGAGACCTTAAAGATCATCTGCTTCCAACCCTGTCCCCATGGGCAGGGACACCTTCCACTAAAATAGGTTGCTCAAAGTCCCATTCAACCTGGCCTTGAATACTTGCAGGGATGGGGCATCCACAACTTCTCTGGGCAACCTGTGCCTCACCACACCCAGAATAAAGAATTTCTTCCTAATATCTAATCTAAATCTACCCTCTTTCAGTTTAAAGGTGTTCTCCCTTCAGACCTAGGGTCTCTGCCTGTGACACTCATATTGTTTATACTTCTGTGCCCTTTTGGCTGATAAACCCTATGTTCTGTGCCATTGATGTGGAAACAGGTATGACTTTGTATCTTTCACCTGTAAACAGTTTTCAAGTGTTACAACTCTCACTATTTCAACAGTTACAGTTTTCAACAGTTTTCAGTTGTTTACTGCTTCTCTCCTGCCAAGCTGCCACAGTCTGCCTCTGAAGCTACCAGAGGTCAGTGATGTCTTGCCACAAAAAGTTCTCCTGCTGCAGTCCCTTCAGCCACCTGAATTCTTGGGCAGAAGCATCTCCAGTCTGCTGCCTGCTCTCTGCTGCCTGGGCTACGAGGCACACCAACTCTGCTCCTATCCTGTAATCCTTGGTGTTTTAAAAGACCTCTGTTTCTCATAAGTGTCAGCTTTTGCTGACCTGAAATGTATTCTTCCCCTCTTCTTCTGTATCCATTTTTATATATTTGTATCTTACGTACAATGGTGAGGCGATGGTGTACTGTCCTATAACGTGTTTGTGAAATGATGAGGGGTTGCAGCTGTCCCTGCTAACCTCTTGTGTCAAGAATTAAAACTGTTGACATTTTGATCTGTGTTTTTGCCAATGCCACCTGTGAAAAGATTTATCCTTTTTCTCCCAAGTTCTAGGGAACAAAAGCTGGTAGAGTGAAGGCTTCATCTTTGAGGACAGACTTTGCATAAACTAAAGTTACTTGAGTCTCTCCTAGTGGTTAACAGCCTTTGGAGGAGAGCTGAGGGGGGACAAAGCGAGGAGGAAGAGAGAGAGTAGCAAGGCCTGCAACCTCTTCCTAGGGGGTGGTGGAAACACCTCCCTAGGTAGACTTCTCTGGCAGGCTCAATAAAAGGTGTGAGGGCTCATGCTCTTGGTGTTGGTGGTTCTTTCCCCAAAAAGACAGCAGGGACACCTGCTGTCTACCAATGCTTAGAAGATGTAGCCCCTGCTTTCGGAGGAGTGTTCTGAGTTGGTAAGACAACCTTACATGAGTAACTGGTGACTGGGGTGCTTACACATTTGGGGTCATTGGTTTAGCCTCTCTTTCTCTTCTCTTTGGGTTCCTGCTATTTGGCCACTCCTGTTAATAAAGATACTGCTTTCTGAACTCTCCACGGTGCTCAGCCTCACTTTTCCAGCAACTGTAGAACCCAACCTGTTACACCTCTAAACTGAGTCTCTGTCACACACACATTGAGTAAAGTGTCCTTAAATGGTCTTAACTGTTAGCAATGGATTAGTTCTCTTTCACTTCACCTGCCCTTGGGAAAAGGGCTTTCTGCAAAGCCGTCCACATGCACGTACAGAGACAACTTGGTACTCCCACAAGAAAGGCAAAATGCTGTCACTGCAGTTGCTTTCTCTTTTCTTTCAACCTCTCCTCACACACGTTGCATAGCAGGTGATGTAGCATTCTCCTCAGACTCACTGCTATCTTCTTCATCCTGCCGGTGACATTCAAAGCCTACAACAGAAAACACTCATAGATCTTAAAGCATATTTCTGAGTGCTGGTACTGGCTTCTTCCTCTTCCCAAGTGCAAGCTACTGAGGTTTGTTGGAGCGCATAATGTTTCTGGGTTTAACCCATCAGCTTCAGATTGCTGAGAATTATCCCATTCATAAACCAGAGACAGGAACTGTCTTTCAGGAGGGTGAATGGACCATGTCCAATTTTTTGTGACTTGGAAGGGGCACCATTCATGCATTTGGGCTGCTGGGGTGAGTGCTGGATCTCTGCAGCTGTAGGACTCATCAGCATACGCTGTGCCTGGATGTGCCTAAACCAGGGAGGGGGGTCCTCCAGTCCTGTCGCGTGACAGGGACACTGGCTGGTCCACGTGCTGCGGGGGGCACGGGGGGTGGGTCACCAAGCACAGCCTGCGCCAGCCCATGCAGTGCCTGCAGGCACTTCCTCTGCCTCCCTTCTCTGCCAGGGAGAAGAAAGTGCATCAAATCAATTGTAGCTGAAATATTCGTGGAGATTTGATGATCCTTTCATCCCTGTAGGAAAATTTGGAAATCAGTGCAATTTTATTAAAAGCTAGAATGAAACAAAATGCAAGTGGCATCAGCTACTTTATTTCCAAGTAGGAATAAAAATGGAGGATGTAGTCTGTTTTAATAGAGATTTCCCTGAACCCACATCAGAGAGTCTGTTTGTATTCTAGTGATGTAGCTAAGCCAGACAAGTCTGCAGCACAGACTATTTTTAGACTCCAGGTTGCCATTTATAGCTTGTAAAAATATTCATCAGCATCTGGATAACAGGCTATAATTTTTTATAAATGCACAGGAGAACTCAGATATTTCACCTCTCTTTGCTTTGCCCTTTATGTCCTGTCTTATATAGCTCTTTGGGGGTCATTTGGAATTTGTTTTTAAGAGCTTTACCATCACAACATACATTTGCCTGATGTCGCAAACAGCATCCTGTATTTTGTGCTGGGATGATCAGTATACAGAAGAGAAAGAAACACTCAGAGGACCTTGTGCTAGCTACTGTGTCTCCCCCCCATAAAACAGCTCCTTGTGAGGTTATGGTGCATCTTATGCAGTCAGTGATGCAAGCAGCATATTCTGAAAACAGCTTTATAATAAAATGAGATAATTTCATAAGGCGAATATGAAGGGGAAAACTAGTTGCTTGAGAACATATTTTCTACCTTATTTTCAACATATATCATAGCATAACTAAAAACTCATAGCTCAATTTATTCTTCTGAAAAAATTGTTAATGGTTACTCTCAATATATAAGGTATTGAACTAAATGAAAGAGTTTCTATTATAATAGAAAGCAGGAGATTGTAAAAGCCAGGTTATTGCCTTGGTTTAAGTCTTACAACCACATGATACCCTTATCTATATCACTGGAGTTTCTAAATAGCCTGATCAATATCTAGCAGCCAACTGCAAGGTTCTCTCTCTTGATCCAGCTCATCATATACTTGCAATGCTGCTGGTTTGTGATGGATGGCACTGGTTAAAACAGTGATCTTCCTTATGTCTGTAACTCTATTTCCTCTACTGCCTTTCTGAACCAAAAGGAAAAAGGTAAATATACTTTGGAGTACATTTGAAGCTGCAGTAGCTCCCACTGAAGGATGTGAGACACAGGAAGATTCAGTTAGGCAAGAGTTCCCTTCAAAGAAACCATACTGTAGCAGAAAGGTGCAGATAGAAACACTCTGTCAATGTATTTTTCCCCTCCCTAAGGCTTTCAGCTGTCATGGTCTGCAGATGCATTAATCTTTAATCAATCAAATGCTTTCTGCAGTGAGGTATCCAGGGAAAGGACAGGTCATGACAAGCATTCGCCTAGAATAACTAAGCACTCGTGCATGAACGGTGCCATCAGACCTTGCGGGATAGCAGCAGGGAATAGACAGAGAGCTAAAAATAGCCTTTCCTTGCAGTGTTTTTCCAGACTATTTTTGATTCTTCATTTTGATAAGGTCGACTGGCTATTTGCTAAAAATAACCAGTCCCAGCAAACTGAAGACAAAAAGTAGAGTATTTATAACCATCTCAGACTCTTTAGGACATTAATTGGCTGCAGATAATCTAGAATCTTGTCATCAATCAGTTGCCAGTGTTTTATGTAACACAGTAATAAATAAAGCATTAATTGGAATGGAAAAGGAGTGTATGTTGCCACTCTGATTTTCTCAGATGGAACACCTATTTTTTTGTCTATCTATCCTTGTAAGTTACCTTGCCCTTTCTTCATGGTGCAGTCTGAATTGCTTCAGAAATAACCAAAACAATCTCCTGTTAGATCAGCCAATCTTACCAAAAATAGCTGCATATGTAATTAAGAGTGCAAAAGCAGTTTTACCCTTTTCCACGCCTGATACTTTAGATGCAGAAATTTTCAGGGCGATGATTCACGTAGCTTCTTCCATGAGAGTTTTTTTTTATCCAGCCCTTGTGTGCCACTATCTCTCTGATTAAATGAAACCACCACTCTGCCAGCAGGATGAGAGTTAAAAAGGGATTCTGTAAGCAAGTAACTGCAGGAGGACTGCAGAGAAATTGCCAATATAAATGATAATTTGACACCAAGGCAGGTTTTAAGAAACTGGGTTGTTATGGGGATGAGCGGACCACACCAGCAGTCAGCTCAACTGTATCATCTGTTGGATGCTCCAAGAGAGAAAGACACAATTAAGATATTGACATTTATTTAAAAAATAAAACTATCACACAGTATATTTGAGCAGAAGCCCTTCTTTAGTTCAGGTAGAGAACTGCTAAGTTATTAGCAAATATTTTTCCTTACAGATATTTTGCTTAGGATCTACTAAGTTTCTGTAAGGCAAAACTCATGTTCATAAATTCATTCTTCAGTCATGCATGATCTTTCCTAAATACTTATTTAGAATGGGCCCCACTTATGTTGTCTGCTTAACTGCAATGTAAGACAGGTTAATAATTTGGAGATTCACAGATTTTCTCCTCCCACAAGCATGAACATGTCAAGTCTATGCCTGAAATGTATGTTAGAGAAGCTTTTGTGATCAAAACCAGTGCTGCACAGGGAATTCCCACCTCTAACCTTAAAAATGGTGAACATTTCTCTGGAATGGGGTGGGGAGGACAAGGGAGGGGGAGAGAGAAAGAGAGAGACACAGAGACAGAGAGCAGGATTGGAATCCCGCAAGGATCATGAAACCATCTAGGATCCTTCCTGTGCTCAAATGAATGATAACTGGAACACTGAAATTGTATGCAAAGTGGATTTTATCATCTTGTTTGATTACAATGAGCACAAGCAATGAAGCCAAAGTGTTATATTCATCTTGGTGGCATTTCTTATTTTAGATGAAATTCAGGAATTTGTAAAAATATAGATCTGACTGGATTAATTTGATGTGCTGCTCTGTTTGTCTACTGCTTGACAAACTGGCCAAAAGAAATGTAGGGGAAGGGACAGGATGGGAGAGTCCTTAATCGTTTCTCTATAAATTTTTTTTTTTAGAGATTTGCCACACAGGAAGAAAAAAAAAAGGCCATTAATGAGAATTATGAGATACAGCAAGCAGTGACAACATTTAACATGGAGGTAGCAGAAAGAACAAACAATTTGTATAGGCAGAACCTGTGTTTTTTCTCTCAGGGTACTCTTAGAACAAATAAAATTTGATTTAGCTTCTATATACATATGCACAAGACTTTCTACATGTTTACCAATTCTTGTCAACCAGTAAAGGCCATTTGCAAAATTTATGGGACTTGTACAGTCAAAAAAAAAATTGCTTATTTCAACAGCAGTCTCATGACACCACATTTCTCTCTTACCTAATTTCCAGTTAATTTTTTGTTTTCTGTGACCAAGGTAAAATTCCTCAATGGAGACCTACTCAGGCAGATGTTAAACCTGAAAAAAACATGGAAAATACTCCAAGCAGCAAAGTGTCCATTTGTGTGTTCTGTTGTTTTGAGTTCCAGCAAGAGAGTCACTTCAGATGAAAGTGACTGTGTGCCATACTATACTAGCTGTGAGGATTTTGAAAGTATTACACCCTCTTTCCTACATAGGTGTGCTTTACTAACTGCACCCACACAAAGACTGAACAATAAACCTGCTGAGCTGTAAACATATACAGGTGAGAAACATATTAATTGTCAATGTTGTATATTCACATACTCCAACCATAAGAGGAACCAGAATAACAACAGAAAATTAGGAGTAACTAATGGGTTGAGTGTTTCTATAAGAACCAGCTGAAATACCACTTCATACTGTCTTCCCTGGATCTTGATTTCAAAGACCTTGCTCCCTAAATTTTTGTTGCTCAGATCCTCCCTGGGGTACTAAATAAGAGGGGGAAAATCAGGAAGTCCATTTCTATTTTGGCTGTACATCTCACCTTCCATTCTATTAAGGAGACCTGTCTTCTGGTACAGTTTTCTTTGTGGACAACCAAGATGAAATGGAAACTAAATTATAATGAAGAATGCACTTGAAAATATTGTACATGGACAAACGCCAAACTAGTAAGCAAATATGATGTTTATAACTATGCCTTATACTGATCTTACCAATCACTTCATCAATCTTGGCTCATTGCTGGCTTCTAAGGGAGGAACTGGTTATTGCCAACAGCAGCCACATGAAGCATCACCTTCTCCTCTGCCACTGTTCAGACTCTCCTTCTCACTGTCCAGGTGATTCTTCACCATCACCACACATCAAAGTGCCGTTGCATTATTTGCTACCTATGCCTTGGTAATTTGGTTTATTATGCAGACATGTACATTTGTCACTCTTGCCCATCTGCCAAAATCTAGGATGCCCAAGAAGAAAACCAACAGAGCCACAATGGTACAACTGTGAGGCATCATTCACTGACATCCCATCTCACAAAGTAACTGTACAATGAAAGCTGGTTTCCTTAAAGACTGAAAGAGACTAACCTGAATTTCCTGTTAACTCTCAATAATACCATTCTCCTGAATGAACTACGAAGAAATCTAAGCAAGTTGCAAGTATTTCATGGGACTGAGGATTTTTTTGCTGTATTTCCAATTTCATATTGGAGCTCAATCAGAAGAGCAGAAGATGGTTCTTCACTTGTGATCAAATTCCAACTATTTTGACAGCACAGAATTTTGGCTGAATTTTATCTTTCACCTCTCTTACTCATTATATAAACAGATTCCATAATGTCACCAAGATGGAACTTGGTTACTATTAGAACAAATTACAGGAAGGAAAAGGTGCACTTCCCCTCAGTTTTCATGGACAATTTTCTTCCTCTGGATTAATATGTATGCAATAAAACCAGTTTCAATTACTTTAAGATACCTGAAGTTTTACAGTACTAGAAATTATAGAGCTTTGTGTCAATGAAAGAAGCTTTCCAACTGAAATGCTCTATCACTACCATACAGAAAACAATGGTTTAAAATGAGAAAGCATAGAAGGAGAGGAGATGGGAGAATACTGTTTAATCAAAAAAATTACCCTACAAATTGACAAACATAGATAAAAAATTGCCTTAATTATCCTGGTAACAGTGGAAGGTGCCACCTTGGAAGCCTCTGGTAGGTGACAGAAGCATTCTCTGCATCATGCTGCCAATATACCTCACTGTTAAGCAGAAAGGTTGGACTTCCAAGAATAGGAAGGCTGCAAAAAGAACATCTACTTTTGAATGCTGCTCTGTTTGTAGCTCTTTTGTGCACATTCTGCCAAGAGGCCAATGGATGCTGTTTATACAAACATAAAGAAGACTAAAAACAAAAACCAGGCCTTTCATCATCTGAGGGTGTTGGATACTGTCTGGTCTGAGGTTAGACTGGAAACTAACTCAAAACAAAAAGCTTTACAGAACTCAGTCTAGATGACCATGGTCCAAAGAGCCTCACTCATGCAGATGAATCCATATACATTCTTATTTATTCTTAGCTGGGGCTAAGTTAGGGCTGACACTGGGTTACATCTCCCCAAAACACCTCATTATGACAGCAGTCATCTTCTGGCCCCAAAACAGTCACATCTGATCATCATTTAGGAAAAGGGAAACTTTATACATTTTAACAATCTCAAGTCTGTCTTCCTGGAAAGTGTGAAGTAAGAAGAATAAAAAATGACACCACGGGACCTTACAAGAGAATTAAGAGCATATTCATTAGAAATGAAATACAAAATACAATGATGCCGCAAGACAGGGAGCAGCAGGCGAACAAGGCTCTTCCCATTCCCTACCCTCACCCCAATCCAAGGAATATACCTATATAGTACAAATTAGAGATCTCAAACAGTGGGAAGAGGAGGGGGTTTACAAAGCAATTTCCTTTCTATACAGAAAATACATTATTTGCTGGCAGTCACTGCTGAGCTTTAAGGGGCCCAGGGTCAGTCACTGCTCAGGAATGCCCCTGAAGGAACATTGACCCTTACTGCTTCCCCATCAGTTTGCTGAACACATCATAGATCTCTGGCTTTTCCTGTGCAAACTGCTCAGCTGTATTTTTCTGTAGCCAGTCAGATGAACGCATCTGTTGCTGCAGGAGGCCAATGAGGTCACCAAGGTTGGAGCTACTGGCACAGGTAGGTTCTTGGTGGCGAGATACAAAAATTACTTCATCTGTGCTATCTGCTTTGCCATCCTGATCTGATTGACAAGGCTGCTCCTTCTCCTCAGCCAGTATCTCCTGCTCCCGCTCTTCCAAAACCTTGCGTATCCGTTGCATACCTGCAGTGGTATAAAGAGGAGAAACACTAGTCGATTACTTTGAGCCACAAGTGTCCCCAAATCCATCAGATCCAGGAAACGAGGCCAGAGAAAGGGAAATAAAACAGAGAAGACAAGAGGACAGTAATAGGCTAAGGATAGGATTAAGGAGAGAAGAGAAGAGTCCTGCAGAAATTCTGGTGGGAGAACAAAGAGAAGAAAACATTACTCACCTAACTGTAGCCGGTGGATCTTGTCGGCAAAGATGATGCGGAACCATCCAGGCTCACTGCATTCAAAGGCTTTTCCGCAGGACAGGAGGACCTTGTTATCCAGAAAACGTTTCCAGAGTAGCAACTCCTCCTCAAACGTGCCTGTCTTAAGGTACTAGGAGAGTCATCAGAAGGGCCAGGGGTTAGTAACATATAGGCTAAATCACTGAGATCCTCATGAATTTTTGATTCCCATGAGGTCTGCAAAGGCCAAGGGGAGACACCTTTTACCTCTGAAGTACAGCGGTTGTGATATAAAGGAAGAAATGGGGAGGAAAGTGGTTTGAGAGTAGTAAGATTCCTGCAAGGAGGGAAGTTCACAAATAGATGAAAGCAAAAGGACAGACTGAAACACCTGGCAGTCCTTCCCCTCCTCTTCAGACAACAAATTTGTTAAAACAAAATAGTAATCACAATAGTAACTTTTCCTCTAGATGCAGTTGCACTACGTCCTGCCCTCACCCCAGGAGGAGTCTCACTTTCTAAGACTACCAACCTTTCGGAAATCAATCCAGACAAAGAAGCCTGCATTGCGGTTGAGAAAAGGAACCCCAAGTGTCTTCAGCTCATCTGTCACATACGTATGGGCAGCTTTTAGGCGGGCATGGTTGGCCCTCAGGTACACCTGGTTGATCCAGTCTGAACAGAAGGAGAAGATAAAGAAAAGAATCACAAACTGAGAAAGGATTCAGATCTGTTCAAGCTTCCAAAACCCTCGAGGTCTTTTTCCATTTCACCCTTTACCTCCTTCTTTTGTTTTCTGTTTACTCAAGTAGCAAAAAGACAGGCAAGAACTACTTAACAGTTTCATGTCTGTGCAGAAAAGTATCTTCTTGACCTCCCCAAGGAAGTTTCCCTAGATTCATAGCTCTTAGTTGGCATGGACTGTTAGCATTCCATCCTGGGTGGAGTCAGAAATCAACTTCCATTTCCCTTGTCCCATAAGGTATGGTTCTATGCAACACAGGCTATTTCTGTGCAGATAGCTATCCCACTTCTTCCAAGCTGCTCCTGTGATTCTGCTGATCAGGAGCTCTGCAGAAATGATCCTTTTATGTAGAGCTGTCAGCCTTGTGTTGCACAGGCAGTTTCAGGATAACAGAAAACTTGTCAGTTAAGCCATACAAACAGGAGACCACTTGAGAAAGTAAGGGGAGGGCATCCTCCAGGTACCAAGACACACAGAATGGCAGGGGATTTTACATGGAGCTCATGATTCACCTCTGTCTTTAAGCAGCTGTGCAACCTTGTGCTGGACAGGTCCACAAACCCCATGGAAATAACACAAAGAAGCCACTGCATTAGCAACATCTTGGTTCTCTGTATATAAAGTGCCAAAACGAATCCCAGAAACAGCAAAATCCTGGAAAAAATACAGAAAGACTACTTTACCATACAGGAAGGCTGGGATCCTATTACTACTACCTTGCTCTTTCCAGCATGAGAACCTGAGGACCCCAGACCAACTCTACCAGCCACAAAGCCACAGCACAATGGCAACCAGCACTCACCTTTGTTATTCCCCACATCACATGAGTCCGCTGTGGATCAGGCAATCTGTATGTAGAAGGATGCAGATGGGCAGTTAGTGTCATAGGTGCTGAAGCTTTTGGATCACCAGTGCAGCATTGCAGAAACAGAGAGGCAGCATTACATGATAGGCAGTGCACCAGGAACATTAGTCAAGTAGGCAAAATTCAAATGCAACCTAGCTTTAGAAGCCAGGAACTTCTAAAACTGGAAGTAGTTTTAGTCAATGTTTAAACATTTCAGATATACAGATGCATACCAGTGCTACATTTTATGTGCAGATTTCCTGAACAAGTGAAGCTTTTACATATAATGCTAGAAATCAGGCCTGTGCCAATGTATTTTCCAAGAATCAAAAGTAATTTTCTTTTACATCCAAGTCTAGCAACACTGAGTTAACACTTAACCAAGAATACTTTATTTTCTTGCAACTGAGCACAAAATGAAAGATAACACCACTGGTAAAGACTAGGCATTAAACAAACAAATAAACAAACAAAAAGCCCACTCCTACAACAAAAAATCCCCACACCACATTTTAAAAAGATTTGAAAAATTTTTCATCTCATTAAAAAAATACCTAATAAAAGTCATAATCCAGTCTGTAATACTACACTGTGATATGTGACTCCTCTATTAAATAAAAGGAAGTAAACAGAAAAATAAAATTTTTCCAGACACCAACAGGAACATGGTAAACAGATCATAATATTTAGGTAAGAAGAAAAGTCTCACCACCTCCAACAAATGAAACATTTGTTTACAGTTTTGAGGACTACCACAAACAAATATTGAAGCAGACATTGAAAAATGTAGCACAACAGAAAGCTAACTACCATTTTTTACTTGCCAGATTGCACTTGACAAAATGCATTGGCCACTCAAAAATTTAAAAAAAAATCCACAAAAAACCAGCATAAGGCAGATTCAAAATTTGCTAGCTCATGACTTAACTTCCAGTCACAAGTTCTCAGCAAGGCATCATGGTGAACTGTCACTGGAAGATGGCCAGGGAAGTAGGAGCTGATTTTACCTGTCCATGCTTAGGACACTGTGAAACGTGGCTGATTCATCAAAAACTGACAGCATGTAGATCTCATCTACTATCACATGCAATTCATGTCTGCAAAAGGACAAAATGGAGATTACTAAAGAAGGTTGCTTCATGTTTAGAAGCAGGGATAAATTCAAGCCTGCAAATACTTGCTTTATACAAGGAAGAAGGGATGCAAGATTTTGAAACGCAAAGCAGTTTTTCTTAACTATTATATGTACATTGAAGTGATTTGAGGTATATCCACTTAACTGTCACTCACTGTAACTATGTAACAAGACAAAAATCCAATAATTTCCAATGCACTAATGAAAATTAATTTCTGTATGTACTACCCATCTAGAATAAGTTGTATCATCATCCACTCAGCATCTCACAGATTTGGAATGTCAGGGAGTATTATGATCCATGATGAAGCTGGGAACCCATATTCATATACTTATTTGTCTTTACAGATACAGACAAACTGAGAGGAAAAAAACTCGGCTTTCTACCCTTGAAGCACAGCATCAGAGTGTTTGCTAGGATTACTGAAAAATTAAACTTGCACTCCTGGATGCAAGTTGCTTAACCACCCCAGATGACTGCATGATCCATGTTCCCAGCACTCCCCTCTCCCCTCTTAAGTCCACTACTATCTGTGAGGAATAGACTGTTTGCCTGACTTAAGAGATATTCACAGGTAAGTTGAGAGACAGCAAGTAGCACACCAGATTCTGGGAGCTATATCTGACTCAGGAACTCAGGATGCCTTAGCCTTCCAAACTGACATACCTTTTAGCAAATTCCAGGTAATCCCGTAGCTCTGACAAGGAGTAGATGTCCCCAAGAGGATTTTGGGGATTCAGAAGAATTAAGGCCCTTACAGTGACACCCTGCAGAATACAAATAACACAGTATTAAGAGGGTGCTCATCATGGGATAAATAAATTTTCAGTCCCTCTACCTGAGTAGTGAGCGTGACACAAGATTCCCCTTAATCTTCCACCATGACTTTTCACCTCAAAGATTAGCTTTGTATGAGAAAACTAGCCACAAATTAAGATTATTTTTTTTACAATTATATCACTTGCAAAGTGAATTGAAGAAAATACTACAGAATGAATCTATGGTTTTTAAAAGAGGGCGTTGCTACAACCACTGCCTCTGTTCAACCAATGAATGAGAAAGATGCTCTCACATGTTCTCAGAATGGGAGCACTTTCTCTGAGCTGTATCAGTAATTGGCAACTAATGAATTACTGAAGATTGCCCATGAATGTGGCAAGAAGGGTGAGAATTTGAGTCATGTGGATGCAAAGTGTACTCCTTTAGAGCACACCTGGCTGGAGATATCAGAATCAGTAATGATCCAAAGATGTGGCTAAACAAGGATGGGACTTAGAACAATGTCAAAACTTACACATGCACTCTTCACAAAAGTGATATTCATCTGCTTTTTATCCTCTATATTTGTACCTATCTCCCTCCCTCAAAAACTCTCCGCATTCTTAGTGGATTCATCCACACTGCAGTCAGTTTTGGGGTTACTCAGATTGGCCTTCCTGAAGGAGAAACCCTGGGTAGTCCCAAATTTTAGTGCATGCCCAAGTACTATTTTTTTTGGTAATATGAATGGGTTCCAGTGCTTTGTGAATGGTCCAGTACTCCTGGTTTATCCTTTCTGCTGTGACCAAAATTGAACAGATGTGACAGTGAGGGATTGACCCTAAGACTGCCTCTGAGTTTGCAAGCAGCCTAATCTCAGGTGGTCTATGAGGACAACCAGAAAGCCAGGTGATAGGTTTTGAAAGCGCTTTGATCTTTAGGCCACTTCTGGTACATGACATCTCCAGCATATTGTAGATTTAGGTTGTAATGTGAAGCTCAGCTAAACTCGCCTCTGCCTGGGCATCCTGCAAGGATTTTTCCAGTTTTTCCACTGTAAGCTGAAAAGGCCGAGTGTTTGCTCCAGTAATCTGAAAGACATAAAAGAGATAAAAAAGATCAAATTACTTCAGTAGAGACTGCTTTGAGACAATTCCCTGAGAAATGTTTCCTGAAGGAAAACAAAACCCCAACAATAATGCCCTAGTAACCAGCCTCTTATCCTGTTACAGAGAATAAATAAATCAACAAATTAAAAAAATCAAAGAAACGGCCATCATAGGGTGGCCACAAAGAGAATTCCCTGTTTATCCTCGAATAACTAAAACAATACAACATCTCCATCTGCTTTTCCATAATGGGACCATCTTTAGAAGGACAGACATACTTCTCTCTCCAAGATTAAAAATGGTAATTTTTTTTTCCTTTCAAGGGCTGTTGTTGGGAGTAAGACAAAAGAAAAAGACAGAACTGGAATCCAGACTGACATTCTCAAATTACTTTCTTGCAAATTATGTGCCCAGTTTCCCAGTAATGTACTGGGAAAATGTCCACTGGCTGCAGCGTATCCTTGTTCTGAGAGCTGCTTTCAAAGGTTCCCAAAGCTCAGCACTTCTCAGTATGCATTTAACTACAGAAGCTGGTATTCCTTAGATCTTACCTTACTGTCTAAACAGACATACACCAGCTTGACATTACCATAGAGGAAGATACTCTGGGTAATACCACCGTAAAAGGGGGTAGCAATCAGAACAGCTTCTGGAACCGAGAAAACAAAATTGGTTATCAACAGATCACAGTCCTTCTCTCTCCTAATGTGCTTCAGCTAAACATGAAAGCATTTTTACAGCTGAGCCCTCTGGAAACACTGCAATGTTACTGCCTTTTCCTTCACTTTATTTTCATATTAATTCTTTAATCTTATGCAAGAACCCAGGTAAACATTAGTATAGCCCATGTTTACTCTAGCAAACTGAAAAAGGCCACCACAAAAACAGTGAAGGCAGACAGGCCAGGCACCAAATGTGACATCTGCAGACCATGGAGATTAAGAATTTTACAGCACATTCTTACAAGAAACAAGAACTTTGCAGTAGGCCAATGCCAATTCCACAACTTCACTTCTGTCAAACAGTATTTAAATAAAGTAGCACATTATTTACTAGCAAAAGACCAAAACAGAACAAAAACATGTTTCAACCATCCACTTACCCCCTGGATCACAAAGGACTGTAGCTAATGCAGAAAATAAAGAGCCACAACCATTTAAAACAATCACCTACAGAAGAGAGAAACTAGTGACAAATCAGTTCACAGACAATGCTATAATAATTCCTAACATCACTGATATAAATTTTTTCCCCAATTGTCTAGTAGAATTTTCCTGCTGAAATCCCACTTCTGCCAGAAATAACTTTAATCCTGTTCTTTGCTTCAGAGACATTGTTCTGGTGCTATTATTGATTCTAATAAGCAATTCAGAAAAAGAATAGGTTTAAAGGAGGGAAAAAACTGGGGAGCAGTTCTGAACTGCTAGGAAAGCAAACTACTTTACAACAGCTAGTATGTGTTATCTCTCTGTGGTAACAGCAGCTCTGACCTCCTGCCAAATTTGTGCGACAGTGGAAACCCCTGTCTCAAACAGGAGCAGATTTGACTCCTGCATCTAGAAGACAAACACTCACAGGCACCATGAGCTTCATTCTAAGTAGGAGGGAGAATCTGGTACCTTGGAGGGGCAGCGATTGGCAAAATGATCAGTGGTCACTTCAGTTCACATGTATGTGCTTCTGCTGAATTACTGCAGCCAGAAAAGCAATGGCTGCGCCAGCTCCTGTTGCCCTCAGCACAGGCAGGAGCCCCTGATCCCTACAGGAGCCTGTACCTCTCCCAAGTCAGCAAGTTCTGCAGGTACTTGAGTCTTGATGCCTTCCTTACAACACTGCCATGAAGTCTGAAAAGAACTGTTTAACAGACTAAAACTATGTCTTGGTTCAATTACAAATGTTTATCCTGAGGCATAACAGTGGAATGGGACAAAATTAAACTTGACTGAAACAATGGGCACTCTTTGTCAGGGCTGAGGGATACAGGCATAGTAGGTTCCTGGGCCAAATAGGGAGATGCAAACATAAAAACCCCAATGAAAGCACAGGCAGGAGGGACTGGCACACAAAAGTAAAGCATGAGGCAAATATACAGTAAACTTGAAATGTTTTGGCTGAAGTGTGCATCAAAACCCACTGAAATAAAGAATCACTCTCATTTACATGGTAAAAGTCTGCATTCTTACCAAACAATTTTTTAAAAAAACAGAAGTTGAAACTGATTACCAACAAATACATTGGAATAGACACCAAAGAACACTGGGTTACTTACATTCTCTGCTTTAAGAGGTGCAGGGGTCTTGCAGTAATAGGTCAAAAATCGAGCTACTTCCTCACGTAAACTGAAAAATACACAAAAGCAAATATTGATTCAGCCTACTCTCCAAGAGGTTGGGCTTCCAAACCAGGAAAATAAAGTCAGGGCATAGTGAAGTCTGATGAAAATGGCTAGAAAACAGGATAGCAATAGACCCATGCAACAGACATGATTTTTACACACAACAGAGGTCATGGATAATTTCGATAACAATGCACGCATTACACGTGAGCTTTAATCATGCACAGAAGAGAAGGATTAATGCCCCCAAGCATTCACTATATTACAAAGAACTGCTTGGAGTTACCCAGTCTGTTAATGTATACAGCGCTTTTAAAACCATGTTTGATTTAGAAAATTTGCAATTTCTCTCACATAAAAAGGTTTTTAACTGGATTAGCTGGTACGACAGATAATTTACCGTTTTGCAAAGAAAAAGATGATTAAATTATCTAGAAAAGTTTTAAATAGTGAATGTAGCAGAAGCAGTTAGTAATCATCCATTCTGCTTATTAATCAAGTAGTCAAAAAGAGAAGCATTATAGAAAAGACTTACAACAGATGTCCCTTCCAGTCAGGATATTGAAGCAGTGAAGGCTCCATCAGATTCATATCAGTCTGTGTCAACTGGGAGTAGTGAGAAGAACTATTAAAAGCACATTCACTGATAAGGGCACATGGAGTTAGATGGGATTCATGTACAGGTACGTGCCTGCATAGACACACACCTGTGCAATATCAACAGCTATAAAACTGGATTGGGAAAGACACTGACCATCAAAATTAATGGAGCTTGGAGAAGCAAGGACCAGCAAATTGAACCATGATAACTTCATATTATATGAAGTATGGGCTTCTGCTAAGTTATTGCAGCCAAAAATACTGCACAGAGATCTCCAAAAAACGATACAGAACAGACAACACACATGATGCCTGCAGAAGACTTTCTCAGCAAATGAAGCAAACCCAGGAATGTTTTGCCTATGTTCTGAGGACAACAGCTTTCACCTGGAAAGACAAGTCCCAGTTGTGAAAGCTCAGATCTAGGCTGTCAGAAGGAGCTAGATAGGAATTTCAATTACAGTCAATACATATTTTCTTTAAAAAACTTTCTACATATTAATTTTAAAGTAATTTCTTTTTAATGAATAGCTTTCATTAATGTCTCAGTTTCAAGTTACTGCAGAGCCTTTAGATTTATAATTCCAATCTGTTTTGATAAGTGTTGAAGTATAATGGGAGATTTCAAAAGACAGGAGAAAAATGAAATTATCGTCTTGATAATTCTTCTCCAGGGCAGGTACTTTGTTCCTTATGAGGAACTTATTCTGCTCTCAAAGACAGATTCACCCCAACTGTGGAGTCCTTCTCAATGCTTATATTTAGATAAAGTGTGTACATTGCTTTTACCTGAATATTTTCAAGGTTATAAATATCAGGGTTTCACATAATCCAGTTCTGTGATATTGCAAGCGAAAGCACAGCATTGATACATATAGAGAGAAGAGAACGTTTTAGATAAACAAAAAGGGAATAAACAAGTATTACATACAATGTACCTTCCAAATATTTAATGGCAACCAACTTTTTGAGTTAAAAAAAGGTAAAGGTGGGGGGGACACAAGTAGGTGCAAGGGAGGAGGGAAATTCAACATGTAGTGTGAAAATTTTGCACATGATAACAAAACAACAATATTTTGTATAGGTGTTTTTAGTAACTGGTGCTGAGCTCTGGAGTTTAAAGACACTGTCCTTATCCCATGCAGAATTACAACCTGATATTACAGGATTTAAGTTCCTTTATTGAGCTGTAGATGTTCTTGGTGCCTATGCAGCACAGAACTGTGCATCAGATCTCTCTCTTAAACTTATGTAGAGAATGCAACATAAAACAAAGCAGCAGGCTTGGCCAAAAACTGATTATGCAATAGTATGAGGAGGACCCTTAAAAATAATATATTAAGGGCTAAGGAAACCAGATGGGCTAACTGAAAAGAAGACCATCTGAGATCTCACAGCACAAAATATTCTCTAATTTAAGGGTCAGAAGTTGAAAACAGAAATTGGATACATTATTCAGTGGCAACAGTTAAGTATTTATTGCCCCAAATAACAAAATTTATTTGCCTACAATTCCAGCTGGTGCTGCATTTACTGAATCCATACTCTAACTCCAGGCTGTTGACTGAGAAGGTGGCAACAGTATATTTGTTCAACTTGTTGCCACAAGCACGAACACTGTAGCTGAAAGTCTAAAGTCATTTTCATAGAAGGGCTAATTAAGATGTAGCCAACTACTGCCTCCATCTGCACTACTTACTGCAGGCTTGGTGTTAGTGTAAAGGGAAAGGACAATGAAGGAAGAAAGGTACACCTGCACAGCCCAGAAGGCACCTTTTTTGTAAAGGCAGCATCTCTGCCTTACCTGTTCTTTTAGCTGGAAGGCAGGAGTGGTGGGATAGCACCCTCCTAAGTCAGTGGAGCGACAGGCAGAAATAAAACAAGGAACATCTTGAAGGTGGGAATTGGTGGAATGGGAGCAACCATGAACTTCAAAATGCAGAAACTGACTGTCCAACCCTAAGACACCTTCTCATCCCACAGACAACTACAGGTAGGAGAAAGTGACACCTGCCCACCTCAAAGGCTGCCACCTGGGCAGTGACTTTAATGGAAATCCAGGAACATTCTTCTACAGCATGGTTCTGTTGTTTCAATTTTTTCTATTTTTTCAGTTGAGCTGTATGTTTCATTCCTCTGCCTAGTGCAACTGAACAAAGTGAGCAGGTAGCAGCTGACCCAGTCTGACTTTAAGGAATTTAACTGCTGCCACCCTCACACAGTTCAGGTGAGTTCAGAACCCAGTGTCCAAATTGTGTTATAATGGACAGATGTGAGCATCCTTGAAGTTAAAACAGAGTTCAGAACTAACTTCAAAGCATCTGTATTAAAAAAATAACATAATGGATTAAAAAGTGACCTTCAACTAATACAAAATTCACAACGGAAAAACCTGCAGAGAAACCTGAGCAACAGCAGTAATTCTAAGAAAGTGCAAGCATCAAGAAGGAACTACACAGCAAAATCAGTATTTCTTTTTGGAACAGAACTTACCCGCTTAGACATCAGGTCAAAGCAGAGTTTATTCTCACTGGTGCCAAAGTTTATTATACCCTAGAAAGAGAAATGATGTATTGTTTACAGACACATAAAACCTCCGTACATCACTTTAGCTATCACTTCACTAAATTCCCTTCAAAAAGCATACCAAGGAAAAGTCAAAACACAGTTCATATAAACTTCACCATATATAACTCAAGACACGCAGCTATGTGTGTTTGTTCATATATATCCCAAGCACTCAACTTCTTAGTCAACAAATTATCTGTATGTGAATATGTACTAATGGTTTATACTTCTTCACACAATACGTTTAACTTAATCTTGCATTCACTCACTGGTATATGTAACTAAAAAAGAAAAAAACTCTGAAAAAAACCCGGGATTTACCCTTCTGCAACACTTTTAAACAAGGTTTTGGATACATTTCCTTATCTAAAAGCATTTGTGTATCATTGCCCACCATTCCAATTCATCAGTTTGCTCAGAAACCACACAAACATGTAGTCATGAAAAGTGGTTATAACACTTTTCCAATATACCAATTGTTGTAACAATTTTCCCATCAGAAGAGATGACCCTATAGTTCCATGTTTATGATTTGGCCACATATAGCATGGCATTACATCTTGAAGAGTTCAAATCTACTAGCACATTTTTGTTATTGGAAGAGGCTGGCTGAATAAATTTTTAAAATCTGAAAGAAAATCCAAGTAAATGTATGCTTCTAATATTATTAAAATATAAATCCAACTTTAAGTATTTGTTTAGAAAGCTACTTCCTACATAGACAACACTTGGAAGTGTCAGCTTGTGCCTTATAATACACCTTGTAACAAAAAATTGGCCCATGTTTTTTCTAGCTTAAAAATCTAGTTTTCAACCCCCAACATAGGGCGACTAAGTCAGGGCTAATAATAAAGTATTTTTAAAGCTTCAAGTACTTCATTGTCTGAACGAAGGATCTAATTAAAAGTAATCCACATATAAATCATTATTTATATTTACTATACTTGTAACTAATAATTTCCCATGAAGTGTTAACACTCAGCCTTTGTGCCACAAGAGGGCTATGACGAGCTACTTAAAACTGAACAGCTGAGTTAAAACAGACAGAAAAAGTGTTGTTAAAAGTCATTACAAAAAAGTATACTACTTTGTAGTGGTATCTCCTGCATCCATCACCTGCAATAATCAGATATAATTGGATAATCAGAGATGGTCTTCATTGGGTAATAGAGGCGGAAGCAGGAACATGAGCTCTGTTCCTGCAGATTTCAGGTCTGCTACTGGTATTATTACCCCAATAGGGAAATCAGAGTGTGCAAACCTGATCTGAACACAGCGTTCAGATCTGCAAAGCTATTTCTAACTTCTTTTCCTCAAACAAACAGTTTGACCTGCCCTGTATTAGTGAGATCACAAAACCCCCACACTTTTAGAGTATCTGTCAGCCAGCCTCTAATAAAGTCTTTTTCCTAGCAAGAAAGCCAAGAAAACACTTTGAGCTTCTTACTTACATTGGGGTTCTTGTCTTCATCATACTTGTCTGCATGATAAGCTTTGTACCCTTCCTCAGTGGAGCCCTGAAACATGTTGGCAAAGTTGCCACGAGCAGAGAGATAGGGGCTTCTCTGGAAGCCGTTGAGGTTACAGAAGCCATGCACATCAACCCTTCTCTTGGTAAGCGGACGAACCCTCATCTCTTGCAGGTTACCCCCTCCTCCTCCTATTCCCTCAATTTCAGACAGTGCCTGGCTGAAGTCCAAGCCACGAGGCATTGCAACAGAGGAGGAGGAGCCACTATGGCTCTGCTTTAGGATGCTGAGCATTTGAGCAAAGACATTGAACATGCGAAACTCATGCTCCCGCTCCAGTTCAAACCGTCGCTGCTCCAGCTGCATCCGGCGCTCCTCCACATCCAAATCTCGCTGAAATCGACGTTCTTCCATCTGCAAAAAGCGCTCCTCCATGGCCCGCTGAGATGTCAGAGTCTTCAGCAAGAGATCGTCAAGCGGGTCCCTCATGCGCTGGCCTTTCCGCTTTTTTCTCAGCCGATGCAGGGCAGAGAAGCCAGGCCGGGGAACAACGTTCTGAATCCGTGATGAGTTTGCCATGTTGGGCTCACTGAAACCTGTGAAAACATAAAAGCAAGGAAGAAAAAGTAAATGTGCAGCAAGTAAAGTGGCATGATATTCTTTGCTGCCTTCCCCTGCTCATCCTAACACCCTTCAACCTGTTGTAGGGTTCTACAGAAAAGAAACAAAGTAAAACCTGACAGGTACATCTTGTGGTTTGCAAATCTTTTTGAAGTTTGTTTTTTAACATCACACATTGGGCACACTATTATGCTGCCAGCTCCATACTTGTCCTCTATAATAACTTGAATAATGATCGGTTCCCTTCACTGCACTAACTATGCAATCACCCGTGATGAGAACACAGCATTTTCTTCCTGATCCGACATTAACCTCACACTGGTTATCAACTCTCTTCCTCTCCAACATGTTGTGCTCTTCCATCAACCTGTCCTACACTGGTTTGAAATCCCCGGGATTTCCAGACTGCTCTTCCTGGCAGCTAAGCACTGGCCAACTGTACTTTCAGTGGAGGAGTCTAATCTCCTATAAACAAATATGCTCTTTCTGCCAGTGACTTCTTTTCAAGTTCCACTAAACAGCTTAGAAAGCCAGGCAATGATTATTCCCAAGTTTTCTTCATTGTTGAGTTCCTAAAATATTAGATCTGGAATGCATTTTAAAAGAATGCAAGGAAAGTTTCACCTGCAGGTTTATAGTGCAACCATGGCAGAAGAGGGTCTCCTGATACAATTCAGCATGAGGACTGCAGACAGCCTTGGTTATGTTCAAATGATACCAAAAAAGCAAGCAATTGGGCTTCTTCTTCAATAACATAAACACTTGTCAGCATTATATGCAAAAATCTAGAACAAATGCCTAACCCAGCTTATGGCTGACACGCCAGCCCTTTGGATTTCATACATGCTATTTCACCTAGCTCAGTAATTCTAGATTTTATTTACCTGCAGCAAGATACATTTTGGGAATGGCCACAACACTATGAATGCAGATACCAGCCTTCTACTTTAAAGCTTTTTGGGATGTGGAAAAATAATGATCCAAACGTCAGTGTGGCAACCAGGTGTCTATCTGTGCTCCAGAAAATCTCTTTCTGGGAAAATGGGCAGAAACCTTATGCTGGAATGTAAAAGGCTATCCCTACCTGAAGGTGAAACATTGGTTTCAATGGGAATCTCCACCCTGGAGATGGGAGAGTCGTTCTGGGCCCTCTCCAAGAAGGCTCTCTCCATCTCCTGTTCTTCAGGGGAGCCCTGCTGGTAAGACATGGCTTGTGGGGGCTCTGGGGTCAAGCTGTGGTCATCAGAGTTCACCTCCTCACATTTGATTTCCATCAGTTCAGGGTGCTGGGAGTGTCCAAAGGGCAGGGCAGAGGAGGCGAACTGGTGGTGGTAACTCTCCACCATGCTGCCTTGCAGCACCTGCTGAGCCATCATGCTGCCGCTCAGGGAGCCATAGGCCAGGGCCGGCCGGCTGGTCAGCACCCGGTCCATCACCTCGTAGAACTTCCACGTCCTCCCGCCCCGCGGGGCCTTGCTGTTGTCCTTGATCCGCCGGTACTCCAGCTTCATCTTCTTGATCTTCTCCCGGCACTGGTCGCCCGTCCGGTGGATGCCCTTCTCTCGCAGTACCTCGGCGATGCGGTTGAAGACGTGCTGGTTGCGCAAGCAGCTCTCCAACTCTATCTGCACAGACTCGTCGGCCCAGAGCTGCAGCAGCTCCACCACCTCGGGGTCTGACCAATTACTGCCGCGCTCGTACTTCTTCCCCCGAAAATCCATCGCTCCGGGGGCGCGCCTATCGCTCGCCCCGGGCTGGGCACCTGCCCCTGCCCCGCCGGGAGGGGCTCTCGCACCTCGGCCCTCGAGGGCGCCGGCGCGCCCGGCCTCCCCCAGCCCCTATCGCGCTTCAGGGCCGCAGACACGGCTCGGCACGGCTCGGCTCGGCTCAGCCCATCCGCTGGAGCCAGGCGGAGCGAGCTAGCGGGGAGCCGGGCCGGCATGTTCACATCCGGGGTGACGCACATGCGTGCAGCCTTATTCCGGGATAACTTTATCCCGTGCCAGGCACTTGTCGCGCTCCCGGGCCCGGGCCAGGCTCCGAGCGGCTCCGTGTGTTCATTCCGTCCCTGCCTGCTTCCTTTCCTCCCTGCCTGCCCCTCTGCCTCCGCCTGGCCCGGACTGGCCCGGCGGGAGGCAGCACGGCACCGTGCCGTGCCGCAGCACCCCGTGCCGGGCCGCGCCGAGCCGAGCCGAGCCACAGCCCCGCCCCGCCCCGCCCCGCCCGGCGCTGCCTGGCGCGTCCCAGCGCGCCTTCGCCCTTGTCACCGCCGGCCCCGGCAGGGCGGAGCCGCGGAGAGCGGGCACGGCCCGGCACGACCCTTCCAGCCTCGAATGCCGCGGGCGTAGCGGCCGATCCGGCTCCCGCCAGGCCTGAGTCCGCGTCCCTGGCGGCGGGTCGGGGGAACGCGGGCCCGGCCTGAGGCGGCTGCCCCTGCCGGCGGCTGTGCCTCGGGGACAGCCTTGGAACGGGTCTCTGCCCGCGGCCCCTGGACACCAGCGAAGGGCTTGTGCTTCCAGGTCCGCAGGGACCAGGCATTACACCGGTTCGTTCTTGCGTCTACAAGACGGTGAGCTGCGGGGCTCCAGTCCTGCCGAGTAGCCCCCGTCCTCGGACTGCAGTGAGCGCATGCAGGATTTCTTACTTTCCCACTACACCACCAGCTGAAATTCCCTGCAGCGATCTCTGATTGTGGAACTCTACTTCACAGAGCTGTCCTGCTGCATCAGCCATGAAGATGGCCTGGAGACACACTGCAGGACAGACCTAGCAGCTAGTGGCCCATCGGTTTGAAGATTTCAGTCCAGACCCCAGTGTAGCAGGATAAGAACTGAGCCATAAAGCAGCGAGTACAAATATAAAAAAAGTAATTTATGAGAAAACCAGAATGAAACCCAGTGTGTCGATATCCTGTATTACCTGTGACCAATGTACAGGTGGCGAAGCATGTACTGAGTAACTCATTCATGGTTTCTATGATTCTGTTTCTGTCTGTGAAATGGAAACAAAAATCTTATATTTTGTGAATACTTTGAATACTGTCTGTATGGGGGGAGAAATTAAAAAAGAGGTGAGACAGCTTTAAATATGACACTACCTTTCTTAGTAAAATGATCAGAGAGTAGGTTTTCCAGTGGTCTCTTTAGCTAGAGGTTGTATTTCAACACACCCATAAGAAAGATGGGCCCTTACTTTCCTATTTTGTTTTTAGTTTTTTTCCATGGGAATGGCACCCTGTTCTACAAAAACAGACTTAATTATGTTAGGACTTCATGTTGGTTGTGCAGCAGAGTACACAAAGATCAGGGCAAGAATGAATAGAGCCATTGATGATAGAAGTTTAATAGTAAATATAAATAGATTAAAGGCAGCATGGAATGGTCTTTTTAAAAAGCTTTTCAAAGAAGCCTGAGAGCTTCGCTGCAGCCTGTTATACCTGAGGGCCACAACTTAGCCAGGCAGCAGTAGAGCATTCTCAAAAGTAACTCATCATATGCACCGGCTTCAGAAAGAGACACTATTTCAAAATGTAAATATTGAAAGCAATGGAACCCAGATTCATAATATTAAACAATAAATAAATCTTGAACTGTTGCTCATGGTTCAGTTGTTTTCACCATCTTATGCCTTGTAAAGTGGAAACTTGATATTTAAAATGAAAATAAGAGCTTCTCTTGCAATCCAGTGTCAGGCATACATGGGATTGAGAAGGAACATATCACATGCTGTTATATTGCTGAGATAGTAATTTGAGCTGCCAGTTCTTTGAGCTGTTTTTTCTGATTCAAATGGAAAACAGGACTAAGAAGGTCTGTGTTCTCTAAGTGCAAGAAGTGATGGTGTTGACATGTGCACAGAGCAAGCCACTGAGAACTGCAAAACCAAAAAGCCTTTATTTTCTGAACTGTTTTGTACACCTGTTAAAGTGACAAAAGGATGGGTGCCATATTCATAGGTGGATATCAATGTATCCAAGACAGGCTAATTCTTTTAATACTCTTTTGACAGAAAATCCCTCTCTACCTTTTCATTCAGCAAGCTCAGGAGTGCAAACCAAATGCTTTGGTCATAGTTCCTTCCTTGTTTTCAGCATATTTCATGCCTCAGTTTCATCTCAGCAGATGACAGCCAAGTGCTGCTGTTACAGAGCATTCCTTCCCCAAGCAAACTGCATACCACAACTCCATTTCTCAAAAGCTGTGACTCCAGATCCTGAACATACCACCTTTAAAAAATTCTATTAAGCTTCACTATTTTGTTGCTTTTAGTTTCTTATAGAACTTCGAGACATTGGCGCAACTAGTTGATGATCAGCTAATTCTTAGACAATAATGTTTGCCATACTCATTGCAGGCCATCAAAGCAGTGGACTGTGCTCCTCTACCAGTGCCTGCAAGCAATGATATTCCCAAACAAATTTTTGTCAAATCTGGAGTCTTGCTCAATGGCGTGGTCACAGGCAGCACTGAAATGAAGGCCCTGGAAGGCAGAATTTTTGTTTATTTCCAGCACATTTTAAAGCCGAGTGGAAGGGGCCCATTGAGTATGAGGCCTTTAGCTGGGAAATATGACAACCATCATGGTGGTTTTGGTAGGAAAAAAGTTCAAAAAATTAAATGGTGGCCTTGCAAGTTAGTTCTATGTCAGATGGTAATAATATTTTGTTAATTATAGAAGTTTGTTTTTGTTTTTTTTAAAAAAGCCTTAAAATTGCAGGTGCCTTCATGCTGCAAACATGATGGTTCATACCAAGGAGCATTTGGGTTAGCATCTCCACAATTATGCTGCTCCCCTTTCCCAAAGAATGGCCTTCGCATCCCTTCCCAAACGTGGACGTTTGGCAGCCCCCACTGCTGACATTCTCTGAGCCAAGCCTTCACCCAGTATAATCTCTCCGGTCTTTTGCTCCGTCCATCTGGGCAGTGCGGAGGAGCTGCGGTGGGCTGGAGGTGTCCCCGGCCACCTCCTCCCAGGCAGGCGGTTCTGCGACCGGCGCCGTGATGGGAGGGAGGTCCCTGCAGGGGGTGCTCCAGCCCCGGCTACCTTCCTCTGCCTGATGCAGCGAGTTTGGGTGGGAACCCACGGGAAGGAAGGAACACGTAGAGCAGTGGCCTCTGTAAGTGCTACCAAGTGGTTTTATCAGAGAGCCAGTTGCCCTGCAGGCCTGTTTTCCAGAAGTTCAGTATGTGACTTCCCATGGTTCAGCGTAAATGGAAGTTTCTGCTGCAGCCGAGTAAAACAACTGTTTTCAACAGTCTCCAGCCTGTGAAGGGATGCTGGTTTGATCCTTACAGTGCTGTAGATCAGAGAAAGGTTACCTCCCTAGGATGTGTAGTGGCTACTGTAAGCACTGAAGTAAAGCCCAGAAGCATCATTGACCAAACCCACAACCATCTGACGCCCATTTCCATACTGACTTGGAAACAGATAACTTGAACAGATGCGGGTCTAGTTCCTAAGAGGTGGCACTGGGTAAAAATCATTGCAATAATTGCAGCTTACAAATTAAAGTCCAAACAGACTATTGAGGAAAAAAACATTCCTGCATCTCTCTGGTTTGGTAGGTAGTATAGACAAATAGGAGATTTAGCCATGTTATCAGACAAACGAGAACAAATTGAAACTCTCTCAATTCTGCTAGTTTCTCTGGATATGAGCTAATGCCATGGACAATGATGGTGCAGAAGAGCACCCCCAGGCACTGTCCTGCAACTTATACCCGAGATTGCCAAGGGATACTGAGCAGCTGAAGCAAAAAACAGCATGTGTTTTTACATTCTTTAAAAACTGACCATTGTAGAGAAATTCTGAAAAACACCATTTCTGCTTCACAAAGAATTTCTAGTGTATAAATATTATTAATAATAATGATTATCCACTGAATTCTCCTGCAAAACCCCTCAGCTCAGCCCCTAAAAACCAGAAAATGATGACTGAAACAAAGCATTTCAAGCAAAAGCAGGATCTGATATGTACCAGGATCTTCCGTCCAAACATTATTAATTTTTCCATTTCTGTCTGTTTCTTTGGAGATGAGTTTATATCTCACTGACTTTCAGAACAAGCAAGACCTAACAGCTATTACAGATGCCTTCTCTTAAGCTTCTTATTGAACAAGCAGGTCATGGGGGATGGGGTGGTGTACAGTTCGTATTGTTAAATTAAGGTATCATTTTAATAGGCAGCTGTAGCACCTGGGCATGAGAGAAGAGAAGCAAAAATTTCTGAGGGTGTAATGTCCCAGCTCATGTTCAAAAGGTTATTTAAGGTACTTTACAGTGAATCCCACAGAGGGCAGTAGGAGAGTCTTCAAAAATCTTTTATAAAGCGGAGCTGGACAAGGAAACTGTAACAGAAAAGAAGGGTTTGGCTGTTCAGCTCTTAGATTTTCTGGGACTGATTTTTTTTTCCCAAGTGACAATTTTGTAACTGATTAAACAGCACATTGTGCTTTCTGTGAAACTCTGGGCAGACCCATAGGACCTGTCCTACTGTGGGCAGAGGGAGCTATTGGAAGTGCTGAGTGTTTTCCACCCTCAGAGTCAGTGTAATATCTCCACAAACAGCTAAGAAATTGTGTTTTTCACACTTTCTGTGCAAATTACTTTGATAAGAGCTGGATCTGCTTACTCAGCCCATGAGATAATTTAATAGTATTCCCTGGAGCAGGAAGATATGATTGAGTTGTGTATATTTCAAGTACTGGCTAACCCTGTGACCAATAACAAACAGAGATAAGTGAATCTGAGTGTCTAAATTCACTTGCTAGAGGGATTCAAGAACTGTGTCCAGATTCCTATGGCCAAACTTATTTCTGCTGTTTCAGTCCTGAACAGAACTAAACCAACGAGAGACCAATTCTCTTCTTCAAAGATATATAAATTCCTGTAGATGTAGCTGCCATAATATGATTTCTATAAGCTTGACCAAGTAAGTGTTTATGTTACTGTTGTAGTTTGGAATTATTATGTAAATTCTCTCTCCTGCCACTAACTGCCCATGCCAGCAGTTAACAAAAAAAAGTAGTTAACTGCTGATCACTTGGGTGGGGGCAGGTTTGTCTCTTTTGTTCTTGGGGACTGCACACGGCTGGGAGTTGTTGTGTGTGTGCGGTGTTGAGGAGAAGCCGGCTTGCTGCTGCTGCCTGCCCCGGGACTGCTTCTGGCCCCTCGCTGCTGCTGCCTGCCCCGGGACTGCTTCTGGCCCCTCGCTGCTGCTGCCTGCCCCGGGACTGCTTCTGGCTTCTCGTGTTTCTGCTTCTTGGACAAGGAACACGGGGGAAGAGACAGAGTTCATCTGAGAGCTCACCACTCGTCTGTCTCGCTGGAGAGGGACTGGAAACTCGCTCTGCAGCCAGCTGGGCTGTGACATTGACACTGCCTAAGTATAACTTTCCTCCCGGAGGAAAACCTGCTGGGTTTTGTTGGTTTTTTTTCCTCTCTCTTGTGGTGTTGGGGAAGCGGTTTGCACTAGTCTGTTTACATACATATATATATATATATATATATATCAGTTAAGAACAGTTATCCTTCTTGTATTAAAATTCCTTTTCTTAAATTTGATAAAGAGTGGCGTGATTATTGTGGAGAAAGCCCCCTCCCCCGCTTGTGGGTAAACATTTTGGTTTTTCCCCTCAAACCAAGACAGTTACAAATTTCAGGGCCGGAGCAGATTGCACTTCTGCTAAACTGGTGAGCACCCTGCCTTCAACTACGGAGAGACAGGGCCTGTGTTTTCTTCTGCAGGATGAAGTAACAGTGGCTGATGCCGCAGGCAAGAAATCAAATCCAATATGTCTATTAGGGCAAATAAATTGAACTTTCCACATGACACTGACATATGTCATACTATCTTTGTGGCCTCCACTAAGGCTTGACCAAGGCATCTCAGCACTTGCAGATCCCCATTTACATTTAAGTTCCTTGCAGGGCCGGTTGAAACCCTCTCTTTCTAAGCACAGAGATTTTGTATTGCCCTAGAGAAAGAAACCCTGAGAGGCTTCACCATGAAGGGCATGGTGTGGCAACTGATAGCAAATTCTTCGTGGTCACTGATACTGGAAGAGGACAGCAAAGAAAGACTGTGTTGAAGAGAGTAGAGGAAAATAAGAGTTACTGGCTCTGGCTAGAAAATGAACACTAGAAGTTGCTTCCATCTTGACATGCTGTTTATATTAGTCTGTCATGCATTTTTGTTTGTCTGGTTTCTTTCTGTTTTGGCCATTGCTACTTCTTGGGCTGGCTCTGGTCTGCGAGCTCTTTGTAAATGTTGTCTCCGTCTCTACTGCCAGAAAACAACATGAGTCATTTCAGAGCCCTCAGACACTGAGCCAAGAACCCCTCAGACTCTTCTGTGGCCTCCAAACTCATAGTTGTGGAACACTGAAGTAAATACAAGAGATAAAATTCCTCAGGTAATGACTCAACAAAACCAAGTACCAACCCATTTCTCTTTGCTATGTCTGGTTGAAGTGTGCCCTTCAGTTGCCATGAAGTTTTGTCCCTCTAGTTTTATGTAAGGAATATCCAGGATGTGTCACATTTGCCTTAAAAGAGAAAAGCCAAACCCAAAGAAGAGCAAGCTAATTGCCCTCATCTGTTGCTAAAGATAGACACAGGGACCTCCATGTTTGGTCTGATACAGTAAACAGCTGGAATTCAATTTCTATATAAAACCATGGGTGAGAATTCTTCTGTATTTTAATTTATAATAGTGAGGAGTTTACACTGCTTCTGCCTGAAATAACTACGTCAGCTGAAACTGTGACCTTGTTTCCTGTAGCATGACTAAGAGGATACTTTGAGTGTCCCCCCAAAAGACCTGTTCACACTAAGTCTTTTTCAGCCAGGGTGGTGGTGCTGGTGAGTTGTGATGGTGTCAGCGTAGTTTTTTGCAATTACAGGATAATTTAAGTCTTTTATACACTGAGAAATCATGCACATAAAGACAACTTTCCCTTGGAGCTGTAATGCTGTCCTGCAACACCCACTGCTATGGCTGTCCTTGGTTTTCACAGGGCTCTGCCAGTGCAACTCAATCCTGTCAGAGCTCCACAGCAATTCTGCTACAGCCTCGCTGCACTGACAGCAGATCATAGTCCTCATCCTGACCTTCTTTTCTGCTCTGCCAGGCCTGAGAATCACAAATTATGTTAACACTTACTGGTAGCCCTGTGTCTGGGGCTGAGGCCACAAAACTTATGACTGCTTGCCTTGATCAGAGAACTACAAAGACAGCATCTATGTACCCATCCAGCTTAGTTGTGCTCACCTTCTGCTTTCCTGAACCAAATGTAATCCACAAGAAGGAATTGTTTCCCTCACACATTGTCAGTGGTGTCTATCCTTTCTTAGTAACTGCTAATACTCTTTTATTCTGGGTGGGGTTTTTGTTTGGTTTTGGCTTGGTTTTTTAAGCTTTTCTTTGCAGTCTCTTCATGAGAGGGGGAGACCTTTCTGTTCTCTTTCCCTCATGCTCCCCACCTTCTGCAAGATCTTCAGTGATGTTGCCCTTAAAACATCAGTAATTGCTCCCAGGAACATTATTGTCCTTGTGTAACTACCAGCACACTGAGAGAACAGCCTAAGACTCTGTGGATCAACACTGGTCCTGCTAACCAGTGTAATGTGTAATACCAGCTGCCTGAGCTGTATGACTGGTGCTAAACAATTGGTGCTGCATCCAGCTACAGATGTGGCCCAAAAAATACTATTTAAATACTTTTTAAATTCAGAATTCCAGAGAGAAGTCTGGAGAAACCATCACTGTCTGACTGTCCAATGGAGTGAATGAGAGGGAGGGTTTTGTGCTTCTTAAAATAAAGTTTTAAGTGAGGCTAGCAGAAATTTTATGCTAATATGTAACTCAAAAGAATGACACTCAATGAATTACTTTCTGGAAAGGAGACATAATCAGAAGTCAGACTACCACAAGGTTCTGATACCTGTAGCCAGTTCTGACAAGAGTCTATCTTTCCTTCAGGGTAGTGCATGAATAAGAAAAATTGATCAGGAAAAGAAATATGGTAGTGGATGGGATAGAAGTGAAGCCTCTCAAGATCAGAAAACCTTTCAATTTGTCACGACTCCAGAACCAGAACTTGAAATCCCTTTAAAGCCAGTGATTCCTAGACCCTTAAACTGAAGCTGGGAAGAAGATCCTCTTGTTCCAACAGTTGCACAACCTGTCATTACTATTTGGAGACTAAAATAAGGCAGAAATATTCAGTAGAATTGTGCAAGTGGTACTGCTACCTTTGTTTCTAAAGAGGCTACCAAACACCTCTTTGCTTACTGAATGATTTCTCCTGTCCTTGGCACAGGCTGGTAGGGACACTCTCTGGTCTGTTCCACAACAAGATTATCAATAACTTGAGACTGGAAAAGAAACTTCTTTGCCCAAAGGCTTGTCTGGTTTTCACAACTATATTTTCTGGGCTCTCTGTTGTTTGCTTTTTATGTACATCTCTACCCATGGGTAATCTGCGGTGACCATTCCTGGAAGATGCAAAATGTTTGAAATCTCATGTGAAAGATTCCAAGCTCCCTTAAGGAACTTGTTCAGTGTTTTACTATGCTTGGCATGAGAAGGGCTTCCTAAAGCCTAACCCTTGTATCTCCTGCTACAATGTAAGTTGTAAGAGAGAGTTTTTATCCTATCTACCACTGACTTAGAAAACTAGTTGTCTTCTTTTATTCACAGCAAGCTGAGAGGTTAGTATACAGCCTTCTCTAGCAATTCAAAAAATGCTGAGACTGTCTTCTCTAGACTTCTGATTATTTTTGTGTTTCTTGTCTCAACTCTCTTAAACTAATCTATGGCTTTTGTGAAATCTTCAGTCCACAGCTGGGCATAACACTGTTATGGGTTTAGCCAGGTGGGCCTAAATTAGGCTTTAAAGTTCAGATTAGGCCTGAAATTGTCAGCTGACTTGAGCTGGACTGAGCTAGCTAACACCTGACTTCTTCTAGACAATAATATTGTATTCCATACCATATTGCATCATCTCAAAAGGGGTAAGAGCTGGTGTGTGGGTGTGGCTTGTTCAGTTGCTTCACAGCTGTGGTGCCAGCAAGACACTCTGCTGTCCCAGGAGGGATGGGGAGGCCCAAGCCCAGAGCACTGGCTTAACATCATGTTATCTGAGGGAAGTAAAATGTTTGTTCTTAGCTTTTCTCTCTGCTTAAGTCTGTCTCTGAAGAACCAACTTCTCTAGAATGATTTGTAGTTAAAATGGTAGAATTTGTCTTTACTGGGAAGTGGGAAGTTATTTCTTGTTGTACATAACTTGTGTAAGTGAGTGTTATATTGTAGTATCCTCTTAATTTTCTCTTTTCTGTATAAATACATGTAGTTAGTTTCAGCATAGACCTGGCTTTGGAAGTTTTTTTTTCCTCTCTCCCTCTTCTTTTTCCCTTGGCTGGTTGGGGGGAGGAGGAACCCTTTCACTCTGTCCTGGACAGTTGGTGTTTTGCCAGCTCAACCCAGGACAAACACTCAAGCCAAAACCTCACCAGTGCTAAACAGAGAAAGAAGGCTGTTTCAGAGACTAATGTCTGTTTGTCCTAGGATAATTTTGGTCTCTTAACAGTATCAAAGCATTGAAACATTCATTTTGTGATCCCTTAATACTGCTGAAAAACTGCCCTTCCTTTACTGTCCTGCAAGCTATCACCTACCTTGTATTTGTGCAGTGGTTTATTCATTCTTATTTTGTACCTGTCCCTACTGAACACTAATTCATTTTGCCCTCTAGCATTTGAAGACCCTTTTAAATTGTGACCCTGTTCTCCCTTGTACTTGCATGCCCATTGTCATGATGCTACCATGACATTTGATAAGCATTATCTCTGTTGCAAGAGGCAGTTAAATGCCTCCCTGACATCTGATCCCGTCAGATCTCGGAAGCTAAGCAGGGTCAGCCCTGGATTAGTACTTGCATGGGAGACCTCCTGGGAAATGCCGGGTGCTGTAGGTTCTAGTCCTGAGGAACTTCACTGGCACTGTCCAAGCTTGCTTGGCCGTGGCAGATGAACCTCAGGACTTAAACGGTGGGGCCAGTTCTGCGCACGCTGAGCCTCACCTAAAAAATTCACTGCGCAGGCTGGATGGGCACACCCACGTGGAGACAGCCCTTCCCAAATCTCCGTTCGCGAAGCCGAGCCACACACACACACATCTCTGTTGCACCTACAAAATCGTTAATGACAAGACTCCCTTCATTGCTTCGTCCCTGTTTGATGCAAAGTTCCAAGGCCTGTTCAGTGAATAAGCCTTCCCATGGAACTTCGTACTCATATTACATGAGTTTCACGTGAGGTGTAATTCCGTAGCTGCCTTGCAAGTGTCATGTGAAGGAACATGGAAAACCTTAGCCAAGTCAGACTAGAAGACATCTCTTTTTTCTTCCCTGGTTGGTTCCTCTGTCAGAAAAAAGAGGGCATGTGGCTCTGATAGGATTTATTCTTGACAGACCACTGTGCCTGTGACTTACCACCTTGTTATCTTCTATATGCTTGTGTACTGCTCATTTGTTCCACTTTTTCCAGGAACTGGAACTGGAGTGACTACTACCCAGTTCTTTTCACTTTTTTTTCTCCTTTCTTCAGAGACTACCTCTGCACACACTTTTTTCCCACATTTTGAGAGGTCATCCTTTTCCCATAGCTCAGAAATATCTCCTAATATTTCTGCAGCTGTCTCAGCCAGTTCCCTTAATGATGGACTTCATCAAGTGTGCACAAGGAAATGTATCTAAACAGTGCCTGAACAGTCCTAGGATTGGCTTTGCGAGTGGTACTACACAAAGCCAGCTCCAATCTTTCAGAGACCAGTTCCCTCCAACACTGATCCTGAGTCAATGAAGTCCTCAAAGTACAACAACTGCATTTGTACAATATTGAGTTTGACCTCATTATCTCTTCCAGACTCCTCTGTTTCTTCTCACTCCCTGCATTACCATGTAGTACAGGGGTGCAGACCCATCCAGGAGGCTGCCACAAAGCTACCTAGATCTGCTCATCCTGGGTTTGATTTGGTTCAACATGCAGCAACTCTATCCCAGTATCTAGTGTATTCTCCCCTACCAGCTGATTAATGGTATGTTGACTTGACAGTCATCTCACTACACTGGTCCAGTTCAAAAAAAGTTGGCAGAGGGAAATAATTATTACTAAAAACACAGCTGTTGGTCATCCCAATCTTGTTTACTGTCATAGAATAGGCAAGTGCTTTGTGTGTTTATGACTGGAACATTACAGCACAGCCATATAGCTTGCTCCCACTTTACATCTAAGAAAGAGAGGCATGAAGCAATTTAGTGACTTGTCACAGGTCAAAAAGAACATGTGCGGAGAAGCACCACTATGTCTTCTCAGACTTCAGTGCCTCATGACAACAACAGTATCATTTATCCATGTTTAGAATGCCTGAGAAATTAACTATACCCATTGTCTAAAGCAAAGAAAAATACTTCTCCACACCTTACAGCTGAATCAAAACAGAGTTGGGGTAAGATACTAGTAGTTTGTTCTTACCTGTGGACTTTACTAGTAGACGAAATGAACTGACAGACAGTCAGTCAGATTTTACTTAATGATTCTGGGTACAGCTGCAGTTATAACTCTGGAAAAAGGCTGAGGAAATGCTCTTGTGTTTGTTTACTTTGTCAGGTGTGTTCATTAGACTCAGATTGCATCAAAGAGCTCCCAGAAAAGCATGTGTGAGAATCACACCCCTCCTTGCAATGTTTTCCCAGTCAGAGGGCATGTTCTTGTACCTTTGGTTAGGGTCATGTACCTTCCCTACAGTATTTAAAGAGCATAATGTGTGCTGGTTATTAATCATCAGGTGTATGCCTTCTGGGCTAGAAAGGAACATTCAGAATTCACAGCTATTGCTAGAAACCTCTGAAAATCTGATTCTTTGAAGGCTGACAGGTGTTTTATTGCATTAAGGAAAAGAACAGAGTTTGTTTTGCAGTTTCTGACAAACCTTTTTTTGAAAACTCAATCTGAGTTCAGAATGTACTATGTCAAATTATTTTAACTGTATGATGTTTACTAAGTTGTTGTTAAACAGTGATTCATTCTAGGTACCTTCATAAAAGGTTCTAAAAACATTTAAGAAAATACTTCTAAAACTGCAAGTGACAGACTATTCAGCTATTCACTGGTTCTGGCATCAATAACAATCAGATGTTGGTGCCTTTGAAGAATGCCAATGCTAACTATTTTTCCAACCTCTAATTTCAAAACTGCAAAGGTGAGGGTTTCTGCAGAGATCACCTCCTAACCTAAGACTATCACAGCAAATTCGCATTCCGGAGACTGTGGCAATACTGTGGACCACTCTTTCCAAAGCTAATAAATCTCTGGCAAGCTGACGCCTAGCACCCTTGGCAGGTGTCTGTCCCTCAAGCCTACCAAAAGCCAGTCTCTGCTGCTGACACACTGAGGTAACTTTCAGATACAGTGCATTGTAGGAGCAAGAGAATCTCCTCTGGTTTAATAAGTTGTTTTTTAAAAAAGTAGGTAAGTGCGGTGCCAGTAAAATAAGTCAAGCTCCCCATACCCTGAGTGCAGCCAGAAGGGGCATGTCAGGTTCAGTCTACAAATGAAGCTTTTTCCATGAAACCTGCCATTATTGCACAGTTTGAAACTGGTGGGTTACTACAAGAGATGAAAGACATTTTTTCAATTGCTATTTAAGTCCTCAATGCATCTGGCAAGACTTCAGAAAGGGAACTGCTTTTGTGCCATGGGAGTTGTGCAGTGGAAACTGAGCAGAGGCCAGTTCCACCCAAATCTCTCCTCCAGACTACTGGACTGTGTCCAGGACCATCACTATGCTTGCTGACAGATGGAAGTAAATGGTGATCACCACTGTTAAAGATGTGAACTGCTTAGCTTGAATTTGAGTCAGATGTCTATAACCGAGACTGTAGTAGCAGCTTTTATCCTTTGTAAATCAAGGACAGGTGGGAGAGAGGCAATGTGATCTCACCTGCAGTACTGTCAAAGACTTACAAAGAAGAGTCTTCACATCATTTTACCCATTTCTCAGCCTTTCACTGTGTCCTGTTATCTGACTGTACACTCCTTGAGTATCTTCCTTATGCATAAGAGACTTCATTTTAGTTGAATCCAAATTTGAGTCTACTCTAAAGTTAACTTACTGACCACATATAGTTCTTGTCCCTTCACCCTTTCTCCTCTGCAGTTTTGGATCCATTGGAACTGAACAGGGTAATTATCAAGGAAGACACACATAAGCTTTCCTGGTGAAATGTGTGCACTATCACCATCTTTCTTCCTTCTGCTTTCTGGTTTTCAGTTTGACTGAAGATGCTTTCATTCAGAACTGACCAAAATTACAAAAACATTTATGAAGGAAATAACCTACATTTCAAGTAGTTATTTAGGAATGATGAATACCTCACTGAAAAACCATTGTGTTGCTGGCCCAGAAGTTATGACTCAAGCAGGCTATTTGTCCCACAAGGGAACTTGCCTTTTTACAACTGGAAGCAAGAAGAGGCAGCATACATTGAAGTGTGTACTGCCTGTGCCCAGGCTGCTTCAGTCTGACAGGTTTCATTCACTCTATCTCCATGAAACTCCTTTAACTTCGCTGAATTCAAATATGCAAAAAGAGAGAAATCAGAGTATAGTTATGTTCAGAAAGACAGCACAAATTTTCAAACCAGCTCCTCTCATTAGCATACTTTGGACTTCTTTGTCTCCAGACAGAATACTACCTCTCTCAGAAAGCAGCAGCGTCTGTTTAAGCGAATACTAATCTGCTTTAATAGTAGAAGCTACTTTTAAACCACTTCAGATTTCATTTGCATTACCAACCTTTGATGCAGGGACTTTGCTAAATGGCAGTGGTTGCTCAGTACTCTGAAGGCAGCGTTGTCTCTCACTTACATGTCTGCAGGAGTGGAAGGCTTTGAAGTGGAAGACCTGCATGCAAGCAGGAATCACCTTAGCTGTGTTGTTTCACCAGACACTCTGTTGTACTCCAAACCACTGAGGCAAGAGCAAGATCAGTACTGCCCACCTTCCAAACACTGGTACAAGCCACGTGCTTTTCCCACGTGGAGAATATGCCAGATGCTCACAAGTAATGCTGAGGAAAAAGCACAGCTGATGCACTGATTAAGTGGTCAAGGTCTGGCTTCTAGTCCAAAACTAATTGTAGTTATTTACAGAACGATTTGCAAGGAAGAGAAGAAGTTTTATTTACAGCATTTGTAGATTTTTTTCTCCATCAGTTGCTCAGCTGGAAGAAAAAATATGTATATTAATAGACAGAAAAATATATAATTGTATTCCCCATTAAAATTAAATCAGCATCTCTTTTTCACCAAAACCTTTATTATTAATATGTTGAGTTAGCAATCATTCAAAAATTATTGAAATATGATTAGATAAGTATTGATTTCCATGAAGCTGGGGCATTAAGAAAAGCAAAAACAACCACAAGGTTGATATCCAGACTTCGGCAATGCAGTGGTGGTTCACTTCCTCTCCTATTTGCATTCAGTCAAGCTGTTGCCTTAACTCTTCCCTCTCTCTTTCACTCCCTCTTATACACTGGGAATATTTGTTCACATGTGACCAGGCCTCAGATGTTTCCCATAAACTGATGAGCTAATGAGTATAATGCCATGCCTAGGCTGGTGGAAAGGTACTCCACATCTGTGTGATCAGTAGCCCTGTTCTAATTCTTGCTTATAGCCCAGAAACAAACCGAATGGGAGCACTTGGTGCTGTTGAGTATCTTGGGCAGAGGCTGGAAGCAAGTGTGCAGTGTTTGTATTCTCTCTTCTCTCTCTCAAACCACTTCAAAGCCTCGTGACAGCTGACAGGCAACTGAACAAATACAGTGTTACCCTTGCTTGATTAGGGAAGCTCTAAAACCCTTTGAGAAGGGCAGAAGGCAACTGAAAAATGCAGTATGCTCCAGTCTACCAGACAGGGCAAACACATACAGGCAGAAGGTCTTTGTCAGTCTCACTCATCTGGACATGAAGGATCTTCCATGTGGAGTTACTCCAGCACCACTTTGGATCTCTTTCTCCAGAATCTCATCTGTTTGAATTTTCTTCATGTCCAGGGCATGTGGCAATAGAGGAGAAAGTTCTGTTTTCATGGACATGTCCAGTCTGAAGGCTTGGAGCTTGGTTCATACAAACACTGAGGTCCAGAGGCTCTGTGCTCTGATTTACAGTGTCTGTCAAAATTAGCTGCAACAGTCTAAGTAAGACAGACAGCCCCAGCTGTACGCTTTACTTCTCTGCTGAAGATCATCATTCCTACAGGCTGTGGTAACCTCTGGCAAACTTCTTCACCAACTTCGAAGAGAAGTTTAGAAATTTCAGAAACCTCTCCAAAGTCCCTGATACCAGATTAAACACTCATAGCAGTAGGTGATGTTTGTCTCAACCAAGATGAGCTGTATAGTGCCTGTGCTCCAACTGAAGCATGCTTATCCATAATTCCTCTCCATTTTCAAAGAAAGCACTGAAATATTAAAAGAGGAATGAGAGAAAGAAACAGAAAGATGATGATCTTCAATGAAAGAAGTTGATCCGGTCCTAGGAGGGGTCTGGGATCCTGCAGGGTTAAGAAGTCACCATCACAATGTGATCTTTCAGTGGTCTGGGGTTCAAAGTGAGCTGTGTATGGTGTTGCCTTAATTCTGACATCAGACTTAAGTGAGATGCTATGTTGATTACGATGGTTGATAGTTTAAGTATAGGCCATTCCCAATCTGTTCCAAGACCTTTTGTAGAAGTGTTGTGATATATGTTTTTCTGCACATACTAAATAATATTTTATTCTAAGGGATATTCAGAGCTTTCTAGTGACACTGATTCAATACTTTCTCCTAACTACTTAGCTGTGCAAGTTCATGCTGTTCAGGTCTGGAATGTCTCATGATGAAAGAGGGAAATGGGGCCTGGAGCTGGGCCCAGCATTTCCCTGGCAAATGTGCATCAATAAAACAAAACATTTACAGACATAAATAAGAGATGAAAGATCACAGGGGAAGAGGGTAACCCAAATCTCTTTCCCACTTTGTCCAGCTTTAACTCAAACAAAAATATTAGAGATGGGGGGAAGGGGGCAGAGGAAGAGGAGAACATGATACACAGAAAAGAATGTGAAACAGGTCTGTTCCAGCTCAATATCAAACCTTCCAGGAAGACAAATGGGAATAAACAGGTAATACTATGTGGCCTTTTATAGGAAATCTTCCATTCATATGAGTTTTCTTCATTTCTGCATGACCATCTCTCAGTGGTATTTTTTCCCACCGTTGTCTGATTCTGGATTCGTAGGTCCTCTCCACACTTAACCACAGCAAATATTTTAACACAAGTCACTTTGCATCTCAGTTTTGGAGAAGAAATCTAAGAGAGGCCCACCAGGAGAAGCCTCAGAGTTAATAATTTAATAATAAAGCAGTCTCTTTTAAGCCAGCATGTTTGAGGCAAGGGGAAAAGGATGCAACCTGTCAACTACAGATCAGAAATCAGTGAACTCTATTTCACTTTCAAACTTTCCTTTTCTTTGCTATGTGATCAGTGAGACAAAAGCTGTGGTGGTTTCTGGTTGGAATAGAATTGCTCCTAAGAACATGATTAAGACATGCACCAGGTGAAAACTTGATTGGTATGACCTCAAGAGTCAAGGAGTTGACAGACGCAAAAGAATCTTGTTTCATTTCAGAAGTACCTTAAGATAACAATGTTTTCATGGACTTTGAGTCAATCTGTTGTGTTTTTTCTGGGAATTTTAGCTTTAACTTACTTTCCATGAAAACAAAATGTCACTGTAGTTATATTCCTTCTAGAAATCAGGGGTGTCTGTGTTGCTCTCAGAAATGCATAAATAGGTAGCAGTAACACTTTTATGTTTCCCCCAAATTAGGTGATATTGGGATAGGAATGCTCATCCAGATAGTTTCAAAAAGACCATTTTAGCAAAGGTGTGGCAGGTGGAAATCTGAGATAAAAGGTCAGTTTTCACACTGAATTCTGTACTAGGTTTACCCCTGACATCAATAAAAGGCAAGTGCAGGAGTTTCAAAAGGTCCTTATTTACCAAGAGAACAGGGCAATGAGAGACTAGGCAAACTGCCTTTGCTGGTGTTTTAAAAACAAAATTAGCCCCTTACAAATGATTCAGTAAAAATATTCCTCAATATTCGACAGCAATCAAAACCAATCAATCTTAAGGCCTACTGGAAAGATCATAAATACTGAAAAGTATAAGGAATCAGATAATACTGAAAGTATAAAGGAATTATAGGAACTATAGTAGTCCGTTCTCTGAAATAAGTGTTAATTTTTCTTTTTCAAATGAAACAGCCAAAATAAAATTGAAAATTGTGAAGAAGGCACTAGAAAGATTTGAAAATCCATATAATCCAAACATAGAAATATAAAGAAATTGTTCTGTTGCAAGTGAAAGAAAGTAGTGGGTGAGCAAGGATGGGGAGGGCAGATGAGCATAACCATGAAAGAAATCATTTAGGCATAGCTACTGACCTTGTTTTAAAACATAAGAACCAGAGAACACCCAGTTAATGATGCTCCAAATGTAGAACTGTCCCACCCACCCACAGAGCTTGCCACTTGCTAGTGAAATTGGTAGAGCTGAAGCAAAGGGTTTTGAGTTATAATGTGCAGAACACAGCTGCACAGATGGCTCCACAGGAATTTGAAAAACACAACCCTTGTCTTGAGATCTTGCTTGAGACAAAGTGCTCATAGAAATGCAAAAAAATCCAGCAGAGATTTATGGAAATAAATACTTTTCATAGTCAAATGTTGTTGTTAACATGGTGATACCCAGTGTCCATTTCAGTGGTGTTTTGTGCTGTCCTCTAAAGCAATGAAGGCTGAGCTCAATGATTATTAACCCTTTGTTTAAACCAGTGTGGCAATCCCTGTGGTAGAGTACTGCACTGGTAAGGTGCTGGTAGACATTTCATTTTCTAAACCACTTCCACTAAGGGAAATCCATCTTTCCTTTCTAGGTCCCAATGGTTTTCCTTCATTTTTCCTGCTGACAAATGTCTTCCAATAATTCACCTGTATATTGCTCAGGAAAGCACCTGCAAACAATACCTGCTGCAGTACCAGACAATGGAGCAGCCTCCTGCCTGACTTCTCTGAAACAGTCGAATTTCTGTGGGCACAGCCTCACTTTTTTGGAAGAGATACCCTCACATGCCAGTTCTATCAGAGAGCCTGCCACTGTTCACTGCTGAATCTGAATTAAGAAAAGGTCTTTTCTATTCATTATTATTCAGTGACTTTGGAATTTTCAAGAATAGAACAAATTGTAATGACCAAATTTCTGCATTCACTACAAACCAGCACTGAGAAGGGGATAATCAGTCAGATGAATTAGTCTGTAGAGAGGGAGTCAATATGGGAAGCCTGTGTTTAAGGGAGCAATCATAGAGCTCTAGAGACAGGCTCACGGGTGGGTTTTCCAGGGACCAGGGAAATTACTGAGGCAGCTAGACCAGCAAACAGCTGCAATAACAAAAGCACAAACCAGATGTCTGGCTGTATGAGCTCAAGAGAAAATACAAATGAGGATCTGACGTTGAACACATGAAGCACTGACGCCAACAGTGTTGCATCAGGAATACTCTTGGCCCCTGTGCAAACCTACCTCCAGCAGAATTCCCCCTGTGAATTCCTTGTGATTCCCATCCAAACCCTCTGCCCTTTGAAGACATTGGACCCCTTTTGTGTATGCCTATTGAAAACACAAGGTGTCAAAAGCATGTTTTCCACTTGTGTCTTACTGCAAGAGTACGGCATCTGTAGCGATTAAACCCAACTGGCTGAGGCCGCACTGACCCTGGCCAGTGAGCAGAACTCGCCTGGAAACAGGCAAGGTGCCCCTGGTCCAAGCTTTCGTTACAAGCTGCAGTGAAGGCCAGATCTGCTCAAGTTCACAAATGCTTTGTCAAACTGACTTAAGCTTTGATCACATCTGGCTGCTTTGAGAGAAAAAAATGTGCAGAGTGGAAAGATTCAGGGTTGTTTTTTCTCTCAGCTCAGGCAGACAGGGTTCTTGGGAATTTTGCTCCCATTTCCATGGGTGGGCTGGGTTGGGAGCCAGGATCTGACCTGGAATTTCAGACCACACTTTGGACAGGGACCTGAAAGTTTCGATCCCAATAAGAATGAACAAGGAGATGTTGCCCAAAGCTTCCCTGAAGATACAACTGTGTTGGAGCGATAACAAAGCTCTGGATGTGGGTTTGAACTTGGCAAGTTCAGCCCTATTTCTGAGACCCGCCTAAGTCTGGGGTACTCGCTCTGTGAGGACAACTTTTTCTCTAAGAGTTTTAGCTTTCTAGATCCTGGTAAATATTGTAGAAGGTGGTAAACCAAGTGCAATTTCACAGCTCTGTGTCAGATGCTTAAAGATAATGCACACTGAGAAGAACAAATAGTTTTCAAACCTACAGCAGCAACAAATACTTGACCTGAGCTTCTTGTATTTTTAGAGGAGGTCTGAGCCAGTGGAGGTTCCAGCAAGAGACAGCACCTTTATTCCAATTCCTTGTAGCACATCACACCAAGTCACAGGGGATGTTTTCTCTGCAGACTCTGTTTTGATGGGGCCTTTGCATATAAGGCCCTGCAGAACATATCACAGTACAAACAGAGAGTGGATGGAGCCTGAGTAGTCCTAGACATTTTTCCAGTTGTGAGTCTACAGAGAGCCAAAAGGGAAGCCATGACAGCTGCTGTCCCCAGGGGACCGGCTAGAGCCCCAGGCATCACCCACAAATCTGGGAAGAGGAGCTCAGCCAGCTGTGCTCACCCCCTTCATCATCCCTTGTTTGCTTTTTGCTAAACCAGGTGGGAAAAGTTTTCCCATTTCTAGTCTATTCTTCATGACAGAGCCTGTCTTTTCTCCTTCTCTCTGTATTTCACTTATGTGTTTGTTGTGGTTTAAGAATGTGTCCTGGGTTGAGCTGGCAAATTGGTAACTGTCTAGGACAGAGTGAAAAGGGTTCCTCCTCCCCCCAACCAGCTAAAGGAAAAGAAGAGGGAGAGGAAAAAAACCCTCAGAACCAGGTTTATGCTGAAACTAACTACATGTATTTATACAGAAAAGAGAAAATTAAGAGGATACTACAATACAACACACACTTACACAAGTTATGTATAACAAGAAATAACTTCCCACTTCCCAGTAAAGACAAATTCTACCATTTTAACTACAAATCATTCTAGAGAAGTTGGTTCTTCAGAGACAGACTTAAGCAGAGAGAAAAGCTAAGAACAAACATTTTACTTCCCTCAGATAACATGATGTTAAGCCAGTGCTCTGGGCTTGGGCCTCCCCATCCCTCCTGGGACAGCAGAGTGTCTTGCTGGCACCACAGCTGTGAAGCAACTGCCTTAGCCACACCCACACACCAGCTCTTACCCTTTTTGAGATGATGCAATATGGTATGGAATACAATATTATTGGCTAGAAGAAGTCAGCTGTTAGCTAGCTCAGTCCAGCTCAAGTCAGTTGACAATTCCCAGGCCTAGCTGAACTTTTAAAACCTAAATTTAGGCCCATCTGGCCAAACCCATAACATATTCAACCCCGTATTCCATACCATATTACATCACTCATATCTTAAATCTATCTATTCCCACGCTTAAACAGTCTTTGTTCTTTCCAGAGCTGTCTTCCACCCCTTCATATTGTAGGCAATAGTCCATTAGGATGGGGTAGGTGCTTCAGGCAGGAAAAACAGTTCATCATTGGACACCAACACCAGTTCAGCTCAGGTCTTCTTCGTCTGATGGTTTAATGTCCTGCAACACAGAACTCAAAATACAAGTTACCTTTTTTTTTTTCAAGGTTAAATGTCCTTGAGGCGCACATTGGGATCATCCCATCCCCTTTTCAGGGGTCACTATCCCCACACTGGGGTCTCCATCCCCTTTTCAGGGGTCACTATCCCCACACTGGGGTCACTATCCCCACATTGGGGTCTCCATCCCCTTCTCAGGGGTCTCCATCCCCTTCTCAGGGGTCACTATCCCCTTCTCAGGGGTTTCACAGTAGTGGATAACCTGGGAAATAATGTCCATGGTTAAATCCACCCCTCGGCCTTGTCCACCTGCAGGTGGCCTGAGGCATCCTGGGCCCATTGAGCCAGGAACAACTCTCCCTTATACTAGTCCAGGTGTGTTGTTCCTCATTAGCTCAGCCTTTGGGCACATGAGCATCCACATGATGAATCACTACAGATTCTACTCAAGCAGCAGTGTCCTGCCACGCACCAACAGCCCACATGGGCCTTTCTATGCTTCAAATAATCTTCTTTTATCGGTCCAGCCACCCTCAGAGGGGCATTGGCTGTCATCTACAAGTCAGTGTAGAGGTACACTCTTGGCTAGTTTTCTGGTTCAGCAATGTCCAGTAGACTTGGTTGTTCTCCTCCTCCTCTCGGCTGGAGGCAGGGTGGCTTAATTGCCGTTCTTGGCTCTGTTCTGGGATCTCTGCTTCAACATGTAGACAGTTTTATACCAGCTTTCTTACATTTTGATTTCCATACCTGGACTTCAAGCACAGAAGTAGATGCACTGTCCCACCTCCTCATGTCTTTTCCCTAATCACACAGGAAGGACGACAGTTCACCATGTGACACACACTTGGGGTTTGCTCTCTGTTGAGGTGAGGCAGGAGAGAAAGACAGCTTACTTTGGCTGTAAGGCTTCTCCTTGCAATGGCTGCATTCACAGCAGGTACGAGTTGAGCTGTCTGAACTCACAAAAACAGTCAGTACAAGGAATGAAATGAGTATCCAGTAGCAAGAGAACATTGTTTATATTAGGTGTACCCAAGCAATGCAGATATCAAGGAATGTTTCTATAACAAAGCTCCCGGGAGCCCTGCCAACCTTCTGGGACACTTGCTAGTGGCCTTCAATTTCCCAGCCAATGCACCACTTATCTGTCCTGGGTTGAGCTGGCAAATTGGTAACTGTCTAGGACAGAGTGAAAAGGGTTCCTCCTCCCCCCAACCAGCTAAGGGAAAAGAAGAGGGAGAGGAAAAAAACCCTCAGAACCAGGTTTATGCTGAAACTAACTACATGTATTTATACAGAAAAGAGAAAATTAAGAGGATACTACAATATAACACACACTTACACAAGTTATGTATAACAAGAAATAACTTCCCACTTCCCAGTAAAGACAAATTCTACCATTTTAACTACAAGTCATTCTAGAGAAGTTGGTTCTTCAGAGACAGACTTAAGCAGAGAGAAAAGCTAAGAACAAACATTTTACTTCCCTCAGATAACATGATGTTAAGCCAGTGCTCTGGGCTTGGGCCTCCCCATCCCTCCTGGGACAGCAGAATGTCTTGCTGGCACCACAGCTGTGAAGCAACTGAACAAGCCACACCCACACACCAGCTCTTACCCCTTTTGAGATGATGCAATATGGTATGGAATACAATATTATTGGCTAGAAGAAGTCAGGTGTTAGCTAGCTCAGTCCAGCTCAAGTCAGCTGACAATTCCCAGGCCTAGCTGAACTTTTAAAACCTAAATTTAGGCCCATCTGGCCAAACCCATAACAGAATGGTACTCCCCAATTCAGTGCCCCCATTGATGTCTCCCAAACCACATGCCATTCCCTCTTACTTTTCCAAGACTCTCCAGCTGTTCCTGACAGGTTTTCCGTGCATGGAAGAGGTGAGTCACATGGAAAGGCATCCATCTTCTCTCAGTTCTGTAGCCATGTGTGTTTTTTCTAGGTGGGGGAGGTTGGAAGCCATCTCAATTTGGTCCGGTGGGCAGGGCTTAGGAAGTTTCTCCTCATCATTGGTTTAACCCAGTTTTATCAGTATGGTTATTAGCATTTCTTCTTGGTAAAGACTTATTTTTTCACTTACATCTGGATGTATTTGGTCTCTTGCTCTGTATTGGAGAAAACCAGCCATATTGAATCTGAAGGAGGACACTTCTGTCTGACGTCTCTGCCCCTCTAAACTGCCTCAAATCAAGACAAAACACAGCAATGATATAAGAAAATGAACAGTAACAGCAACAATATTAATAGCAAATGTATACAAATGACAGGGTGATTCACATGCAAAAATGCTCACCACAACCCCAAGACAACGAACAATTGTAGACAGCTTCCCAACCTGCCCGCCACAGAAACCCTGTCTTTCTCAGAAGGCAGAAAGCGTCTTCCTTGCACCCCCATCAATGACATGAGGATGTAGAGAATAACATCTGGGTCCTTGCCAAAGCTAGGATACTGTTGCTACACCCTCACACATCAATTAGTGCATGCACACATCTGGGATGATGTGCAAGGGCAATTCTTATTCATCACCCATGTGCATCAGCTTAAAAACCAGTCCTCATTCCATCTGAGCCTTTAAACTCAAAAATTTCTTCTTCAAATAACAATCTGAGAAATCCTGTGGGTTATATAGTCTGCCACAGAGAATATTCACACATACTATGCAGTTTGGTAAAGCTAGGCTTTGCAAAAGACAAAGCTACAGGCCTTCCAAGTACACCAGTCTCAAGGGAATCCTCCTTACTCTGAAAGGATTAGCTATTATAAGGATGAAAAACTATAGAAATAGGACATAAGCAAAGTGGTAAAAAGAAAAAATATTGGTGGGGCACGCATATTTTTGGCCTACTCTATTATCTAATTACTTTAAGAATTAGAACATTTAAGCCTCTAGTAAGCATTTGTTAGTTTTTTGTTATTATATGTTTTCTCAAAGTATTTGAATATATGCTCTCATTTTCACTCACACTTTCAAGGGTTACAGTAATAGAAGGATGTCCATACAGACTGATATCACAGCCAGCATGGAAAAAATCTCTTCAGTGTGGGAAGACTGAACTGAATTTAAAAAAAAAATGTTACTAACTGAAGAAAAAGGGACTGAACTGTTTTTGCCATGAGAAAAGGAACAGAGAAAAAGGAATAAAGGAAGGAAATAAAGTAGGACAGAGCTCACTGGGGAACACACAAGCCAACCTGACTTGCCAGCACTCTGGCGCAAGTGCAGCAGGGGTCCACGACCTGATTTGCTGTCCCTGGGGGTCTCTTGCCCCAGATCTGGCAGGGTCAAAACCTTCCTCAACTAAATATGAGAAAGTCAAGTTGGTGGTAGTGTGGGGGAAGCTATTCTGCAAAAGGGTTTTTTTGACAGAATCTGAGAAAATGTATCATTCCCTAAAGGACGGAAGGGACAATTCAATAATTCTAGTTAAGATCTGTTGGTGATGTTCTCTGGATACTGTTGCTCGGTTATGTGTAGCACCTTGCTGATAAGGCATCGAAGTGTGGATTCAGAGAAGAGAAACAAACTCTAGCTAGACTCTGAGAACTGAGCTGTCTCTACCGTTTGGCTGAGAGACAAAACAGATATGCTCTTAAGTCTACAAATATAGCTAAAATAAGCAGAAAAAAATTTTTATGCATGTGAAAGGACTTAACTAGGGGGAAAAAAAGACATGACTGAAGAAAAAATAATGTAATAGAGTAGGTCTGAAAGATTCAGTACAAGAGTATTTTTCAAGTCAGCCAGGCCAAGATACTAAGAAATCCTGCAGAGGGACAGAATTTGTTTTAGCAGAAGGGCCAGAAGGGACAAGGAAAAGTTTGTGATGCTGGGAAATTACAGAATTAATTAGGTTGGAAAAGACCAATCCAGCACAACCTTTGACCAGTCATCACCTTTTCAATTACATCAGTCTTTTCTTGAACACCTCCTGGGATGGTGACTCCACCACCTCCCTGGGCAGTCCATTCCAATGTTCAATAACCCTTTCTCTGAAAAATTCCTCCAGATGTCCAACCTGAACCTCCCTGGAACAGCTTGAAACAATATTCTCTTGTTACTGATTGCCTGGGAGAAAAGGCCAACCCCCACCTTGCTACAACCTCCTTTCAGGTAGTTCTGAAGAGTGATAAGCTCTCCTCTCAGCCTCCTTTTTTCCAGGCAAAACAACCCCAGCTACCCCAGCTGTTCATCACAGGAGTTATCCTCTAGATCCTTCACCAGATCTCTTGCCCTTCTCTGGACCCACTCAAGCACCTCAATGTCTCTCTTGCAGTGAGAGGTCCAGAACTGCACACAGCACTCGTGCAGCCTCACCAGTGCTGAGTACAGGAGTACAATCCTCTCCTTCTCTAGTCCTGCTGGACACACAATTCCTGATACAGGCCAAGATGCCATTGGCCTTCTTAGCCACCTGGTCACACTGCTGGCTCATGTTTAGCTCCTGTCAAACAGCACTCCCTGGTCCTTTTCCACTAGACCGCTTTCCAACCACTTTTCCCCCAGCCTGTACTGCTGTCTGGCATTGTTGTGGCCAAAATGTAGGATCAAGCACTTGGTCTCATTGAACCCGATACCACTGGCCTTGGCCCATTGATCCAGCCTGCCCAGAGCCTTCCTACCCTCTAGCAGATCAAAATTCCTGCCCAGCTTAATGTCATCCGTGAATTTACTGAGGGTACACTTGATCCTCTCATGCAGATAATTAATAAAGACCTTAAACAAGGCCCAATACTGAGCACTGGTGAATGCCACATAGATAAGCCACCAGCTGGATGTGGCACCACTGCTCTCTGGGCCCAGCTATCATGTCAGTTCTTCACCCAGAAAAGAGCACACCTGTCCAAGCCATGGGCTTCCAGCTTTTCCAGGAGAATGCCATGGTGGGCAGTATGAAAGGTTTTGCTGAAGTCCAGGTACATCCACAGCCTTCTCATCCACTAGGCAGGTCACCTAGTTGTAAAAGTCAGTCAGGTGGGTCAGACAATACCTGCCTTTCCTAAACCCATGCTGCCTGGGTCTCATCCTTTGGTTGCCCTGTATGTGCTGTGTGATTGCACTCAGGATGATCTGTTCCATTATCTTGCCAGGCACCAAAGTCAGGCTGACAGACCTGTAGTTCCCTGGATTCTCCTCACACTTCCTGTGGATAGGCATCGTACTGGCCAATGCCCAGTCATCTGGGACCTCCTCTGCTAGCCAGGACTGTTAATAAATGATGGGGAGCAGCTTAGTCAGATCTTCTGCTTGTTCCCTCAGTACCCTTGGATGAATCTTATCCAGTCCCAAAGACTTGTGATGATCTAAGTGGCATAGCATGTCACTACATCCTCCTGGAATGCAGGAGGTCTATTCTGCTCCCTGTCCCTGTATACCAGCACAGGAATCCAGTTGCGCTGATGATAACCAGTTTTATTCTTACAGACTGAGGCAAAGAAGACAGGAAGTACCTCAGCCTTTTCCTCATCCTTAGTGGCAATGTTCTGTTGCAGACCAGGCTCTTGTGAGACCGCACACACCAATATGAAGTTCAAGCAAGATCCAAAGTTTATTCAAAAATAAGGGTATATATCACCTTAAGTGACCCCGCCCCAGGTACAATGGTCTGACTCCAATAGGCTAAGGCTGGACACATGTCCTTTTTAGGTGAAAATGAAACTTATGGGGTGGTCCTTCAGACCCACCAAAATCAGGGGCGGCAACATCTCCCCCTTTTGTTTCAAAGAAAAAGGCAAAAATGCAAACAACATAATACACATAACAACACTGTAATCCCAAATCTTAGTTCCTTAACTACTTATCCAATGGGGAAATATTACCATTAGGATACTACCTAGATTCATGCATATTGCAACTTGAACAGAAAGGCTGAAAATTGAAAATGAGAAAAACATTTTGAAGATCTTAGATTTTGCTAATTCAAGACTTAACAGGGTATTTTTCAAGTTACACATCCCTACCTCCCCCTCTCTTTTCAAAATAGACCTTTGGAAGGAGGTACAGTAACCTTTGTAAACTAACACAAACTAATACATGACTAAGACATGTATGCTTGGAATTTACAAACTTACAATTAGTGCAAAACAAAAAACTTTTCTCTCACGCATGAGGTTGTGGTCTTTCTGTGCAGTCTTCACCGCACAGACAACTGTAAACAAAACTACAAATTTTATTAAATTTTGTGCAAAGTGTCCAAGAGTGCAGAGTGACTTTACTTTGCAAAGAAGCAAGTTCAGTCCAGCTGAGCTAAATCTTATGCAATATTTCAAGGTCAATTCTCAAAACTTCTGTGTGGCCATCACAGAGGTTTGAGAATGAAGCTTTGATTTTTAGTCCTTATACACTCTTGGTAAAGCAGTAAACAAGTGTGAATTCACAGAGAAAATTCACAAAAGCTAAACATAACCACTTACATTCTGCAGAAAATGTTGAGCAGCTGAGGGGACAGGTGTCTTTACCCCTACAGCCTGCTGGGCAACTTGGCAGTGCAATAAGCTCAAAACTACACTTTAACTGAAAATTAACAGAACTTCAAAGTACAGGCTAAACAACATGCTAACTTCAACTGGACTGTTCTTGTTTGATTGGACAGTTAATGACTAGTCCTGCAAATAAGCCTATAAGGCACACTTTGTTTGGTTCTCCTGCTTTAACTATGTTATCTGAGCAGTAATTTTCCAGATTTGCCTGTTGAGAAGGCATTATCCATACATTTTGATTAGTAACAGCAACAAGACAAGTTACAAATGCAAGAGATAGATACTCTCTGGATTTAACTACCCTTTGAATTATGGTGGCTAGATGCTTTTCATCTGGCTTGACAATAGCTGTGAAAGCTTCTGAAATGGCCTTTTGAGTTACCAGAGGCTTCCCTCTTCTAGGAAGGTTAGAAAAAACAGCTAGGGCAGCATTCTTGGATCTTTCAAATCCCTTTTTTACTACATCGTGATTCCCGGCTCCCCCTAGCATGTCCCAAACAGAGGCTTCTTTTTCTTTCGGTGCCGTACTTTTAAACGACTGTGCTGTTGCTTTCCATTCCGGGATGCAGCCGGTGGGTGTGGCTGTCAGTGATGAAGGATGCAGGTACCAGGTTGCCGGCTGAGGGGAAGTTCCTACCGGCGCGGGGGGTTCCGGTGCCGGTGTCGGCGGCTGCGGGCAGCGCACAGCTATCGAGGAGGGGGTCCCCGCCGGCGCTGCAGATCTTGGGTCCTGCACGCCTGGCGCCGTGGGAACTTGCTCTCGGGATGCATGCGCTGTGGACGGCGCGGAGTGAAGGGGACACCCAGGGGGAGCTCTGCTGGCTCCTCTCCACTGGGGAGGAGCTTCTCCCCTCTCCATGATGCAGTCGATGGGCGTATCCATCCACGCAGGAGGTGGTGGGGGTGGCGCGGGAACTGATCCGCCCCAGGGGCGGGCTAATTCCTCCCGTCGGGCTGATGTGAAGCCGACCCCGGCCCCTGCGGGCTGCGGGGGACCTGCACCTCGTGCATGCACCTTGATTTGCATGCAGTAGGGAGGGAGGTTGGAAAGTCCTGGAGCCACGCTGCTGAATGTGCGCGCAACTTCTTTGTTTGGCTCAGGCGCGTGGTGACTTTTCGCGGACTTTGCGATCACGTGGTCTCTTTGTTTTCCTGGCCATGCGGTTTCTAGCCCCACTGAAATGTCTCCCGCGGCAGTTTCCAGCCGCAACGGAGCGACTCCTCGTACCCACGGGGCGGCGGGGAGCGCGGCGGTGGGGCGACCCCAGTCCTGAGGTACCCGCAGGGCATTGGCGGCGGCGCCAAAGGTGGATGGACAGGCTTTCCCTCATCTCTCTCTTGGCTGAGGGCACCCTCCTTTGCATTTTTTCGGATTCAGGATATAAATAAAAGTCACTCACGGTTTGGAATGGCTGGATGTTTTCTGTGGCGTGTCTCGTCGGGTTCCAGGGTTGCTGCTGAGGTCCTGCCGCTTCTCTTGCTGCTGTGGCTGGCACAGGCAGGTAAAAGGTGGGCTCTGGGCTCATTTGCTGTGCATAGGCTGTTTCTTGGTAGTTATAAGGTGGTGCAAAGACGACTTCTTGGTACTGTTGGATATCTGTGCTTTTTGCGGCAACGAACAGCGTGGAAAAGTTTTGATCCCATGGTTGCTATGATCTCGTCAGGTCTCCCAGAGCGAGGGCGGGTGGTGCCGCGTGTGGGTACGGGAATGGCACAGCACTGGCTCCGCGGTTTGGCTGTGGGCTCCGTGCTTGCGGATAGGGCGGCTGCGATGCCGAAGGGAACGGCAGCGGGGGGCCGATGGGCGGCACGGGTGGTGCAGAAGGGTACCGCGGTGCCCACGGCAGTACTCAGGGGAAAAACTACTCTGCAGAAGGAAACTTTTTTCCTTTTTCTCAGGTAACTTGAGGTTTTTACGGGCTCGCTCCACTTCTAACAGCATTTTCCTTATAGCTGTATATGACAGAATAAGCGGCAAAAAGTCTTCGGGGTCAATTTGCGCTGAATTCCACAAATCTGCCCCCATATTGTCCCATAATTCTATGGAAAACGTGGAGCTGGCATCGGTTAAGTGCCCCCAACTAAAGCACCAGTCCAAAATTTTTTGTAATGCTTGTTTTTCAATGTTTCTTTTTGTAACACAAGCTAATTTTGCAGATTTATCAAGCAATAAGTTCATTTTAGTCGACTTGAAATTTCCCATGTTTCTTTAACTCACCGGTTTGAAGGTCATGGTTCTTTTAGTCCACGTTCTTCCAGCAGCTCTCAAGGCTACTACAAAAAACTCCCAAGTTTATGGGAAACAGATGCTCTCGGAGGCTTCTCCACAAAGCACCAAAAAAATGGGGCACAGCAGCTCTTGGGGGCCACTACTTAAGGTTCTAGGCAGGTCTGCAGGTGGCTTCCATGTCGTCAAATCACGTCAAGGGTCATCAAATGTTGCAGACCAGGCTCTAGTGAGACCGCACACACCAATATGAAGTTCAAGCAAGATCCAAAGTTTATTCAAAAATACAGGTATATATCACCTTAAGTGACCCCGCCCCAGGTACAATGGTCTGACTCCAATAGGCTAAGGCTGGACACATGTCCTTTTAAGGTGAAAATGAAACTTATGGGGTGGTCCTTCAGACCCACCAAAGTCAGGGGCGGCAACAATGTTCCCCACTGTGTCCAGTAAAGAATGTACATTTTTCCATGGCACTCCTTTCATGCTTAATGTAATTATAAAAATATTTTTTATTATCATCTTTTATAGATTGAGTGGTCAGATTGAGTTCTAGCTGAGCTTTTGCCTTTCTAATTTTATTTCTACATGACCTAGCGACATCCTTGTACTCTTCCTGAGAATCACAGAGATCTGTTTTGTGACGTGTGAGGATAGGGTGTCAGGTCCTTGGGTATTTTCAAAGACCTAAGTGCTTTTTCTGGAGTACTCAGTTCTGATGGCCTGGGAAAGTTATGGTATTTCTTGAGTGAGGACTTATTAGAAAAGGAAATGTGAAAACAGCACTGAATCTAACTCCTTGATCTCAAAAATGTTCACATTTCCATAAGAGACATGGCATTTCTTAGTTGCCCATCTTTCCACCCCACTCTATGCCAACTCATCTGCTCCAGTCTGGAGCTCACAGAAATTGCTAAACCACTTAAGTGCTTAAGTAACACGAAGTACATGCAACTCACGAAAGTTGTGTGAAGGCAGCTTTTATCACGAGCTCTGTTTACCTGTCCAGCATTTCTTCCTTTTCTTCACTCCCCTGATTGAATCCTGACCTAAAACAGCCTGTGTGTTTTTTAAAAACTTTCACCCAAATGACACAAGAAATCCTGCTGATTTCAGCGTGCAGGAAGAAGCCACTCAAAGCAAGCAATAATAATGAAACCAGGTCTTAAAAATTTAGATTAGCTATGGAAAATTGCACTAGTGACTCATTCTGCCTGGTGATTTCCCATTTAGGATGCTAAGAAATACAGTTCTGCTTGGAGATGACCTTTGTATGTGAGTGTACTAAGAGGAAGGATGAAGGATGTGCAAGAGAGAAAACCTGCAGTACATGTTGGTTTAATGGGACAGTGAAGTGTGGTAGATCTGACTTCTTCCCAGGTATGTTCACATATCAGACTCTATGAAATCATGAAATCACAACAAATCAATAACATCCCCAAATCAGCTGTTATGCATCCAAACAGCTGAGCAGTGCATTCTGTATGCTCAGAGTTTAGCACTTTGGTGTGCCCTGGCAGCACAGTGTCAGGTAGAGCATAAGAGCTGGGCAGGTGAGTGATTACAGTGTGGGGCCTGAAGAGGAGTGTTTTAAATCACAGATATAGAAAAAGAGGATTCATCAAAAAAAATCTTTAAAAATTACAGTGGGGAAAGACCTGGGCAGCCCTTCCAAGCCCACAAAGCAAACAAACATAATTAAAGCCTTTGCAGTGTGCCTCAGAGCAAGGCTACACACGGGGGTTTCCAAGCAGCAGGGTCTTGTGCTGATCAGTGCCTTGCAGCAACCATCAGGAAAGCTACAAGAGCATCATTCAGTTGAAGACAGACAGGGGGGCAGATCACCTATCTCTGCTAGGATTCTGGGGATAGAGGGATACAAGTGGCAGCTGCTCTGCAGAGCAGAGAAGAAGCACCTAAGCACCATAAAGCACCACAGTGAGGGTGGGAGATGGGAAGAAGCAAAATGTTTTACTGGTTTCCACAAGAAGGTAATAAAACCAACAGAATGAGGGTCTTAATTGCAGGGTAGAGACATATATTCCCCTTCTCTCTGCATCCCTGTGAGGATGTGCTACGCAGATGTCTCTGTCTGGGGCAGTTGCCAGCAGGGCTTTGCAGAGTCTTTGTCTCGGCTATGCACTTGCAAAGAAATTATGGCTTTTATGTGCTCAGTAACTGCAATTGCAACTCTGGCTTTATGCTTCTGCATTGCTGGAAGACAATGTGTTCCTGCTCTCCCTCCTCTACCCCTTGTGAGGAGCATAGGGGCGTTATCATGGGCCAAATGGCAGCTGAGAGAAAAGACTGATGAGTAAAAGCAGATTTTACATTAGAGGCTGAGGTGAAGGTATCCCCACAACACAGACAGGCATCATGCCTGCAGGCAGAGTTGCTGGGAAACAAGACAGCCAGAGGCAGTAGCTGCAGGGAAGAATGTAACTTGAGGCCACAGCATCACCATGTCCTTCCCTGGACACTCTCTTTAGTGCCTGGAGAAAGGTCACTGTCATGACAGCAGGAACTGTAATCGTCAGTATTGTTCAAGCAAGACAGACAGCTCGAAAGAAGCAGCACCTCAGTGGCCCCAGGGCATGTGAAATGAGCAGTTCAGCTGTCCATGGGTAGAAAGGAAGGTGCCCAAAGGACAGATGATGTTATGAAATTCATCCCTTTGTCAGAGGACAGCCCTGAACCTTTAAACTGCTCACATCTCCTTTTGCAGGGCTACTTCTTCACTGGGAAGCAAACAAGCAAGTGTGACTCACTCTCTCAAACATGAGCTAGACCCTGGGGTCAGTGGGTGCCCCCCTTATCAATCCCCCCCAATGCTTCCCTCAGCCTGAGCTTTCCCAAGGCAAGGGGAGATAGTGCTACACTTTTTGCTCTTCCCTTTAGCCTGAGAGAAGGTGAGACACTAGTTAATTAATTCTGTTCTGTCATTGAACTAGAAAAAAAAAAAGAAAGAAATGTTGTGAGTCCCCTGAGAATGACATATTTTAGAATATCTGGCAAATTGAAAACATTTGGCTTCAAATTAAGTGAAATGTTTTATTAGGTGGAAAACAAATAATTTCCCTTGAGAGGCATTTTCAACAAAAGCCAAAGAAATCAGACAAAATGGCTGGATTCCCAAAAGAGCAGAGACTGTTCCCAGGCTACAGAAGAGAAGTGGGACCTCATGGGCTGCACCAAGCACCTGAACATGGAACCCACTTTGACCTTAGGAGTTACTGGAAAAGAAGAGGAGAAGAGTCTTCCAGAGATAATTAGAGGGCAGAGTAGCCCTGGTACTGGTTGGCCATGTAAGAGAGAATCCCAAGTTAAGGTACTTTTATCTGCCCTCATTGTCCTTCCTCTTAGAGGGTCCCAATCAACAAACCATCAGATACGCCTCCAAACCACCAGATATGTTCCCTGAGTATTTCAGGGTTCTCTTCTGGAGCCATCCCACCATTTCTACAAAAAAACATATAATGAATACCACCTGGTGACTGATGCACCTGGGCATCAACCTTTGCCAAAGTAGGCTTGGATGTGGGTCTCTCTCACCAAAGGGTCTTCTTGCCCTAGTGAGTGGGCTGGGAAACTCAGCAGTAGGTGGTAGCCAGTTCTGCATAGGATCCTAGCTTGAAAGACATGAAACATCCTGTTACAGCAACATAAAAAAATATAGATCAGTGTACATCAGCCACAGATAGCCAAAAAAATATGCTTGTTTTTACAGAAACTAATCAATAATTTTGAGCAATCAGGTACTGCAATCTTTGGCAAAAATAAAACAAAATCTGCTAAGGTGGAAAAAAAAAGTAATTTGTATGTATTTCTGGATTGATTTCTCTCATAGCTTTGCATTAATTATTCTTTCCTTTGGTTAATGACTAAGATGGACACACATTTTATTGGCCACATGCAGCTTTGTTAGTAACCTTAGAATAGGCAAACCAGCTATGGCAGTTGTATGATACCAGGCAGATGTGCAATTCTTCCTGAGAGATGTGAGCAAAACCTCCTCTGTTCCACTTGTATGTGGGATCAACAATGGTAGATGGGGTCAACAAGGGTGTGTGGGGTCAATGAGAGTGCTGTAAATACTAAAGGAAAGGACAACCAAATTTTGCATAAACAGCATCAAGGTCCTTTTGTGTCAATAGTCAGCGCCTCAGAAAATTGCCTCGTGACATGGTTTTCAGGGAGAGAAAAGTTCTACACTGATTTCTATCTTCCTTGACGTAAGTGCTTGCACCACTCACTTACTGAACATGCTCTTCTTCAGGGCCAATTTATGCTTGTTTTAATATCCTTTCCAAAACATCTTACTGGGGTCATGGGAAGTGCTACACAGCCAAGTCAAGTGACAAGCATCATCATGTTGTCAGCATATGAAAGCAAAACCAAACTTTTTAAAAGGAATTAGAGAGTCTAATGACTGAGCTAATCTGAAACAGTTCCAGACGTAAAAATGCATCTGGTAAGAGAGAGAAACTAAAGGTTTTTACCTCCAGTTACTCCCCTAGGTGAAACTTCTCTGCATTCCCCAGAAGCAAAGCCAAGCATAACAGAGACAGCAGCAGGACAACCAAAGCAGGGATCTGGCATCAGAACATGCTATTCCCAGGCTACACTGATTAGTCCATCATTTCTAGCACAGCCTCAGACAAAGCCAGATCCCTATATTGCCTTTGATATTGTATAATCAGAAGAAAAGGTGGATTTTTTTGTACTTCCAAAAAATAATGACTAAGTGCCTCATAAACTGTACTGTATTCTCATTTCTGTAAGACAGAAAGGTACTACAACACCTGCTTTGAAAATGAGTAGCCAAGAATAGGTGAAATATAACTGTTTGCCCAATTTGTCATATAAAACTGGTGACAGAAAAGCTAACTCAAAACCAGTGAGCCTGTCCCTAGGTCAGGACTTTAATCCTTAACACCTTTGTGCTGGTTTAAAGGTAAACTGGCAGGAGAAACGAACCAAACACAAAAGAGATTATAAGCCAGAGTTACAATTTAATAAAAATATTACAATAAATGCAATGGCACAAAGAGAAATTTGTTTTAACTCACAAAACCCAGAAGTATAACCCAGCACCCTGGGGCACAAACACAATGGTGTTTATTAGCCCCTGTGCTGAGACCCATGTGGTTCCCCCCAGTCCAAAGTAAAAGGAAGTTAAAAACCTATTGGTGCAGATGATAGTTGCAGCCTGGTCGAGAGTGGTGGTCACAGTCTGATCGAGAGTGGTGGTCTCCTCCTGTTGAGGTTCTGATCTTCCTCTGGATCCAACAAGTGGTTACCCAAGTCCCAAAACTCCCAAGATTTTATTCCCTCAGGTCCAGGTGGGAATGCCCAGTACCTCCCTCAGGGCAGGGAATCACAAAATGGGTGATCTCACTCTGTGAGTCATAGGGTACCTTGGAATCATTGATGGCCCATTAGTAGACATGACACCTCAGGCTGGGTGTGGAGGTGCTAACGACTTCCTGGAAGGGAGTTATCACAACTCTTATCTCACAGGCTTCTTTCTCACCCATCTTACATCCTGAGAGGTCAGATGTGCCCTGGGCATCTACTGCAAATGGTCCATTGTTGGGAAATGGCATAGAGGTTTTAGAATATATGGCTTTGGTCACACCCACAGAGTGATAAACTGGTCCCAGCTTGCTGAACTAGGACAACCTTTCTCCCAGCCTGACCTGAGATTTGATCTAGAAGGTAAATACTGATGGTCATGAGTGAGTTTTGCATTTTTCTTGCGGGATTGCAGTTCTTGGAATTCATTTGATTAACATCTTGGTCTCTGTTTACTTATGGGCAGCAAGATTGCAGCACAAAGAAACTTAAGCATCCCACAGCTAGGGTAATTTCAATATTCTGCGAAGCCACTTGGAGACAAAAGTTGTAATCACGCCATGGCTTTAGAGTCATAATATTTCAGATTTTATTTCAGTCTGTAATAGCATAAAACTACATAGACTTGGGCCATAGGATTTCTTTAACCAATAATTGAACTTCCCTAGAGATTTTGGTTCTCTAGGGTGAGTTGGTTTATTTTTTTGAAGCAGTAAATATACCTGTGACCAAATACCCAAGAAAGTAACCTGAATGTAGCAAATACTAATACTTTGTTGTTGTTGTTGTTGTTGTTGTTGAACTTAAAACTCATTTTGTAAAGACAAAACACAGCAATATCTTATCAGAGCCTGTAAAACAATTTTGTTTCTTGTGAAGAATTTCAGAAATGGCCAAACATGTTCTGCCCTTAGTCTCCACTGAATGAGCCTCTGGAGCCTGTGTACAAGTAAACCTCAGTATATATTGTATTTTATACAGCAATAAAAGCAACTGCTATCTAGGAGTATAGTGGTTGTCACAACACCCCCAGCCACATCTGCTCAAAATCTCAGCAACAGTAAGGTCAAAGCCAAGTCTCAGGCTAGCTAAGTGATAGGATTTCCCTTCTGTAGACATTTTCAATAGCTTGAAATGTAATTTCACATAGGCATAAAAAAAGGTTGCAAGTTTCCTCTGAAACAGAAGTCCTGTAAGATTTAATTTCAGAACCACTGATAACATAGTGTTTCTAAAATATTAGATGTAGCTCAGCACTTCAGTAGCTGTTGAGTGAAGTTACCATTGTTGGGTATTTTTCCAATATCATGACTGCTCAGCACCGAAGGGACAGCAAATGTATGAAGGAGTGAGCAACAACAAAACTGAGGAGTCATGTCAGCCTCACACAAGAACCAAATTTCGAAGTTCTAAGGAACAAAAGAAGTCCCATCTTAGCCTGCGAGAGGATGCCAGGACTGTGACTATGGGGCAGCAGTTTGTGGGGAAACTCAACAGCTTTGTTTCTGTGCAGTTCCAAGATTGAACATGTGATATACCAGGAAAGTCATCCAACAGAAGACTGACAATTAAAGTTTGTCAAACCATATATTTCTATGAAATATTTCTGCTTCAGCACATGCACATTTTCTAACTGCATTATCTTTATTGAAATATTCCTAACAAGTTGAATTCAGTTCTGCTTATTCCCAAAATTATGATTTCTCCTCATAGAGGCTACAGGAGAGCTGTCATTAGGACCTTACCAATGCAGATCCTTTGAGCATGCAAACAGACAGTCTAATTCTGTCACTTGAGCAAATCATGTACATGTGCTCCCTTAGCCAATTTGTCATGGTACTTAGAAACACACTGGCCCAAATTAAATAGACTACATTGACCAGATCTGCAACTCTTCATTAATTACTGTAGAGTCATAACCTAGCACAGGTAGATGCTTTTCAGAGGGGAGCCACAGAAATCAACTTTGTTTTGGAGACAGGCACCTGGACAGTCCATAAAAGCACAGGACAGTTAAGAAAGGAAAGCATGTCCCAATTAACCACTAATGAGTGATTTTCTTTTGTGTTGAACAGACTGTGCTGAACAAAGCAAATCTAGAGCTTGGAGTATTTAAACAAATACACAAAGCAGTGCATTGAGACACTATAAAAGGAACCAATATATAAGAAATCTAATTTCACAGTACCTCCTAGGAACGCATGGTACTTGCTTGGTGCAGCTGCAGTATTGGGGCTGTTGAATTCTGACACTGCAGTAGGCAACGTAAGAGGTAAAAGATGCTTTGCAAATAATTGAATTCTCTATCAATGTATAACAAAAAGAAACCCCAAACAACTAGTCACCTTTGGTCTCACAACCAAAGAAATCACATCAGTGCATGAAGACCAGCAGATCCCCAGTCTCACAACAGTCCTTGCCAATTCACTGTTGGCCACCAGAGATGCTGGTACCCAACGTAAAGTGTTAGGGTCTCCTAGATACAGGGCTACATCTTCACAGCGTGCTCAATGACCTGCCCCCTCACAAACAGACTCCAGCCCAGTCTGCAGAGTAGCCTAAATAGATGTGCCCAAGCACATGACATCCCAGGAGATGGCCTCCAGATGCACACTGAGATCAGGGTGATCTTCAAGGAGTCCTCCAGCTATGGTGTCACTTATACCTCTCAGTGCTCTTTGGATTAGAGTTTGTTTCTTGCTATTGGCAGGTATAAGGTTTGAAACCTCTGGATGTTACTGTCATGGGGATGACTTAGACCAAGAAGGCACAAATTGAATTCTACTAGATGCAATTAAGTAGATGTGTAAATGCATTGAAGAAATTACTGTGGTTCATTACTGCCCAGGTGATAGCTTTACTGACCTGCGCTGCTCTGTATAACCCCCATATCAGGCACCCCATTTCATTCAGCAGAAGACAGACAGCCACCATGAGAGATTTTCTCTTCCACAAGTTCAAACTTAGAAGAGTTAAAACAAGAAGGACCTCTGCCACAGCTGCATAAATATTTCCACTCAGAACATGACTGAATTGAGGTTAGATAAGCAAGGCCTTGGCAGCAGGAAAAATAAACAAGCCATTCCCTCCTACACCCACTGAGAAGCAGCTTGTTTTGCCATCAAGCAGTTTGTCACACAAAACTTTCTAAGACTCACTGGCAGGCAAGAACAATCCAGCTGGTAGGAGAAATGGCTCCTGGACAGGATTATCTCAAGCAAGATGTTTCCTGTGTTGTGACAGGAAGGCAAAGCTGCAGCCCATCCAGACAGCTCAGCAACACACCAGCAGGTAGACATTCCCTGCAGAAGGCTCACCTGAAGGCCACCCTGGTTCCTATACATCATGTCAACTGAGAACAGGCAACTAGTTTAATCAGACCATGTAACTGGCAATTCTTACTCCACTTAGGGAGGCTTTCCACTAATAACAGCCCATCTGTGCTCAGACAGTGGTGGGAAGCTGGGGTTCTTCAAGAGAATCTTCTGAGCTCTCAACACTAAATTGAAAGCAAGAGAGCATGAGACCTAGGCAGATGTCAGAGCATTCACCTCCCCACACCTCTCTAAGGGATCTCAGAAGTTTAGGAGAGAAGTCTAGGCTCTCCCTAACACCCTCACAGAAATAACACCATCTACAATCACTCATAGAGGAGCTGCAGCCCAGCAGCCCTGTGCTCCTGACAGCAGGAGCCCATCTGAGCCCTATGCTGAGCCCATCTGCAACCACTAGCCACGTCTCCCCACTGGGACAGCTTGCCCTTTGTGCTGTAGGCAGACTGACTGATGAAGAGCTCCTTGACTGAAGGGATGATTCGGGTACAGCTCTGGTGAGAGGAAAGTCTCATGCTACGACATCAGCACAGAACATAGCATTCCCTCTGTTGCTCAAGTCTCCCTTCCCCTCCTGCACCCCTCTCAGATCTCTTCCTCTTATTTTATTCCCAGAGCCCAATGACTGCTTTTAACAAAGATGCTTGAGTCATTTCCCAGCTCTGATGTGCCATCTACCAAATGCTTCAGATGACTGATGCCTTAAGAATGAATTCAGCCTGTTCCCTTGCTGCACTTCTTAAAGCCTCCAAAATGGAGCAATTATACCCAATTTCTGTGACAAAGAACAAGAAGTCCTGTCATTATCACAGCTTCCCCTTGGAAAGGCAGTGGGTGAGAGAAGGAAATACATGAGCAGTGTCACAACAATAACAGACTGATGAATGCCATGAACTGCAACCGGCTGTGAGTTTGCATCAGGATGGTGCCTCTTCAGGTGTGCAAAGGATAAAGGCCATGAGAAATTGACTTGGGCATTACAGGAAGGCACCACTATTTGATGGTGGCCCAAGGGAGCATGGATGCCCCTACAGAGGAGTCCCTAACAGATAGCTGCTACTATACCCAGGGCCCAACTCTGGGCACTCTGGAGAGACTCCAAAGGACTTTAGACATGACATACTTGACTCCACACACCATGGAGCCTGGAGCTCAGCAGGGCACAGCATACCCAGGACCTCCAGGACAGACAAGGCAGCTCTGTTGGGAGGGGCTTAATAGTGCATTACTCCACCTTTGACTTTTCAACCCAAACCCCACCTCTAAAGGGACAAAATGCTGTCAGACTGCTGACAAACAACTTTTGTATGAGGCTACAGAACATTTATGTGTGACTTCACATCTACTGCATGAGAACACATGTACCTTAGAGTTTTCCCTCCTGTATGTAGTCCCATAAGGAATTCTGAAAGTTGACAGAGAAATGGCTCTGCCTATGATCCCTAGGTGACTCTGGCATCTGTTGTGGATTTTGGCAAAGAAGTGAAGACTAGCACCTTGCTGATCACTTCTCTGGATACCCCAAGCAGCCAAAGCCACATAGCATACCCCTTCCTCCCCATGTTCCTTGTGTTCTTCCCCATAATCTCCTACCCTTTCCAGTCATCAGTTTCTCACAGACATAACTGATGGCTGCTGCCTGAATCAGAAGACAGTTGACATGCTCCAACATGCCTGTGTTCTCACAGGTCTCATGGCAATGATGAGACCTTTCCTGGGAACAAACAGGGGAGACAGCAGGTCCCACTCTCTACTTTATACAAGACTCCCATGCAGCAGGTTGGAAACTTCCAGCTTTGTTCAACTACAGTGTGAGGCTGACACATGAAGGAAGAACAAGTAGAAGAGGCAAGGGAAGTGGACAAGTCACACTTCTCAAACTCAAGCTGCCTTGCATGTCCCCTTGTGTCTAAATGCACAACTAATATTTAGAACTTGGATTCTGTCACAAGTTTCAACAAGCAACACAGAAAATATTTCACAAATGTAACTACTTCCTTTACAGGGGGTATATACCACTCCTGCTTTTCCTTTCCCACTTTACCACCCCATTTTCTCTCCCCTCATTTTCTTCTACTCCCCACACTCCTCCTGACTTTTCACAGCTTGTATGTCTTCCAGTTCATCACATGGTCTTCTAAATCATAGGGACTAGTCACACCCCAGTCAAGGACTTTCCATCTCATGGATAAGGTTCTCCAATCCCTGCTCCTCTCTCATGAGCCTAGCAAAGCCCCTTTCTCCACTGACTGCTGTCTCCAGCCCCACTCCAGTCAAAATGGACTTGTTACACATGTTACCAACCACTGCTCCTCACTCTTTGCTGTTTTAAACTCAAGCTTACACAGTGTAACCATATAAGTCCCAGGCATACCTTCCTGCTTGCCTCTGGTTAGATGCTGTGATTTGCTAAGGTCTGGTCCTGAAGGGTAAAGGTCAGACCTCAGTTCTCACAGTCAGCTCCCTGTGATCAGCCTTCAAACTGCTGACTGGTCCAAACAAAACAAACAGATGAGCAGCCTAGAGTTTGAACCTGTCTTTTTATTGTGGAAATAAAAGTATAAGTGAGAGCAGAATAAAGGTAAGGACCTACATTTAGTGGTCTGGAAAACTATCCACTGTTTGACAGGAGACTGACTTTATAAGTAAGTCAGCACATGCATATGTTTTCAGGTTTAGGCATAGCCTATATCCCTTGGAGAAAAGCCATGCACACCTTCCCCTCCAGAAAGGACAGAGAACAGCTCTTTCAGGCGTTTTGCATTTTTTTGTGATATGAATACCCTTGGACTAGAGTTACCATTGCTCTGTGGCAGGGTCACTGATCCAACTTACTAAAACCACAGCAAGGTTCTCTTTAAAGCTGAGCACTTGTCTCCCCAGAGCAAGTCTCTGCCTCATACACCACTGCCTGTCAACTCATTTCTCTGTTGTCATTTGAAAGAAGGAATAACAAGTGACAATCACAAACCAGGGTGGCCTGGGAAATTCTGACAGCCTGACAAGGAAAGCAGAGGAAGTATCTGCTTGTTTATACATTTTCAGATCTTTGAGTAAAGATTTCCCTGAAAAAACATCGTGACTTCCTCTAACCAGATGAAGAAAAGATGTCAGCTTGTATCTCATCAGATTTTCTAGTGTAAAAGCTAAACCAGGTATTTCAATGGATGATGCCATTCAGTGACAGTAATGTCCCCTCTGCAAAGCACAACCTGCATTTAAAAACACAAACTAAACTAAACACACAAAAAGGACAGAGTGTACAGGAACTACATACCACCCACTCATCCTCACAGATGTAAAACAACTGAACCCACAAGGAGGAAAACAGAGAAGGCAGTCCAGGCACCATGTCTGGCTCAGGCAGCAGCAAGAAAGCAGCAGCCGTACCATGGAGGTGGGCAAAGAGCTGCACAAACACAGCCCTAGGCATGCAGTGCCCAGTGTCACCCCAGAGGCCTGTCTGGAAGCTGACAGGGGTCACAGCTGCCTCCTGCCTCTACCATGCTTATCTTTTCTATCACTAGAGCACATTTCTCAACATGAAGCACACTTGCAGAGCTGTAATGCTTCAGACTCCCTCGAATACAACACGTACATACTTGGCGCCTGTTAGTTTAGACACGTCAGGAAGGGCAGCAGGACTAATATGGAAGGGAATATGTTAGAAGATCTCAATAAAGGACCCAACAACAGGATTGCATGCTGTCAACAAAGGATAGAGCAAGGGAATTTTCCCTGGGTATTAAGCCACAAAGCAAACCCTGATGAAGATGGTCAACCAATGCAAGAGACTTTTGGAAAGGCTGTGAAATCACCATTTGTGAAGATATTCAGTCATCAGCCCCAGGCAGCCCAGTGTGGCTTTGCAGTTGGTCTTGCTTGGAATGGAGGGAAGGACTAGGAGATCTTCAGAGATATCATCCAATCTAAATTAGATTCTACAATGGTGTTTGATGAAAAGTTATCATTAAGGGCTGGAATAAAACAGGAGCTTGAGAATGGCTATTTACAGTATTTAGGAAGGGAATGTGATCAAGGTAAGGAAATTAAAGCAGAACAATTTGGAAACATTCTGTTATTAAAATATACTTGATCAAATACGTTTTAGTGAAATCACAGGCCAGTCATATACCTGACATTACTAATATTGCTGGAAGGGATGGGAAAGGTAGACTGGGGAGAGAAAGAGCAGCACCTTCTTCCACCTTCAGAGGTGACTTTCCTTCCCACCATGCTATTGTATGTGGCAAAGACAAGGGTAAGGATCTGCTCTGGCAAGAGGCAGTTCAGTGCCAACAGGTTCTGGCAGACAGGAGTGACCTCTCCTGGAGGCTGCCAGTCTGGTAGTCCTATTCTAGGGACAACAGGAGCACAGCCACAGGCCCTGGCTGCCGCTGTTTGGCCAGAGTGCAAGAGAGAGGCCCCTAGCAAACCTCTGTAGGCAGTCCAGTGTCAGCCCCCAAGGCACATAGCTGACAGCAGGCACCCCCTGCAACACTTCCAGCCTGCAGTGAAAGACATCTTCTGGAAGCACCTTTGTTTTGTATTCAGCATGAACAGGATTAACTGATAATGAAGTGCTCTCTATTGCATCTATAAAGAAAGAGTTCATTAAGTAGATTTGATATAAAAGATCTCTAAATCTATAGGGCCTATTCCAGTTAACCTGTCATTAGAGCAGAAATGTGACCGTAGAGAACAACGACAGTTACTATAAGTGGTGACCTAATTAGTCACATAATTATATAATTCCAGAAAAATTGGGTTTGGGAGGGACCTCTGGAAGTCACCTCATCCAAGCTCCTGCACAGATGGGTGTGATTAGGTGGTCAGGTTGCTCAGGGACTTGTCTAGTTCAGTTTTAGTATCTGCAGAGACAAACTTCCCTTTCTGTTTTGGAAAGGTGCATACCCTCTTTATGGGAACAGACCTTGTTAAAACAGAGTTAGCCCCATATTTGATGAGATCACTAGTTTATTTATTGTAGATAACTCTATCAGTATGTTTACATCAGGAGTCATTTTACAGACTCACTTGGCTTTGTCATATAAAACCAGCAATCCACAAAATTACTATTGCTCATGGGAAGCAGATAGCATTAAGAATAATACAAAAATGGTAAGCTTGGAAAGACAAAGAATGTGGTCAGATATACAGGCCCACCTAGAAGGCTGTCCAGCATGACAAATTAATTTGTACAACATGGTGGTTCATGCATCCAAACTGGGATTACTCATACAGTAGAAAAAGATCGTGATGATTACACGCGTAGAGCAGAAGGCAGACCCTTGCAAAGTAATGTCTCCATAAGGGATGATTACAAATCTGATTCTACCCACAGGTCATGGTACATAGTGAGTTAAACATGGTCCCTTTACCTGATGCTGTTGCTACCACAAATGTAATTCTTGGATCTACAAGAACAAAAGTATCATATAAAAGTGACAGGTGGTATTACCTCAGTATACACTGCTGTTGAAACAGCAGCAGAAACTACTACACCGCATTGAAAGAGAATACGTGTTTATATCTCAGTGTTCACAGTCCAAAAACAACACAGAAATCGTCAAGAGTTCAGGGAAGAGCATGAGAAAGATACAGCATCTGAAAAACATACTTTGAGCAAGAAACTTAGGGAGATCAATGCAAGTTTAGCCAACAGAGCACTGTCTGTAATTACCAGCACAAGAAAAAAATATTAAGATTATGTCTCTTTAATCAGGTAGAGAGGAAAAAAAAGGAATATACCTTGATGCAGCCTTTGGAAACAGAAGCCAAGTAAATTCAGAGGAAATATAGGGAGAACTTTCTAACAAAAGCCATTAACTATTAGAACCATTTATGCAGGAACAGGGTAGAGCTTCAAGAGTTTGAGGTCTTGAACTGAAGACTAAACAGTCTTTTTTAAAAGATAAAATGCATCTCAGGAAACATTGAAGCAGAAATTATTGAGTGAGATTTATTGTCAGAACAGATAATCATAAAGATCCCTCTAGTCTTAAAAGTATGAATAGTGCCCAGGAAGAACAACAAAAGCCTATGAAAGCACTGAAATACATCAGAACAAGTTGTGCTGTGTTATGGAAGAGATGTTAATTACTATTAGAAGTCACAAAAGAAAGTGAAATCTTTTTGAAAGACACATTTTTAAAAATAAATATTAAAAATCCAGCGAAGAAATCCTTTATGTACCTGCCAACAACTGAAGGGAACAGAAAGGATATTTGTATAAAACAAAAAGGAGAACACAGAAAAGTACTTCATTTCTGCAAAACATTAGTATAAATTCAGATTAATTTTCGTGTAACTCAGAGCAGCATCTGGTCACTCATTTTAAACAAATAAGGCAGAGTTTTGTACTGTCGTAAAATCAAACACAAAACCCAAAGAAGGCTGTAAGCATTACAGTCTAGCGATTGCTCAGTGTTGTTGGGTTTGCTCTGCCCAGGTTTTGGAAAGTGGCCTTATGCCTTGTACTGCATACAGGCAGAGGCTTTGTGGGTGCAGAATACCACCAAACCAGCCACTTTGTGCTGGTGCCAGTGACAATCTGCAGTCGCAGGCTGGAAGGGAGAGTCAAGCCGCTGGCAGAGGACTGTCTGGGAAGCATGCTGTTTTGATGTGAAACCAGATGGTGTTTCAGTGGTGTTTTGCTTTGAGATTTCTGGGTTTGCTCAAATCCAGGAAACTGGGTAGGAGGGAAACCATAAGAAGATGAAAACATGCCCAACTAACAAAGAGAGTTTGCACAAGCTCCCTTGCAAACAATCCAGGGAGAAATGTAACCCCACACTTGCCCACTAGAGCTGCACCAGGACCCAGAACAGAGGAGTCATGCAGTGAGGACATGTAGACAGTGGGAGTCTTGCAAACCCAGCTCCTTGGGCAGATGGGAAAGGAAACAAACTCAAAACAGAATAATGTTTTACAGAAGATTTTTTTCCCTAAAATAAATCCAAAACAACCGCCAGCTGGTTCTCATTTCAGTCTGCAGATTAATAGATTTTGAGAAGAAAAGTGTCAACAGATGCCTCGGTGATGCTCTGCAGGAAGCAAAGAGGCAATTACCCACACAGAACTCCCCCTTGGGACTTCCAGCCCAGGAGCCTGTACCATGCCAAAGCTGGCCTGGAGCTGCACCTTGCCAATGCCTATTGCTGTTGCTTTTCCTGCTCTAGGTGAATCTCTCTGGGGAAGTGCAGGGCATGGCTGGGTTGTGGGAGCTTCCTTTCGCACCCTTGAAGCTGCTTGTGAGCTTGGAAAGGGTTGAGTGAGATCCTGAGAAGAAGATTGTCTTGGGACAATCGCAGGAGACAAGACTTTAATAGGTTCCCACAGAAGGGAGGATGGGGCTGTGCTGAGCTCTCAGTGGTCTTCTGGGGATGGAAGGTAAAGCTGATCTGCCAGTTGCGCATTTTATCACTCAAGTCCCTATAGTTTTTCACAATTCACACACAAAGGAGAACAGCTGAAGTCTCTAGCCTCTCAGGAAGCATGTCACCTTCCTCCATGTGCAACCAACCTCCATATGCACTTGTGTGATAAAGAGCCCTGAGACCAGCTCTGCACAGGCCCTGTTGGACTTGCTCTGAGAGCCCCTCCACTTCATCTACAAAACTGTTTGGACCACAAGGGTTCAAGTTACATGAAGTGACACACAGGTGCCCTGGGACACAGTCCAGCCATTCAAAGCAAAGCATCCCTGTGCCTGGGGCTTATCACCTCTCATGCCACCATCCTCAGCCATGGGGGTCTGCCTGATGGGGCAGCAGTTGCCCAGGCAGCTTCAGCCATGAAGCCAGCAGTGGGAAGACAAGAGTACTGGCTTTGCAAGATTGCGGCACAGTTCCTGTACATGCCAAGAAGGGGATTGGGAGGCTGGAGCTGCTTTCATGGCTTTTGCGCAGCCTGCAAAATCCTCTCTTCAAGAGAGTGTATATAAAGAAGCTGCACTGGCCAATTAGTCACAGAAGAGCCTTGAGGAAGAGGCAATAGGTGAGTTGAGGTTGGAACAGGACACATATGTGCCTGCTTCAGAGGCAACCTCATCCTATCCTTTCTCAAGTCTAGCCCACCATTACTGCTTCACGGGATTCTTCCTGGGGCAGCTGGCTCTAGAGGTGCTACAAGGTTTTTTGAAAGCAGCTGGAGCTGGGGTCAAATGAGGAGAGGCAATACAGGTAGGGATTTAGCACAATGGGTTCGTGGCAATGACTGTCTCTTATGAGACCAGTCTCTTAGGTGTTTTCCAGCCATTCCCACCAATGCCACAGTCAGCATTCTTTAGTGCTAAACCTAGATCACAAGCTTCCTGGGAGGGACTCCACGTGAAATTGTATATAAAACAGGAGAACACATACATGCTTTATATAAACGGACATTGGAGTAAGGAACTCTATCACAGTTAACATTACCTCAGGTCAACCCAAGTCCTTGTTATGATTGCAAATGGTTTCTCAAGTACAGCTCTTCTCATCAAGGAATGTGCATTTTAAATATCTGTAACATATTGTGCAGAAATAAATCACTATATAAACAGCACACACACATACACCCTCAATACTCCTGTATTATGTGGTTACATTTGCCTCGTGCTCTCTCATGATCAATGATCATGAAAGCCTGCACACTTTTCAGATATCCTGTTCAGAGAGCAGCCTGGACTTGCTAGTTAATGTCACATCAGCTTGTGACAGATCAAGAGCAGTGCTTGGCTTTTTAGGGTCCTAGAAAGGCAGGTTATGGTTTCTTTGAGACTAAACAGTCCCACCTCTCTACCTGTTTCTGCCACCAGCAGCTGCTCTGGCACAGAAAGCTGACAGCCCTGGTGAGGGAGTGTTGTGGAAGAACTCGAGACTAGCAGGCAGTAATTCTTGCACTTGTTTAGACCTGGACTAAAAATAGAAGGATCTTGAACCCATTCCACTGTAAAAAGCCTGCATAATTCAGACAAGTTTTACCAGCAAATTGCAACTATAAAGGAAAACCCAACAGCCTTAAAAGGTCTCTGGAAGCCCATCCAAAACACTGTTCTGTCCCAGTGCCTTCTATCAGAGCACGGTGGAGGAATGGGTGGGAACGCAGATGCTAAAGGCAGCTCTGGCCTGTCGGGAAAAGGGCAAACTTTGCCCCCCACCTCTGGTGTATGCCTACCACGGGGACAGCATGTCCAAGCACTCTGAACTCAGGGCAAGAGTTTTGCTTACTCTCTTCTGTACTGCACTCCCAGTACACACGCACACTGTGTACTGCCTCTGTCTCGGGAATTGACTTTTACTGAGGGAATTGTGGGAAATGTGAGGGGGAAACTTTCCTTGCCAGACTGCAATGCAAGCCTTTTAAGATAAGTTCTACCCCTATATTTATACCATTATCCAAAGACAAAAATAAACATTAAGTGTGCAAGACCTCCACTTCGTTTCTGTAACCCTGTGAATGTTGACATTCTCCATCAGTCTACTGCCTTCAAGTAACATTTCTGGTCTTCTCTCATTTTATCCCTTAAGCCTTTGCTTGCTTCCTCCTTCCTTCTCACAGTCTGCTCTCAGCATTTCCTCAACACAAAAAGGTTGTGACCTTCTGCAGATGGTGTAGTCAAGGGCAAACTGGCAAAGCTCATCTCTTCTCATTTCGCCTGCAAAAAGTTTCTCCAAAAGTGCTCAGTTTTATTTCATCCACTACACTTAAAGATGTTCAGAGATGCAAACTTTTTTTTAACTCCAGATGTTGGACTCTTTACATAAATTCAATACCTTAAATACCCACATCACGAGGTGAGGAGCAGCACCCACCTGTGAAAATACAGGGGAGAGAGTACAGCTGAGCCAAGATCACAAAGATGTGTTGATTCTCCAGTCAAAACTTTCAGGAGTCATGAGGATGCCCAAGATTTACTACATAACACACATATCAAAACTGAATTCCAAGGCAAAACTGCATCAGTCAATCCATCTCTGTAGTGAGTAGGAATAGCTTTAACTAGGCAGTTGGCACTTTAGGCTGTGAATGAAGGAGCACATAAGTGGAAGGGCATCTGTGACTCAAACCTGTTGCTAGAATCATAAAATTTCCTTTCCAGCTTTCCTTGCAACTATTTGGACTGCTCTCTGGCACTGCTGCCACCAGCCCTACCTGAGATGGGGATGCTTTCATCTGCATTTGCACCAGGGGTATTTATTGAACTAGTAAGTCAGCAGCAGCTCCCCCAAGGCTCCAGCTGGCACAACAAGTAAGGCACCAAGGTGGGAAGCTGCCAAGAGAATGATGCAGTGAGCCAAGAGCAGCTGCCTCCTCTATGAGACTGCAGGTGCCATCCCCACTACCCTGCATGCTCTCAGCAGCTGGTCCCTGCCATGCCCTGGGCATGCTGTCATAGTGTGCTGGTTTAAAGGTAAACTGGCAGGAGAAATGAACCCAGCTCAGGAGAGGTTATAAGTTAGAGTTACAATTTAATAAAAATACTACAATAAATACAATAACACAAAGAGAAATAGCTTTTAACCCACAAAACCCAGTAGTATAACCCAGTGCCCTGGGGCACAAACACAAAGGGGTTTGTTAGCCCCTGTGCTGAGCCCCACATGGTTCCCTGGAGTCCAAAGCAAAAGGAGGTAAAAAAACCTGTTGGTACAGATGATGGTTGCAGTCTGGTGAAGAGTGGTGTTTGCAGTCTGATCGAGAGTGGTGATCTCCTCCTGTCGAGGTTCTGGTCCTCCTCTGGGTCCAATGAGTGGTTCCCCAAGGTCTTCAAATCCCAAGATTATGTACCCTCAGGTCCAGGTGGGAGCACCCAGTACCTCCCCCAGGGCAGAAAGTTCCACAGTGGGTGATCTGACTCTGTGAGTCATGAGGTATTTTGGAACTGTTGCTGACCCATTAGCAGACACGCCCCCTCAGGGTGGTTGTGAAGGTGCTAACGATTTCCTGGAGGGGAGTTATCACAGCTCTTATCTCACAGGTGTCTTTCACAGCCTGAGGAGTTGGGTGTGCCCTGGGCAGCTGCTGCAAATGGTTCATTGTAAACAGTTCTTGGGAAATGAATAGAGGGTGTGGAATACATAGCTTTAGTCGCCCACACACAGTGATAAACTGGTCCCACCTGCTGAACTAGGACACATGGTGCAGAAGGCCTGGAGTCATGCGAGGGAAAACACTGCTGGAGTTTCCTACTTGGGACTACAGCATCATCACAGATATTGGTGCACTTACAGATGGCAGACCCAATTTTTCCATTAAGGATCTACCTAGATATAGTGGGGGAAGCCCAGGCAGGGAAAACAAGCATGTCAGGACCAAACTCCTTCACCTTCATGATAAATTAATTAGTCTGGAGACTGCAAGAAGAAACATCCCAGCTTGCTGCAGCAGAGTGAGTCATCCTATATTCTTCCCACTACAAAGTTTGAAGACTGTCCCACTCATCTGTAGAAACAGAGTGAAACAGAATTGATGGGAGCTGACAGGTAAGGGCTGCCATTTGGTTTTTGCTGGAACCCTTACACGATTAAAGGAGCTGTGTTTCACTGGAAAAGTGTACCTTCTGTACTGATATTGAAAGGATTACACACAACAGGTAAGTTAGATTTACTGGCATTTTTCAAGCAACAAATACAGAAGTCACAAGACCCCGACGTTGTGCTGATGGAAGTCAACAATAGCCACAAGGATGGTTCTAGTCAGACTTCAAACTTGAGATAATTAGAAATGTGTTCTACCTGTTCACTTCCAGCCATGTCTCCTTTCCTCTCACAAAGACAGTGACACCAAATGAGAAAAATTTAGCTAATATCCCTTGAAGGCTTGTTTACACCTACACATTAACATGTCCAATGGGTTCTGTTACTACCAGTCCTCACTCTTTTAAATAATAAAGAAACAAGAACTTAGCAGCATTGTGAAAATTCCTATATCATCCTGAAATGTTTATTATGACTGTCAAAACACATGAACAGATATTTGGCACATTGTAAAATACATAACTGGGTCTCAGTTAAGAGAGAAAAATAGATGGGTATCATTGTATTCTTGATGAAATGCTGATGTAGGGCCAGGATCATAGACCCAAAATTGCCTCAGTTATCACCCACTCAACAGACTTTCTGCATAGTACTGCTCATGAACACCTTCTGATCTGCATTTCAGATACCTGGTTTTGAGTACAAGAGATATCAATAGATCAAGACTGGATCAGGTGGCTTTCAAAGTCACTCTGATATATGCTGGAGGACAGCAATACACCATGAATGTAGCAATATTTTCCTAAATTTCTCCAATGGCAACCTCTATCAGGCCTCAAGATCTCTCACGTTACCCTCCACCCTTCTGTTGACCCTTTCTCACTTGCCTATCACCCCTTGCCCAGGGAAATCAGGCAGTAGGCCACCACACATATCATTCCTAAGATATGTTAAAATTGATATAGAACTGGTGAGAGATGACAGGTCCAGAGACCAAGACAGACCACTGAGATAGAGCAGTAAGACAAGATCCTGAGGTACTGCCTGGTATCAAAATTCCTTCAGGGAAACGGGGAATTTAATCTTCACAGCCTGTTCCATGTCTGCTTCCCTGGGAATGACAATTAGTGTTCAATGTGGCATTTTCTAAAACAGAACTTTGAAGATTTATGAACTTGGCAAATACTGTGAACCCATGGGAGACCACCAAGTGGTCATGACTGTCAGTGAGGATTTTTGAACACAATTAGCCAGGGTCATGTTCTAAGCACTGAACCAGAAATGAGTGGCTCTCTGACCTTTTTGTCAACCTTGCTTCTTGCCTCCTAATGATTGCTAAATTGAATCTGAAAACAGCCACACTGATGACAAAAACAAGAGCTCTAATTCCTGGGAACGAGTGTCGATGACAGGAAAAATGCTAGGTTTAGCAAAGCACTGGTTGGTTCCTGGGCTTGTGCTCCATCAGATGAATGTTTCCTTATTATGTCCCCAAAATCCCCTGGGCAAGGGAACATGCAGAAGAAGCATACTCAGTTATTTTTCAGACTTTCCCCTCCAGACTGTCAAAGATCTGAAGGACCTGGCTACCAGCCCACACTTATTCTGATGAATCCTATTTGCCACTAAAAATGGATTAAAATAGCCTCTGAAAGCTCGTTTGAAGGGGAACAAGCAGTCTTCTTCAGAGATGCCATTAGCAGGAAGATGTGGAGAGGGCTATTCTGAGGGTTGCTTATTTTTGGCTTTCACCCCACTTTGTCATTTGCCTTGACCAAAGCAGAATAAGGAAATTATAATTAGCATCTGGAACACTGTCAATGGAAGCAGCAAACAGGCTCTAGCCAAAATTCAAACTCCGTGTGCCTCTGGTTCTTCATCCATTCCTTTCCACATGATATGGACCCAGGAAATCTGGGCTTTGGCCACTGTGTCCATCAGACAGCATGGGTTCTCCATTCACAACAAAATGATGAGGCACCAGGAGCTGGGCACTGGCCAACTTTTTTGCCTGCCTGATCCTGCTCTTAGTCATTCCCTTCACGGCTAACTGGAAGTGAGAGAAATGCCAGTTTTAAGGGTTAACAGAGGGGAAGTACCAATGTCCCACTACCATTTTTAATCACTAGAGAGCCATATTGAATTAAATGGTTGAGCTGGGAGGAAGAGATGAGCTGAGGCTGTGAGGAAATTGAAGAACTGTGGTAAAAAAAAAGGCATCTGTGGTCTTAGAAGACAAACTGGGTGGCAGAAGTAGGTCAGGATTTCTGAACGTTCATCCTGCTGCTGTAAGACAGTGGCTAACAGCAGTGGTGGGAGCTTTGCCATGCAGTGCACTGGGAGCAGGGTCTTTTGGCCCACTATCCACCCTAAATGTGGGAAGATTCACTGTTGCCAGAGTTAGCTCACAGCTCAGCTCTCCAAATTAACGATTCTCAGATGGGACAGTCCCACCAGATCCCAGACAGGACTAAATAGAGGAAGATAAGGATCCTGTTTTCAGCTGATGAGCTCATTGGTCTATATCCCCACCTCCTCATGACCATGCATGCCCCCCGGCCCACAGACTAGGTGCCCATAAACAATCTCATCAATCTGCTTGTTACTTCTTCCCAACCTCACCACACAGAGCAATATATTTGGACTTCACAGTGATGTGGGTTACAGTCTGTTTCTTAGAATAATCTCAGAGTTTTGTACTAAGAAGTTCCCTAGGAATGGTCTTAATCACTCATGTCCTGTTCCTGCAGCAGCTCAAAGTTGTTGCAGGTTTTGTCTTCCATGCTGCAGGTCTGAAGTTAGTTTCCAATAAATGCACTGTAGGCAGGAAGTGCTGTGGTGGGAGGGATGCAGGGGGTAAGCAGGAAATTCCCATTGTTCCCTTCTAGACATTGGGGTACTCTACTCAGTGGCAAGTCTTCTTTAAGGCACACTGTGACTCAACAGCTTTGCTGTGTTTCCCAGCTTTCTGCAGTTTCCAGACTCTTCCTAGACTACAGGAGACTGTAGCAAACCTACATTACCTACCTTTTCTTCTCTTAGTTGATATTCTGATAATCAACAAGTCATGAAAAAAACTTCACTTATCACTGATACTGATATTCAACCCAAGATGGCAAGCTTACTACTACTTGTTAGCAACAGCCTCTTGCCTCCATGTGAATATAGTTTTGCATTGAAAGACTTCCACTTTGCATATTTTTTTAGTTATTACAAACAAGGAATCAACAAATTAATCCTGTGTATATAAAGAATCATAAATTAATGTACAATATTTTCCCTTGAAAGCATCAGCATGGGTAACTGTAAGGAACTTGTAAGAAATTAGTTGTCCATTTCACACATATTCATAATCTTTGCCTTCCTCCTCCAGATATTTGCTGAAATGATTCTGTGTACAGTCTTCCTTTTGGTATAGATTTGCAGCTTGTGGGTCTTTGCACTGAAGTTCACAGTAATCTGCACCATTGCCTGATCCAGTAGGATAGTTCCAGTCTTCCTGCTTAGAAATCCATGTTGACTCCTGTATAAAGAGTAAGAAAGACAAGATGACGTTAGTTTTTCATTGCCTTTCAGTTAACAGGAATAAACTTTCAAAGAGCCATGGTTCATAAACTGAGTAAATGGAAAGGGTTGTTTCAAAACTTCTCTGACTCCCCCCGATATGAAACTACTAGAAAGCCATGACCATTTTTTAATAGTTGCTCATTTCCACTCTCTTTTCCCAGCCTACCAAGAATATGGGAATCCCATTTTCAAGGTCTTTCCTTACATAGACAGGAAGTGTGGAAAGTGTTATAAAAGCAAAAGCAGAGATTTTTGTTAGAGCAGAGACTTCCATGAAAAAAAAAAGAAATCCTGAAATAACATAAGACTTACAGTGAATTTGCCAGAGGTGGGACTCAGAGGTGAGTTATGGTGAGTTACCATGAGTAACCAGCTATGCACACAGGATGAGCCAGGACTATTTCCAGGGAAATGAAATTAACCTCTGCCTGTGATGAGAAAGACGATCAGCTCATCCTGGGCTGCAGCACGTAGATACAGACAGCTGGCCCAACTCAGCAGCTGCAGTTTGACTTGCAATGGTATGGCAAAGTAAAGGAGCGTGGGAGCCCTTTGCAACCTGGAGCCCTTCAAAGAAAACTGTCCCTTGAGGACATCTTTGTCACCAAGGGCCAGAGCAAGCAACAGAACCAGGAGAGATTACCACATGGCACTCTGCTGCATTTTCCCAGAGCAAGCTGGGTGTGCTCCTGCCCACAGAGCCAGAGAAAAGGGACCGTAACACCAGGCAGAGTGTGTAGCCAGAGTAAAGAGCTGTCACTGCAAGAGGAATATTCACTCCCCCCAGGGTTCTCTCCCTCTACTCTGTCACAAGTCATCTCCATACCCTTCCCATGCCACCTGCAGCCAAGCCCTCTCCTTTATACTTATCTATTTCCCTTTATGAAAATATTCCATCCCCAGCCTTAGATCAGCCAAATCCTGTCCCCATGTAGCCAGATTAAATAGCAGCAGTGACACCCTAACTGTACTGCAAACACCTCCAAAGGCCATCTGGCTTTGGGAAGATGGAAAGCTGATGCAGAAAGCCGCTTCCCCAAAATCTCCCAGGTCCAGAGCCCAGAAGCAGCACTTAATTCAGTATCACCATGGTAGCTCTCAGAAAATGTTTGAAGCATGACAGGAACCATCATGCTGCAGCACAAATTGCACCGCAGACTGGCACAAGAGAAATGAGTTACTCTTGTCCTGTACTCCCCAACTCTACAGCCACAAAAAAAGAGCAAAACTCAGCCCTTGAAAGAAAAAATTGTATGTACCCATTACTGCAGAAGAGGCTTAAGGTGGTGTGACAGGTGTCCCACACTGTCCAGCTCTTCTCAACACTCCCTGCCTGTGCCCACAGCTGGCTCTGGAACAGTAGAGCTGCTGGGCTTTCATTTTATGGGATGGATGACTCTAAAAATTGTTATGGAGATTTCCTCACATGAAATGTCAAAGAGGTGTTTTAGCACAAGCGCCCACCTCATTTTCTGCTCATGGCAAGCCTGATATTAGGGGACATCCTATAGCAAAGCTTTCTAATCTATTCCCCTACTTTGGCCTCAGGGCTGACAGATCTCACTGACCTCATGAAGCTTTTTGCAGCAAAGAGACAGGACTATACATCAGTGGTAACAAATGCACAACAAGGGATATATTTTGAGATAGGCTAAAAATAAGGTTCTGACCCTGCTTTTTTATATATAGCAAGATCTATATGTGTGCTCGCTGGCACTAAGTCAGTGTAGAGGCAAAGACATGATGCACACCCCAGTTTTGCTGAAAGAGCAAAACTGCTGGGTGCAGCTGCCAGCTGGCCCCAAAACAGTAGCTCCCAAGGGCAGAGGGGCAGCAAGCACAACTGCCCCATGGGTAGAGGCAGCAGTTACTGATGTGAAACAGCCCTGAAAAAGTACCTTCTTCCTCAAGACTTCAGATGGGACTCCATTAAGTTGCATGATGAGACAAATCTGCAATGTAGGGAACAACACCAGCTCAGGGCTGCAGCTGGAGGATGTCCTCCAGCACAGGACTTCTGTAGCATCAGAAAAGAAAAACATTTCTGATCCTTCTGTGTACAGAAAAGTGCTTGAGTCTATTGACCTGGTTGTACCCAATAAGATAAAGGCTGTAGTTGGAAACTAGGAAAAGAATCCAAAATAAATTCTTTGTTTAGTCTCAAAACCTTTACTGCACATAATTCATGTTTCTCAAAGCCTGGAGTCATGGTTGAGCAGGCAGGGGCAAATGGGGCTGATTGCCTGTGAGTCCTCTATGCAGAAGCAGACCAGGTGTCTGATCCTGTTACATCAGGATCGCTCTGCTGAGCCTGTATGCAAAGAGTAATCCTCTCTCTTGCCTTAGGCCTCTTGAGTCCTCCTTGTGCCTATGGTATTAAACACACCATAAGAATTGCTTTTAAAAATCAAAAGATTATAAATATCAAAGAGAGATTCAAAGCCCTGTACCCTTCCTCAATATCCCATTGCCAACAAGGTGTGACCTCTGTTGGCTGAGTCCAGACCTGTTCTCGTAAGCATCTCCTGAGATGCTTGTGAGCCCCAGGATCTGGAGCTGGTTTTGAAATCATCTTCCTCCTCTGTAATTCTTTGAGTAGCCATGAAATGCTTAAATAGCTATGCACTGTGTTGCTTCACCACCAGCTTTCCACATGCTGCTGCTCTGCTAAGATGTGATTGCAGCAAGCAGGGATCACAAGTAGCGCAGTTGCATGGCAATGCCAAGCTCCTAGGTGTCTTCCCACCCATGGACAGGGACAGTCTAGAATTAGGTTCTCAGGGCTTACTGTACAAGATGGCAGGGTTGTTAAGGTAGCAGCAGAGCAAGCTGGAAGTCAGCTGAAGTAGCTAGCAGGTGGGGCCAAGAAGAAGGGCTTAGGTGGAAGGCTCTGGGCCAAGAACAGCAAGTCTCTATCCTCAGAACCATGAAGCTTGAGAACCCTGCCTAGGGTGACAAAGCCAGTCACAGAGCTGTGGCCAGGCGTTCCCGAGTCTCCTCTGACTACACTTCCCTCCAGGAAGTGCGGGAATCAGGTTTTATCCCAGAAACAAATCATGCAGAGTAAGGATGGGACACAAGTCTTCATTTCTGTCCCTGTAAGGGTTACTGCTCTATCTGTTGGACTGGTAGATAAAAATGACAACTTTTGTTGACATTCATCTGAGGTCTATTCTATGAGACCTGGTCTCAGAACAGTTATGGGGTCAGGCCAGTCCTGTTGGGCAGAAACCCAGAAACTTGACTGCCGTGAATAGCTGACCATCTATAGGTTTAAGGTGAAGTCATTATGACACTTAGGATGTTAGGCACAGAATCCTAAACAAATAGTGGGTCCCATTTGGATTTAGGTCTTCAAGACCAGGGAGTGCTGATTTTGGGGTGGATGTTCAGCCTTAGCTTTGCCCTCTGAGATCTGGCAGGACAACAGATTCAATAACTGGTATTGACATGATTAACTCCACCGCCAGTACTAAGCAGTTAACTGAATATAAAATGCATTAATAAAACAGAAAGGGAAATGTAGTAAAGAAGAAATACATAAATAAAATTAATATAGATCTATAATAAATAATGAATTAAATTAATAAATAACAGCCCCTGGAGGCGTCTGGTTCTGGCATCGCGTTTTCTGAGGCTACACTCTAAATAATAAATCTGCCCAGAGCTGAGAAAGCTGGAGCATCTCCTACCTGCAGCATGATTCTGGCACAGTCCTGCCAGCCAATCCAGGGAAGCAAGCACACCTCCTTTTACCACAGTAGACCCACAAGGTCTGTGGAGGCCTCAGGGCCACACTGAAAGCTTCTGTCCCTTTCAGCTTAACACACTGCTGCTGCACCACCAGGTCATGTGTAGACGAGCTTGCCTGGATAATACAGAATACATCCCTAACACACAGTACAATTCCCCTTTACTGGTTTTACAGGCAAGGCTCATTGATCCAGACAGGTGGCTTTCTTACCTGAAAGTTGTACTGGTCCATGGATAGATCCATCCTGTCTGGGCTTGGATACCCCATCACACCAGTCCAGAGAAAACTTCTTCTGAAAGCAAACTAGTCCCACATGGAAAGTGCAACGTGCTTCAAACCACACTGCTTCCTTTCTAAATATCAGCACCTCATGGGAGCTGTTTCCCACCCAGGATAGAGGCGTCACATCCAGCCCCAACCTGCTCACCCAGGTTCACGCTCTGCAGACAGGTGATGTACATCAAGTGAACCAGGTGATGTACAGACACTGATGTACATCAAGTGCATACGTTGCTATGTTCAGGCTCTTGGGAAAGAAAGTGTGCAGGGAGGGAGAGGGAGCTGCACTTCCCACTCATGCAGAGACTTCGGAAGAATCAAGAAAAAACATTAAGCACATCCCTCACCTCATCACAAAATCCTCTCTGCTGGTCTCCTGCTAGAAGTAGAGTCACAAGCACAGCCCCAGGGAGAAGCAGCAACCTCAGATCTGCCATACAGTGCCCTGGCTGTACTTCAAAAGCCAGCATTTGATTTTATTGCTAAAAATACAAAGATATGTGGCTCCCACTGCATGTGGAGCATTTTGTTCTTTCCATTGATCAATAACCAATGACTGAGCAGAAATCCCTTTTCTAAAAGCCTTTTTGGATCTCCATTTGCTGGAACCTGATACATGAGGAGCTGAGCATTCTGTCTCCAGGGAACAGAGAGAGAGCTGCTTGCTATTAAACAACAAGTCCAGGTTGCTGAGACACAGAAAGGATTAGCAGGCACTATTTATCTCTTGGATTTTTTTTGCTGTTTCCTTGTCCCAGGACAACTAACTGCAAAGGAAACCTGATATGGCCCTGCAGGAAGCATGGGGAGCACAAAGTAGGGCTTGAAGCAGGATCAGTGGTGTGTCACTTTTTCATGCATATCACCATACTGCCCATTGGCACAGCAAGTCAGAGCCCAACCTGCCCTTCCTAATTCTTTCATAGTCTGATGCTATCAGATATCATCTTCTTTTACACTGTAACATGCGTTTTCCTAGGATATAGAGCAGTACCAACTTCCACAGCTTGTCACAGGCTCAGCATTGCTGTGCATCAAGTGTCAACAATGACACCCCCAGTGCCCAAGTCTTTGTAGCATTCACCCATGTTTTCTTCTAATCTGACGCTACTTTTTCTGCCACTTTTAACTTTTCTGATGGGAGACAGAATGGAAAACACAGCTCTGATACCTTCATACTGCCTCTAGCAAGAATCCTTCCCAAAATGCTCAATATTTTGGAACAAATAGCCTTTACCTCACCTGGCCCTTGCAACCTTAAATATTTGAGCACCAAAGGTCAGAACCCCAAATTACCATACGGTAATGCTGTTCTGATTTTTTTTTTTTTTGCAGGAGAGAAGCGGTGCAGTACACAAGTGATTATGTGAATAACTACATATTTGAGGTTTCTGTTCTTTATTTTCCATCTCAAGAACCTTAAATGCAACTAGGCATGCCCCCAGTTTTCCTCCAAGGAAATTTCCTCCACCTAAATGCAACTACTCATGCCTCCAGTTTTTCTCCAAGGAATTTCTTCCACCTAACATCTGCCTGCACACTCAGTCTTGTCCTGGACTTGCTAGTCATTCCCCTGCTCCACCATGTACATGGAGTATGAGAAGACTGGGGTGAAACCTTGGCTCACAGGCATGCTGTAACAGTGGTTCTGCAAGACAAGAAAAGGCCCACCCTCCTGCTCCAGTTTCAATGGGCTGATATATACACACCAAGAAAACAGCTGAGCCAAGAGAAGCCCAGCCTGCTCTGAATGCTATGCCTCAGGAAAACCCATCTGAATACCTCAGTTTATTACATGGTCACTTCAAATTCCTGGAGAAAGAGAAGACCCCGGAAATTTCTCCCCTAGCCTGGAGAGATATGAAATAAAAGCCTTAGTTTAAGTCCTTGTGAGAGTGCTGCTAAAACACAGTGAGCATGATCCAAAAGCAAGCAGTCATAATTTGAGGGCTATTTGTGCTCTTTTTATGGCTTTCAGTTTCAAGAACAGCAAGGACTTGTTCATAGGCCCCTTCTCAGCAAGCCAAGGGGTGATTTTCACTTGTCAGAACTGCCTCTCAGTGCCACTAACATTAATAGCAACCACTTTTTCCCTCTGGTTAGCCAGGTAACACCCGATGCTAATTATCACTTATTAGTAGATGCATATACAGTATCCAGATGCTGAGAAATCAGAAGTTATCCTAGCTCTAAAATTCTAGCAGCATTTCAGTTTGAGGTCTGCCTTTTATACACTGGCCATTCCTAAGGCTCTTGTCTGCTCCTGCTCTACGGACAGTGCCAGAGGCTGCAGTTTCCTCGGCACAGAATGGTTTTCAATGCAACGTGGGTATGAGATGTGTGCCAGAGCTTACACATGGCTTTGTGTATGCTGCATAGTATAACACTGATCTTATGGATTTACACACAGAAATGCATGGAAATGTGTGTGCAGGACATATGCTAAGTGCACGCATTTCTGGACAGCTTGTGGAGCCATGCGTGTGTTTTGGGTAAATATTGATGCAACAGTTTTCTCTACAGTTCAGTCTGGCCACAACAGCCCCAGACTACAAGGAATCTTTGTCCTCAGCTGGCAGCTCTGCCTCTGGTGGGGGCCAGATGAATCTGTTCCAGCAGCACAGCCACCCCTCAGCAAAACTGGGCTGAAGTCAGCTCTCAGGCTTCTGTCACTGAGCTGCTTTTGCAACTCATCTTCTGTTGCACACAAAGGAAAGTCGTATTCTTTGAAAGACAAACCCTGTGCCAATGAGGACACATTTTGCATTCAGTGTACTCGTGTAGCACCAGGGTAAACAAAGCTGTGGGTTTGTGTTTGTGCATTCAAGCAAGAAGTGCATGAAATGTGCTAGGTTTGTGTTTAGCGCACGCATTTGTAAGTGGTGGAAAAAATGAGAGTGCCTTGTGGTAGGTTGTCACACGTGTTTTACAAGGTGTGTGTTTGTGTGGGTGTTTGGATATGTTTGCTGGTGACTGGAGGATCTCCAAGGAGCTGTAACACAGCAAGAGAAGCTGGAGCTGGGACTACATTAACCATGCTAGAGGAGCAACACAAAAAGGTCAGAGCTCTTCCTGAGTTTTCACTACATTAAACCATCCCCAAAGGCAGGCAGGGCTGAGGCATGCTGGCCTTAGATTGTCTGCACTGGAAGACTTTATCCAGAGCCATGGCCCCACTGCTCATGAGCTAGCAACATGCACCCCCAGGACAGGCAAGTGCCTGTGCCTGTGCCTGTGCTGCAGGCTGCTCCCATGCTTGCACCCAGCCTCCTGCAAGACATCAGGTCCTCCTGCCTTTTGCTACAACAAGGGAGCCCTAAAGCTTTCCTAATATAACAGCATTAAATAAAAAGTCTTAACAATGTTTTTTTTGAAGTCTGAAGATTCTGACAGAAGCACTCAGTTTTACAGGAGTAATTGCAAAGGTTACCTCAGTCCACTGCCTCTGCTGATGAGTGGCAGCATGTGTTTCCTCTCAGCCCTCTGCCTTCACAGGGGGCTCTGCTTGCTGGCCTGAAATCAGCGGCAGCTCTAAGAGACAGAAAAAGAGACAAAAACAATCCTCTTCCAAAAAATGGCTGTGTCTCTGATGAAAGAAACAAAAGCAGAGGATTTTGAAAATTCTACTTTAGCTGTCACTTGGCCATCTCCTCCTGCCCTTCTACCCAGGTTCCCCAGAACGGTCCACTCCTTTCCCCACTTGCCATCACCCTTCCTCGCAGTACTGCCTCATGAGGCTTGTGCAGCCCCAGAGTGGGCAGAGGATGCTGCAAGCTTCAATGTTCACACAGGTAATCAGAACACTAAGCCATGGACTTTTAAGCAAGAAAGGAAGTTCATTTCAGGAACACTACACAGCTGTGGGAACTCACAGCTGGGTGGCAAAAACACACACAAAGGCTGTGGATCTTCTGGGCTATGTATATCAAGGGGCTTTCTGAGATGTGCAGTGCTGCTTTTCTGAGGCATACCCTTTCCCACCTTCCCTTCCCCTTCTTATGAGCAAAGGAATGTTTCTTATCTAGCTTAGTCCAGAAAGAGGTTCTGAGGCAAAGAGTGATTGTTCTCACACCTTCTCTCAACATATGTTTCTGTTACCCACAACAGGTTTCTTGAGCAGTTCCCCAAACTCCTGACCATTTCTTGCACAGGGTCCCGTCAACCCCCACAGATGCCCTCACCCATGCCAAGCAAGAGAAGGGCAGCATCAGGCCACAGAGCTGTGACTTCCATGAGACATTGCTGAAGGACAGGCACAACTAGATTTTTCCAGCTTTAATCAAAATCAGGCTTTTAAGCAGGGCAAAGAAAAATCAACAAAGAAGAAAAATATTAACAAGCAATTTCCTGGCAAAAAAACTCCCACCAAATAACAATAAAAACCTCACAATATTTTGACAGGAAATACATACTTATTAATGTTTTTATTTAATTCCATGTGCGGTGGCACTCAGAGATAGGATGAGAGATCTCCATAATGCATCAAGGATGTTGCAGAGGTTTTTGTAGGCACACATCAGGTGAAGCATGTAGAAGGCCTGATTCTGGCTGAGGCTCCACCCAGGAAACCATGAAATGAGGCTGGGGACGGGGAGAGAAGTCTCATCCGTTCCAGGGCACAGACATCCCTCACTCAGTCTGCCCATGTGATGCTTCCACCTCATTAGTTACAATGGAAGCTGTTGGCCAAATTGGTTGGTGGCTGGAACACCACTGTGAGGGCTGCTTTCAGATCAGTGCCATCAACAAGCAGAGGGAGATTATAAAAATAACGCTTGTTTTGAGAACTGTATGTACTTACAATCTGCTAAGGAGGCCCAGCCTAATGTGCTGTCCCACTTGAGCAGGCATAAGGCTGAGAGAGAGATAGCAAAATGGAAAATGTGAATCTGCTGGGATGCAGAGACAAGCAGTCTCTGGACTGTAAATCAGAGCTGTGAGCACAGGGAAGACTGGGTAGAAGCAGGCAGGAAATACAAACACTAAGGAGAGTTACAACTTCTCATGAAGTTTATTCTCTTTGGGATGACGGCAAAAAAGAGCAGAACATTGTGTGATGGATGAGGCACACAATGGATGTGTGGGAAGAGGTGCTCTGCTCTGCAGGGCAGCCCTGTTTACACAGGGCAGGTTTTATTCATCTGGGAACACTAACAAACCAGAGCTTTACAAAACAAAATGTACTTGGGAAAAGCTGAGCTAAGCATGGTGTCAACCATATTTGTATTTTGAGGAACACAGCCAAAAGTGGTAGCTTTCTGTGGGCTGGACAGCATATATCCCTTTAACAACCGAAAAACTGGTGTTTCACAGGGACACAATGGCAGGAGGTGTGACAAGACAGATCCCATATGTCCTAAGTCCTGTCCTACTTTCCACAGTCGTGATGTGCAAGGAATGAACCAGAGCAGCTCGTCACATAGGTCCCAGTCTGCAGTGAGCCAAATAGAGCCTAGAGAAGCCAGCTTGCTGCAGCTTGGCCTGGTGGGCTTTCCTCAGAGCCCTCAGATCCAGCATGGTCTTAAGATGTTCACAGAGGGCATGGCAGCACGTTGTAGCATTCAGGTCACAGATCCAGAGGGTACCCAAGAGCACTTGGATGGACAAGGGAGCCCTGACACTTCCTTGCTTTAACATTATTTGGGCTTTTTTAAAATCTGAGTAGTATTAAAAAAAAAAAAAAGCCTGAAGGCCCTGTCAGAGAAGAGCAAACAATTCCTGCAGGAAAGCCAGCAAGGCCTCCTGGCCCCAGCGATTTCCATAGGGAATCCTGCTCCTTTCCATGGTGTGCCAGGGACCACTGCAAACACCAGCAGCCTTCCCCTTCAGCCTGCCTCCCATTCACATGGTACCAAACCTCTGAGACTGTAAATCTATTCTAAAGTGCAAGGAAACCTCAGGAACAAGTCTCCTGGAGGAGCTGAGCAAGGAGGAGGCTTGGAAAGATCTGAGTAGAAGGGTCCAATAGGCTCAGCAACACAGGAACCTTCTCCAGAGTTTCACTAGCCTAGTCAAATTCAGCAGATAAGGAGCAGGAAATACGTCAAACGAAGTTACAAAGATCAGTCAAGACCTTGCACACATGTATGAGTTTGTTTGTGTAGAAAGCAGAGGCATCACACAGCGATAAGGGCTTTCAGCCCATCGTACATGAGCTAGGAACGTGCTTGATAAAAATAGGTACTGCACATTTGGTAACAGCAGGGAGATGCACAGTCCTGGCTTTCCACATACAGTCCCAGTCTACCTGTTGTTATTGTTTGGGCTCCAGCAATGAACCCTGAGCCAAATTCTGGGATGATTTATTCCTTGCACAGTATAATTCCATTTATTGAGTGGAATTACTTAGTCATTGCAAAATTTGGCCCAATTCCTTTTATTTGGACATGTATTTTATTTTTGTAATCATGCCCGCTGAAATGTTAACCCTGCAGCTTATGAAAATAACCATTTTCTCTAGAAGGACCAACATGGCATTTGGAAAATAACCATATGCTAGCACTCAACTCTGCTTTATTTAGATATGTTCTGGAGGTGGTGCTGATGCTCACTTTAAGAGTAGTCTCCAAGTGCCTAGGCAGGAATTAAATACAGGGTAGGAGATAAAGCTCATGTCCATAGAGACCCAGACATGGGAGGACAAGAATATAAATCTTTGTTTTCTTCTCTTAAAGCTGAATTTCCAATTGCTTGAAAGTAACCAAACCTGTCAGCACACACACACACACAAATGCAGGCACTGGGCATGGCATTGCTGCAGGGCAGAGAGGGGTTGCACAGGGACACACAGCCTCTCACCTCTGCCCACCCATGATGGAGTCCTGTCAGCTGAGTGGCTCTGCGCAGCAAGCTTTGCAGGGGCCTGGCTCCTAAGGGAACTTCAGCCCAGTTTTGGGTGTAATACAGCATTTGTGCAGCAAACACCATGGCTCTGAACACTTCCCTTCATGGCAGATACCTATAATGCTCTCACTGTTGGATCCCTGCTGGATTTCTGGGGTCATGTGGGGAAGTTACTCCACCACAGCCATGAAGACTGCCTTGGGCAAGAGCTTCCTGCCACCGCTGGGGAAGCATTGTCAGGGGATCAGCAGCCCTGACCTGCCCTTGCTGTGCCCGGGCAGGCAGCTGTGGGGCCACTCGGGATGGATTAGATGGCTGGACTATGCCCCAGAGCAGTTCAGGCATTCAGCACAGCTGGGCAGCAGCTCTGGGGTGTCCAGAGGCTGCTGCCACTTACATAAAGGTTCCTCAGCCCAGGTGCAACAGTGCCCATGTGCCTCAGTACCTCACTTGGCATCCTCCCCCTGGTTTCTGGACACTGGTGGTTTGGGGAGCCTCTGTCCCCCATTCCCATATGATCATTACTATTTCTGCATAAACCTGTCTCCTAGGAGTTTGCCTAACTGCATTTTGAGTGGGATAGTTCTTTTGGCATCCACAACATCCTTTGACAGGGACTTTTGGGATTCTGTTATTCACTGTGCAAAAAAAAAGTACTACCTTTTATTTTTCCTAAACATGCTGTCCAATAACTTACACACTGCTCCAGCTTTTATTGTCAGAAATAATTATGAAGGTCCTTACTGATAGTGAAAAACTATTCCAGTATCTCCCTCTTTTCTTCCTACTGAATTTTTTTTCAAACTAAAAGGTCCTACTCTTACATTTCTGTTCAACAGCAGGAAATACAGATCCTTTTCAGATTTTTTTTTCATTACTAGACCTAAACAGAATCTTCAAGATACCACAGCACTGTCATTTTAGACAGTTGCCAGGTTAGGATATTTGTTTTGCTCTTGATTTCTTTCCTAATAATTGTAAATATTCTTTTCACTTAGTTGTTGCTGAGGAACAAGTTGACTTCAGACTATCTGCAATTATTCCAGCATCACTTTCACAATCAATAACTGTTGATTTAGAATGCTTTATGTTGAATATATACTGAAGTATATATAGTTTATAGTGTTGCATGAACAGACATAGATTTTATGATGTTGTCTTATTATCCTTGAGCGTTCACTTTAGTCTCAGTTCCACCAGGGGATCAAAGACTTTCTAGTGAGATTTTCTCTTTCAGTGTGTTTGCAAAAGTTTACAGTAGAAGATTCTAGCCTTTTGCAAGTGAGTCTTCAAGATCTTTTTTAAGCATGTCTTATTACAATTTCACATTTAATATCCCGATATTTATACTCCTTTCTGTTTTCCCCCTTTGGATATTACTTATGCTTTTTGTAGGATATCTTTTTACTTCTAATAATATTCTTTAGTCTACTGTTTCACTAAGCTAGCTATTTTTATTCTTTTTGAAAAGTCTTTCTTGTAGTTAAATTTATCATGGACTCCTAATATCCAGAGTCTAGATATCCTCAAGCTTTTTTTACTCTTTTGACATCCTTTAATTTTCATCCTTGAAGCTAAAATTTTAATGTAGAGGATGGGGGAGAAAGTTTCACTGTACAGAGCTAAGAAATTTGAATGCTTGATTACCTCTATTGCAGTGTCTCCTCATTGCATCTGTGCACTCCTCAAGCAAAATCAAGAGCTCCCTGCAGCTTGTAGGGGCTCAGGTTTGTTGCTCTAGGAAGACCTGCTTATGGTACAAAAACATAGCATCACCATCATGCCCTTTTGTAAATATTTACTCAATCTATATGAAGTTAGGGGAAATTTCCTGTTGTTCCTTTAGTTGCTACCTTTGTGCACTTTCTTTCCATCAGAATAGCTCATCCATTGCAGCATCCCCTCTGGGTGCTCTGTTTTGGACCCTGGTCATATACAGATCCTGCAGACTTGACACCTCTGCCTCTGATAAGAACTCTGTTTCTCACTGGCACTATTTAGCTCAGGTTTTCTTTCCCTGATTGACCTACTCAGCCATCATGTACTTTGACGTCCTACTGGTCAGTTCCTTTCCACTAAGCTCCTGAAGCAACAACATTCCAGCTCAGACATGTCACTGCCCTCTTCCCTCAGATGTTCACAAGAAGTCCTCCTTCCTCCCTGATCCAGAGTATCCTCCTTGATCACATCCACACTGACAAAATAAGTCTTTTTTTAATATAGAAAGACCATGGGATCCCTACATAGCAGAAGGGGGAAAGACATCACTCTTATGTTCCCAAGCAAAGTGATAGGACTCCTGAGAAGGCCATATGCATTCCCAGTTACATGTAAATACCATTCATCAGCATCCTAGCGCAGTTCACCAGCAGTGGCAGGACAGTGTTTTCTCCCCAGTTCCCAGAAGTACCTGCTAAGCAAGAGAATGTGTGTGTCCCCAAAAAGCAGGTGCCTCTGGCCAGACAAGGGCTGCCCACAGCCTCTGATTGGTGACATGAGAAATGGCTTTAAATATAAAGAGGGTAGGTTTAGATTGGATATTAGAAAGAAATTCTTTACTGTGAGGGTGGTGGGATCCTGGAACAAGTTGCCTAGAGGAGTTGTGGATGCCCCATTCCTGCAAGTGTTCAAGGACAGGTTGGATAGGACAATCTGGTCCAGTGGAAGGTGTCTCTGCCTATGGCAGAGGAGGTTGGAACTGAATCTTTAATGTCCTTTTCAACCCAAGTCATTCTATGAATCTGTGATTCTATGATTCTATGACTCTGGACTGGAGGGGCCTGGGCTCTGTGCCATGCTCTCCAGCAAAGCCAAGCCTCTGTCTTCAGCACAGGTGCTTACCACACAGCTGTGATTTTATAAACCATGACATCACACTGCTGGGCATTTGTCCTCCATTTGCCAACCAAACATATCTCCTGTGGCTCCAAGCCAAAATATCTCCATCTGCATGGATTAACAAACTGACCCTCATAAATTCCCAGCTCTCCTACAGGGAAACTGAGGTCCAGAGAGAAGCAGCTTGCTCATGATCAGGCAACGCCTCACCAGCAGGATCAGGACCAGTACTCTCCCCTGACTTTCCCTCTCTCCCTGAGAGCACTAGAGCATATTCCGTCCCCAAACAAGCAGTAAACCCCATGAAGCCCTGCTGCCAGCACACTTATTCTGAGACCCAGAGCACCTTTGCATTCATCTAAAGCTAAGCAGAAACCTCAGCGATCCTGTCACTTTCCCTGTTTTGCCTCCTTGCTTGCTTCATCTCTATGGTAAAAATATGTAGGGACACTGTATCCAAGAGCAAACACTCACACAGATGCATTCATAAAATTAATAACTAAACTCATAAAACTAGTGGATTTGTTACTTTTGTTTGATTTTCTGGGAAAAGGAGGAGTTCATTGGTAAGTTGATAACTCCCACATTTATTTTGGGGAAAAAATAAAACAAAACAAAACAAACAAAAATGTCATATAAAAATGTAAATATGTTTCAGAACTTGGAAAAGCAGGCAAAACTTCATTCTTCAGTTCATTTCATTGGACCCCAAGGGTGTATCAACTATGGAGTACTATTAATGGGAGCTGATTAGAAACAGGCTCTTGTTTACTGTTTTAGGCAGGCAGGCCACATCCAGTTTTGCTCTGAGGTTAAGTATTCCCTTCCCTTCCTTTCCCTTCCCTTCTATCTCAGTTTGAGGGAAACCAAAATGTTTACCAAAACCAGAGGAGAGGATTTCTCCTCAATAATCACATCACCCCTTATTAAATTTAAAAAAAACCTTTCAATGAGAAAATGTATATAAGAAGGATAACTGTTCTTAACTACTCTCTCTATATATAGATATATCCATAAACAGACCAGAGCAAATTACTCCCTCAGCACCAAAAAAACAACCCTCAAAACCTGTAGGTTCCTCCCGGTGCAATTATATTTATGGACAGTGTCAGTGTCACACCTCAGCTGGCTGCAAGGTGAATTCTCAGTCTTTTACCAGTGAGGCAGAGACAAGGGAGTGTGTGACTCACATGGTGCAGGATGGAGCCTTTCCCATGGGGGAAGAGCAGACTCTCTCTCCTTGTCCTTTGTTCAAAAGTAGGAAATGCTGGGAGTTGAGGAGCGGTGGTAATTCCCAGAAATCTCCTTGCACTCAAAATCAGTCCCCAGGAAAAAAGGTCTGCAGTGTGTCCCAAAGCAGCTGTAACCCTCCTCTCTCTCTCTCTGAAGTTGAGGGTGCCCAGAGATGGAGGGGGGAAGACAAAGAGCAGAGCCAGAAGGAGCTCTCACCAGCTTAGCAAACAGTGGATGTCTCCCAGCAGCTGCCCAGAATGAAGTGAAGCCAGCACACAGAAAAAAACACTCCCCCTTCCAGGTGCTGGGAGTGTTTCTCACCTCTGCCCCTCCATTAAGTTGGAATCTAGAGTAGTTAACCACTCTTTTGTTCTCAGTTCTGGCCCAAAACCTTTGTGTTGGTAAGGTGAGAAAAATTCCTTGAAGGACTTCTCCTACCACCACCTTTCTTTGTTTGAAACTGTAACACTTTCCCCCTTTCCCCGTTTTCCCCCTTTCCCCTTTCCCCCTTTCCCCTTTCCCTTCCTTTCTTTCCATGCCTTCAAAAGCCAACCATCCAACCTTCCACCATCCAATCTTCCACCATCCAATCTTCCTCCAAAGCACAGAGAACCTTGGAGCATACATTCCCAGCCAATAAATCCCAGCCAGGTACAGCTAAAAATCATCCAACTCTACTTAACAGCAAATGTTTGACAGTAAGAACAAGTGACAACCTATGTTTCTGATGCTGTTTTCCTTATGTTTGCTTTTACAAAGTTGAAAAACAATGTTACATTGCTGAATTTCCCGTGAAATGTTCAAGTCATCAGAGTGAAGGCTCCCTCAGACATTAGAGGTTGTTGTGGAAAGAGACTGACATGGATCTTTAACCATCATGGTCAGGACCTCCAAATACTTCTCAAACGGAGAACACTCACTTGCAAGAACATGAGATTAAAAGTAACAAGCACATAAACATCCTTCACATGGTTCAGTGTTAGCCAAGAGCTGTTTCACAAGTGAGCTGTCTTGCCTCTCTCTCTCCCTTCCCACCAGTCCCCTTCCATCCTGCCCAAGAAAGGTCATTTTCTTCGCAAGGAATGAAATAAAAAAAAACCCCATCACTTCTAAAACAACAGTGTTTAAATCATGCCAAGGAAGAAAACTTTCCTTTCACCAGTTCCTAATAAATAACTTCAACCTCTTCAATGCAAGCATTTCCAAACAAAGAATCTCTGTTCAAGGCAGAGTGATAAATTATTGTGGTAGATCTTGTCTTGTTTGAAATCGGATCCAGGTGAACCTTGGATTGGTTTCAATGAAAATCTTCTGCATTCTCATATCAGTATGGACTCAGAGTGGAGACAAAGGAAAACCCCCTCCCCTCTTGCTCCAGTTCCCCAAGCCTCTCTCCATATGGGAGCAGGGAACAGATGTCCCAGCCAAGTGGCATACATCATCCACACTGCTTCCAAAGCACAAGAATGGCTGAAGTAGTGTAAGGCTTGTGAAAACTCAGAGTATCCCAGTCATGATGCAGAAGGGGAGAAGTGTCTTGGACATTTCAAGCCAGTTCAGAAACATGCTCAGCAACATCAGTAAATACTATGAATCCACAAGGAGCAAATCCAGATCGACTCTGAAGTATAGCTGGACCAAAGCCAACCTGATACCAGTGCAGCCAAAAGCAGGACCTGTCCCTAAGCTCTTTATAACATAGCATGACATTAGCATAACACAGGAGTTATAAATGCATAATTACCAAGTTCACACAGTTAATAGCCTTAAAGCTGATGCCCTGGCACAAGAAACTCTTATATGACTCTGACTCCATAACTAATGGCTTTGTAGGAAATATTTCCTTCTCCCCTGGTACCATTTAAAGTAATTGCACTGTCAAATATCTGGAGGTGCTCTGCTCTACAGTCAAGGACTGGGCTGCTCTGCTGTTAGCAGCACTCTCTCTAGACTAGACAGACCAGGCACTGGGATGCACACATGCATACATGTGGTACGATGCTGCTTGGGAATTGATTCCTTCCCACAATTAATTATTTCATCCAAATTGAGTCACCTGACTTCAGGTGGCTACTTAAGGGGACGTGAAAGACTGCCTTCTACTTCTTGTTAGAGCCTGAAGGGTGGAAGCTGGTGACCTCCCTGTACTACACAATGGCCTCCTACTTCAGGAGAAGGGGAGATCCTCCTGCTTGTGTTATTACTGAACACCTGATTATTTTCTGCTCAGGATGTAATCTTGCATCTTTACAGCTTAAAAACACTCCTCAAGTTAGGAGACAGCCTTGCTGAAGCACTGCACATGGCTTGCATGCTAAATTTAAGGTGGCTGTGAAAAGTCCAAATTGAGGGTACCATCACTGCACCAGCAGTCTGAGCTCTGCACAGGGATTTCAGACTATCTGCACCTCCCCAAGTTTTTTTTTCTCCCACAGAAATTAAAGCCCCATGTACAACAGATAGCTCAGGCTGAGCCATGCCATAGGAGCTAAGGTTCAAACAAGGCTAGATGCACCCTGGAGAACCCTGCTGATCTCTCTGGTTGTGACTCAAAAGCCTGTGCATAAGACTGGGGGCAATGGAGGCTGAGATCCATGCATGGTCTCAGGGAGCCACAAGCCCATGGAGGGCAGCCAGCAAACTGCCAGCACAAATGACTTTTGAGAAATCACAACAACCATATTTGCCGGAGCTCACACATCAGCCCATTTTACACTCCAATTTGTTCCCTGTCAGCCTGACAAATAAATAGATGCCTTAGTTTTCGTTTGGTCCCATGGCTCTGTGGCCACTTAGGAGGTTAGATAACAACAGCTGTGTGGTGCTTCTTACCCACAGCAGTGTCCCACAGTCTGTTCCCTGTGCTGCTGCAGGATCAGACCCACAGCACTGGTAAGGGTTAGGAGGCATCATTGTTAACCAGCTCCTAAAGCAAATGCATTTTCAGGATCCCAGTACAGAAACCTGCAGAAATTGTAAGCACTTTCTCATATTTGTTCTTGATAACAGCTCTGAAGTGCGCACAGTGAATCACTGGAAATTCAGGGGTGAAAGAAGTTATCCAAAAGCAGAAATGGGGCACACACAACTGGGTGAGGAGATTCACCTCAGCCTCTTGAGCTGGACATTAAATTGCACCTCCATGAATAACTGAGTCAAATTTAGATAAAATGTTTACAAAAAGAGCAGGAAAACCTTCTCTATAAAATGTAGAGGGGGATTTTTGTTCACTATGTCAGTATGGCAACGATACTGCACTGTTTGGATCTCCTCTGCACTGGTCAAGCCAATGTAAGGTGTGGAGGTCCAGATCCACCATACGAGCATGATCAGCTGTACACTAACACAAGCACGGGGAGAAATGCTGACAGGCTTGAAGGAGAGTGGACACAAAACAGAAAGAGAATAAAAGAATTGCTTTGAAGTTCAAGCTTTTACTGACTGAATGATCCTCTTGCCATAGAGGACAGAATGATTTAGACATGAAGTGATATAAGAATAAAAAGGCAGTCCCATTAAAGACAAATTCTGCTGTGCAATTTCCTGTAATTTGGAAAAACCATGCTGAAGAAACCCCTGAGGTGCTCAGCCTCCTCTCTGCTCTGAGACAGGCCCTGCTGCACCATGAGCAATTGGCTCCCAGCTCCTTCCTGTGCGGACACGTAATGCTCGTGCCTACTCACTGCCATGCTGAGCATCACCCTAAGTTGGATTCTTTTCAGCTGTGAGTTGATGAAGGGAAATGTACAACCCACATCTCGAGCCTAGGGAGTGGGTGACAGACTCAAACCCCTTTGATATAGTCATTACCCTCACTAAAGTGAATTTAATAGATCTTCCTGCAATCCTTACAGGACAGATAGTCACGACAGTCATGACGCTAAAAAACACTGCCAGAAAAATCTTCAAAATTGGCAGCACAGGAAGATTGGAAGGGAGATTTATTTTTCCAGCTGCTTTCAGGAAGGCTTCTCCAGGACAGAGCTAAATCACCCTGGCTTTTCACCCTTTTGCCTTGATTGTAACTGTTTGGAAGATAAACACTAGCCTATATTTAGCACTGGCATCTCCCATGTTATTCACTGAGATGGAGAAGAAAAATGTTAACAAAGAACAGTTGAAGAGAAACTTATTCAGCCTAACCACTGGAATATGCTGTTTTTCTCAAACATTATGCTACAACAGATTCTCAAATCCTCTTTGTCCTCTGTGTTAACATCCACATCCGTCGCTTGAAGCAGGGGTATTTTCCCCTTTCCAGGAAGTAAGTATCCAATGCTCCATTGCTGGCTGGTGCAGCACAGCCTCCTGCACCTCCTGCATGGTGGCACTACGTGTGGAGCAGCAATGGGAAGGGCCTGTTAGGAATCCCAGGTGCTAAACAAAAATGAGAAGTGTGGACAAGGATCATGTGCTGGCAGCCTCTTGAAGCTAATATGCACTTGGTGCGTCACAGGGATTTGTACCAGAGCTGAAAGGAATAGGAGGCTGAAAAGTAACCTAAAATCTGCAATATGGGAAGGATGCTGTACAACCTCTGGAGATTTTATGGAGCTCATTAGCTCACTGTGTACATTATGCAACATTTAGGCACCTGGCTATAGAGTTCCCATAGATGTTGCAAACCCTGTCATAAACCCAAAACTCCAAGAATTGTAATGACATTAGAAATTTGTTGAGGAAAATTAACCCAGCTGCTGGTAGTTGAGTACGTTTTACTGATTCTGTTTTGCCTGACTGAAAGCCATTCGAGGTCAAGTTTCTTTGCTTTGTGCATAGATGTGGGTACATGTATTGCATCTACAGAGAAAGCATCCATGAGGGTCTAATGGCAATGGGACACAAGCTGTTTTACAGACTGCATGCAGGGAGACAGATAGGGTAATTTAAATGCTTTTTCTTACAAAAGGTTGGGTCATAGTCCAGACCTGTTTCCTTACCTGCTGTATTGCTTGCATAACCCTCCCCTGGTGATGGAGGTCAGCTGGCTCTCCTACTGCAAGGGAGTTTTAAAACTCTTCCTGTAGCTATGAAAGTTGGTGAAGGACTTGCCCAAAAACAAGCTGCCCCCCGTGCACCCCGATTTTTTTCAGCCTTAAACTAGGGAGAGACGTTTCAGTTGTGCTGGAGCCAGTAGCCACCACTGGGCTCCTTCCTCAGATCATCTGCTCTGCTTCTGCTTAGAGGGTACAACTCTGTGGTTGCCAGTCCCAGCTAGGCACCCTGTTCTCCTGCACCACGTCCATCTTTTTGACTCTGCCATAGCCCTCACCTCACCCTACTGATCAGTATGATTGTACTTCAAGCCAGGACATAAGAAAAGCTGTAACTCCCCAGAAAATCAAACCAGAGAAATATTGGTTAGAGGCTGCAGCTCAGTATCAGCTAATACCTAGTAACTGGAATGTTTCAACTGCCAGAGGCTTGCCCGGCAGGAAGATGCTCCCATGGGATTACACCATTAGACCAGAAAGATTTCAAGAGAATTGAAAAAATACTGTGAGAATATTGCCAGTTCGGGAATTTGCTTTTCATTCTGCAGAGAGCTTCAGGTGCTACTCAGCACATACACCATACACAGAGAAAACCTTACAAGCACCTGCACAGACACATACACAGAGAAGCCCCACAGAAATCTCACTCCTATAACAAATCAAAATCCCCTTGCTTTTTCACTCCACGAAAAGCATGTCCTTGTAGCATTGCTTGCTCTAGTAAATGAAATTACATTCTACCCAATAACTAAACCTGTCTGCAGCACTAAATAATACAGAAGGGGAGAAGAGACAAAACCAACTTGGATGAGAACAAAAAGTATATACGCACTTATGTGAATGCAGGAGGCTTGCCCAGGTGCACTAAGGTTCTCAGACACAACCAGTTACAAACAGTTCTTAACTGTCAATTCAGATTAACATAAAGATCTCAAAGAAGAAAATAAAGTCGTCTGAAATCAGTCTAAGTTGACTTTTGTCTCATTAGCTTATACCTGACGGTACAGCCTGTAAAACCACTCCAGGCAGCATCCCCGAGGAAAGCATTGCTGGGTCCTCAGTAGCTACCGACAGCTCTTAAATCCCTTTAGCTCTTAAAGGGGCTAACGAGAACAGTTGGATTCCGGAAATAAAGACAGTCCAAAAAGTACTGTGCAAATATATCAGGTTTTATTACTCTTTTATGGAAATAATAACAGACATTCAGGTAGAAACATATTAAATAAATGCAATCAACAGTTTAAATGCAAAAATAAATATAAAGTCCAGCAGCTCAATGCATCTAAAACAGGTCATTTCTTCTAACGAATAGAAAAGATTTTTTTTTTTGGTCTTTTAAACGGAGAGTTTCATACAATCAAATAGAAACGAAGGTACAAGCGCTTTCTTAGAAAACATCCTAACCCGGCTGCCCGCTCCGGGCATTTCTTTGCCAGCGGCGGGTCGTCTTCCTGCAGCCCAGTCCATGCCCCCCCGCCAGGTCCCGCCGAGCCGGGCAGGGTCCCGCAGGGCCCTGCCGCCCTCAGAGGGCAGAGTCCGAGTCGCTGGAGTCGAGGCTGTTGCGGAGGCGGCAGCTGCCCAGGCGGTCCCGTTGGATGCTGAGATTCTGGGTGCTTCGCCGCAGGCACTCCAGCGACTGCAGGAAAGACTTCTTGGCCTTTTCCTCCTCCATGGGGGACACTCCTTCCTCCTCGACCTCCTGGATCTCGTCGAAAGTTACCGGCTGCGTCTTGAAGCGCGACTGCCGCGGCCGACGCAGCTTGCCCTTGGGAGCCTTGGCGGGGCGGGCGGGCGGCGGGAACTCCTCGGCAACGCAGACGAAGTGAGGCATCACTGCCTGGTAGTTGGAGCAGATGCCCATCAGCTCGGCCGGCTTCGCGGCCATCCTGCCGCCCGCGGGAGGGCCCGCCGCGGGAGCCGGGGCCGGCGGAGCGGGGCGCGCTGCCTCGGCCGTGCCGGGCACGGGGGCTCCAGAGGGCAGCGGCGGTCGGGCAGGGACGGGCCCCGCGGAGCGGAGCGGTGCTGTCCGGAGAGGCGCGGTGGGCAGCGGATGTGGTGCAGAGTGCGTAGCGGAGAGGAACGTTACCGCGCGGAGCGGAGCGGAGCGCAGCTGTCCGGAGAGGCGCGATGGGCAGCGGATGCGGTGCAGAGTGCGAAACTGAGCGGAGCGCGGAACGGAGCGGAGCGCGGTGCGGAGCGATGGAGAGGCGCGGTGCGGTGCTTCCCCGGTGCCTCAGCGAAGTCCCGGCAGCGCTATATAGCCGGCGCGGCTCCGCGGGAGCATGCTCAGACGGCAGCACGCCCAGACGGCAGCGGAGCCCACTCGCGGCCGGCCGGGCGCTCCCGCCCGCCTGACGTGTCCCCGCACCGCTGCCCCCGCCCGCCGCGTCCCCTCAGAGCGGGGGAGCCGCAGGAGCCTTCGCGCTCGCCCCTGTCGCGCCTTCCCGGCCCTCTGCCCGTCCGACCGCAGGCTACGCTCACCCACCTCCTCTCCCCATGGCACTGCTGCCTGCCCCGAAACCCTCTGCCCAGCACACCCCTCGCCCAACCCGTGGCGCCCAGTGGAACCTAAGGCGGGTTTCGTAAAGCCATAGTGGGAGTTCAGCTTTCTGCCTCACCTCGCAGCTTTTTTTTTTCCCATCCATACCATGATTTCCACGGCTGTGAAAGAGTACCAGCAGACTCGTCACATCAGCTTTCAGCTGATCGCTACAACCAGAGTAACAAATCTATGGTTAAAGGAAACCTCAAGGCAAGAGAAAATCTGAATATCCTAATGCTACAGTTGACCCAAATCTAAACTACAGAGATCACACAGGATGGTACCAGCCAGGAACCATCAGCTTAACCATCAGGGGGTTAAGCAGGACTCTGGGATCTTATTCCCAATTCTGTCACCTCTAACATGGCTTAAACACCTGATTCATTGTGACTCCATTTTCTTTCTTTTAGAAGGGATCCTAAAATTTTCCATTCCCCTGTGGGCTGTTCTTTGTATGATGCAGAATCAGATCCTCAGACAGAATATGGGATACAAGTATTACTGAGATTAAACAAAAGCTTGCAAATTACTGCGGGCTGCAACCACGCTCTAAAGCTGTGCATGCCAAGGACTCTCAGTGATGGAAAAATCCAGGAGTGTAAGAAAAACATATGATAGGAATAGGAAAAGAGCTGGAGGGAAGCAGAGTAGAAAAGCATGAAGGAGGAAGAGCCTGAAATGGTAAGTCTGTCCCCTCTTCTGGGCTAATGTTAGACTATTCCCATAAAGACATTCTCCAGTATAGCTTCACCCACTCGAGGATATTTTTGAAGCTTGGTTAGGAACTGGGAAGGAAGCGGAGGCTTAGCAGTGTTATCAGGAATCCTGGTCTGTGCTGCCAAGGGGACAGGGACAATGCACTCAGGGCCATGAGGTTTGCGGAGCAGTCAGTGTTCAGTGTATACAAGTAGCGCAGCACAGCAGTGCAGAGGCCAGCACCAGGTGGCCCATGGAGGGATCTGCACTCTCTAACCCCAGTAGCCCTGGGTCCTGTGCCCAAGCTGGGGCACCTGCAGCCAGTGCAACTTTATTGCGTTGTTTGCACAGAGAAAGACAAATGCTCTGAAAAAAACACAAAACCTTACATACTGTGTACACATCCTGCACCACAGTGCAGCACACAGAAATGGCCTTATTTTTGTGAGTTCATCATCAGAAAGTCTCAGCGTTGTCTTTGGGTAAGGCTTGGTACTCCTTTCAAATTGCCTTAGCAGTGGCAATGTTTCAGGACCTGCACTGGAAACAAACCCTTGTAAATTACAGCCCTGTCTCAAATGAGATAAAATGAAGAATACAGTTTTAGGAGAGAAGGGACCAGAGGCCCTTGCTAGTGTGTTTCCAGAAGGCTGCCTGCTTTGCCCCTTGCCAGTGTAAAAGAAACATTAAGAGCCTTGGCTTTCTGAAAGACCTGGCTGCAACCTCTTGGCTCCTGGTTCCCCAAAGCAGTTTTACAGCCAGTTTGAAGCCATTTTGTTGGGAGATACAATTAGCTTAACAAGGGAACAATTTTCTGTTTTGTCAAATTGAATCGTTTCAGCTTGCAGAAGGCTGTGTTTTTTACTGTTGATTTTAATGGCTAAATTTAGCCCATACAGCCCTGCTGCAGTACAACAACTTTCTCTCCAAGAGCATCATTTTACAACTGTTTTAATTCCTGACAACTTGATTCTGCAGCAGAGTGAGGGCCAAACTGTTTCCTCAGTACAGCCTTCCAAGAAGATGAGCCTTTCAACCAGTTTGGAGGACTTCTGGGGCTGAGCTTGTCTATCCCGTGGAAACGAGATGACGTAGGAGCTTTGTCCTGGCAGTGGAGAAAAGCATCTCACATTCATTTGAAGCAAGGTAAATTTAATCTGCTCTAGCCCAGAAGAATCCAAGGTTCTGCCAAAAAAAGGCTGGTTGACTTGTTATCTGAAATTCAACACAGGTCTCCCCAATCCAAACTGCCAGTCTGGTTTCCTGTAAAGTTATGTATGAAGGCAAACTCAGGTAGAGAAAACATTTAATTCCCTCCCAAATGCGATTATAAAATGCTCTGGTAAATTTCAATGCTGAGCCGGAGCAAGATCACCATGGTAATAACCAGGAGGCTTTGAAGATTTTATTTGAGACAATTCAGAAAAAATATCCTGTGACATAATCCCCAAAGTTAGATCTGCAATGTGCTAATGTAAAAACTATATTTACTCCAGTGGTTTAAATCATTACTTTAATCTCAGTGGCTTCTGGTATTGAAATGTGACCACATGGTATAGATTACAGAAACTGTCTGCCACATGGATCATCAGATCTTGCATAGTACAGGGCTGAAGTCACATTGTACACCAGGACACTGCACAGGATCTGAGGGGAACCTTCTCTCAGAGCTGGGAACATTTCAAATGTGTATTTGCAGCCTTGGGAAGTTAAAACACCAGTTTCATAGGTGGAGAAACAACTAACAGCACCACGGCAATTAATTTGTCATCTGCTTATTCGTTTAACAATGTGATTACAGAAAATACACACACAGCCTATTAATAATTATTTCTCTTGCTGGCTATCAGATTGAATGCCAGAGAAGGGAAAGCAAAGATTAAGAAGAGGATGGAGGGAGATACCCACCTCTTCTTTAGGAAAAGAAACTTTTAAAGGGCAGGGCTTTTACAGAAACCACCTGTAGTTGGGCAATCCCAGCGTGGATACTCTGAACACCACAGTTCATGTCCCGAAACAGTGGTAACCCTGCGGTCAGAGTTGATGGGACCCCTTGAGAACCAGCAGCATAAACTGCTTCCCCTCCCAGCAGGATACCTTAGCCCATGCCCAGCATCCAGGTTTCAAATATCCTCTCAAAACATACTTGAGAGTAAAAGGTACTTCTTGCAGTCCTGGCAGGTGGCATTTCCAGCCATACTGCCGTGCCACCACACAGTACCTCACTGTACACATCTCCACTCAGCATCCTGCTCTGTGAACTCATTTACATCGGGAAATAGGAAGGAGTTGCTGTTCCTTCTCCAGTACAATTCACACCCTGAAACAGACATTTTAAAAATAGGAATAAAAACACTGAGCTAACTGCAATCTACTGGCTTACAAACTGGAAAGGATACAACAAATAAACAGGCTGCCTATACAAACTACCTGTGAAAGCAGAAGGTGAGTCTTCCTGTCTCTTGCTCTGCTTGCACACATACACATTTGATTTAAACTTGAAATTGCAGCTTTCTGATGGGGGAACCCAAGTTACTCAACAAGACCCAGCTGAAACCCACTCTTAGGCAGCTGCCTGGAGAAAAGCAAACTGTTGTTTCTTTCTAGCTATCATAACAAAACAGCAACACAGAGTGCAGCTTACCTGGGCAGCCAGGCTCTCCAGCACATGCAAATGCATTTACACAAGGCAATTAACTAACAACTTGCAAGGGATATGCACTCAGGGTTGCCACAGCCCTTTCCTTATGTATTTTGTTGGATATCCTTTACCTTCCTTTCCAGTGTTTCTAGATGGGACTTGTCAGAGACTGAAATGGTTCATGGCTTAAACATTTTTAATATCATCAGGACTTTAGTCCACTGTAACAAACTTTGAAACAGCTCTTCACCCTGAATATGCCTCCTAATCTGGACTGGGAAAAGACCTTGAGATAAGGGGATCCTATGGTCCACTATCCCGGGTTCAGAAGGGTGTGCATACCTGAAGCTACAAACTGGATTTGGGAATAAGGGAAGAGGCTGATAAGAGGCAAATCCTGCAAGGTGGGATAGTCTTTATCATGCTAATGTCCTCCTTACATGATGACAGCTGTGAAAACCGTCAGCGGAGCACTGAAGTTGTTCACATCTAGCCTAAGCTATTCATCTCAGATGATGGACTATAATAGCCAGGATTGATTTTGCACAAAGGTTCATAATGTGTCCCCATGATCCAGTATTACATCATCCATTGTAAAACTTTCCACCCAGGGAAGGTATTAGGTGTTCCCACCTGAACCTGAGTGTATATATCTCATGAAATCTTTGAGTTTTTGTGGACTTCTCCCAGCCCAGATGGATGAAGACCATCACTTCAACCAACAGGCATGAAAGCTGCAACTACTAAGTTTTATTGCTGGATCCAGTGGGTGGTGACTATTTGTATATCTTTCTACTTTTATCCTTTCTTTCTCTTTTCCTCATACATTTTCTTAAGTGTTATTTTTATGCCTTTATATTACTATAGACAATAAAACTGTGGATGTTTGCAAATTTTGCCACAGGTACAGTTTGTCAGATACTGCCCTACCCTCCCCTGAGCAGGGGAGGCTGGGTAGGTACCAGTGCTGCACCCTTGCCATGCTCAGCCTGCAGTCATCCACTGCTTCCCAACAGAAAACACTACTGGCAATTTTAAATCCCTCTTCCACCACTAGACCTTGCTTCTCCGAAAAAACTGGAATCCACATCTTGCAGCCCCCTCCTTTCTAAGCTCCCCCCAGATAACTCAAGCTAAAGGCATGCTATGCTGGTCAGGTATCTGTCTTCTTCTCAGCACAGTGCAGAAATCCAGCACACATCTACGTCCAGAAAGCAGGACATGGGAGAAGGAACTGGGTGCCCTGTAAATTCTGCAGCCGAACAAACCAGGCAGCAGGCTGGGATTGTGGGTTGTATATCTAGGCCAGTACACGCTCTGGCAAGTCACATCTCTTACTCCTGTTTTATCTTTTGCTCTCTGCATCAGAAGCTCTTCAGGGCAAGAAGCCTTCCCACAGCTCTCCCTAATGATGATGAGGACCCAATAGCCAGTGATCAAGTCACAGCTACAAATCCCATCCCACCCAACACTGGGGCTTGTTCTAGCCTGTGGCTTCTTCCAAGTAACCCATTTTCTGCTTTTTTTCCTGCTATAAGGGGTCAGGGTCTGGCAGCTTACATTCCAAGGTCAGCCACTGCAGGTTGCATAGCAGCTTGCCTTGGAACATGGACATTCCTGGAAACACGTGCCCAGGGGCAGAGGACTGGCACTGGTATCTCAGAGATCAGCTGTAATATCAACCCACTCTTCATTGTGGACCTATGTGATGTCTCCACCATGGGACTAGAGCAACAGAATAAGTAACACCCTCTGTGATCAGCAAAGCACCTGCACACACAGTTACAGGCAGAAACAACTTTTGGCTGAGCATCATTCTGGATGCAGCGAGCATTGTCTGTGAGGATGACCCCCTGAGATGTTAATACTCTGCTCAAAGTCTTGCTCAGCCAGCAAAACCTCCTGTATGAACAGAACTAAGTTCTAGTTTCTGCCATAAAACCTTCAGTCAAACAATGGGCTGTGGAACACACCTCCTTGCTCCTTACTCTGATTCAAATTCTGCAATACAATCCCCACTTTCTTTACTTAAAACAAGGTCTCCTAGCTCCCCTGAGATGTGCCTTTCCAGTGTGAGCCACCAAAAACCTGCCAGTTTCAAAGGAGTTTGTAGTAACTCCACAGAGCTGTATTGAATGCTACACAGAAGAAGAATGCGGTAAATTAAATAGGGCAACAGGGGACAAAGTGCTTTTATGGCCAACTGCTGCTGAGCCACTCACTCGCAGGTGTGCCAAGAGATGATACCTGCAAGATTTCAGCAGAAGTTACGTGCAGGGAGGACAGGCCAGGGAGCTCTAATTTAAACAAATGATCCTGGTTGCTATGGAAACCTCAAGGATGAAAAAGCAGCACCTTGAAAACAAAACATAGTGAGGCAGATTTCATATCCCTTCTGCAAAGGTTTATGACCAGAAAAGGCAAAGTGGGTGTTAAATGCCTTTTAGCTACGCCAATAGTAGCAGCACTTGAGGAGGAGGCATTCAGATTCACAGCACCCATCACACATAAGTCTTCCATCCCAAACCCCAGGAGAACAGTCCTCTCTACTTTGCCAATACTACAGTATGAAAATTCTGATTTCCTAACCCCTTCCTGGCACCTGGTCTCCCTCTGCATTACTGTTCTAGCTATGTATTACAATATGCAGCTATACTAAGCTCATCGTAACAAGTGGAAAATACACAGTTAGAATTAATCTGACACAGAAGAAATAAAATTATCTGAAACTTTAATCAAAATTGTAAATCCTAAAGAGTTCTCTTTAACAAAAAACCCAAAACAGAAACCAAAACCACAGCAGAGAAATGACAGAACTTTGCTATTAATTTTAAATGGCTTGTGCTCAGATCAACCCAGTGTGGCCCAACAGCACAGTATTCAGTCAGACATACTCCAACATCATCAGAAGTTTGTGATTGAATATTCAAGTATTCCATCATTAAATGATTACCACAAGTAGCATGGAAACAGGGTGATTCCTGACAACAGTGTGGTTAATTAAAAATGTTATTACTTACATAGGTGTTAAATAAATGCATGGTTACATATTGTTGATGGAACCAGTTGGGCCTTTTTTCAGAACAGCTCCATCCTGCATGTTCACTCAGGGAGGCAGGCTACCACCCATCCTTACTGAAGTCAGCTTCCATTCATCATCATCATTATTATTTTTTATTAGTAGTATTATTATTTATTACTACCATCAAGTCTGAGGGCCATTATATTTTGGAAAAGATGATGGCTGTTTGAAAGCCACAGACAGTGAACAGTTTTGAGGAACACAGGTTTTGAGCTTTTTTTGGAAAAGACACACTGCTGAAATCTTTAAAGTTCCTTCTGCTCCAAAATATTCTATGTTTCTAAGAAACAGGAAAAAAGTAAACCCACATTTTATATCTTCTACATTAAAAAAAATCACACCTGCAGCAGGGAGCATATGAAATGTACCTAAATATGAATAAATGACAATGAAACAGAGAGGGGAAAGGAAAAGGCTCCAAAAGGCAGTTTGTGCGACACAGGAATATAAGGAATATGGATAATAAAATTTAGAGGTGTTCTGTAGGCAAAGCAGGTCTTAGTATCTGCTGCAGTACCTCATAAGGACAGGGCGTGGTGGTAACAGCAAAAAACAAAACCTCCAGGCAACCTCCCTGTCCTTGAATCCTCTGTATGCATAAACAATGTATTTTACTTTAACTTAATGTATTCTGAGTTCAACTCATTTTTCAAAAACTTTCTGGCTGAGAATACTGTATTGCAAAAGCAGTCCTGGGAAGGAAGAAAGGAACCTTTATAATTGGAAAATAAGTCTTCTGGGTGGCATTTTTAGAAATACTGTTTTCACATCCCTGTAACTAGGGGAAAGGTTCTTCCACCTGTCTTTAAGTTAAAGAATAGAACCTAAATACCTATTTACTCTTCTAAATATGCTGCCCTCTGCACCTGACTCCAACTGCCGAAAAGGTGAACAGTCCACAAGAAATTTTCAAGTTGCCCTGGTCTCTAGTGAAAAATCTTTAGGCACTGTGAGAACACCACCAGGCTCAAGACTTCGTAAATCTCACTTTTGCACACATCCATTTTGAGAACTGCAAGAGTGCCTGCAGCATTCAGGAACAAATTTCTACCTATAGGAACAACATCCCTACAGCACGACCACCTGAGGAGATGTGAACTAGAATCTACTCTGCTCAAAGCCATTTCCTGCTGTTCCAGCAGGCAGGAGGTTGCAATGTGCTGCCACATAGCTAGGTGACTGTTTTGGGGAGTAGATGGGGGGAGGAAGAACCCACCCACAAGTTCCCAGCTGACAAAGAAACTTGACCTCTAGGCCAACTGTTCCCCTTGCAGCCAGGACACTCAGGACAGGGGGAGGAATGATGCCATATGCCTTCTTCCCACTGTCAACCAGATTTGGATACAGCACAGTTGACACATGAGAGAAAGCAACAAAAAGGTATGACTGAACAGAGCTCTGGGGGATAGAGCATTTCTTTTATAAATCATTTCATTGTTGGAAAGAAAAACCTGGTCTTCTCCCAAATCAAAGGAAGTAAAGAAACTAAACTACAATTTACTAACATAAACTGAAAGCAAGAATGTAAGTGAAAAACTGCTCTTCCACAACAGCATCAGCCTCCAGGGCCCTACCATTAGTTATGTGCCACAGATTCATCAAGTTCAAATGAGTTGCAATTTCCATAGGCTGAGATTTGGGGGTTTAAGAATCCCCAAATCAACCCCATCTTCTACTCTCTCTAGAAGCAAAACTGTTCTTAATAGAATGAAAATAAATGCAGTCTGTACAAACTGATAAAGGACAAAGTGTTGGCTTCCCAGAATATATGGAGAAATTAGCACAGTTTCTTGGTTAGGAAAAAACTGTTTGTCAGGACTGCCAAACCTGGACACATGTACAAGGATCTGCACAAAGCCCTAATGACCCAATGAAAGTAAATGTGAAAGTAAATATCTACCTCCTTCAACACTGATTCCCAAGAGACACTTCACAGAGTCTAGATCTCATATTCAAATGGAAGGAAGTAACAGTCAATATACTCCAAAAGCATAATTCTGTACAAACTGGGATGAAAGTGAAGACATCATTAGATAACAAAGTCAGTTTCTAATAACATTCATTCATTTTAGAAGAATAATGTATGGTGTAGGATGTATGGTAGAGAAGCTGCTTCTAGAAAATTATTCTGCCCAGTTTCAGATCACAGGGACTGAAATGGCTCAACAGCATGTCCTTTAGGTCACCAATAACAGTAAAAAACAAGCATAACTGAATATTTTTAACTTGATTGTTCTCACCAACTAAGAATTTAAACCACAGTAAATGCTGGCTAAGAAAAACAGGTATTTTCTAAACACCAGCTTATTCTTACACTGAAGAAGGACATTAGCTTGCTTAACAATGCTAATGTGTTACAAAGCATAGAGTATTTACCTGTGCCTAAATCCTACTTCAGCCAGACAGTGAAGACAGACCAAACTTATGTTTTGATCCTGTACAGTGGATACCATTTAGCTGCAATGTCCACGTAGGTAGCACACCTGACTTAACATCCAGACTGCAGCCATCAGCTCACTGCTTCCCACCAACAGATGAGTAGTACCTGCAGCAGGCAAACTTGGAATTCCAGCAAGTCAACCTCGAATCAGACACAAGGTGCTGACTGCTGATCTGTAATGATAGAGGTTCAAGAGATAACCCTCCAAGTAACACTCTTTAATGCAGTATGCATTGACCTAGGAGCAGTATCACCAGTGTGAGCACTGTGTCTGGTGCTACTACACTCTAGTTAGTGTGGATTTGCAATTCACTTACATTGTGATTATAATAATTTAGTTCCAAATATTTGGACCAGTTCTTCCAGGCATCAAATCTGCCAGCAGAAGCAATTTTTAGAGATGCTGACATTTTCTGTCCCATCTGAAATCAATGGAAGCCACAACTTAGTTGTGCTAAAACCAAGATGTAAGCTAAGTATTTATTAGCAAATTCTGCAAGTAATTTTTTTCCATGACTTTGTGTCTATTTTCCTGCCTGAGACATAGAAGTAACAGTTTTAAGCCAGCAGGGATGGAGGACTGCTAACACTCAAGCAATGGGCAGGTCCAACCTGAGTGATAAGGCTCATGGCCAAGGTGTCTGTCACTTTCCTTTGCTTTGTCTTGTCTACATGGATAAACAGGATAAAGTCTGACCACAGAGTGCATGGCAGAAGAGAGTCTTGACCCTCTGTTCTACTAGATACTAGTATGATTCAAGTACTTATTTAAATTATGAAACCGATTGCTTAATTGGAAAAGATTCTGCAACCTACAGATAAAAAGCAATGCACTGCCCCTTGGTGAAATGAGTAATACTTGAAGGTCATCACTGAGTGCAGCTTTCTCATTTCTGCACATACACAGAGCTGGCTTTACATCAAAGAATCCCATCTTGTCGTTACTTCAAACAAAGATCACTGCCTGGGGGTAAAGGAGAGACAGGACAAGGTACAAAACTATCTGCTCACTGAATCTTTCTGCTCCTGATGGGACCTCTCAAATCTTTCACTTGCTTTGTGTTCTTTTAAGAACAATTAGTGTTTTTTCACAGACTTAAAGCCTGCAATTTAGTATTATCGAACATGATATAATTTCTGTCTACATAACACAGGCAGCTCCTGATTGCCAAAGATCTTCATAATATCCTCTTTTCTCCATCATGTATTTCAAGAAACTCTGTTCCTATAAGGCTCCCTTTAAATCTGTAGCAATCTGAGGCTCTGGATCTGCTGTGGATGTATATCCAACGATGTTCAAAGTGCCTCTTCACTTCCAATCTCCATCAGATTCTGGATAAATGATCCTAAAGGTCAAGTTTATCCGTGCATCTCTAGAATGATATTCCTTAGGCACTCGATGCTGTAAGTGGCATTAGGAGAAAAAAGAAAAAAAAAGAGAAAAATAAAACAAAACATGACATTGTGCATTTAAAATACAGGTAATCAAACAATGAATAAAACCTTCATTTTCTGTGATGGTTTTTCCTTCATTTTTCTTTCTAAACGTTTACCCAAGGTAAAAATCAAGTTCTGACTGCTCAGGGACACTGAAAACAAAAGGTCTTTGTACATTACCGTAGACTTCTTAAGTTACAACTTTTTGATATTCCAAGTTCCTATAGTGATTTTGCTCTTTCCACTGCAGGCTGCAACTGGAACATCTGAGCTGATTCTTATTGCACCACTTAGTACTTGAAGGAAAACCTATTGTTTCTTTGGGTCCTTTGAAATTCTGAGGCAGAAAGTGACATTGATGCCCTGGAAAATAATTGTGTCACTGGAAGCAGAATGTCCCATACTTTTATGGGAGTGCCTCAAGCATATTTGGAAAACTGCATTGTAAGTAAAGCACACAAACCGAGTCAAGGAGTTCTTACCTGCCAATCCTCCTGGGTAGCTCCTTCCATCATCAAGAGAGTCCCATGATCAAGGGGGATTTTTAGTCTTTCTACATAAGTATAGTCTCTGTTCTCTTCCTGAAAAGAAACATTAGACACTGAAGAAGCAGGCAAGTGCATTTGGTAGAAAACCAGTTCTCTACAGCAGAGCCTAAAAAGCTGGGAGAGGGGAGGAGGAAGCTCTTACAAGATTAAGAAGTCTAACTAAACATTTCTGTATTTCATATAAAATCCAGGAGCCAAGCACTTTAAGGAGGAAAGAAGCCATTGTGTCTCACTACCTGTGCAACACTGGTGAAGCTCAACAAGTTCTAACATCTAGTGAAAAATTCTGGAGCCAGGCTGTGAACATTTTGTAAACATACACCCTTAAAATAAACAGTTCAGTGTGGAGACATTCTGCAACAGCAACCCTGATTCCAACAGTTAACTGGTTCATCAAAAATATGCATCTTCCTCCTATTCTGGATTTGTCTGGGTTTGGGAATTACATGTTGGTATTGTATTAGCTGCTGGATGAAGAACTTTCCCTATGTAAAAAAAGAACCAAACAAATCTCCGTTTTCTACAGTACTCTGTAAAACAAGTTGTTTTAAATTGTATCATCAAGACTACTAAAATAAAAGACAAATCATTTGCAACCTTTTGATATGTCTTTAGATTATGTACGACTTTTTTAAAGCTCAAATACAGGAAGTGGACATAGTAACACCACAGCAGCAGCCTCACACATGCCACAGCAGTGGCAAAAGCAACTCTCTATTGCTTTGCAGTACCCCTTCCAATTTTAAATCAGACTAATACACTACTAAGTCAAATTGCTCAAGGAAGTATTATGGCAACACAGTTCTTTTTAGTCAATTATGACAGTAACTGCACGACACGAGCTATCCTCCAGAATGCCATATGGGCAGGTATTATAATGTTCTATGCAATCCTTTAATATTTTCTCATTTTAGCCTTCAACAGCTGCAGAAAACAATTGCTACAAAATTTTAACAACTTCCATTTAACATCTTGTCTACATAATGTTGGCACTTTAATTATCTAATTGATATTGAAATGTGAATAGGAAAACCAGGATGCCTCCCAAACACAGAATAGCAGTATGTATTTTACCTTTTATAGATCTCTATTGCTAACTTATAAAGGTGTCTAGGAAGAATGGAAAGCAACTCTCTGAAATGAGGGATTCAGCAAAATTTCAGGTAAGAAGTCACCTGCAAAATACAGGGATTATTTTGTAGAGAGGGGGAGTTAGAGGAATATTTTTAATTAGTGTTGAAAGGAAAGGGACTCAAGGTCTTTTATATTTAAGTTACAGAAAGCCATAGGTAGCCTGAAAGTGTAAACTGGATAACAAAAAGAGCACAACAGGTTCTCAGTCTCTACACTGTAAAAGTACAGGGTTAAGCTTTGTCAGAATATACTTCATATAGCAAACATACTGAACATGAACTTGCCATTGTACCACTGCCTCTAGACGCAGAGATACTTGGGGTTTTTTCAAAGAGATCACCAAATCAGTTATTTGTTCTTGAAAAAAAACAGGCCAGAAATACACAATTACTACAAAGAGATGAGAACAAATAATTAGGCCAGGTCCGAGTTGCTAAAGCATTACAGAGTTCCTGTAAGAGACAATACATCTTAGACAGCTGTTTAACAAATGCTTTGGATTTTTTTGTTTCTAATTAGTTAGACAGTATCTTCTCTTCCTGTTTCTTATAATGGTTAGTGGACTCCTAAATCACACTTGCTGAGTGTTTAGGAAGAGAAAATGCTCAATTATTTCAGACTCAGCAGAAGGTAGCAATTACTCCAGACTGCAAAACCTGTTACTATCAGAGTAGCCTTTGTCACATTTGTTATGTAAAATGAAATTGTACTTTGTGGGGAGACGAGATGAGAGGTCACAGAGGTCACAACTTATGGCACATGTAACAGAAGCAGATCACAAAGAAACTGGAAACAATACAGGACAACTGAGACTGGGAAAATGGAATTATCACAGTAAGATTTAACGTTGAGGTACAGGTATAGCTACCTTACACCAACAGAAGTCCCACATTTCTGAAACAGAAATGAATGTTACAAGGTCTCCAGACTTCACCTGTATGTTGAATCATTCAGAAAACTAATGGGACTCTGCAAAAACCTGACAGAAGAAAACACTAACTGTTCATAGAAGGGTAGATACAGTCTTTCAAGACCCAACACATTAAAAAGACCCAACAGCTCTCATCCAACACATTAATGCTTTTACAATCCTCCCATTTACAAAAATCCTAATTAACTTCCTTGAAGCTTCATTGTCCAGTGGCCCAATCTGATGCAGGTTTATTTTTTAAAAAGATCATGGCTTGCTGAAAAGCTCAAAATAATGAGGTAAAGTACTAATTACTGTGAAAATTGTCTTAGACTAAAACAGACATTTATTTTCAGAAAAACAACTGTGAGTGTGTGTGTTCATAAAAAAGATGCAGACAAAAGGAAGACTGCAAATCTTCTAAAATGTGAAAGAGCTTGTTTGGGATCAAATCAGCTCCCAACAATAAAAAGTATCACTTGATCTAAGTGATTATTTCTTTGCACCACTGTCACTTTCTCTTCACATTGGGGTTACAAGTCCCAGCGTAACAGAACAAGGCTATTCGATACTGCTGATGAAACTGGCAGCACTCACTGGCTCTCCACTCCAGACTTCTGCATTTCCTGAGGATACCTCAGGGCTCCAGGCTGTGCTGGTGGCTGATTAACCTCACTAGATCTTTGGACTCAAGGACAGCTGAAGGCATTCAGAATCACCTTTAATATGCACTCTTTACAAACACAATGCAAAACATATTTTTAAGCTTCTAGAATTTTAGCCATTTATCTCACTCTATTAAAAGTAAGATGTAATGCCAAAACACATTTCCTTAGTTTCTGCGAAAACAAGCAAAAAATTTGAGAAACAGGTATTATAAACATGACTGTCGAGGAAAAGTAGAGAAATACCCCTGCATGGCTGTTTCCTGTTTCAGAGGATTACATCATTTCACTTTGTGGATGGACAACAGTGGACTTATTTTTATCTCTTGCTCATCTCGATAAAAAAAGAAATTCTGCTAACATAAATGATTTAGGAGAAAATATCCTTTTGGCTTAGAAAATTCAGTATGCAAAAGCAGCAGTTACTTTCTGTTTTAAATGGGGCATCTCTGAGCTTTGTTTTACTTAGAAAAAGAGATTTTTACATCAACTGGTTTTGCTAAGCCAGTCAACTTAGACAAAAAGTTTTTACTTTCTTACATGTCATTATTAAAAACGTCCATCAAAGTTCATTTAAGAACTTTTAGCACCAGAGCTGATGTCAGACATACAGAAAACTCAGTTGAGTTTCAGAGGTCAAGAAGTTTAGGAAGGAAATTTATTTCTGACACCTAAGCCAGAAAAGACCTGGCGGTAACAAACATCTAAAGAAGTTAATCAGGTAACTTTTATATGTTTATTTTGTAACTCTCTACATGTATTACTTCTCTGGGGACAACCCTTGTTGCGGGGCAGAAGCTTGCATGCCCTCATGAGGTTGAGAGCTATGCTGGAGGTGGTTTGTGCCGCCGGTAGGGTCTCCCATGCCAGACAGGTCTCAGCTGAAGGGTCAGACAAAGTGTGTCCACGGGCAGGATGGGCTCACTAGCTGTCTGGCAACCATCCTAGAAGGACAACTCCAACCCCAAACCCGGGCAGATGGAGCTCGCTTAGCCCTGTAAGGCCATCCATCTAAGAGAAGGATACTCTAACCAAACCTACGTCCTGAGGTATTCGCTGTCACCGTCCAAGCTTGCTAGGCCGTGGCAGATGAACCTTAGGAGTAAAGGGTGGGGCCAGTTCTGCGCACGCTGTGCCTCACCTAAAAAATCCATTGCGCAGGCTTGAAGGGTTCACCCATATTGCAAAGCCCTGTAGCGACAGATGAGGGTCGAAAGGTGATAGGAAGCAGCTGGAAGCCGCAGACCCAACCCTGCATGCAGGCGGTTCAGGATATGGGTCATCAGAGACTTGACCCCAGAGATGACAGTCTCTTGCGGCAGCATCCTGAATGACCAAGCAGCCTTTTCTAGGGACAGCACTGCTTGCTCCACACAGAGAGGGGCCTACCAAAGGTGGCCTAAACAAAGCTCATCTCCACACCCGGCTGGATAACCGTGGCCAACCGGCATCTTCCATGCGGTCAAACAAAAACAAAGAGATTTCAAAGGAACAAACCTGCCTGCAAAGGTGTTCTCAAACTAACACTCACATGTTGGAACATCAGAACCATGCTTGATACTGGGGATAGTGGATGTCCTAAGCATCGTTCTGCTCTAATTGCCCACGAACTGTCACGGCTCAACATTGACATTGCTGCTCTCAGTGAAGTTCGTCTTCATGAGGAAGGCAGCCTTAAAGAACGTGGTGCTGGCTACACACTCTACTGGTCAGGCAAACCCCAAACCAAAAGACACCTTTCAGGAGTTGGCTTCATGATTAAAAACTCCATTGCCTCCAAACTTGAAAATCTACCGATAGGTCATTCCGATCGCATTATGTCCTTCCGCCTCCCTCCACACAACAAGCAACATGTTGTTCTTTTTAGCGTATATGCCCCAACTCTCCAAGCTGACCCAGCGGATAAAGACAAATTCTACACAGACCTGCGCCGCCTCATCCTGCAGATGATAAGATCATAATCCTTGGTGAATTCAATGCCAGAGTAGGTAAGAATTCTGAAGCCTGGAAAGGAGTTCTGGGCAAGCATGGCGTTGGAAACTGCAACGACAACGGACGCCTCCTGCTAGAGTTTTGCGCAGAACGGCAGCTCACCATCACCAACACTGTCTTTCAACAGAAAGACAGCCTGAAGACAACCTGGATGCATCCTCGATCCAAGCACTGGCACCTCATTGACCATATCTTAGTACAACAGAGAAATGTCAGTCATGTCCGTCATACTCGAGTGATGCCGAGGGCAGAATGTCAAACAGACCACCGCCTTGCGCGCTGCAAACTTAACCTCCACTTCAAGCCCAAACCTAAGAGAGGCGGCGTTCCAAGGAGGAGGCTCCAAGTCAGCAATCTTCAAACAGTCACAGTGAGAGACAGCTTCCAGGGAAACCTTCAAACTAGACTTAAAGATAATCCCATAGATCCCTCTCCTGAAGTGCTTTGGCAACATATTAAAAGTTGCATCCTGCAGTCCTCTGAAGAGTCCCTAGGGTTCTCCTCCAAGAAAAACAAAGACTGGTTTGATGAAAACAATCAAGATATCCAGGAATTGCTGAAGAAGAAGAGAACTGCTCACCAAGCACACCTTGCTCAGCCATCTTGCCATATAAAAAAAGCCGCCTTTCATCTTGCATGCAGTAAGCTCCAACAGAAACTTCGAGACATCCAGAACAAATGGTGGCTCGACCTAGCAGAAAAGACACAACTATGCGCAGATTTGGGTGACCAAAGAGGATTCTATGAGGCCCTGAAAGCAGTGTACAGACCCACACACCAGGTTCAAAGCCCCCTACTCAGTGCAGATGGTCAGCTGCTTCTAACAGATAAAACCTCCATCCTGAACCGATGGTCTGAGCACTTTCAGACTCTCTTCAGTGTCAACCGTGTAGTTCAAGGCTCAGCAATTCAGCACATTACACAACAACTGGTGGAACATGAATTGGATGCAGCCCCTACTATGGGAGAGATACTCAAGGCCATACAACAGATGAAAACTGGCAAGGCAGCTGGGGTTGATGGAATTCCACCTGAAATCTGGAAGCATGGAGGTCAAGCACTCCATGCCAAATTCCACAAGCTTGCTGTGCGTTGCTGGGAAGAAGGGGAACTACCACCAGATCTCCGTGATGCAGTCATCATCACCCTGTACAAGAAGAAAGGAGAAAAATCAGACTGCTCAAATTACCGAGGTATTACTTTGCTCTCCACTGCTGGTAAAATCCTTGCAAGAATACTTCTGGACAGATTAGTACCCACTATTGCAGAAGATCTTCTACCTGAAAGCCAGTGTGGTTTCAGAGCCAATAGGAGCACCACCGACATGGTGTTTGTTCTCAGACAACCGCAAGAGAAGTGTAGGGAACAGAACAAAGGTCTCTATGTAACCCTCATTGACCTCACCAAAGCTTTCAACACTGTGAGCAGAAAAGACCTGTGGCAGATCTTGGAACGTTTAGGATGTCCCCCGAAGTTCCTCAAAATGATCATCCTGCTACATGAGGATCAGCATGGACAAGTCAGATATGGTGATGCACTCTCTGAGCCCTTTCCAATAACCAATGGTGTGAAACAAGGTTGTGTTCTTGCACCAACTCTATTCACAATCTTCTTCAGCATGATGCTCCAAAGAGCCACAGTAGACCTAGATGAAGAAAATGGCATCTACATCCAATATTGTACCGATGGAAGGTCCACACCAAGACCCTTAATCACCTTGTCCGTGAGCTGCTTTTTGCTGATGATGCCGCCCTCGTTGCTCACACAGAAGCAGCGCTTAACATCCTGCTTTGCAGAGGCTGCTGAGCTTTTGGGGCTGGAAGTCAGCCTGAAGAAGACAGAAGTTCTCTACCAACCTGCACCTCAAGAAGTCTTCCATCATCCTCACATCACCATAGGCAATTCAGAGCTTAAGTCAGTCCAGCAGTTCACCTATCTGGGAAGTATCATTTCCTCAGATGGTAAGATCGACAAAGAGATAGACAACAGGCTAGCAAAGGCATACAGAGCCTTCGGAAAACTCCATAAAAGAGTCTGGTGCAATAAACACCTGAAGAAAAGTACAAAGATTAGTGTCTACAGAGCCATTGTACTGTCTACTCTTTTATATGGGTCTGAATCCCGGGTCATCTACCGCCACCACCTGCGGCTTCTCGAACGCTTCCATCAGTGCTGCCTCCGTTCAATCCTAAACATCCACTGGTCTAATTACGTGACCAATGTGTCTGTTCTTGAACAGGCAGGGGTCACCAGTATCGAGGCCATGCTGATAAACGCAGCTGCGCTGGGCAGGGCACGTCTCCAGGATGGAGGATCACCGCCTCCCAAAGATTGTGCTCTATGGTGAACTTGCCACCAGCTGCCACAAGAGAGGAGCCCCGAAGAAGAGATACAAGGACTCCCTGAAACAACACCTCAGCCTTGGCCATATTGACTGCCACCAATGGTCCACTCTGGCCTCCAATCTGGATTCATGGAGACACACCATTCATGACGCTGCTGCTTCCTTTGAGAATGCACGGAGAGTCAGTCTTGAGGAGAAAAGACAACGCAGAATGAACCGTTTCTTGCCAATATCACCTAGGGAGACGTTTCGTTGTGCCTTTTGTGACCGGACCTGCCTATCCCGTATCGGCCTTTGTAGCCACCAGCACGCTTGCAGCAAGCGTGGGTAGTGCCCTTCTCAAATCTTCGTTCGCGAAGCCTAGCCATGATGATGATGTGATGACATGTATTACAAAACCAGCTGCTTACAAGAACAAATATAGTAAAGCAAATGTTCTTCTTTTCAGTCTATTAGAAGTTTCATAATGTTGAGTTACACATTTAATACAATCCCAAGTTTTACACTGTCCAAGTACAGTAATTACAGTAACTACAGTTAATAAGTGAGGAAAGCTCATTGTGATTTGATGGGAAGCTGTGAATACAAAATCTGTAAGTACTCTCAGATTCCATCAAGGCTGTTTTGTTAAAATGCTATCAAATTCAAAGAGAAATCTATTATAAATCTATATATATACCCCAAGTTTGTTTCTTAAGTCTCAGGAAAGTTTATTGCTATAGTAGTAGGAAATGGGCTCTGCATGATGTGAAAGAATCTTCTGTTATAAGCAAAAGTAAATGGAAACACCCTTAGAAGCAAGTATAAATAATAATGCAGTTATAAAGGCAACTGATACAAAATCATTTTCAATGGCTAAGTCAGCATGGAGAATGCTGGGTTCCACTCTTCTGCTTCACCTATTTACCTATTACCAAGAGAATTACCCTTATAAACCCTCAAATCTCAGATTTTCTGACTGCATCTTGCTTGTATCTCTCTTTTCCAGTTTACTCCTCTACCATCAGCTGTGTAAATACCCTCCTCCACAACAAAGTAGTCTCATCTATCAGTACTTCTGCCATTTTTATCTGTTTATTTTCCCTATCTCTGACGAAATCCTCACTCTTTTTTTTATGCATTAAGCAGTAATGAATATAAGTTATATTGTCTTTTCCTCACATAATACACCTGCCTGCCTAGGCAGGCCTATCCTTAAATTCCCTCAGTCTTTCTACAGCTGACCGAGTAGATTACAAGTGAGACAGCTATAAAGCACTCCAATTTTCCTCTCTCCCTGTCTACAGCCTCTCAAGTTCTGCCAACATTGATGGACACCACTTCCTTCTCCTCTGCAGCCACTGCTTTCTGTGAGCCTCTTCATGCCAATCTAAAAGTTCAGTCCTCCTCAGCCTGATCTGAATCTCTTTCTGCTGTGCTCCACATGTTCATCTTTAATTAGGTCTGTCAGGCCTGTTTCCAAAAGTACTAGATCTTTACCTGCTGCTAGAACAGCTACTCAAGATCAGAAGAAAAGGACCATGCTTTAGTGATTCATTTGAAGGACACACCCATATGAAGGCTGATTCTTAGAACACCATGAACATCCTACTATTATCTAACACGCACATGAAGCTCTCTCTCTTCCCAGTACCTATCAGTTTCCTTGGTTACAGATGGAAAAAGAGCTAGCACAGCTGGCTTTCTACCTCCTTCCACAGTTCACTGGAAAATGGCACCCAGCTGATCCTTATGGCACCTGGACGTCTGCCAGAGCACCTTCCAGTGGAACGTGGGAGCTCAGTGGGACATTTAGTACTACCCTTCACTGCTGAACTAACATTTCACACTCAGTGTCCAGGAGGACGTAATCAGGTAACGGCATTGTCTCAGAGCTGAGTGATTACCATAGTGAAAAATGGTAGTGAGCCTGTGTCAGAGAGACTCATCTAACAGAGTGAAATCAATTCCTCTCAAGTGGGAGAATGAAGCCATGAACACGCGGGACTTGGGGTTGAGGCTGCATGGAGAATGGGAGCAGGTCATGGTGCTGCAGGGTTGACATGCTGTAGACAGGCACAAGAGGACTTGTTGACTAAACCAGTAGCTGTGCGTGAACTGTGCATGAATCACAGCTCTAAAGCAAAGCATTTGTCTCCTGGAAATTACCACCTGCACCTAAGTAACACATTTTTTTGTTTCATTTTTGACAAGGAAGAGATTTCATTGTGTGACTGTTTCAGAGTGGCTTACATAAACGCCACCAAATTACTACAAGAGAAATGTCAAAATTCACACAAAAATGCAAAAAAACCCCAACCCATCAACATTAATAGCTTTCTTTTCAGTTAGAGAAAGAATTTTATTCATCACTAAGTTTATCCACATTTCAAGATATAATCTGGAAAATATTTGTAGAGATAGCAACATGAACTGAAGTCTCTGTAGGCTCTGATCCAGTACTCTTCAACAGCCCTTCAAGATGTGACCTCAGTTGTGGTACATACTGTTTTGTACGCAGTGCATGATGCCACCCAGGCAACTACTTTTTTTTACCTCCCAGTACCATTTATCCACAACAATGTTCTACCATAGTATTTCTCCTCTTGTAAGTTCATTCTGTCTTTCAAATCAAAGTACCTAAAAGGACTTATGAGAACAGAGGGAAATGAAGGCCTTTGAAACCCTAGAATCTGAAATAATAGAATGTTGGCCCTCAAAGAGGTTTAATTTTGGGAGGAAAAGTATTTACTTTCTCTCCTCAGTGAAAACTAACTCTGGGAAACCCAATGTACTAATGTTGGCAGATTACAAACTGTGGAGAGCCAGAGTGCCTGTGATGACTATTAATCTGAATTCCTTTTCCCTAGACTATATTCCTCTTCCTGTAACTTGCTTTTGAACAAAGTACTGATCAAACTTCAAGTATCTACAATCAGTTTTAACTTTCTCTTAATGAAAGAGAGAATGTGACACTACAATAGATTATGAAAATTACTCCTTTGGTGGTACAGCCTGAAAGGTTGTAATTTCCATTAGAGTCTCTTGTAACTCCCACTTGGCAAAGCATCTAGTGTCAGAGGATGCTCTCAGAAAGGCTTTGGCAATGTACAAAGAATATGTAATGTGTGCCATGCAATAATTAAGTATGAGTTCCTTTAGGCACAGGCTGCACTTAATATCAACTTATTCAAAGACAACTCTACACATGTGGATTCTACCACAGAAACAGGTATGTTACACTTGCAAAAGGAATACACTAAACAGGTAACAAGACTCAGCTGGTCAGAACATTATTTCAAAGGTGCTGAAGAAAACAAATGAGGAAAGCTTGAGGGATACATCTACAGAAAATCATACACCTCAAGAAGAAACAGGAAGAAACCATGCAGTACAGACTAAAGAATATGGCCAAGCATGAATGGCATAGACTCAATTTCCCCCTTTGTTCATAGTGGAGGTCTTTTCAGAAAATAGAAAAAAAAGACATCTCACTGAAGAAATCAGACTGATTTTTAAGAAGGAACCTGCAAAGTTTACACTGAAATCTAAATGGCTATTATTCTGGTCCATAAATGGGGAATACAGGCACTTCTAGAAATGAATCCAAGCACCATTTACAGTTTCCTAGAGGAATGAACTTTCCAGCTGACATTTTGTCATCAACACAGCATCAAGTATACTTACTCATGCTATGCCCACTGACATAATGCAATGGTTATGTGATCTCATGCTCGGGGGACCAAGATTAAATTCATTTCAGACAACAAAGAATTTACAAATTAGAGAACTGCTGAAAAACACAAACTATTTGTTTTCTGACATTTGCTGTTCACCACTAGGTGACCCAAGGTGACTTGATTGGCATACTTTAGTATGTCACCACAGTTTTCCAGTAGGCTGATTATCATCACTTTATTCATAATAAATAGCAACATAAGCACATAGCAAACCTTTTCCTGAAGTTCTCAAGACTACACAAGCAGAAAATACATCTGAAACAGGACACTCTAATATAAGGCTTATATTCTCAACACAGGTGAATCCTTTACCTGGATAAATACAAACTGCAAAGTTTAAGTTGGCTTGTAAACACAGCATTCCAAAGCATAGCATTTGACCTAGAAAGAGTATTCACTATTGAATTACCAACTGTCTCCTGAAAGGATATTCCACACATGCCTCCTTACCAAAGTAAAGGATCTCTGTTTAGTCTGTGAAGTATGATGTGACAGTTCCCATGGTATTTTAAGGAAAACAAATGAGCTTCTTCCTTTTCTTCACTGTCCCTCAATATGAAGACACACATCAAAATGCAAAGATGGTTAAGAAGATTTTTACTTAAAAGAGCAGTCAGAACTACTCTTCATCACACAATATGCTTTACATAATATTGCCCTGAGTTTAAGAAAATGGTACCAACTCTGATTCATTTGCACAGAGTAAGTCCACTTCCAGCAACACTGATCTCCTTTTAAGTACCAAGAAAGGCCCTTATTCAGATAGAAAGGTGCCCAGGTTGCAATTTCACTGTGGCACATTATTAGAGTGGTCCCACCCCCTTCCTCACGATGCCACATTCTATGCAATGAATTTCTTTATCCATACACTTATTCCACAGAACCGCACAAGTTCTGCTTTCATTAACTATGAAATGCTTTAATAATTAAATTCTCTAAACGGGGGAAAATAAAAAACTGTAAGACTCTCTCACTGTGATAGAAACACTCACAGGGGAGGGTTTCTTCCTCATCTCAAATGTTCGAGTAGCACCAAAGCTGAGTGAGGCAATGGAGGGATATTTTCCCAGCGACGGTTCATCGTCACTGTGCCAGTCCACACTATCCTTCTCATTTCGGTAGAGGTTGCAGAGCAGGGAGTTGAAGGTGTAGCCAGTGAACTCTTCGATGCGCTGCTTCAGCATGGTCAGCAAAGGAGGCCACTGCAATCAATGCAGAGGGGTAGGGTAAATCTAATGAAAGCAGGACAGTAGCAGGCAACATAAGACACAAGGCGAAAACTACTAAGAAACAAAGTACACTTGAATCCCAATAAACTTCACATCAAACAAATGACTCACAACAATTCTGATTATATTTTTAGTGAAGTGGAGGAACGTGCTTTCTATGAAATATGCATATGTTACCCACTGCTCAATACTAAATTATTTCTTGAAACCCTGAAGCCAGGCTGCCTTTCATACTAATGCAGGCAATCAGGGACTAAACCACATGCTCTCAATTGCCTGCAGCTGTTGACAGAGAACAAGAGGAAACGATTGGCCTAAAGTGGCCCCCTGTCTCAGCTCTGTCAGCACAGCTTGTTGGGCTCAACTCATCACCTCTTGGGGTTTTGACTTCAACATTGTAACTTTTCAGTGGGTCACAAAACCAGTGTCACAAACTGAATTCCATCCTTCCCTTTGCTAACATCTTGCTGAATCCACAGCACAGGGCAGCTCTGCACATTCCATTACAACTCTGTTCAGTTATTTAGTTTTATAAACTTACATTATGACTTTCATTTGTCAAAATGCTTTTAAGAACTACACATTAAAAAAAGCCAAGGCAATGTAGACCACAATTTTTGTTATATAAGAAGAAACAGAGATCAAGAGAGGATAAGGAACTATTTTCCAGTATCCAACTTTAATAATCAAGGCTGTACTACCTTACCTTCTT